>NC_132871.1:17766071-19038214 GCF_048164855.1 Canis lupus baileyi
CACATTTGCATCAGTTGCTTGGCATCTGTGCTTTCAACATGGGCATAGTCGGGTTGATTCCTGTTCTTCTAACTGTAGAGCAAGCTTAGCAGAAAGAAGCTCAGAGACCCCGAGAGCGGCTAAGTTGTCACGGTGCCTCGTGGAAACCCTCAAGTAGCTCGGGCTGGACGGGTTTGGTCTGGGCTGAACTGGAAGAAGAGCCCGAGACATTTTAAGGGCCCTGAAGTTAAAGGACCCTGGGAGCCAGGGATGGGAAGGGCCTCGAGCTCATGTCCCCTGTCCCTGTGACCTCAGACCCGTCGCTTTATCAGCCTTGGTTCTGGGCGCCAGTCAACATGCTGCACAGCAGCGGGGCTTCTTGGGTGTGGCCCGAAGCTTCTGGAGTATTTGTGGCCCGCAGAACAGTCCGCTTTTCCCTTTTTCTCCCACAGATAATTATTCTCAGACTTAGAGACCCTTTAAAACTATGTTAAAAGGTAACGTTTTGAATGCCTTGAGTAGAAGACTTAAAAAAAGAAAATAGGTGTGTGTTTCTGGAGGGGGTCACGACTAGTGAGCAGGCGTCGGGCCAGCCCGTGGCTGATGCGGTTTTTCTTTGGTCTCAGGCAGCGGAGCTACCGCCGTGGTGCAGGCTGCCCTGTGCAAGCCCCGGCAGGAGCGCGTGGCAATTAAGCGGATCAACCTGGAGAAATGCCAGACCAGCATGGATGAGCTCCTGGTAAGTAGATCGGGGGCCACCTGCCGGGTGCGCCCCCCGCGTCCGGCCGCAGACCCCGCGGGCAGCAGGGGAGCCGAGGGCCAGGCGGCCGCGCGCCCTCCAGGCCGGACTCTCGGTCCCCGGCTCCTGCTGTTGTACCCGACGATCGTGTGCGGGGTGCCCGCCTTCCTCGGCTCTGAGGGCAGGTTGGGGTTCGGGCCTCATCATTCCAGGGGGGATGACCTCGAAGGTCAGGTGATGCTGAGCGCAGAGGGCTGGAGCGCTCCCGGCCCTCCGTCTGAGCCGGACGCCAATAGGGACAACTCCCCGAACCCTTGGTCCGCGCTTTGCCCTTCAGACATTACGAAAGGACCTGCAGACCTCAGTCCTTCAAAATGCTGCAGGGTAGCTTGCATTTGGCCAATACGAGGAGTTTGGTTTTTCTACGTGGCAACTTGTGCCTAGGCTGACTGCAGTACGTACGTTACATAAATAATTGGAGCTCTGACTGCGGCTATGACCATAGTAGCATTGGTTGGTTGAAGGAACATTTGCTCTTGGCTTAACTGACTCATTATTAAATGAACAGCTTGGCAAATGGTTATTAGTTGCCCGGCAAACTGTGAAGGGTTTGAGAGTTTAATCTCATAAATATAGTTGTCGTTATGCCTGCCAATTTACTTTTTTTTTTTTTTTCCTTTTGGCCATTTATTTGAGGATAATAGGAAACTGCAGTGGAGGAGTTAACTGATTGGTTATCCCAGCCCTAATCCCAGTACAAATATTAGTCCAGTAGCTCCACACAAGCTACAAAGTATAATGACATTTGGCTCCAAATGAAGAAGCCTTTTGTTGTATTCTACATTGGGAATGGAATGTCATTAACAAGAGCTTTTTGTCTTTACTCAGAATATAGCTTTTATTTCAGGCTTAATTACAGCACACTATAGTATAAATTAAGTAGAAGGATAAAGCTGTACTTTTCCAGAGCTGTTTGGCCTCACATTTTAAAGTAGGCTACACAAGGCATAGATTTCTAGGGGACTGAAGCAACAGATTGCCAGCTAAGACTCAGATTGATATAAGGGCTTCCATGATTTAATGTTCATTTCAAGACAAAAAAACAAAACAAAGCAAAAATCTCCAAAAACCCTACAAAATTTGTACGTATATAAGACTTTGACCTTCTTCAAAATTTCAGCTATGCTTTGCTCTTACTGAAATTACTGTTGCATCCTGTTGTTGCTTGTGATCACACTGACCAACAAAACTGTGCTTTTGTCATCCGGCCAGTTTTTTGAAGGTCACTTTCCCCAAGTGGAAAAAGCACTAAACAAACCGTGGGGAGAGTCAGCTCTGACCTCTGCCACCAACTTGTTTTCTTTTTTCTTTTTTTTTTTTTTTTTAAAGATTTATTTATTTATTTATTCAGAGAGAGCGAAAGAGAGGCGGAGACACAGGCAGAGAGAGAAGCAGGCCGTACGCAGGGAGCCCGACGTGGGACTCGATCCGGGGTCTCCAGGATCACACCCCGGGCTGCAGGCTGCGCTAAGCCGCTGCGCCACCGGGGCTGCCCACCAACTTGTTTTCTACCTTTGGTCAAGTCACTGTTTAGAAAGAGACTTGGATGGGGAAATCTCTAAGATCCCTTTAGAGGGTCCTCAAATTCTGTGGCTGTACTGAGTATACACTAATTTTTGTTTTTAATTGGAATTTACAGTATGGGCTGCCTCATGTTGCCAGGCTTTTGTGGCCCAGCTATGGGCGCATGAGATTGTGTGGAGCAAAGTTGCTGTCATCCTTTCAATTTCTAATACTGCTGTTGCTCGCACTTTCATTATCTCTCTGGGTTCACATTTTGGCAGTGTTTGGACATCCGGTATCCTAATAATCCTTTAATTCTGTGTGTGTGTATGTGTGTGTGTGTGCATTATGTACAGGTCAGTGCCCTGCATCATTTCACAAACTGTGCCATGTGTTAACTGGAAGCTATTGTTCTTGTGAGAAACAATGGCCACTGGAGTCCTTATCTTGTGAGAGTTTATGTCATAGAAGTCACAGTTATCAACTATTTGCTGCTTGTTGGAACATCTGCCTCCCCTGCTGAAACGGTATCACCTCCCGCTTCCTACTTGCTGCTGTGTCCCTGCCCCCTTGCCTCAACTCCCACAGTAAGGTAGGATTTCTACTCACGAGTCAGATGTGGTGGCGTGGAGCAGTTTGGACAACTGGCCCCAGACTCTGCTTCTTTGTACAGTAGAGGCTGTTAGATTCTGTGGTCATGTGGATGGAGTTTCCTTCAGGTCTGGCTGAAGGAGGACTCAAGTGGTCATGATTTCTGAAGCAAAGTGATAATTACAGTACTAGCTTCTCTGAGAATGAAGGGAGGAAAAGAAATACTAGGTGAAATCACTGGTGCTAAATAATTGGTGCTTTACATAAGATTTATTTACTGTTGAAATGAGTACTGTAATACTCCTCAACGGCAATTTGGTTCTAGATCTAATACACATTTAGCAATTTATTTGGTAAATATTTAATGAGTCTCTACAGTGTGCTTAGGCCCAGAAGGAGGGTGAGTTTTGGGTATGTGTATCAGAGGACAAAGCAGTATGCTTGCTAAAAATTCATCTTAACAGCAATTAGATTAGAAAACCCTAGGATGGATGTTTTTCTTGGCATTTGGTGGTTATTAATCTAATTCTTTTTCTAGGCATTTTTAAAGTTTCCATGTATGTTTTGGAGTTTGGCCTTTAACTATATCCTAATCTCTCTAGGTATGATTTGGTGGTTAATTTTCTAGGAGCCAAGGGATGTTACTGGTCTGTTCTGTGTTCCTGACCATTCCTACCTAGATACTTTGATAATTTCTGAGATTTGTTAATCCCACATGTTTTAATCCCGCAGTGGAGTAAATGACTATAATAGGCCTAACACTCTTTGGGAGACATTTATAGTTTCAGAGCAGAACTTGCTAACCACATAATTATTAAACCTACTAGATGCTCGACACTGAGCTAGGCAATGGGAAAAACAGATGATTCCTGGTTTCGGGGGAGTCTGGGGACTGGCAAGTGAGTTTCTTCATTTTTATATTGAGTTGGTGAGCTTTTTGAGTTAGGGATATCTTTTTGCCCCTTTTCCCTCTATTTATCCAGAAATAGCTCAACAGATTCTCTAATGTGCATTCCGTGGAGGGAGTTCTTGCTTCTCAGTGGGAATTTCAGGCTTGCTAAGTGGGTCTGACCCACTGTCATGCAGGGTAGTATATTCTATGTGAAGATGGCCTTGAGGTCTCTTGAAAGAGCTTAGTTCTCTGGTTTGTGGCCAACCACAAAGGTTAGGGATGCTGCTCGAGGGCCCACTTGCCTTAAAATTCCATTTCACGAGTGAATAATTAACCTCTCTTTTGAAGTTGTCTTTCAGTCTCTATCACCAGGTGTCAGTGATTTCCATAAAGGTGACATAGTCATGCTTCCTTTTATCCTAAAACCCACTTTTTCCAGCCTTCAGGAGACTCTTATTAAATTTTTTACCCAGAGACTGATGGACATTTTGGCTCATCACCGTACTTGACTTTACGATTTTTAAACTTTAACCATCTCCTTTTCAATGTTCTTTCTCTAGACTCGAGTTCTCACATTTTAGTCTTTGGTTCCTAGTCACAGAGAACTCTGTAGCATTTTCTTGCTCCTTCACAAACGTTTGTGCCATCAAAACTTACAGTTTAATTTTTAGGGGCAGGAGTATTGTGTATAGGAGAAACCATGGCCCTGGGGCCAGGCAAAGAGCTTGTTTCTTCAAGGAGAAAAAAATGAAAGGAAAAAAAAAGTCTAGTGAAGGGGCACCTGGGTAGCTCAGTGGTTAAGCGTCTGCCTTTGGCTTAGGTCATGATCCTGGGGTCCTGGGATTGAGTCCCGCATCAGGCTCCTAACAGGGAGCCTCCTTCTCCCTCTGCCTGTGTCTCTGCCTCTCTCTGTTGTCTCTCATGAATAAATAAATAAAATCTTTAAAAAAAAAAAAGATCTAGTGAAGGGATTCCATTATGAAATAGTATGTACTGATCATTATAATGTTTTATCATACAGTGAGTGACAAATGTGAGCAGAATCCTTTCAAAGAACAATGGCTACACATGGTTGCTGAAACTTGTGTGGAGGAGAAGTGGCTTCCTGGTCAGAGGGTCTGTGTTCCTCGCCTGGATCGCAGACTTGAGAGGAATCGCTTTCACCTCTGGCCCTCAGTCTCCTCATTTATTCAGTAAGGAATTCTGTTAGATGACAAAACATATTTTCATCACCAAAGTGATGGTTCTGCGTATTGAAAAATTAATCCTTTTAATGAAATTCCTTTTGATAATCACTTGAACAGAAACACTGAACACTAGCAAATTATGCCCTATAACTCAGGATAGAATCAAGTCACTCCAATATTATAGGATAGCAAAAACGATCCACTGTAAAGGCATAGATTTGGGTACACAGTGTGCCATCTGCCTCTCATGTACATAATGAGTTTCTGTCTTTGGCTGGAAAGAAATCTGGCATCTGCCATTCTCTTCCTATATCATCTCGATAAGGATATTTTGCTGTGTTTCACTGATGGTATTCATAGATAAATCAAGAGCTTACTTCCCTCAGAACAAAGCCACTGCCCTCATTTTGCTTTTTGCTAGAATGTTATTTTATTCTTTCTTCTCTTGATCTGCTGTTCCCTCTCTAGTCATCTCTCCCTTTCTTCCTACTCTCCTTCTTTGTGTTTAAAGGAATGAATGAGCTATGATTTGTAGGTTATTCTGGATACTTACTTTGCCTAATGGTCATTTAAGAGAATAGTTTAATTATCCCCTAAGAGTTTAGTTATCCGACCTAGGCTTCTCCTATACTTTTAAGATTAAATTATATGGGACCTTTGAATAGTTCTTCTAACTTGATGAGTTCACCTTTTAATTGAGGCTTAACAAATTAAAAAACAAATTAAAAAAAACAGTTTTGTAATTATGTCAATACTTTTGTAAGCCTTGTTTGTTATAGAAAAAAAATTACACCGGTTTGAGGACGTTGACTTAAAGAGCTGGAAGTTATACTATATGTTGGCAAATCAAACTCCAATAAAAAAAATATACACAAAAATAAATAAATGAAGAGCTGGAAGCTATAATGTGTGTTCTCTTTATTATATAAACAAAAATATTTTTCCATGCTTTTTGAACGAAAGAATTTTCTAATTAGTGAATTAATTATTCATATCCCAGCTCATTCCTCATCATATGTGGTAACAAATTGCATTTGGCTGTTTCTTGTAGAATCTTTTCTACCAAGCGTATAGCATTAAAATACAAGCCAGCTTCACTGAATGTACCATTTTGAGCATTTCAGGTCTCAAACATTGAATTTTGTACTGCTATTTGTCCCTTGCTTATTTTTTGTAAACATTTTCATACAATTTGGTGTTTGTGTTTACTAAAATATAGTCCAAATGAAGGCAGGATTAAGAATGGGAAATTTTTGGACATTTTGAAGATAAACATTTTTAAGAAATTAGAGAATATATTACATGTGCAAAACTATTTTTACAGCTCTGAAGTTACATTAGCTGGGAATACATATGATTTGGTTGCAGAAAACATTTTTCATTTTGGAACATCAAATTTAAAAGTCATAGTTGATTCGGATAATAAATATACTAATTGAATTTACTTTTAGGTGTTTTTCTACATTTGTTAGGAATGGCTTGCTAAAATATTTAACGTTTTAATGTTTAAAAACATTAATGTTTTTCATGTTTAAAAAATGAGATCATTTTTTTGCCCATAGAGTAAGCAGAAATGAATATTTCAAGGACACATGTTTCTGGATTTACATGTGCTCAGTCACAAAGAGACCCAGCACACTACTGATTTTCAGAGGAGGAGAAAGTGGGGAAAACATGCCTAGATTGGATACGACTTTAGTTATACGTCGTTTATTTTCTATACCTCACTTTTGCCGTCCTCGTAGACTTCTGGAAAATGTTGTTGGCTTGGGTTGAGACAGATGATTTTGTTCTCTCCTCTGTTATCTTTATTTTGGTTTGGTTATTTCCACAATTAATTAGCTGCCGTGGAAACAGAAGGACTGTGGGATACTCAGGGAGAAGGTTGGCGAGTGTTGGGCAGGGCTCTGGCTGCTTCTGCAGGAGGGCTGTTTCCTGGCACAGCCCCAGGCTGCAGACTGTAGTCCTCCCCACACCGCCACCCCCTCCAACCCGGGTGTGGGCCAGGGGGCACCACAGAAAAGACACATTTGACCTCATATTCTCATCATTTGGTGACGAAGCCAAATAGAGCAGCTGTGCTAAAAGTTGGCCTGGAGGTTTCCAGCAACGTCAGTTGGCTGACAAGAAAAAGTCTTCCTGTTTCTGTTTTTAATGAAATCTTCAACTTTACTTTTTCCAGGACTTCCAATCGTAGTCAATTAAATGACCATGCAGCAGTTATTGATAGCTGAATCTGATTCAGATCCCATGAGGGCCAACTTAAGAGCTTCCAGAACCCATAGGGCATCCTTATTACTGTTTGCTGAAGAACTCCTCAGCCAACTCTGGAAGAAATTGGCTTCCCCCCATTGGGTTTTCCGATAGTATTTCAACACCACATTTTTATTCTTTGAGTTCTTTCCCCCTCCTTGTTTCTTTTGAAGAAAAATACTGTACCAGTGGCTTCTTATGTTTTTGAGCAAAATTCTTCCTTTTCTTTTTTTTTTTGGACAGTTTTTGCAGAGTGTCCAACTTTGTGACATCATCACCCAAGCTGTAGGCCCTGGGATGTACATCCTATGCTGTCAGCAAGCAGACATTTACCCATTGTGATTGCCCTGCTGATTTCGAGAGATTTTCCTGCCCTCCATCGCCCATGACAGTCTACCTCTCTAGTTTTAAATACGTCTCTACAAACGCTGATTAAGGCTAGCACAGAATTCATGCTCCCCTCGTCCTCTATTTTTTTTAAACGATATTTCCCCATCTTCAAAATACCTAAACTTTTCCCATTTCTGATCTTGCCTTCAGTGGACGGTACTTGCATAAACACAGATACCAAGTCATATGGAGGTAACTACAAGACTAAATGGCAAGGAGCATTGCTTGATCCGCTTGGAAAGGGTGCAAGTCAAAATATTTGACTTACTCTTTCTTGAGGAGGTTTCTCCCTGTTGATGTTCTTACTCCAAAAGAGGCAAGAGGGATCCCTGGGTGGCGCAGCGGTTTGGCGCCTGCCTTTGGCCCAGGGCGCGATCTTGGAGTCCCGGGATCGAATCCCACGTCGGGCTCCCGGTGCATGGAGCCTGCTTCTCCCTCTGCCTGTGTCTCTGCCTCTCTCTCTCTCTCTCTGTGACTATCATAAACAAATAAAAATTAAAAAAATAAAAAAAAAAAAACAAAAGAGGCAAGAGTTTTTGCCGCACAGGTGATATATAATTTTTTTATGGTTAGAAATACCTCCTACTGACATTTTCGTGATTGAAAATGGCAATCCAAAAAATACATTGCTCTTATAAGAGCTTTGTCGATCTTTTCCTCCCATTTTGTGGCGGACATTTGAGATCACTGTGAGGTTTATGGGTTTTGTCTTTGTTTTAATTCTGCTACTTACAATATTGGGGTATTTATGAACAGGGGTTAGGTTACCCTTCATTATGATGCTGATGGTAGGGAATTGCAAGCTGGAGAACCACTTTCTGAAAAGTCGTTTAAGGAATCATTTGGAGAATGATTCTCATCATCATTTAAAGAATTCTTTAAAAGCTTGCAGGATGTTACATACATTTTAGAGAGGTGTCTGGTTATCTCTTGCATTTAGAAATGTATGTTTCATTTGATAGTATTTATAAATCACACATGCTTTTTCCTTTTAAGATTAAGTTGCAGTGTGGAAATGTGCCTGGAAGGTAGATGTTTCAGCGTTTCATTGAAGGAATGATGCATTTCAGTGCTTAGCTCGAAAGCAGTGGTTCTCAACTTTGGCTGAACATTAGAATCACCTGGGAGCTTTTGAAAAATTTTATTCCCAGCTTATTATCCTAAACCAATTTACATCAGCATCTCTGGGGCTAGGATCCGGGCCCTGGTATTTATTTTTTTAAAGCTCCCCAGGTGATTTCAATGTGCAACCAAGGTTGAAAACCACTGCTTGAGAATAAAGTTAGAAATGACATCTTCTCAGATTTAACTGCACATACTGGAGGTTGAGAGATTTGATTGCTAACTAAGGCTGAGTAGGATATTTTGCCACCAATATCAGATAAAGAAGAATCTATTTAGGATTTACATAAGCTGCGAAAATATGCTAATTTGGTTAAGTATAGTTTAATATTGCGAATTCAGAATCCATTTAAACTCTTCCCTTTCCCTAATGAAATTTCTTTCCTTTCAGTGCTTTGTGAATTTCCTGGTTTTAGGGACAAAAGAAACAAAGCTTTAACTTTTCCTAATTCTTAGAACTTCAAACTGTTTTCTATGCTTGGTGTTTTATTTTATTTTATTTTTAAAAGATGATATTTTTCAAGTAATCTCTATACCCAGTGTGGGGCTTGAACTTATAACCCTGAGATCAAGAATAGCACACTCTACCAACCCATCCAGGTAGGCACCACTGTGTTTTGAACCCCTTACATCATAAATATATGCTTAGACTCTTTTTTTAAAAGATATTATTTATTTATTTGTGAGAGACACAGAAAGAGGCAGAGACATAGGCAGAGGGACAAGCAGGCTCCCTGTAGGGAGCCCGATGTGGGACTGGATCCCAGGACCCTGGGATCATGCCCTGAGCCGAAGGCAGATGCTCAACCACTGAGCCACCCAGGCACCCCTATGCTTAGACTCCTTATCCTAAAAGGGTTTGAGGCAGTGTACCATCATACATGAAATAAGACCGGGCGGTATAAATTAAACACAGGGTGAAATACAGAGGAAAACCCCAGGTGGAGGCAATGTAGAGTCAGAAATAAAGCTACGAATTCATGGCCCAGTGACCTGTACACACGTTATGGACACTCCTAGAGCCAGCAGGACACACGGGCGTGTTATGTGATGTTTCTGCAGGAAAAGGTGGGCACTGCTGCCTGCATCTCTCTCTGCGCCTTCAAGGCTCAGTCAGTAACTTAGGACACTCAAGAGAAGTGATCAGCGTCACCCGAAAAGAGGGCACTGAGACATTTAGACTGGCTTTTAGCATTTGTGTTAAGTGCTGGCATCCTGCAAGGGATTTTCTAGCTCTCATTTCGCTTATTTCACAAAAATCCTATGTAGAGGGCATTAATAATCTCCTTTTACAAAAGGAGGCTGAAGTTCAAGGTCACAGGATAACCTGCCCAAGTAATCGAGCTGGGCCTTGGCTCAGCCAAGCTTCCAAGGCAGCTGTGTCTTAGAGAGGAGCCCTTCCTAAGTGGCTTCTGCCACTCCTGTTAATCACAGTTCTTGTTTGTACTCTACATTTATAGGAGAAACTTTCTTTTTTTGGTGTTGGTGGCTGGGGGAACAAAGGCCATATAGAAGTATTAGGATATCCACATACATATTTTAAACACATCCCCCCCCCCCTTTTTTTTTTCCAGTTTTTGGTTTTTTGGTAGCTTTTTTCCTCCCAAGCGATCATATTTCCAGGACATTCTGTGGTAGGATACTTTTTTGTGTGTGTTCCCCACCAAACCTGGAATATCCCACCCTAGAGGCCTATGTCATGCCCCAGGAGTGCAAACGTGGCGGCGCTGGCACAGCCGCAGCGCCTGGGTGTCCCTCTGGGTCTGTCTTCCGCCCACTTCGTGCCCGCAGAGGGATGCTGCTGTGGCTGTCACTTCAGTGCCAGCAGATGGGAAGGCCTTTCTCTTGCTATCCCATTTTAGGCCGGTTTTCCCACTCCTGTGAAATTTCATTCGTGATGTGTTTCAGAAGAAGCTGCACGAAGCAGATCCAGCTCTTCGATCCACAGGGAAGGGTAAATCCTGTGTCGTAGCTTGGTTTGGCACCTGATGACAATGTCTGGCTAGGCTTCCAAGGGAGCCACTGTGTTCTGTTCCTTGACTGTAATTTCAGCAGATGTGTTGCCTGGACTTCAGAGTTCTCTTAAGTCCTTCCGACTTTGACCTCCTGTTTTTCTCTCCCTTTGACTTTTTTACCCCTTCCCATAGTTGTGAAATTCAAACCACTTTAATAGTAATCTCCCTTTTTTTCTGTCTTTGCTTCCTTACCCTTTTCTTTGGTCACACGCAGCCAGCGGTGCCTCTGGGCTTGCTCCCCGCCTCGGGCTGTGACCCTGTCACCCTCACTTTCGCACGCCCTCCAGCCACAGCCATGTGCCTGGCTGCCTTCTACCACTTTGCCACTCGGAGTCTGGTGTTTGGGACCTAAAGGGTCAGCATCATTTGGAAGCCTGCTAGAAATGCGGAATCTCAGGCCCCACCCCAGACTGACTGGGTCAGAATCTGCATTTTCACACAGTCCCTAGGTGATCTGTGCACACATTCACGTTTGAGAAGCATTGCTCCAAATCACACATCTAGGGATTGTGACCTAGTTAGGGGAGTATTAGAGCCCATTCATCCTGTAGGGAGAATTGGAGAAATATATATATGTGTGTGTGTGTATATATATATATATATATATATATATATATATATAATCATACTCATTCATCTTTGGGCAATATTTTTGTCACTTTTAGAGATAAGAAGAAATGAATATGTTTGGGAATAAATGGCTCTGCCTCTCTTGTTGAGTGAAGTTAAGTTAAGGCATTGGGAAAAGCTTGGATAATTTAGCTGATAGGCTGTTACCAAGGAAGGATTCAAATAGCAGCTATCTTCATTGTTTGGAAAAGAAATGGAGAGCGTAGTTCTGTGGAAAGAACATTTGATTCAAGAAATATTTGTATTTTCGGGCACCTGGGTGGCTCAGTGGTTGAGCGTGATCCTGGGGTTCCAGGATCAAGTCCCACATCGGGTTCCCCCCAGGGAGCCTGCTTCTCCCTCTGCCTGTGTGTCTCTCTCTGTGTCTCTCATGAATAAATAAATAAACTCTTTGTTTTTTAAAAAAGAAATATTTATATTTTCAAAATATAAGATATGAAAAATAATATATAATCATCTTAATCAGTTCAGGCTGCTGTTAGAAAATTCCACAGATTTGGTAGCTTATATACAACAGAAATTTATTCCTCAGAGTTCTGGAGGCTGGAAGCCCAAGATCAGGGTGCTGGCAGGGTGGGGTCGAGTGAGGGCCTTCATCCAGGTCACAGACTTCTCATGGCTTTTTCATGTGGCAGAAAGAGGGGGTACTCCTTGGGGTCTCTGTTGTAAGGCACAAATCTCCATCAGGGCTCCATCCTCAAGACTCAGTCACCCCCAGGAGCCCCATCTCCTAATACTGCCAGTTTATGAACCTTGCAGGGGGCACAAATATTCAGACTGTAGTAGAAATAGAAGTTACATAGATATAAGTGTGGAGCCCAGGAGCCTGAGATCTTGACCCGAGCCCGAGGTAGGTGATTAACCGACTGAGCCACCCAGGCACCCCTGTGTCCTCCCTCTTTTTTTCTTTTAAATCCTCAGGACCTTTACATGTCCAGTTGGTACCTCTTAGACCCCAAATTTCAAAGTATTAGGATTTGATAAGTTCTACCCACAGGTTATTTAAACGAGTTTCTCCCTAAGTTAATTAAAAGTTTCCTCTCTCTCCCTCCCTCTCTCCGTCTCCTGTTCCCCTCTTTCCTTCTCTCTGGTTCTCCCTCCACCACACCGACACACCCATGCATGCACACAACAGCCCCCTCTGCCCCCTCTTCCAGTATGGTTTGCTCACTGCAATGTTGGAGAACCTGATACTCTGGGTAGGAAGTGATACTGGCCATCTAAAGGGAAAGCAAGAGAAAACGTGTTTTTCCAGACTCTGGCCCAATTTTGCTTCAGTGCAGAAGAATTTCCTTTCATATGGGCATTGCTTATTTATTGATCATTTTCAGTAGTGGTATTAAAGTTTGGAGTTAGGGCAGCCTGGGTGGCTCAGTGGTTTAGTGCCCGCTTTCAGCCCAGGGCCTGATCCTGGAGACCCAGGATCGAGTCCCACGTCGGGGCTCCTTGCATGGAGCCTGCTTCTCTCTCTGCCTGTGCCTCTGCTTCTCTCTCTCTGTCCCTCATGAGTAAATAAGTAAAATCTTAAAAAAAAAAAAAAAAAAAGTTTGGAGTTAGAAAGCTAGACAAGCATGCATTTGCATTCAATATAAAATGGTGAGAATGTAGGGCACCCATACTTTCCAAACAACATTATTCTCATTCATTTCTATGAGCAGTGGGGGCATCTCTTTAGAGGGGACCCTGCCTAATACTGCAGGCCTCCAAAGTGGGCCATCCCTCCCCACAATGAGCAGACACGAGTGACTTGAGATAGGACTGGTCCGGGCAGTGTTCCATTTCTCCTTCAGAGGCATCTTGTGGTATCAAAACCTAACACCAGAAACAGATGGAAACTAGACCTCAGGTTTCGGATCTTGTTTAAAGGACAGGAGTAGCCGAATTGAAAAGTGTCAGATTTAGAAAACCTGTAATTAGCTAAATGGATGAAGGGAGTGCTGAAGGGAAGGTGTTGCTGTATAATGAAGATGGAAAAATTCATGATTTTCTTCTATACTTATCTTTGGTCAAAAGCACTTGTGACACACATACAAACCTTAATATATATGTTTCTATATGTCATGGTATTTTGGCCAAGTTATCCGATATACAGGGTCTTGGCAATTTGAGGATCAAGCAGTACTGGATGTGCAAAGATTGCTGCTCAAATTGGAATATTCTGGCCAGGAAATTAGAAGCTAATTCAAAGTTAACTAGATGCTCATTATTATTGAAAATATTTATAAGATGCATAAATTATACTTTTCTTTCATCATAAATACATAATAGCATAAATGAGGTTTCTTTGATGACTTACGCTATTTTTTGTGGCTTTTGGACAGCACCTTGAAAGCGGTTTATACTGGTTTGGTGCCTTTGACTGAGGGTTAGCATTTGACTGAAGCTTTAGGGGAGTCATCTGGCAATCACTTAAAACGGCACGTCAAAACCGAGGGGAACTTGAGTATTGGAAGAAAATGTGGTTTATTGAAGTAGCCTATTTGTTTGATTTCAGAACTTTATTGTTTTATGTCTCTGTATGAAAGCTTATTTCTCTTCAGTAGTAGTTTCCTATACGGTGACACACAAAGCATTATTTAACTACATTGCTAATATGGGTTCAACAATGACTTTATCTACCGCGGGACTTCTCAGAGCCTTTAACAGTACTAATAATTCCCTGTGACCCTTTTATTTATTTATTTATTAAAGATTTTATTTATTTCTTTGAGAGGGAGAGAGCACAAGCTGGGGGAGCAGCAGAGGGAGAGGGAGAAGCAGACTCCTCACTGAGCAGGGAGCTGGATGTGGGACTTGATCCCAGGACCCTGGGATCATGACTTGAGCTGAACACGGACGCTTAACTGACTGAGCCACCCAGGCATCCCCTGTGACCCTTTTAGAGTGAGGTGTAGGACATGATGTTTATCACTAGCCTCCCTCCCTCCCTTTTCTTTTCTTTCTTTTTTTTTTTTTTTCCCCTTGATGGACTGTCTGCCCTGAAATACTTTGGGAAATTATGCTCTAGCATTTTCATATGTATTTGCTCATTACAACATCACAGCAGTCCTGAGAGACCGAAACTGTTTTGCATGAGGGAGGAGCTAAGGCCCACGGAGTGGAGGCTGCCTGTGGGACCCCGTCCTCTGAGGACACAGGCGGTCTTCCCTCTCCCCGGGGAGGCTGCAGAACAGGGGCTGAGCTGGGTAATAGGCCTGCCCCAAGTTGCTCTGTCCTGTGCCTGGTCCCCAGGGCTCTGTGGTCTCCTGAAGAGGCCTTTCTCAGTTCTAGCACGTTGAGGATAAGGGTGAAGTAGTTGCCTGGACCTTCGTTGGGCTAATGGTTTAGGCAGCCCCCCGCAGGCATGCTTCCAAGTAGCAGAGGTGCCCGGGTACTCAATTGTGGCTCCTTGTGCTTTGTTCCCTGATTTTTACCCCATGGTACTATGTTGTTTTTGTTGTTGTTGTTTTTTTTTATAGAAAGAAATTCAAGCCATGAGTCAGTGCAGCCATCCCAATGTAGTGACCTATTACACCTCTTTTGTGGTAAAAGATGAACTTTGGCTGGTCATGAAATTACTAAGTGGAGGTAAGTAGGTTCTGTTGTTTGCCGTTGCTGTTGTTTTTGTCCTTTTGTGCGAGCCAGCATATTCAGTAAGACTTTACATTTGGCCGCCTCACTTTTGTATTTATAAGTTTTGCTTGTTTATTATTTACATAGAGAATAAAGCCCAGATTACATTGCCTAGAATATCTGTGCCCACTGATGGCCTGGCCTGCCTGGTGGGGGGAGGCTCCCTAAGTACCTGTGCGCTCCTCGGTCTTCCACACCTCACCTGGCCTGCTCCTTGGCCCTCCCTGTCTGTCCTTCCTTCTCCATGTGCTGCCATCCGGAACAGGTCACATCCACCCTGCAGCCACCCCTACTCTCGTCGAAAAAGTTAACCAGTCCTTCCTCTTTAAAACTCTTTGTTTTTAATATTGTTCAGGTCCTTAACACATTGCAATATAATGAATTCTTTCAGCGCCGGTCCGGGTTCTGTGATGATGGAAATATTCTAGAGCTGTGCTCTCCAGTTTCTAATAGGTACACGTGGCCCTTGAGTACTTGACATGTGGCTGGTGTCACTGAGGAACTGAATTTCTATTCAATATTTATTAGCTTATATTTAAATAACCGCAGAGGGCTAGTAGCTACCGGGTCGGACAGCGCAGGGTTAGATGAGATTGCGGGCTTGCGGAGGAGAGCACGGCCTGATGTCCTCCTCACTTACTGAACCTGGCACCCAGTGGGTGCTCAGTAAATATTATTTCAATTAAAACGGAGAAAAGCTTTCTGTATGCTAAAATATTTACTTGCAGTGTTGATCAGGAGTAGCACTATTTTCTTTCTATATTTGCATTTGAAAAGACAGCAGAACTTTCCCTCTGGCCTCGGATCACTGAAGCTAGGAAAGCCATTGAGGATTTAATTTAGGAGGCTTTTCAACTGCCCATAGTTTTTTTCTTTTAATCTTTTAACATCACTATTTGATAGAGAATGGTAATAATAACCATTAGCTTTACTGGACACTTACTCTGGCTAGAGTAACGACTAGGTCATTGACGGACCTTGTTTCATCAGGACGGTGTCTTTGAATGGCAGGTGTCACTGTCCCTGCTTTTCCTTTTTTTTTTTTTTTTTAATAATAAATTTATTTTTTATTTGTGTTCTATTTGCCAACATACAGAATAACACCCAGTGCTCATCCCATCAAGTGCCCCCCTCAGCGCCCGTCACCCATTCACCCCCACCCCCCCGCCCTCCTCCCCTTCCACCACCCCTAGTTCGTTTCCCAGAGTTAGGAGTCTCTATGTTCTGTCTCCCTTTCTGATATTTCCTACCCATTTCTTCTCCCTTCCCTTCCCTTCCCTTCTATTCCCTTTCACTATTATTTATATTCCCCAAATGAATGAGAACATATAATGTTTGTCCCTGCTTTTCTGAAAGTTCACCAAAGCTCAGGAGCATGAGGCGGCTTCCCCAAGGTCACCTACACAGCTGCTGTTAGCGCTGGAATTCGTGGCACTGGCACCTGTTGACTTGAAAGCTATGCTATGCCACAAGAATTACCACCTTCGTTTTACAGACACGAAAATCGAAGTTTAGAAAGCCCAAGTGTTTTCCTTTGTAACACCCAGCATACCCCCATCTCTCACTCCTGTTTCTTTCCCAGACATGAAGTATGGTTTAGGAGCAGAGGAGAACATTCTGCAGGGCCTGGACGAAGCCAAAACGGGCACAGCAGAATTTATATCGTAGAGCCCATTTTCATTTGCAGACCTAGTTCCAGTGAAGGCTGAACCAGGGAGGCATCTTAATTTTTTTTTCTTTTTTTCAAGAAACTCTTGGATCTAGCAGAGGCCCAGGACTGAGAGGACAAATAAGCTGTAATTGCCTCGGGTCAGCTTGTACAGGTCTCAGTGGGGAGCCTGGGAGAGCTGGGTCCCCTTCTGTTCCCAGTCTTGTCAATCCTATTAGTCATTGTTTCCTTGAGTGCCTACTTGGGTTTTAATTAAATACGAAAAGAAAGAAATGAGGGGAAAAAAGAAAAAAAGGCAGCCTGCTGGAGCCAGACCGCAGTGTTTGAGTGTTGGGACTGCTCCTTGGCTCTGAGGAGGAGGCCCGTGCTTTGTCACCAAAGGGACTCTTTTCTCCGGGTTCCTCTGGCTCTGCCGAGACTGAGAAATTCTGGTGACCTGGGACCCTGGGCAGCCCCAAATACTCGGCTCCAGCGGAGGACTTTATTTCCTCTCTTGATTCTGATCCCAATTAACCTTTTATAAGCTGGAAAATATCCCCTATCCTCTTGCTTGAGGACTTGAAAGAAAATGTCATTGTCTTATTTTTAAAAGAATCCAATTTAGTCGCTCTCCCTAGGCTTTAGGTAAGAACAGGTTTTAAACAGGTTTCCACAGGTCCGGGAGACCTGGGCAGATGTGGACTCTTGCTCATTTTTCTTTCAGCAGGCCAGAAATGCATACATGCCTGGTATGGTTTGTTCGTACAGGATAAAAAAATGAAACATTTGTGCAAGTACCGTTTTTTAGGTTATTAACAAATTTAAGAGTCTACGAATAAATAGATGTTTTGTTTCCTTGAGGAGGAAATATGCATTTGTTTTCTTTTATGATATTTTATCACATTACATCTCTTAATGAGGGGCAAGCAGCTAGTCTGGTGTAGTAATAACCTGATGGGGAAACTCAATTCTCCTAGTTAATCATACAGAGCCTAGAGCCAAATTCAGGTCCTGAGGTAAGCCATTTGTTAACTCTTCAGAAATGTTGAACCCCCGGGTAATTATAGCTTTTAAAATGACCAGGAGGTTTGGAATATTAATTAATATGTGTTGAAACATGAACTCACAGTGAGGAGGATAGTAACCTGTTTATGGTAACAAAGTACTGTGTATATATTTCATTATGAAAGTCAGCACATTATATGTCAAGTAAAGGAAAAATAAAGATTGCCTAGAGTCGCAGAAAGGAATCTTCTGGTTATAGGCCGGGGTCTGGTGGTGACATACTTTTTCTTTTTTTTCCCTCCCACCTGTGTTCTAGATGTTCAGGAAGATGTGTGCTTCTGTCTCTCTTCACTGCTGTCCATTCCCCTGGCCTCTGCCTCCTTTGTTTTTCAGTTCAGACACCTTGAACCCCCTTTTGAGTCTGAAACCAGATCTCAATGTGTGGGAGAAAGGCACTAACCCCCAAGTGACCCTGGACAATCCCACGGTTCCCGACCCAGGATTCTTCACACGCCAGAAGTGCTCTTGCAGGCTTGGATCTAGAGTTTCTGGTTGTGGGCTGCGGCCATGCACATGTATGCGTTGCTTTAAATAAACACGCGTCTTGTGACATTTCCACTTAATTTTCTCAACAGTGGAGCCCGATCTAGAAAGTTAATGGAAATGCTTACACAAAGTTCTCACTTCTCCTGTCTGTCCACTCAGGTTCCATGTTGGATATCATAAAATACATTGTCAACCGAGGGGAACACAAGAATGGAGTTCTGGAGGAGGCAATAATAGCAACAATTCTTAAAGAGGTTTTGGAAGGCTTAGACTATCTACACAGAAACGGTCAGATTCACAGGTAGGATTTCCCCAAAGATGTTTAAACTCAGCTGTTTGTATCTTCTGTTTGTATCTAGTTTGTAAAGAATATTAAAGAAACACGTAAACACGTATTGCAAATAGGCATCACCATTATTTCCCAGCTAGGCCGAATAGATGTGAAAAAAGTGCTTAAGAAAGAGGCAAGAGAATAAATTTTGATGAAATATATTCATATCCTCTGGATTGGTTTATCTGCTTTCACTGAAATAGAAGCAGAACATAAAAAGTACCGAGTGAACTCATTAAAAAAAAAATCAGTTAACATGCTCCTCTTGAAATGGGCTCAGTTGAACAGGATAACATCTCTGCCTTTCTCATGTAGGCAGAACTGTTCCAGACATTGTAATATGTTCATTACTTTTGGCATAGTGGAATGAAGAAGGGAGGGGAAGCTAATTTCATCTTCTTTTGTGACCTGAATTGCTAATTCCTTCACTAGCCAAATAGCCTAGAATATGAGTATATGTTTCAAAAGGGTTGGCGTTACTTGAACCTTTAGGAATAGCTGTAAGTAAATAACCATTTATTAGTAATACTGATATTGTAATTCCCCTGCCTTGAGCTACCCATATGGCCTGTATATTTAAGGATATCTGTCACGATAGGATGGTGAGTTAACGGACAGTCTCTAACTCTGTAACACAAAGAATATACTCACTAGTGATTTAATTGAATCTGGATATGATTCCATATGAAATGTTTGTTACTAAAATCCTAACCATCCCCCAGGAGCAAACTATACAATCACAATTTATCCCTGTAACTTTTAGAATGTGTGATATAATTTTAATATTTATAAAATGATAATTATGTTAAACGGCTACATTATGTGATATATTTTTAAATATTTGAGTGAATTAATGTAATATAATGTCTCTCTTCCATAATTCATTCTCTCTTTTTTTTTTTTTCTAACAGGGACTTGAAAGCTGGTAATATTCTTCTGGGTGAGGATGGTTCGGTACAAATAGCAGGTAAAGCGGATAAAAATAATTCTTTTGAAAGAAGCGTTACAGTTTCGAGGAATATCATTATTAACATTTCAAGGAATATCACTCATTATCATTCCAAATAAATAATGAATGAATGAATGAATGAATGAGTGCATGTAATCTGTTTTAAGACTATATCTGGGTGTCCTGTTCTAGAACATTTTTCCTAGTATTGTTTTTTTTTAAGATTGATTGATTGATTGATTGATTGATTCATTTATTTGGGAGAGAGAGCACGCACTCAAGCAGCGGGAAGGGCAGAGGGAGATGGAGACAGAAACTCAAGCAGACTCCCTGCTGAGTACGGAGCCCAGTGTGGGGCTCAGTCTCACAGCCCTGAGATCATGACCTGAGCTGAAACCAAGAGTCAGATGCGTTACCCACTGAGCCACGCAGGCACCCCCCTCGTTTTTTACCCTACTGTTTTGATGAATTTTTGTTAGATCATCATATAAACAATGCTACTTGAGAACATAGTCTTTTGGTAAAAACAATTTTACTTTCAAATTTACTTTTTCTACCTTTCAGGTTGAATAAAGGTGATGTTTATATGACTGTAAGAAAAGCACTTTTGAGAGGTTTTTTTTTGATGAGTTTGAAAGTTTAAAACACTGTACCTTTTTATTAATTTAAGCCCTTCTGTTTCTGAAGAAGTGGCTGAAAGCACTGTGAACTCTTAAAGTCTAGGGGTTGTTTTGGTCTTAAATCTGACCCTGTATGGTTAATCTTGGCAGTAGATATGCAGGTACAGTGCATGTCTCATTTTGACTTCTTGCAGAACTACTCATTTTCTTATCTCACCTAGAGTAACTGGAAAGGTCTGGGATAAAATGTAGCCATATCTGTATTGACTCTTGTCTGTCCCCCCCCCTTTACCTCCGCCACAAAGGCCTTTCTCTGCAATCCCCTTAGCCATCTCTGCTTTTTGCATTTTTGACTAGACAGTCTTTCCTTGTACTGCACTGTCCCTGTCATCGCAGGGTGTTCAGCCCTCTGGCTTCCGGGCGCTGAACATGTGCCAGCAGCGCGTCCATCCTAGCAGCATCCTTGGCTAGAATCACTGATGTGGATTCTAACTCTGTAACACAAAGAATATATGTGGATTTTGTTGTCGAAGGGTGCTCAAGTTCACCTCAAATGTTTAATCGGCTTGGGCTGCTGTTGAAGTGGAAGAGGCCTCTCTTCCCCTATTTAGGGTTTAGGGCCTTGGCATATCCAGTTATTAGAGCAGAGTTGATCACAGTCCTTGGTTCTAGTCTCGTTTCTCGACAAATGCGAGGATCTGGGGTATTATTAGAAATGTGAGAGCTCAGCAGAAAACAAACACACCCCCAACACAAAGGATAAGCCTTGAGTCATCTCTTTGATTCATTGTTTGTCCCTCTCTAGGTGCCAGAGAACCTGTCAGGTGATGCCTGGCCTGTAGGACAAGCACAGTGCTGACCTTGGGCTCTGCATTTAGTTGGGTGCATTCAAGGGGACTTTCATTTATTTCCTTTTAGAGGAGAGAAAAGATATTTTGAAAATACAAAGGGGAAACTGAGAATTTGTTTCACATTTAGTGTTTCTTCCCTGGAGAACTAATAGTGAAAGCATTATCTTTTATTAGTCCTCTCCTTGAAAAGATAGATGTAGTCAAATACAGTCATTGGCTTGAGACCGCTGTGGAGACCTCTGTGTATTAGTTGTGAAACACAAGGCCTTGGGATCCAGTAGGCCTGCTTTCAGACCCACTGAGCAGTGCAGGGCAGGTTGGTGCATCACCAAGTCTTAGCTTCCCCATCTGGGACCTGGTGATGATAATGCCTATCATTTGAGAGGACACAGATATCCCGTGCACCTGTTGAAACTTAAGATTCAGGGACGTGTAAGTGCTGTGCGTTTCTGGCTGTTGCAGAGTGTTCTGGGTGGAGAGGAGATGCCAGGTGTGTTTCTATGTAGGCATTTTTGTTAAGTTGTCTAAAATTATTTCAGAAGAAAGGAACTTAATCTTTAGGACTCTAGCGAATTGGCATGACTTTTTAATTTTAAAGAAGTAGATATATTTATACTTTGTATTTTTAATTTTGTGCTATTTTCTTTTTTTCTCTTTTAAGATTTTATTTACTTATTCATGAGACACACAGAGAGAGGCAGAGACATAGGCAGAGGGAGAAGCAGGATCCCTGCAGGGAGCCCGATACAAGACTCGATCCAGGACCTGGGGATCATGACCTGAGCCAGAGGCAGACACTCAACCACTGAGCTACCCAGGCGTCCCTTGTACAATCTGTTTTAAATAGGATTTTCCAAATTGTTTAAGCTTCATGTTCCATGAAACAACTGCTCATGCAGTTGTTAGAATAAGTAAATAAATGTAAGAAATGCTTAGTACACCCAAAAAAAAATGTGCAGTAGGCAGGGAAATGTATTATAAGCTTATCACTTTGTGACTGCGATAGTTTGGGAACAACTTAGGTATCCCAGTTAAATATGGTATTTGGTCTATCTGTGTTAGGAGAGACCCACCAGCTGTAATGGGGAATGAAAAGCTTTCACTGACATGAAGGAAAAAATCTCCAGGCTACATGGTTAAATGAATACAACAAGCTGAGATAGAGTGCATTTATGTCACCTTTTGTGAAAGAAATGGGAGAAATTAAGAATATCTCTATATATTTATACAAAGAAACAGAAGGACAATGGGGAGGGGGACTGTCTAGTGCATACCTTTTATAACATTTTGAATTTTGAACTGTGTGAAAGTATGGCCTGGTAAATGACAGGAAATGACTTAATAAACCGTCAATAAGTCAAAGTCCTTTTTAAACCTTTTATTGTAAAAATTTTCATACATATCCTGAAGTAGGAAAGGGTAGGAAGGACCTGATGTACCCATCACCTGGCATCAGTGATGATCATTGATTCATGTATTTTTCTCCTCTCTATGCTGGTGGCTCTTACTACTAACACTGAATTTTGTTCTTGGGGCATCTAAGTTAGTGTCTTATGTATACATACCTTGTTCTGCCTCTATAGAGAGTGGCCCTTTCGCCACAGGCTAGGGACATGGAGGGAAAAAAAAAATACTTCAGTGAAACAAGTGACAACTGAAAATATTTGTAGACAGAAGCTTCAAACTGTCTCACCTCAGGTTAAGGGTACGAGGTCTCGGAGGAACTGGCATGGTTGAAATTCCCAGGTCACCCTTCAAGCGCTGTGACAGTGGTCAGGCTACTCAACTTCTTTAAGTCTATTTCCTTAAAGAGGGATACAGATAGAACAAATAGAACCTTCATCTGTTTTTGTGGAATCAAATGAGGCTCTTCACATCCAGCAATCTTTTCATTTTTTTTTTTAAGGTTTTATTTGTTTGAGAGAGATAAGGGGAGAAAGAGAGTATGAGCAGAGGAAGAAGCAGGCTCTCTGCTGAGCAAGGGAGCCCGAGGTGGGGCTCCATCCCAGGACCCCGGGATCATGACCCGAGCAGGAGGCAGCCGCTTAACCAACTGAGCCGTCCAGGTGCCTGACACATCCGGCGATCTTAACAGTGGCTGGCACACAACAGCTGCTGTTGAACTTCTGCTGCTCTTCTTACTCTCTGTGCCATTGCTGCTTCTCCCGCGACCAGCAGGCTCATGCTGACCCTCCCTTGCACTGCCTGGAGAGCACATGTACCTCAAATTAGTCTTGCAAGGGGTTCAGCTCTTGTGAGTTATAAAAAGCTAATGCTTATTAATTATGGAACTTGGAAGTTAACTGATCATTAATCTTGCTCTAAGCTGATAAGGAAGTACAACTAATTTTCTCTCTTTGGTGATGAAATGATCATTTCTCACTAAGACGGTCAAAATAGCAGTGAACTGCCTTTGAAATGCGAAGGCAGGTCAACCCTTGCCTTATCCTGCCACTTGGTACTTTGCCAGTCACTTCATCTATTATTCTTGTCAGGTTAATGACCTGACCTCTTTCTCTGGGCCTTCTGTAGCCCATCGGCCGTTTCCTTTTCTCAGTTGGGATCCCCTGGATTAGTAAGAGTTCCTGACTTTTTCTCTCCCCCTGGGCCTTGGGTATTTTCCCCTCACTGTGGGTGGTGGTGTTGAGTGTCACCCTGTATGGACTTGTACTGGGGGAGCTGCTGGGTTCAGAAGGGCACATGCCGAAAGTCACCCCCTGGCTTGTTGTGAGGATTAGATGGGTCAGGGTGTAAGGTGCTAAGAACAGTGCCTGGCACACAGTGGAAGATTTTATGTACAGCCATTCTGGGCTCTCGTTGGTATCCTTTTCGTGTGTGTAACTTTGTGCTTGTGCCATACTGCGAGCTGGAATTGCCATTTCCTGGAAGTATAATGGTGGGTTAACAGGCTTTTATTTATCTGTTTATTTTTTGAGAGAGAGAGAGTGTGAGCATGAGTCAGAGGAGGGGAAGGGGCAAAGAGAGAGAGGGAGAGAGAAAATCTTAAGCAGGCTCCACGCCCAGCACAGAACCTAACGTGGGGCTCGATCTCACAGTCCTGAGGTCATGACCTGAGCCGAAATCAAGAGTGGGTCACTTAACCAGCTGAGCCACCCAGGTGCCCTGGGCTAATAGGCATTTAAGTTGTACAGTTTCTATGTCTCTGGGGCTGTGGCTTTCTAGAATTCATATTTAATTTTTTCCATATTCTCCCACCTTGAGCACAACATTGAATTCCTATGGTACTGAAAATTATTATTGTTTTGTTTTTAACTATAAAAGATTATCGCTTTAAGAAAACATTTGTAATGCTTCCTTGGAACACACAGATGCTGCTGTTGTCCCCGTTTCCTAGGACTTTGGCTCTCTTGGCCAGGCAGTTGGTTACTGCCTGAACAAAACCTGGGACCAGGAGTCTTTGGGTCTTGTGCTACCATCTTTGTCCAGTGGGTGAAGTAGAGAAGGTGGGTGGGGGGTAGAAAGCTACCTATTATATTTAGATTGATAATACATTGTTTTTGTTCAGGCTATCTGTGCCCTTTGTCCTTACATCTTTGTGTTTGTTAAGGCCAATTTTTTTTGAAGTAAAATATAAGCAGGGGAGAAGTTTGCACTTATTTCCTTGACTGTAAGAGAGTGTTATTCTGAGCATTGTTTTTAAAAAGAGCGTTTGTGCTTTTCTGATAGAACACATAACAATTTTGATTTAAATCACTCTACTATTTATATATTTCCTTCCTCAGAACTTTTTATTAGAAAAGGGGAAATTAAGGTTCTGTGTTCAGACCACGAGAAACTCTTCTCAAGGAGCCGACAAGTGTGGTGAATAAGGCAAATATGCTTCGTTCTGTCTCTAAAAATGCAAATTCTATGGGAATTCTGTACGTTTTTTTTTGGCTGTGGTTATAAAATCAGTAACTAATGTGTACTGAGGCTGGGTTCCGTGCGCTGAGCCTGTTGTGACTCGTTAACCGCGGCCCTGGAAATGTGCGCATTTTACAGATGAGAAACTAAGGTACAGAGAGGGGAAGCGAGTTGCCCGGGTCACAAGTAGGTTTCAGATTTGGGGAGTCTGGCTCCAGACCCTGTGACCCCATGTCTGTGGGATTTCTGGAAGACAGCCCTAAATTTGTGTATAAATGATCTCAGTTTTGGATGGAAGGCCGATAGCAATCAGCAGTTCTTCTACACGTCTGCGTGACGGTGGCATTGTGAAGCCAGGGACCATTTTCTGCACCTTTTCGCTCTTGCTCCTTCAATTTGAGACACAAGTCTTGGTAAGGTTTCAGGGCATAGAAAAAGCAATAATCTCGGGTGTCATTTGGTGTCGAATTAAGCATAGTAGTGACACCATGCTCTTTTTAGACCGGAAAATGCCAGGTCTGATGTAATCAATTAAAACTTGAGGGCTGACTACTCATGGTTTAAAAGAAAACGCTTTGCTTCTTATTATATATTCTGTGCTCAGAGAACCTCAACGTGTGACTTCCTGATAATGAATCTGGATAGGATGTGAAGGTTCTGGCCACCCTGTGTGTTAGCAGGAGTGGCTATTTGAAAGGCATACTCCTCCCACAGCCTAGCATTTTATTTTCCAGTCTGCTGTTCTCTCTTATTGTCAGGAAGAGCTCAGAGCTTGGACTGGCAAGTGACTAAGCCTGTTTGTCTGGAATTATGCTTACTATTCTAAGCAGAAATTCATATGAAATTCATATAATACAGGTCATCTGGGTGGTCACTGCAAATATACTTATCCTAGGATTCTTTTAAATAGTGACCACTCTTTTTTTTTTAAAGATTTTATTTATTTATTCTGAGAGACACACACAGAGAGAGGCAGAGATACAGGCAGAGGGAGAAACAGGCTCCACGCAGGGAGCCCGATGTGGGACTCGATCCCGGGTCTCCAGGATCACGCCCTGGGCTGAAGGCAGGTGCTCAACCCCTGAGCCACATGGGCGTCCCCAATGGTGACCGCTCTTAATGCACTATTAAAATACTGATGTCAGAACATTTGCTTTCTGAAGAATTTTCTAGAAGCTTACTACTGGATTATATTAGGTACATCTTATTCTCATTCTCTTACTTTTGCCTTTTAACTGTGAGTGAGTGTGTGTGTGAATGTGAATTTCCCATCCCCGGTTTTTCATAATGAATCTGGTACTGAGCTAAGTCAGCCTGATACTCTAGAAGTCTAGAAAGTTATCATTACATCTCTCTCAATGTATCTGAGACCATCCAGATCAAGCTTATTTATGTAAGCCTTAGTTTTTGTTTTTGTTTTTACCATGCAAGGCACATTGGTATGACTTTGGGTAGTGTCTCTGTTTTCTGGGAGGGAAATTATATCCTTAGTCAGCCTTCGAATACATCTTGAACTTCAGCCTGCGTCTTGAACAATTATGACTAAAACTTTTGCCAGGAAAACGTGCAACTAGATTTAACTTGCTTCCAGTACTTTGGTATTATTCTCAAGGAGCCAGAGGAAGATGTATATGGTGGTGGAGTTGTGCTTTTTGTTTTTGTTTTTTGTTTTTGGTGGTGGAGTTTTTATTCCCATAGCCCCTAGGTTCTTTTGTTTTTCCTTCTGTGTTCTGGCTCTGGTGAAATGGATTTTGATGGGGGAAGGGGGGTAGGGTGGAGGGAGTATTTCTTTTGCTAGGAGGGGCTACTGCTTCATGCAAGGCAATGCGGGCTCCCTGTGCACAAGAGAGGCAGCAGCTTCTGATTCATATCAGAAAGGTGTGAAGGCCCCTGAGGCATCTGAACCAGGAAATGACGATGTCATTGTATTTGTGGGTGCCTTGGTCTGCAGCAGGGTTCAGACATCAGACTGCTGTGGTTTCACTCCTTTTAGCCCTGTCACCAAGTTATTGAAGTACTCTGTGCCTCAATTTCCACATCTGAACAACGGAAAAATACTAGAGGATTAAAGGAATTAACACACATTCCATTTTAGAATTAGCTCCCAGGGCTTTTGTATTGAAATGGGGGTGGGTCCCTTTAATTTATTTAGGACTTTGTAAGATCACAAGGAAGACGCTAGGGAGGCGAGGCTGTAGGCCCTCTGTCTGGCCTGCCTTCTCATTTTGCTGTCCCTTTTTCTTTACCCCATCAATCTTCCACATATCACCAGAGTGAAAAATCTGCAATGTAGATCTGACCGAATGATTCCTTTGCATGAAGTTTAAAACTGTTGCTGGTGGGATAAAGCCCTAGCTCCCTAATATGGCATACGAAGGCCCTGCCTGTTTTTCTTTTCTTTTCTTTTCTTTTCTTTTCTTTTCTTTTCTTTTCTTTTCTTTTCTTTTCTTTTCTTTTCTTTTCTTTTCTTTCTTTTTCTTTTCTTTTCTTTCTTTTCTTCTTTCTTTCTCTTTCTTTCTTTCTTTCTTTCTTTCTTTCTTTCTTTCTTTCTTTCTTTCTTTCTTCTTTTAAAAAGATTTTACTTATTTATTCATGAGAGACACAGAGAGAGAAAGAGGCAGAGACACAGGCAGAGGGAGAAGCAGGCTCCATGCAGGGAGCCCGATGTGGGACTCAATCCTGGGACTCCAGGATCACACCCTGGGCTGAAGGTGGCATTAAACCACTGGGCCACCGGGGCTGCCCCCTGCCTGTTTTTCTAGTCTTCTCCTCCGGTGCTTTTCTGCGTCCTGCTGTAAGGCAAGCTCTGCGTTAGCCAGCTACAAATGAAATGATTAATACCGTCAAGGAAGTGTGAAGCACAGCACACGCATTAAGAACAGTGGCGTACTCAGAATATAGAGCACAAGTGCAAATTAAGATCTTTGGAGGGTATAAAGTGCTTTTAGAGTGAACCAAAATGTATGTTTTGGCCTTCAGGAACTTTATAATTGTGTGAATTATGCTTAAATGAATTATGCCAAAACAGTCATACATCCATTTTTTGTTTCAAGAACTAGGGACAGCCACATTGTTGTAGCTCCCTGGATTTGGGGATCTTGACAAATCAAATGGTATCATTTGGTGCGACCCCTAGCTTGAAGCAAGAACGCATTCAATTCTGGAAACCTCATTCTCCATTCCCTATGTACGTCATCAGCAAGAAATGCTTGGGGGGATTTTAGGCAGCTTCCATCCTTTAACAGCTGCTAGCAGTTGTTTGAGCAACAACTTAAGGACGTCTTACTGGGTGAACGCGATGGGGGGAGTCCTTCGCTTTGCACGTCTGCTGGAATATTTCCCCAGCTGTGCACATTTAGCGCAATGGGGCACAGGCTGAGTCTCAAGGAGGAGCGTCTAGGAGCACAGGGGGCAGATGGAACTCGGGCTTCCTTCTTCCCCTTCATTCCTTCCTTCTCTTCCTTTCTCCCTTCCTGCCTCTGAGGGCCTGTACTGTCCTTATTAAATTACATTTTATATATTACCACAAACCGAGGTCTGGGAAAAACAAGAGTTGTTAGACTAAGAGCAAAGCAGCCCACCGCAGTTCTTGGTATGATCATTTCTTTATCTATTTATCTGCTTCCCAGAACCTGCATTTGCTATAACCAAAAACAGCCCTTCCCTGGTGAAAACGTGAACGTCCGTTGTTTGGGTCTAATTGCACCTGAAGTGGCTGGTTGACAGATCCTGGCGGAGTGTTTGCTGTGCTGCAGGCCCAGCCCTCCGGGCGGATAGGGTACTCAGCAATAGAGACACCGCGTCTACTGTCCGAGGTTTACCGTTCAGGTGAAACCTGTTCAACAGTCAACTATCGAATTTAGTTTTAAAAGTTTGTAAGAGGAGGGAAATGCATATCCCTGGGGAATCTAGGAGATTGTAAGAGATTGTCACGGGGATAAATCTTAAAAGTATATGGTAAATATGAATGATTTGGGGAAAGGTGTTTGATCAGTAACAAAAGTTACATCTGAATAGAGTTTACATGTATTTATACTCCGTGGAACATTAATCTAACACTTGATTACACACTTGAAGACACAGTAGCCAAGGACCATCTACCTTTCCTGGTCACTAATTTAGCCTTTGCTGGCCATGGTTTGTATCACCTATAAAATGAGGTTCTTAGCCTCTCAAGTTTCCTTTTAACTCTAAAGCTTGTATGATTTCAGTACAGAAAAGCTCTATAACCCCCGCCCCCCAAACAGAATGCCCTTCTCACAGTCTTCTCGCTGCTTTTAATGGCAGTTCCATCCTTCTATGGAATAAGCCAGGAATTGGTGTTCCCTGCCTTCTCTTTCTCTCATACCCATCCTGTTCAATTTGTCAGAAAATCTTGTTAACCGCATCTCACCACCTCCCCTGTCATCCCTCATCCTGGTCTGGGCCAACATCAGCTCTTGCCTGGCTTATCGTGGTAGTCTCCTAAGAGATCCCCTTCTGCCCTTGCCCCTCTCTTCTCTACTGGGAGGCCAGCCAGAGTGATGCTGTTAAACCAAGCTTGTGTCATGCCTTTACTCAAAGCCTGCCAATGCCTTCCCATGTCAGAGTGACTCAGAGCTCTTACAGTGGCTCACCCAGCCTTACAAGATCTGGCCCCTAACATTATCTTGTTGACCTCATCTCTTCCTTCATCTTCCCCCTCACTCCATTTCAGTCAAACGGGCCTCTTTGCCATGCATGCTCCTGCCTCAGGACCTTTGCCCTGGCTGCTTCAGCCAGAATAGTCTTTTCAGTACCCTCTTCAGGTCTTAGCTCAAATGTCACATCAGTGAGGCTTCCGGGGCCATTCTGTGGTAAATTGCAACCTCCTCTACCCGGTACTCCCTATCCCTGATCTCTTTTGCTTTATTGCATACATCTGTGTACACCGCATTTGTGTTTTCAAGGTGTGACCCTAGACCAGCAGTAGCACCTTCACCTTGGGAACTTGATAAAAATGCAAATTCTTGTGCTCTTCCTCCCTGGACCTTCTGAATCTGGGAACTGATAAAAATGCAAATTCTTGTGCTCTTCCTCCCTGGACCTGCTGAATCTGAAACTTTAGAGGTGGAGCCCAGCAGTGTGGGTGTGAAGAAGCCCTCAGGTGATTCTGATGCTCACTGAAGTCTGAGAAGCACTGCTGTGTTTTGCACTTAGTCATTTTGCTTATTGACCATTTTTACCTCTTCTTCCTGCTACTGCCCCAGCTTAAAGGTCAGCCTCATGAAGGAGTGGCTTCTCTTCTATAGTCCCAGTGATTAAAACTGGAAATGGCACTTAGTAAAAGCTCAGTAAATAGTTCTTGAATGAATTAATGAAAATGTGACTATTTAGTAAGTGTAGATTAAAAGAATACTGAGCAACAGAGTTGAATAATATGATCCTCGTATTTCAGTGACTCTTCAGTGTTAAGAGTTTTAAGGGTGAGGTTTTCTTTATCGCAAGTTTAAAAATCTGCAGGTTCTTTGGAGATTGTGTTAGCTTCAACTAAGCCTTCTCTAGACTTTGTGGAAATGATGTAAATTGTTGCTTTAAATACTTGTGGCAACTGGAATTGTGCTATTTTAATCATCTCCCATAGGGACCATCCCTCGTAGAATGTACAGATGGGTCATTCTGGTTTATTGAAAGCTTCTGATATTCAAGCTAGTTAAGTGGAGGTTTGTATGAAAAAGACCACCTGCAGGTATATGAATATTGCATTGGAAATTTAGACTTATTAATATTTGATCTAAGTTGCTTGTGCCCGTCTTTGCAAATATGGCCAGCCAGGAGCCCCTGTTGACTTCAGAGCATGCCTTTGGCTCAGAAATGATGATAACCTGTCTACTACGCTTACCTAGTGCTCTCCTTACAACAGCTCTGTCAGTTCAGTGGAGTAGGGCCTGGAGATGGGGGGTCCAGAGGGCTGCCGAGCAATTGTGGACACCTCTAAGGTCACCTTGAAGGTCGTAAAAGTCAATCACTCTCAGACCTCCTGACTTCTCTTTCAGTCCTTGGCTCACTCCCTTACCGTTGGGCTCCCCTCACCCCCTCCTCTTCACTCTGGACAGTTCAGCCACCCCGGGCCTCAGTTTTTTTCAGCTGCAGAAAATGGAAGGTTGACAGGACTTTGCCAGGACCTGTCTTACATCAGAATGTCTGGCCCTTCATGAGCCTCAGTCACAAAAGAAATTTCTCAGTCGTATTTGAAAGCATTCAGATCAGAGGATGGTCTTGGGTATGGGGGGGAGAGAGAGCCCACACCCCCACATCTGTCCTGCTACTGCTCTTACCAGAGCATCTTTACAGATATCCTACCCTCACTGGGAGCCAGGGAAGAATAGATTTGTGATTTGGGGATTCTCTGTGGTTTTCCTTTGTTCACCATAATTATCGCATTTGATAGAAAGCTGACCACTAGTGAGTTCTTGGTCCTATCACTGGACTTGAGAAAGCTGGCTCTTGCCTGGCTCCTCCTGCACAGCTGGGAGTGCTACTCCCTTCTTCCTGGACCCCTGCCTTCTGCTGGTGTCCGGCCAGCTGTGGCCTCTGGCTCCACTTGTCACTGGAAAGTCACCTGCTTTGGTGGAGGGTTCTGTGCCTCTGACATAGATGGGCAGATTATCTGTGGGTTTGCTGTCATCGTAAACTAGTGTTCTCCTTCACGCTTTGGTTCATCGATTGCATTAGTCCACTGAACTGTGAACCAGATGTGCGTTGACATCAGCTATCACTTAGTCTCCTATCTTTTTGTCCCTTTTAAGCCTGTGTGTCCCGAGCGTGAGAATGGGGAGAATGAGGAATTAGGGAGTGAGCAGCAGCTTGTGTAGCCTTGGCCCTTTTACCAATAATTCTCCTGTTGAAATTTTCTTGTTGTCTGTGGCATCATGAATGGATGCTGATTCCACGGACAAAAACAAGTGGCTAAGAACTTCTCCTTTATGAGTTATTAATAGCACATTTGAAGAACCCTGCTGTTGGCAATTTTGAGAGTTGACCCACACGAGAAGCCAATCGGGAAGGTTTGCTTCTGTGTGTTTCTTTTATTTTGAAAAGAAAGTCTACCGTTAGGGAACACAGATATGTCTCTGATTTCTTCTTTTGTTGTCAGAAGCTGTCATTTTCTAATGTTTCAAAAAAGACCATGACTGCCTCTCCCTCCCTCATATAGATGGGAAACAGGGGTTTGTTCAGAGCACCTGGGGAGTGACTCTAGGTACAGACTCAGGAAATACAACAGATTGTGTTTTCTGTGAGTGGCTGCTTGGGACACCATGTTGTGGCCGGGGGCTGTGGCCTATGGGCCAAAGAAGGCCATGGAACACCATTTGTGTACAAGAATAAATAGAGTTGAAAACCAGAAGTCTGATTAGAGGAAAGGAGATTGGGTGGAGAGGAGGGTTTCAGAGAATTCTTTGATTCTCTCTGGTCCCTCTTGGGGTGCCAGTTTTCCTTCTGAGCAGGACAGGAGGTGTGTCCCAATCTGTAATGAAGTGAGTAATTGATTCTTAATAGTAGATAAGGTGCCAAGATGTTTATCATTTGCTTAAAGATGAGCAGATTCAAGGTTATCACTCTAATAATATATCACATTCACACAATTGCATATCGGAGGTTGAGAAAGGAGTAATAGTGTCATAAACATCTGTGCTGAGAATGATACTTGTCTGCAGCCTGTCTTCTCTGTGTCCTGGCGCTCTACTGAGCAGCTGTTACTGATAGACTGTTAATAAGCATTGTGATCATAAAATATCTTCATGTATTTTAAGAAAAGATTTTGTACAAACTGGAGTGTGCCATGTGTGTGAGTTGGTTTGTCCCGCTTGACACGCCCTTGAGAATCACTGGGTCAGTACTTTGTGGGACATGATTTGGGTTTCTAGTATTGCCCTCGTGCTTACTGTGTCGTAAAATACATGAATGTGCACACACAATACCTTTTTTTCTGCTCTTCTCTTTCCTCTGCTGAAGTTCTCTGCATCTGAGAGGTGAAAGAGGGAAGCCATGGGGTTGGTCATACTTTGAGATCATCCAGTCGTGCTGAATGATGCAATAGCACCTGCTCGGAAGACCATAGTCTTGAGCGGTGCTTCTCCAACCTCACTCAGCATCAGATCAGCTAGGGATCTTGCTACAGTGCAGATGCTGACTCAGTAAGTCTGGCGTGGGACCCAAGAGTCTGCATTTTCTCTAAGGCTCCTCAGAGGTGCTGGTGATTCTGGTCTGTGGATCCCACTTTTGAGTAGCAAAAGTTGAAGATCCTTCCTTCTCTTATTTTCTTACAAGTGTATTTTGTTTGTCTCTGGAAGGTTTATGTAAGTGTAGCCCCAAACAGAAACTATTGGCAAAAAAAAGTGAATTAAACTCTTCTTGCAGTGTTTTTTTCCCCACTTGAGATGCCTGTGCATTTATTTGTTTTGATCTGTGCCCCTGGCATTAAAAGCCATGCTTAATACTAGAGCTGTTTAAAACTCCAGAATTGCACTGTGTACTAAATTGTTTTCTTGCTGATTTTACCCAGTCCTTTTGGGGATTGCAGTGACTTTAGCCTCTGATGCAATGGTTAACCCTTAGTGGTCAGGAAGCATGAATATACTGGCGGGCCTGGGAAAAGACAGGTGGCTGTAGACTTAGGAAGCCTTGGGGTATCAATGCCAGAGTGCTTGATGGGCAGATGATTAAGCAGTAAGGACATTTAATTATCTCAGAAGTCAGAGGCATTTGGTTCCAGGGTTGGTGCAGAAGCCCAGCGACATCACAGAGGTCATGGGCTCCATCCTGTTTTCTGTTCTGCATCCCAGTATGTCGGCCAGAGCCTGTCCCCACAGGCCACCTACTCCCAGCATCTCAGCCTCAATGACAGTGCTCGAAACAGACTGGGGAGCGGACAGTAAGGGAGCCTTGTACGGTGGTTCTTCTACACAGGCAAAGAATTTCCCTGCAGGAGCTTGCACCGTACTCCCTTTGGGTGTTATGGGCCAGCTCTAGGGCGGACCCCCAGATCCTTCACTGGTAAGAGGAACCAAACATCATGATTGGCTTAGAGCAGTACAGTTCGTCCCTTGAGGCCTGGCAAACAAAATCCAGATTCTGGTAGAGAAGAATGGATGGGTGTGGATGGTGTGAGCTCTCAAGGACTGTTAGTGAGAATCTGCTGTATATATTCTGAGCTCCACCCGCTTTATAGCTTGGGAAACCGTTGCTTGAAGAAGTTAAGTAGATGATCAGGGAGGGTAGTTAGGATCGCACGCAGACCTGTTTGATTCCCGACGCCTTCCTGGGAGAGAAGTGTGGCTTCTTTGTACTCACCGTGTCCTTCTTCCTTGGTGCCTCTTCTCAGCCCTTTGGTTTCAAGGACTCACTAGGAATGGTCAGGACCTCATGGTAAGCCTCTGAGTGGGGGGGGGGGGGGCTGCGTCGCCCAGGCCAGGTGTGTCACGTTGTAATAGTTGTGTTCAGATTCATGATGCCCTAAAACACTGCTATTAGAAGGGTGAGAAAACTATTCGCAGGGGCCAGGTGGGCTTCTTTCAAGGGGAGGAGCCCGGCGAGTGGTGGCAGCCACAGGGTCGTAGGTCTTGCCACACGTTCGGCTGGCCCCCTGGGATCTGCGCTCTGCTTCTTGCCCTGGGCTGGCTGCGTTCTGCTGAGCATGGCACGGCTACCAGCCACGTCCAGGTCGGCGCTTCCCGTGCTTTCTCCCGCCGGGTTTGCAGGGATTCCCAGCAGGCAGGCGGGCCGGCCCTCCCTCTTTCCTCTGGGTCTTGGTCTCCGTGCCCGGAGATCGGCTGGCACCCTGAAGACGGCGAGGCTCCAGGAGAGGGAAAAGTTACTCCTGCTTAATTTATAAACAAAAATCCGACAAACAGAAAAACTGGTGGAAAGGCTGGATGTAATCATACATGACAAAATAAACATGGAAAACAGCGATTTGGTCCGTTAAAGAAAAGCTAAAAGCACTCTGCCGGAGTCCGGGATAACTGGGGAGACACTGCGGTCCCGAGGAAGGACCTGATGGCTCCACGCACGGGGGCGGTGGGGGGCGCCCTGCTCTTGCCTCGGGAGAGAGATCGCGCCCGGAGCGCGGTGGTCAGAGCTGCACTCGGCAGCAGAGGAACCGCGCGGAGCCGGCGGCCCGACTGGTCGACTGGTCGGAGGAGGCGGCTTTGGGCCCCGCAGCTGCCAAAGCCGGGCCTTGCCCTGGTCTGTATTTCCCTTCCTTTCTCACCCGGAGAGTCGGCGGGAGAAGGGCGCCTAGGAATTGCCAGCAAGCAGAAGTGACACCTTTAGTTCCGAGGATCGTAGGTGGGGACACTAATGTTATTGCCCCTATCCACATTGTTTAGGTCCTTAACCTTGCTATGTAAGTTACTATCATGGGATCCCTGGCTGGCCTAGCGGATGAGCGTCCGCCTTCAGCCAGGGCGTGATCCTGGAGTCCTGGGATCGAGTCCCACGTCGGGCTCCCTGCATGGAGCCTGCTGCTCCCTCTGCCTGAGTCTCTGCCTCTCTCTCTCTCTGTGTCTCTCATAAATAAATAAATCTTTAAAAAATGTAATTAATTATATCACATGTTCCCACATTAGCTCTCACCAGGAGGCCGGGGTTGTGTCTAAATCAAAGCTCTGGAAGGCTTGTGGCATCCAAACGCACATGGGTTGCAGGTCACTGGGAACACCCCGTGCTGCTTGAACCGTGAGTGGGGTGCTGTACCACCAGCACACCTTTTATAAGAACAACATAATAAGAACTCGAAATGTTAATTTTTTAAAAAAGATTTTGCTTATTTTTTTGATCGAGAGAATGAGACAGAGAGAGAGAGAGGGAGCAGAAGCAGGTAGAGGGGCAGGCAGAGGAGAGGGAGGAGCAGACTCCCCACCGAGCAGAGCCCCTAACCCTGGGCTCCATCCAGGACCCCGGAATCCTGATCAGAGCCGAAGGCAGAGGCTCAACCACTGAGCCACCCTGGCGCCCCTCAAAATGTTTAAAACGAAACAACTTTCCCTAGGTCTGTTAAGGAAATATTTGCTTCTGTTTTATACCCAGGGTTATATAGTTGGCATTATTATTTAAGTCATAATGGGCTTCTTTATATGCTTCTTTATTCGTCCAACATTGGTGGCCTGGCATTTAAGGAAACCTGTGGGACTCAGGAAGGCCGGCTGCTGGCAGCCCTGAAAATGTTCCTGGGTGTTTAGAAGCACACTTCGGTTATGCCAGGAGAGTCTTAAGAGTCTCTTGTGGGAAACAAAACAAAACCCCAAAACCTGGGAGTCAAACCAGATTGTGAAGGGATTGTTTTTAATGATACAAATATGACATTTTGGATTAACGAGGGAATCTCAAATGAGTTTTTCTATGTTGGGTAATCACAACTTGATCTTTACTCAGGGAAGAGCTCGAGACTTGTGGAGTATTAACCCCATTATTCCATCTTGCGTTTCCTTTTCAGTACAGAAAAGTACGCTGAATTCTCTCATAAAAGAAAACCGGAGCCAACCAGCTGACTCCTCCATGAAGGGCTGTGGATTTTATCCAGACCCTCTTCAGATAACTTGCTATGTGGTCTTCAGCGAGTCATTTGATCTTTTTAATTCCTCCTTCCTCTTCAATTCCAGTAGCCACTAAATCATTGTATTTTCCTAAGAATTTGTCTAATCTTTTCCATTTCCAGAGTCTCCCTTCAGATACAGGCCCTGTTGATTTTGCTCCTGAACATCCTTGCGTCACTCCTTTCCCCAGATTTCCTCTTAGGCTAGAGAGAGTGCAGCAGTGGCCCAGGGGGTGCTGAGTGGATGGGGCTCAGCTTCCCTTACCTGGTTCCTAGACTCCGGCTGGGTTCCTCCACAGTCTCAGTGCTTCTCTCCTTTTCTAGACCATGGCCACTGGGGAAAAGAGACTGATTCAAGCAAGGAGCTACCAGGGGCCCCTGCAGCTGTGGTGGTTCCCGCTCCCCCAGAACCCCCCCAGACCCCCCAGCCAGCCACTTGCAGGCCTGAAGGGAACTGATCTGTTGTAACCTGTTTTGAATGCGTCTTAGGAAGCTCTGAGCCATCAAATGTAGATGCCATTATTCTCTAGCCAGGTGCTGAATTAACCTGAGCCAATTTCTCATGTGCAGCTCTGGTTCCTCTTCAGAGGTATTAGTAGCAGTTGTGGGGGCCGGGGGGGGGGGGCAGGTTAGGGTTGGCTGTTCATCTGCAACGCCACTCCCAGGTTTTAAGGAAATCAAATTTCAGACCAAATTTTGCCACGCATCAGCAAACGAGCCCTAAAGAGTTCTCAGTTTGCTCTGTAGGCTCAAGGAAGTTCCTGCTCTCTGTTCCTCTAGGTGAATGAAAAATCCACCCGAAGCAGACTTAACTAGAATTCCGGATGCAGTTTTCTTGTGCACATATACTCGGCATCTAGAATGGAACCAGACCTAGAACTGGGGAGGGATTTAGCTTACTCTTGGGCCTGGCTGGATTCTTCTTATTCATACAAGAGTGGGGAATATAGCTAAGATGTTTTAGCCATTCTCTGTGCTGACCACCTTTACTTTCATCAGTGAAAGCTTGTTTCTCACATGTGTCATGCTTGCCAACAGGTGACTGGCATTATTATTCTCCAGTAATAGCCCCTTTTGGGATTCACCTGGCTCATACTTATTTATACTTACAGTCAACAGAAATACTTTGAGCAGCTGCCTCTGGCATCTTTAATCAAACGCTACCAGAACCTTCCAGCACTGGGCATCCAGGGTCAGAATGCCAGTTGACCACCTGGGTCCCGCAGATACACTGGTGTATGTTAAAGTATTTTAGGTAAATTTTAGGCATCATAGCAGCTTAGCAGATGAGTTTTACAGGCTAAACCAGGCAGGCGTAATTGCTTTATTTTGCCTTTCCAACTTTTTTTTTTTTTTTTTTTTAAGTGCATTTGTTGCCAACAACAACAGAAAAGAGATGTTATCCATACAGATCTTGATGTTTGGCTTGCTCTGGGAAAGTTGGGAGATCGGTCACACCAGGGCCTGTTCCTCTGTGGTGACTTTCTTTTGTAGTGGAAGCGAAGCAGCCTGCTTTCCAGCGGAATGGGAGGCACAGAGATGGGGCTCCTGGAGGGGGCTCCTGGTGGGGGGCAGCACTGCCTAGCATCTCCCCTGGTGCTGACACTAAGCTTCACGTGCCCTTTAGTTGTTGAGATTGTGCTGACGGCACGCAGGACCCTCCTCCCTCCTTTATTCCTGCCTGGCCCCTGTGTGTATTTGGGGGTGCGACCCTTGCAGCTGTCAGACGCTTTTTCTTCTTGGCTCAACACTTGTGCTTTGCTCGGGCGGTTTCTTTGTCTGGAATGGCATGTCCTCTTAGGCCTGCCCGTCCAGGTCTTAACCTCTTCTTGAAGGCCAGGTCTGAGGCCCTGGTGGGTATGCAATCTGTCATAGCTGTCGCAGCCCCTAGCTCTTCTGTGTCTACACAGACAGCACCGGGGAGCTCTTGTTCATTATTTCCTGGCCTCCCTCTCTTTACTTGTCATAGTCTTAAAGGTCTGCCCTCTGTCCATATCAGGTGGCTCTACCGCAAACGCTGCACGTCTGCCCTAGGCATTCACCTGCATAAAAATAAGACAATTCCCCAAGTTACTTAATCATGCACCACAAATTAGAGGTGTTGGATGCACATCAGAGTAACCACACCCTAACACGAAGGTGGCTGTGAAAAAGCGCAAGGTGCCAAGAGTCAGGGTGCCAGAGATGCTTCGGTTAGGACTAGGGCCGTGCAGAGCGTCCTCTGCCGATGGCCCCCCACTTGGTGGAGCCCAGTGTACCTGGACGGCGATAGAGCATCGGGTGCACAGGCCGCAGCGGTGCTGAAGGTCGGGGCGAGGGCGAGGCTGGTGATGGATCAGGGGAATAGACGGTGAGAAGTTCGGCGGCCGGAGCTCAAGGTCCGTATTTGGGAGCAGGGGCAGCTGAGGCGGGAGAGGCCAAGGGGAGTCAGATGTGCGTGTTGTGCTGGGGGCTTGTGACTTTATCTTGGGGAGCAGAAGGCCCTTCAGGCCCTTGGAGGGAGAAATCAGGTGTGTGACAGAGGAAGGCCCGGGTGCCAGGGCCTGGCCCTGAGGACAGCAGGAGGCAGCTGGGTCTTAGCAGGCTGCCGCCAAGTGGGTGGATTCAGAAGATGTGAGAGAGCCTTTCAGTTCCTAGGATGACAGCATTCTTTCTGGTTTGAGATGCAGCTATTCCTGGAGGCAGAAGATGGGCTGGCTAACTCTGTGTGTAGCCTTTGATTCCGTGTTTCCAGAGAAGTAGTCATGGTTTCTGACCCCAGTGTATCTGGTTGCACTCCCTTCGGCTGCATAGACGTACCTCTTAGGAAACAAGGACTCTTTTCAGCATTTCTGCTTTACCACCTCACTCTCTGTGGCACGCATGCCATCTTGACGGAATATGCCAGTTTTCCTTGTTACCCAGGTACCCTGTGTACTTTGGTCAAAGTGTCGTTTCTTGGTACATATAAATCTTTCTGTATACACGTTGGCCATACATAGGAGCACACTGTGTGTCTACTGTGTAGTCGTAAGGGTGAGTAGATGTTAGGATCGGCGTTTTCTGCTTCTGGAATTTTTATTCTGAGCTTTAAAGACATTTAACCATCTGTTTATGGCTTGAAAGTGAGTGTTCTAAGTGGAGGCTATGAATAAATATGTGAATCATGAAGGATATATTGAAGGGGTATTGTCAATAATAAGTTGCTACTATACATCTCTTTCAGCTGTTTTTGCAGCTTTAAAAAGGTCTAATGTAATCATATGGTGTTTTTAAGGAATTAAAAAACTTTAATGTTAAATTTTTTTATGGATTTTTATCTGGATTCTATCTTTTAGGAGAGACTGGGTATACAGTTGCTTCAACTGCATTTAAAGAAATGTATTTTTCCTTAGAGCAACTTCTACCCATATTCTTAATTATTTACAAATGATATGTACTTAGTGCTTCTTGTTACAAAAAATTTTTTTTTTCAAGATTTTATTTATTTGAGGGAGAGGGAGAGAGAGAGAGAGAGAGAAAGAGCACAAGCAAGGGGAGGGACAGAGGGAGAGAAAGAAGCAGACTCCCCGCTGAGCAGGGAGCCTACCATGTGGGGCTGGGTCTCAGGACCCTGAGATCATGACCTGACCTGAAGGTAGACACTTAACCTACTGAGCCACCCAGGCACCCCTTGTTACAAAATTATTTTAATATAAGTGGAATGTTGGGTTCATTGTTAAACTTTTCAGAATATAAATTAAGTTGAAATTAGCACTTTTCAAAGCCAATCATGTTGTGTTTTCCTCTAGCCAAATATAGTAGATGCTTACAAATGATTTAATTCACCTAGCTCTTTTGTAAGAATATGAATTTTATTTGCTCCTACCTACAGGAGACTGACTGGTTCACTGATTCTAGAGATTTCTTTTCACAAGGCTTTATTTTTCTGACCAAAATATAAGAATTCAGAGAGTTTTTAGAGTTTGGTACATATGAGCAAATTAAATTATATAGCATTTTCAAAATATGCTTTTGCTCAGTTATTATCATGTGTGTAGCAGTTGGAACAAAGACTCCATTTGTAAATTTTTATTCCTTTTACTTGTAGTTGAAATCCTGTGGGGAGTTGAGTAAATTTAAATGTAAATAAAATGAAACAGTCAACATATTTCAACGTAGGGAACTGGTTACAGTGTTACTGCATAACTTAATATCGAAGACCTAAGGCAAATGCTAATACATTTTGACCTTGGTTTGTGCTTGATGTTGTTCTTTGGTAATTGCTGTCATCCTGGCAAGTCATCAAAGCAGACCAGCAAAGGAGAATTATATGAGAGCAATTTGAAAGGGCCCATGCTACATAGCCCATTGCAGCATTTTGAGGTGTTGACTACGTTTTTAATTACAATTTACCAGCTTACTATTGAGCTGTCCTTGAGTTGGCTTTTGCCGGTAGGTCTAGGCTAGCCCTGAGTAGTTGGTACTTTATTAACTAGTTTTAGCTTCTAATAAAAATCTACGCAGAAATGCGTGCATTAATAATCACCGGTGTTCCCTTCTCTGTGGTCACATATGAACATTGTTTTTGCATAAATGCATGTGTGTATGTATGTACAGTATGCCTAATTCATCTTCCCACAAAAATAATTTCTAGTGTGTAATGAATGTTAAGAAGAGTAGCATTTCATTTTACAAACCATTGTACCTATACCTATGAAAATTATCCAGGAAGCAAACATTGGGGGAAAAAAAGGCAATCTTTGCTGACTGAGCTTTTCCTTTGTGTTGATTGCTACATATGTACAAACCTGGGCATGTTGACTTTATGTACCTGGGTTTGTGGATTTGCTGTTATTATTTCTCCTAAGGTGTCAGCACTATTTAAACAAGGCCATGAGAATGTGGAAGATGAGTCTTATTTATCCTTTATTTATTTTTTTAATTGAATTATGATTAACATACAGTGTTATGTCAGTTTTGGGTATTCAGTATAATGATTCAGCAATCCCCTACATTACTCGGTGCTCATCACCATAAGTGCACTCTTAATCCCCTCTGTTTCACCCTCCCCCAAGCCACCTTAAAAAGAAAAACCTATTCCCCAAACATTGATGATGTGGAATTAGAGAGGCTGGAAAATAATCATAATAAAAGAAACACATAGAAAGAAACTACATCATATACTAGTTTTTCTGCTTCCATGCTATTCTTGTAACTGAGTTTTTGAAATGAATCTTAGCTAAAAGCTAAGATTTATACTTAGGGCTCTGAGAATGCATTTTTATTTATATTGATGTAACCCTGTATGGTTAGTTACAACTTTTGATACCTTTTTGGTAGAAAATATGATTTGGTATGCTGAGGTTTCTGGACTGGTGGGCTTGCTGACCCATTACCCATGATGGTGTTCTCTCTAAAGTGTAGGCTGGGGACCCCTGGGTGGCTCAGTGGTTGAGTGTCTGCCTTTGGCTCAGGGCGTGATCCTGGAGTCCTGGGATTGAGTCCCACGTCGGGCTCCCTGCATGGAGCCTGCTTCTCCCTCTGCCTGGGTCTCTGCCTCTCTCTCTCTCTCTCTCTGTGTGTGTCTCTCATGAATAAATAAATAAAATCTTAAAAATAAATGAAGTGTAGGCTGGCAGGTGGCAGGATTGCCTTGGGGTGCCCCAAGAGAACTCCATGGTACTTGGAACAATTCAGCATCATTGGAAAGGTCACTAGGAAACGAGAGATTCATAAAGTTGGAATTTGTAAGCAATAATGTCTTATATAAAATAAGGATGATTTTTGTTTTTCTTTTAGATTTTGGGGTAAGTGCATTCTTAGCAACAGGGGGTGATGTTACCCGGAATAAAGTAAGAAAAACATTTGTTGGTACTCCGTGTTGGATGGCCCCTGAAGTCATGGAACAGGTAAAAAAAAAAAAAAAAAGTGATGTTTTGTATCATTAAATGTATTAACATTTCATTCAAATCACTTTCCTAGAATGCATCATGTAACTGAGGTTTAGCTGGGCTTTAGCAAAGTAATATCAAAGTTGTGCATACACGCTGTAGACTTCCAACATAATATGGACTTCATGGTGTGTGACATGCCTATTTTATAATTGTGTTTTTCCCTCGTTCTTTTCTTAGGTGAGAGGCTATGACTTCAAGGCTGACATGTGGAGTTTTGGAATAACTGCCATTGAATTAGCAACAGGAGCAGCGCCTTATCACAAATATCCTCCTATGAAAGTAATTACTATTGGAAATAATATATTGGGCTTGAAATAGAATTAACGGAATCTGTTCTGTAATTCTCTTAAACATAGTCATTTTTCTCTTAGACCTGAGGAAAATTAATGGAGGAATGCAGCCAAGTTCAATATGTCTGATGTGGACAGAATAAGACAAAAGTGGTACAGTTGTTCCCAGCTTTGAAGCTCTCTTTACATTCTTAGCACAGAGCTATCTGAAGAATGAGATGGAGGTTGAGAACTATGACAAATGCTGGTCATTACTCTTTTGATAGCAGAAGACCCCAGACTCCCAAGGAAAATCTAGAAATAGATTATAGTGATATCTTTGCAGATGGATTTCCCCAATTTTTTTTTTTAATGATCTGTAACATTTCACCCTCTGTGCTCATAATGTCATATTGGTGACTCATCTGAAATAAGTGAGGCCAGTGTTTTTAGGCAATAACCTACATTTGGATACTGTGTCCAGATTTTTGTTTTTCCCTTAACTGGCCTACATTATTATTTCACTTATTATGAGGTGGTGGTATCAGAGCTGATTTACCCAATTAGAATTTGTTTGGGGGCTGAAATAATTGGTGGAAATTGTGAAAGTATTTTACAGAGAATACAGTGTTTGTTTCAGTGTTTCCCTAGGAAAATACTGGAAAAACTTAGGAGGATTAAGAAAAACCAGAGGATTAAAAAAAAAAAAAAAAAAGAAAAACCAGAGGATAAACAAAGTTAAATAATTTCACGGATTAAAAAGTTAATACATTCTTATGGGAAAAAATTTGGAGTCCAAACAAGAACAGAGAAGAATATAATCACTCACAATCTCATCAACCACAGACAATCCCTGTTAAGGTTTTAGTGTAGTTCATTTCATTGTTGTTTTCTCACTATATTTATATACATATTTTCAACACACTTAAGATTAGGGTGTGTGTGTATAGACATACCTGCTTTTGTTAGCAGAAAATTCAAAGTTGAGGTGGAAACAATTGAATTGACCTTTCAGAGAAAAAGCACTGAAGCAACTGTGAGGATTTTTCCTTCCATTGGTTTTTCTGTATTACTTTTTCTTAGTTCTCATTGTCTTTCTTCCCCCAAACCTTCGTGTTGCCCACCCGAATCCACAGTCACATTGCTAACCCCAGCCTGGCATCCTGCGAGGCCCTGCTAGGACTTAACAGCTCTCCCACTTTCTTCTGTTTGCTATTATCCTCCACAAACAATAAACTGTCACTTTAATCCTTCATCTATTCACACATCTGAAAGTGTTTGAAAGGAGTCTTGGCATGTATAACTTTTGCATAAATTAAGGCCAATTTATGCATTAATGAGGTTTATTCCTTTTATAGGTCAATACTACAAATTCTACTCTTTTTTTAAACAAGTAATTTTGATGTTGTGAATGAATGGAATTTTTACCTTTTTGATTGGAAGCAGTGTTTTGCATTTATTTTGTCCCCCTCCCAAAGCAACGTGGCCTTTTGCCACAGTTATGGTCTTCAGTAACTCGCATTCTGGCTAACTTCAGTGTCTTACTGTCTCCATTTTAAGTAATATTCTGTAGGTTTTCTCATTTAAAAAAAGGGGGAAATCATGTGTTACATTCTGGGATGTTGTGGATTTATTTTTAGGGTTGGCAGTGTGTTAACAGAAGCCTGGAGTTCCGGGTGGGGGGCTTCCTATTTATGAATGACCTGTACGCAGGACTGTTCCCTGTCGCTCTGGGCCAAGCCCCCCTCACTACCCCCCACTTTCCCAGCCAGAGCCCCAGCCTTCACTAAGCCTGTGTTGGAGCTACGTGCTCCTCCAGGAGGCTGTGTGAGAGCGAGCCAGTTCCCAGACGTCTGTCCTGGCCGCTTTGGGACATCCTTCTTAACACACAGAACAGATTTTATAAGTTCTGTCAATGGAATAACAAAGAGGTGAAAGGGCACGTGAACAGATTTGCAAAGGGAAATAATACTTTTCAGCTCACGCTTTCTGGAAGGTTAAAATCACGGGAAAGCACCTCCTCAAAGATGGTCTTTATTAACGCTTTTGTGAAAAATTAAAAACTCGACCGTAGTGGTGGCTGTACTGATTCTGTCTTGGTGCTTGTTTCTGCTGCAGGTGTTAATGTTGACTTTGCAAAATGATCCACCCACTTTAGAAACAGGAGTGGAGGATAAGGAAATGATGAAAAAGTACGGCAAGTCCTTTAGGAAATTACTTTCACTGTGTCTTCAGAAAGATCCTTCTAAAAGGTATGTCAGACGTGGTGGATGAGTTAATGACCTGGTTTGAATCACGACAAAGCTCTGTTTGTGGCTGGGAAAAGGCTGTGTGAGGACACCTGAAAGGTACTTCGAGTTCAAGGGAAATCCTGCTCTGGCCCCTGGTTTCCAACCTGTTAGTGGAAGACAGGGTGGATCCAAGACGGAGAGGGGTGAGGATGAGGGAGAGAGGTGGAGGAAAATTTTTAGTGCTAATGAGATTCACTGTGTTTGTTAGGTGTGGGCTCTGTCATCAAAGGAAATGAAGGAAAACAGAAATCAAAAGAAATTGGCAGTGGTGCACTCAGAAGCCAAGCTCCTATTCCGTACTGTGTAGGTTGAGCTGACCTCTCAGGATTTGAATATCCTGCTAGCTCCAGTCTAAACCGGGCAGAGCTATTGAATTTTGCATGAGCTTCCTTTTAGTTGCAGAACAAGTTGTGCTGTTTAAAAGATTATCAGTAAAGAAGATTAAGATTTTTGCATTAGAAACATTAATCATATAAACAGAAGCAAATGGTTTGAAGTTAACATGCGTGTCACTCCTCTTTATTCTTGGGCTACTGCCCTGCTCTGTAGTGTCCCTGTTTTTGGAGTTTGTTTCTTCCTTCTTTATTTCTGTGACTTTGAAATACCCTGGCTGGTGATAATATAGCCGTGTGTGTCTTTTATCACTTAAAGAAGAATGTTAATGACGCGAGCCACTCAGGCCTTGCCGGGCTAGAGTCCCTTGGCAGAGCTTGGTCGTGTGCGGCACGGCCCTAGCGTACTGTCCGCAGAGACCACAGATCTGGAGAGGCCTCTGGGGTCACTGGCCACCTCATCCACCCAACGGTTTGAGTTGATACTTATATTTGAAGACGTAAAAACTGGCTTCTCTTTTGAAGCTTTCTTTCTCCGCGAAGTACCCTGCTTTCGGAGGGATTCCAGTATCCTTATATCCTTTATGAAACTTAAGCCTTTATCTTTACATAGTAATCTGCTGTTTGAGTAGGCAACCCTTCTCTAGATTAAACACAATTTCCATTATTTTACCCCATTCTTTGTAGCTACTCTCTGGGTTCCTTTACATTTTACTGCATTTGCTTTGAATCTTTTCTGTATCACGCACCATTTTCGTGGAGCTAGGTCTAAAGACTGTTTGCTATCAAGCACCTTGACGTTATTTCCTGTAAAAGGGATAATTGTTTTGTCACACCAACAGGCTATTTCTGCTTAAACATTTTAGTTGCCTTTTATGTTTGATTTGTAGGGCTTGTTTTTCTTCTGAAGTTACAGCGATCTTTCATTAAGGTTACTTCACACTCCTGTTGGGGGAAAGTACTTTTTAGATTCTGATTGTGTTCTGCAACACTTCCTTGTCTTACCTTTGTTTTTTGGTGATTTTTGGCATCACCGAGGAAATAGTTCCATCCTCCAGAGCCCTATGAGAGAGGTACCTGTCTTCCCAGTTGGCACTGGGTTAATGCTCATGGTCTCTGGGATTCTCAAACTAGTTGAGATCCCACCTAGTGGTGGTGATGGGTAATGTCACACGATTCTAGCCCTTTTGGAAAAAAGATCCTGTAGGATAGAATTGCTGGTGTACTTTAATAATACAGCAGTAGATTTCTTTAGGAATTTGTAGTTTAGTCAGAATAAATTAGGTTGTCATACATTATATTTAACAAACTTTCCTTTATTTCTTAATAATCTTGAAATTCTTCCCAGGAGTTATTTATTATATGAGCTCAAATATCAGGTTCCCACCACCCTAAAAAAAAAAAAAGGAAAAAATTCTCCAAAAGAGCCTTGCACCATATATTTGAATTCTTACAAAGTCTTCCCCTCAGATTACTCTTTTAGTAACTTATTGGTTTACAAAGTATTAATAGTTTTGTTTTGTTTTTTTTTAAAGATTTTATTTATTTATTCATGAAAGACACAGAAAGAGAGGCAGAGACACAGGCAGAGGGAGGAGCAGGCTCCATGCAGGGAGCCCGACTTGGGACTCGATCCCGGGACTTCAGGATCACGCCCTGGGCTGCAGGCAGACACTCAACTGCTGGGCCACCGGGGCTGCCCAGTATTAATAGTTTAAGGACTTATTTTAGATATTTTTGTTATAATCTAATCTAATCTCACTATTGTGCAACTGTCCCCTATAACAAACAGTATTGGTGCACCAAATTCCTGGGGACTCTTTCTTTAAAAAATTGAAGTATAATTAACAGACAGTGTTATAGCAGTTTTAGGTGTACAGTATAATGATTCAAAACCTCTATACATTACTTGGTGCTTATCACGGTAAGTGTACTCTTAATCCCCATCACCTATTCACCCATCCTCCCCACCCACCTTTCCTCTGGCAACCATCATTTTGCTCTCTATATTTAAGAGTCTGTTTTGTTTGTTTGTTTGGTTTGTTTCTTGGATTCTACATATGAGTGAAATCATATGGAATTTGTCATTCTCTAACTTATTTCACTTAGCATTATATCTGCTAGGTCCATCCATGTTGTTGCAAATGGCCAATCTCATTCCTTTTTAAGGCTGAATAGTGTTCCATTGTATATATGTACCATATTTTCTTTATCCATTCATCTATCAATAGACACTTGAGTTGCTTCCATACCATGGCTATTGCTAATAATGCTACAATAAACATAGGATTATGTTTATCTTTTTGGATTAGTGTTTTCTTTGATTTTCCTTAGGTAAATCCCCAGTAATAGAATTACTAGATCATATGGTAATTCTGTTTTTAATTTTTTGAGGAACTTCCATACTGTTTTTCCACTGTGGCTGTACCAATTTGCATTCCCACTAATAGAGCACAAAGTTTCCTTTTTCTCCACATCCTCACCAACATTTGTCTCTTATCTTCTTGACTAGCCATTCTGACAGGTGTAAGGTGATATTTCATTGTGTTTTTTTTTTTCAATTAAGTTAAATTCATTTTTTCCAGTAAACTCTCCCCTAGCATGGGGTTCAAACTCACAACCCTTAGATCAAGCATCGTATTGTTCTACTGGCTGAGCCAGCCCGGTTCCCCTTGTGATTTTGATTTGCATTTCTCTGATGATGAGTGATCTTGTCATGTGTCTGTTGGCCATTTATATTTCTTCTTTAAAAGAAAAAAAAATCATGAAACATGAGAATGGGAAAAAAACCAATATCGTTGAACTATTTATTATATAGGATGCAGTTTTAAAATATGTATTCATTACTTAAGTAAACATTTAATTGCTACACAAATCTGAAAGAAACCATGAATATTTCCTGTCTTCTCTGCCTTTATTTATGTTGTTTAAAGGTTCTTCCTCTTCCTCTGTCCCCCTTCTACCCTCTTTTAATGCTTACATGAAAGACCCCATGTCCTTAGAGTTAGATAAATCTGGGTGAGATTCCTAGCTCTACTTTCTCATCAGCTACATGACTTAGTTTCCTAAGTCTGTAAATGGGTCTAATAGCACCTACTTCATTGGATTGTCATGAAGATGGAATACAGTAATGCACCAAGAGAGGATAGCATAGGGGCTTCTGGGTAGCTCAGTTGGTTGAGCATCTGGCTCTTGGTTTTGGCTCAGGTCATAATCTTGAGGTTGTATGATCGAGCCCCATCTCAGGCACTGTCCTCAGCCCCATGTCAGGTACTGTCCTCACTGTCTGCTTGAGAGTCCCTCTCCCCTTGTCCCCCACCCCTTTTGCATGTGTGCTCTCTCTCAAAATAAATAAATACATCTTATTAAGAAAAATGTGGGTAGCATAGTGCCTATGAGTTCTTAAATATTCAGGGAATTGGGCTTGCTGTTCGTTATTTGCTGTTTCCTTCCTGACCAAGTGGAATTATTGCAACTCTTAGTTTTTCTATAGTATGTTGAGGAGATGTCTCTTGTAACACTTACCATCCTCTGTGCATTTATTGACTTACACATCCAATTTCCTCGTAAGATTGTAAGTCTTTTAGAAGGAGAACCTGTGTCATTCATCTTTATATCTTTCTATCCACCGTGTCAGATCTGTATTACATATTTGATATTTCTTGAGCAACTGGAAACAACTGTGAGCTTGCAATTTGGGGGTGATTTGGACTTATTGAAGAGTGTTTCAGAAACAAACCAGATTCAAATGGGTTGAGGAGTAAATGCAAGATTTTTGATAATTTTTGTTTAGTTTCCATATAGATCATCAGCTTATAATCTGAAAGCAACCGACAGGTACCAAAATCCAGATCTAGCTGAGTACCTTTTTTAGCAATGAATAGAAACATATCACAGTGACCAGAACAGATCCAGTCCTGTGCAGGAGCCCTCAGGCTAGCTGAGAAGAAGCTGTGTTTTCTGCCAATCCTGAGAACTCATTGAACTTTCCTAATAAAAGAGAGCTGGGGTGTTAGAGCTATTTGCCTCATCCAAGTCTGTCTCTGCATTGGCATAGACTGAGAGGTGCTTATATTTGCAGAGCAGAATGTTTAGTTATTTCTTTAAAAAAATGAGCCATAATCCTGTAGATTATGTACTTCATGTGGATGGCAACTATAAAAGGAGCCAGCATTTTCTTTGAGCAACAAGAGGGTGGCTAGCACAATGATAAATTCATTATACGTGAATTAAACTTGAATATTTCCTTTAAAGGGAGGATAGGGTGAGAGATGCAACTCTGCTTGAGGTCAGTGAGATTTTAAAAATTATAATACAGATTGTTAGAACTACTTAAACTGTATCATGTTCATCCTGAATCCTTTGAAAATTATTTTAAGTCTCAGTGGACTTTGGTTCATCCATATGTGTTAATTGAATTCTTTAAGAGATTTTCTTCTGAGAATGTTGGTACTTACAGACTACTGCGTTGTTTTGAAGGATTTTAAAATGAATTCATCATTCATAGCCTATACCATTATTTGGGTTGCTGGTATAGCATTATAGCTTTCCTTGTACAGCAGTGTCTGTATTTATATTATGTTGCGTTATTTGAAAATGTTATCAGCCATGTAAGACATAACTGTGCTTGCAGGATTCCTTCTCTTATGTGCTACTCACTCAGAGGCCGGCCCCATTGATGGCTCCATATTAACCCTGTACTGGTAGTTGCTATAGCATAAAACTAAAACAAACAAGTGAACAAAACACAAAACCCCCAAATTCAGATGGGCAGCATGTACCTCACCTTCTCTCATGCCTTCTATTACTTTCTTCCTCCTTCATTTTCCTCGTTCTTTTCAGTTCCACTTCCCCATACTTTCTTTCTTTTTTTTTTTTTTTAAGATTTATTTATTTATTTATGATAGACGTAGAGAGAGAGAGAGAGGCAGAGACACAGACAGAGGGAGAAGCAGGCTCCATGCAGGGAGCCCGATGTGGGACTCGATTCCGGGACTCCAGGATCGCGCCCTGGACCAAAGGCAGGTGCTAAACCACTGAGCCACCCAGGGATCCCCTTCCCCATACTTTCTTATGGAGATAGCTCGGCACTTGTACGGTTCTACCTCCAAAGCTATAGACGCTTGATGGCATTTGAGCGCACAGAGGATCTACTGTTTAGTTCTTCTCTGTATAGAGTAGACCTATTATTTTGTATGACCTGTATAACCTATTAATATAAATATTGAGCCTATAGAGGAAGGAATGTAGCTCCTGTAAACCATTTCTCATTTCTTATGTGATTGTATTTATTGATGAAGGCTCAGAATGGAGAGTGCAGAGAAGGGGGTTTTCTCTGTAGCATGCTTTTCCCCTTTATAGATTTGGCCACCATAGAAATGAGGAAGGGAAGGGAAGGTATCTCCCCAGCTCTGTATCTTGAGGTATGTCTGCATTTCCCAGTCCTCTTTCGGTTTTGGTCCTACCCCTGACCCTTAGTGTGTGGAAGGAGGAGGCCGGGTACAGAGGAGCGAGGGAAGCTTGTGTTGTGGCTCTCCACTTCAGGACCTTGTGGACTTAACCCTTTCCTCTCTCTTTCTTTTCCTGTTTCTTTTCTTTCTTCCTTTCTTTTTCTTTTGTTAGCATGGATATTATTTTCATTACATCGTTATCCTGTTCCCTACTATCTTGAACAGATGCTTAGAATTTGGCGTTGACTAAATTTGGCTCAGAGAATTGTGGTTCTGTGTCCGAATGTCTGGTAGCATCACTTCTACCCCATATTTGGTTATGGTATGGAAATTGAGCTATGATAATTTTCTGGTCTGTGTTGGACATTGGGGATATAAAAGAATGAATACTGTGTGGTCCCTGTCTTGAAAGGGCTTATAACCTAGTGGGGTGTGGAGGCGGGAAGGCATAGGAACAGATAATTCCAGAACAGGAGTGTGGGTAGAAGGGTGTGTGAGCACCGAGTAGGGAGCAATGGGAATTCTACTTGGAGGAGCCGAACAAAGTAGCTCTGAAGATGATGACATGTAAAGTAGTTCTTGACTGATGAGCAAGGCTGTGCCAGTCAGTTACAAAATTTTTTGAAGAAATGCAGTGTGTGCTTTGTCATAAGGAGCAGGAGAAGGGTGAGAGTGTCACTGTAGCTGGAGGACAGAGTTCGCAAGGGTTGCCATGGGAAATGAAGATGGAGGAGCCAGCATCTCTCTGGCCACTGAAATCTGTTAGGATGGATAAGAATCGGGTTTTTATAGAGCCAGCTCTGGAGCAAGGTAGACGATGGGTTAGAATGAAGAAGAGAGATGTAGCAGAGAGTCTGGCTGGGGGGCTGTGATGACTGTACGTCATGACCAAGGGTGATGAGGGATTTAACCGAATCAGTGGCCTCAAGTCTTGATTTTCTTAGGTTCCTTTTCACTTAAAAGAGTTAAGTGCAAGTTATTTGGTGTGCCTCTTGGGTTTTAGAATTCTGTTTCATGTTCTGAGGTGCCAAACATGACCCCGGGTCTCGCTCAGTACGGCGTGACTGTCGTCCTGTGTGTTTTCTCTGCGGTCTTCCCCTTCCCCCGGAACTCCAGTCCCGTGTTTGATGTTCTGACCAGCCTCATCCCATCTAACCACACACGCTAACTCTTGTCTGCTAGATTCTAAGTTGTTGGAGGTAGTGTCAGCGTCTGTCGTGTTCACTACTGTAGGCCTGGCACCTAGCACAAATCCTGACACAGGATTTGTCAGGATTTGCTTACTAAATATTTACAGAGGGAATGAAGGATGAGTTTGGAGTAGTGCGAGGCCAAAAACATTGCCCACGATCAGTAAGAGTGTACATTAAGTGAACAACCAAAGTTAAATCATGTAAAATAGCAGCATCATTTTTAGTTCTAGGGAGCCCATTTAACAAGGTACGAATTCATTGAATTTGAACAAGCTCGCTGAGGGGATATGGCACGCAAAATGTAAATCGCGGCCCACCTGTTGTTTAGACCTTTATTTACTCAAAGCAGTTAGCAATTAACAGCTGTTTATTGCTGTGGCTATGGTGATTGGGGTTCTTTGTCAGGTCCCTCTAGCCAGTGTTCCACATGAAGCTGAGAAAAAGAGCAATAACAATTTAAATAGAAAACTTCTTTGCACCGAAATGCAGTTTAAGGCCCCTGTAGACTCACATGGTTTCGACAGCCATGTACTTAACGACTTTTCCTAATTTTTCCGTATGCTTGGGTTCAGTCCCTGGACACATTTTAATGGAGTTGCCTGGTTCCCAAGCGGTGGTTTCCAATCTTTTCACATCTGAGGACTCCTTTTAAACTTGCACCCCTCTCAACATAATAATGTGTGTACCTTATTCAATAATGCTCCCCAATTTTTTTATTATGAAAAAATTTAAATACACAGAAAAGGGTGAAAAAACAGTACAGTGTTTCCTTCTATGGCACCAACTAGATGCAACAATCATGAACATTTTTCATATCTGCTGTATCTGCTTCCCCACATTTTATTTGCTGAACAGTTTGAAAGTAACAGACTTAATGTTTCAGCTTGCTTTCCCTACAAATAAAAACATGTTCCTGTATAACCACAATACCTTTCCACACCTAAGAAAATAACCAGTAATTCCTTCAAATGTCCTTCATACCCAGCATATTCACATATATCTACTTATTTCCGAATGTCTTTTATAGCTCCTCCCCTTTCGCCTTCCAATGGCAGGATTTAGACAAGGGTCACTTATGGCATTTGGTTTTGTTTCTTTAAGTCTGTTTTATTTATTATTATTTTTATTTATTTATTTATTTATTTATTTATTTATTTATTTATTTATGTATGTCTGTCTGTCTGTTTTAATCTGCAACAGTCCTCTTACTTCTCTCCTCTTCCTCTATGACACTGACTTTTTGAAGAGAGGAGGACAGTTGTCTTATTGATTATCTTCTAGTCTAGAGGTATCTGATTCTATCTGCTTGGCTGTTTGTTTTAGAAGGAAAACTATTGAGGAAGGAAGCTGTCCTATATGGAAGAATGCTAGTTAATAGATGTGGAAGGAATAATAGAAGTAGAAAATCAGCATTCTACTATCTGCTCTGAAATAATTATTTAAGACAAAGAGGCTAAAACCCTTAGGGAATAGAACACTCCTATAAGGCCACAGTGTTACCCCACAGGATACCCTTACAGTGGAGAGGTCTCAGGGCAGGGGATCATTGGTTAAAACTTGGCATCACTCCCAGTGAGATAACCTAACATTATGTGCTTCTGATATACAGTAGGAGGAGTGCATGGTGTCATCTATGAAGCATGCCTCGCCCCACATGCTTCATGCAGCCTGGTCAGGTTTTTTTTTTTTTTTTTACTTTTATTTTTAAAAGATTTTATTTATTCACAAGAGACACAGAGGGCAGCCCTGGTGGCTCAGCAGTTTAGCGCCGCCTTCAGCCCAGGGCATGATCCTGGAGACCTGGGATCGAGTCCCACGTCAGGCTCCCTGCATGGAGCCTCCTCCTCCCTCTGCCTGTGTCTCTGCCTCTCTCTCTCTCTCTCTCTCTCTCTCTCTCTTCTCTCTGTGTCCCTCATGAATAAATAAATAAAATAGTAAAAAAAAAAAAAGAAAAAAACAAGAGACACAGAGTGAGGCAGAGACACAGGCAGAGGGAGGAGCAGGCTTCCCGAGGGAAACCTGACACTGAACTTGATCCCAGGACCTCGGGATCTCGACCAGAGCCGAAGGCAGACGCTCAACTGCTGAGCCCCCCACGTGCCTCCTAGTCAAGTTTTTAGACCTAATTTTTAGTTTATAGGAAATCCAGGGTAGAAAAACAAGATAAATGGCATCAGGAGGAGACAATCAGACCAGTCCGGTAATGCTTTTACAGGAGTTTGCATTTTATGAATCACCATAGCATTTCCCTCCGCCTGAAAACAAGTGGGGCATATACAATTGAGACAGGATCCCTCAGTGGGCAGACAGAGCTTGTCCACATGATGTGGACACCTTGCAGTAACTGCTGTTCTTGGGGAATCATAGAACTCAGTAGACTATAATTTCTTTGACAGGGTCATATTGCACCTTGCAAAGCTTCTTAATAAATACAGGAATTTAGCTCACAGACGTGTCAGTCTGCCACCTTTCAGAAAGACTGAATTCACTTAGTGAGGTGTAAAGATGAAGGGTGGAAAATTGATCATGCCCCAAATATTTAACTTACAGGAGCTTATGTGTTTTGCAGTAGGGGTATTTGGAAAGAACTGGAAAATCAGCCCTGGTTTTATTTAGAGCCCGTTTATGATTTAATTTAGTTTCTGGTTTTGCTATTCCTGAAACTGGTTTTCCAGAAATACTCTAGAACTTGGTTGTTTTGTCAAGGCAGTGTATTTATTGAGTGGTCATTGTTTCAACTCTAATTTATTATTGATCTTTCAGGCCCACAGCCGCAGAACTTTTAAAATGCAAATTCTTCCAGAAAGCCAAGGTAACATACTTAAAAAACCTACATAGATCTGCTATTTTGAAATCACTATGAATTTCTGTGTATGATATTTGGTGTTGAACTGTTGGGAACATTTGTTTTTCAGAACAGAGAGTACCTGATTGAGAAGCTGCTTACAAGAACCCCAGACATAGCCCAAAGAGCCAAAAAGGTAAGCACCACTAGCCTTTGTGACCCAGCAAGGGCTGCTCCCCACCGCCCCCCTCCCAGGGAAATGAGACCCACAGAAACACTGGAAAAAGAATGTCACATACTCAGGATGCGTTATTCAGAGGTTATCTGATTAGTGATTCCTCAGAGAGATGAATTTTGCCTTTCAGGTATCTCCGGCTTGCTGTTATGTGTTGGTGGAAACAGCTTGAATGATTTCATTTTTCCATTTATCAGCTTTGCTCAAAGAGGGTCAGAGGGGAGAGGGGATTTTGACGAGGCTGGGACACTGGAGAGGAAAGAGCCTTGAGTATCTTTCCTTTGGAAATTTCACAGAAGAGGAGCAAGTCATTTTTAAGCAGTTTGAAATGACGAAACAAAAACCCCAATTTGTTTTTAATGGTCATTTTTTCAACTCTGATTTCATTTACAGATTTATTGGTTATCTTGAGTATCTGTGGGATGTCAATCTTTTCCTTATAAAAGACCCTGGCCCCTCTTGTAATTTACCGTATGTTAACTAAATTATGTTAATGATTATCTGAAAAACTTTCCATTCTTGGTTTTAGATTCTTTAGATGGTGTGTGTGACTGCATTTGTTTATGTATTTATCCAGAGTTTTATTTATTTGTAGTTACTGATTTCATTATGGTGTGAAACCTAACAGTTTAACCTCTGGTTTGGTTTCATTTGGTTTTAAAATTATGCTAGATATTTAAAATAAAAAATATTTATGTAATCACAGATTTAGACAGGAAGGTTCTCTTCCTCCCCTTCCCCTTTTTTATATTTAATAGTTATGGGGAAAGCTGATATAAATCTGAGTTGTATGCTCTGAAATAAAACTGGCAGAGAAATATGCATCAGAGATTGCATCTCATGATGCCTTGGTTAAGTAACTCTGAATGTTACATTCCAGACATTGCCTTTTCTAAAACATTCTGTATGGAGTTCATTTAGCAGGTGTCTTCACATTGTTTGAAGCGAATTTGGAAGTAGTTTTTAAGAAATGACCCTCTCTGTCCAGGTGTCCGAGGCCCTCCGGGGCCCAGCAGAGTTCTTTGGGCTGTGGGCCCGTGTGGCGGCTGGGGGATTGCTGTGTTGACTGCGTAGACCAGAGCCAGGGCTGGTCTGCGGGATGTCTCTGAGGGAAAAGGGAAAGATTGGCGGATGATCCATCAGAGTGGCACATCTCAAGGGGCGGCCCAGGAAAGCTAAAGCTTCAGTTTGAGGCAACAGAAAGTACCAGTGCCCGACCACAGTCTGAGGGCTCTGCACAGAAGGCCCAAGGAGGACCCAGGAGAGACTCCCTGGGCTGGGCGAGCCTGGCATGGGGCTTCGCTCAGGCACCTAAAGTGTTAGCCAGAGTTGGAAAATGCTGTTAGGGAGCGTTGCCTTGTTCCGTTTGTGCCATCCCCAGAGAACAGTTTTGTTGGTCTCGACTTGTTCTGCTAGTTTTGTCTGGTCTCGTCTGGTAGCTGTTCCCCTGGAGGGGGTGTGCAAGGCCTGTTTTCTCCCCAGAGCTGCAGCCCCCCACCCCCACCCCACCAGCCCTGTCAAGCGGCCTGGTGGCCTCTGAGGTGTAGTTTCCAAGGGGGTTCCCTGCCCTCCCAAACCTAATCTTCCTGTGTTCTGTGTTTCTGGCTGAGTCACCCGACCTCAGGGCGCTGGGATTATTTTTGTGTTTGAGACCTCGTTGCCCCCGTGTCCTTCCCGTCTAGCCCCTCTCCGAGTCCTCTAGCACAGTGCTTGGAACCTTCTCCTCCTGGCTTTGACCAGACAGTTGCAATCCCTCCATTCTGCTCCCCCTTTCTGATCTGTTGTAGGTGTTGTTGCCAGATTAACTCTCTGATCATGTCACTTCATTGCTTAAAAGAAGTTCCCAAAATTAAACGAAAGCGACCCCAAAAACACATAAATGAAAAAATAAAGTTCCTATCAAATAAAGGGCAACCTCCTTAGCCTTGAATTCCTGGCACCGTTTCAACTTCCAGCCTGATGCTGTGCACTCCAGCTCAAGTGAACCACCTATACTTTCCTCACCAGCATGTACTTTTCCTTGAAACTCTATCATTTTGAGAAAATGAAGAAGCTCTTCAGGTTCCAGCTTTATTTTCTTTCTTTTTAAAAAAAATATTTAAATTATTTCTTGCACATTAGCGTGCTTGGCGCTCCAAACCCCATTTTGCACATATCTTAAACAGTAAGTAGCTAGAATTTGGAGAGATGTGATTTTTCAAGCGTGTCTTTTGCCGTTTACTTGCTCGTGGATTTTAGACTTAAACCTCAGGGCTTGTTTTGTCGTCCATCCCTTTGAATGGAAAATGTCTACACATCTCAGTCACAGGGAAGAGTAAAGGGAGAATATAAATTAATTCCTTAGGGGTGCCTGGGTGACTCAGTGGTTGAGCGTCTGCCTTCGGCTCAGGGCATGACCCCGGGTCCTGGGTTCGAGTCCCGAATCGGGCTCCCTGCATGGAGCCTGCTTCTCCCTCTGCCTGTGTCTCTGCCTCTCTCTCTGTATCTCTCAGGAATAAATAAATAATATCTTTTTAAAAAATTAATTCTTTAAATGTCTTCTAGGAAAGAGGAGCCGATGGTAATATCATTCTTGCTCTATAGCTGTAGCTTGCTTCATTAAGTTCTGCTGTTTTCCTGTTCTCATTCTCGTTTCCAAGCGCACTTAGGCTCTCAGCCTCACCCCATTCCTTGCCCATCGGTTCCATGGGAGGTATGCTGACCAGAATATCGATCACAGCGCATGTCTCTCTCATAGCAAGTGCCCACAAATGTTTGCTAACCCAGTGAACTCTTCGGCTTGCGTATACCAAGGAACAGCCACCCTAAGCTCTGTTTTTTACGTACCCAAAATGCTGGGCGTACACTTGTTCCTAGGATTCCTGTTAACAGCAGACCTTTCTCCCTGTGTGGGGTGCATGATGTTGGGAAGCTGTTCCTTGCTTGAAACTTCTCTGGCAGGCTTGGCCACGTGGAAGTAAATATTATTTCAGTCACCATGAGCATTGGAAACCTTTGTCATAGGATGTGCTTGTCTTAGGCTCTTACAGCACGTAAGTAAATTCAACTTGAAAGTTGGTACAGGGGAGTCTTTGTGTTATTTGTGTCATCCATTTTTGGACTTCTCTTTATTGATACCTACTATTGACATCTACTCAGCTGCTTACTTTCCTATTTGCTGTGGCGCCTCCTGGTTGATCACACTCTGGTTTCCTGGTGTACATCTGTTCTTCAGATGCCACTTGTTGCTGATTTTTGTCTCCTTGGTTTGTTGTTTTAAAAATCAAAACAGACAGTCTATTGATATACTGTTGTTTACATGACAGCTGGGCCTGTTGATCAGCTCTCTGTACATTTAGGCAACTTGTGTCGATTGGAAATTTGTTGTCATAAGCAACAGTGTCTGCTTCTCCTCCCTTATGGTAACAAAAATTAAGAGATAATTTTTCAATATGTGTGTTTTTTAAAATATGAATATTTCTCATCTTTAAAAGAGAGAGGGAAAAAAAATAAAAGAGAGAGGGGCCAGTTATAGCTGCTTTCAAGAAGCCCCAGGGAGCCCGCCCGTGCTGTCCTTTGGCGTGTGAGGTAGACGCCTGTCAGATTCATGTTTGGCCAGAATGTGAAGCACTGTTTGGGGGCCATGGAATTCCATGTGGGTAGGTGATCTTGTCTTCATCCAGATGGATTCTTCTAAATCAGGAAAAAAAAAAAAATAGACCAGTGTGGCTTTCCTGGTAATTTAGCGGCATACAATGATTGTGTACGTGTGTGTGTATGTGTGTGGTCATTGCAGAAATCAGAGATATTTGTCTTCTTCCTGAAAGCAGAGTATCTGGTCCTTTTGGGTTTTCTCCCCCTGACAGACAGTTTAACCTCTGGTTTGGTTTCATTTGGTTTTAAAATTATGCTAGATATTTAAAATAAAAAATATTTATGTAATCACAGATTTAGACAGGAAGGGGATCAAATTGATTTTCTTTTGCCCTAATTTTTCTGTCTGTGAAATGGAAATGCTGTTGGACCTCAGGCATGTGGTGACAGGTAATGAGATTTGATTTTCTTGGGCCACAAGACATTCTGGGAGTTCTAAATGAGAACATGCAGATCATGACCCTTGAGAACAAGGTTAAGTACAGCTATCATTTCTTTTTGACTTTTCACTTATCCTCATGCATGAGAAAATGCTTCATAGCCATCACTCCTCCTCACATGACTTTTTAGGGGCCTGTCCCCAGCCATCTTTAGGGGTTTGAGAGCTTGAGCATGTGCTGTTCCACTACTGGGTTCACTGAATGGGGCAGAGTATAAAGCATTCTGCTAAACTTGCATGCGGATGCTTAGGGCTGTGTGCATTTTCCCTAGGAGCATCTAAGTGTCAGAGTCGGCTGGTGTCTCTGCTTTCGGTTAATGATGCGGACCTTGAGTCACCACGTTCACACTCCTGTTGATACACTTTCTGTAGCTAAAACTCACTGATGCCAGGAAAGGGGCAAAGGGCATCCACAGATATCCAAATGCTGACTGCTTAACCAAAAAGCATATTGGCCAGAGAAGGGATGAAGTGGGGGAAATGCAATGCGCAGTTCTTTTTATGGTGGTGGTTATGTTTTCATGGGAAGAGGGATCGCTGGAGGATTTTTGTTTGAATTTTCTCAATTTTGAAATTGATTAGTCACTATCAGAAAGAGTTGGGTGCCTGGGTGGCTCAGTTGGTTAAGCGTCTGACTCTCGATCTCAGCTGCGGTCTTGATCTCAGGGTCGTGAGTTCAAGCCCCATGTTGGGCTCCACGTGGGGTGTGGAACCTATTTAAAAAGGAAGAGGGAAAGAAAGGAAGGAAGCGAAGAATGAAAGAGATACTGTATCACTGCTGCAATTTGATGGAACCACTGTGAACTGGAAAAAGCAGGGTAGTAGTATTTGTGGGCCTCCGAATTTCTCGTATCAGGCTTATAAGATTGATTTCACGTTAAGGACCTGGGGAGTTGGCTTCATTTGATTCTCTTATGTGCTTAGGAATAAGTGGGGAGGGATATAGGGATATTGCAGTTCTTATTTCTTTGATAATTAATGTATGTTCATACTTTGTCCTTTTTCTTTTTACTTTTTATTTTGAAATAATTTTAAGCTTCAAAAGTTTACAGAAATAGCACAAAAAATTTCTTACTGTCTTTGAAAACATTTCAAATCTATTGCCATGATGTACTTTGTCTTTAAATATACTTCAGTAAAAATCTATCTATCTATCTATCTATCTATCTATCTATCTATCTATCTATCTATCTATATTTCAGTGCATATTTCCTAAAAACCAAGGGCATTCTTTTACCTAACAGTATAATTATCAAAATCAGGAAGTCAACGTCGCCATAATACTATTATTCAAGTTCAGATCTTACGCAGGTTTTGCCAGTTTGTCATTCGTCTGGCCCAGAATCCAATTCAGAATCACTTAGTTGTTGTCTTCATTAGTCTTCTTTAATCTGGAATCGTTTTTATTTTTCTTTTATAGAAACAGTCACATGTTTGAAGACTGTAGGCCACTTATTTTATAGGATGGTGCTCCAGTTTGGGTTTGTCTGATATTTCTTTGTGATTAGATTTAGCTTATGCATTTTCTGACGGGAATACCTTGGGATGGTGCTGTGTTCTTCGTGTATCATGTTGAGAGGCACGTGATGTTGATTGATGCCTTTACCGGTGATGTTAACTTTGATCACACACTTAAGGTGGCACCTGCCAGCCTCTTCACTGTGATAAACACAATTACTTCCTAATGGGAGGAATTCATTAATATTACATTCTCTCATTATATTATATTAAACATTAAAAGATAAAATGAATGTATTTACTGCACAGGGTCATTAGTCTTTTTTCAAGGAAAACATTTGTGCTTTATGTCACTGTGGCTGAACATGCATAGGATATTAATGATAGGATTTCCCTCTTTCAGACAGGGAACCCTTGGCCAGTATATAATGTTTAGATTTAGGGAGGAAGTGGGAATGGTGCTGCTCGTGCTGCTCCAGCCTCCGTACCTGGTCTGGAAGCAGCAGTAGCTGGATCTGTGTCCTTCACTGGGTGAGCTGGCTAATCTCTCTGAGCCTGGTCCTGTCCAATGGAGCCAAGGACACCCGACGGTGCGTTGCCATGACGGTGAGAGACGATCTCTGCAGCTTGTCTAGCGCCGTGTTTGACACATAGTGAGCACTCAGCCCAGCACAGGCTGCTCTATCATGTAAGTAAGGGAATGATTAGAATAAGGCTCAGTGGTTGAGCATCTGCCTTCGGCTCAGGTCGTGATCCTGGGGTCTGGGATCGAGTCCCGCAACGGGCTCCCTGCAAGGAGCCTGCTTCTCCCTCTGCCTGCATCTCTGTCTCTCTGTCTGTCTCTCATGAATAAATAAATGATCTTTAAAAAAATAAGGGAATGATTACTGTGGCTGCAGAGAGGACGTTTGAGGTACGCGGTGAGAGAGGGAGTGAGGAAAGAGTCCTGGTAGCAGGACAGGTGGGGTGGGTGGTGAACATTATTTCCCTCTTGCTGTTGCTCTGGACGAGATGCAGAAGCCCGTGGAAGCCTACAGAAAGAGGGAGAACGATGACAACCATTACTTCATGGCAATCGCCCCTTCGCACGTCTTCCCGGGGTTTTTCCGGCCCCATCACGGTGCGGGCCGCGGGCTCTCCCACGAGAAAGCAGCACCGGGCCTGTTGGCCGAGGCCAAAGCGCAGTCAGAATCCGATACGCATCAGCTGGTACCCACGTAGGGCCTGGAGCTCAGCGTCACGTCTGCGCCCTTGTTCATTCTAAACAGCTGTGTTTGAAGACAGGCCGGGCAGATGTTGCCCTTACACTTGACAGGTGAAAGTGTGGGGTCACCTGCCTGACAAGTCGCACGGTGCCCTGGAGGCCGTTCTTACCTCTGCTTCTGTGCTCTTTTCCAGCCCATCATAGCTCAGAAGGAAGCAAAGAGGGAGAGAGCATGGGAAGGACATTTGGATGGCTGGGCAGCGTGAGGTAGCCGACGTAGGAAAGGGGGGTACCTTTGTCATCCTCCGCGACTGGCCTGTCACTCCACGCGTGCCATCATGGGCACTAGGAGGTGCTGTGAGCATCTCTGTAGGCCCGCAGGTCTGCCCGGGTCCCAGCCGGGGATGGAAGGGCCTGGACGTTCAGAAGGGAAGGGACGTGGCCAGCGGGAGTCGGGGAGCGTGGGCAGTTGCCGCGACCCGCCAGGAGCTCGGGAGCTCGTTCGAGAAATGAGGAGGAAGGACCGCTTCCTGCGCTTTTGGGGACGGAATTCGGGAAAGCCCGGGAGGCGTGTGCCACGGTGGTCGGTTGGCACGAAATGACAAACGGCCCTAGTTAGGATCATGATCCTAGTGAGTTTTTATTACTCTAATCACACCTATTGCTCTGTATACTAGAGTTTTTAAATTTATTTTATTTTATTTTATTTTATTTTATTTTATTTATTTTTATACTAGAGTTTTAATGTCATCATTGTTTTTGTAACGGTTTCATGGCCGGGCTGTGGCTGCGCTCGGCGCCCCCGAGAAGGGCCTGCCGTGACTGTGGCCGTGACCGTGGCCGTGACCGTGGCCGTGTACTGCCAGGGCCGAAGGGTGGATGGGGCTCGGTGGGCACAGTGCTGGACACTTGGTGCACGTCCCTGGCCGTGAAGGCCTGAGTAATAGGACAGCCGGGGTATCAAGACCGGCTTTTTGCAAAGAACACCTCTTTTGAAGCACGAGTGGGAAAGAGCACGAACAGCTCGTGGTTCGGGGGCCTTGGGGTTGCAGACCCGGGTTGGGCCCCCAGCACCCTGCCGTGTGGAGGCGGCACGAAGCCAGCTCACCTCCCGGTTTGCTACCGTTTAGACTCTTCCTCTAGTCCATGAAGAGGGAGAGTGACTTTGAATTTCCACACAGTTGCTTCCACTCCCCTCCTGGAATCCTATAACTAGTTTACAAGTTATTGAAGGTTATAGGTTATCAAGAAACCAGAGAATAAATGAAGTGGTTTCACGTGCTGGCTGCCGGATTTTAGCGGTGTTCCCAGGCGGACCAGTAGAGGGCGGTGAAGGGCTTCATATCCGCGTGGCTGTGGCCTGGGACCTGAGCCAAAGTTTTTGGCTTTGTGGAAGCTCTCAGACTTGGAGAAGAGGAATCCAAGGATGTTCGGTACCTACCGAGCCACGAGTGCCAGGTGCCCGCCAGGTGCCGTAGTCAGCCAGAGTGCCTTTTTCTTTTCTTTTCTTTTTTTTTAACTGGGCAGGGAGTGAAGGGCGAAGGTCTCATTATTCTTCCTTCAAATTGCATTTTCTATTAACCAAAGTAATCTAACATTTGTATTTTCCGGAATTCATGTCAAAAACAAAAATCTCAATTGTGAAAACGAGATTAAAGATCTCCTGGTATTTTAGTTCAAATTAATACGGTCCTGGGTGGTTGCAGGCTGTTTCTAGAAGGTTCCTGGGTTGCCACAGTTCTCCGTAAAGCTGGGGAAACAGGAAAGAGGGAGTCAAAGCATATGATAACAACGAAGAAGTGAACAGATCTTTATAGTCTGGATTTAACATAAAGTACTCCTCGTGGTTCAGGTAGGCCTGATGCTGCATGTTCTCCTATTACCGTGTCTCCCCTTCCTCTTGTTTGGAAACAGGTGCACCTGTTGGTAACCTGTCTTACGGAGGAGCTCACACGCTCAAAGGGAGATGCACGCTGGTGGTTGAGGAGGTTATTTTTCCTATGTTAATGCTGAGAAAAGTTGTCCGGAGAGGTTGAAATTATGGCTTTTAACTGGGACAGATGACCCCAGGGTGTAAACTCATTAATGTTTGCATTAGTTTTACATTTTAAATGTTCGGTTTAGCCCTTTGAGAATGTAGAGTTCATCTGTTCAGAAAAGTGCTTTTGGTCACTAGGGGGTGCTGTCGGAATAGCTCGTGGAGGAGCCCGTGGCCTGGGATAGCCTGCTCGGCCGTCTGTAGGATCACTGCGGTCACAAGTTTCTTCCTTTCGCATTGTGCCTGCTGTGTTTGTGCTGGGGGTGAAACAGGCAGAGGTGAGGGTAGAGGAAAGAACAAGGGGAAGAAGCATCATAATTTACTTTCAATTCGATTGGTGAATTGAGTTGTAGATATTTTGTATCTGCTGCATGTATTTTGGGGCCCCTGGGTGGCCCAGTGGGTCAAGCGACAACTTGGATTTCGACTCAGGTTGTGATCTCACAGCCCCTGGGATGGAGCCCTTGTCAGGTTCCAAGCTCAGCATGGAGTCTGCTTGTCCCTCTTCCTCTGCTCCTCCCACGCGCTCTCTTCTCTCTCAAATACAATTTTTAAGTTTTTAAGTTTTTTTTTAAAAAAAAAAAAACAAAACCTATATATATTTTGGGTAAGTGGCTTCTTTCTGGTGACATTGGCTAGAGCAGAAAGGATCCACAGTAGAGTAGTGATTCGCTCATCCCGGTGGCCCCCCTTCGCGGAATGTCTGTGTTCTGAGATCGAGGTATCTTTGAAAGGTACCAGTTGCTCAAGAGGGTTGAAGACTTTTACAGATCTCAGAGACCCAGTTTTGGGAATTAATTAATTAATTAATTTATTTATGGAATTTAAAAATAATGACATACATTCTGAAAATACTGCGAAAGACCCCGTTTGCACAACTTTAGTGTGTGGAGAATTGACTGTTTTCCTTTTACTGGAAAGGCTTTGGCAGAACCCGTGGCCTTATTTCACATCCAGTTAGATTTTGTTCAAATGCTTTCCGTGCTTCGTTTTTGCCTTGGGGAAATCTGCTAACTTTTTCGAAGGCTTGTGTGCATCAAGCCCTAATTGGCGTATGCGTGCCGAGGGCCGTCCCCGAGCCTGCTTGCCTGCTCTCCTGCTCCATCGAGGGCTCACTGAGCATCACCGACGACGTACCAGGTACTGACTCCCATCAAGGCGGTTTGCCTTTAGCACCTTTCCAGCTCGCTCTCCCATATCATGGCTTTTAAAAGTAGATGAACCAGAAAGAATGGAACAGAATTTGGAATTTGGCTGCAGTTGCAGCATCACTAGCATAAAAGCTAGTTGATTCTTTTTTGATCTTGTCAAAGCTCCGACGTGATGGATCGATCGTACCCTTCTTTCTGGTTCAAAGCCATTCAGTGGCTTCTTGCCAATTATAGGCAAGTTCCAGGTTCCTGCCACTGATAGGGTGAGGTCCATGCACTTATAGGATGTGGACCAGGCAAGGCTCCCACGTCGTGTGTTTGGGGCAGTCCTCCAGCCTTGCCTTTGGCCACTCACCACCTCACCCTTGACGCACCCTTGCAGAATACCATCCCCCCTGAATCCAGATGCTTCCTCAGTCTTCCATCAGTACCGCTTCCGTACCTGGGGCATAATTCCCGTGTTGTACTTACTGTCATTTGCAATTACCCTCCCGACACTTTTGCTTTCCGTACCAGACTGAGCTCCCTAGGTGCAGGGACAGTGCCATACTATTCCTGTGTTCCCAGTGCCCAGGCCAGTATCTTGGTCCATCTGGAATTGAAGTTTAGGAAGCGAGATTGCAAAATCATGATGATGGCTTTCACGGGAGTTGATGTGAGAGCGTGAGGGGAGGCAAAGCAAATCTTGTAGTGTGAAAGGAGAGGAGTTGAGAAGTCTTTTCAGTTGGTGTTATTTTCTTGTATTTCAGGTCTGGGACTCAGAGACTGTCACCTTTTAGTTTAACATCCTTTGTCATCTCACATTTGCTGAGAATCTTGGATGAACCACTCAGCTTGACTCACCTTTGCCACCTATCACGAAGGGGAATGGTTAGATTTTATTACCTAACACGCACTCCGCGTGTTGGATTATCTGACAGCAGAAGCTTAGTCCCTGGCACTCAGCATATTCTGTGTTGTCATTTTCTTTTCCCAGACAGGATGTACATAAGTTTTCCTATCACCGGAAGCCACATCTAATTAGGAAGATATTTTGAAACTAGATTTAAATTAGTTTTCACTACTCTCTAATTTTGGATTGCCTCTTACATATCCCCTCATTTAAGGGGAACAATTTAAGCTTAACTCTTTAGATCATGATCCCGTAAATCTTTAAAGTGAGTATGACATTTTGGAGCAGGGGACGTGCAGAGATAGAAAGTAATGGAACTTTTGCACACGATTGGGAAAGGAAGAAGTCCATGCCGGTGGAAGGGATCCAGGACTTTTACCTTTCTTCCTCCCTGCCCTGTTACACTGTGGCCATTCAGGAGGTGTGGTGAGGCCAGCAGAGGGCATGGTATACATGCTTTAAAGATCAAGTGTCGTGGTGGGGGGGCTGTGCTTGTTCTATGTTAATCAAATTTGATTGATGTAATAATGATGCATTGTTTTACTGTGCTCTTTTTTTTTTTTTTTTAAAGAAAGGCCAGTGTGTGTGTGTGTGTTTAATATATATATTTTATATTTTCTTTTTACTTTGAAATTAAATTAGTTTTAAAACAAATTAAAATTCAAGAAGTGCAGTTAAAGTTGTACTTTGGTATAGGATTTTCTAGGCTTCCCGTTAAATTACTTCCCACAAATTCAAATACTCATTTAGAAGAGCATGTAATAACTTTTAATTTTTTTTCTCACATACAGTAAGGAAAGGAGTCCTTGTACAACTTTCAAAGTAGTCACAGAGCTAAGAAATTCAATTAACAGTCTTTATCCAAGTTTAAAAGGCCATGTGAATTTGTTTTGGCTGTTTTGCAACTACTTTGTTGGTTGATAGAATTTGGTTGGGGAGGAACTGGGAAGGTCTTGTCTTAAAGGAGTCTGGAAGGGTTGGTTCCCTTAGGGGATAAGGACAGAGTATTAAGAGGTGGGCTTTCTCTGTGACTCTGTAGAAAGTAGGAGGAGGTGGGAAGAGGAAAGTGAGATTCCAAGCCTAGAAAGAGGTAGAAAAGGCCCAAAAGGAGGAGCTCGGGGTCGGGAAGTTGGGATCCACAAGGGTCTTGATGCTAGAAGGTAAGTCCAAGCTTGGTGACCTCAGGCCCCAGGCAGACCCTGGCTCCACCACTTGCTGACGGGGTAACCCTGAGCCTCAGCCAACCACCCCCCCCTGCCCTGGCTCAACTGTGAAGTGCTTCTCATTGATCCTCTAGGGTGAAAAGCAAATCCTGAATTGGGCCTCCAGTGCTTGCCATGATCTAGTCGCTTCCTCATCCTTAAGACTTTTGTTCTCTACCCCCCATTCTTCATGTGTCCGTTTGCCCAAGGCTCCTGCGCTGAAGTATTAGTCTGCTCCTCCTTCAGCCGACCTCATTTTCAGGTCAAAGAGTCACTTCTCCAGAACGCAGAAGTGGAACCGTGCTGTGTTCCTTGTTCTATGATCCACCTGCATTTTCATTTAAGATACCTGTGGGCATCTCTTTGTGTCAGGAAACATAAACATACGAAGGGATGTTTAGTGGCTGCATAATGTTCTACTATAAGAGTGACCATAACTGATAATCAGCTCTTTCTTGACGAATTTAGATTGTTTCCATTTTTTTTAAAGACTTTTATTTATTTATTCATGAGAGACACACAGAGAGAGGCAGAGACTCAGGCAGAGGGAGAAGCAAACTCCCTGGGGGGAGCCTGATGCAGGGCTCGATCCTGGGACAATGGGATCACGCCCTGAGCAGAAGGCAGATGTGCCACCACTGAGCCACCCAGGTGTTCCAGATTGTTTCCTGTTTTTTTACTGTTAACCATACTGGGTTGAACATGTTGCATACGACGTTGCTGATTTTGTTGGGATGTGTTCCTGACCTGAGTCTCAGGTCTGTCATCTGTGTAAGAATATATTACTCGTACATGCACACATGCATATTTTTAGCTCAGTGCCTAACATACAGTATTTAATATTATTATCCAATTTTTGGTATTGAAATGTTATCCATGTACGTTTATTTTATTTCACCTTTTTCCTAGCTCTTCAGTTAACTCTCTTGTGGAGAGCATCCTGGGTCTTCTGGTAGTTTTGCGACCTTGAGACTTTCAGTAACTGTAGGAGACTAGAATGAACCATGTACTAAAAGCTGATCAATAGGGAGCCCATTATGGAGGTCCCAGCTTGGGGTCCTGAACCCGTAGGGCCATTAAATGCCGTTAGGAGAGCCATCGGTGGTGAAGATTGCGGGGAGCCCTACCATTCTGCAGCTGGTTCTGAGAGATGAGAGAAGGACTTCTTTTCAGTGTGAGGACTGGGCTAAGTGTGCCGTGTGATGAGGTATTTTTGCCCATTTTTCTGGCACTGCAATCTCTGTGTCCAGAGCAAACAAATGATAAACAGCTGCCAGCCTGAGAAGTGGTCCAGCCGTTTTCACCATCCCTTGGTTTATGGTGTTTGAGTGTTTGCGTGGAGGTCCAGGGTTGGGTGTTGGTGCTGTGGCCAGTGTTGGTAATGTCAGGCATCCACAGGCAAAGGACAGCACCAGCATTTTGGATGGTGAGCTTTTCTTTTTTTTCTTTTTGTATTTTTATATTTTATTCTTATTTATTTTGATACATACTAGTGTCCCAGTTCAGATCCTTTATGATCTTAACCAGTTACAGCTTTTAGAGTTTGAAGCCTCATTTTTCTTTTTTTCCTGAATCATTGCATAGGATGTTCAAGAAGTATAACCTTGAGATTACATCTTCATTGGCCCTTGGCTGGCTTTGGACCTTGGGTGAGAGTCACCCACCTTCTCTGAGACTCGATTTCCTCACCTTCCCAACTGCTGAGGGTTTTTGTGATGTTCAAATGGGGCAGTTGAGGGCCACCTGGGTGGCTCGGTCGGTTGAGTGTCTGCCTTCGGCTCAGGTCATGATTCCAGGGCCCTGGGTTGGAGCCTCGCATGGGGCTTCCTGCTCGGTGGGGAATCTGCTTCTCCCTCTCCCTCTGCTGCTTCCCCTGCTCGTACTTTCTCTCTCAAATAAATAAAATCTTAAAAAAAAATACATGTGACAGTAGATATCAGATGCTTATGCAGCATCTGTAATATCACAGGGAGTCCACGAATGCTTTCGCCTTTTCCTTTCCCTCACTGTGCATCGGGAAGTGTTCGATAAGGAAGGAGTGATGTGTTATACAAGCGAGCATAAGAAGTATTTAAATATCATGGGAGGATTGTCTTTTATTTTCTTAAGGAAATTAACGTCTAAGGTTAGCGATTTTCACCTTGTGCTTTCCTCCTTTCCTCCCGGCTCCACAGAGCCCCAGAAGCTAGCCCTTGTTCTTCAAATAAAACTGTTTGTTCTTGCTCTTCCACCAGCACATGCAGACTTACTCGTTTCCTTAAGGACTTCAATTTACTGAAGTTTATTTAGAACTGGGTTGTTCACTTCTATTTTAATTGTAAGATTTCCGTCTTCCTTTATTTATGGGTTTTAAAGTTATAATTAGAGAGGCTCCCCCATTTAATGTATTTTTGAACAGATATCATTAATCTGTTAGAACTGTTAAAAAACAAAATTTAGCCCAGTACATTTGAAGACCTAATTGGCCTTATTAAGCAATTCATGAGTTGGGCAGCTTCCCATTCAGCAAGTACAGAGATGCTCAGGAGTTGTGCAAAATGGAAGATTTTTATGGGAAAGAGGGTGGGGCAAGTAGTTACTGGCAAAAGGAAAGGAAGGATTGTTTCAGGCAAGGTCACCTTGGAGGGAAGGGCAGGGGGTCTCACTAGGTGGATTATCTCATCTTCATTTGGGAGATGGAGAGGAGCCACGTGACAGGTGACCTCATTGGTGCTGACCAGAAAATTCCTGACTGGCCAGGTAAGACTACATTTTTGAGGGAGTTTGGAACTGCAGTTAGGGAGGGCAGTAAGCTGAGCTTTGGTGACTTGGGAACTTGGCAGTTCATTAGGCAGTAAGCCTTGGTTTGGTGACTTGGTCCACTTTGGGTCTGTGGTTTTCAGCAATTGCAGTACTATGTATTTACCTAAAGGATACAAAAATACAGATTTGAAGGTGTACACACACCCCAATGTTTATAGCTACATTATTTTTTTTAACATTTTATTTATTTATTCATGAGAGACAGAGGCAGAGACACAGAGGAAGAAGTAGGTTCCCTGCGAGGAGCCTGATGCAGAACTCAGTCCTAGGACCCCAGGATCACTACCTGAGTGGAAGGCAGATGCTCAACCACTGAATCACCCAGGTGTCCATATAGCCTCATTATTAACAATAGCCAAACCATGGAAAGAGCCCAAATGTCTATCGATTGATGAATATAATTTAATAGTCCTGCCTTATAATTACACAGACAGTGAAAATGTTTGTATATCATCTGCTGCTTTTCTCTATTTTTCAACCAACATATATATATATATATATATATATATATATGTATTTACCTACACACACATATATAGAATGGAATATATATGTGTATACACGTACACACACATATAGGTATGGAATATTACTCAGCTATCAAAAGAATGAAATCTTGCTGTTTGCTATGATGTGGATGAAGCTAGAGTGTATTAATGCTAAGCAAAGTCAGAGAAAGACAAATACCATATGATTTCATTCGTATGTGGGAATTTAAGAAACAAAACAGATGAACATATGGGGGGGAAAAAACAAGTGGGAAGGAAACAAGCCATAAGTGACTCTTAAGGATAGAGAACAAAGTGAGGTGTGATGGAGGGATGTGGGTGGGGACCCAGCTAGATGGGTGAGGGGTATTAAGGAGGGCACTTACTGGGATGAGCACTGGGTATTGTGTGTAAGTGATGAACCACTGATTTCTGCTCCTGAAACCAACATTGCATTGTATGTTAGCTAACTAGAATTTAAATGAATATTTGGAAAAAAAAAGAAAACTAAGACTTTAGTGAAGATCACTATATTCTACTCTACCTGCTGGAAGAACGATGCAGAAAAAACTGTGTCATCTTGGATGCACTGGGAACTACCTGCATCTTGGGGTGTAAGCAGCTTTGGCACATGTACCACTTTCTTAATGATTGCGCCATACCAAATGGTCTGGAATTAATTATGTCACTAATATAAATTCTAGAAATTCAGGTTTCTAAGAGCCAGCAATATTTGGAAAAATTGCATGAATTTCTTTCAATATTATCAGTAACCTTGCTATAATAAAGATATGGCTAAATTTAAAATAAAAAAGAGTGGATTATTTCACTTTCTCTTAGGGAAAAGCAGAGAGATTACCTCGCTGGTGTTGATCAGCAAACTCCAGACTGATTGGTTTAAAATTTCACTCCAAGGAGTAGCTGAAACTGCAGTTAGTTTAGGTACATCTTGGTAGGGTTTAGCAGAAGTGACTTCATTTTGGGCCTACTGTTTCTTTTTAACACTACTTTCTTTGATGTGTGGTATAGGAGGGTAGTGTATGGCAGACTAACATTTGAGAGAGGCAAGCTGGGTGAATGAGCCTTTTTCAAATCCTAGTGCAGAGTGAGAGAGGTAAAGTGAGGAGGAGAGTTTCTAATGATGGAAACTATCCAAAGATTAAATAGACTGGAATTGGGACACCTGGGTGGCTCAGCGGTTGAGTGTCTGCCTTTGGCTCAGGGTATGACCCCGGGTCCAGGGATCGAGTCCCACATCAGGCTCCCTGTGAGGAGCCTGCTTCTCTCTCTCTAATGAATAAATAAATAAGTCTTTAAAAAAAATAGACTGGAATTAAGATCATGAAGGACCAAAAGGACTAGAAGAGATCCTAGCTGTCATCTCAACCAGAGCTTCCCAACCAGTGGCCAGAGCACAGGGGTAGGAAGTGAGTGGGTTACAGGTGAGCCACAATATTGATCTCATTCCTCAGGGCACCCGAGCAGGGCTTGAGATGACTGGAATTTTGCAGCCAGTTGCTGTGAATCGCTTTAGTAGATTATCCCAGTGTGCTGTATAAATATTATCATTTTCTGTGTGTGCCATGAGGTGTACAGGTTTGTGAAATAAATCATCCAAATCCCCTAGTAGTAAGATTCTGCAAACCATAAAAAAAATCTCATCTGGAAGTCCAAAAATTTAGATACAGGAGATTTAAGAAAGTTTAGAAGTTCAAAGAATTCAGTTTGAAGACTACTGCTCTGAACCTGTCTGTCCTTCTAGTATAGAGAGCAAATACTGAGTCCTGTGGAGAACGAATGGATTTTTGATCAGTGACTAAGACCTGGATCACTGCTTTTGGCTCCTACTTCAGTACTAATTTTTTATATTGCTTAAGCTGAAGATAGGTGAGAAGAAGAATTGTTAATGGATTGTACGTTCATTGAAGAGCAGGGACCATCCTATGTGGTTAACTTCAGTGTTTACTGTGTTCTGTGATAAGATAGGTGCCTAGTAGGTGTTGGTCAAATGAATGAATGTGACGGAGTTTATTTTTGTCTCTACTGGGAAGTTGGGTCAGATGTCTTTCAACCCTTTTCCATTAAAGATCTAATGAGGTTCTTATTTCTTGTCACTATTTGCAGGGAAAGAGGAGAGGAATTTTTCTTTCGGAATTGAGGATAATGAAAGCTTTTACGTTCTATGTCATATTTAAATTCCAGGAGCCTTAGAAGAATTTAAAAGTGGAATCCAAATCTTAAAAACTTGTTTTTGAATTTAAAAGGAGAAAATAGCTCATTTTGGGGAATGAATTTTGCTTAGCTAAGGGTATTTTTCCCCTCAATGTGTGCATGTGATAAATAAAATGAGTTTCCCAATAACTAGATCCTGCTTTAAACATTGATTATATTGCATTCCTGGGTTCACAGAAAGCAGAGTCAGTATGTAAGGATCTCAGGTAAAAGAAAAAAAGCTGGAAGTTGAAATACGGTTGATGCGAAGGTGAATGTGCATATCAGCACTTGAGCAGCAAAGGGAAGAGAGTTGTGTCTAATCTGTTCTTTAACCCATGTGTTGATATTTTACATTTGACAATTAAAAGTTGAGTCTGAGATTCTTTTTTTTTTTTTTTTTTTAAGATTTTAAAATTTATGACAGAGAGAGAGAGAGGCAGAGAGACACAGGCAGAGGGAGAAGCAGGCTCCTTGCAGGGAGCCCAATGCGGGACTCGATCCCAGGACTCCAGAATCAGGCCCTGGGCTGAAGGTGGCACTAAACCGCTGAGCCACTGGGGCTGCCCTGAGTCTGAGATTCTTGAGTTACGCTGATAATACTGAGATTTGAAAGATGGCTAAAATGTCCCCAAGAGGATTTTGTCCCTTGGTCTCCAGCAGAAAGAAAAACAAATATTCTTTGAAGGAATGCTTTCTTCCAAAGATAAATGATGCATTAGAAATTAATAACTAATTTAGGTATTCTCTCAAGAAGTTCAGATATTGGAATCATTTGTGTTAGGCATTTTATATAATCATATATGAAATGTGTAAAGAAAGGACAGAATGATAGAAATGAGTGAACAACAAAAAATAAAAAATGACCAGGTAGACTTAAAAAAGAAACAGCTTTTTGGAATGAATCTTATAACTGTTAAAATAAGGGTTAAAAGAAATCAAAGCCCTCCCTGAAAGGATTAGGTGAAAACATATTTGGTGTTTCGACAGAAATAGATACAGAAGAAAAGAGAATTGGTCAACTGAAGAAATTACCAAGGTTGCAGCACAGAGAGACAGGGGGATGAAAATTATGAGAGAGAGAGGTTAATAGATGTAGAGGACAGAATGAGAAATTGTGACATAAATCTAATCAAAGTCCTGGAGAACATAGTAGAGAAAATGCAGAAAAGGTAATATTTGAATAATTTTTCAGAATTTATGAAATATAGCAGTCCACAGCAAGAGGAAAAATACTGTGAACAAGCAAGATAAATAAAAAGAAATCAGCACTTTGGTATTTTCCAAGTATAACTTCAAAAGGAAGATCTTCAAATCTGCTAGAGAAGTAGAACAGATCACCTGTAAGGGAATAGTAAGTAGGCTAACAGACATTTTCTTTAGCAACAATCACAGTCTGAAGATGGGAATAACTATCTTCAAAATACTGAGAAAAAATGAAGAATTTCAAGACTAGGATGAAATAAAGACATTTTAAAATTAACAAAAACTGAGGAAATTTATACTGTAATGTACCTACATTAAAGGCACCTTCAGGTGGCACCTGGGTGGCTCAGTCATTTGGTTGTTTGATTCTTGGTTTTGACTTGGATCATGATCTCAGGGTTGTGAGATTGAGCCCTGCATTGGGCTCGGTGCGCAGCAGGGGAATCTGCTTGAGATTCTTTCCCTCTCCCTCTGCTCCTCCCTTGCTCACTGTCTCTTACTGTCCCTCTCTCTCTGGCATAAATAGGTTTGTGTTTTGTTTTTGTTTTGTTTTGTTTTGTTTTTTTGTTTGTTTTTTTTTAAGGAACTTTCAGAAAGAAGGAAAAGTGAAAAAATAAGCTTGGCATCTAACTTCATTTAGAAAAAGAACAATATTAATCTGAAGAAAATGGAAAGAAGGTTTTGATAAAGATATGAGCAAAAATTAGTGAAATTTGGAACACCAAAAATATCACAAATAGTTAAACTACAGTTTCAGCAGAGATTAATAAGGAACTGTAACAGTGCAGTGAATTACTTGTGCCATATATCTAGAGGAGATGGATAAATTCTCAGAAAGACATGTCTTACCAAAACTGAGTCAAGAAAAAATAAAAGAGAGAAAGACTGAGTAGTCCTGTGGGTTAACAAGCAGAACAAGGTATGATTTATTATTTCAAGTACCTTATTAAATATGTCTAGCAAGGTGTATAAAAATTTTAGGTGGAAAAATATATAACTTAATAGAAAATATTGAAGAGAACATAATAAAAAAAAGTCATCAGTTAGACTCAGTATAATACAGAAGTCAGTTATCCTCAAATTAGTGGATAGAGTCCGTGCTGTTCTAAATCAGACTTCCTACAAAAATCTTTGAGAACTTGACAAGTTGATCGCAAAATTTATTCGAAGAGCAAAAACGTAATATACAAAGAGTGTATGTAGCTCAAGACGGTGCGATATTGGGGATAGACAAAAAAGATCAATGGTATAAAGTTAGGAACCCCTAAACATACCCTTGATTTATAATGGATGTGTTACAGATCTGGGTAGAAAGAGGGACTGTTGTATTAAGTAAATAATTCTGGGACGAGAAACACAGCCATATGGAAAAAAAATTCTTATTCTATACCATAGAATAATTTCTTTCCTAACTGATTAAAACGTTAATATAAAGGCAAATCTAAAACTTTTAGGAAAAAAACCCCAAAGCCTCCACATTACTTTGGAGCAGGGAAGGTTTTCTTAAACAAGATCTAAAAAGTTTAACCCTAAAAGAGAAGGCTATTAAAGTCACCTGCATTAAAGTTAAGGACAGTTGGAATGCCAGTGGCTCAGCAGTTGAGCATCTGCCTTCGGCTCAGGGCATGATCCCGGGGTGCAGGACCAAGTCCCACATTGGGCTTCTTGCAGGGGGGCTGCTTCTCCCTCTGCCTGTGTCTCTCTGTCCCCTCCCCTGTCTCTCAGGTATAAATAAATAAAGTCTTAAAAAAAAAAGGCAAAAAAAAAAAAGGTAAATTGCAAACAGGATTTATGGCAGTGAGCAGGACTGCAGCAGAGAGGGGCACATGGGTCAGGGCAGCAGCACTTTAAATTCTATATTATTCTTGTTATGCTTCATGACTTGCACGTATGGTAGGTATGTTCATTTGTAGGTGTCCAATATCATATACCGAGAGCATGAGGAGCCACACTGCCAATCACGGCAGCTCTGTTCGCTAAAGGTTCAACCATGGACAAGTTACCATAATTCCTTCAAAGCTCAGTTTCCTTATCTGTAAAATGGGATGATAGCAATGATGTATCTACATCACTGAGTTGTTGTGGTTACTACACGAGACACTCTGTAAGACTGAAGTTAGTTGCCTAACACAAAGGAAGAGTGTAGTATATTTAACTTTTGTCATTTCATATATTTTTCTTAAAACATGACATGTGCTGCTCCATACTTCACTTAGAATTAAAGTAAATCTTGCTTCCATGGAGAATGCACTTCCATTGTGAGAGTACAATAGAATGAGATGTTTACAATATGCTTTTAAATATGCCTGAGTCCTACATACTGATTTCTTCACTAAAGAAGGGGAACTCTGGAGGGAGAAGCAACCTTTATGCCAAGTCTTTTAATTCTGGAATATTAGTGGAAGTGTCCCATCGTTTTTTGACTAGAGTCAAAGAACACTGGAGAAAGGCAGTTTTCCAAAAGCAGGTCGCAGATTGCTACACAGTGGGGCTGTGACATCTCCAAACTCTTTGTGCTCTTGACTTAGAGGCAGTGACATGTGAGTCCAGCAGTTACGAGTGGGGCTCAGTAACGCCACAAGAAAGTGCAGTTCCCGTGGGTAATTTGAAGCAGCATGTATGTTCTCTAGGAGGTAGGATTTTGTCAGCCTTGTTGAAACAGTTGTGTTGGAATTAGGAAGGGAATGTTTAAAATTTTGGTTTGAAAATGTTTTGGCTGCACACGTTGGGAAAAGCTAAGCTGGATTTGTAATAATGGTTTTCTTGGTGCAAGGGCAGGAGTCGCTGTAAAGGAAATGATGCTTGTACCCTTTACCCAAAGCTTTGGAAAGCATGATGCTTTTTATTATGTGGTCACAGGACATAGCCATTGTGAACAGTGTTGAAGTAGCTATTACACTTGTTGGATTAATAAGGAATGTGAAAGTGAGCAAAATTCCCAGGAACATCCCGGATTTTGGGTTATGTTCAATGTAACTGCGAGGCAAAGAACAGAAAAATGTTTCACAGAGCCATCTGTGTGTCACGAACTTGAACATAGGTACATAGATGTGAAGTGATTTGTTTTAAGGTTGAGTAGTGTAAGTCAAGGAGTCCAGATTTCTTTAATTTTGTGGCAGCTCCCTGCTAAGAAATGTTCGAGCTAATTCCACATTTAAGGGCTTTCTATAGGGGCTGACAAACAGAGGTGGTGCATGCCATACACTAAGGATAATTACCCTAATGCCTTTTAGGACAGATGCTTTCTTCTTTCAAGTTGGCATGTGGTAACTAAGGTGACACATCATTCTGGAAAGCTCCAGATTCGCAAAACCTTTCAAAAAGGCCTCTCTGTAGTAAGCTGTATTACAGACAAACCCCCCAAGTTCAAGACCTGTGTGGGTTTTTAAAAGACCAATTCATCATGTTGTGAGGTTATTCATCTGGGAATTAGAATCAGAAAAAAGCAGTTTAGAATATTTGAGAATAAGGGCCTGAGGATACAATCACAGTTACCCTCTGATTTTCGGTTTCATAGCCATGAAGTTAACTAATGATTATTTTAAAAGTATTTTAGAAGCAGAGCCACTAATGCTAAATAGATAGTTACGGCAAAATAGCCGAGATAATCTTTAAGATGTAAAGCTGTATCATTTGAAGCAGCTGCCATCCTCCAGGTGACTCATCTGTGGTAAACATAGCAGTCATCAAACACAATGCCACCTCGCCCCCCCTCCCCCCTTGAGTGAGTTTTATACAATCATGAGTTCCACGTTGATTCCATGATTCTGGATTATTGTTTAAGTTTTAACCCAGGTGCAACTTCCTTTGGGGCATAATCTGTTCCTTTGATTTAGTTCTAACACATGTATGTATGGTTAATAGGGGAGAAAGTGTTAACAACAACGATAACAGCAACAAGAATCATAACGATAATAATCTTTTTTGACCTTGAACTGGGCCAAATACTGTGCTAAGTGCTTGGCTGACATTTTCTCATTGAATCATCATAAACTCCTTGTGAAGCAGCTGCCATTAGATCTTTGTATCACAGACAAGGAAACTGAGGTGCACAGAATGTTAAGTAATTTATCCGGAGTCTCCCAGCTGGTAAGAGCTAGCATGGGGGTCTGTTCAGAGGCAGTCTGACTGTGAAGCTAACTTTTTTTTTTTTTTTAAGATTTTATTTATTTGTTTGAGAGAGAAGCAGGAGCTGGTGGGGAAGGAGCAGAGGGAGAGGGAGAAGCAGACTCCCCACTGAGCAGGGAGCCTGACGCGGGCTCCATCCCAGGACCTTGGGATCATGACCTGAGCCGAAGGCAGCTGCGCATGACTGACTGAGCCACCCGGGCGCCCCTGAAGCTGATGTTATTAAAGTATTAGGCAATCCTGACTTTACTCTGGGTATCCTTACTTTAAAAATGTATTAGAGTCTTGATATATTAACTGTTCTCAAGGCCTCTACCCTAAGAGTGGGAGACAAGCCTACCTTCACTTGAAACCCTTACTGTTCTTTAAAGGAAAATAGAATCCTTATCTTGGATGTTTCAGTGCTCAAGTGAGGTTCTGGAATAAATACAGCCTTTCTGTAGAACACAGCTGAATTAATTTCTCCCAGAATTGGAGTCATCACTCATATAAGATCTTGCCCTTTCGGTTATGAATCCTGCAAACCCTGGCCTTAAAAAAAAATCTCAATTAAATGTGTACAGCTCCACGTAGTCCTTCCAAAGACACCACTGGTCTTTCCAGTCTGTGGAAGCTCCTCTACGAAATGGTTTTTGCTTATTGAAAACTTTCCCTGTCATTTCCAGGTTTCCTGGTTACACCTTGTCAGCCCGAGCTTGCATTCAGAATTGACTTACAGGCCCAGACCCTTGCCCAAGACCCATTATTTTTATGCCAGTTAGATAACGTCTCATAGTGGGGATTTTCGGAAGCATGCGTGCTGAACCGAGGGACTAGTCTGCCTTTTGCAGACCTGATCTGCTGACTTTATTGTTTTAGGCAATGACTTCACGGTACCTGTTCAGGCTAGAGCTGGGTTGCAGTTTGCTGAATCGTTGGGTGGCATTGTCCCTAATGGAGCACAGGCCTTGTTTTGTTCCCAGTGGATATTGGGTGGGAGGAGAGCGTGTGGAAGCTGTGAAATTTGTGAGAAGGAATGGGGTGAACTACTCTTCCATTCTCAAGATAACAAATTTTCTGTCCAGTAACTAGGGGTTATAATGAAGAAGCACTTTGAAAATCCAGCCTGTGTACTGCTGCAAGGATCACCTTTGTGAAATTGCTTTTGACATGTTTATCTGCCCAGTGTGAATATACAGCCTTCGTTTTCTTTGCCTTGTGTTTTCTCACTGGATACATTGCCACATCTGTATGCAACTTCCTCAATTTTTTTATTGCTACCTAATATTCTATTGTAGGGCGTAATTTATTATTTCCTGTTGTTAGACATCTGAGTGTTTCCAGACTTTTGCAGTCACAATGTTCCATTAATTATTCTTGTATAGTGTTGTTTTGCATGTGTTTAAGTTTTTCTGTAGGTTAAATACTTAAGAGTAGAAATGCAGAATCAAAGGGTGGATGCGTATGAAATTTGGGTAGGTTTTACCAAATTGTCTTCCAAAATATCCTGGTTTTTAGAACCCTCACCTCCCTGTACTCTTAGGTCAGATTGCTGAGCTTCAGCTAAAGGAATTTGGAGCTCTAATTAGCGGCCCTGAAAAATAGGATATAGATTTCCACCACTGCATGTGTTTTCTGAATTTCTGGAAACATTACTTTCTTCCGTTTCATTCCTCACCTTCCCAAATCCCACCCAGAGGCACAGGAACCCCCTTTGTCTCTTTGGGGCTCCCATCTTCATAGTTCAAGTTGCTTTGCTTTTCTGAATGTTGATGGTGTGTACACATGCAGTGTGTACTAACTCACACTGAACTAATTTTGAAACTCCCATCTTACACTGCTTGCAACTTAACTTGTTTCTTTCCCACTGTCTGGCCTTGCCAGGAGGATTATCAGCTGTTTGAGAGCTCTTAGCTTTCTCTTTCTCATCTTGTATTCCTTTTTATTTTTATTTTATTTATTTATTTATTTAAAATATTTTATTTATTTATCCATGATATATATATATATATATATATATATATATAGAGAGAGAGAGAGAGAGAGAGAGAGAGAGAGAGAGAGAGAGGCAGAGACACAGGCAGAGGGAGAAGCAGGCCCCATGTAGGGAGCCCGACATGGGACTCGATCCCAGGACCCCAGGATCATACCCTGGGATGAAGGCAGGCACTTAAACCACCGAGCCACCCAGGCTGCCCTTGTATTCCTTTTTAATGCCTAGGACAATGCTTTGCACATTGTGGGATTCTTTTTTAATCTTCTGAGGAAAATAGATTTATTGTTTGGTAAAATTAATACGTGCTTATTATGAGGAAAAGATGATTCAGAAAAGTGCCAGGGAGGTATATTTAAAACTCCCTGAAATACCCCTATCTAGAGATAGCTACTATTGGGATTTTGTTACACATCCTTCTGGGAACCTATGAATATAGATACATATGTACAGATAGATGTTTTACACAGAGCCTCATACTGTTTTACCTGTTGGATACCTTACTTTTCTTCAGTGGAAGATCTAGACCTTTCCCCATGTCAACTGCTGTGGTTCTATGTGATTTCTAATGGCTACATAGTAGTTGTTTCTATATACACACCATGGTTTAAAGAGCACTGATTAACTTTCGTGGTTTGTAGTTTTTTTTGAGTCAGTTCCTCTGTCCATACTAATGCAATTATCTCTAAAATCTCAGAAAAGAATGAGCTGCGTTAAAGCACAGGTAGACATTGTAGGGTCTACGTAAATACTTTAAAAAGGAAGAAAGTGTACTGGAACGTTGAGTGCTTTTTCCTAGGCAGCTGTCAGACTCTAATAGTGGTAGCCCTCAGTAGCAGCATTCAGTCATAAAAAACTATCAAAACATTTTATACATAAATAAAAGGAAAAAATCTCAGATTCTCTAGGAGAAATAACCTTTGGGTATATTTATGAGTCTATAAATGAACCACTGCTTTCTTCCTTTTATCCTGCTGGGCAGTGACTACCTGTCTTTCCTTCCCCAAACTATTTGGAAAGCTTGTCTAATTTAGAATATTATGAAAGCATTTTCCCTCCTGCCAAGATACAGAGAAGGGCAATGTTTTCTGTTTCTTGGAGAGTAGTTTGCTTAGGAAAGTACACAATCTAATGAAAGGACCTGCAGCTGTAGGCTATTTTAAAACCTACTTGAAAACATTTTGGTGTGTTTATTTCTTTACTACTCTACCTTATTTTGGAAAAGATATGAGATGGTTTACAAAGATGGAAACAAAGGGCTAGATAAAATTTATTTGATAGTTGGGAAAATAAACGAGGTAGGGGAATACAAGGAGGGAAGGAAACAGAAAGCCGGGAGTAAGGTTAGTTCATGAAGTGCACGTGAAATGTGAGTTTGTTGTGTTTGGGTATGGGCAATTTTGGAGGTTTCAACCACAATATTAAGTCCTGTGTCTTTGCTTGAGGTGGACCTCAGATTTGGCCCCGAGCCAGTGTGGTGGGCTCTGTAGCCTTATCCTTGTTGTGGATTAGAACACAAACCTCCTACTCAGAAGTCCAAATATTCCTGATACTGAGGCCAAAGAAAAGTCACCCAGAGAAGAGATTTTTAAACAGTATGTGTATGAGCCCAGATAATCACAGCTGGAAGGGTCTTGAGGGGCCTTCCTAGTCAACATTCTTAGGGTCATGGGGGTGCTGGTGGGGGGGCGGGGAGGGTGCAACATCTGCCTGTGACTCTGACCTTGAGTTGGGTGCTTAACTTCTCCAGTCTTGTTCCTTGAATACGAGATTGGGGTAAGGATCACCCCCTGAGGTGGCCATGAGGCGTAGATCAGATAATGCAGAGGAGTGAAAGGCAGGTGGAAGGCACAGCCAGCTACCACTTCACACCTACTAGGCTGCCACAGGCGGAGGAACAGACAGGTGCTGGCGACGATGTGGGGCAGTTGGAACCCTCGGGTCACGATGCTGGCTGGAGTTAGGACGGGGCCGCCGCTCGGTAGGGAAGTCACAGAGTTCCTGGAAGGTTAGCCTATGGCCTGCAACTTCCACCCTGGGGACCTGCTGGAGAGAAAACACCAGAACCTGTACGTGGGTGTCTACGGCAGCTGTACTTAGAAGAGCCAAACTGGAACCACTCCAAATACTGTCAACTAATGAGTGGGGGTAAAAGGGCACCATGTTGCATGGGTCCACTCACTGAAATACCCGGAATAGGCAAATGCCCTGGGGTGGCAGGTAGGTTAGTATCCGCCTCCGGCTGGGGGGCCAGGAGGTTACAGGGAGCAATTGCTGATCGGCATGGGGTTTCTTTTGTATGTGTGTGGGGGGATCATAACATTTCTTCTAAAATTGACTACGGTGATGGTTGTGCAAATCCGTGACTATATGAAACACCATTGACTTGCACACTTTAAATAGATGAATTGTACAGTGGGTGGATTATATTTCAAATAAAGCTGCACATCCAAAAAGGATACAGCGCTCAGCAAAGTTCTTAGTGGAGTGCAGGAAGCGGTGTGATACGTGAACACTCGATAAATGGTAGACTTTTTCTTTTTTTTTAAACAAACGATGAAACCGAGGCCCAGGGAGGTGAGATGCCTCATCCTGCTCACATGAGCAGTTTGGTCTAGACAAGACCCCACTTCCCTGTGAACAGGAACCCTCAGCATGCTCTGCCCCTGTAGGAGAACAGTGCAGAGGCCCACAGGGGGCTCGCTGTCTCTTCTAATGTGGTTCTTGATTTTTTTTTTTTAAGATTTATTTATTCGAGAGAGATAGACAACAGCAGCAGAGGGAGAGGGAGACAAGCAGAATCCCTGCTGAGCACGGAGCCGGACGCGTAGCTCCATCTCATGACCCTGAGATCATGACCTGAGCCAAAATCAAGAGTCAGAGGCTTACCTGACTAAGCCACCCAGGCATCCCTTATATGGTTCTTAAATTTTTTTTCCTTTTTGTTACTTCAGTTGACCTTTGTGTGGTCTTGAACCTTTCCACTGTAAAGATTTTGAAGTCTCCCAATTGTAGATGCAATATAGACCTTGAAATAGTCAGCAAAATTATCTTTTTTTTAATTTTCAATTAACTGTGATAAACTGTTTGAAAAATTGATTCATGGTCCCGCCTAGTATTGACTTTTCAGAGACTGATTAGCCCATCTCAGAATTACTCAGGCGCTTTGCTTTTTTCCCTTTTTCTCTGTGTGGCCCGTCTTTTTGGCCATTCCATTTTCCAAACCTTTCTGTTTGAAATAGGTTGGGCAATTGAAAGAAAGCAATGGGGACTTCTGTGTCGTAAGTTTTCTCAGAACAAATTTGGGATAACTTGAATTTGTAGTGTTGATGTGAAGTGACATTTGGCTTTCCTATTACAGGGGGTTTTTTTGGTAAATTTATGTTATGGTATTAAAAACAAAACCTTTCTTTGGCTACTGCATCTAGGTATTACCACATCATGTGACATAACAAAATTAGGAAGGTCAGTATCAGCTTGGCATTCTTAATTCAGTGAAATTGGAAGGGTTTTAGATCATTTGAATTATATGAGTTTGCTGTAGATTGGTGTTTAAAAACTTAAATGATCAAGAACTGAACAGTGTGTCTAACTTTGCATAAAGTTTAGTGCCTTAAAAGGGAACATCTGGGGGTTTGACAAAGAGTACAGTAAAATGGAAGCTGTCTGAAAACTAGTTTTCAGGAATACTCAGTTTTCCACAATAGCTGTCTCTCTGGCAGTGTTTGGGGAATAACGTATTAGGACCCCTCTTTGGAGCATAAGCATAGCCCACAAAATAATAAAATAAACATTAATGCAAAGTTTTTGGAGATTAACTCTTCAATGGGGTTAGCAGCCCCACCCATGTTTGGATTGATAATTTCACTCTGTTAGATGTTAAGGCCCACACCGATGTGTTAGGTTATTGATTTAGCTACTGGTTATCGATTGCTGTGTAGTGAATCACCCCAAAACTTAGTGGCTTAGTTCAGCAACAGTCATTTTATTATTATGTCTATGGTTCTGGGGCATGACTGGGCTTAGGTAGGCAGATCCTGGGTCCTGTCACGTAGCTGCAGCCGTGAGTGGCCGGTGCTTTTTGAGGCTAGCCCACTCGTGGCTGGAAACAATTGAAGATAGGTGTTGTCCAGGACCTCAGCTATCTAAATACCTGTACAGGGGCTCCCCACGTGGTGTTTTTTTTTTTTACAGCATAGTGACTGGGTTCCAAGAGTGAGCTTCCCACATGAACCAGGCAGAAATCCTATGGCCTTTTGTGACCCTGCTTTGGCAGCCACATGCCATCATCTCTTCTGTGGTTACAGGGGACATAGGCTCTACACCGTCATGGGATGAGTGTCATGACACATTGTAAAAACAGAGCATGATGTGGGACAGGAAATCTTGTGATCCTGTTGGAAAACACCATCTGTGCACTTTTTTATAAAAAGCAATGGTAGGAAAAGGAGACCAAAAGAAGGTGAAAGAGCAGAAGAGAAATAAGAAGGAAAGGAACCTCAGGATTGGTAAGAGAGTGAACAGTGAGGAGCAAGAGCAAAAATGAGAGCAGGAGATAAAGGCAGGGCACACTGGCCAGATGGAGGTGTGGGGGAGGCAGGACAGACAGCTCCTGGTGAATAGGGGTCCCTGACACTTACTGGGCCTGTCTGAGGGTGTGTCCTTGACAGTGTCTGGGTCAGGAGTATAAGGCCAGTAGTGTTCAGCAGGTGGGCGACAGCAGAGCCGCTCCCTGTTTGGCCCAGTAGGCTGGCCAGGGTAACATATGGTAAAGTACAAGAGGGCGTAGTATCAAAATTACTAGATGATTGACAGGGATTTCTAGTCTCCCTATAAGGGGAAGTAGAAGATACTAGTATAAAACAATTATGCTGGGACAGCCTGATGGCTCAGCGGTTTAGCGCCACCTTCGGCCCAAGGCGTGATCCTGGAGACCCGGGATCGAATTCCATGTCGGGCTCCCTGCATGGAGCCTGCTTCTTCCTATGTCTGTGTCTCTGCCTGTGTGTGTGTGTGTGTGTGTGTGTGTGTGTGTGTGTGTGTCTGTCATGAACAAATAAAATCTTAAAAAAAATAAAATGGTATGCAGACCTTGAGTGAGAAATAGACACTTATATTGTTCTTTCTCACCCCTTCTTCCCCTGCAACCAGTACTTATTTTGATTATTAAAATATGTGCACTTGGGGCGCCTGGGTGGCTCAGTTGGTTAAGTGTGCGACTCTTGATTTTGGCTCAGGTCATGATCTTAGGATCCTGAGATGGAGCTCCTTGCTGGGCGTGGAGCCTGCTTAAGAGTCTCTCTCTCTCAGGATCCCTGGGTGGCTCAGCGGTTTAGCACCTGCCCTCAGCCCAGGGCCTGATCCTGGAGACCCGGGATCGAGTCCCACGTCAGGCTCCCTGCATGGAGCCTGCTTCTCCCTCTGCCTGTGTCTCTGCTTCTCTCTATATATATCTCTCATGAATAAATAAATAAAATCTTAAAAAAAAAAAAGAGTCTCTCTCTCTCTCTCCTTCTGCCCTTCCCGACATTCTCTCTTGTACCCTGCTTGTGCACATCTCTCTCTAAAAATATATATATAAAATAAAATGTGTGTGCTTGATTTAAAAAAAAGTCAAATATTTATTGGGTGCTTACAGTGTGCTAAGTACATTCTAGGTTGGGGTGTTTGACTAAAGAAGAATGAAAGAATAAATCAAGTAATTACTTCGTACTGTTTTTTGTTTTGTTTTGTGTTTTTAAAGATTTATTTATTTTAAGAGAGAGAGCTCAGTGGGGAAGGGCAGAGGGAGAGGGAGAATTGTAAGCCCTGCTGAGCGCAGAGCCCAGTACAGGGCTTGATCTCATGACTCTGAGACCATGACCTGAGCTGAAATCAAGAGTCAGAGGTTTAACCAGTTGAGCCACCCAGGTGCCCTACTTAGTACTGTTTTACACAATTGTTTCATTTACCCTGTATGTATTCTGAGAAAAGTTAGTGCTAGCTTGCTATGAGGCCTATGGGAAATCATTTAGCTTCCGTGAGTCTCCATTTTTCAGACTCTGTGATACCCGTTTCTCAAGCTCTTGCAGGTATTGGAGACATGTTTGTAAAATGAAAAGCATACAAGGAAGCGCTTAATAAAAGCTAAATTTTTGTACCATTATAGAATGTGATCCAGTCAGATGTTTTAAAGCAAAATCATGTGACTGGTATACACTCATACTGGTATACACTCATGTATTTAATGATTGTGTATATTTGTTCATGCTACTAATCTTGGCCGAACACTTAGAATGTACCAGTTAGGGTACCGGGCTCCGGGATTCAGTGAAGAACAAGCCAGACAATGTTCATCCTGTGGAACTTACATGAGGAGGGGTCCTTTGTGGAAAAGATCTGATAATGCGTAAGACCTAGTGAAAAAGTGAACTTTGCCCATTCAGGAGGGGGCTTCTATTTCAGATAGATGTGGCATGGAAAGGGTCTCAAGTAGCTAAAAAGCCATCAGCAATGATGCAGTTAGAACTCTGGCATTTTCAGAGCCATCCTCTCTGAGTGCAGTATGTTGCATGAAGAGCTTCAGAGTGCTGGTGAAAATGGTCTACTTGGTGGCACTTGTCAACTCTAACCCAGGCTGGTGTTAGGAGATCTAGCTTAGCGGGACAAGGACACACAGTAGCATGTGGTAGAAAAGGGTCCTAGAATAGTAAGTTAGGTAATCTTGTTCTTCCCTCCACCCTGTGGTATTTTGGGCACAGTTCTATCTCTTGTAAGATTTTTTTCCTATGCTCACTGATTTGACATATATATTTATAAGAATATAATTCAGAATATAAATATGGAAAAGGTCTCATAAGGAAGTTTATCTTTATCTCAGACATTATATCATTAATACTTTAAATCTCATTAGAACATTGTAACCTGAGTGCCACATCGTTCTTCCTGTATGGAGACCTTAGAGAAAAATTGTGGCCTGATGCCACCTTCATCCATTTATTATCGATGTTCATAATGATGATCTCACATATCCAAAAATAGTGATATTAGGCCACATAGTTCTAAGGAAATAGGTAGGTCTTAAACTCCATGCATTTGGGTATAGTCCACAGTAGTTCACTCTCTGAGTTCTTGAAGCTGAGGACATACCTACGTTTCAGTTTTTCTAGAGTAGAAGTCAATACAAACCAACATTTTTGAACACAAACTAAGTTTTGGGCAGTGGACTAAATGTTTACTCACATTATCTCATTTGTCCTTATAATAACCCGACAGGGTAGATATTACCAGTCAGGGTGACGGGTGAAGAGGCCGAGACCTGGGATAAGTAATGACATCTACTGAGTGGTCAGGTTGTAACTTGGGTCCTCTCTGCCTGATGCAAAAGCCCTTGTGTTGGTAACCTCTCTGTTACAGGGTCACCTTGTGGAAGCAGTCTCACCTCATCCTTGTTGTTTTCTTAATTTCCTAAATTTTCAATAATAAACGTTAATCCATTTTATATTGCAAAAATCTCAACCAATAAGGTTTCAAACGTGTTGTAATACAGTTAGATTAAAAGACATCTCCTTTTGTGTATGGTGTAAAAAACAGAAAACTATCTGACCCTGAACTATAAAACCCATTATTTAGCAATTAAGTAGATACTAATAATTAATGCTCAAAATGCAATGGACATGTAAAGATTAATATTTCTGCTTCAGTTATTTCTCTTGGGAAAGTAACACCTATTGACATAAGATCTTTAGTCCCAGATCTAAATTGATTTTGTTTCATTGTGAACATGATTAGTGAATTGTCTTTTGACAAGGACAAGGAAAGCACACCCTTCGTCTTGTAGGCATCTGTTAATAGAAGGGTTAGTGGGTGATTTTTGAGGAAGTTTGGTGACTAAAGGAAGAGAGCTACCCTGAGTAGCTAGTAATCTCAGTAAAGGTTTCTGACAATAGTGGGGATTTGAGCATTTTTTCCCCTTTCTCTTACTGCAGGGCCATTATTTGGTTTCAGAGGTAGCTGTCAGTGTAGTAGGTGAAAAATTAATTTAGATAATTAAATCGGCTAATTTTAGGCTGTTTCTTTAGTTTTCTCCCTACCCACCCCCCAACCTGCTCCTGAAAACTCCTTCCTTTTTTTGGCATTGAGCTTGTCCCGGAGAGCCCTTGGAACTTTTGCCTCGGTGGGTCTTGAGCAGGGCCTGGAAATTTAACAAATGACAGAAGTAAGATATATGATCAGCCATCTTTCTGGGCAAGGGTAAAGCCTGACTGACAAGAACCAGGAGGGAATGAGATCCTAAAGCTGGATTGAATCCAGAATGTGAAAATCATAAGCCAGGGGTTTGGGACATGGTGCTGTAAGCTATGGGGAGCCAATGATGGGTACTATGTCAGGAGGGAAGCTGCTGGAATCATTGGGTTGGAAGTGGTGGAGAGTAGGGGGCAGTGTGAAGGAGGAGACATGGGCTGGCAGAGCTGTTAAAAACATGTAGGCATGAGATCCTGAGTGTCGGAGGTAGGATTGTGGCAAAGGTGTAGGGAAGGAAAGAACACAAGTACATAGTGTTGAAGGCTGGACTTGAAAGAGCCAGGTGAGTGACTAGATGTGGAAGGGAAAGGTACAGAAGGGAGCAGAGGCAGCAGAAAGCATTTGAGGCCATAGGGACAGGAGGATGGTTGTGGGAGTCTCTTCAAGGGTGGAAGATAGATGTCACATTTGTTGGCATCTATTTGAGTTTGAAGTTCCACTGGGACCTCCATTTGAAAGTGTCCTATTGACTGAAGGAAATGTGTAGCTCAGGAGAGACTGTGCCTGAAGAGAGGTCTGTTTAGCAGTTTTCTCCATGGTGGTGATTGTGGACACCATGTGACTGGATCAGCTTGCCAAGGAGGACATTACAAAGAGGATAGGGAAGTCCTGCGGGAACAGTTACGGGCCAGGTGGGGGATGGAGAGAGCTGTTAGACGGGAAGGAGAAATGCTGTCACAGGAACCAGGGCAGTGGAGGTGGTCAGCAATTCTGAATTTTGCAGAGGGTAAGGACAGTGAGGTCTTCTAAAAGGACATTGGATTTAGCTCAGTTTTAATAGTAAGGGGAGAAGCTGGACAGGCAGATTTAATGAGTAACGAGATAATGAGGAAGGAGAAATGGGTAATTGTTCAAAGTTTGATGGTAAAGGGCAGGAAGACACTTTCATAGCTCAGGATGTGAGAAGGTTTTCAAGGTCAGTAGAGACTCATGTATATTCAAAAGCTCAGTGCGGAAGAAGAAAAAGAGGAGTGAGGTAGGCGCGTCATGGGATTCTGTTCATGTATCAAGTTCCAGGACTGTGGTAGGGCTGCAGAGAGAAGACTCCATCTCTTTCTGTGAGTAACCTAAGAGAAGAATGAAAGTTGACAGGATGGATTTGAGCCTGGATGACTTGGGGGTGGAGGCTCCACAGACTAGGAGAGGACTTGGTCAGGAGACAGTATTCAAGCAGGAGAGATACTGTGGTGAAACGGTGCAGAACCCTGGATGCAGGTAGAGGAGGGCAGAGGCTGAGGTGGACGAGAGCTTCCTCAAGGACATGTGCTTTAGTTGTCCTGCATGGAATATGTAGCAATCATCCTTCTTCTCCAGAAAGCAAGGGTGCTTATCTCGAGTGGGGGGACCAGCAGGGGCAATACGTGGAAATGTATTGGAAGAGCAGTTGTTTGTATGATTGAAGTAGAGGGAAGATAGAGGTGAGGCTGGAGGAGTGGGCAGGACCAGGGACCAAAAATGTCTTATGTGTCCTGATAAGGAGTTTAGCTTTTTTTGTTTGTTTGTTTTTCCTAAAAGCTCTGGGGGAACTGTGATAAGAATTTAAGCAGAGATGTGTAATGATCTAGTTTGCTTTTACAACGGCCTCCTTGGCAGAAGTGGGGTTTAGAGGGACGAGACTGGAAGCGGCAGCCAGGCGGGTATAGGCCGATGTTCAGTCCGGGAGAGGACAGGTAGGGACCCCAGGCAAAGCAGCCAGAGAACAGGTAGAAAAGATATTTAGGAAGCAGAGTTGACATGACTTAGATTTGGAAAGGTTTTCCAGGGGATGGGAGGTTGAGGGGATAGCAAGGGATACGAAGATTTTGGGAAAAGCTGAGGTTGACTTGCTTTCTGACGTAGAGACTTTGGAAGGTAGGAAGAAACGTTCTACTGGGGCAGATACCGGATGGTTTGAATGTGTTGATCTTGATGCACTTGTGGGACCCCTCATCCCAAAGGGAGTTGTAGGATAGATCAACACACACGTCTGCACATCACAGGAGGGTGTGGCCTGGAGGGAGAAACATGGACGTCCTTAACACAAGAGTGATAGCTGAGACCAGGGTGTGTGCAAGATATCCTAGGGGTGTGCAGGCTACACATACATGGTCTCTTGACTCAAGAACTCATGATCCGTTTTGCCTTTTAGTTCTTAGCTATTAACAAGTTATTAGCCATTGGATTCTTGTTACGATTAGGCAAAAAACAAAAAACAAAAACAAAGCAAAAAAAATGATGGCACTCAAATATACTGAGTTTTCTACTGATTAGCAGATGTGATGAGAAGATTAGATTCTCAGAAGAGGATCAGACTCTACAGTGAGACTTGAATTACTTGTGAAGCTCATTTATGTGTCTACACTTGCTCTCTCCCGTCCCTTACCAAGGACTCGGGAGCTTTGATGTTTTAAAAAAAAAAAAAAAAAAAAGCCCCATGAGAATGTCCAACTGTTTCATTTCTTGGTTTCTTTTTAAAACCAGTGGTTGATATTGTCTTTGTTTGGAAACTACATGATTAGAATATATGATTTTTCAGGATCTTTTACAGGGAAATCTATGTTACTTATTTTGCTGCTCTGGCAATCTCTTTTTAGTACTAAATGAACTAACAAAAATAGAATTTATGGCCCCTTTCAGGATTAAATGCAAGCAGAGTTGAGGCATTACGCCAGAAATAAAACTCCTGTCTGGAGCCATTTTTACACTGGAGCCTTCATCCTAGCTTTTATTTATTACTGAGAATTAATTTTCCCAGTGATATGAAGGACGCGAGTGTTATCCCTGTGGAGGTGGGTGTTTCCTGTAAGGAATGGGAAAATAATGAAGCTCTTACACTGTCCTTTTAGTTGAAAAAGGTGGCATCTGGAGCAGAGCTTGCTGCAGCGCGTGTGATGGCCAGCTTCTTAGGACAGGCCCTAAAAACTGTTACAGACTTAAGAGTGTGGGTTCCACGTGGGTCTTTTTAGATCCTGTTTTGGAAAAACAAACTGAAAAGGCATTTTTGCAACAGTGGGACAAGCTTGAACATAGACTGATACTAAATTCTACTCAGGAATTATTGATGATTTTGTTATTTGTGAAAATGATACCGTGATCATGTTTCAAAATGTCCTTATGTGTGAGATAGTGTGCTGAGGCAGGTAAAATGATACAACTAAGAGTTGCTTGAAAAATACGGAAGCAACGAGAGTGGAGGTATCGAGATCTCAATGGCAAAATGTTGATAATTGTCAGAGGTGGGTAAATAAGGTTCATTTTACTATTCTCACCTTACACACATGTAGGAGCGGTTCCACTGAAATAAAGCCTCAGTGAAAGTAAATATAGTAAAATGTAATAGGCCAGAACGGGAGGGAGTCGAAGGTCTGTTTCTCACCTGTTTCTGGCACCTCTGCGGCATGTGTGCTGCTCTTTCTGCACATGGGGTGATACTCTTTCTGCCACCCTGGCCCACGAATCCGGGAAGACAGCAGCACGGCTGGATCGTGTCTCTATGATGATAATGCTGTAGCCCACGGTGTGGGCAGTGGTCGGGGCAGTTCCTGTCTCATCCTCCTCGGAGGCTTGAGCCTCCTGTGGAAATGACCATATAGGGGATTCCTTGTCCCCATACCTTTTGCGACTTTTGAACGAGTGAGACTTGGGACGCCAGCGTGGGTAGAATGATCTATAAAAAGAGACAGGGTGGGGGGGCGGGTAAGTGGCTCAGTCATTTAAGTGCCTTCTGCTCAGGTCATGATCACAGGGTCCTGGGATCGAGCCCTGCGTTGGGCTCCTTGCTCAGTGGAGAGTCTGCTTCTCCCTCTCCTCCCTGCCCATGCTCTCTCCTCTTAGATAAATAAAATCTTTGAAAAATAAAAAATAAAAACGGATGGAATGGGAGAGAGTAGAAATTTAAATATGAGGCATGTTTCTGCATAGAGATCCTATAATGTAATCATTGGCTCTTCTTAGCGGTTCAAACTTGTGCTGGAATGAGACCTTTTACTCTTTCAAACCCAAGGGTAAGTCAGTTTTGTGTGTGTTTTTCCAACTAAAATCCATCTGAAGTTTCTACCTTTTGCAGACAGTGGGATAGCAAAATGAGTCGGTTATAAAGGAAACATGATTTCAGCGAACCAACATGGACTTGTTTGCTTCTTTGAATTATTCCCAGCATGGTAGGATATTAACGGGTCGTCTCAGAGGCAGATGGGCCCGTCCATTTTGATCATCAGCTTTGGTGTTATTTGGCATTTGGAACTCTGCCTTTCCTCTCAGGATTTTCAGATGCTTAGAGGATGGCCTAGAGTTTTCTTGACACCAGCTGTTGTTTTGCGTAAAGAGGTAGAGTAAAGTAAGCCTGTTAGCTTCCCTGTATGCTGTTTGCCACGTCACCACAATGACAAGGTCTGTGATGGCAAAGGGTAGTAGTTGTCTGAGGATATGAAAAAATGCTTGGGGTTGCTGGTTGAAGTAGCTCGGTCCAGAACTTTCCTGTGTCTGTATGTTCCAGCCTAGGGTGATGTATTTATCCAACTAACACTGCTTAAGTATCTGTTAATGCACTAGTAGTCTGCATTGGGTGCTGGTTCACAGAGCAAGGTTTTTGTTCAATGCTGCAAAGTCCAGTTATGTTCTAGATCTGGGGATTGCCCAGACATGAGGAGTGGAAAGGGCTTCAGAAAGTAATAGGGTCTTAACTTGCCTTTCCCCTCATGTCCCTTCTGCAACTCTGTAATGCTGTGTCTCCAGCCCCTGACATCCCTCTCAATGGGGAATGGCTGGAGAAGGATGTGGAGAAGTTCTCTCCTGGCACAAGGTTTGCTTTGGCAAAGCTCTTCTTTTCAGCAGAAAAATGTTATTTATTCATTCATCGTATGTATAAATAGAAGGTACTCTAAATAAAATTATAAAGACAGATTTAACTGTGTGTGACCCCCAGGGCGTGTGTTTTCCAAGCTCTTTCCTTAAATGCTGGAACATTTTCTCAGTATCTTTGGAATTTTGTAGCAAACATCAGATGAAGAAAAGCAACAGAATCCATTTTTCTGTAGACATAATCTAGAACAACACAAACTCCACTCATCTACCCAGCGGAGAGAAATATAAAGGCAGAGCATCAGTAAGCACAAACTCCTATCCTTACATTTCCTATGAGTTAAAAAATCTGGTGAGCAGTTCACTGACGAGGCCAATGGTTTATTGTGATGGTGAGTCTTCATTCAAGATTCTGTTGCATAGAAATCAACTATTAAAAATGTTGGAAATCTTAAATTGTCACAGTTACTGTGATAAATGCAGATGTATATAAGTTGATGTTCTTTTTCTGACCCCATTGTCATATCAAAGTTTCAGAAGGTTTTTTTTTTTCTTTCTCTCCTCCTTCTCCTCCTCCCCTACCCCCTCCTTCTTTTTTTAATTTGTTAATCAACTCGTCTTTTCATCACTTCCTTCCATCCTGGGAAAAGTCACAATCTTTGAACATGGTTTAGAAGTAGAAAGTGGTTACCCTTACTTTCTGTGTTATACACTGCAGTGTTGTTTGAAAATCTTCAAGGACAGCTTTCATTTCTAAATATTTGGGTTTTGACTGACAGCATCACACAGAATAATGATAAAAACTCAAATGATGCCAAAGTATACCTTGGGTGACAGGCGGAGGGAATAGGTCTTTCTTCTTCACTGCCTATATTCCTTTCTCGAAGTTTTCTTGGCCTCTCTGCCCAGTGACTTACTGATTGGTGAGTTTGGAGGGTGCAGTCAACTGCCTGGCCCTGCCCCTTCCCCTCCCTTTCTCCTGGCCAGCTCACAGAGAGAGGTGCTCGGGGAGGTCAGTGTGGTCCTGCTGTGTGCGGGAGGAATACGCTGGTCATCCTTGCTGCCCATCAGATAGGTAAGTCTTGTCTGAATCCAGGGTCAGTTTGTCAGGGAAGGCGGCTGGCTCAGCGTTTAAGCCACATTCTCAGGTGTCACCTTCATAAGGAATAAGGGCAATGTTTTGTCCTCTCTCTGCTTATTGGTCGTATTTCTAAATTAGTTCAGAACTAGAGAGGGAGAGAGGGATTTGGGGTTCTTAAGGTATACCAGTTAGCAGAAAAAAGTCCCCCTCTCAACCTAGAAGCCATCACTAAGTCCTGTTAACTCTTTCAGAAATGCTCTGTGCATGTACAGATGTACCTAGAAATGTGTATGTGTATCTCTTACTTTTTCCTAAATCCCTTTTCTTTTTTTTTTTTAAAGATTTATTTATTTGTGAGAGAGAGAGAGAGAGAGAGAGAGAGAGAGCGCGAGGCAGAGACACAGGCAGAGGGAGAAGCAGGCTTCATGCTGGGAGCCTGACATGGGACTCGATCCCGGGACTCCAGGATCGCGCCCTGGGCCAAAGGCCAGGCGCTAAACCGCTGAGCTACCCAGGGATCCCCCCTAAATCCCTTTTCAAAGGATTTTATTTATTAATTAGAGAGAGCGTGCATGAGCAGGGAGGGGAGCAAAGGGAGAGGGACAAGCAGACTCACCGCTGAGCACAAGCCCACTGAGGGGCTCGATCCCACGGCCCTGAGATCGTGACCTGAGCCAAAACCAAGAGTTGGACACTTGACCAACTGACCCACCCAGGCACCCCTGTACCTTCCTTCCTTTTACACTGAACAGTGACAAACGGTTTTGGTTCCCTGCTAGCTTTTTCCACTTTGTCTATTTTGATGATCTATTCGATACTTATTATTAGCTGCATACTATTCCGTAAAACAGATGTTGTGTCGATTTTACAACCAAAGAGAATAAACATGATTCCATGAGAGCTTCATGCTGTGATAAGCTGAAACTGTAAGGCTCTGCTGCTGGCCAGCAGGGATACCAGCTCTTTGTCATCCTTTGGTTTTCACAGCGAAGAGCCATATGTGACGGGACCTGGATTTTGGCAATAGAGAGCACATTGCAAATCGCCTATGCGGGGACCTGCTTTTTCAGAGAACCCGGTGCTGACATAGAAGTAGGAATTATAAGCTGAGTAATAGCTAAAATGTATCTTTAGGGCAGTTAGTAATCATTTTTATGAAGGAACTCTTTGGTACTGACATCTGAAAGTTAGCCTAAAATATTTGTATGAATGTGCATATTTTAAAAACCAGATGTCTTTGTGAAATTGTAATATTACAACCATTCTGTGCATTACATTCTCTGTAAGAGGTACTGAATCTATAAAACCTCAACCCATTTGGATGTCTTCCCTACGCAGATGTAATTGTTGCCAGGACATCTCCAAGATGGTGGTGTTGATTGTAGTGCTCAGAGCTAACACAGAGGATGTTTAACCAGTAACTAGACCCTAATCTTTACGTTGGGTGTTTTTTTATGAGGCAGGAGTCTAGTCAGTATTAAGTTATAGTAGTTTGTATCATTAGTTATTCTTCATTTTACTGTCCTTTGGTTCAACTCGTTTTATTTCACTTGGAGACATTAACCTATTCCGGTACCAAAAATCAGTGGATGCTGTTATGGGTTATGCTGTCCTGCCAGCTAACTTGTCTTTTGTTTTTCAGGACCAGTAGGCTGCTGGATTTAGTGTGTGTGTGAGGTAGGCTTCAAGCAGAGAAACAGAACCAGTAGGAGACAAGTAAAGAGATTTCCTGCGAGGACGTGGCTTTAGTGATTAGAGGGGCAGGTGAGGCAAGCTAGGTGTCCGTGGGGCAGGCCATCAAGAAGGGCACACCCCGAGTTTCAGGCCTGGCGGAAGCTGTTCCGGACAAGTGGAATTTCTTCTTCAGAGGAGCCTCAGCTCAGCTCTGAAGGCCTTTCAGTGGATTATCAAAGCCCACCTAGATTATCAAAGAGAATTTCCCTTGTATGAGGTCAATTATGGATTTTAATCATATCTGCTAAATGCCTTCACAGCTGTGCCTAGGTTAGCATTTGATTGAATAGCTGTGGACTGTCGCCTCGACAAGCTGACGCTTAAAATTGGCCATGACAGTGATTCTCTGTTGCTTGTTAGAATTCTTCTGCTTCTAGTGGTCAGTTACGCTGCCTGCCTGGAGCTACGGTCAGTTGGCCACCTGCTCTCCTTTCTCATTCCCACCCCTCCTGCAATGAAGTTAACTTTAGTAACTTACCGCTGTGTCCCGAGCAGCCTTGCCTCTGCTCCAGTGCCAGACATTTATTTTCTCTTTTTACCCCCCTTTGGTTTTACATGAAGTGTATTTTCTCATCTGTGTTATTTGTCTTACCAGGACAGAACATTCCCATTGTTTTCTTTATTAGCTAAAGTTACAGATCAGCTTGGCACCCATTCCAGCAGGAGCTTAATTCTCAAAGACAATAGTTGCAAAATTGGATGCTGCTTTCCTGGCTCCTAGTGATTGTCATTGTTCTTTGTCGCCCTGACTTGGGGAAATGCCATATTGGAGGTTTGATAGGACTAACACAGACTAAAAAAAATCTAATTGCTTCTCTGTGTTTTGTGCTCATTCCTCAGAATAGCTCCCTCCCAGCTTCCAGAACATTCTCTTTCAAGACATTGCCCTTTCATGTTGAATGTCCGAAGTTACAAAATTCCATTATCATTATCTGAAGAGCAACATTTATCAAATTTGATTCTTTTCACATTAGAAAATGTTAAAGCATTGTAAGAAAGTTGCTACAAGTGTGTCCTTCACCAACTAACCCAGTGTTTTGAATTTGTTATTATTGAATTATTAAAGTCTTTGTTTCTCTAGAACTTTTTCTAATTGCCTGTGGAACATTTCAATATCCTCATTCCTTTATTCTGTCCTTTTACATTCTAGAAAAAGGGGATGCCAAATTTTAGCAGTACTAGATAAGCATTGAATTCCAAGAGGTCAAAAAAAATGTTAATGTGAGTCACTGGCAAAAAGGTCCAAGATTTAGCTGTAGCTACTTATCTATGATTAATGGAAAAGGACTTTTTTCTTTTTGGTGTTTTAATGAGTAATAACATGGTCTGATGGAAAAAATTTGTAAGTATGAATTTAAATCCGAGTGTGCAGAGGCCCAGAATGTCCAGAGTCCAAAAGCACAGACCGAGAAGCAAAGTACAGCAGAGTCTGTTATCTGTCCCAGTAAGGGGTATCAAATATGACCTACTAATCTTCAAAAATTTGTAAGTTTACAAAAATGAAAATTAAATAAATTACCTTGTCACCATCTGCATTCTGATTATCCATTGCTGTGTAACAAATCACCCTAAATTTGGTAGCTTAAGACAACAACAGCCGTTTAATGCAGTTTCTATGGGTCAGCGCTTCAGGAGAGCCTTAGCAGGCTGGTTTCTGGTCTCATGTAGCTGCAATCAGAGAGTCAGGTGTTCGCCTCATGAGGCCAATCTGGGCTGCCTGACAGCATGGAGGCCCCACAGCACTCAGACTGCCTACGTGATGGCCAAAGGCATCAGCTGCAAGTATTCCAGTGAGCAAGAGGGAAGTTGCATCACTTTTCCCAACTTGGCCCTGGAAGCCACATCGCTTAGTTCTGTTGGCTACAGGTGAGGTACAAACCCACTCAGATTTAATTGGAGGGTACTGAACTCCATCACAATTGTTAGTGGAATGACAAGATTCTGGGAGAATACGTGGGGGCAGAAGCTATTATTATGGGCATTTTTGGAAAAAACCATTCGGCATGGTCTGCCCCCTGGCTGCAGTAATTCACATCTCTCCTACAAGCAGATATGCTCTAGCACTTCCAAGACCCTCGGAAGCCTCTGCCCATCATGGCTTCAGGCTCAGGTTCAAAGTCAAGGAGCTGGTCATCTGAATTGGGTCTAGGTAAACAAATAAGGCTCCTCAGGGCCAGTTTTCTTGGGTGTAGCTCCTTGAGGACTGTTCTCTGTTCTCTGCCAAAGACACACCCAAAACATAGTAGGAGGACAGGCATTTGAAAGGCCTGCCCCAGAGGGGAAGAATCAGAGACACACAGGTCCCACAGCGATACTAGGATTGATTGGCCAGGTCCAGATTACCAGTTTCTGTCCTCCTGTTCTCTGTGACTCTTGGTTCCAGTCTGTGAGCTCTTGGTTCTGCTCTTTAAGTCAGCCTTCCTTTTTCTTTTTTTATGATTTTATTTATCTATTCATGAGAGACAGAGAGAGAGAGAGAGAGAGAGAGAGAGAGGCAGAGACACAGGCAGAGGGAGAAGCAGTCTCCATGCAGGGAGCCCGACATGGGACTTGATCCTGGGTCTCCAGGATCACGCCCTGGACCAAAAGACGCTCAACCACTGAGCCACCCAGGGATCCCCATCCTTCCTTTTTCATAAGAGAAGTTAGCATTTGCAGCTAAGAAGCCTCAGACTGCTTTCTGCCCATAAATTTTGGGGATCTGAAGGCTCTTCTCATTTTGTAATCTCTGTTTCTTTTAGTCTAACTTGGTAATAATTTCATAGTACAATTATGGGTCCTGTGGGTCCTGTGAATCTTGATGGGTTCATGGCAAGAGCCAAGAAGACCCAAAGATGCGTTGTCTGCCTTGGAGTCCCTCTGAGACTGCTGAGGGACAACCCCCATAAGGTTCTCAGAATCCTTGTTATTTAGTGCGGAGTTTCTGTAAGGTACGCTCTTGTTAGATCCTTAGAAGGCCTTAGGTCTGTTTGTCTCAACAAAGTGTCAGGCAGTCACACTCTGGATTTGATCCTTGCTGGGAAACCATTTCTTACTTTGAGAATTGCTTGACATCAGGAGAGGCTGGGAGTGAGGAACGGTTTCATATGTACCAGTGTGTTCCTTAGCTCATCTCTCTGCTCACATTTTATCAGGCTGCGAGCAGAAGCCAGGTGTCACTTTAAGTGTGCTGCCTGGAAATCTCCTTAGCTAGATCACTGACTTCATTAGGGACGTTTCCATTTCCCACGTTACCGTAGACAGCAGCATTGCCAAACCCTGTCCCTATAGAGCGGGGTCCTCTCGCCCTCTAGCTTCCAGTAACACTGTCCTCACATTCCTCTGACCCCTCACTGACAGCCTTCCTAAAACAGCAGACTTTTCATGATCTTGCACCTTTTTTTGTGCATCAGGAATATGGGAAGGGCTCATTGTGACTCCGGGTCCTTGAGCGTTTGCAGAAGCACCTGTGCCGGGGCCAGGCCACCAAGGAGGCTGAGCAGGGCACCCCCCCCCCCCCCCACCAGGGCCTGAAGTCACTCACTCTCACGGGGATTCGTTGCCTGCCACTAGGGGCCGGAACAATTAATGATATTATTTTCTTTTTGGCCTTGGTCACCCTCCCGTCCCAGTCCCTCTCCTGCTCCGCTCTCAGGAGTCCAGATTTGATCATTCTGCCTCCCCCGTGCCCACTTGAAAGCCTGCTGTGTTTTTCCATCGTGTGAATTCCAAGCCCTCTGACTTGCTGTTCAACAGAGGGTGCAGACGCACAGGCCAAATTTATCCCACAGACACATCGCTTTTAGGCTGTGCAGGGGAATTTTTTTTTTTTTTTTTTTTTTTTTACTTGACATACTTGTTAACATTTTAAAAAATCAAGAGCTTTCACCTAAAAATCCAAATTATCTGCTTCTCTGGAAGAATTCAAAGATCTGGCTGCACGGGGGCTGCTTCCCTCAGCAGCATTCCGCTGATGCCAGGCGCTCCCTTTAGGTGGGACGGGTCCTCTCCAGACCACCAGGCCTCACTGGGTCCGCCTTCCCTTCCCCGCCTGCCTTCTCTAGGCCTTCGGATTTGCCGCTCCTACTATACGGGTTCTTCACACAATTTTTCCAGCTTTAATTCTTAGCCATTTCCTTAAAGCCAACCCCTAGGCCCCAGGACTTCATGACCCAGCCACATCACATGAGTGGGGAGACCTCGGTAAGTTCTTACCTTTCTCCAGGTAGAGAGAGGTCTCTGCTTCTCTGTTTGGTGAGCTCTTAACTCGCCTTCACCAACAGGTCTCTGTGCCATCCCTCAGCAGACACCATCCTCTCTTCTGCAGCCCCACGGTGCTCGTATCTTTCTTGGGGCAGGCACATTTTATTGACATCATTGGCTTTAAATGTCTGTCCACCTGTCTGGATCGTGGACTACTCCATGGTGTAGAGTTTTATACAGTTTATCTTTTGTCTCGAGCTTGCCATCTAAGGAGGTATTGAATAAAACTTTGCTGACTGAATGAATACATTAGTGATGCTTTAAAAAAAAAAAGGGCTAAGGCTGGGTCTCTGTCCTGAAGGAGTACAAAGTTTGGTATGTCGTCCACTGGATGTAGTACAGAGTAGGACAATATATATATATTTTTTAAGTTTATTTATTCATGAGAGACACAGACAGAGGGAGAGGCGGGCTTTAAGCAGGGAGCCTGGTGTGGGACTCGATCCCAGGACCCTGGGATCACGCCCTGGGCCAAAGGCAGATGCTCAACCACTGAGCCACCCAGGCATCCCAGAGTAAGACAATATAAAGTTGTGGGCACAAATACCACTTGGGGAGAATTGGCTAAAGCTCCTTGGATTCGAAGAAAGGAATAAGAGAACGTAGAAGGGCAGATCAGGCCAGGGTATGTATGTAATGACATGTAAGACGGTGGAGTCCTGCAAGTATGTAATTCTTGTGTAACTGGATTGTGGGGTGTCTTAAAGGACATGGTGGGAAAGAAGTCTTGGAAGGGTCTTTTAGAGCTTGGGTATGGAGAGACTTGAATATTTAGGAATCTGGACTCGTTCTATAGGCAGTAGTGAACTCTTGTCAGTATCTTTGAGAGAGCGCTAATGTGTGACTAGTGGCAATATGAAGGATAAAATAGGAGGTTAGTGGCCAGGAGGTTGATAAGCAACTTGTTTTAACAGGAAAGACAACAAAACCAACTGGAAATATAAAAAAAAAAAAAAAAAAAAAATTGAAGGAAGGACCTGGTCAAGCCCAATGGCAGTGGAGGAAGTATAATTTGTAGAATAGAACATTGGATAGATTTGGGTTGTGAGAAAGATGAAATCTGTTAGTGATACCACACCTGTCACGTCTTGAGCGTGTGTTATATGCCAGACATCATGTTAAGAACTTTATATGACTGTGCCCCTTGGCCAAAGCGATGGGGAGGGGGAAGGGAAAGGAATTTCAGAAGCGCTATTTCATTTTAACTCAAAATGGAATTTTTATTTTAAATTCTTTGTATTTGAAACAATTTATAGGAAACATGGGCCTTATGAAGCCACCACAATCTAGTGACTGCTACATGCAGATAGTTTCTACACACAATTTCTAGAGCGAGATGCTTAGTAGAAATAATACATTTATCTATTACTGCTCTGGGGTTAGAATGTGCAAACAGAAATGTAAAGTAGACCAGTACTTTTCTATCTTTCACATGTTACTTTTCTCACATTCTATCAAATAATGAAGGTTCCAAATCGTTATAAACAAAGTGAATGATTTTTCAATGACATCTGTGTTTACTATCGATCTACTGTCATATTAGTATTTACAGAAGTTTGAGAACTTCATTCCATGCTTTAACTGGCAAGGATGTATATTTCCGCTTTACAGAAAAGCAATCAGGTGTGAAATTCTTGATCCTGTCTACAGGATTTATCAGACATTCCTAATTGTAAAGGTGACTTGAAAATAAGGGAATGCTTTATTTTCCAGATCTAAAGATTAGAAAAACAAGGGTTCAGGTGCCTTTGAACATATTGAACACTTAGGGACATAGATGAAATAAAAAAAAATCTACAGATAAAACATATGTATGTAGCTATGTTAAATAACACATTATACAAAACATTTTTATTTGTAAATACATCACTTGTTTTCCTTTCTTACTTTGTATGAAACAATATTATTTAGTCTCTTGGCTTGCAGTATTGGCATCAATCATCATGGATCAAATGTTTGCATTGCCTGACATGATTTTTCAGAGGTTACTCTTCTCACTTTTGTGTTTAAAAAAAAAATAGAGCACTGTGTTTCCTTATGACGCTTTTATAATAAATATTATCCCAAGCTGTGTCAGTCTGAGTAATATGAAGATAGTTGCCTCCCTTACCTTTACCTCGGTTGGCATGAGTTTGGTATATAAAAATCAATGTGTGTATTTTAAAGATGTGTTGTTTTTAAAAATGAAACTTAAGAGGCCTGGGTGTAGAATGGAGATATTTGCCGTTGTAAAATAGCTATTCCCAGGAATGACTACTAAGCTCACATGAAATGTCTTGGTCATGTTTTATAACCTTCCCCTAAGATGAGGCTTACCACCTGTGGTGTGCTGTAGACACGGACAACATTTCGGCAGTGAAGCTGGGGAGGGTGCAAATCCTAATTTGTACTATTTTCCAGTAGCCGTTGTGTAAATACCCCCTCGGGAGCCAATTTTACGTGACCAGTGCCAAGTCGATTGTCTTGCAAACTTTCTGAAATGTTACCGGCGGACTCTCATCAGCCGCTGGGAGCTCCATGGCTCCCTGGAGATCGAGGGGACGTTCTTACCCCCGAGAACACTTCGACGACAAGACCGAGGGACGACGTTTCCGGGGTCATCAGCTTAGATGAGGGCGGGGAGGCCGTGCCCCCTCGAGGGCACAGAGCAAGGAGCAGCGGGGCGGAGTCGGCTGTGGCTAGGGGAGCACTGGGGCACCAGGGAGGAGCCCTGCCTGACGCAGGTGTGAAGTCACGGTCCTTGGGGGAGAGGCAGGAGAGTTTTGAATGTGTTCCTGGGGGGTGTAGAGGAGCAGGGCCTGGCCGGAGGGTCTGGGGGCAGTGAGCGAGTGTGGAGATCCACGAGGAGCACGCACGCAGGAGGCCTGGGCTTCCCGAGGAGCAGGGATCCACTTTCCCACGCACGGAAGGGAAGGAGGCCACGGCTGGGGGTGGGGGGAGCGTGAAGGAACGGAGTGGAATCGTGGAGAAGGGCTGGGTACAGGCTGGGTACAGGCTGGAGGGCCTTGGCGCTCAGGTGGCCGGTGGGGCAGTTCGAGAGGACCCCTGGGAGCCGCAGCCGCAGAGCCCGGCTCTGCAAAGCTGGGGTCAGGCCCTGCTTCCCCCGCTGCGTGGCTGGGGCCAGGTGTCTCACTCCCTGCACCGGAGCCTTCCCTCCGAAGAACAGGGAGTAGGAGGGCTCTCGGCTCACGAGGCTGCCCTGAAGATGAGGTCAGTTAGGGGGTTAAAGTGCTCGGAGCACAGTCCTACCTGATATAAATAACGGCTGGTGTTCCGGCCTGGGGAGAGGGAAGGGCTCCCGGGAAGCCATCAGCACGGCGCTTCTCCATCCTGGAAGACGGTAGGAATCACCTGAAGCTCTTGCTAAAAGGAATATTCTGACTTGGTGGGTTTGGAGCGGGGCCCAAGATCCAGCATCTCTAATAAGCTCCCCGGTGATGCTGTTGCCGGTGGTCCAGGGACCAGGCCTTGAGTGACAGGGTGGTGGCAGGACTGATACCCCACCTAGGAGTGGCCAGCCGCCCTCTGTAGTGGCACCGGGCAGCATCGCTAGTCCCCATTCACTCAGGAACGAAGGATGGGTATTTGGACTGAGCCCCACTCCCGGCCTTCCTCCCACGTGTGACTGGTCCAGGAAGGGGGTTGGGGGTGGAGTACAATAAGTGCGCCATCAGCGAAGTCAGCTGTGAGCTCCAGACCCTATAAGATAGGTGTGAAGCCTGGAGGGGCTGGCGGAAGAGGCAGGGGAGGGCCGAGGGCCAGAGAGCACAGTGAGGCCAGGTAGTAGGTGTGGGATGGAGGTGTCAGGTCATAGGACACCTCCATCAGAGTATGGGGGGGGGCAGTAAAATATCTACTGCTGAAACCTTAGTCTAATTTTATTTTTTAAAAGATTTAATTTATTTTAGAGATAGAGAACACAAGCAGGGAGGGAGGAGGAGAGGGAGAGGGACAAGCAGACTCTGTGCCACATCAGAGCTCCACGGGCGGCTCGATCCCATGCCCCTGAGATCCTGAGCTGAAATCAAGAGTCCGATGTTTAACCGACCGAGCTACTCAGGTGCCTCTAATTTTATTTTTGATGACTTCTCAGCACCTCAAAGACATTGTAAACAGCAATTAATTACAAACATTTTTAATACTTCCAGTCAGTAGGATTCCTGATAAGGGAAAGGTTACTGGGGACTGCTTTCTACCGTGTTGGGATCACTCAGGTTCAGGCTGTGGTGAGGCTGTATGTTCAACAGGTGGAGGAGAAGTGGAGTGCAGGTTTCCCACTGGTGGAGAAATCATTCCAAGGAGACGCTGAAATCTCCCCTCCAGGGAGAAGTTAATGTAGCAGTGGAAGCAGCTGGCAGGGGCCCTGGGAAGAGGGGCCAGGCAGGGCAGGATTGGACAAACGCTGCTAAATTTTGGGTTTTCTTTGGGTCACATTCATCCTCCGTTAGAGAAACCCACTTTAATTTCTAACCTGTTCAGCACCGTGTCTTGATACCTTATCTGCTGACGGTCTTCATCTGTCCTTCATACCTTCTTTGCTGTTCTGTGTCAGAGGCCAGGTGGCCACGGGAGAGGTTATAGAGACCCTGGGTCCTGATTGTTTATCCAAAGCTCCTGTTCAGAGGGACACGGCTGGGAACACTGGTCAGACTGCTCCAGTGACTTCCCCTTGTTGCTGCCATTCCCTGTTGCAGGCTGCTGCAATCCAGCTCTGCCTCCCACGTGGGACCCTGTGGCCACCAGAAGTAGCCCAGGAGCCACGCGGTTTCTGTCTGAACCTGACTTCTTTTCTGGTGGGAATCAGAACTTTGGTTCATTTTTTTTTAATGGATTTTTCAGGGGTGCCTGGGCGGCTCAGCGGTTGAGCGTCTACCTTCAGCTCAGGTCATGGTCCTGGGGTCCTGGGATCGAGTCCCACATCAAGCTTCCCACAGGGAGCCTGCTTCTCCCTCTGCCTGTGGCTCTGCCTCTCTCTCTGCGCTTCTCATGAATAAATAAAATCTTTTAAAAAATGGATTTTCATAAAGACAGGGTTTCAAGAAAGGGAAAGAAAAATAACTCTTTTCAGAGGCATGACGTATCAGTAGAACTGCTCAACTATATTTTACTCCCAGTCTTGGGAATAAGTGTTATAGGTAAAACCTTGTCTAATCTCACTGTTGGACCTGAGGAATTTGTGGGCTTATGACTGAGCTCATTTCTCTGAGAAGCATTGCATTCTTTTTTTTTTTTTTAACCCCCAACTACCACCTCTTGGCTTTACTAAGTGATTAATTTGTTTAACAGTGAAAGCAGTGCCACCGTAACTCCCATCCTTGTCATTGCAGGAGATGGGGAAGGACAGAAGCCTTCACACGTCTTTTTTTGGAAAAAAAAATTTTTTTTAAGGTTTTTATTTATTCATGCAGAGAGAGAGAGAGGCAGACACACAGGCAGAGGGAGAAGCAGGCTCCATGCAGGGAGCCCGACGTGGGACTCAATCCTGGGTCTGGGCCCTGGGCTGAAGGCAGTGCTAAACCGCTGAGCCACCCGGGCTGCTCCCCCACCACACACACACCAAATTTTTTATTTTGGAAAATACTCATTAGTTCCTAAATAACAAGCCCATTTGTTAAACTATGTGAAACTTAGTTGCTTTGGCTCTGGAAGGTTGAAGTTGTTCCCTGGAGTCCCTGCAAGGATGTACCTTTGTGGAATTGCTTTCTGGTCTTTTCTGTGGAGGTCAGTGTCCTATAAATATACCATGAAACCGGGGTTTCAGATTATGCTGCAAGTTCTTTTCCTTCCAGTGAAGCGAGAGGATGCTCTTAACAGATCTGTATTCTTATTCCCGCTGCTCCTATACCAGTATTTTCTGCTACATAGATTTTATAATGTTTTCGTCTTAATTTCTACATTTATTTGTTCAGTATTTATTACTTAAAGGCCCAAGCCACCATTTCTTTCAGTGTCTGAGGCTATAATCTTAGACATTTTGCTTTATCTTTGTCTCCTCCAGCAAATAAAACTAGGAGGGAGACAGCCAGGGTTCTAAAATAAAATAGAAGGTGGCCGTTTTATTGTCTGTGGTTGGCTCCTGCTTGTAGAAACAAAACTGGCAGATCTTGTAAACAGAGAGAGGAAAAAGGGCATAAATGAAATTTTAGGGTGTGAAGCTGCACTATCTCTGTTGTGAGAGAATTTCCTTGGTGTGATCTCTTAGTACTGAATACTAATTCGTCAACCATGCTTGTTTTTTGTGGTTTCAGTAAAGGTAGAGTTCTGTTTCTGATGTATAATTTTCCTTGTTTTCTCACCTCTTAGTTGAAAGTATGTTTTATAATAGATGTGGCTTTAAATTCTTCTAATGCAGTCATTAAACAGATTTCCCTCTTTTGCTATAGTCACGAATACAGATGTTTTCCCCTCCATGTTGCTATCATCCTGATTGGTATTGTTAGGAAAATAATTTTATCGTATTTGTCAACAGAAAATTATTTTCCCTAGGGGCACCTGGGTGGCCCAGTTCATTGAGCGCCCCAGCCCTGGGTTTCTGCTCATCTGTGACCTCAGGGTGGTGGGATCCAGCCCTCTGTTGGGCTCTGCACTCAGAGTCCGCTTGGGATTCTCTCTCCCCTCCCTCTACCCCTTCTGCTTGTGTGTGTGCACTCTTGCTCTTCTCTCAAAACTTTAAAAAAAAAAAAAATTTCTCTTTCTCTCTCCGTTTCTTTGTAGTTTTAAAGAGCAGCCTGTTCTGAAAGTCTTGAAGTGCATTTCAGCATTTTTTCCCTACGTTACTTTGCCAGCATCTGTTAGCACATTAAAATCACTATCATTAGGTCTTTTCCAATGATTCAAAAAATGTAAATGGAAAAAATATCTTATGTCAAGCACAGAAGGGGTTGTTTCAAAGGTGAATTGGTTTTTTTTGGAGTGGAGAGAAGCTTTTTTTTCTTTTTTTTTTTTTTTAACTGAGCATAACTGTTTGCAGTTATGAAAAAGAACTTTTTATTTTTTAACTTTCCCTGTTGGAGCTCAGATCTTCTAGACCAAGTGGTCAGGCTTGGTTTTACAGGTTTCACATGATAATGTCTGTAAGTCAAGCCCAACCCCGAGCCTGCATTGATTGTGAATGGACTCTGACTGAACACGTGTATAAATACTTACTTTACCCTTAAGGCCTTGGTACTTCCCTCAGGATTAATGAAGCTCCCATGATATAACTAGTTTCTATTATGGAAAATAGTGTTTTCTTCACTCTGTAGTCTTCCCAAATCTTCACAGGATGTTTTTATACAACTTCAGTTTTACAGTGATCATTAATGGTGTAGGTCTTACATTTGAATGGGAATTGGAAGGCCTTTTTTCTTGCCTTAATTTTGTCCTTAGAGCCGAATGATCTCAGTCACATTCTGGGCCTTCATTTCCTCATCTGTAAAATGAGGGGGTCAGACTAGACAGTCTCCAAGGTCTCTTTCCCCTTGAAGTTTCTCTGAATCAGTGGATCATTGGCCGTTATGTTCACATGTTCATCTGCTACATTGATTTAATTACGTCGAAGTCCATTTTTTTTTTTTAAGGCGAATTACTTTGGTTACAGGCCTTTCCTTTTAAAAGTTTTGCTTTTCCAACCATACCAGGCATTTGGAAAGCATACCCCTGAATCACATCTCTATCTTAGTTCAAAGAAACTTTGAAATCCTCGAGGAAGACTGATATAATCTGTTCAGATTATCTGGCATAGCTGCTGATTATCTTGCTGTGTTTCTAGCAATCCTCCAAGTCTCTCAAGTGTTACAAGGTGGGTTAAGAATAGTCTGATGCTGTTTTGTTTTGCTCAAGTAATTTAAGCAGAATCCTAGGAAAAGAAGTGCGATGTCAGGTTCTGAAAAAGAGCAAGGTGGCCACTGAAGGGTGTTTGCTTTTTTTTTTTTTTTTTTCTGACGTAGGTTTTAGATCGCTGATACACCCCTAGACTTGTATGCTTCATTAGGCTGCCTGATGCCCCTGCCTTCCCTCTGTCAGCAGTCTGTTGCTCGCTTGCATTTCCTTAGGCAGTCTTGAAGCCGACCACATGGCCTTTCATGTGTAGTAATTAATGAAGTGTTGACGTTAACTGAAGCAAAAGTGAAAGATGGGTTTGATCCCGATGCCTGATGTGCGTGGTGTTCTTCCAAAATATTTTGTTCATGTGTGTAGTAATGCATTTCAGGAATATCGTATCTTTAGAAAGAGGAAGCGTGTGGGAGTTTGCGAGCCGTGTGGTCTTTTTGGGTACTAACTGCTATCCCCGAATTCCTAACCAGTCAGGGTATTTTCAGGATAGGCGTGTGCTGTGTAATCCACGTAGCAGTGCCAACGAGCGCTGTTTGTGTTCAACTAGTGAAGAGTTGGGCGGGTGTGTTTTGATTCAGGTGAGAAGAGTTCCTGGGTCGAGTGGTCACCTTCATAAAACCGAGGACGGTGACTGGGAGTGGAGTGACGACGAGATGGATGAGAAAAGTGAAGAAGGGAAGGCAGCCTTTTCTCAAGAAAAGGTAGGTGACCTCGATGATGGTGAGCTAACCTGCGCACGTTTTATTGTTTTACTGGTGTGTGAGTGTATTAATGGATATGCAATTGTTTTACAGTCACGAAGAGTAAAAGAAGAAAATCCAGAGGTGAGTGGTGGTTATTTATTTTTAAATATTTGGACCAACTGACCCCCCCCCCCCGACTCCCCTCCACTGCCCCTTGTGATGTCAGAGTGTGATCCATTTGGGGAAGAGACTTCAAAATTTTATTCTCATGGAGTAGCAGAAGAGAAAAGGCATGTAGACTTGCAGGTCCTGATTCTGTCTGAGTTACTTTTGGGCTTTATAAATTGGGACGGATGATTTTATTCTCTGAGCCTCAGTTTCCTTCTCTTGTCAGATGGTGATGATCACACTACTTTTAAGTTGCTGTGAGGTTTACCACAGTTATGCACATAAAGCGCTCGCTGGGTGCTCAACTTAGTACTCGATTGATCTCAATTCTTCATATTACTGTCATTTAGAAAACACAGTAGGTGTACAGGCAAAATCTCTTCTAGATTCTTAGTACAATACGGCAGATATAAAATGGTTAGAAAAACAAAAAAAAACAAAAAAAATAAAATAAAAAGGTTAGAAACTTCACATTGACTCTGTTGGTCTTGGCTTTACCGTCTCCTGGGTAATTTTGTAGGCAAGGAACACTCCTTAGCTTCCCTTTGAGAACTGGTCATCTTTTGATTAACTTTATTTCTTCCATCTGGTTAATTATCCTAATACTAATGATGACTATAGTTCAAAAGCCTTGCTAATTATTTTAGAGAAAATTTGAATATATTTAAACAGTTCCAAATATTTTATAGACCTAGCAATTAATGTGTGCCTTGCAAATTCTCATTAAGAAAACAGAAGACTTTGGGTTACAAAATGATATCCATCCCAATTTTTTTTTTTTAATTAGCAGACATTTCTTTTTGATGAAGTGAAGTAAATCTTCCATTCCACACTAAGGGGCAGTAGCCAACTGGACCTTCTGAGAAGAGCGCATTGGAGCCAGGAGCCACTGTTTCTGTTACTCCGCCCTCCTTCTGGTCTCTTCATCTTTCCTTTCCCACCCATAGGCCTTCCCTAGGGATTGTTCAGTCGGCCTGCCTCCCATTATTAACGGTCCTTCAGTTCCTCTTTCTTCCTGTGTTTCTCACAAGAATTAACCTTTTCATTTTATACATAAAATATGTTTCATCAAGGAAGTGGTCCCTCTCTGTTACAAATGGTGGTGATGAGCTCCACAAGTAGGACCCAGCGGCTACACACATGTGCTGGTCTTTAGAATGATCTTAGCCAGGTATCCTGATCTCTGCCCTCTTCCTGCCCACTTTCCAATTTTACTTTCAGTGAAGTGCAGAGTCAGAGTTTTTTCATCTACTTCCTAGAGTGTCTCTCACTAAAAGTGTCCATCCTACTTAGAGAACAAAATAATGGGATTCAGGTAGCAGCATGATGCAGAAAGCATTCGTATTGGTTCACTACAGGATGTCTTTATTGGAATGTATTCACTGAATCCTGCCTCACCTGGTACAGACATTGATGGGTGTGGGTCTTTCCTCTTGAGGATTTAAGTTTATTCTGACAGTATCTTTCTATGTGCTTGTTGAAATTGCTCTGCTAACTGATCTGTTATTTGGATATGAACGGCATCTTTTTGGCAAGAGTATTTTCTGCATAAACAGGAAAGAGTAACAGCATGCTGGCAGTTAATTATCATCACTATTGACCTTCTCGGGTGGGATTTGTCTTAGGCTCTTCACTGTATCTCAACTCATTTGATTTCCCAGAGGTGCATGTCTATTCCCATGCTGGTTTATAATTAAGGAAACATAGATAGCCTTATTTTTGTGAAAGGGTTAATGTCTTCGAACGTAAACACTGACGAAATTTTAGGAATAATCAGCCCCACCTGCTATTGCATAGCTCCTCAGGGCAGTTTTTTGCTTTGTTTTCTTTTTCCTTTTCTTCCCCCTAGTTTTGTTTGTTTTTCAGGGCTGGCATTTCAATATCCTGAGCTGTGTTAAGAGCAGCTACAATGATGGTTCGTCTGTCCTTTCAGCTTTTAATTAAAGTAGCTCCCTGACCTGCCAACCACCTAAGTTCACTTTTTGTGAGGCAAAAAAATATTTATCTATTACAAAAAGAATTACAACTGTTGGCTATGTAAATAGGCAACAAATAAACACACACACACACACACACACACACACAGGCATACTCTGCGTACTGTTTTAGTAGGTTTTGGGGATTCATCAGTGAGGAAAAAAAACATGAAATCCCTGTGCCTGTGGCTCTTGCATTTTGATGGGAGCAGATAAACAAGCAACAGCTTTCCTAAATCAGTAAATTATGTGGTTTGTTACCATGGAATAGGAGCAATGGGGAGAAACGGGGTGGAAAGTACAGGGAATGTGCTAGGGGATTGTAATTTTAAATGGGTTGGTCAGGGTGGGTGTTATACTGAAAGAGACACAAAGACTTATAAAAGGTATGGAACGATTAGAAAAAAAGAAAAAAAAAAAACCCTGAAGAGCCACTTTTATTTTACGACCCCTCTCGCCCCTAGTGTTCTTTCCGTAGAGGTGCCCCTGCCTCTATTTTTAACTGCCAAGTAGTGTTACCCTGGGTGGATTTACATGGCTTATTTAACCATTAACTTCTTGGTGAGCATTGAGGTTACTGTTATAAACTGCATTCCATTAACATTTTGTGTATGCGTTTTCGGGGGCACATAGTCAAGTAAAATAATTTAAAGAATTTAAAGAACTGTGACAAAAATCTGATTTTGAATTTATAATAGCTATCAAAAGCTGAACCACTTTTAATTATCTTAATTTTTTTTTAAGATTTTATTTATTTATTCATGAGAGACAGAGAGAGAGGCAGAGACACAGGCAGAGGGAGAAGCAGGCTCCCTGCAGGGAGCCCAGTTTGGGACTCGATCTCCGGTCTCCAGGATCAGCCCCCGCCCCCCCAAGGTGGTGCTAAACCGCTGAGCCACCCAGGCTGCCCCTATCTCACATTTTTGTGAATTGTATCACAACAAAGCTGAGAATAAAAAAGCAGTACCAATTTATATAGCCTTCTGACAGTGTACCTTATACTTTAAAAATATGTTTTGAAAAATATTTTATTTATTTATTTGACAGAGGGCTAGAGAGAGCCAGAGAGCACAAGCCAGGTTGGGGGAGGCGGGGAATGGCAGAGGAGAGGGAGAAGCAGGCTTCCTGCTGAGCAGGGAGCCCCTTGTGGGGCTGATCCCATGATCCTGGGATCATGACCTGAGCCCAAGGCAGACGCCTAACAGGCATAGCCACCCAGGCACCGCCTCCCCACTCTTAAACATCTTTGAGGGTGAAAATGCTTATCTGTGCCAACTGGCACATTTAAATGTCAGAGTTTACATTTTAATAAGCTTTTCTAGAATGCTCATCATTTAAATTGCCGTTTATTTACTTGACTAGAAGCCACTAGAAGCGTGGGCTAGTATTCATATTTGTGTTCCTTTTACGTTTAGTGGACACTATACATGTTCATTGGTGACCTGAATATCCACATGCTGAAATAGATATAAAACAAGTGCCTGAAGAGGCATATCATATTTATGAGTAGGTCAGAAGAGAGCGGGGAAAAATCAGAAGATGTTACGTAATTGAGCTGAAGTTCAGAGAAGGTAGCCTTACTTAGTACTTCCATGTTCAGACAGAGTAAGATGCTCCGATGAAGGAAGTGGTGTTTTTAGAAATCCTTAATTTGTAAAGGGCTCTTTGACTTCCCTAGGATAATGTACCAGGCAGATTGTCCAGGTATAGCATTTGTTGGAGAAGATCAAGGAAGTCAAGGTGGGGGGCCTTGGGAAGATATACTTGGTGTGGCATGTTTGGAGAGCTCCTAAATCCGGGAAAAATTCCAGTGTAACGTGTAAAGGGCCAGAGTTACACCACCTGTCTTAGGATTTTTACTCAAGAAAATTGGTCCTCCTGTTTTCCTAATCTGACGTTTTAGGAATAGTTTTGTGAAGTATTAGTTAAGACTTACTGGTAATTCAGTTTGTCATAAATAGATAATTTATGCTCATTTCGTTTATTTATTATTATATTCCACTTGGATGGCAGAAGCCAGTGGTGACTTAAAGGTAACTATATTGTTAATAATATAACAATAGTATTAATAATGAAATTAATTAAGCAGATACTTAATCTATGCCTGATTTTTACATGAAGCAGTATTATCAGGTCTGTGGCATTGTGGGAATTCTACAAAAGCAAAGCAGAGAGCCTGCTTTCTGGAAGCTTCTCATCTCTTTGGAGATGTGGGCGTCTGGGGTGGTATTTGCAAGACTGGCTTCCTTAGGTGGGGTTTCCCAGCCTATATGCCATCCTAGCTTATAGAAAACCTGTCAACGCTTATCTCATTATTGATCTTCTTCCTTGACCAGTGATTTGGGAATCTGTTTTTGTCAGATTATGAAAATAATCAAAACATGTTTTATGATTTTAAAAATCTGTTTTGCTTTATTTCCTAATTTTCTATATAAATGTAAAATTGCCTTAATCTTTACATTCATGCTTTCTCTGGGTTTCCTTTAACTGAGGGAGACCTTTGCTAAGGCTTCCACTTAAAGAAGCATTCTTTTTACAGCAGCCCCTCTGTTAGGTGGCATGAAAACAAATGATTTGCAACCCTGACACCACATCAGAGAAACTGAAAGCTTTAACAATGTAGATGCCCAGAACCGCCCCTCAGATTGTGATTTGGCAGCTGGGAGTGATGTCCAGGCAACCGGGATTTTTAGAAAGCTGCTTACACGATTCTTTTTTTTTTTTTTTTCTTTTTTTTTTCTTTTTTTTTTTTTTCAATTTTTATTTATTTATGATAGTCACACACACAGAGAGAGAGAGAGAGAGGCAGAGACACAGGAGGAGGGAGAAGCAGGCTCCATGCACCGGGAGCCCGACGTGGGACTCGATCCCGGGTCTCCAGGATCGCGCCCTGGGCCAAAGGCAGGCGCTAAACCGCTGCGCCACCCAGGGATCCCCTGCTTACACGATTCTGATGCATGGCTAGGATCAAGAACACTGGCTAGGGGCACCTGGGTGGCTCAGTGGTTGAGCATCTGCCTTTGGCTCAGGTTGGGATCCTGGGTTCGAGTTCCACATCAGGGCTCCCCATAGAGAGCCTGCTTCTCCCTCTGCCTATGTTTCTGCCTCTCATGAATAAATAAATAAAATCTTAAAAAAATACTGGCTAGGAAAACCACAACAGTCATTCTGAATCCAAAAGTCCACACTAAAATCCAGAAAGATTGCTTGAAATTTCTGAAGATTTATTATAAATATCTGTCCGAAATCTTAAGAAGAAAAAAGGGAGAGAAGGGAGAAAAAAAAGAAAGATGTTTCAGAACCCCCCAGGAGACGTGGTCCTTATTTAACCACATGTAATGAAGCCAGGTGGTAAGGTTTGTTGGCTGAGGCCTCAAAAGCCCATAAGAGCTACATCGAAGAATTTTATTACATAATCTAGGCTAGGTTAATGGAGCAAATGTTCTGTTTCCTGACTCTGATAGTTTGTTCTAAGGAGAAAATAAATTGGGTGTGGATTTAGGTTGAGTTAATTTTACTAGAGATTAGTCACAATGCAAAAGCTAAATTTATTGCTTATGTTTACTCATTGCTGTTGCCTGATTGTTAGAACTGCTGTTAGCTTTGTTAGTGTATTTCCGGTGATATTGTATACATGTTGTGTTACATACATTTGTGGATGGAGGCAAATATTTGATTTCTCCCTCCAAATTTATTGGGCTTAGCTTTGTCATCACAGATGGCTTTGACTTGATACTTTTCTGCCACCATTTTCTAAAAGACGTTCTTATTTCAGGTGACTGGCTTTCTGACTTTTTGTGATTAATGTTAGATTTGTCATCAGAAATCTTCTGTATTTCTGAAAATAAGCCTTCTATTTTGTAATGATTTTAGATTTTGAGAAAAGTTGCAAAAATAGTACAAAGTTCCTGTACACCCTTCATCCACTGTTACATTCTTATGGGACCCTGGTATATTTTTCACAACTAAGAAACGGAAGTGCTATATCACTATCACCTAAACTGCACGCTGTGTTCGTATTTTACTAATTTGTCCACTAATCCCCCCCCCCTTTTTTTTGGTCCCGCAATCTAATCCAGGATAACACACTGCATTTAGCCTAGTAATTTTAAAAATAGAAAAGGAGAAGATTAGGAGAAGATTTCTCTATTTTGGGATCTTTGCCCCCTCTTTCACCCAGTCTCAGAGAGCTCTTTCCAGGGTGGGATCCACCCGTAATCTGTTCTTCTCTTCCCCTTCAATCAAACATCCATTCTCTCAAATGTGCTTCTTATAGCAAACTGCTTAAAGCCCCCCCCCATTCTAGTAAGCAAATTTATATTACACTCTGATGAATAATAACACTTGCTTAATATGTTAGCTTTCCTGTAATTTTTTTAATATTTAAAAATATATAGATCCTGAACTGATAGAATGAGGTCCACAGGGTAACATGTGGGTGATTGGTCATCAAGGAAGATGTTTTATACAGGAAACTTTCCTCTCCACCACTCCTGTGCACCTCTGGATATTTTCCTGAGAAATTACCTGTTTTGCTTGTGTACCGGCAAGAAGCAGAGGCTAGTCCCTTTGCTAGGTGCAGGGTTGCTCCTACAGAGTGAGGCAGCACCAGGGAACTTGGGGATCCAGCCCCCAGTCTGGTTAGCCAGCTTTCCATCCTGATGATGGCCTAGTAAGGAAGCAGGGCAGAAAATGGGACCTTCCTCGGAGGAGGAGACGTTTTCATCTCTAGTAAATGCCATTAAGGATTTTCAGTTTAGAGTAGTCTTTTGACTAAAGGTTAGAATATTCTGTAAGTGCTGATGTGGCTTTTGGTTGTACCTCAAGCCTTAATGGAGATTGTGGGATCAGTCAGCATGAAGGGTTCTTTATAAGGGATCCTTTGGTGTAGGCCCAGGTCCTCTGGCTGGTTAAAGAATACAGGTTGTTTCTTCTTATATAATCATTTTCCCCCAACATTTTACTATGAAAAATTTCAAATATATAGCAACATTAAAAGTGTTGTATAGTGAACAGCCACATACCTCCCCCTATATCCTACCATTACTATGCTTTATCACGTGCACATCTGTTTATCCATCTGAGTCCATCTTCATTTTTTAGATGCATTTCAAGGTAAACTGCAGACATTAGTACACTTCCCCCTCTTACTTCATTACTAACATAGCTATTTTGAGGAAGCCCAGAGAGTAAGAATTTTACGTCTTCAACTTTAGAAAACTTATGAAAAATTTCTGATGACTTCCGATTATTTTTTTTTTTACTTCCGATTATTTTTAGAATCGATAGTAGTTTTAGAAAATAATATATATTTTTCATTATCATTGCTGTTCCTCTTGTTTTTTTTCTTTTTGGTCTTTCAAGTTTTGTTTGAGGGCACAAGAGTTCACAAAAGTAAGGGTTGAGGCAAAAATACTTTTGGTACCACGTTAGGGTTGGATTTCCAACTCGAGAGAAAAAATAACCTATCAGTTTGGCGTTTCTTTGGGGGAAATGTGCTTTAAAAGTCCAGCTACCCTTATATATTTTTTAAATCCAGTGAATAAATTGTTCAAAGTAATGATTAAAGGTCAAGTAATGATTAAAGGTTGCTAATCCTAACATCCTTTCATTGAAGACCTTTAACTTTAGACGAAATTCTGTGACAAGAACAAATGGTCCTAGAGCATCTTCCTGTTACCAGATTTAAAATATCAAATAGTCCATGCCTTTTCACTTTAGCTCAGTGGCTCTCTGAAAGCATTAGGATCGCCCAGGGCACTTGTTAAAGATATGCATTCTTTCTCATCTCCATGAAATTCTGAATCATAGGCTAGTGGGGCCCAGGAATCTTTACTGTGTGTCCTAGGTGATTCCAATGAAGGTAGTCAAAGGGCCACACTTTGGGAAAAACTGCTTTAAAATTACTTCTGTAAAATTGTCTCTGATAATTGGGACTTAGTGTAACCACACTGACCTTAATGTCTCATTTTGGTTGCCTTAAGTACTGTAACGGTGGCTCTCTTAACAGATGGCGGTGAATGCCAGCAGTATACCCGAGCAAATACAGTCCCTCTCTGTGCAGGACTCTCAGGTATGTTTTTCCACTAGTCATTTACGTTTGAGATGATTTGTAGACCTATTATTAGAAAAAAAAAACAACATTTTCAGAAGATAGACAGTTTCAGGGCAGTCCATCAGATTTGGGGCTTGTAAACTCTTTTATTTATTTTTTTTTTTTTAATAGGTATGGAGAAAAGAGTACTGTTACTCTTGACCATGATTTTCAGAACCTCCAACCTTTAAATGATAGGTTCAAAAGCAAGGATTGATTACCAGACTGCTTCTGAAATTGTTGGTACTGTGTGAAATAAGGAAAGAAAATGACTCCCCATTCTGTTAGATTCTAGCCACAAAACTGTAGAGTTAATTGATAGTCTTTTCTTTTTGGCTCCCTGTTGGATTTCTACAACCTGTTTTCATAATTCTTTTATCATTGAATTTATGGGCCAATTTATCTCTACAACTTGCCTTGTAAAAGTAAAAGTCCAGGGACTGTGGAATGCATTTATATTAAAAGTCATATGATGGAAAGCATATGCCATGAGTTATGTTGGATGCTGATTCAGGGTGCTGAGCAATTCAGGGGAGGGACACGGGCATAGTACCAGAGTTCAGGCCCTTGTTCTGGTTTTGTTGTATAATTCATAGGCAAGCCCTTTTGTTCTCAAAGTCATAATACTATCAAGCATCACCAGCCTTGGGATCACATCTTTGTCCCTCAGATCTGCATATCCATTGATAAATTCATTTTCATCCTACCTGTTGTGTGCTGATGAAAGCAGCCGTAAACTGCGGAGAGAATGATGGGATTTCATGGTTGCGGGAAGCCTGGAGTCAGACATCTAGTCCTTGTCCCTTATTTTGTAGCTGAGGAAACATAGACTTGAAGAGGCTAAGTGGCTCATGCAAGGTTGTATAACTGGTTGGAGGCAGAGCCAGGATTCGGTTCAGGTCTTTTTACTCTAACAGGCAACTCCGTAAAACAACTTGAGGTAAACTGAGGGGACTGGTTGAATGACAAAAGGCAAGTTAGGAATGATAATTTGTCAGAAGGCCAATAGAATGAGGGAAAGAGGATTAGGACAACTTGTATTATATCAATTATAGTTGCTAAATCATTGTCATATACATTATTTATTCTTCCAGCAAACTTTTGAGACTGGTAATATCCCCACGTCATAAGTGGGGAAAAGAGGTTCAGAGAATGACTTGCTCATGGTTGCATGTCTGGTCAGTGGCAGAACCAAGTCTTGACCTAAAATCTCTCTTCTTCTACTCCCGAGGGAAGGTCTACTGTCCAGGGATTTGTAGGAGTAGGGAGGGGCTGTGGAGTAGAGGCATTTGAGGTTTATGATCTATTTTTAAGGAAAGAGGTTCTAGGTAAGAAAGACGGGGAAGATGAACAGTGGCCTAATCAACTGGATCCCACCTCCCTCTGCCTCCTCTGGGGTTAAGGTGCTCGACCTTTGCACATCCCCAGGTCCCAGCGGGATGCCCCTTTAAGAGAGCTGACCCTTCTTCATTGGACTTCAGCTTATACCCCTTGTTCATAGGACCCACCCTACAACTGAGGTTTTCTGCTTGAAACATTTGGCTCTCCAGCTGGGATGGGAATTAGGCAATATTCCAGCCTTCACTTTGAGGTGTTACGTGGCCACACAGGACCTGCCATGCATAAAGACCTGGTTTGGAAATTTCCAGAAAGGGTCGTGTGAATCAAGGGATAAAATGATTTTATTCATTTGTTTTTCTGAGTTTATAACAGTGTTTGCGGTTTTGTTTTTTAAAGGGCCTACCCAATGCTAGTGAAGACTATAGAGAAACTTCTTGTGCTGTGAACCTCGTTTTAAGATTAAGGTAAATAATACTGTTTATTTTATATTGCTTTTGCTATAGTACAATATTCTTATCTCCTTCATTAACTTTTCATAATATTAGCATAAAATAAAATTGTTAGCTTACTTGATTTCGCCAAACAGCTAGTGTATGCGGTATTATTCCCAGGGCTAATTGTTCTATTCTAATTGCTTACTAAAGAAGAATAAGAACGAAAGCATCAGATGAGTGTGTCTGCAGGCTCAGTGTACCCTTCATTAAGTTTTTTTCCTTGCCTTTTCTTTCTTGGGCTTTTTTTCCCGTTTAAAAAATTTTTTTTACAATGTAAGATCACAGTAAGAGATTTTTAATGAGTTTCTTTCACACTTTGGCAGTCAGTGTGACAGAAATAAACCATGCTTGTACTACAAGTTGCCTGTTCAGAACATTTCTCAGTGGCAGGTTTGATCAGCTACTGTGGAGAAATGACAGATGTATTTTGAAAGAACCCTCAGTCTTCTAGGAAATGGATACAAGTATGATGCCTGACAGTGCAGGCTCTGTATCTAGTGAACGAAAGTTCTTTCTGTTTCATGGACTTCTAAATTGTAAAGTTCATCTAGATGTGGATTCTTTGTTGAGAATATGGTGTCTGAAGACACACTTGCTTCCACTTAAACAGCTTAAGTCACCAGGTTAGTCAGGATACCATCACATTTTTGAAGGTGTTTTAAAGTAAGTTACACATGTGTTCTCCTTTGACAATTCAACAAATAAAACATATGGCTGATGGACCATTTTCAGAGCCGCGGCTATAAACAAGGGGCTTCGTCTTCAAGGTCGGTTTCCAGCCATCTGAGTGCTCCTGGTCTGTCAGGGTGGATAATCGTGACCATAATCACCCCTTCCTTCTGATGGTCATTTACAATCTGCCGTGTGTTTTCACACGCTTACCAGGGGAACTGCACAGCAAGCCTCGGCGTGATTTAATTCAGAGATGAGTTTCCAGTCAAGAAGTAAAATTATTATGAGAGACTCCTTTCCTTATATTTGAAAGTAGCCTTGATTACGATTTGCAATTATGCGAAGAACAAATTTGCAATTATCCAAAGAACAAAGTAGCCCATTCCTTTCTTGTTGGACTTTGGAACCAGGTGCTACTTTCACTTACTTTTCACATGTTCATTTATTTATTCATTCCACCAATATGTATGATAAAATCGCTGGGCCGAGCTCTGTGTGTGTTCCTGAGATAGAGCCGTGAGCGAGACTGGAGGTTACCGTCCAGCCCACTCGAGTGTGTGGTGTTGGGAGTGACCCTCAGAGTCCTGTCATCCAGCCTCCTACTTTATGTAAGCAGGAATTTTTTTCTTCTGTGGTGTGCTGGGTATCTACTCGGCCTCTGTGTGTACTTGAGCTCTTTTTGCCTGAATCGTTCCTGTGATTCTAAAACACTTTGTCATGGTTCACCTTCTTCCTTGAGAGATTCAACCAATCTTCCTATTCTGGGCTCTTATGGGCTCAAATTCTGACCTTGAGAGCAGATACCAGGTTCTCTGGATGAAGACTTTCACTCTCTTCTGGAGAGTGTTTTAAAACACATAGATGTTCCTGAGCCTTACCTCCAGGTACTGTTTTGCTTTAGGTACTAGAACAGTATAGAACAAGCGCATCCCCTGGTTTTTCTAGAGTCATTTGTAGTTTTATAAGACTTATTCCTTTTTTCCTAGGCAAAACAGTACAAGTAAGCCTTGCTTCTCATAACATGCTTCTATATCCTCCTTACAATCCTGGCTGTTCACCTTTATTGACAAATAGTCTGTACTGGCTTTTGTTACCTTGTTCCTCACGGGCCTGGATGGTTTCTTCCTGAGTTTGTGGCTTAGATCCCTAGTCCTACATATCTTCCTACAGAAAGGGTCCACCTTCAAATAAGCTAAGGAACAGTGCATAGTGTCCATCTACCTGTACACACACATACGTACACACTTCATTTTGGAGCTCACAAGGGATATTAACATACTAGAGGTTCTAAGACTTTTTGCAGGGAAGGAATGTAAGTTGGTGTACTCTAAGACCTATTTGACCTCAGAACTTTCTTCATGGAGTCACTTTCCAGTGTAATGTTGTAGCACCCGCATTTAAATGCCGACCTCCAGATATGGCCTTAGCAGGCTAGAATACAATGGTAAGATTATGTGTTTTTGTTTTTCTTCCCTGTTCACAATCTGTATTTCTCCTAAATCAGCCTAAATTTCCATTGCCTTTTGAAATAGCCATGCATCTTGGAGACCGATCTAGCATGACCTAACAGCCAAACAAAACCTCTGACTTTGTTATTTCCACTTGAAGGGCTATCAAGCCTAATTTGAACTACAACTTATGTTTTAAAACTCACTCGGGGGATCCCTGGTGGCGTAGCAGTTTGACGCCTGCCTTTGGCCCAGGGTGGGATCCTGGAGACCCGGGATCGAGTCCCATGTCAGGCTCCCTGCATGGAGCCTGCTTCTCTCTCTGCCTGTGTCTCTGCCTCTCTCTCTCTCTCTTTATGTCTATCATGAATAAATAAATAAAATCTTTAAAAACAAAAACTCACTCTGTATGTCTTAGCATTTGTCACTATAATAGTGAACCTGTTGGTTTTGACCCATTGCCTGCTGTCCCCCCATCCCATCCATGTTTCACTCATGATTGTCAGGGTTGCATATTAGTTATGTTTGGATATGTGTCTGTTGCCCATCTGACGAGCCTGTCTTTTACGTCTTTATCCACAACATTTATTTAACATGTTCAACACTTCAACAGAGGCTTCTGGCATCTTTTGGATACCACTCACTTTCTACATGGCTTTCAAAAATTAGTGAGTTATTTTTTTTGGTATAGTTGCTCAACCAGAAACAAATCCTATTGACTTTACTGCTTTTTAGTGGATATTTAGCTAACTACTCAGAGGGATATCTATAAAAGGATCCCTTTAAATTATGACTGAAATTAAGACCTACCGATGATTTTTTTTCTGAATCTAACTACCTGGAAATACTTCCAAAAAATAAAGATGAATTTTTATTTTTAGAAATTAGCATGACTTTTGGTAAGTATATGTTCATGCCTAATTGTATACATTTTTTTTCCCTAAATGTTTTCAAGGTAAAACATTTAAACCATTTTTTTTTTCATATTTGATAACTCTCGAATCTCTCAAGATACATACTTGGTTTCCTCTAAGGGCAGTCTTGGATTCCTCTAAGGAATCTCTCAAGATACATACTTGGTTTCCATACTTTGAGAAATAACCTTTTAAAATTATGAGTTAAATGCTGTTAAGTTTTTGTGGTCACCGTGTGCTGACATAAATGTAAGCAGCGAATCTAGTCATTCGTTCTGTAAGCATTTATTTAAGTACCTGCTATGTGCATTGCACTGTCTAGGGGCTATGATGCAACAGTGGGAGGAAAAAGACAAATTTAAATTTCTTGCCTTCTAGGAATGTACACTCTGGAGGCAGGGAGAGGAAATAATTCAAGTATTCATATTAGTTACATGATAAACCAAGTACTCTGCAGGAAAATCTACATCAGTCAGGAGGAAAGAAAGTCTGGGAGTGCTAGTCTGTATTAAGGCATAATAGCTTTCTCCTGTTGTATAATAAGTTACCACAAATTGAGTGGCTTAAAACAACACCCATTATCTCCGTTTTAGTAGCTCAGAAGTCTGGGCACAGCTTAAACGGTCTCTCGGCTATGTCTCACAACACTGCAATGAAGGCATGCTCATCTGGAGCTTGAGGTCGTCTTCCAACTAATTTGGGTGTTGGCAAAACTCAGTTTCTGGCATTTGTGGACTGAGGTCTTTGGCTCCTATAGACCACCCGTTACGCACACAGTTCACAGCACGGCTTTGCCTTTTTCAAGGGCAGAAGGAGGAAGCCATCTCCCTCCCTTCAAGGGCTCAGTCCCTCTGTTAAAGGTTTTTCACTGGATTAGGCCAGTCCCATCTACATTAATCAAAATCACCTGCTTTGGAACTTGAATTACATCTACAAAATCGCTTTACCTTTGCTGTATCACATTAACTTAGGCATGGGAGTGACAGCAAAGGTCTTGTTCACACCCAGGGGGAGAGGATTATGTGGGGCACGTACACCAGGGGACAGCGGTACTGGAGACCATCAAAGAATCCTGCCTACCACAAAAGGTCTCTCAAAGTAGTATTTGAGCAGACACCTGACAGATGTGAAGAATTAAGCCATGAGATTGTTTGCAGCAAAGGAATTCCAGGCAGAGCAAATGGTGATTGTAAAGATTCTGAGCAGGGAGCATGTTATAAGCAACTATAAAAACAGCCAGGGAAACACTGTGACCCAAAGGGGTTACGGGATCAGGCCAGAGAGTTAGCCAAGGCTGAATCATGTAGGGCCATCTAGTCTGTGGTGAAGACTGAGGACTTCACTGTTGGTGGGAAACCATTAGAGATTTGTGAGCCTGAGTTACATTTTAAAACAAGCAGTGTGATTGAATTATGGAGACTAGACCATACAGAGACCATTTAGGGTAGAAGCGCAGAGCCCATTGGCAGGCTGTTGCAGCCTTGCAGAGAGCTATGATGTGACCTGGACCAGGGCAGGGAGTAATGGAAGTGGCAAAAAATTGTTGAATTCTGGATGGAGAGAGAACTCAAAGATTACTACTCAAGGTTTTGGGCCTGAAAATATGGGTGAATGGAGGAGAAGAGAGTTGGGACTGCAGGTTTGTGTGTAATCAAGAATTCAATTCCAGAAGTATCGAGCTTGGATTATCTAGTGGACATGTATGTGATGTCAAGTAGACATTTGGGTGCAAGAGTCTAGATTTCACGGGAGATTTCATTCTGGGCTAGAGATAATAATTTGAGAATTGTTGGTGCTTATGGTATTTAAAGCTATGAAATTAGATGGAAATCACCTAGGAGTGAATGAAGATAAGACAGGTTTTCTAGCACACTCTCAGGTGGTACATGGATGAGGAGCAGACAACAGATTGGGAAGAAGAGGCTGGTGAGGTAGAGGAGAGAAAGGCGGTCCTGCAGACCGAACAGAGGAAATGTCTCAAGACAGGCAAGAGGCAAGAGCTGTAGCAGTTGGTATTCATAGGTGAAGGACAATAGGAACTGAGAATTCACATCGTATTTGGCAAAATGCGGTGCATTCTTGACCTTGGCAAGACTTGCTTTGGTGGAGTGTTGGGGACAAAAGCCTAAGTGAACTGGATTCAGGACAGAGTGGCAGGTGAGGACACGAGACAGCATGAATAGATTACTTGTTAGTACAGGTAACTCTTAACAGTTACTGTTCCAGGGGAGCAGAGAAATGGGGTAATAGCCCAATGAAAATATGGAGTACAGAGAGTCATTTTTAAAAAGGCATTGTTTATAAGTTAATGGGAAAGACACACGGAATGAGGGAGGGGACATTGTAAGACTTGTGTCCTAGGATGGATGGGACAGGATGATATCCAGCCATCCAAGCAGGTGAGTCTTAGAGGAATGGAGAAAGTCCCCTGTCGGACAGCGAGCGCAGCCACCACATGGAAGGGCAGGCAGATGTGCAAGGAGATTGAGGAGTGCGGCTATGTGAAGCCAGAAGTCCTCTTCCATTGTTTGTATTTTCTCCATAAGATAAGGAGTGTGATCAGTTGAAAGTGAGGAAGGGAAAGAAGTTTGAGGTTTGGGAGATGAAAGAATTGTGTAGGAGAGCTGGAGAATCAGTTTACAGGGAGATGTGGTGGGATGAGCAGGTTACACCAGCGATCACTTGAGGCTAGTGAGTGTGACTTTAAAGTGGAACTGGTAGCTTGATCCCTGAAATGGACTTAACCTGATGTCCCAGAATATAAATCTGTGTGTGTGTGTGAGAGAGAGAGAAAGAGACAGAGAGAGAGAGAGACAGAGAAAGAGAGATATTGATTATAATTAACACAGAAACACAACATTTGAAAACATTCATAGAGGAGTCTGTGAGCATACCCATGGGCCCCAGTTTTAGAATCACTGTTTAAGTCGTCGGCAAATGTGGGTGATGGAATGGCCTCAGTGATCTCCTGTGTGCAACTCGATAGTCACCTGCCCCTTCTCACCACGAGCACTCCCTCATAGGTCCAATGTCCTTCTCTTAGAAACCTCCAAAATGACATGCTCTTCAAGAATCAAAGCCCTGCCACCAACAACCTGTTGTTGATCCTTGCCATACGATTTCTTCATTCTCCATTTCCTGTTTGGGAATTCCCTATTTCCTTGAGGTCATGTGATCCCTGTCTGGGCCCAGATAAACTGCCTCCCATAGAGCAGCCCACATGAGAGGGAGCTGGAGGATTGTTCTGGCCAGTGTTTATCAGATTAGAAACTCCGTGCTGCCTCGTTTTGTACCCTTCTCATTTCTTTACACATCAAGATTCTGATATATGTGTACACACATAGGTAAATAAACACACATACATACAAAAATATACTCCCCTTCTTTGGCTAGACCAGTGATTCCAATGTGTGGGCTATCTTATTGAGAACTAGTATGCTTGTCTTTATTCCCTGTGGCCATCTGGGCATAACATTTATGTGTATTGTGTTCCACCAGCTAGTGGGTAGAGACTTGCATTTAAGCCAGCCTGTCATCAATCCTTAACTAATGCCATATGGGTAGCTGCCTTCTTACCTCTTGGAAAAGGTCATTCTGACTTCTTTTTGACATAGCATCTTATAGACTTAACTGCAAGGAATATGGCTTCCTTCTCCCTCCTACCCCAGCTCCAGATGCCAGGTAAGCTTCCCCTTCATTTTGTAAGCAGGAAAGTGGGAAATGTTTTACTGCTCAAAAGGTCACATTCTGTAAGAGAAGACAAATACATGGTAGCTACAATAATATATTTGTTTTTCCATTCATTTCTGGCAACCCTAGGCAAAAGACTGAAGAGGTGAAAGCTAATTTCTTCCTTGAAAAAAAAAATACACTGTTGCTTTACCTTGTTCTTAAAACTGACCTGCTGTGTTTAAGGCTGGAGCAAAAGGGTTAGACCTTGGGTCTCAGTGTTAAATGCTGGAGATAGTTTAAAAAGTAGATTTTTCTTTTTTTCTTTTGGGTACTTTTATGTAAATGTTTTCTTGCCAATTGTAGCTATGGTAGTGTCATCTGTGTTATCAAAAAACTTGAGTAGCAAAAAAAAAAAAAAAAAAAAAAACTTGAGTAGCAAGGCACAACATAAGGAAATCCCCTTAAACACATCTAGGAGAAAGATCTGAAGTAGGCCATCTCATAATCTATATACTGTCAGTAGATGATACTATAATTTCTGATCTGAGTTGAACATTGTACAAATATTGTTGAATATTGTACAAATATTTTGCCATTAGTATATTTTTCATATTTTTCATAAAACAAAATAGTCATGTATTTGATGTAAAACATATGTTTTTGAGAACCAGGCTCAGTGATTTGGAAAAAATGACTTATCAGTTAAATTGTTAATTCCTTTGTGTAGATGCTGTTCATGCTTTGACAGCTCAGCCCTATGGATTACAGTTAAAGTTTTGCTGAAAGCAACCGTGACAGTTGCCACATACAGATGCTCTGGGAGGGCATAGCCCATCAATTTGCTCATAACAAATGTACCTCATTATTAGGTAGCATTATTATTACACCTTGAAGGGCCAATTAAAGACCCTAACAAAACTATTTTCCTGCTTGTAGGAAAGGATCTCTAGAATAATTTATTTTGATAAAAATCCTTTAGTATGACAATATTGCCTAATCTGACTTATTATTTTAATTTCTCTATTAAGAGGTGAATTTAGCTATTGGTATAGACTTAGAAAATCATAATTTCATAAAGAAAGCTGAAGCTAATAAAAACAATGTTGATCACTATTTTAGCATCACTATGAACTCTAATTTTACATTATCATCATTCAAGGGGAATTAGAATTCTTAAATGGTTCTCTAGCCTGTAAAATTGGGTTAATTGCATAATTTTTACTAGTCAAGTGGTTGGGAGGCTTGATTAATTTTTCCCCAAAAGTTAAATAGTGTGGGTATAGTGTTCAATTGTGGCAGTCCTTTCAGGCACATTTTTTCCCCCAACAAACTGCTTATTTATGGCTTTCTTTGTGCAAGGCTTTGTTGAAAATCCAGAGATGAGTAAGACAGGGTTTCTGCACTCAAAGAGCTTACTGTGTAGGCGGAGAGATCAGACCCCGCTGAAATGACTCTAACACAAGGTAGAAAGGGATAAAGGCAATAAGGAAACAGATGAAAGAAGAGCTATGGGTAGTTAAAGGAAGGTGAGAACCCTTTTGTCTGAATGTTATCTTTGGTTACTTGTTCCCGCAGTAACTGGTGTTTATTTATTTATCTTTTTAACATCCAAATTCAAGAAAAGTAATGGTTAGGTTGTATCCAGGGGCAATGTTAGGCTGTGGTCTTTGGAAACTGCCTTATCAGACTTAAATTATTTCTGACAAGATCACATTTGTGGTATAGCAGAGTCGTATGCATTATTATGTGGGCACCAAGTTATTTAGAAAAACAGTTGTTTAATGTTAAGAATATTTTGGCATCGTACTTAATTTTTTGGATTTTTTTTTTTTTTTTTTTTTGGTAAATTCCTTCCCTCTGAGAATTGGAGTCATAGCTGCACATCTTGGCTTTGAAGTGAGAACCTTCAAAAAGGTGAACATCCTACTATGTACCAGGCACTGAGATAAGCACTGTTTATGCTTTATCTGTATCATCATAGAACCTCCACAACATCAATTCTGTCGTTACTGACATTTTACAGATAAGGAGATTGAGGTGCAAAGTCATAGGGGTAGTTTGTCCAATACTACACAGCACAGAAGTAGCAGACCAGGTGTTGAACTTCAGACTGTTTAACACGCTGGTCTTCGCTCTTCCCCACTTGACTCTCTCTGGCCATGCTCTCTATTCAGTTCTATTTTGGGTGCAGTAAGAAACTCTTAGGATGGTTACATTCAGCTGACCTCTTACTAAATATCATGTAAATATGTATTTTTTTAAAGATTTATTTCAGAGAAAGTGAGCATAGAGAGGGGCAGAGGCAGAGGGAGAGGGAGAAAGAGGCTTTAGCAGACTCCTCGCTGAGCTTAGAGCCCAATGTGAGGCTCCATCTCACAACCCTGAGCTGATACCAAGAGTCTGATGCTTAACTGACTGTACCACCCAGGGGCCCCTCATGTAAATATTTTTTAAACAATATTTCCTGATAAATTCATCATTAAATATTGTGATGGGAATACCTGAAAATATTTTACAGATATTGCAAATAGCAGCTTTATAATTTTGTGGGTTTTTTAAGATTTTATTTGTTTATTAGATAGAAGAGGGGAGAGTACAAGCAGAGGCAAAGGCATAAGGAGAAGCAGCAGACTCCCTACTACCAACCTAACTTGGGGGCTCGATCCCAGGATCCTAGGATCATGACCTGAGCTAAGGCAGACGCTTAACCAACCGAGCCATCCAGGAGCCCCACGGTTTTATAATTTTAAACGCACTGTCACATCACATGCCTGATTTCATTTTTCCTTTCGTCCTATGTTTGCTGCCCACAGATGAAAAAGAGAGATGGGAGATGTTAAGTAACGGTTTTCTGTGGTTACAGAGCTAGTACCATAGACTGGAGACTGGGTCTTCCAGTGTTAATCCAGTGGTATATGGATGGGGAGTTGGGATAAGGGTAGGTGATACAGAGTGGTGGAGGGTGTAGGCCTTGGACATATATGAAACCCTTCTGCTGGTAAACATGCTAAAGGAAGGGGGATTTATATTAAGAAGAATTTGATAATATAAGGAAAGCAAAATGGGAGAAGGAAAAACCATTCATGGGGGGATAAAGTCCCTTTAAAAAAAAATTTTTTTTTGTAGGGGGGCAGCCCGGGTGGCTCAGCGGTTTAGCGCCGCCTCCGGCCTGGGGGCCTGATCCTGGAGACCCGGGATCGAATCCCACGTCGGGCTCCCTGCATGGAGCCTGCTTCTCCCTCTGCCTGTGTCTCTGCCTCTCTCTCTCTCTCTCTCTCTGTCTCTCATGAATAAATAAATAAAAGCTTAAAACAATTTTTTTTGACAGTGAAGCAAGAAGACGTTTGTGAGTGCAATGACTTTCAGCAATAGGGAATGTAAAGAATCCTTTGTTTTTGAGTGGTAAATGGTTGTCTTAGAAGTTTAGGAAATCAAAAGAAAAGGAAAAAATGAAATCATTCACTATCTTACTACACAGGGATGTGTCATTATGAACTTCTTCATGAATATTCTGGTTTTTTTCTACATTTACATTAATATAGGCTTCAAATACTTCTACAATAACATTTTTAATATTTATAAAACACAATGTTTTATATGAAGGTCGATCTACATAATCCTTTTAAGTGGCTGCCTTATATTTTGATTGTGCCGAAATGTACTTAAAATGTATTATTTGACATTCACAGAGTTCTCAGTTTTTTTGTATGGCAGCTTATAAAAGCTTCTGTGTGCAAAAATGATGTTTGAAAAGTGCCCAGTAGAAAAAGTCTCTTCCAGCATTGGATTTTGACCTCGGCGGTACCCTCAGACTTTGAGAAACCTGGAGATACATAGTGGAGGAAGCCTGGTGTCAAAGCACATGGGGATTGGAGGGGCTGGTTGTGGCTCTTGGTTCAGCAAAGAGTGTCACTATCCATGTAGCCCCTCACGCTGCCTTCTTTCTGTGTTAGGGTTGAGTTCTTAGGACCGGGTTTTAACAAAGGCACTGCACTGAGAAGCCACACGAATGAATGATTCCTGAGTAGGATCGGACACAAATGTAGGTTTCCATTTTGCAGCTGTTCTTTTGGGTTCTTCCTTCTAGTGCGTATTCCTTAAGAGCTGCTCTCTAGGCTGTCGGCTGTGAGCACCCTGGAGTTGGAGTGACACCTGTGGGACGTGACAGTTGGAAGAGATGAGAGAGAGGGCGAGCGCCTTTCTGCTTTTAGAGCCTTACATAACATCCAGCCTGTGATAGACCCTTAATGCGTGTGTGCTTCACAAGTGCCAACTGACCGACTCTTAACTAAAGGCAGGTCTCACAAACTTTTATCAAGATGCTTCACAACAGAGTTTGTTTTTGTTTTGTTTTGTTTTCTGGGGGCAGCTCTTTGTTTTTGAAGTTATAGTAGAAATGGGTACAAAAGTACTCCTTTACTAGGTTCTCTCTGTAAAAGTTCTCAAGCAAGGTAATACCTTGAATATAACCTCTGTATTTTATTTTTAAAATATAGGTAGGCCCCAAGCTCTAAGAACTGCAAGGCAGTTTCTGTGGCAGGGGTACAAAGGAAGCCCTGCTGGGTGAGGATCCTTACAGGAGCACGTGCTGCCCTTCCTACACACCCAGTCTGGATTCCCTCTGGGGTTGCCACCAGGATCCATTGGCCATGCCTGCCTCTGGGTCTCGGGGCCAAGTCTCAATGTGTGAAATTTGAAGTGTCCATATGATATGCTGCTGCTTCCAGACTCCTCCCGGGTACAACTTTCGCTGGTTTAAAAAAAAAAAACATAGAGCCTTCCTGGCCCCTATAGACAGCCTACAGGGAGAAGCTGCACACCTCTGTGGAGCTTACCAGTATCTCTAGCTCCGATGCAGGATGCTTTCGGAGAGCTGTCCTCTCACTCAGAGAAGTGCAGTGAATCGTGCCATGTCCCGTGCCCCATCAGTGTCAGGAGAAGGACCCCACGACCAGCCTGCCATGGCTGGGGGCTTCCTTCCTCTCCTCTCTCTCCTCTCTCCTCCTCACTTCTTTAGCCAGCAGTGGGTCCTCCCTGCTGGGCCAATGGCTTGGTCACGTTTCGGGGACTTTCACACCTTTCCTGAACTCTTCTTTCTCTTGAGCTTTTTAATGTCATTGAACAGAGAGGCAAGGAGAGAAAAATGTCTCAAAGGTAGCGGGTACCTTGGAAAGCTTTGGTGGCATTTAAGTCAATGTTAATTACCTGATCTCCTGGCTGAAATTTTATTTTTTTTTATTTTATTATTTTTTTTTTCCTGGCTGAAATTTTAACAAACGCCTTAGTATTTAAGTTATCCTCTCTGTCACTATGCAGAGGCTGTCGTCCTTCTCCTTTTTTATTTATATTCCTCCTTTCCTAGCTGCTGATGAGGTAACCTGCTGCTCCTTCAAATTCTAAAAATTCTCCTCTCTAGCCTTCTCAGGGAAGGTTGTCTCTTAGGACTTGTCCTCTTGATCAGAGCTGAATAATTCTGAAGATGGTTTGCGAAGTTATTTCAGTTCTCAGTTACCATATCCCTGGAGATAATGAGTGGTAAGGTTTCTTCCTGGAAATCTTGAGTCTTGGAAAGGTAACAAGCATATTTCAGTTTGGGAGCTTTCTTCATATTAACTTTTTTCTCCCCATTGAAACTAGGCTCCCTAGAATATACTTTCAACTTTATTTTGCAGTTCCCAGAGTGCTGGAAAACTTTGTTCTCCTTGGTAAAATTCATACAGTTGCTAACTGGTGGTGTAGTGGGAAATCTCTGCTGCCAGTGAGTTTCATTGGTTGGTCTTTGTATTAGTTCTCTATTGCCGCTGTAACTACCACCACCTAGTGTTTAAAACAGCACCAATTTATGATTTTATAGTTCAGTAATGAGCAGTCTAATACGGGTCTCAGCCTGAAATCAAGGTGTTCTCAGGGCTCAGAAAGGCTCTAGAGGACAGTCTGATTTTTTTTTTTAAGAATTTATTATTTTTTTTGGAGCCGTTTTTAGGTTCATAGTAAAATTAGGAGGAAGATAAAGAAGTTTGCTTTACCACCTGAGCCCACATATACTTCGCCTCCTCCATCATCAGCATCCTCCAGCAGAGTGATGCATCTGTAAGAGTCTGGGAACCTGCACTGACACATCCTTATCACCTCAAAGTCCACAGTTTACATTATGGTTCACTTTTGGCAGTGTACATTCTGGGGTTGAACAAATTTATATAAATTTATTTTTTATTGGTGTTCAATTTGCCAACATATAGAATAACACCCAGTGCTCATCCCATCTAATGTCCCCCTCAGTGCCCGTCACCCAGTCACCCCCACCCCCCGCCCACCTCCCCTTCCCCCACCCCTAGTTCGTTTCCCAGAGTTAGGAGTCTCTCATGGGTTGAACAAATTTATAATGACATGTATCTACATTGTGTTATCATACAGAGTATTTTCACTGCCCTAAAATCCTCTGGGCTCCACCTGTCTCCCCTTCCACACGTCTTTCAACCACTCATCTTGTTGCTGTCTCCATAGTTTTGCATTTCCCAGAATGCCCTGTGTTTGGCACCATACAGGACATAGCCTTTTCAGATTGAATTCTTTTTAGCTGTGAATAATACACATTGTATGTTCTGCAGTTTATCTATTCACCTACTGGAAGACATCTTGGTTGCTTTCAAGTTTTGGCTATTATGAATAGTGCTATATAAATAATCCGTGTGTGGGCTTTTGTGTAGACATAAATTTTCAATTCTTTTGGATACAAGAAGTGTAATTGCTGGATTTTAAGGTAAAATTAGGGTTAATTTTATATTTACATATATACATATATATAATTATATATATAAATATATATAATTATATATAAAATATATAATTATTATATATATAATTTATAATATATAATTATATATATACACACACATATATACATCCAAACTGCTTTCCAGAGTGGCTGTACCATTTTGCATTCCTACCAGCAATGAATGAGAGTTTCTGTTGTCCCATATTTTCACCAGCATTTTGCCCATTTTAACAGGTATATAGTTGTATCTTGTTTTAATTTTCATTTCCCTGATGGTATTTGTTGTGGGATGTCTTTCCATATGCTATTTGCTATCAGTATATCTTCTTTGGTGAAGTTTTTTTGGCCCATTTTTCTTTCTTTCTTTTTTCTTTGTTGTTGAATTTCCGGAGTTCTTCGTATATTTTGGACAATAGTCCTTATCAGTCATGTCTTTTGCAAATGTTTCATTCTCTTGACGTTGCCTTTCACAGAGTAGATGTTATTGAGTTTAGTAAAGTCTCATTTATCAATTATTTCTTTCATGAATTGCACCTTTGCTGTTGTATCTAAAAAGGCATCATTGTATCCAAGATCATGTACATTTTCTCCTAGGAATTTTATAGTTTTTTATTTTGCATTCAGGTCTGTGAACCATTTTAAGTTTATTTTTGTGAAGGATGTAAGGTCTTATGTCTAGATTCACTTTTTTGCATATGGATGCCCAGTTGTCCCAGCACTGTTTGTTGAAAAGATCCATTCTGTTGCTCCTTTGGCAAAAATCAGTTGACCATATTTATAGAGTATATTTCTGGGCTCTCTATTCTGTTGCATTAGTTTATTTTTCTGTTTTGCAAAAGTACCACAGTGTCTTGATTACTGTAGTTTTCTGGGGGGGTTTTGTTTGTTTGTTTGTTTTAATTTGAGGGGGGTGGAGGGGACAGAGGGAGAGGAAAAGTCTTAAGCAGCCTCTGTGCTGAGCATGAAGCCTGACACATAAGGCTCAGTCTCACAGCCTGAGAATACTACCTGAGCCAAAGTGAAGAGTCACTTAACCTGCTGCACCAACCATGCACCCTTTGAGTACTGTAGTTTTGTTTTGTTTTGTTTTTAAGATTTTATTTATTTGACAGAGAGCACAAGTAGTGGGAGCAGCAGGCAGAGGGAGAAGCAGGCACCTCACCCCCATTGAACAGGGATTTCGATGTGAGGATCATGACTGTCCTAAAGACAGTCACTTAACCCGCTGAGCCACCTGGACGCCCCTGAGTACTATAATTTTACAGGAAGTCTTGAAGTTAGGTAGTGTCAGTCCCTCAACTTTGTTGTTCTTCAATTTTGTATTGACTATTCTGAGTCTTTTGCCTCCATATAAATTTTAGAATCAGTTTGCAGATATCTACAAAATAATTTCCTGGGGTTTTGATTGGGATTACAGATCAAGTTGAGAAGAACTGAATCTTGAAAATACTGAGTCTTCGGGGATCCCTGGGTGTCTCAGCGGTTTAGTGCCTGCCTTTGGCCCAGAGCGTGACCCTGGAGTCCTGGGATCAAGTCCCACGTCAGGCTCCCAGCATGGAGCCTGCTTCTCCCTCTGCCTGTGTCTCTGCGCGTCTCTTTGTCTCTCTCTCTCTCTATCATGAATAAATAAATAAATAATCTTTAAAAGAAAAAGAAAATACTGAGTCTTCATATCCATGAACATTGGATATTTTTCATTTAGTTAGTTCTTTGATTTCTTCTACCAGAGTATTGTAGTTCCCCTCGTATGGGTCTTGTATGTATTTTGCTAGATTTATACCTGAGTATCCTATTTTTAGGGGGTGCTACTGTAAATAATATTTTTAATATCCAGTTTTCTCTTATTGCTGGGATATGGAAAAGCAATTGACTTTTGTATATTAACCTTGTATCCTATAACTTTGCTGTAGTTACTTATTAGTTGTCTAGTCTTTTGGATTTTCTATATAGATGATCATGTCATCTGTGAAGAAAAGTAGTTTTGTTTTTGTTTTTTTAAGAGTAAGTTTTATTCTTTCCCAATCTATATACCTTTTATTTCCTTTTCTTATTGAATTAGCACTTCCAGTATGATTTTTTTTAAGATTTTATTTATTTATTCAAGGGAGACAACAGAGAGAGAGGCAGAGACATAGGCAGAGGGAGAAGCAGGCTTCCTGCAGAGAACCCATTGTGGGACTTGATCCCAGGACTCCAGGATCATGCCCTGAGCCAAACGCAGATACTCAACCACTGAGCCACCCAGGTGTCCCACTTCCAGTATGATCTTGAAAAGAAGTGATGAGAAGGGACATCCTTGCCTTGTACCTGACCTTAGTGAGAAAGCTTTGAGTTTCTCACCATTAAGTATGATTTAGCTTTAAACTTTCCGTAGATATTCTTTATCAAGTTCAGGGAGTTCCTCTCAATTCCTAGTGTACTGCAAGTTTTTATCACAAATAGGAGTTGGATTTTGTCAAATGGTTTTTCTGCATCTATTGATATGATCAGTAGATGATCTCCCTGTGATTTTTCTTCTTAGCTTCTTGATTTGATGGGCTATATTAGTTGATTTTCAAATGTAGAACCAGCCTTGCATACCTAGGATAAATTCCACTTGGCCATGGTATATAATTATTTTTGTACATTGTTGGATTTACTTTGCTAATATTTTGTTGAGAATTTTTGCTTCTTTGTTAATCAGAGATGGTAGTCTATAGTTTTCTTGTAAGGTCTTTGGTTTGGGTGTTAGGGTAATGCTGGTCTCATAGAATGAGTTAGTATCTAGCCACTAAAAGTGGTTGTAGAGAATTGATAGAATTTCTTCTTTGAATGTTTGGTAGAATTCAATAGTGAACTCCTCTGGGATTGGTATTTTCTGTTAGGGAAGTTAATTATTCAGCTTCTTTAATAGATATAAGGCTATTCAAATTTCCTATTTCTTCTTGTTTAAGTTTTGGCAGATTGCATCTTTCGAGGAATTGGTCCATCTCCTCTAGGTTATTAAATTCATGGACATAGTTTCCACGTTATTCCTAGGTTATCCTTTTAATGTCTGTGGGCTCTATAGTGATATCCCTTCTTTCATTTCTGATATTAGTAAAATTTATGTCCTCTTTTTTTTTTCTTAGCCTGGCTAGAAGCTTATTAATTTTGATCTTTTCAAACAACCAGCTTTTGGTTTTGTTGATTTTTCTCTATTGATTTGCCATTTTCAATTTCATGTCTGGTTCTAATATTTGCTCCATCTCTTCAAATTATGGTTTTTTTTTTGTTTTGTTTTTTGGTGTGCCTTCTAATTTTTCTCTTGAATGCCAGACATGATGTACTAGGTAAAGGGAACTGCTGTAAATACGCCTTTATAGTGTGGTTGTGAGGTGATTAGGTCTCAGTCTTTTAGTGAGTTTGTGCCTCTGGACTGTGAACCCCACAAGAGTTTCTGGTTTTGTTTTTGTTTTTGTTTTTCTACTCCTTAGGTGGGACAGGATCGCTAGAGTGTGGCATTGGCTATTTCCCTTGTCCCAGGTCAGCGAGGCTCTGATAACCCCAGCAGGTTAAGCTCTGGATAATAACTAGCTTCCCCTGAGGACAGGCTTTGTTGAGAAGAACAGAATGCTCTGGTGCGTTTCATAATGGCTCCTTTTCATCTCCCCCTGCTGAAGCCTGAGAGGATTTTTCTCTGATATTTATTGTGGGGAACTGGTTAAAATTCCTGGAGCTCTCGAATCTTATAATATTGTGGGCCCTCTTATGATTGTATTCCCCTGGGGTTTTTAACTCTCATACTTGTCTACACTGAACCTCTAGCCACTTGTCAATTGCAGCTAAGATGTTCCTATCCCAGCACTGGTTCTCACTGTGGTTTTTACTCCTGAGTCTTTGTTTCAGTAAGCCGTGATTCCCTCTAGTTGCCTCTTTCCCCAGTGTTGGGGACAGTGTTTCTTCTGTGTCTTCTCCTGTCTTACAAATCCAAAGAGACTTGATTTTGTAGTCTGTTCAGCTTTTTACTTTGTTATGATGGAGTGGTGACTTCTAAGCTCATTGCATTGTAGAACTAGAAACTGAAAATACTCCCTTGCCTTTTCCATCTTATAAAGGCTGGCCACGTTCCTCATCTCCTGGCCCCCTTAGCCCATGTGCAGAACTAGCAACTTTATATGCCTTTGACCTTGCTTCTGTCATGTCTTTCTGTGACCACAGTGAGCAAAGTTCTCTACTTACATATACATGTGATTGAGAATGGGTCCACTTGCGTAATTCAGAATACTCTCCCATCTTGGTCCTTATTATAATTACATCTGCAAAGCCCCTTTGGCATGTAAGCTAACATATTCATGGGTTCCTGAGGTTAGGCCATGGGCATCATTGGGTGGTGGTGGTTCTGTCTACTGCATTATTGAATGGTAGTGACAGTAGGGGAAGATTTTAAGTCTCTCTCTGTAGCTCATGGTGTATAATTTCTAACTTTTGTTGTGCTTTCTTTCTGGTCCCATATTTCTTAGCATTACAGGGCCTAATTCGGTGCCTGCCACGTTACTAACATTTAGCCTCCCCAGAAGTTGGGCAGTGAATTAATTATTATGATGGAATGCTTGTTTTGGTCCCTGGTACTTACCAAATGCTACAAAGAAGATGTATGTGTATATGAATCTTACTTTTAATATCTTCATAAATATCAGAGACAATTATATGGAAATGTGTAGTTGCTGTTAGGAGGGATTGTTTGAACATATAAGGTAATTTGTGAAGGTAAGCCTTCCTTATAGTATCCCTGAGATTAAGGGATAATATCCCTGATATTAAGGTCTGAATCCACAGTTCCATATAGCTCCTTCCTTTAGGATCTAACACCCGGGTCTCTTGGGTATATGTGTAGATTTTTTCCAACTCTTCATTATTGTAACAGTATCACCCTACACATATCTGATTATTTCCCACGGAAGAGCGGTTCTGGTTTCGCACCACTTCTCTTTGTGCATCAGCTGACAGTTCAGAGAGCATCTGGCAAGGGCTTGATGGTTTATAAGACACTCAGTAACCATCCATTGCCAGGACTGCCACTTGTCTTTCATTTTGCAAATGGTGATGAAAACCATTTTCTCCATTGCATGATGGATTAGTCATTTGCTAGAGTTGACAGCGGTTCATCTAGGGGCTGCTGTCGAGGATGTTACACAGGGAGGTCTGTGCCTAGGGACTGGCAATGACCTCTTACAGATGGCAAAGCCTGGCCTAATGCTTATGAAAGACAATGAAAAACATTAACTTACCCAGACTTAAAAGAGGCTGAGCAAGAAGTATAATATATCCTCTATATTTTAGAGAACCATGGCAAAATAAATCCCATCACTTGATAAGGATCTTAATTTAATGAGCATTTGGTTGCACGGAGTAACCAGAGATTATATTCTGAGTTCCCAGCCACTGGCCCAAGTGGAAATCAGACTCTCACACAAATAGGAGAACTACTGTTTTTTAAATTTTTCAGAAAATAAAACCTTACCCTTTCCTCTGGTAATGTACTTGTCTCAGTGAGTTTCCCCGGTGAGGTAAGTGGCTAAGTAACCATAATCTCCAAGAGAGTTAAGAATTTTGGTGGAAATTTTAATAAATTACGATAGTGGAGAACATATAAAGCATACCTGGCCACAAAATATTTGTTAGGTCTTTCTTCTTCAAAATCCTTTGGCTCAGGTATTTTTGTTTGTTTGTTTGTTTTGTTTTGCTTTGTTTTGTTTTTTGCTTCTGCCCTGGGTAAGCAAGCAAACCACTTTCTCTGACACAAGAAGGCCCTGGGTGTTGCTCTCCCACACTTAGAGCACACTGTGGTAGGTACTTTAAGATGATTTTTCAATTCTGTAGGTGGAAAATTTGCCAGAGTACCAGCCATTTGCCTCTGTTGTCATAATGGAGAAGCTCCACACATTTGTCTGGAGTTGGTTCTAGATTTTCTTGCAATAGAGGTCAGGTCAGTGAAAAAGTTGTTGTGGTTTTTGTACTTTGATCCATTCTCTTTTTATGGCTTGATTGCACCATTATGCTCCCTCCCTAAAAGACAGAGCTTTCTCTGAGAATGTTCAGATGAAGTATTAGTCCTTTAAATGGCTTAAAAAGAATGTTTATTACCACAGCATGGGCTATACCATTTTAAACTCTCACGTTGTAAATCACATCAAGGATCCTTGTCAGGTTGGCCTTTTGACTGCATTAGACTAACTGCTCTGTTGCAGGGAAGTATAGTGTTTGCTTAGAGTATTTTTAGCAATATCCAAGTAGCTAAGATGAATCTTTTTTGTTTCTCAAAATATTGTCTCCTTCTCCCAGAAGATCTAAAAGAAAATGAGAAACTGAAAAAAGGGCTAGAAGATATTTAATAATCCTTCATTCATTCTTTTGTAATCAGTTTATTGAATAATCTATACTTTCTAGGGTGAAAAAATGAAAGTTTTATTTTTCTTTAGTCACCGTATTTAAAGAGCTGTGTCGAATCTTCCTTTCCCATCTTTCAGTGGCATCCAGGGCATTAGGCCATAATTCTCCAGGCAGTTAAGATATTAAAGATTCGAGTCTAGTCTAAACCTTAATCTTATATTCAGTTTAACCTTTATCCCCTTCCTTTCCCCGTTGATCCCTTCTGGCTGAGGAGGGGGCACAATCAGCTCTTTTATCCTTTCCCCCCCTTCTCTTTCTGTGCTACTTTCTCCTCATGGTTGTCACTGTCTCTCACAGACCAGCCGGCTGCCAGTGTCCTCTTAGGCAAGGAGCAAATGTAGGAGCCCTGGTGGGACGCTCGGAAGAGTTCTGAGCCCGCTCCACTTCTTGCCTTCACCCAGGGAGGTGGGCAAGCACCAGGGTGGGCTAATGGCAAGAAAACTTGATTTTGGCCACCTGCCAGTTGACTCCTTTGGCACAAGCCACGAGTGTGTATGCAGGCCCTACAGCTGCTCCTTCTCTCTATTCTGCTTTTACTAGTTCTCTTTTCCTCACTCAGGCAGTCAGGGGGAGGGCTAATTGATAAATTTGTGCCCTAAGCAGATAAACATTTGCTGAGATGCCAACCTTCCTTCCTCACAAGCACTTCAGATATACCAAGTGACTCCTGGAGTAGACTTGGTAGTGGGAGTCCCAGCACACTCCTTGGACTGATAACTAATGACCGAAGATCCTTTGTTGTTCTGCACCCCCACCTCCAAATTTTATTTATATAAAGGTTGAAGGACTCTGGGGTCGTGGTTGAGGCTAACATAGCCATTTGGGCCGGTTATTAATAAGCTTTAGAATGACTGATCTAGAATATGAGGTACCCTGTGGCTGTTTATCCTTAGTGTAGCATCCTGGGAACCAATTCTGGAGCAACAGGAAAAGATTCACTCAGTAGTTACTGATAGAGTCATTCATCCCCATGTAAACTTGAACTACTCTGGGCAGGTTACCATGGGGAATATCATGACCCATAACCTTTGCCTTTAAGGATCATATTACATTTTAGTTTTAGGAAATAAAGATATAAACATAGAAAATATTAAATAACCATCAGGCTGCATGTGATGATGTGCTCAAATATCATTGAGAATAAATGGTGTGGTTTTTCATGTGTAAGTGTCCCATGGAGTAGCCCACCAAGGCTGCCTCTTTGATGTGTCCTGAAGGCTGTGGGAATGGGTGAGTTAGGAGGTGATTGAGCATGGTGTCCTTCAGCTGTGCTGCACAGCTTCTAGCTAGACTCTACAGATAAGGAGGGGAGGGATAGAGGAAGAAATATGAAAAGGTGCCAGTGCAGTTTTAGGACTAACTTTTTTTTTCTTACCAGACTGAATTTTGAAATATCATGATATTCCTATTTATACCCTTTTTTGCGGAGGGGGTGGTAGGATCTGTATCATAGTTTCAAAATGTAAATGAGCAATGAACGTTTAAAAATTATGCCTTTACTTTTTAAGTGTTAAATAGAAGTTGTAAAGAGCTTGCTGTTTACTGACTGCCTTTTTTTTTGTAATCTCTATTATGAGATTTATTTCTCTTCAGTGTATTCAATTACTTTTTCCTGTATTTCCTTGAAAGGAGAATTTAAAGTAACCACCCTCCTTGGCCGTGGTGCTATTAGAATTGTTACTCTTTGAGCTTTTACATGTGGTTGGTTGGTTGCCGGTCTGCAGTATGCTGCATTCTCAGTCTTATTTGTCTTCTGCTGCTCTTGTGCTTATTACCTTTCCTTTCACTTGGGACTGTGTTCACTCAATTTCCCCAAAACCTGTCACTGGTCTGTCCCCCTACAATACAGCAGAGACAGTGTGTGCAGTAGGGTGTTGGTAGATCTGGTGTTATGTACATTTCAATCTTCTGCTTGTGTCTCTTTTTTTTTTTTTTTGTAAATCCCTGGTCTTTCTATACTTTGTTATTTAGAGAATTATTAGAGGCTACTCTGTTCAGTGTTTTCATCTTTTGTATAAACAGACTTCTGGTCCTATTCCAGCATTTTTTCAAGATTACTAATGACAGATTGTCTGATGCTCAGTAATCTCTCTAAGGCTAGAATTTGCTTTATGATGTTCATTAAATCATCACGTTTAAGAACTCTAAATTTGTCATAGTAGCCTTGGACTTCAAGTTGCATATTGAATGATAAGAAAAAGTTGTATTTTTTCTATTTTATTGTCTATTATTAGTGTTGAAACTGTGGAAAGGCCTATTAAGTCTAAGGTTACCTTAATGGGAGGCTATCTCTGCCATTAAACTGACAGTACCTTTGATATACACAATAGTTTCTAGGACCTTTCCCCTGTCCCTCAAAAGTCAGCTGTTGTTATTTACTTATGCCCTTGAATCACTCAGAAAAAAAGGAGCCATGTAGAAATGATACATTTTAAATGGCCTACAGATACATTTAGTGATCTGCTCTCAGGGACATAAGCCATGAATACCATCTTGGTGCTTTCCTTCTGCCTTGCTCTAAGTCACCAGTATCCCCCAGAAAGGAGCCCTGACTTTTGTGGTTGCCACCCAGAGGAACTTCTAGATTGCCTAGATCTGGTGGCCGACAGGATTTAAATATGCTTCTCCTTAGGACTTGTATATATTTGCATGCTTTTAGAAGCTGCTGAGAGTCTGGCTCCCAGTCAGCCTGAATCTAGGTGCTAAGAGGTTCACCTTTGGAACACTGGCAGGTCTTGGCACATCCTCAACTATTGGGAGCTATTAAAAAAATAATAGTTTGCTTGGACAAGCACAGAAATTTGAGAGATGATCAACAGCTGGGTCAGGGCTGAACACAAAGGTTCATCTCCTACACAGGGTCACTCCTTCAAGAGTGGACTGTCTCATCTACTGTATAGAAATCAACAGAGTCCAGTAACATGAAGAAAAGAGTAATACGTTCCAAATGAAAGAAGACAGAACCTCAGGGGGAAAAAAAACCTTAATGAAATGGAAGTAAATAATTTGCCTTATAAAGGGTTCAAAGTAGTGGTCATAAAGATGCTCACTTAACTGGGGTGAAGAATGGATGAACAAAGAACTTCAGCAAAGAGATGGGAAGTATAAGAAAATAGCAAATAGAAGTCACAGAGCTGAAGAATACAATAACTGAAAAATACACTGGAGGGATTCAACAGTACGCTAGATGAAGGAGAAGTAAAAAATCAGTCAACTTGACAAAGCCATGCAGCTCACCCAATCAGAGCAACAAAGAGAAAAAGTGAAGAAAAGTGAAAATAGCTTAGGGGACTTATTAGACAACATCAAATGGACTAACATTTGCATCTTAGGGCACCCAGAAAGAGGACAGAAAGGAAGGGGTAGAAGTCTTATTTGAAGAGATAATGGCTGAAAGCCTCCCTAGCTTAGGGAAGGAAACAGACATCTAGATTTAGGAAGCCCAGAGAGTTCCAAACAAGAGGAAAATCAAGACACCTATACCAAAACACATTATAATTGTCAAAAGTTGAAGACAAGAAGAGATTATTGAAAGCAGCAAAAGAAAAACAACTTGTTACATGTAAGAGAGCCTCCACCTTATGAACACATTAGTTTTTCAGCACAGACTGTGCACTAGAAGGAAATGGCATGATATACTTGAAATTCTGAAAGGAAAAAAAACTTCTAACCAAGAATACTCCACCCAGCAGTTATCATTTGAAATTGAAGGGGACATAAAGAGTTTCCAGACAAGCTAAAGGTAAAGAAGTTCATCATTACTGAACTGCCTTTACAAGTAATGTTAAAGGGGCTTCTTTAAGCTGAAAAGAAATAGTATTAGATAGTAACAGGAACACATACAAAAGAATCTCAATGGCAAAGAAAATATATAGGATAAAAAAAAGTATCCCATGCAAATAGAAACCTAAAGAAGTCTGGAGTGGTTATCATTAGTGAAAGAGATGTTGGATCTGATACCACAGAAATGCAAAGAACCCTAATGCCAGCAAATTCGGCAACCTAGAAGAAATTTATTTCTAGAAATAAATTCTTGGAAATATACAACCTACCAAGACTGAATCATGATGAAATAGAAAATCTCATCAGACCAGTTACTAGTCAGGAAGTTCAGAACCTTCCAACAAATGAAAGTGGAGGACCAGATGGTTTCACTGGTGAATTCTACCAAATACACAAAGAGTTAATACCAATCCTTCTCAGAGTCTTCCAAAGTATAGAATAGGGGGTTCTCTTCCAGATACATTTTATGACGCCTTCACTACCCTGGTACCAAAACCAGATAAAGATGCCATAAAAAAAGAAAATTATGAACCAATATCCCTGATGAACTTAGATGCAAAAATCCTCAATATATTGGCAAATCAAATTCAACAATATACTAGAGGATCATATACCATGATCAAGTGGGATTTTTTCCAAGGATGATTCAAAATCTGCAAATCAGTTAATGTGATACACTACATTAACAAAATGAAGGTTAAAAAATCATATGATTATCTCAATAGATGTAGAAAGAACATTGACAAAATTCAGCAACTCTTTGATAAAAAGTCTCAACAAAGTAGAGATAGAATGTACCTAATAAAGAGGATGTACATGATAAATGCTATTTATGAAAGTCTACACATAATATATTTAACAACAAAAACCTAAAAGCTTTTCCTTGAAGATCAGGAATAAGACAGTGACGTCCACTTTTGTCACTTTTGTTCAACATAGTATTGGAAGCCCTAGCTAACACAGGCAAGAAGAAGAAATAAAAGGTATCCAATTTGGAAGAGAAGAATCAAAACTGCCACTATCTACGGGATGACATATTCTAAACAGAAAACCATAGATGCCATCAAAAACTGTTAGAATAAATTCAGTAAAGTTGTGGGATACAAAATCAGTACAGAAATAACTGTTGCATTGTTTTATACTAATGAACTATCGAAGAGAAATTAAGAAAACAGGTTCATTCAAAATGTATCAAAAATTTAACCAAGAAGGTTAAAGACCTGGATATTGAAAACTATGACATTAAAGAAAGGAATTCAAGACAGAAATAAAAGGAAAACTATTCCAAGCCCAGAGACTGGAAAAGCTAACGTTGTTAAAATGTCCGAATTTCCCAAAGCAATCTATGGATTGCAATCTCTATCAAAATCCAATGGTATTTTTCATAGAAATCATAAACAGTTGTAAAATTTGTTTGAATCCCCAAAGACCCAAAGCACTCTTGAAAAGAACAGAGCCTGTGGTATCAGACTTCCTGATTTCAAACTAAGTTACAAAACTGTACTAATCAAAACAACACAATTTTGTATTGGCATAAAAATACAGATCAGAGCAGACAAAAAGGGCCCAGAAATAAAGCCATGTGTAAATGCTCAATTTACAACAAAGGAGCCAAGGATATATATCAGAGAGTCTCTTTAATAAATGGTACTGCAAAAATTAGACAACCATGTGCAAAAGAATGAAAGTGGACCACTACTTTGCACCATACATAAACATTAACTGAAAATGGATTAAAGACCTAAATGTAAGACCTGAAACCATACAACTCTTAGAAGGAAACATAGGTGAGATTAAGCTCTTTGATATAGGTCTTGGTGATGATTTTTTTTTTAAATCTGACACCAAAAAAGCTAAAGCAACAAAAGGAAAAATAAGTGACATTACATCAAACTAAAGCCTCTGCACAGCAAAGGAAATGTTCAACAAGATGAAAAGGCAACCTATGCAATGGGAAAAAATATTTGCAAGTTGTACATATCCAAAATATATAAAAAACCCATGTAACTCAGTAGCTAAAAAACCAATCTGACTTTAAAAACGGGCAGAAGATCTGAATAGATGTTTTCCCAAAGAAGACCTATTTATGATCAACAGGTACGTGAAAACATTATTAATTGTTCCTGAAATGCAAATCAAAACCACACACTAGTCAGAATGGCTATTGTCAAAAAGACGAGACATAAGAAGTATTGGCAATGGTGTGGAGAAAAGGGAACCTACGTGCACTGTTGGTTGAAATGTAAATTAGAACAGCCACTATGAGAAACAATATGGAAGTTCTGCAAAAAATTAAAAACAAAACTGTATGATCCAGCAATTCCACTTTTTGGGGTATTCATCTGAGGAAAACAAAACACTAATTTGGAAAAATACCTGTACCCTCATGTTCATTGCAGCATCATTTACAATAGGGAAGGTATGGAAACAACCAAAGTCTCCATGGATGGGTGAATGGATAAAGAAAATGTGGTATATGTATACAATAGAATACCATTCAGCCATATGAAAGAATGAGGCCTTACTATTTTCGACAACATGGATGAACCTCGAGGGCATTACACTAAGTGAAATAAATCAGAGAATAACAAATACCAGATGATCGCTTGTACATGGAATCTAAAAGGACAACAAAAAAGCAAATGAAAAACAGACTGGCTCATAGATACAGAGGAAAGATTGGTGGTTGCAAGAGATTGTGGGGTCTGAGGTGGGAGAAATGGGTGAGCTGTTTTTTGGTTTTGTGAATTGAATAAAAAGTTTTTTAAAATGAGGCAAAGAAAAAAATGATACTTTTTACATGCTGCAAGTGTGAGCAAGGGCTTTAAAATAACCTCTACAAAGAAAAGAATAACTATTTTTATAAAGTACTGTCTTCTCCCCCAGTTTGGGAGGTTGCTTTCCAGTAGCTAAATCCTCAGTAATAATGCCCGTGTCCATTATTGTTCTGATAAAGAATTGCGAGTGTGGGAAATAGTTTTATGTAGAGGGACCCATATCTAGAGGATTTTTTTTTTTTTTTGTACTGGGTAATCTGCAGCTGCCTGAGCTCAAATAAAACGAAGTTAGAATCCTCTAGCTTCCAAGTGTACATAATCATGCTATTGAAAGTACAAAGTCAGAAATTATGAGAAGAGAAAAATCTTCACAAAGTAGTATGCTTTTGACAAAGTTCAGAGGAGAAACCAAGGAAAGGGTTGAAATAGGACTGGTGGTGTTGGCAGTGGCATGCATCTTTGGCAGTGGCCACTGGTCAACAGTTATGCCTGTTGTACACTTTTGACTTCATTGTAAGCTAATGTACCCCTTCCTGCTATGTCACTCCTGCAAGGAGAATTTCCAAAGAAGATTCACATTTGCATTGCTTCCGTGTTTTAAGGTTTAGAAGCAGCTGCATGATTTAATCAAGCAGGGAAATATTGTTTAGCTATATTTGGGGGGTTGTTTGTTTGCTTTTTTCTCTACATACACACTTAATTGCTCCTATTACTGCAATTTGTATTTATTTTCAATTAAAAATTTAGGAATTATCAGCCTCCAGACTTGTCGCTATTAGTTATTGGTGAGAGGTTGTTTTTGCTAGCAATGGCTGATAAATAGAACTCCTCAGATTAATTAATTATATTTGTTCAATGATTTTTTTTTTAGTGCCTACCATATGTCAAGCACTGTGCTTGGGGTGCAAAAATGAATAAAAACAAGTTAAAGGAGGGAAAGGTACTCTGGTTTCTGGGTAAAAAGTGACTTACAACTGTGTTTTGTATTTGTGGTCAAGATTTTGGTAGTTGAAGATTCTGTGGAGTCAAGCAGGGGGAACAGATGGATGGAAAAAGTAAAAGTTGTTAACCATCGTGGGGGGTGATTATAGGCTTTAGAAAATCGAATTAAAGCTGTGGTCTGCCCATCCCTCCCTCACAGACACACAAGTGCAAATTTCACATTTACACAGCATTTTGCATGCAGTTTAGGTGGGCCTGCTGACCCTCAGGAACTATCCACAGACTCCACAGAGCTCCTGGATTAGAAGGAGCTAGACCTAAAACTCATATAACCTGTTGTCTTTCCATAAATATCCAGACAGCATCATAAGCTCTACTTTTGAACTGTGCTAACCTAACTCAAAATATGAGTTGTGTCCTACCTTATTTGTTTGCTGTTTTGACAACGTGTAAGGGAGAGTGTAGGCTCTGTGCAAAGGTAATTTCTAACAGCACTTTCTCAGGTGGATTACGTGGAGGTAAAGCTAACGCAGTGACAGAGGAGAAGAATGGAAACAGTCATAAACGTTTATAAAAATAATTTCTACTTATTTGACCCCTTGGTATTTTAACTTATTTCTTATTAAAAGAATTAGATATTTGTGAAAAATGGCAAGGGTAGGAGGTAGGCCCTGATTCAAGCCAGGAGACACCAAGAGAGAAATAAAATCTCCAAGAAAAATCGATGCATTTAAACACAAGCATCCAGGCACCCACCGAAACCTCACAAGCTTCAATCCGTGTTCTCCTCTGTAGGCGTTTTGCTCAGCTCCCAGGCCCATTGGATCTTCACCTATTTCCTGCTTCCCCACCCCCATCTCTCAGCATCTAAGGGACTGTTCTGGCTTCTTAATGTCTTTTTGGCTGATCTGGATTAGCGACCCCCTTGGATTTCTTTTCTGTGTTCCTTTTGGTTCCCACCTAATTCTTAGCTCTACTTTCCTCTCTGGATTTGAACCTGTGTGCTCCTTAGTCAGAGACCAGAAACATCCCATATGGACTCATCCCAGGCCCTCCATGAAGGGGTGCTGGTGGACTTGGACATACAACTCGTGTAAAATTATGTCTGGGTCCATATGTTCCACACAGTATGTTTTGAGCATATGCCACCTGTTGAAAACGGAAGAGTAAACATTGTGATAAAACATTTTTAAAAAAATTATGTTGTTTTACACTAAGCAAAAGTTACTTAACTAGAGGAGCTTTGTGATGTGCATGGGAAACAGCATATTGAATACCAACTTAGGAAAAGGAAGTTGATGTGACATACCGCAGAGCTGTTTAGATCTGCCAGGGGTTAAGGAAGCATTGATTTAACCACATGTTATACATGAATGATGTTATTTATTTCTGCCTTGCCCTTTTCCAGAGAAGATTTGAGATAACCTACATATGAAAACATAAAGCAGAATAAATAAAAGGAAGCTAAAATGAGATTTTAAAACTATTTAGAGAGTGGAAAGAGGATTGAATCAAGAATCCGAAGTGATATAATTACAGTCCCTAAGAAGTAAATGTAGCGTTCAGCTTCTTAGCAACCAGGAAATTACAGTTGTCTATGTAATTCTCCTTTCATGATAAAAGTAAGCCTATATGATTAAAAGATGATATAGAGAGGTAAGATTTTCCTTGGAACTAAATTCAAGAGAATTCTTCTGGTTCTTTCCATAATGAACCTTGGATAAGATAGCAAAAAACTTGACCTATAATATTTTTGCAAAAAGTGCAAAAAATGTTTTTGAATTGTGTTTTCTTAGATTGTCCTTAGAGGTCAGGGGCTTGTCCTCATTAAATTACAGCATAAAGTTATTTCTCCAGGGGCTAAGCCAGGTTTGGATCTGTTTTCTTCTGATCAACTCTGAAAGAAGAGACCTGAATTCAGAGAATCTAAGGAAACGCTTCTAAGGAAACCTGGAGAGGATAGCGCTTAGTCCAAGTTAGGAGTTTGACAGCCAGGGACCACCTGGGTGGTGAAGTCAGTTAAGTGTTGGACTCTGGGTTTGGACTCAGGTAGTGATCTCAGGTTGTGAGATCAAGCCCTGCGTCAGACTCTGCACTCAGCACGGAGCCTACTTAAGACTCTCTCCCTCTGCCCCTCCATGCTGTTCTCTCTCACTCTCTCTCAAATAATTAAAAGGAAAAAAAAAAAGAGTCTGACAGCCAAAGTGGCCCTTTGCATTGTGTTGATCAAACAAAATTCTTAGGTGTAGATACTAGATGAGCAAGTAGTGATGTTGCCATTCTCCTAGGAATATTCAAAAACTGATTTGTGTGTCACCCAGATGGAGGCCTTATTTGCAAACATGCTGCAGAGAGGGAACTGTGGGTATAGATGATGTAATTTTTGTAATGAGCCTCTAATATTTTTACCCAGCTATTCCATTTATACCTCATAATTCTGAACCATACAATGTAGGAGAATTGCTTTTAGCTTGAGCAAATCACTTTTCAAGTAGATGTGATCAATAGCTTTCTCTTTCAAAAGCCTAAAGTATATCCTTTAGAACTTTGATTATGTTAAATGCTGCATTTTAACTACATCTCCAAGAGTTTTGCCTTAAGATTTGAAAGGATTGCATCTTTTTTTCATTTTATGCTAGCAAACATTTATCATAAACAATAATGTTGACTTTAGCATGCTAATATTGTTTAAAACAAAGTCAAAAAGATTAGGAACTCCGGGAGACTCCTAGCGAGAGTCCTATCTTCTTCCAATTGGGCAATAAATTCCTGATAGGCAAGGACCAGGTCTGGTTTTTCAATTAAATTTTTATTTATTAAAAGTTTATTAAATGTTTAACCTTTTCTTTATTCACCTGTGTATATAATCAACATTCGTTTAATTTCTTTTTATCAGGATATGAGTGACATACAGCATATTAGTAGTTATAGGTGTACAACACTGATTTGTTATTTGTATATTATTGTGAAATGATCACCAGGGAAAGTCCAGTTAACATCCATCACCAACACCAGGTACAACTTTCTTTTCTTGTGATGAGGACCTTTAAGATTTACTCACTTAGCATCTTTCAAATATATAATACAGTATTGTTAACTATAGTCAACATGACTATAGGTCTTCTGTTTCATTCACCTCTATATGTTCTGTGTCTAGCACAGTTCCTGCCACAGAAGAGTTTATTAAACACTTCTTAAAAAAGAAAAAAAAAATGAAGCCTATTCTTACCTTCCCCTATGTTATGTTAGATAAGCATAATACTAACTAATTTAAAAACCAAGATGTTATTTAGATGTACCAATGAAAGAGAAATTGTGAAAAAAGCCCTTTGAAAGTGCAACTGGCATGTTAAGATATATTAGATGTATTACGTCTTCTTGCCCTGTAACGCATCAACCTGAAGAGGGCAAGTACATGGGCCTGGTGCATGTTAATTTTTTTAACAATGTTCATGTTGTACTGAGAGACTTCTTTTCATTCAGCTTACTTTGAGATTCATCCGTTTTGTTGCATGTATATACATTTATTTATTTATTGCTGAGTAATATTTTATTTTATGGATTGACCACTTTATGGTTCATTCACCTGCCCCCCCCACCTTGTTTTTACTACTATGAATCCTATGAGCATTCATGTGCAATGAATGAGCATCCATTCTTTGTGTGGACTATATTTTTATTTCTCTTGAGAGAATACCTAGTTGTGGAATAGCTGGGTCAGATGGTAGGTGTGTGTTGAACCATTTAAGAAACTGCCAGTTTTCAAAAGTGGATTTTCCATTTTATACTCCCATCAGCAGTGCATGAAAGTTCTGGCTCCACCCCATTCCTGCCAGTACTTGGTGTGGTCCATCTTCTCCAGCTTAGCCATTCTAAGAGGTGTGTAGCATGGTATCCCTTTGTGGTTTCAATTTGCATTCTCTAATTAGTCACATTGAGCATTTTCTCGTGTGTTTAATAGCCATTTATATATCTTCTGTTTAAATATTATGTTGACATTTTATTGAATTATTTTTATTACTAAGTTGTAGTAATTCTTTATATATTCTGAATATCAATCCTCTGTCAGATGTATGTGTTGTGAATATTTCCTGCCATACTGTGGTTTGCATTTTGGTTTCTTAGTGATAGCCTTTGAGAAACAAAATTTAAATCTAGATTTAGAGTTGAATTTATTAACCTTTGGGTTATACTTTTTATATGCTATTTAAGAAATATTTACCTACTTCTAGGTTGCAAAGATTTTTCTATTCTCCCCCATGTTTTCTTTTAGAAATTTTTATTATTTTAGCTTTTACATCTAAGTCTGTACATATTTTAAGTTTGTGCATGACATAAAGTCATGGTCAGTGTTCTTTTTTTTTTCCCCTTACAGATACTCAGTTGTTGCAGCCACATTTGTTCAATGAGCTGAATATTTGTGATAAGTTTGGCATGATAGAAATAATGTGGGGTTTTGTAGGGGGGTCTGGGGATGGCAAGTTCAGAAGAATAAGCTCTGAGATGGTCTCCCACCTGAGCCGTATACCTGTTAACATTTTAGTGACTGATTCACTTCCTCCATGCTTGCACACACGTGCTCGTGTGTGTGTGTAATTATACCATAGACAAGGCTTTGTCACCTGATCTAGCTAACTTCAGGTAACATCCCTGTTTCAGATTATCATCTCAACCTCACCCTATTTCGCTGCTGCCCCCCCACCCCCCACCCAGTGGTGACCAAAAACAATTACCTGGTGTTGCTTTTAGTTTTTAGGGTTTAGCTTAGTTCTCTGCCTTTTCTTTTAAGGCTTCACCACCACCAGCAGCGCCGAATGATGATGAGTCATTATAGCACAAATTCTTTTTCAAATCCTAGTGAATCTTTTTAAAGGAACTTTCTCCCTGCATTATAAAAGTAATGTTCATTAGAGGAAATTTGAAAAATACAGGAAGTTCTAAAGAAAATGATTACCCATCGAACCGTCACTCAGGGATAAGCATAATTAACGTTTTGGTGTATTTCCATCTGGTTTTGTTTTGTTTTGTTTTGTTTTCTCTTTTTTTTATTCTGCATATATTTTTTATTGTCCCAATTATACTACATATGCAGTTCTCTGGCCTGTTTTTTACACTTGGTATTACATTTTCTTATGTCATTAAAAATCCTTTATAAACAGCATTTTAATAGCTATATAATATTGCATGCTGTGGTTATTCCACTGCAATTTATTTAACTGTTTGACTATCATTGAATATTTAATTTGTTTCCAGATTTTTGCTATAGAAGTTCTCTAAAGACTGGTATTAAATAGAAAACTCAGGACGCCTGGGTGGCTCAGCAGTTGAGCATCTGCCTTTGGCTCAGGGCTTGATCCCGGAGTCCAGGGATCAAGTCCTGTATCGGGCTCCTTGCATGGAGCCTGTTTCTCCCTCTGCCTGTGTCTCTGCCATTCTCTGTGTCTCTCATGAATAAGTAAATAAAATCTTTAAAAATAAATAAATAAATAGAAAACTCAGATTTCTAATATATTTTATATGTCAGATTTAGAGCTGTAGAATTTGTAAATCAAAGGGCATATAGTAACTCTTCTAAAATTATGGAAACATGGGCAGCCTGGGTGGCTCAGGGGTTTAGCTCTGCCTTTAGCCCAGGGTGTGATCCTGGAGACCCGGGATCGAGTCCCACATCAGGCTCCCTGCATGGAGCCTGCTTCTCCCTCTGCCTGTGTCTCTGCCTCTCTCTCTCTCTGTCTCTCTGTCTCTCTGTCTCTCTCTCTGCCTCTCTCTCTGCCTCTCATGAATAAATAAATAAAAATCTTAAAAACAAAATAAAATTATGGAAACATGTTGCCAAACAACCTTCTCAAAAGCTAGTATTAATATATACTCCCAGCAGGGGCAGCCCAGGTGGCTCAGCAGTTTAGCGCTGCCTTTAGCTCAGGGTGTGATCCTGGAGACCTGGGATCGAGTCCCACATCGGGCTCCCTCCATGGAGCCTGCTTCTCCCTCTGCCTGTGTCTCTGCCTCTCTCTCTCTCTCTCTTTCTCTCTCTCATTCTGTCTCTGTCTCTCATGAATAAAATACACACACACACACACACACACACACACACATACATACATATTCCCAGCAGTAAAGGAAGGTCTCATGGATTACATCCCTGCCAGTGTTCCATGTTTTGTATTATCATTTTGTAATCTTTGCTTATTTTATTTGGCAGATTAAAAAGTAATGATTGGATTTTGTAGTTTGCATTCCACTGAGCCATATCTCAAAATCCCCAGGTAGACAAAGCCAGAAAGGGCTTGAAAAGACCCTTTAATTGTTACTGGGTTTCTAAGCCCAGTATAAAATGACTTATCCCTGTATGGGAAGAAATGGATATTTCTATTGCTATTCTAAACGAATTCACACTATGTCCCAAAATGTGCATTAGTCTTAACTAAGCAAGCCTAAGGCTTTCCTTTGAAATTGAAAAGTTCATTATAATAGCAAAGAAAGAAATGAGGTTATTCTGAACTTATTTGTTCTTCCCGATTACCTGCTGAAGTCTAGTGATTATTTCCTCTTTTGAGTGTGCTCTCAAATTACCCTTCCAACACTGAGATGCTTAGGAACAGCCTCTTTGTATCAGTGTCTTTGCTTTTTTCCCTTCCCTAACCTTTCCCTAAAAAGGCTGTGTGCATGCTCTTGCTCTTGCCCTTACTCCCATCAGTGGGCAGCAGGAATCCTGTTGTTGGGTTTCCTACTTGCTAATAGATAGCAGGTGCAGGACATCTGTGAGAAGCCCTGGACTTATGAGACCCAGTCTTAGAGCTCGACCAGCCAGAGTTGCCCAGGTAAGCCCAGAATAGGTCACCTTCTCCCCTTAAAACTTCTGCTCCTGATCCTGTTGTCTAATTATATGGGTAACCATTTTTGCCCCCCTCAGGAAGAGTAAGCCCAGTTTCAGAGAGCCTTTAGCAGAGCTGTTGGACCAGCTATTTTATCAACTCTGGGGCCAGATCATTTGGCTTGCTAGGAGGAAATCAATAATATGGCACTGTTTTCACCCAAAGGCACATAGTGATATGTTTCTGACTCTGAGTCCTGCAGTATAACCTCCTAATGATTAAAAATTACTACATTGGGTGATGATGGGGAGCCCACTCTTCTTCAGCTTTATCATCTTTTGACCAAAACAGCAAGTCCTTTTCCCATACAGCCTCACAGTACTGTGGCTTGGGTGTTGGCAGAATAGCCACAGGATTTGGGCTAATCACAGACACAAATAATCTGAGTTACGCACTGTTCCTTGGTGAACCTGTCCTCATCAGTCTTCATGTAAGAAACCTACAAAGTGGTGTTGAAATTCTTCATTTTTTCCCCAAGCTTGATAGACCTGAATTTTCTCTGTGCTAAGCATTTATCTGCTGGTTCATCTTAGGAAATGTGAAGTCTGGGAATGGCCTTAGTTCTGTTACCGCTTCCTTCACAGTATTAGGAGTTCCCTTGATTTTTAAATGAGTGTGTTTAAGGAAAGAATGATGGGAAAGGCGAAGGGAGTAGCAGGGGTGATAGGGGTAGACATTTTGAAGGTAAAGAAAGAGGAGTGTTCATGGTTCCAATGTCTCAGATGAGAACTCTCCTAAAGACAGTATACCAAACACCTTTGATACATCGCAGCTTGCTCACCGACGGAGTTTGTTTTCATCTGTGAATGCTGATTGGTCATAAGCTCATCGAGCACAGTCTGTACATTATTTCATCTCTGTGTATCCTGTCCTCACAGGCCTCACATGTTGCCTCTATGTGTCCTACACATGTATCTGAGCTAAGTGAGTGAGTTTTTCTGCCCACCTCATTTTCCACTCACCCATCATTGCAACCTTAGTTCCCAGATAGATTTGGTCACATGGTCACATAGACTCAGTTAGATGGCCTGTTAGATACTTTGTGTGAAGTTTGAAAATTGTATTTGGTGCATATTTTTACTTATTTGTGTCAGAAGAAAGGGAAGGCAAAGTAAGAAAGGCTCAAATTCTCCAAGCTTCAAGAAGAGCCCACTAGGCTATTTTAGAATTGCAAGAGTAGTAATATTTTTATTTTAAATTATTATTCTAAATTTATGAGAACAGATGTGAGTAATCACATGTCAGATACTGAAGTGAAATTAAAGTCTTCATGGATCCCAAGCAAAAGCAAGACCATCATCACAGGCATCCTTATTCCTGCCCTTTAAAACTCCTCGGGAGTGGAAATCTGTTTTTCATTTGTAACCAGTCGAAAGCTTGAACAACATTCTGGATACAGGAGGTTCCCAGAACAAGCTTGAATCATCAACAGTCAACTTTGATATCAGCTCCAAGTCTTTCAAATACACAGCTGTTTGGCAGCCAGATTCAGGCTCTAGTTCATTTAAAAAAAAAAAAAAAAAAAAAAAAAAACGTTTTTCAGATCATTTAAAAATGTTTTATTAATGGCCACATCAACAGGCTGAAGGAGGTCAGTATGCTGAGGCGCAGATAAAAATGAGTATTGTGTTTTTTTCCTCCCAGTTGGCTCGGTGGGAGATCCTTTTTGTGCTCTAAAAAGTTATATAATTAGCATGGCACCCGCTGCTCATTGGGTAAGCCAAACTGGTTTTTAATGTTCAGAATACAAAACATGGAAATGTCATCTTCATAACACTCCATGCTGTCACTGATAGCCGAGAGCATTTCTGAATGACAGATCTGTAATAACAGTGATGATGAGAGTCACAATTAAATAGCACTCTGAGCTCAGAGCAGTGTTCCTTCAGGCCTTCTAAATCCAAAGAGGCCCTGGATGGAGGCAAGTGTGTAATTTGAATGACATTGTGTGCCGTCTTCTAGTGCAAGGAAGAAAATTGCCAGAAGTGCTGGCCAAAGCACTCACGAACGGGGTGCTTTTCCTGTGTCTCTTTTCTTAGAGAATCCCCCGATCTGGCTGGCTGGCAGGCAGGATCACACACCTTAGGCACGTTTCAATCTTCTGTTGTGCCTTTCTGCCTTCACATAAACTAGGATCTTTGATTTGACCAGACAAAGCAGGGAATTTAAATTATTCATAAGGGAAAGAGGCATGGGATGGATTATCAGGAGAATTCTCAGATCCTCCTGGGTTTATTTTGCTCTCTGGGGATTATCAAGGACTCAAAAGCAGCCCCATTACTAGTCTGTTTCCTTCCTTCAAACCCTGAGTTGGAAAGTACTCTTCTCAGCTCCCAGTGATCAGGCCCATTTATTCAAGCATTACTGGGATGCTTTTTTTTTTTTTTTTTTAAGATTTTATTTATTTATTCATGAGAGACAGAGAGAGAGACGGGCAGAGGGAGAAGAAGCAGGGTCCAAGCAGGGAGCCCGACGTAGGACTCGATCCCAGGACTCCAGGCTGAAGGCAGCATTGAGCCACCCAGGGATCCTATTACTGGGATTCTTAAAGAGTTAAGAGACTCATACCACCATCACCTCCCTCCCAACTGAAACCTTGTCACACGTGTTCTGGTTTGTGGTTAGAAGCTATTAGAGGACTCAGTGGACGATTGGACTCCTGTACTCCCGGTGGGTTGGGTAAAGGGGGTGAGAAAGAATCCATCTCTAGGCAGGGGCCCAATAGCTGACATGGAGAACTCAGTGGCAATTATTACTGTTGTTGCTGTGCAATCACTGAATGCTTGCGGTGTGCCAGGCACTATCCTTGGCTGCCTTCTCTCTGAGCTCTCTCTGAGGTAGTTACTGTTACTTCCTCATTTTACAGCTGGAGATAGTAAGACTTGGGACCTTAATTGCCCAAGGTCCCAGGGCTCGTCAATGTTACAAGTCAGTGTTACAAATTTTATTTAAACTCAAGACTGTTGTCTTCAGAAACCCAGCTATAATAAGGCCAAGTGAACCTAGCAAAAAAAGCATTCGTGTTCTCTGACTCCCCATAAAACCAAATCAAAGATATTGGAGTTAGAGGGTGGAAGAGGAGAGGAGGTAGAGAAGTCTGGTGTAATTGGTATAAGATGTGCTCCCTTGCCTTCTATACTTAAATAAAAATAAGTATGCTGTAGACAGAACAGCCTGGAGCTCAGAGCACAGGTGGTGCAGCAGCAGCGCTTCCCAATCATAGATGTGATGCTTTTCCAGTCACCCAGAGCCTTGGTGTCAGGCCGACTGTCCACAGTTTATATTTCCTGTGAGTCTTGGCCAGGTCAATCCCACCACCCTGGACGTTGACTGTTAGCTCACTGCTTGTGAAGAAATAGCTTTTTGGCCAGAAATCTCTTCAGTGTAGCAGGCCTCATTTATTCTCGCAGATCCATTCCTTTTTTTTTCCTTTTTTAAAATTGTATTTATTCATGAGAGCTGCAGAGAGAGAGAGAGAGAGAGGCAGAGACACAGGCAGAGGGAGAAGCAGGCTTCCTTGCTGGGGACCCCAATGTGTGGGACTCAATCCTGGGACCGGGGATCACACCCTAAGCTGAAGGCAGATGCTCAACCACTGAGCCACCCAGGCGTCCCTCCCAGATCCATTCCTAATGTTAAATCTCCTCTACTGATCATGGCTCTGGCCTGCATTGCAACTGAAAAAATGCCTTCAGCTCAGAAACCTTTTTTGGGGGGGTGGGGTGGGGGTTATTTGGGTATTTATATAGGATTGGTTACCTCCATATGCAGGGGTTTTGACTAGTGTAATTACATGTGACTTAATGCCATGCAGCAGTGTCCTGCTTGATGCAATTAGATTTCTTGAATATTTCTTGAGAGCTTACTTACGTGCCAGACTCCATGCCAGGCACTCTGTGGAGGGACATGACATAGCACCATAGCTCCTCTGGCCCATCTTTTGAATTCTGTATATTTACTAAAATGTTCTTAATTGTTGACCTTTACCATCCCTTTATCTTTGTTATGGATATTCACTGTCTTGCTCATTTTTTAAAAATCATCTAGTTCTCTTAAACTTGACAAATAATCCATGTTTATTTTGCCTCAAACCAGCGGAGAAAGGCTCTACTGTCATGCTAATCATTTTGGAAGGGCCCCCTTGACTTTTCCTTCTGAACCTTTTCCTGACTTCCCTATCTGGTGGCACTGTTTTTTGTACTTCCTTATGAAAAGCACACTTGCCAATTTACAGTAAAGAAGCAAATAGCAAGTAGTTTGCAGGGTGTGCTGCATAAATACTTCTGTAGACTAAGAATTGTTTATCCAGCCTGGCCTCCTTTATTAAATTTTCACTGAAATCAAGAGATCTAAGAAGCTAAGTTAGTCTTAAAACCTTGTCAGAGATCAACAGACTAGGTATAACGGTCAGTCACTGAAGAAACCATCCTGAAGGAAATTGCTGGGTACATCTTTTTTATTAGTGACTCTTAGATAAGAAAAATGCATGACCCCCACAGTCTTGGTAAGTTCTGCACTTGATGGTGAAGTCACACATGTGGGAGTTGCTATTGGACGTCCTCAGCGTGTTTTTCAATGTCATCAAATTTTTGAGTATGGCTCTAAAAGATGGATTCCATGACCTACGCACGAAAATCATTTTCGTTATTTGACAGTCCTACAGCATGTGTTTGAACACAGGCCAAAAGTTGTTTTGAGCATTTAGGATAGGATTCTGTATTCCACTAGTCTCCTTTTGAGGCTTGTCCTAGGTATGCCCTTTGTGGTGGAGGTGGTGTTGCACCATTGCAGGGTGAGCTTCATGGCTAAGTCGAGGGTCTTTCCAGTTTTGGTGAGCTATAAATACTTGGAATTTTTCAATTAGGATGGTTTGGTTTCTATGCCAGGTGATGAATGCCATTTACCTTATTGGGTCTGTTGAAGGGAGGGTTCCTTCCTGAAACAGTGTGGTAATGAGCACCATAAATCAATGCTCTAGACCCAGAAAATGAACAAAGTGGTTGCTAAAAGTATGAATGTTGACTTTAAAAAATCTGCCAGGATCAGATGAGAAGGAATCACGTAGCAGTTGCATTGTAAGGACCATCTTACAGCCATAGGAAGAGTTGTGCATTCAGATCAACTGTGGGGTTTTTGAAAAGGCATCCACGGGAAACAGATAAGACTGAATTTCAGATTTCCCGCCTTGCTTGTGGCCATCTTCAGGTTGAAAAAGCAATTTTGTAGAAATACATAGAAACATTTTTAGCCCTCATTTTAAATATCATGCGAATAATGAATGCTTTCACATACTGTTGCCTTTTTAGGATGTGGTAATCCAAAGGAAGCTTCTCGCACTCACTCTCAGTGCGAGTCTTCTTCTTTTTTTTTTTCTTTTTCTTAAGATTATTTATTTGAGAGAGAGAGTACATGCAAGCACCCTCAAGTGGGGGGAGGCGCAGAGGGAGAAACTCACAGCAGACCCTCTACCCCCACCCCCCTGCCCTGGAGCATGGAGGGCTATGCAGGGCTCAATCTTACAACCCTGAGATTATGACCTGAGCTGAAACCAAGAGTGGGGTGGTTAACTGACTGAGCCACCCAGGTACCCCTCTTCATGCTTTTCAACCCTGTTAGTGTCAGTACTTGGGAGAATCATACAACTCCAAGCCTCAAAAGCAAATGGATGCTTTTTTGGTGGGTGGGGGTGGGGCTAGAGTTTTTTAATTTTTTGTTTTTACATTATTCTGAATAAAAGCCCTGTCCCCAATCTAGCATCCTGGCAAGTGCTGCCTGATGTGCTCTAATAAATGTATACTTCTTTCTGATGCCCATCCACAACCTATCAAATGCCTAGTAACAAGGTTTATTTTCTGTGCAGCTGTGTATTTTATAAATAGCCATTTGCTGAAGTAATTTCAGGAAAGTCCAATTTGAGGATTTATGATGCCTTTGCCAAAGACAAAGGGTCACCCACACTAGACTGTAAATACATTTACTTATAGGCCATTTCTCTGAAATGGATCAAAAGAGAAAATATGTGCTCAATCTCATTTATCATTAAATTTAATCGTCTTAAGGCACTACCTGTGGAAAAAGCCAGGGAAGATTCTGTTTTCGTGTCTCACCGAGAGGACGCCGGTATTAACATTTAGTGCTCATTAGTCCTTCACAGCTTTCTTCTTCATTGGGCGGGTATTTTAAACCGAGTTAGAAGTGATCACGTTCCCTTTAAATTTGCTAATTTTTAACATAGCTTCCCCTGGAGATGATGATACATACAAATTGATAGGAACCTCAAAGCATAATTCATGCTGCTTTTGTGATCACCCCACTAACGTTTAAAGAATTCTGTGGTTATCTGCTCACCTTATGTCATTGTAGCTGTACTACCATGGCTAGCTCTCTTGATTAGGAGCAGGCGTCCTTTAAAATTTGTAAGCAAACAATTATCCTTTCTCACTTCTGAGGCAGCGCATTTGGGTGTGTTGAGCTGAACAACATGTTCAATTTGTTGGCCAGACTCAGAGCTTCCTTTTGAAGTGGAGCCACCCTGCAGCCTGCCCATGTTAGTAGTTGGCCACCTCCCCAGGGCAGGACATAACCTGAGTCAGTCTCCGGTACGTTCACAGCAGAATGTTACCTCTGCACTGAGGTTTTAGCTGAAGTGAGAGATCTGTGTTTAATCAACACCTGTACTAGGCTATCAGATGCTTCCCAGGGCCAGTCAGAGTTCAGTCACAGAATCACCCATCCTAGCACTTGACAAAGACCCCTTTAGGGCATCGGGAAGCAGTCTGTATAGGCCATTCATTTCTCCAGGTTCTTTGGGCATCTTGTATTGAGGTAAATCATCAGGAAACAATGTACCTCGGCTATAATATTTCAGCTCCCAGCAGAAATGCTATCACTTAGGTAAGATTTAATATGGTGCCTTCAGCACATAGGAGAACAAATCTTCATTTTTGCACCACGTAGTTGGAAGACACTTATATGAAAAAAAGTTTCTGCCCTTTACAACATAGAGTTGTTGTAGACATTACTCAGTGTCCCTTATAAAGGGACTTCCATACAGAATTTCTCCTTGATATAAATGCCAAGGGAAAAACATCTGCCTTGCATGTTTCTTTTTTGATAAAGAACCGTATCAGGCAATACTTTCCTTTTTTTTTTTTTTTTTTTTTTTTGCCTGAGCTGCAAGCAAACAAAGCTAAATTCAGTGCTCAGTGAGAGTAACTGACATCTCACATATGTATAGTATCTTTTTCTCTGTTCCCTTTAATTTCTGTTATTTTTGATAATCAAATGTTCGGTTGTATAGTTTAGCTTTGAACTACTTACCGTCCTTTTTTGCAAAAATTAATGCAAATGGCAAGGAAGATGATAGTTGCCCATAATGATTAGAGATTGTAACAATGTGTGCCTTGAAGTGAACTGTCATTACCTTGAAACTCGACCCATCCAGGAATGCTGCAGGTATGTGTGCCACCCCCACGTCCCCACAGTTGTCTATTGATCTGTGTAAATACACCTACCATGACGTAAGATCAAGAGCCCAACTGGACATTGATCGAATCCATATCTTAGAGGTACTCTTTGCATTTTTAGTGTAACTGGCTTGGCATGTTGATTTGGGAACCTGATGCACCGAAGAGTGGTATCTGTCACAGAAACGTTGAGTCTGGGTTTTCCACAGGAAACCCTGACGCACGCCAGACTTTCAAACACGAGTGACGTTAATGAAGACTGCTTCTGTACTTCTATCAGTGGATTTCAATCAAGACGCATACACAGAAACCCCTAACTAGCAAGAATGCTTAGTAGTTTTTCCTGCTGCTAAAGAACAGGAACTTTGAATAGGCTGTAATGTTTCTGCTTCTACCAGCTGGAGTCCTGCCTCTAGTTTTTATGTGGTCATTCCATTTCCCTCTTGGCCTATCAGTAAAAATCAATTCCGTAAATATGTCCACTGGACACTCTAAATACTGAAAAGGACTGCCACCCGTGAAAATACAGTTCCACAAACGTGACAGGAAGCAGAGCCCTTACACGATAATCTGTTCACTCATGATTTACCACAGTTAGGACATAACAATCGATTTCGTACGTGTGGGCAAAACAGTATTCAAATTTTATGTATTAAGCTCTGAAATATGACAAAATGGTGCCATTTTAAAAGTTCTAGATGGTAGGTACATGTGAATTTGTTTTATTACTCTTTGAACTTTCCTGTATATTGAAGTGTTTTTCATGATTTTCCAAAGTATGCACTAGAGGAAAAAAGCATGTTTGTTTAGGGGGAAAGTGGGCAGAGTGGGTGAGAAGAAACAATCATGTTCTCTATTTGGGCAGCATGTAGATTTGCAAGAGGTTTTTGTTAAAGGAACTTTGTTAGGATTGTTTCCAGGTGAAAACTATTTTTGTAGCCAGCAAAGGCAGTTATTTATGATAATATTTTTGCCTATGATTTATTCACAGGTGTAAGCATTGTACAGAGTATGAGAAATTTCTTTGCAAGGCTCTGCACATGCATCTCTAATTTAGGTGTCAGCTGTGTGAAACCCTGTGCAGTCAGACTGCTTGTTCCCTATGAGCTGTAAATCTAAAAGGTCCTTCAGCCTGCTCAGTAACCAGTGGGATGCGTCAAAGTCCTTAGCCTGAGGTTCCAGCTGCAGAAAAACCTGTAGACACCAGTGTAAAGGTCAAATTCTTGAAGATATATCAAGATATTTTATTTCAAGAAATTGTGTGTGTGTGTGTTCATGCATGTGCACGTGTGTTCGTGCATGTGCGTGTGTTCATGCACATGTGTGTTCATTATATGAACACAACTAGATTAGTCACTGCCCATGTTTTCTTGTTAAAGACAACTGTATGGCTTCGTGATCTATTTATTTGACATCAACCGTAAGCTCTGTGATGCTGCATGGCTTGGTAGAGACTAGAATTCTGGATGCTGTCAGCTTATACTTTGCCAGGCCATAGGTATATTTCTGGGTGTCTGAAGGTGCAATCCTGAAAGGAATTTTCACTTTCACCTTTTAGGAGACTCACTGATCCAAAAGGCTCTTTTGAGGCAAGTTAAAGGCAGGGCCAGGGTGTGGGGGCGATGGGCTAGGTATATGACTCACAGTCCTGGAGCATGGCACAGGGTGTGTGGAAATCTGTGCTTTGAAGAGAGCTTCCATTTCAAGCAGGGCCTTGGGGCACAGTGCTGAGGGATACAGCAGGGGCTCTTAACCTTTATTCCTGCCATCATCGCACAAATCATTATATATGAGCCACACCCCCATCTATAACATCTCCCACTGCACGCAGCGCTTAAGTACCAGGGGCAGGCACGTCACTGGGGGAAAGAAGTCTTCCTTGAGAAGAGTGCACCTCAGCTCACCCTGCAGTTTGAGAACCGCCAGTCTAGAATGAAAAGCAGTCGTCTAGAAGCGTCAGTTCCAGGTTTGGGTGTCATTTCTGCCATCAAAGGCTCCTGGGACAGGCCTGGCGCCTAGTAGGTGATCAATAAGTATTTATGGAGTGCCGAGTGAATCAGCCAGCTGTGTAATCTTACGCAGGCCGCTTGATCTTTTTGGCTTCGGTTTCTTCACCTGAGGAAGGAGGGAAATGGATTAGGTGACCCCCGGGGCCCCTGTCAGTTGTAAAATCATATGATTCTGTGATTGGGCCTTTACCGCAGAGAAGACGAATTTGACAGGAGCGTGAACGATGGAGAGAGTGAGAACAAGAGGGGGGAAATGCTCCTTCCTGTGACTTAGGCCCCGGTTTCTTGTCCTCCTGAAGCGGAGCTGCGGAGCCCAGAGGAAGCTTCCGTGGACCCGGGGGTCGGTGTGGTTCGCTGACCTAAGACTGAGCCCTAGAGAGACGTGCGTGAACCCCGCGTGCGGGCAGCCTCGGGCCTGGATGCAAGAGGCCTCCTCGTTCTCCTCCTGGTGCTTTCGCTTGCGGCCTTCCTTGGTGTCCTTCGGCTTATGGTTGCTTTGGCGTCGTTTTCCACATCTCATTAAATACGATGATTTTCTCTCTGAGCAACACATTCATCTGCCAAGGATTACACCCGGGTAATAGCGCGTCCCCCTCTTGCGGCCTTGTCCTCTTGCGCGTCTGTGGCTCTGGGCGCGCCGCTCTCCGTGCCTAGTGTGTGGTGTGGGCATGAAACAGCCTTTGTTCATCGGGTCGTTTGTTCTCCTCGTGCGGCAGATAACGGGGACGTGCCTTTGGTCAGCGATGGCAGAGCCGTAGAGAAGTGGGCGATCTGAGGACACTTAGCAGGCCGAGCCCACAGGTCGTGGCGGTGGCTGTCACGGCCACCTGCCGCGTGGGGGGCAGAGAGACAAGTGAATCTGAGGAGGAAAGGGATGTGTTCTGTTCTGCCCATGCTGGGTTTTCCGGAGTCTGCACATTGCATGGAGAGATGCTGTGTAGACAGTTGGATGATGGGTCTAAACCTCTGGGGGGCACGTACCTGGGTTTGGGTTACGCACTTGGAATTACTCCTCGAGAAGGAGAAGGGAGATGAGGGGGGCCGCAGATTGGGACTACAGGGCCGGGCGGACGGGAGTGGCTGGCGCACAGGGAAAGGGCGGCCCGGGAGCTGGGGTGACAGGGTCTCGGAAGCCTGGACAGAGCCAGACTTGCAGAATTGTCACTCCTTTGTCTTCAGTCACGCGGGCGTGCATTCACTCGCTCGCGTGCCAGGTGCTGTCTGTGCTGGCAAGCTGCAGGTCTTTGCCCTTCGGGAGCCTCGCGGCTGGTAGATGGGACGGACACTGAAGTAACACACTGCGTTGGTACGGAACGTGACGTGCTGGGTGTGGGGCTAGAGGCCAGGAGGCTGCGCTGGAAAGCGGCCGGCCCTCGGCTGGCTGCCTCTCCCCTTCTTTCCTGGCCTCCCGCAAAAGGGCAAGTCAAGTGAGGGAGAGGGGGAGTGGAGATTCGCCAGCAGCGAGGGAAGCTGGCTCCCCAACACGCTGCAGCCCCCCAGGAGCACCTCTCTGTTCCCGCCCTCCCTGTTTCCCTCTTTACCAGGCCTGACCCACCAGCACACAAACGTTTCTCTTCACCCATCTTAAAAAGCCCTCTCTTTCCCCACCTCCGATTACAGCGGTTTCTCTCCAGGCCTTACAGCTGAACTCCTCAGAAGTGCCCCCAGCTGCAGTCCCTTTCTTCCCTCTGTCTCCTGAGCCCACTGGTGACAGGGCTCTGACAGACCCCCTCCGCCCACACTGCGCCTTTGCAAAGCCACCCCTGGGCAGGGAGGGCAGGCCCGAGACAACGAGGAGAGCAGCAGACAGTGTGGGACACTTGAAGGGGGGGAGGCAGGTAGAAGCAGGTCTTCAGGGGGTCATGCCAAGGATTTAAAATTTTAAGAATCCTGGGGGAGGGACACCTGGGTGGCACAGTGGTTGAGCATCTGCCTTTGGCTCAGGTTGTGATCCCGGGCTCTTCCCTCCTGCCTTCTTCCCTCTCTCCCCTCCTTTCCTCCCCACTTCCCTCTGGCTGGCCCACCCCTGCACCCCTTCTCATCGCTGCCACCACCACCATCACCTGTCTCTTCACCAGCTGACGTGCCCTTTTGCCCCCTGCACAGCACCATCCCTGCATTCCACGGGGGACTTGGGCAAGGGTGCCGAAGGTGGGCGAGAGGCACCCAGAAACAACCAACTGGCAGCCTGAGGAGAGACATTCAGACAGAAGAAAGTCTCTCTGCCGCCCATTCCTTCCAAGATCAGAAAAACTTGTCACCCCGCCTCTACAGTGATGCTCCCTCTGCCTGTGTCTCTGCCTCTCTCTCTCTCTCTCTCTGTCTTTCATGAACAAATAAATCTTAAAAAAAAAAAAAAAAAAGAATTCCAGGGGAAGGTGCCAGAGTGGCTCAATTAAGCATCTGACTGTTGATCTCAGGGCTCAGGTCTTGATCTCAGGGTGGTGAGTTCAAGCCTTGCGTTGAGCTCCATACTGGGTGAGGAACCTACTTAAAAAAAATAAATAAATAAAATTAAAAAAAAAAAAAAAGAGGGGAAGAACAAAATGGAGTCTTTGAGCAAGGGAGTGGGATGATCAGATTTCCAGATAACAAGCTGGCTGGCTCCTGAGCAGATCATGACCTTGAATGTGGCGAGACCAGTTAGAAGCATCTACAGACTCAGACTAGGACTCACAGTGGTTCAGGTAAGGACTGGGCCCTGGAGAAGACAAGGGTTACATTCCTTCAGTTCTACATTTAGTTCAGATGCACTAATCAGCTGTATGATTTTTGGGTATGTCCCTTACCCTCTCTGAGCCTCAGTTTCCTTGTCTGAGAAATAATAGGACATAAGAGCCATCCCCACATCACGTGTTATTTTGAGCATAGCATAAGATAACATAAGTGAAGCATCAAGCACGTACTGGCAGACAGTAAATGCCATTAATTATTACTTTCCCCATCTCACAGTTGAGGAAACAGATGACAGATGCCAGACAAGTAGTGAGTGGATTTGAATGGAGACCTCTGTCCCCACAGCTCCAGTACCTCCTCAGGCTGTGCCAGGCTCTCTGCTGGTGTGGACAGAGATGCCCAGCAAGCTTAATGGGCACCATAGTCCCTTTCTCTCCTAAGTCTGTGGGAAGAGACTCCAGTTCAGTGCCAAGAGCAGGAAAGAAGCAAGCTGAACTGGAAATGATGACCTGATAGCCCAGCCTGTTTGAAAGTCTCCATCCTGCTCCCAATAAAGGAAAGGTTCCAGGAGGAACATTCCCCCTGGACTTCCTCGGATACTGACTGGCAGCTTCACCCTGACCTGAAGTCCTAGGTTCAAAGAAGGGCAAAGGGGGCTTGGGAGGGAGAGGCCACCTCTGGGCTAGTGTTACCCCAGCTGTGTCCTGCAACCTCAGAGCGTGGGAAATTGGCTGGCAGTCAGCCTCACTCCAGAGTATCCTGTGGTGGAGGGTATGCAGTGCCAGTGGCACTACAGTCGCTGATGCTCTTTGAGAACCAGTGGTCCCTGGGCTTCTGAGCACTTTGATCGCATCTGGTTCTTGGAGGGTGTGTGCCCCCAGTTTTTGGTGTGAGCTAAAAGACACGAATATGAAGCTAAGGAACGCACCTAGTCCTGAGTTGGCATTTTGGCTCTGGAGCCCTCCAGGAGCAACAACTTGATCAGACTGTCCTGACGTGGTACAGTAAGAAGTGCAGAAAAATGCTACATCCTATCAGATGCATACTTCATCTGCGCAGGCCTGCTGCAGCTCAGTCACCAGGAACGCTTAAGCGTTTGCTCATGTGATCGTCATCACCACCCTCAGAGCCAGCTGCTTCATTTCAGTGTCCACTGTCCCTTGCAGATGAATGAGCAAGAAGGAAGATGTTACACATGACAATCTAGATCTCTGGATTTGTCACTTTGAATGGATATAGCAAATGTACATATATTTGTATATGACATATAGCATATATGCATTTTATATATAACATTTATATCTGTGTGTGTGTGTGTGTGTGTATATTTATTTATTTATTTATTTTTAAACAAAATTGAGCCCAAATTCCTGCCTGGCTTAACCAGCTGGTGCAGAGCAGTAGTTGCTCTCTTTAAATAGGGAAGAAGCTTTCCAGCTGGGAGAACACATCTCCCTGTTTTTTCCATATACTTCCTGCTTTACTCATTGAGAGTTCCTGCAATGGTGCTTACAAATTGCTTGTGAGAGTATAAATCGGGATGACTTGAATGAAAGGGAATTTGACAATATCTATAAAATTGCAAATGCGTTTATCCTTTGACCAAGCAATTTGCTTCTAGAAATTTATTTTCATGCCCATGTATTTGCGAAATGACATAAGAACAAGGTTATTCACTGAGCATTGTTTATACTAGTGGAAGACTGAAAACAGTCTGTTCATTGAATGAGAAGGATATAGCAGACAACGGAATACTATGTAACTATTAAAAAAAAAAAAAGAATGAGAAAGCTCTCTCTGTGAGCCACTATGCAGAAATTCCAAGGTATGTTATTAAAAGAAGAGGCAAGGTGCAGAGCAACGGATATAGTATGCTACGTTTGTATTAAACAGGCTAGAAGGAACTGTGTATGTATATTTGCTAATATATGCATGAAATATCTCAGGAAGGGATGTACAAAAAGCCTATACCATTAAGGGGGGGACCAGGTAGTTGATTAATAAGAGTAGGAGGCCTAGATTTTAGAGAGCACCTTGTTGTACCTTTTGGGTTTTAACCCATGTGGTTGGTATCACCTATTTTAAAAAATAAATACTCTGCGTGAGCCCTGTAGACATTTGCCTTTGTGATGCAATATTTGCCTACAATGAAAAATAAGGGTTTGTGCTTACTGAATTTAGGAATATGTTTTTTGATGGGGTGTTTTTTTTTCTTTTTGGTTATTTTTAGGATTAAAAGTAGCTTTTTTTTTTAAGTATTTTATTTATTTTAGAGAGAAAGTGAGAGCCAGGGCTCGGGGAGGGGCACAAGGCGAGGGAGGGAGAAAACCAAGAGGACTCCTCACTGGATATGGAGCTCAACATAAGGTTCAATCTCAGGACCCTGAGATGATGACCTGAGCTGAAATCGAGAATTGGATCCTCAACCGACTGAGCCACCCGGGCACCCCAGGATTAATAGGGTTTTTAATAAGAGTTATTACTGGTAGCCTGGGTCTTGAAACTGTTAATTTCAAGTTTCAAACATTTCCTCTATAAAGTTGCACAGACTTAGTTTCTGGCCTTAAATCATACCTATTTTCAGCTTCCCTGAAATCAAGAATATCCTGTGCCATATCAATTAAAGTAAATGTACTTTCAATTAAAGGTGTTAAGTATGAGTCTGAAAAGATTAATTCTTTATAAAAGGATGACCTTCAGTAGTTAGATCCAATTAGGCATTTTTCCAACTATATTTCAACCTGATGAGACAAGTCTACTACTCACAATCAATCACTGTGATCTTTTCAAAGGCAAGTATTTTAGGTTCAGAGTCATAAAAGAATGACTTGACTAGGCAACCTCCATAGCTCGAACCATAGCTGATGTAGAGATTATGGTATTAGATATTACTTCCATAGTCTTAATGAAGAATCAGGATGTGTGTGATGATATGTTGGGTACGGTTCCTATACCTCTCTTCTTATGGCCTTAGTAGGACAAACTAATTTAGACAGGACTGACCAAAAGAAAGAGAGGAAAGGAATTGGCAGTGGCCTAAATTAACATCAAATCAGATTCCTTTTTCTTTTTTCCTCCTTTTGTCATTTCATTATTAAATATAGTATAAATACTTTACTAGTGATCATTTTTTTTTTCTTGTTGGGCTGTTTTAGTTCTAATCCAACCTTTGTTGATATACAACACCTAAAACCAAGGCTATTAAATAAAAGCATGCTTGCTGATCTTTTTATGGTGATGTGCAGAATCTTGAGGAAGATTGTTTTTCTCTCAGAAGTGAAAGGAAGCCACTGAATTTGTAAACCTGGAAAGGCCACTGAATGTGCTTGTCTAAAAAATGAAAAACAAATAATACCTACTTTGCATATCTTAAAGGTTGATTGCTGGAATCAAATGAGATTTGATTCATGAAATTTGCTAGCAGTGTTTCTCAAAAGTGTGGTCCTGTGACCATAGAAGGTGTGTGTGGGGGAGGTGGTCCTTGAGTCTCAGGGAGCCCTTGAGGTCAAACTATTTTCATAATAACATTGAGAAATTATGTGCCTTTTTCACTCTCATTATTTCAACACACTTAGAGTAGAATTTTCCAGTGGCTGGCACTATGATATGTGATCTTGCAGCAGATTGAACATAGAAGCAAAAATAAGAATCCACTTATTTATCTTAAGCCAACATTATAGAGGCTTACCAAAAATTAAAAAAAAAATTGAGAACCGCTGATATATATGAAAGTGCTATGTAAACGTGCGGTGACATTGGTAGACCGTGCCATAGTCAAGCAGCTCGTCTGCTGCAGATACTGATTGTGCATGATTCACTCCATCTCCAGGACAGAGTCCTTAGTCTGGGGTCCAAGCTGACATCTGAACCATCTTCAGTTGTCTGCAATTTCATGTATTGGTCATAGGTTTGCTTTTTTAGAGTGAGAATCCACAATTTGCAGTCCTAGGTCCTAAAAAAACAAGCAAAGCTTTAGCCATTTCTATTATCCCCTCATCCCGTTCTATCTCTAAGAAGAATAGTGACAGTCAAGGTGAGAACACTTGCGAATAATGGTTCAAGGCTCTTAGGACTGTGGTCTGGGCTTGAGCATCTCTTGAACTCTTGACCCTTACTTCCCTGCTTGTGGGAGAGTGTAGACTTAGGCCAGCTTGGCTAGGCATGGGAGAAAGGCTTTCTCTAAGTTAATACCATGGCTTTGTCATTTTTCTGGGCCTCCTGCATTTAGTGCGGTAGGAGGTCCTAGGACCTGAAGAAGCAGCCTCAGGTTGTGGACCAGAAAGGGCCCACAGACTGGTGGCATCATGATGTGGGCACTGAACATAGAGACCAGGAGTTATTACCTCGAGTTTATTTGGAGTCCCAAACTGGAGAATTAAGCAGGATTATATCAGATTCTCCTGGCACCAGACCAAGGCTGTTTGGAATGGGTATTCACGCCATCTCTGTCTCTATCTCGGACCTTTGGAAGCTGAACAAATAGTTGGGTGTCTGTAGAAATTATTATTTCATGTTTCCTACTGCAGTTTCTTATGGTATTTTTATTAACTTTAATGGTAGCATCTGTTGAGAGTTTCTCATATTTTAGTATTCTTGTGAGAATTTAAAACCATTCTAATTATAGCTCACTGCCCCATATCATTTCTTGAAATTAATATTAATGGAAAACTCATACATATCTTAAGTATTTACTTGTTTTATATTTCCCTAGTATCAGTTTTTGGATCAGATATACATACAAATGTATATATTACTGTTTCATGTAAGCATTTTATATTTATTTTAAAAAAGTTTATATATTCAATGGATAACTTCACAACATTCAGGGGTCCTGTGTAGATAAAATTTTTAATAACAAAATATATATCCTTTTTTGAGCATTTTGTTGCATGATTCAATGTGTAGTGTTGTCATAAACTTTACCACTGAGACCATCTTTCCTATTTGTTTCACTTTTAAAAATAATTGATAAAATACTATTTTTAGGAAAAATATGAAAAATGTGTCAAGTCATTTATTTTAGACTAAAATCTTCTGAAATGATTAACTATAGAATTATATGTAAGGTTATTGGTTTAGTGTAGATTTTAGAAAAGAACACTTTATTTTTGAATTTTTATAAAATACATGTTTATATAATGTAAATTCAATCAGTTCTCCCTTTGTTATTGTCATAACTCTCTCTTCTGTTTGAGGAATTACTCAGAGGTGACCCAAAGCTGTAAATGCTGTCTACATGTTAGTAACATCTTGTAAAAATTGGAATACATTTAGTTTGATTAAGCTGTAGTTCATTGGATTTTAATGTGCTATATGTTATGTATTTCAGAAACTCCAGAAAGGAACTTAATGACATACGGTTTGAGTTTACTCCAGGAAGAGGTAAGCTTTAATTGAAATTATTATTTTATTGCTCCAAAGAGCATTGAAGAAATTGATTACAAGCATGTGGTTATAATTTGCTATTCAAAAATGCTTTCTCTGAAAATGAAGAAAGGAGGATGGAAGGAAGGTAGGGAGAGAGGAAGGATTTGCAGTAATTGGGGGTAATCCAAACCGAACCTGTACTGACTACAAGAATTCCTGTGACATGCTGTATGGTTTATATACACATACAAATGAAATACATTAGCTCAGCCATGAAAATAAACTCTGGCGTGGTGACACAGGGCCTAGAGGATATTGTGATGAGTGTAGTGAGTAACATAGAGCAGTCCTAGTGAGAGGTGAGCAACAAACAAGACATCACACAAAGAAGTGCTATACTTTGGCCCTCTGCTCTCAAACCTTCTGCTTGGTCGGAACCCTGCCATTCTTGCAGCTTCAAGGCTAAACTGGTTGCTCTCTCAGCTCCTGGATGCCTAGAGTTCACAGAACCATGTCTCATTTCTTGTATCTTTAGCACTTGACTAAGTGCCTGCTATTCAGGAGGCACTTGTTTTGGTTAATCAGTGGATAAATAACACATATAAACAGGCTTTGGAGACCACAGGATTAGTTGTTAATAAGCATGTTAAGCAAAAATTGCTATTTCCACTCTTTAGTTCATAACCAGAAGAATCCAAAAAGGTGAAAATCAGATGCTAATGCTGAGACTTCCTGTTCTCCCTGACCTGGTTTCCGATTTTTAAGTATGTGAAAGCAGCTTCAATGTGTTTATTGAAAATCTTCTAAAATACCTTCTATTATTAAAATAAAATACATTAGGCTCATACATTTGAATATATTAATATACATTAAGCTAATAATACTCTGTAATTATTTTATGTAGTAGAGCTCTATGTGAATTTTGATTTGATTAAATACATCATATTAGCTAAAATTTTGAAAATCTGAACCTTCCTAGTGTGATATCTGGTCAATGAGTTAACTGCTTTGACCTCCCTGCTGTTAGAACCTGTAAGAAGGCACCAACTCAGACATGGACAGGAGCCAGAGCAAACTGTGGGGATTTCAGGAAACCATGTCTATTCATGTTCGGTTTTAAAAAAAAAAAAAACACTATTGGCCAAGCAGAATATGTTCCTGGGCCAAATGTGGGCATAGACTCGCTGACCCTCATGTCTAGTCCCCTGTCAACATCAAGATTTAATGATTCCTAGTACGTTTAAATTAAAGTAACATAGGAAGTATTTGTTACAAAATATATGCAGATAGGGCCCCAGTAAATTTGCGAATTGATCTTTCTTTCTGGGAACATCCCCATCTTGGGAGTTTAGAGTCAGTCTGTGAAATTGTACAGCACTAATTTCTATTACCCAGAAGCATTTTGTTTTGTCATAACATAAGAATATTGACCAGTCAGTAGTATGATAAAGTCAGTAACTATATGCTAAATGCTTTCAAGTACAGTAAATAAAAGAATAGATTCTTCTTTCAAGGTTTTTTTTTTTTTAATTTAATTATTTAAAATTGGCAGCAGCAAAATAAAAGTTAACTTGAATTTCGAGAGATGACAAAGAAATGAATTTCTAAGTTGAGGATTTTAGAGAAGATGGCCCTCTCAACATTACTGGACCTCTTTGCTGGCTTTAGCAGCCTTGTTTGACATTGTAGGCTGAATCTGCTTTTGTTTCCCGGATAGAAATTGTAATGTTGGCTTCCTGATGATAGCTGGCCTTCCCTGGCCAGCTAGTAAGGGGAACACCATGGATGTGTCACCGTACTTCTGTGACTACTGAAGCTGTCTGCATTCAGGTGGTGTCTGCACTGGGCATGCATTGTACTGTGTCTGTGCTGTATGCACACATAAATGTGTAATATGGCATAGAGTGAATAACATAAACATACTGAATATTCTCTGCCTTCACATGAGAGCAAGCCCTTTGCATTTATTGTGTTGCCATATATTCTGGAAACCAGAGCAAATATGATTATTTATGATGATTTTAACCTGTTTACTATTAGGCATGTTAAGCAGCTTAAAAAAATGTTACCAATTACCTTCCAGTTTCTGTTCTAAACCATTGCTGATCTCTTACTCACATGCATACAAATAACTAGTTAATGGTATACAAACATGGGATATTTCTCTTTTGGGCCAAAAATGGCCAGCATGACCCTTGTGCTATTTTAACGTGACTGATCTGGTGTTTAGGAGTCCTGAAAATCATAGGCAGTGCTATAAACTTTAATCATTTGGGAAAGTCCTTTGCTTTGGTACTGTTTTAGTGCTAGCCCTCAATGAGGATTTGCTTGATTATTCCATTTTCAACTACATTCTGTGAGCATAGCTCCTTACTCAGGTGTAAGATCTTACTGATACTTTCGAGGTGGTAGTAACACATCCAGATACTTTAATAGATGATCAGTCCATAGAAATGTAATCACTGCCTACTGTGTGCACTGTGCCTACTAGGTAGGCACAGGAATTCAGTACACTTTTTGTAGAGAAGTTTCTAGTGGCATCCAGGAGGATGAGATTATGAGGCTGAGTTTTCTAATCCACTTCATAAAGCTAAATCGAATGCAGAGTAGAGGGAGCCTCTCACCCTAGATTCCATGCTATGGGATCATTTTATCCCTCAGAGAATTTTATAAGGTGTTTTTTTTTTTTTTTTTTGTACTTCTAGTAAGAACAAGACCCAAGATAAGCCTGCCTTATATGGTATCTCATGGTTGAGAAAGATTCCTTTATTTTTCTTTTCCATTTCTTTCATGTTATTTCCATATCTGTCTGTTATTCATTATAATGTGGAATGAGTAAAATGATGGAATGCCACAACTTCTCTACATACAACGAATGTAGAGATTTTTTTTTATGAGACGAATGTCTCAGATTTTTTTTTTATTGGAGATCCTGGAAATTTCGCTGTGTATGAAAGGAAGAAAGAGTGCACTAGAGAATGAGGTACATTTTAGATGATCCTTGGCCGATCATCCTTATCACAGCTACCACTGATTGAGTAATTACTATGTGTCAGACACTGGGCAAAGCACATTAAAGCCCACAATGTGAAAGACAATTTTACCTTCAGCAACACACTCAAGTGGGTGCTCACAGGTGTGCATGCACACAGACCATGGGGGCAGCCTTAGGCATGCAAACTGCAGTGCAATTTAGATGCTTGTTTGGTTCAGCAGCAATACTTTGAGGTGCTCCCTGACTTTGGGACACTCAATCACTCAAGTCAAACCTTCTTTTAGGTTGTTGCCAGCTGCTGAGCCAGTTTTCTTCTCACCCAGTTGTGGTTCTGGACATTTGCGATAATGTCAGAAGGCCGTGGGGACCGTGTCATCTCCCTTGTAAAAACACAAGAGTTCATAATGGTTCTTTTGAGCACATTGCCATTTATCAGTTTCTCTTCACAGAGTCTTCAGACAGACTTCTCACTTATTACCATGTTCATTCATAACCTTTCAATTAAGTAATTTTGGTTATATTCACTTGCTACAGCCTGTTCAGTCCCATCTTTATGAGATTTCTAACTCCTGTCAGTTATCATCGAGAAACCACATTCTTTTATTCAGCCACATTTTCAGAGGATGAATCTGTTGCTATCAAATGATCAATGTCATGCTAAAGGAGTTTCTTAATAGCATAAATTTAAATAGCTCATCTTAATAGTCCAACAGGCTCAAAGGCTGTTTGTACCAAATATAAGGCTGTGTCAAGTGCTACCTGTTCAACCTTTGCCATAAATTCTGACTCAGTAGCTACTAATGATAGAAAAGGATTGATGATGGCTGGAATTAACCTTGGCAGGAACGAAAAACAGTGTCATTGGGACCTGTTAGAAGCTAATTTATAGAGGTACATTTGAGGATTAATTCAGGTGGTAGCCAAAAGGGCGAATGTTTTTTGGTTCACCAAAAATGAAATAATAATTTTGCAGGACTTCCGTTGAATAAATATCAAGATGCAAGTTCTATATGGCAAAATATATTTCACATTGCTTCTGATTTTTCCTTCTGATAGAATCTGAATTGTTGAATTAAAACACATGTGGGTGATTTTCGTAAATGAAAAATATCTTTTACATTGTACTGGGTTGTTGATTTTTATTTTATGGTTACTAATACATATTCATTTCACATTTGGACAGATACGGCAGATGGTGTATCTCAGGAGCTCTTCTCTGCTGGCTTGGTTGATGGTCATGATGTAGTTATAGGTAAATCACTTTTTAGTATACGGTGTCATTTTGTTGATCTATCAAATAGAAATGCATTTGGAAACAAGTTTTCATAAAGGAATAATTTACTCTGGATTTTTGAAAATTTCTTGAATTATTTTATGTGGAAGAAGTATATATGAGTCATATTTAATTTTCTATTTTTAAAAACTCATAATTCTGCTCCATTTAATAAGAACCTCACTTATTGGAAATATAACAAAGACCCGAGAAGACCCAAAAGTCCACAACATAACAAAAATATGATACTATAAATTCCATGCATCAGAAGTACGGGAACCTCTGAGGTCCTTTGTCAGAGTTTCTCTGTTCTTTCTTTGGGCACAGTTCTAATGAACTTAGATATTAATTTTCCTAGCCATTAACAGGATTCATCACAAAGTCTGAAGGTTGGATGGGACTTAGGGATCATTCAGGCCTGTTCTTTAATTGTGTGCACAGGGACACGAATTCCTAAAAGGGTTCCTTCCATGTGTGTTGTCTGGGGCCATGCAGCTGGGTTGGGGCAGAGGCGCTTCCCTTTGAACATGGGGCTCTTTTTACTGCTTTGAGCATGAATAGATAACTGCATGGAGATAGAAGAGCCAGCTAGACACAGATTTGCTGTCAGGAGCAGGATGTGACTGGCGGCCTCTGCAGAGTGTATGGGAGGCAGAGACGCTCTAAGAGGCCAAAGCTGTCATCTAAGAAAAAGTGTAGCCTGGTTCTACCCAGGGGGAGGGTGAGAAGCTCCACACTCCTTAGATAATCCTAAGTTTGTGAAAATTTTATTTAGTCAGTCCATTGCTGGGTATTCATGTTGATGACCCTAAGTAATTAAGATTAGTTATTAACTTTTAATGTTAACTATGGCATTAATTAATTATATTGTTAATAATTACCATAACATGGTATTAGGGTAATATGCATTATGATAAAACTTTCTTTAGCAATAATCAAATGAAAATTGATGCTTAACGTGACTTGGGCCCCTTAAATGATGTGTTTTAACTTTAAAAAATTCATGTGCTCAAAATAAATCCCTTCCCCAATAATGCTGAAGTTTGTGACTGCGGGAACTTGGGGTGGATATGCTTACCCATCAGAGTAATCTGTTGTTATCAATTCGATAATATAGGTCATTATAAAGTGAAATTTTTTAGTGAGTATCTGAGGTTTTAGTGGGAGATTAGGATTCTAAGTAAAGCATCAGTATCTTAATTTGTTACAAACAATATGTCATTAAATGTGGAAATACCTTTATAATTAGAAATAACTGAGCTCTTTTTCCTATTATATATGGTGTACATACTGATTTCCTAGGAAGCTCTGATTCCTCTGCCAAGTGATACATATATAATGAGATAGACATAGTTTAAAGAAAAGTGGCATATACAGATATAGACAGGTGTGTGTGTATTTCCTTGTCCATTCTACCTCTCACACTTTGCTGTAAAATCTACTAAGATCTCATGGCCAGCTAAATTCTTACCAAAATGTTCTGCTCAAATGCAAGGGGGAGCTTGAGCAACGAGGTCAGCTCAGCTTTGGTGTCTAAGTTCCCTCTCAGAGTTCTTTACGTTAATGGTTCTTTGATAGACTTGATAAACTTTTTCTCATTAGAAAAAATGAGCACACATGCTTGTGTGGTAGATGACCTGACAAAATGAGGAGAAAACTTAATGGCTTGATCAAGATGCCTTGTAAGATATGTTTTCCTTGATAAGAACTATGGTCCATACACGAAGCAGCCTGAATTAAAAATTAATAAAGTAATAATTAAAAAAAAAACTTCTTTTAAACATCAACTAATGTCTGTTACTGGGTGAGCAGTTAAGGATGAACCAGTCTTTGGAGTTGAGTTGATCCTGGCAGGTGATTGGGAATGTGGAGGCTAGAAGAGATTCTTGGAAAGACACTAGATGACATCTTTTTGCGAGCATGGGCTGACTTCAGGCCTTCAGTCAACTGTAATGCACTGGTTTTTGTTTTGTTTTGGGTTTGGGTTTTTTTTTTTTTTTTTTTTTTTTTTTTGGCCCCAGGCTCAGCTGAATCTATCTAAAGGATTTTTGACTGTTAAGCTTTGTAAAAGTGGAAATTAAGGCATGCTTCCTATACAACTTATTGAGTGTATCTTAAATACAATAAGAAAGCTTCCATTTTTTTCATACTTTAATGCCCCAGATTTTTCATTTTGCCTTTGCTCCCCTCCTTGGAGCTAAAATGGAAGGTGTTGGAATTAGACCAAGCACATACAATTCCTCCTTCTCTGATAGCGCTAAAAATGCCTTATGGGGATATAACACTACTAAGAGTTACCGTGTTTGTGTATTTCATTTGATTATCTCATCAATTTCATGAGGTAGAAAGGACAGGTTGTTTTTAATCCATCTTAATGGATGTAAATGGGGAGGTCAAAAGAAGTTTCTGGGATGTTGTATCTTGTCATGGTCTTTGAACTTGGCTCTTATGACTCCAAGCCCAGAGCCTAACCCTGACTGACCCTGACACTCTGTGTACAGTCAGTTCAGTATCTTCAGCCTTGAAAAGTAGATCCAGATCCTTTTAAATGACATTTTTTGTGTCTCCTAACAGGGAAAAAATAGCATATCCTTACTTGTTTTTCATACATCAGTGGATGATTTATATTTTAATTGCAGACTGTTTGACAAATGATAAAGTGTGTTTATTTTTTAAACTAAAGATTTTATTTACTGGTTGATTCATGAGAGACCCAGAGCCACAGGCAGAAGAAGCAGGCTCCCTCCGGGGAGCCTGATGCAGGACTTGATCCCAGGACCCCAGGATCAGGACCTGAGCCAGAGGCAGACGCTCAACCACTGAGCCACCCAGGTGCCTCGATAGTGTTCTTAATTCTGTCTCCCTTGAACCTGTCCCAGCAGTTCTCTGTCTTCTCCATTATCATCTGCTTCCCTCTTTACATTTTTATTTCTTGAATCTCACAAAAAGCCCCCTCACCTTCCACCCCCTGTGCTCCTGCTATTCCTCTCCATGGCTTTACAGCTAAACTCCTCAGAAGAACTCCCCCCCCCCCCCCCCCCCCCGACTGTAATCCCTTTCCTCTCTCTATCTCCTGGCACAAGATGTGTCAAAGCAGAGGTGGCTGTGGCTGGAGCAGATTGAGCCAGAGGAGTGGAGGGAGGATTCGTGGTCTATGAATGATGCTTGCCACGTTCCTGGTTCCTCAACCCAGTGGTCTGTTCTCCGTCCTCGCTCTAAGTGGTACATCAGCCCCACTGGGCAGTTGACAGTGCCTTTGCCCATGATAACTTTTTTCCTTTGGGTTCCAAGATTCCAGTCTTTGTTCTCTTACCTTATTGATGTTTCTTTCTCAGTCTTTTTCACTGGTTGCTCCTCATCCCTCTCAGCTGTAAATATTAATATGCTGAAGGACTTTTTCATTGGGTGTTTTGTCTTTTCTATAATAATCACTCACTCCCTTGGTGATCACTTTCATAGTATTAACGTCTTCATTCTCCTATTCCCAAATGGGCTTCATTCTCCAGCCCAGTGAAGAATTCCAGACTGCAGTCGAGCTCCCTCTGTGCCATCTTCCCATGGAAAGCTGGTAGCACCCGGGATTTATTTAGCATCACAATCCAGCACCTGCTGTTTCCTCCCAGGCAGTTCCCCGCCCCCCAAACTCTCCCCTGGCCCTAATCCCTGGGTTGATGTCAGCTCCATTCAGGTGCTCCAGCCAAAGATGTGCCTTATCCTTGTCTTTTTTTTTTTTTTTCCGTCTCATACCTGACCTCCAGTCTACCCAAACATACCCAAAATCTGGCCATAATTCCCATCTTGCTTCCATCCTGTTTCAGACTTCTTTCATCTCTCACTTGAATTACTGCCTTCATCTCTCCGCTGGTCTCCCTGCTTCTGTCTTTACCTCCTTCCAGCCTGTACCCATCACAGTAGCCAGAGACATCCGTGGAAATAGTAAGCCAGATACAAAAGGCCCCATGTAGGATAATTCTTTTGATATGAAATGACCAGAATATGCAAATCCATAGAGTCAGAAAGTAGGTTACCAGGGCCTACTGGGGGGGGGTGGTGAAGAAGAGGAATGACTGCTAATGGGTATGGGGTTACTTTTTCGGGTGGTGCAGTTGTTCTGGAGTTAGAAATAGTAATGATTGCACAACCTAGTACTATACTAAAAACAGCTCAGTTGTGTACTTTAAAAGGGTGATTTTTATGATATGTGTGACTTATATCTCAATAAAAAAAAGTAAGCCAGATCACATTAATACTTTAAATAAAAACTCTCTCATGGCTTTCCATCCCACATCTCAGTGGCTTACAGTCCCCAGCCTGATCTGTCCCCTCACTTCTCAGACTTCATGCCTCATTTCTGTTCTCCCCGTTGCCCATTTCAGCCCAGCCATACTGGGTTTTGTACTAGGAGGAATGCTCCTTCCCTAAGTACACCTGTCTGGCTCCTAGAGCATTTAAGCTGCTGCCCCTCAGAGGGGCCTTCTTTGACCACCCTACTTAAAATTGCAACCCATCCACTGCCCTCCAACTCCTTCCTCATTTAATCATTTTACCAAGTCTCTCCCTGTGTAATAGGCTGTCTGTTTCATTTATTTAGTTAACTACACAAGATTTTCCCTAGAGTGTAAGTTTCCTAAAGGCCAAGATTTTTATCTGTTTTGTTAACTGCTATGCTCCCACTGTCCCTGACTTCGTACCTCACATGGTTGGCACTCTGTAAACACTTGTCAGGGAAAAACAAACACTATATTTTTTAATTATTTATTTATTCATTCATTCATTCATTCATTCATGAGAGACACAGAGAGAGAGAGGCAGAGACACAGGCAGAGGGAAAAGCAGGTTCCATGCAGGGAGCCCAATGTGGGACTCGATCCCAGGACTCCAGGATCGCGCCCTGGGCCAAAGGCAGCGCTAAACCGCTGAGCCATCCGGGCTGCCCAACAAACACTATTTTTAAATATACAGGTATCTCATAAACATTTATTTTAGGAAAAAAAGGATATTTTGAGTATAGGATCCTCGTATTTTAAGAATCTTTTTTGTTTTTAGGAATCTTTTTATTTTTTTATTTTTTTCTTAAAGATTTTATTTATTTATTTGTGAGAGACACAGAGAGATGCAAAGAGAGACGCAGAGACACAGGCAGAGGGAGAAGCAGGCTCCATGCAGGGAGCCTGATGTGGGACTCAATCCTGGGACTCCAGGACCACACCCTGGGCTGAAGGCTGCGCTAAACCGCTGAGCCACCTGGGCTGCCCGGAATCTTTTTTTAGACTGCAGAATTCAAGTACCATTGTATAAATATGAAATATGTTCAACTTGACAACTGTACAAAAAAAAAAAAAACATAGTCCAGTTCAGCTTAGAGCTTTGGCATCTAGAGGTTTGAATGATTTCTTAGTGTGTATTTTTCCATCTTGCATAATAGAAACTAGCAGCTAACATTTAAAGAGGTTAAAAAAAATCTCCCCCCACCCCCATCAGAATATTCTCTTGAATTTGAGTAAATGCTGAGGGCAACATAAAAAAAAACAAAAACCCAAAAGAAGCAATAGTATATGTTATGGAGCAGTGAATGTTATGACTTTTACTATAATGTAACAAACGTGTTAGAACAGCACCTAGCTTCAGGGCAATCTGCCTTCAGTGGGGGAACCTTTACAAACCACACTTTGGATTGAAGAAGGAATGGTACAGTGACATGGAGTGATGGCTTTTGTGCAAAAGCACAGCCGTGCGGAGATTAAATGCACTGTTTGTCTATTGAAATCATAAACCTACTTGAGTTGTGCTCAAATGCAGCACTACCATGAGGCAAGAAACAGGAGACATTTTAGGCCCCCGTGGAAGTAGAAACTGCTAGGAGTGTCAAGGCCTCCTGGACGAGTGTTGGTCTAAAAAGATAATTTCGTAAGAGGCCACAGTTGGTGTCATGCATGTATAAATTTTCGTGTCTCACCTGGCCGGGAGGACTGCTAAATCCTAACAGACCCACCAGATCTGAGTCCTTATTTCAGTTGTTTCAGAGAGGGATCCCAAGGATCACGGATGTTGTAAGGCAGCAGAAAAAAAAACTTGTTTCCTTTGCCTTCTAGTTGAAAAACAGCCAATCAGAAGTTTTCTCTGCAGTAGTAGCACAGGGATAAACCAAACAAAACCCCGACTCATGTATGAAAGACATCAGAAGTTCTGAATTTTGTCAGACCTTGTGAGACGTGGTACTTTTGCATCTGTCTCACTTTTTTTTTTTTTTTTTGGCTTTTCAAGAAGATATTTATTTCTCAAAGGAGAATAAACATTTTATGTAGTTGTATAGCCTGTATTTTTTACTGAGTATATTATCATTTTCTTATTTATTTTTTAACGTTTAAATTCAATTTGCCAACATAGAGTATAATACCCAGTGCTCATCCCATCAAGTGCCCTCCTCAGTGCCCATCACCCAGTCACCCCATCCCCTCACCCACCTCCCCTTCTGTAACCCTTTGTTGTTTGCCAGAGTGAGGAGTCTCTCGTGGTTTGTCTTTCTAATTTTTCCTACTCAGTTTCCCTTTTTCCTTATAGTCCCTTTCACCATTTCTTATATTCCCCATATGAGTGAAACTATAGGATAATTGTCTTTCTCCAATTGATTTATTTCACTCAGCATCATACCCTCCAGTTCCATCCATATCAATGTAAATGGTGTATTCATCCTTTCTGATGGTTGAGTAATATTCCACTATGTATATAGACCACATCTTCTTTATCCATTCATCTGTTGAAGGACATCGTGGCTCCTTCCACAGTTTGGCTATGGTGGACATTGCTGCTATGAACATTGTGATGTAGGTGTCCCATTGTTTCAGTACATCTGTATCTTTGGGGTAAATACCCAATAGTGCAATTGTGAGTCATAGGATAGCCTCCATACTATTTTTCAGAATGCCTGCACCAGCTTGCATTCCCACCAACAGTGCAGGAGGGTTCCCCTTTCTCCACATCCTTGCCAACATTTGTTGTTTCCCGTCTTATTAATTTTTGCCATTCTCACCAGTGTAAAGTAGTATCTCATTGTGGTTTTGATTTGTATTTCCCTGATGCCCAGTGACGTGGAGCGTTTTGTCATGTGCCTGTTGGCCATGTGTACATCATCTTTGGAGAAATGTCTGGTCATGTCTTCTTCCCATTTCATGACCAGGTTGGTTGTTTCTTGGGTGTTGGGTATGATAAGTTCTTATTGATCTTGGATACTCTTTTGAATGAGTATTAGGAGGAGGAACACTGCTGGGCATCTGAAGCTAGCCAGTTGTCCATCCTACTCAGCAGCTCCTGCAGAGATCCAGTCCAGGGGCCCAGATTCCACGGTGAGTGATCACTGGGAGAGGTAGCTGCTTGGCAGCTGCCTTCTGAAACAGTGCCTGCTGCCTGTTCTTTGCTGGGTTTTTATACCACCACTTCCTGGCTTTTAACAACCTATGTGTGTATCTTTTTCCTTTAAGTGGAGTTTAGAACCAGATGTTGGAATTTCTGTTTCCTGAGAAGGGAGCTGTGCTTTTGCATTCATTTACACAATTTTCTTTGGTAGCATTTGAACCTAGCTGAGTAGTTTTTACTGTCCTGGAAGCAAATATTAGCTATATATATTCTCAAAGCTGTCTCGGTGGACTTCTGGACATACTCTTCATTGCCCTGGAATGCTCTTTTCCTGCACATGAGAATCCTGCTTACAACCTGTCTGCCCTTCGAGATACGTCATAAATGCCGTCTCCGTGAAGGCTTCTCTGATGCTTGCCACCTCCATAGCAGATTCAGGAGGACAGCTTTCCCTTTTCGTGAATGCCAGAGGAACTGTATTTTACCACATTTAGGGACATGTGGCTTTCATCCTGCTGTCCTTCCTGGTGCCTGCCTTCTCTGTCTGGAGTTTGAGAGTGCCCTTAGGGCAAGACCTGTCTTCTATTTTATTGAATCTCTGCCATTCTTGCCACACTTGGTAAATATGCCTATGGATAAATATCCATTTAATTCATTCAATTCCATTTGGCAAACTTAATGTTGGAATTGATTGATCATTGCAACAATACAGATATTATTGTACCTCCTCAAGAATGAAGAGTAATTCACCATAATTGATGTTTTCCTATCGCTCTGTCCCTGTCACCTTTTTCTCTCTCCTAAGAATTGACTTCTTGGGACGCGTGGGTGGTTCAGTGGTTGAGTGTCTGCCTTCGGCTCAGGGCATGATCCCGGGGTCCTAGGATTGAATCCCCTCATTGGGCTCCCTGCAGGAAGCCTGCTTCTCCCTCTGCCTATGTTTCTGCCTCTCTGTGTATTTCTCATGAATAAATAAATAAAATCTTAATAAAAAAAAGAATTGACTTCTCCTGTGACTTTTGAGTCTTGGAAAAGAAACACGTTTGGTCTAGAAGGCCTTTTTTTCCTCTTGGACCTGTTGAGGCCAGCGTCTGTCTCAAAGCACGCACCCTGAGCTGTGTGTGTCACTCTTATCTTAGATGCTTATTAAGAATGCACATTTCTGGGCTCCAGTCTAGAGCCACAGAATCTAGAGTCTTGGGCTTAGGAGTGTAGAAATGTGTATTTCTAAGAAGCATCCCAGGTCATTGCCACTTCTTTACTTTCCGCTTGCAGGAGCCTTTGGAGACTGTTTTTAAGCTTACTTGCATCATCTGTATCTTTTCCAGTCTCACTGATCTCTGTTGCTCTTCCGTCTCATTTTATTCTGTCCTCTCTTCTAAAAGTCTATGTTAAAACCGTGCCAGTTAACTTTTTTAAATTGAGTGTGTATAAATGGTATAGATGTGTGGAGATACCTTGTTGGTATCTTAAACCAACAGTGGGGTTTTTCTTAAAACCCTTGCTGCTCAGGATGCAATGCAGCCTCCTGGTGGCCTTCAGCTTTTCTACATCTATTTAATGGCAAGCTTCAAAGTGTGCAAGCAAACAAACCTTTGCTCATTCAGAAGCATATAGTTGGGTGTGTAAAGTGCTTTGTTTCCCTGGCTCTAGCCAGGGATAGTACAATCTGCTACAAGTTATCTGGAATTTCTTGGGCAGCAGTATGCTTTTTCAATGAAAGTCTTGGGAAAGCTGTGAACGTATCTCTTATATTTGCTTCGGTGATTATGCTGTGATGTTTACTGATGTTGAAATTCAGTAAAGGAAAACTTCCATTAAAAAATATTGTCTCTATTATACAACTGGACCATGATTTCAAAGTGGTGACAGATAATAAAAAAGGAAGAAAACTCCTTAAGCCCTTTCTGGGTTTCAGACAGGCTTGGGGTTAGTTGAATGATGTCAATAAATACAGCTGAGTGATTCCTGATTAAAAGTTGTCTGTATGTTAAGTTTAATAGTCTAGGGAATTAAGGATTGTGAGTGGCTTGGGAGAACTATACTGATTGCTTTCCTTATATATACTTAACCAGAAATAAATGTTGACCAGTTTAATATGGAACAGGGTTATCATTTTCAGAAATGCACCACACTACAAATTTGATTGTAGCTCATTGCTCCTGGCTTCCCAAGTATCTTTTTTTTTTTCTTTTTAAAAAATCTGTATTGAGGAATACAATAGAGGAAAAGTTATTTTAACATGAAAAATTAGTATACAAAAATTATTTTAAAATACTTAGAAGTGTTAAACTGGACTATCTAATATAAAACTACTGTGCTTTCAGATGAAGGACTATCATTTTTAGCTGAATTAAAATACTCAGCAATTGAGCTATTTGGAAAGGGCTGTTTGCTCTGTGCAGCGCTGGAGATAGGTCTGTATAAATGTGTAGAGTGCATACATACACACTTTGAACATTAATTTAGTCACAGACCTAAGTTAATGTATTTGTAAGTTTATTTGATTGCAGCAGAAAGACAGACTGAAGTAAAATGTAATTCTTATTTTAACAGACTATAATTTTTATAGTCTGGTGACCATCCTCCTCCTGGCCCCAGAAATTCAGAGGAATTAAACAGAAGAAACATTTTCTTAGGAAACCAAGTCAGAAACTAAAAATAAGCTGCCTACACCTGTGGTGAAATTCACTGTCAGCCCCATCCACCCCCTCTGCTTGCTTATCTGCAAATTCTAATGGGAAGTGATTGACTATCAGAGAGAAAGGTTGGAAGACTTCTTGTTTTAAAGACATCCTGATTTAGGAGGGAGGGGGCAATTTAAAATTACCTTTCAAAATAATAGGCAAACGTTATTTCCAGGAATTTTTAGAAAAGCATAAAATAGCACTTGTAGTTTCCTCAAAGGTGTTCTCAGTTTCTGTATTACAGGATTATGAATTGGCGCAGCAGTAAACCACACTGTAAGCCCTAATTTTCTAATTAACTTTGTCACTCTTTATTTGGTTAGGAGTTGTGGATCCTTTTTAAAACCACCGATATAGATTCCAGTTAAGATCTGCACTTAATTTCACTTAAATGAAACAAGAGCCTGCAAGTGGATTAGTCTTAGATATTCACTAAGTTAGCAGTCTTGCTCTTTTCAATCACTTTAAATTGTCTTACTTTATGTTAATCTAGATTTTAACTCTAGAATCAGATATGCCTGAGGATTACATTCAGTCTAGCCAAACTTTCTGACTGTAGAATTACAATAAACTCCCCCAAATAACCAGTTCCTACTTGTAGTGAGAATATCTTTAGTAGGTTTATCCTGGTGCAAGAAACGTAGTCTTTCTAATATGCCTTTTTTGTGTGTTTTTTAACACTACCAGGTACATAGGATTTAAATTAGATGGCTTTTTTCCTAACAGTCTGCCCTGTTAGTAAATTGATTTGTCTTTGGCTAGAGTGAATGAGTGAGTGTGTGTGTGTGTGTGTGTGTGTGTGTGTGTGTATTTACCCACTTCAGAAATCTCTGAGCCCACATGAATTTTAACTATTCCATCAATAGTATAGTATTGTATATACATGTACATGCCCAGTTGTGCTTGTTAATAGACTGACAGGCAAATCTCCTAATCCCAAACCAAATCTTGCTATTTTTTTTTTCAGTCTACTAATAGAGATGAAAGAGAAGATACTGGCTCCTAATTTCTTATATAACAGAAAATAGAACTCCTTGTTTACCCAATCAAAACAATTTTAAACCAAGAAAGAAAATTAGGTCAACATTTTAGACGCAATATGGATTTGTCATCACTATTTTCAGCTTCATGTCTAATTATAATCTTAAATTTGATCCTGTAGCTTGCATTTGCTTACCATTTTTTAAAAACAAAGAAGACCAGCTTGCCAAATCTGAGAAAATTTTTCTTCTTGCACTCCTTGAGTATCCAAAAGGCACATAAGAATGTTTTCACCCCAGATTCATTTTAAGATCAGGAGAGACCTTGACCCACCACATTGACACTTTCCCCATTGACATTCGTGTCCAGTCATGTTCCTGAGCTAATGTTCATTGAAAGTAACCACTGTCCTGGGTAAGCCATGGCAAGCATTCCATAAATTCAGGTCTTCCTGGAGGATTTCATGTCTGGGGAGACATAGAACCACCCAGTAGGAATTTGTAGTTAGGGAAGCATTTGAATAACCACGGGTGCATGCTCACGGGCCTGGCTCTACAGTCCTTCCACTCAAATACCCTGTGGCACACCATAAAAAGGAGCTGCCCATTAGACTGGGGAGGAAGATTTTTTTTTTTTTTTTTTTTGGCCTAACTTTTTAATAGCAAAATGCCTTCATCTTTACCCTTAGGGAGCCTGGTCAGCCTTAAAAGGTTTATTACTGGAAATGAGAACATCCCATTCAGAGTATCTTTTCAGTAATAGACCCCCAGGAGGACCAATTTATAACAAATCTTGAGACTTCTTATCCATTTGTGATTGTTAGCTAGATCCTTAGAAACTCAATATGTTCATGACTCTCTTCACTGGATGAATGGATCTGGGGTCATCACGCTGCCAGCTCTCTTCACTTTTCTCATCTGCCTGTGATATGCAAGGTCAGAAGGACAGGAAAGGGCTTCCAAATTGCCTAGGCTCTAACCTTGGTTTCCTTCCCTATGAGCTCTCAGTTCCTCACATTTTTCTTAATGTTTTGCTGCTTGTAGTTGTCAGTGGAACTGAGTGGGAAGTTGAGAATGGTATGCACTGAAAACTTAACATCTAGTAGAAAAACGGAACACAGATTAGGGGATGTGATTTAGACAACACTATACTTGGGAAACATAAAAATGTTATAGATTGTTCTGACAAATGGGCTTCTCAGCCCCTGACATGGTAGGCTTGCTGGAGCTCTCAGGATTTCTTTCTTTCTTTTTTTTTTTTTTTTAATTGGCTTTTTTACTTAGTGCTCATGAAAATTGTTATCAGGTAAGGAATGAATATGAGATAATCTTGATATATTTTTAGGATAGATTTTTTTTTGTAATGTCAAAAACACAAAACTTTATACAAAATGAGCAATACTTTTTATAGTTCATTACCAATAATTAAATACAACAGTTCAGGTGGCTTGGCATAATCTGAAATATCCACGAACATCAAATGTCTTCAGACTAAATAGTTGTTAGCCAATAAGAACAGATACTCCCCTGGGCTAATACTGAGAGTCCCCAAAGGGCTGTGGCCCAGGGGCCCATAAGTCACCGTGTCAGTGCTGGTTACCATGTAGTGGGCTCACTCTCTTCCCCTCCCCTGCCCAAGAGACTGAAGCGTCCTCACTGGTATCACCAGCCAGCATGAGGGACCTGGTGCCTGTAACAGGGTGCTGCTTTCTGAAGGTCCTGGGATGCTTCCTATTACTGGGCCAGAGTGGTACCTGCTTCCATGCAAAAGTGGGGACAGGAGCCTTCTATCCCACTTTGTCATCCAGGTCCAGAAGCTGCCCTACTCCATTTGTTCAATAAGTAGGGCGTCTGATCTACTCTGTGCCAGGTATACCAGGTGAGCAAAACAGAGTTCTTATCTCCAGAAAGCCCCTAGTCTAATAGGAGAGGAAGACAGACACAGGTCTGAGTAAAATTACAAACCGTGAGAAGAAAAAAGTGCTCTTTTGTGCTATAAAGAAAGTAATAAACAGGGGTCCTCATTTAGATTCAAGAGCAGAGTAAGCCCCTCTGAAGAGGAACCTTGTGAGTGAAGTCTTCGATTTCAGCCTGACCACGCAGGGCAGAGAGGCACAGCTTGTGCAGAGATAATGAACTTGGTAAAAGATGGCCAGTGTGACCAGATCAGGTGAATGAGGAGAGGGTGACACGAAATAAGGCAGAGCAGGAGGCAGGGGCCAGAGAGTGCAGGACCTTGTAAAAGGCCATTCACCGCAGTGCCTTGTTAGAACCAAATCCTAGCCTTTCCACTTGAATTGAATCACTTTGTAGGTAATATATAAAACTTAGCCTTTTTCCTATCAAAAAGGGCAAGTAAATGCTTTCCTCTAGCCTCATTCATTCTGCAGGGAGTCTACGTACATAGTTTACGTGGGCTCAGATCCTTTGCTGCCTGGACTTGAGTCCCATCTGACCGAGGTGAGTAGGACAGGACAAGACCCCTGGAGGACTTGAGGAAGCAAAACTGAATGGTGTTTCAGCACTCTGTGTTCATTTACGTTTGAGGGCATTGAAAAGTGAGGTGTAACTTAATGTTTGGGGACCAGGAGAACTTCAGAGATGCCTTCTGGTGATTCCGAGTCCAATTATTCTATCAAAGGGAAGATAGGAGTTCTAGAAGGGGGGAAAACTTGGGCATTAATTGCAGATATCTGCTTCCATGTGTATTCCCAAGGAGAATGAAGTATATTTTTCATTTCATAATATTGCCTTAATTTCACACAAATTATGGTGTGGGCTAAGGTAGCCTTAAATATACAGTAGAACTATTATCATTATAGTAGAGTACAGAAGACATAAAATATTCATGTTCTTTGGGTTACAGCTTAACTTGCCATTTTGAGTCCACTAATTGTGGGTGAATTTAGCAAATTTTCTTTCAGGGACCAATACTCTAATTACCTAAATTAAAGTAGGCATTCCAGTTAGCCTTATGTTCAGAATCAGGCATAGTAAAATAAGTTCTTGTTTAGCTGACCTTTATCTTGGTGAACTGGATGTGGAACTGAGACCATGTTTTCTCACAGTGGTGATTTCTAGAGTGTTTATAAACTAGTAAAGCCATCTGATAGTCCTGGTCATTCCTTTTTTTACCCTCTATTTACGGGCTTTATTCTCTATGCAATACTTTCTTTCCAGGAAAAAAAGCTTTCCAAATTTCTGGAGTAGGGGAGAGTAGAGACAATAAAAACACTGAATGGCATAGAAATTACTATACAGAACTCTGTCCAGGCTCCATTATCATACAGGCTCCATTAACTAACATCTCCTGTAATTATTTAAATAACTGATTGCGGATTGATTGGTTATTGTCTCTGGAGTGGCCTTCTGGCTTTCCACATTGTTTACTGATTTTTGTGATTTAACTGAGCAAACATCCCCATCCTGTTAGACTCTCACCAGCTGAGACACACAGAGACCGGGTGGTGTAGGCAAAGAGCACCAGCTTTCAAATTAGATGCAGGTTCGGATCCCAGCTCTGTCGGTTAGTAGATGTGACTTTGGGAGGTTACTTCATCTCTTATCCTCCATTTGTTCTTACTCACAGAGGGACTCACTTAACCCACAGAGCTGTGATGAGTCGTATTTTGATTACATGGAAAGGTTAGTGTGATAGCAAGCCTGTAAGAGCACTGGGTACATGGTGGTTCTTTCCTCTTAATACTTGGGAGTCTGTTCATCTGGCCCCCACATAAGACTTCTTTAGTGAGATACCAGCGAGAGATGGAAGGCAGCCCTATGTATTCCCCGAGGGAAATGAGATTCCACTCCTCGGCAGGGAGTGGAGATAGAAACTCTACATGAGGAGGAATGACTGAAGCCCTACAGTCTACATAGTATCCATGAGAGGCACCAGATTTACCTCTGCTGCCTTGGTGCCGGGAGTGGGAGTTCCTGCTCTGGCCCACACAGCACAGGACAGTGGTAAACGGACACTCAGGAAGAGGCAACAGGATGATCGGTCCTACCAAATGGCTTACTAGTGGTCAGCCTGGAGGTGACTCTAGGGACACTTCGTTTAGTTTTCTACGTGTTTCCCTGTGACTGAGATTGCCCTGTCCTCCTGCCAGGGAGGACAGCACATGTATGTACTGCTTGACCCCAGCAAGAGCAGTCAGGAAAGAAATGTGAATCTGTCCCCCTCCCCGCCTCCATCCCTATGAGGCCTGCCTTTTGAGCTCTGCTTCTATAGCCTAGGATCTAGCTCTTTCTCTCTCAGGTTTTGAGGGTTTTTTTTTTTTTTTTTTAGTTCTAGTTCTTTCCCCCAGAGACTTACATCTTCCTCTGATACTTGGCAGCAGTAATGCCCATCAATCAAAGGGAGTTTATATCCTTGTCTCAAGGAAGCTCATGTTTCTTTTTCCAAGGGAGTGGAGCCATGCCCGTCACCTTGACAGGACAACTCAGAAGACATTGCAACAGGCCTAATATTTTTACAAATGAGTAGCCGACCTCTGTGAACTTGACCCATTGAATTAAGTAATGCTCTCAGTTCCCTTGCTAAAATGCACTGGTGATACCTAATATCCTAGACATCTCCTGCTCCCCACTAGGAGATAGAGATAATACTCAAGTATTCCCCCCACCTCAGCTCCATGTCTGCTCCCACCAGGTAAATTCTAGGGTTTTTTGGTTTTGTTTTGTTTTGTTGCTTTTTGTTTTTTCAAGATTTTATTTATTTATGAGATAGAGACAGGCAGACACAGGCAGAGGGAGAAGCAGATTCCCTGCAGGGAGCCCAATGCAAGACTCGATCCCAGGACCCCAGGATCACAACCTGAGCCGAAGGCAGATGTTCAACCACTGACCCACCCAGGTGTCCAGATAAATTCTAGTTTTAACAAGCAACTTAAACCTGTCTTCATAGATTTCTTAATGATTATTTAAATGATATAATTTTAATAAGATAGTTCAAAAAGTGCATCGTTTCTTTAAAAAACAAATGGGATGCTTTGGGAAATCTGATAAAGGCACATTGTTAAATTGTTAAATTAAGTCGGGAACAGATAACTAGAAAGATTTTTTTTTTTTTTAATATAGGATTTTTTTTTTTTAAATAGCCGTGGCCCCGTGTCACAAGATTGGTACATTGGTACAATGAATGTACATTGATATGATTTCAGTGAAAGCATTAAATTTGAAATCTCTTTGTATCATAGTTTTATGTTTCCCTGTTCAAACTGTCATTTTACATTAACCAGTTAACCCATACCACTGCCAATGTTATCAGATAAGAATATTTCTTCTGTACCCACACACAAGACTGACAATGCAATTTGCAGGCAAAATGAAAATGTAGAGCCCCTTGTTCTAAAATCAAAGAGAAATTCAGAACGGTCTCAACAGAGGATCATGGCCAGCACAGAGCCCCTCTATGCCTGGGACCCCATGTGTCTGCACAGCCTGAACCCCCTGACAAAGGGGCTGAGAAGGAGCAGTGGCGTTTGAGGATGTCCCTTGGCGCTCTGTTTCCAGTGCCAAGGAGCTGCGCACCTGCCCGTTGCTGAGTTATGGGTTGGGAGGTCTTTATACTGAGCCAGATCCATTCTACTTTAATCTCTGCCCAAGGCAGAACATATCTAATCCCCTTTTCAAATATTGATTCAAAACCTACCTTAATTTCATCTTCTTAATGAACTTTATTCAGTGGCTGTGTGGTTTTATTTTATATTTTTTTAAACCTCCTCCATCTCCTCTCTCTTGCTACGCTCTCTGGTTTTTCTGTATCCTTCTGAAGGGCAGTGCCCATCCTTATCCTGTACAGATGCCAAACTCCTAATGTGATATGGGGATTTGGAGCTTAAATGCGACTAGAATACCTCATTTTCACTAATGGCATCAAATGTTATATTAGAATTTTAGGTAATATAAATACCATTACTTATACTGAACTTGATAGCAAAGAAACCTACTTACTTTGTTAAAAAATTGTTAAATGTTTTATTATGAAATAATTCAAATTTGAAGGGAAGTATGTAAAAGGCTACTGATTTAACGTACTTCTCATTGAGGTTTGTTATTGACGGAATTGCAGCATAATTGCTCCGTGACACATCCCCATTTACAATCTTTTTTCAACTGGCTGCTACTTACCCAACATACTCTTCCTCTGTATTAGTATAGTTGAGTTTTACAACCTGAAGGCCTTAACTCTGTCTAATAGAACTTTTCTTCGTTTGGGCCCATATACATGGAGTGCCTATAGCTGTACTAGAGACCTCCACCGGGGAGTTCTAAAACCAACATTCTTTCCAGCATAATTTTTAAGTTTATTAAAATTCTATGAAATGAACCTTGAAAGCATTATGCTAAGTGAAAGCAGCTAGACACAAAAGGTCACGTATTATATGATTCCATTTATATGAAATATCCAGAATAGATAAATCCGTAGAGACAGAAAATGGATCAGTGGCTGCTGGGAGCTAGGGGGGAGGCAGGAATGGGGAGTGATGGCTTAAGGATATGGGGTTGTCTTTTGGAGTGATGAGAATGTCTTGGAACTAGATAGAAGTGGTTTCGTATTTCCAGTGTACTAAACCACAGAATTGTTCATTTTAAAAAGAATTACTTTTGTGTTACATGACTTTTGTCTCAAAAACGCTCTATGAAATGATATTTAAATATTTGGAATTCAGCATTGTATATAGTATGGAACTCAATAATGTTGATATTTCTTTACTAGTAACTGATGAGTATTGTTTACTATATACCCAGTCTGACGTGCTACTTTTTCCTGGTAGGCATGAAGATGGTTATTGACAGTATAGCAATTCTTGCAGATACATAGTGTTTTAAGAGCAAATTAAATTCCTATAATATTTGAGACTGTCATTTCATTGTGCTCCTAGCAAATGGAAAGTTCTATAACTCTCTAGTAATGTCTTAGGTGCTAGTATATTCTCTCTGGCCATTCACTTGAGCAGTTCACTGCTTGGTGTAAGACTATAATATTCCACACTGGCAAATGAAAGTGTTTGGGTCAAACCTAGAAAATTTTCCTCTGGGGAGACTCCAAACGGGAATGTCTTTTGAATAGAGTCATAAAAATGGCATCATTTGTATTTACTACTAACATTCATTTCCAAATAAGATATATCATTCTTAACAGATAATGGTATTTTAAGAAACGGGCAAGAGATCGATTTTTTTTTTTTTGTAGTTCTGTGTTTTTGTATGGATACAATCAATACCTATTAGAAAACCACACAAGATAAAAGTTGGCTCTTAGTGTTTTGAAGAATTTGAATGAGTCTCCAGGAGAAAGTGCATTTTCAGTTGGTGTCATTTTAGCTAAAAGTAATAAAATGATTAAAATGATTTAAATAAGAACTGTAGCTCCCAGAACCGGAAATCCAGAGGACAGGGAGGGTTTAAAGTTAGTGTGCTTTTGGTGCTTCCTTGCTGATTGTGTTGTTTTGTTCCATTTCCCTAACCACATTTGGTAGGCGAAATTCAACCTTAATTATGTATTATAGACTTTCCCCTGACTTTAAGCCATGGCTCCTTTTGTTTGAATAGGTTTAAAAAAATAAATCCCAAACTGTGAAAAACTGATTTTTAAAATTACTCTAGTCCACATTTTCTATCTCAACTCTTAATTTAATCACAGTTCTTGAGGAAATGAACCTAGGCAGTCTTAATTGAATGTCTCTATGCCTGTGGAATTCTTTTCCTCTGATGGCATACCAAAAGTGAAATCTGTTGAGCTTTGAGTTTTTGCCACAAAGCCTCTGAACCACATTTTAGTCAATAACTCCTCTCACACCTTTTTTTTTTTCCTGCTCTGACTCCCAATTCCCAACTGTTCTTCAGCATTTTGCTATCGTGCAGAGGTGCATCCCACTGGCCCAAGGCTGGGATCTTGCCGACAAATGTATTTTTGTTTGGCTTGGACATTGTTTTTAAATTTTGGAATAGCGGCCAACATTTTTTTTTTAATGGGAAAATTGACATAAGACTCCAGTTTTACCTTGTCTTAGAAAAACCAGATCTGAAAACAACTGGACATGAAATCCTCCAAGGCAAAAATTCTGGCCCATCCTCTCTGACTGTTTTATATTCTTTCCCTGGCCCCTGAAGACATTTGAGTTTCCACCCCCGTAGAGTACATTAGTGCGAACTGGTGCCGTCCTGTTTTCTAACTTCATATATAGCGTGCCATCTCCTGCAGACCCAGATAAAGTTAAAGATGATTTTCTAAGCAAAACACAAGCCTGATTGTTCCTGCTTTGATGAGGCTATCCAACATATAAGGCTCTACAGCTTTTTGAAGACTCCCATACGCTTTTAACTCTTTGGAAATCATCAACATCCTTAGACAAGATTTTGGATCAGAAGAATTCAATGTGCACTTCATAGTCCAGTCTTGGAAAAGGTTTACGACCATTAGGCCGGTAAAAACGTAAAGTCCCACACCATTTCCTGTGATGGAGGAGGAGTTGCATCATCCATGAGGACTGACCCTAGGTAGCTGAGGAGACACAGCCATTTAGTCAGTTGTGGTTTGGGTGCCTGCAGGAGCACCCCCTCCAGAACACCCACTGTGAGTGTCACTCCTGCTGATACTCTGTCTATGCAGATTCCCTGGTCATTTATTAATATTTCATCACTCCAGCTCATTAAGGCCAAACCCAATCAGTTTGTGGTCCCCACCTCACATGTAGAACTGCAGCATCAACATGCATACCATATTCGTATGAGTAGATAATAAAGCAGCAGCAGCAAGGCATGGTGTTCTTGCTCAAAGAGGAGTACAGTGTCAGTCTCACATTTCCTTATTGCTCTTGAGGGTTATAGTTTTGACCTAGCTCCAAGACCTTTTCCACCCCCATCAGACAAACTCATTTTAAAACCCAAATGCACATCCCTTTATATTTTTCCAGCAGACTGTCACCCTCTCCTTTCCCCTGACCCCCTCTGACCTGCCTGTCCCACACACCAGGGTGATGCCTGGGGCCTGAGTATACCAACACTAATAACAATCTCAGACCACACAACTTAATGTTCCATTCCTGGCTTAGTGTTTCTGGTCTGATTTAGATGTTTATCATGGAAAGTCTCATCATTGGGGAAGCATGTAAGTTGGAAGAAACCCTCATGTTCTCTTAGTAGTGACTTAGTTGGCCATTATAACATTTTTATGATTAATAGGATTTTGCAGACAGACAAGTTTTGAGAAGTGTTTATAACTACTAAGCATTCCCATATAGTCAGTGTTTGTTACTTTACCCACCTAGGTAATCTGGATTGTCCTTAAAATTGAAACTGCTTTGCACTATTTCACCATGGCAACCATTTGAAATCCAAGTTCTCAATAGGTCATTGCCACTTTGGACTCTATTTAAGCACTGTGGGTAGTAATGCCTAGTAAAATGTAATTTCTGGAAGATGCTGGTCGTTCAGTGCCTTTGTTGAGTGAGTTCACTAATAACTAAACTCCATGCACACAGGTTTTTTGTCTGCTTTGTTGACTGGTATATCCCAGAACACTCAAATAGAAAAACAGAATAATACTGAGTGCCTTGTAGATACCTGATAAATGTTTGTGGAATGAATGAAGGATTGACTTAACACCTACCATTCTGCATACTTAACACTGATCATTCTGCATAAAAATGTATGAGGTTCTTTGTGCTATTAGCTTTCATAGGTCTTTATCACATCACTGGCATGTGTTAGCAGCAAAAAGTCTGGGGGGGGGCGGTCTGCACTTGTACAATTCAGATTTATAGACTAAGCAGGATGGGCATTCCAGAGGTTTCTGTCTTCCAGAATTGTCTCAGAAACCAGAAGCTGGAATGTGGTCGTTTCTTACTACATTACCCAGGCAAGAATAAATTCATCATTTTTATCTCACCATTTCTCATTAAAAGCCCAATGCCAATATCTCGTCCAGAACAGTACCAAATTTCACATTTGGCTAACCTAAGAGCTGAATGTATGTTTGAATAGCACGTTGTAGGCCTATGGCAGATTAACTCTCTGGAAATAAAAAAATATATGTATTTAACTGACCTCCAGCCAGTTAGAAATAAATCCTCTGCATAATCTGCCAAAATGTCATTTGGTTGTGAACAGGGCATCTCATTTGTCCTATGAGATCCTGCATCTCAAATGTCAGGCCACTGCGGTATTTTCTGCTTCTGTTTTGTTCTTTCAAGCAGCTGTATCTATGATAAGGTGGATCTGTGACGAAATACAATTGTCATCCTTGTGTCATTAGCTACATTTTTACTTTATTGAACTATCTGTGGGATGAGGAATTTTTTTTAAATGTAGTTTCTAACCATTTAGTTGGTGTTTATGTTTCTGATTTCTTCTTAAGCTTTCAACCTATGGCTTCCTTTCAGTTAGCCCTGGTATGACCTCTCACATCAAGTTCTATTCGAACAGCAACTAGAAATTTTAATCTACTATTACCACATTTAAAAATAAGGTCTCGGGGCACCTGGGTGGCTCAGTGGTTGAGCACCTGCCTTTGGCTCAGGTCATGATTCCGGAATCCTGGGATCGAGTTCCGTATCAGTCTCCCCGCAGGCAGTCTGCTTCTCCCTCTGCCTATGTCTCTGCCTCTCTCTGTGTCTCTCATGAATAAATAAATAAAATTGCTTTAAAAAAATAAAAATAAGGTCTCATGCATCTGGGTGGATGCCTTTAATCATGATTTTCTCATTGCTTAACACCTTATGTTTTGACCTATACTTCTGATGGATGATTGATGCATTTCCCTTTTTTAGTTCAGAAATTTCATACAATTCAAAAAATTCTCTAATATGTGGGATCGAAATAACACTTAACAGGACGAAGTCACAGTTTCATTTTTGCTCTTCTAGAAGAACATACCTGTTTCTGGATATATAAATAGGGTTTAAAGTTTACAAACAATATCCTTTTTAAATTTCTTGAATAATTGTACACTTAGAATCCAATTGACATCTTGGTCTCATTAACTCCCATCACCCACTGCTGTCTGGCCATCCTCACCAGGACCTCCTAGGTGTCAAATTTACCACCACTCTTCCAGCATTGGTTGAATGTTTAGCATCTCGATTTTGTTTTTTTCTTGTTCTTGCATAAAAATCAAATGAATTCTCTGGTACTGTAGGTTCTTTAACAATGGATAGGAATGTACTGGGTAGCAGAGGGAATTTCGCCTGAGAAGAGCTACTTTAGTGAGGACGATCTATGTGATGATTCACCCATAGGGATCAATTCTCTGACAGTGTTACTTTTAAAACCACATGTATGGGGCACCTGGGTGGCTTAGTCGGTTTAGTGTCTGCCTTTGGCTTGGGTCATGATCTCAGGGTCTTGGGATCGAGCCCTGCATTGGTCTCTCTGGTCGGTGGAGATACTGCTTCTCCCTCTGTGCTCTCTCTTTCTAATAAATAAATAAAATCTTAAAAAAAATAAAACCACATGTATGGTCTCACATTCACCACAGATTTTTTTTTTTAAGATTTTATTTATTCATGAGAGACACACACACACACACACACACACAGAGGGAGGCTCCATGCAGGAAGCCCAATATGGAACTCGATCTCGGGACTCCAGGATCATGCCCTGAGCCAAAGGCAGATGCTCAACTGCTGAGCCACCCAGGTGTCCCTCACAGATTTTTTTTTTTTATTCCTTATTTTGGTGATGACTAGCTTTGTTGCTGAGAGGATGATCCAGGTGGCGGTTCCTTATGCTGGCTTGGTTTAGAGCCCTGAAGCACCCGACAAGTGATGGAACATTGATCATACTCTTCAGCCCTCGCTAGCCCAGTCTCAGCTGTACCAGCTAACAGATGTCACTACTGAGGGAAAAAGTAACAGCCCAGAGTGCTGCTCCCCTTGACCTGTGGGGGGCTAAGTGCTCTGGGCAGATAGTGTCTTCAGTGCTGCTCTTGGTTAAAGCTGTAGGTTGTCGATTGTTCCCTGTTATCACTATAGCTACCCATTACACAAAGCATAGAGCATAAGGAGACAGTTAAGCTGCTTAGCCTGCTGGGGGTGGTATTCGAGTATCCCTAAATACCAGAGTTCTTTAGGTGGTTTTATTTTTTTAAGATTTTTTTTTTTTTTCATCAGAGAGACAAAAAGAGGCAGAGATAGGCAGAGGGAAAAGCAGGCACCTTGCAGGCAGTCTGATACGAGACTCGACCCCAGAACCCCAGGATCACACCCTGAGCCAAAGGCAGACGCTCAACCACTGAGCCACCCAGGTGCCCCTTTTAGGTGGTTTTAAATGGTTCATTCTCTCTAAAGAATTTTACGTGTGAACTTCTAAAGTTGTCGTTTAGTGTAAACTAAATCAGCTCTGTCACCATGTTCTATGCTGGCAATGCGTTTTTGGTTTGGTTCTGTTTTTTCCCCCCTCTCCTTATATTAATATGGTGAAGCCTTCATCCAGGGAAGAAAGCGGTGGTGGTTTTTTTTCCCTTAAGGCAGGAAATAAGATGTAGAAGTATCAACGACAAGGTAGTCCTCAAAGCAGCTTTACCTTTCTGTAGCTTTTACTGGGACTAGCCATCAAGTTTTTGAGTAGTTGAGGTGTTTGAAAATCTTAGCTAAAAGGCACGAAGATCTGAAAGGTGATAGTATTGTATGTTGGAAAATATCACCATAATTCTTTCTAAAATGGTTGTGCTAGAGAACAAGGAGGGCATTTTGATAGTGCTTCACTTCCTCTTTTGGTTTACTATTCAGGTGCCCAAGGAGACCTTCATATAGGCCTCACGACTGCTTTGCAGGAGCAACATCAGCTTTTAGACAGAATGGAAGCCACCCTGGTGCCTGTAGGGGGGGATTGGTGCTTGTGAGGGGCACCAATAGTGCCTCTTAAATCCTGATTTTTATCTTAAATACCTGCCTTAAAACAATAAATCTGTTTTAAGATGGTAGCTATCTGGGTAGCATTCACTGTGGTTATGCATACAAGTTCTGGTGAGCCGTTCAGATCCTACATCAGCCCCTCCCGAGGTATGTGACTTTGAGCAAGGTACTTCCCTCTGTGCCTCAGATTCCTCTGTAAATATGTTATCATTAATGTTTTTTAAAGGTTGTATTTATTTATTTGAGAGAGAGAGAGAGCACAAGTAGGGGGAGAGGCAGATGGAGAGGGAAAGCCTTAAGCAGATTCCCCACTGAGCAGGGAGCCTGGCACGGGGCATGATCCCTTAACCCTGAGATCTTGACCTGAGCTGAAATCAAGAGTCGGATGCTTAACCTACTGAGCCACCCAGGTGCCCCATTATCATTAATTATTAAGACTAGTTTTATTTATCCAGAGTGGCAATATCACTATTCTCATTTGCAGAATTCCTCAAGGTCAAGATGAGGAACTGTCAACCCAAGGACTTGCTCAGCCAGTGGTCATTAGCAGTCAATGAAATTAAAATCTTACTAAAAGGAACTACAACAATATGATTGTTTGGGGGTTTCAGTATCCTTGGGTGACTTAGTGCAGACTGGTCTTAGTGAAAACATCAGGACCTCCCCCAACTGGTGCCATGCCATCCTAGGATCTGATTGTAATTCCGGGTATCATCTCCTTAGTGGTTTGTTTTATGAAATGATTGGACAGCCATGAACACAGTACATCCGTAAAAGAGAAACATTATTTACCTTTTGTCTCAAGATTAGCATATCTTCAGATTTCTCATAAATGCTCTGCTACCCTCCATAGTTAATGAACTCTACTACCACAGATGTATCTATGATGAGGAGGGATGTTATCAAGAAGTTTACATCCCTGCTCCTTGCTCCTCTCACACTTGGCTAATCTACATCTGCTAACACTCTTCTTAGCACCCTGGAAGTATAGGATTATGATAAGTCTGGAGATGGGGGTGGAGGTGGGGTGGGGCGAGGCATTAATTTTGTAGTAGAGCTGTAGTTGGGCCAGGAACTGCATTGTCATCGCTTGTGCCCGGTCTTTTGAATCAGGAATCGACTTTCAGTTGCAACTCGCAGCTTTTCACTCGATTTCTTCCACTGGGTAGGAAGAGCCAGATCTTCCCAGAGCTAATGAGATCTCGCTGCCTTAAATAGCAGTGGAGTAAGCAGTACTGCCTTGTTCTCTCTGAGGCTACACATTACAGCCCACAGTCTTGTTTGCCCTTTTCACTGCTGTCAAACATTCTTCTGATTTTTATTCCTCTGTGCATTATTGATGATCATCCCCAAGTCAGCATCTCTTTCCCAGCTCCTCTTCTGTATTTTGATTGCTTGTGACTCCTCTTAGTCCTCGATCTCATTACTGCCCACGCCATGAGCCCCTTTTCCACATCCTCCTAAGAACAACTCCCTTCCCTGAGAACATCAACCGCTTTGTTTACATGGATAGCAGACTACGTGTGCCTCATGATGACCTCACGGTGTTCCTCTCTTGTCTCGTCCCTTGCCAGAAGTGTTTTGTCTGTCTCCTTCTATTCTTTATTCCTTGAATCAATGTGACACCTATTCCACTTATTTTTCTTTTTTTATCTGCTACCTGTCGTAAAAAGTCTAAATCCATTTGTTGTGCTCAGCTATCTAAGGCTGAAAGACAGCAAATTGGTATCTTCTCTTTTTATTAAAGGAGGGAATGGAAATCTGAAATTCAAATAGTTCTACTGTGTTTCATGTACTTGTGAGGAACTTGTGATATCTGACCCCTTCATAAGTACAGAACATTTCTGCAAGTTTGGTAATCTTCTCATTCAGAAATTCCAATATCATTGCAAAGGACTAAAACAGAAATTGCAATCATTGTTCCTTGGATTACCTTGGTTGCTATTTTTAAGCATAAGAATGATTTGGTCCCCCTGCAGTCCTTAGAGACCCAGCACATCCTCACTGCTGGCTATCACATTTCCCCAGCCATTCTTCTAGTAACTTCTGATAACAGCAAAAACCTTTTTGATAATTATCTTGACTGTGTATGGCATTAAGGCCAAGGTTCTTGAAGCATACATTCAAGATTGTCTCTGCTTTCCCCATCCCAAAGAAGATTGGAATTTCTAATAACTCCGTTTATTGTGCAAGGAGGTGGTGCTAGTCAAGCACATATAACTGGTGAATTCGAATCTAGAGAAACAGAAGTGAGATGAAGACTTAGAAAAGCTGTGCCAAGTACCTAAGTACTTGGCAAACTCGATATTTCCTTCCATCCCAAAATACTGCATTTTATTTAATGAATAATATAGAAGTGCAGGTCCATTACAACAGTGAATCTTAGGCTGCTAAGAGTTTAAAGTTAAGGTGGTTTGAAAGCTACTAAATTTCTAGGATATTCATTTCTTGAAAGTACCTTCTTATGACTTGTAGGAGGTGGTGAATGACTATCTTGATACCCTAAAGCATGTAAGTTAGTATTTATTATTAATAGTAATGCATACATGGAGTCTTTGGGGCTGTGTCTTACTATTTGGGTGACTCCTTTTCCTCCGAAGTTACTGTCACATTTTCACCAAGAGTTCAACAAGGCTAGTGGTTTCATCACAGTGTACTAGCAGGTAATAAAGTTGTAACAGGGCAGCCCTGGTGGCTCAGCGGGTTTAGCGCCGCCTCCAGCCCAGGGCGTGATCCCGGAGACCTGTGATCGAGTCCCACATCAGGCTCCCTGCACGGAGCCTGCGTCTCCCTCTGCCTGTGTCTCTGCCCCTCTCTCTCTCTCTCTCTGTGTCTCTATGAATAAATAAATAAAGTGTTAAAAAGTAAATAAAGTTGTAACAGTGTGTGCTGTGGAAATGGGTCACAAGGAGATGGGAACTGCTTCCGTAGATACTCTCAAATGTAAGACACACAACTTCCTTGGGTCTGATGGGAAGATGTACAGACTGTTGTGCCTGAAGAAGGAAGGCTGAAGTCAGTAACCCCGGGATGTCCCTTCTTTTTTTTTTTTTTTTTTTTTAAGATTTTATTTATTTATTCATGAGACACACACACACACACACAGAGAGAGAGAGAGAGAGAGAGAGAGAGAGAGAGCAAGGCAGAGACACAGAGGGAGAAGCAGGCTCCGTGCAGGGAGCCCGATGTGGGACTTGATCCCTGGACTCCAGGATCACGCACTGGGCTGAAGGCAAACGCTCAACCACTGAGCCACCCAGGCATCCCCCCTTCTAACCTCAAGACCCATTATAAGCTGCTTTTCTGCTGCCAACTTTATTCATAGCGCTTTGGTAAAACAAAAGTACAAACAAAAAAATCAATTTGGAATTTCTTGCACTGAAGTTGATTTTTTTTTTTCCCAGTGTTGTTTTTATCTTCATTGCAATAATGGCTCTTCCTTCTCCATTACCCTGGTGGTAAGAGAACAATGTCAGGAGAGAAAAATGAATTTGCTGATAGAGGGTTTCTTATCTGTTCAATTAGGATAACTAATATAGTAAGATACAGTGATTTCTCCATTAACGAATCATCTGGGGAAAAGAGCTCCTCTACATAATGTTGGTTGCCTTAAACCCACTCCCCATGCACAGCAACATCTTAGACTAGCTGAGACTGCCTGCATGAGAGTACCCAAGTCAGGTATTTTAATTCCTCCTTTAATTTATCTTAATCCAGGCAATGTACTGTATTAATTTTTTTTCACAGTCTCCATGAGAATGTCATTTTACATGGGCAGTAAACACGAAGACTGGCTGTACACGTATAAAGCTTTTTCATTTTAAAGCATATACAAAAGTCAACATATTTAATATGTTCAATTCTAATCAGCACATCGCATGACTATTAAAATCTTTTCACTTTTCCAAAGCCCCAAACCAGAATTTTAGATTTTTTTGTCTAGACTTTAGTCCACATCACTAACTGGTGTCATACTAAAAACTCCTTTCCTGGAAGATAAAGCCTATCCTCGAGAGAGGACAAGGTCCAGACGGTCAGTCCCCGCCAGCTTCCTCACCTGTGTCTCCCGCCATCCCTCTGTTTGAGGCTTGCTGCCGCACGCTGGGCCCTCAGTGGCACTCTCACACTTGCCCTGCTCTCCTCTTTTCATGTGCTCTTCCTCTACCTGGAATGTTCCCATTCAACTGGCAAACGCCTATTCTTCTTTGTAGACGTAGATTAAATATCACTCTTCCTGGAGTCTTACCCAGAACTACCCTCCAGGCAGTTTGCCTTTGCTGTATTTACACCTTATTCCTACCTGCCAACAACACTTATGGGATCTTGCCCACGCACTAGACATGACAAGTGTGTTTGTGTCACTTGTGTTTGTATCTCCCCAACATACAGGAACACCAGCTAGATGGTACACACTTTCATAGGAATTTGTTTAATAACTGAACGTTGTACATGATTGGAACACACATCTGCTTTTAAAAAGTCATGGATCTTAACAGGCCACAGCTTTTCTTGTACACTTCTCAACACACCATCCCCTCCCTCCGTATCCCCAGCCATTGGGTCACAACATGGAGGGTTCAAGTTCTCTGGTCTCCTCATGAGCTACTTTCTCATGATAAAACATATGTGTGAAGGATCTTTGAAAAGTACTACTTCCCACCCCCTTTTGAGTCTTGGAAGGGTTGGAAACAGTAGGTTAGAATCCAGAAGGCTTTGAGTTTTCAAGTTGGGATGAAGGCAGGCACAGGAAAGTAGGAAAACATAGTCTAAATCTCAGTTGTAATTGAAGGAGAAAAGACCCAGGGCATGTTGTCATGGCGAAAGGATAATCTTATAAGAGTGAGTGCTATGTACCCAGCTTCTAGCATCTGGAAGACCTAGTACAGAAGGGAGGGATGAGGAGATCTGATGTTCACTGTACTATAATCAGAAAGTACATATAAATGCCTGAATTCCTCATAGGTTTCATTGTATTTTAAGGACAAAGAGAGGCTAAATACCCCTTCCTTCCACCATAAAGGAGAATTCCATCTCTACTACTTTCTAATTATCTAAAATTTGTTTTCCATGAAATCTGTCCTTCTATCCATAATGAGAGATCAAGCTCAATTTTAATTATAGGTTCCTGGAAGAGTTAACATAATACCCTTGACAAAATGTGCTGCTAGTTTATTTTCATTCATTCAATCCATGATTATTTACGTGCACCTTCTGTGAGCCAGACCCTGTGCTGGGCATTGGGTGTAGAACAGTGAGCTGAGTAGACCTTGCCTCTGTCTTTGTGCTGCCTTGGCCAACTGGAAAGGGGGAAGAGTTTCTCAAGCATTTAACAAGGTCAAGGAGTTACTTCTATATCATGGGGTAGGATTATGTAGAGTAAAAGCTGGAGATCTGAAAGGACCAGCCTTATGTCACTCTGATCAGCTCTAGTTCATTTTATCTTTGTGGGCTTCTGAGAAACTACGTCCTAATCCTGTTAACCAGGTACTTGTAGATCTTGATTTTGTTCATTCATTTAGCACCTCCCAGATGCCAGGTTCAGTGTTGGGTACTGGCTGGAACTCTGGAGGTGATAGCTGGTATCGGTTTTCAAGGAGCCTCAGTCTAGATCCCTCGTAAGCAGGATGACCATTCCACTGTATCACATAAACCAAGACATTTTGAGGGTACAAGGCGAGAAGGCTCTCTAGCAGGGTGATATGTAAACATACCTCCTGCATTTGTGGCCGTCAAGTCACTTTCTTCTGGGAACAGCCTTTGAAAAGTAATGGCTGCCTCTTGACAGAGGTTCTGATGCTTTGTCAGGCAACTTGTGTCTCTTTGGGAATCTACAGCCCCAGGATGGGTGGTAAACTTTGACAAACGTTATGTGCGGGTTCCTTGGCTCTATGGAAAAAGAAAATCAGGACCTAACTTTTTATTAAACAGGTACTTTTTAAAAGCTTATGATGGGCAGCCCGGGTGGCTCAGCGGTTTAGCGCCGCCTTCTGTTCAGGTTGTGATCCTGGAGACCGGGGATCAAGTCGCATTTCGGGCTCCCTGCATGGAGCCTGCTTCTCCCTCTGCATGTGCCTCTGCCTCTCTCTCTCTCATGAATAAATAAATAAAATCTTTAAAAAAATAAAAAATAAAAGCTTATGATAGTGTCAAAAGAGTTTAATAAAACATTTAAAAAAAATAACTAAATAAGAAAAATAGTTGTAGACCGACCCCATACACCAAATCTGAGAACCAGTATAATAGGCATCATGTTCAAACTATCATCTCTCTGTTGCATGTTAACCTTTAATATCTGCACGTGGGTCCCTAAACTCTAATTTCACAGTGACTCTGCCAACTGTGCTTTCAGTTGTGCACACTGCCCAGTGGACCTTAGCACAACTAGCCAGTACCTCAGATTTCTAGCAGGAGCATCAGCATTGACTATTACTCCTACTAGCACCCCAATCAGAGCAGTTAGCTTCCCTCGGCCACTCCGTTTGTGTTATCAAGCTCTGCATGCTCTCCTTCAAAGATGGGTGCAGTTACCTTGCATGGGGAAAGGGGAATTGGTCAGGGGGTAAGGGAAAAGATTATGGAGATGATCTTTCAGATTTAATCGTGTGTAAAAATGAGACCTTTGTTCAGTGCAATTAATGTCTCACATTTACTAGATAAAATCAAAGCTGTAGGTACAAAGTAAAAGTCTGCCAAACTCATGCCAGCTTATTTTCATGCAACAATTAACAATAAATTGTTAAAAATTAAGAATAAAGAACAAATGTTAAATTGAATATGACACTGTGACAAGAAGCTGCTTTATGAAGTGTTTAAATTTATTTCATAAGCGTTTTTTCCACATTCCTATTCTCTCTCCATCTTTTATTCTATCTATCATTGATTGTGAAGTTTCTGCAAAAAGTTCCATTTAAGTATCTTACCTGTTGTTGGAGATACTATATAAAACAGCCAGTTTTCTTAGACTTGATCCAAACCAATCTATCAAAATGGTGGAGGAAGGGAGGGGGCAGGTTAGTATTATTCATGGAATAGTCCAGAGTAGTCCTGTTTAGTGTGATTCATGTACTGGCTTGTGCCACAATAGCAACCAACATTATTAAGTACATCATGAAGTTCAACTAACTTTTGAGGGTTGGGTTGAGCGGGGGGTGGGGGGGGGAGGGGGAGCGGAAGTAACAAGACTCTCTCAATGAAGGAAGCAATGATTGATTGCCATGTAGTGCACACTCCATACCTCGCATGGACCTGTAAACATTTTGGCAGCTGACTACTTTAAGTTTCATTGGTCTAAGGCACAGAGAAAGTGATTTTCCAAGGTTTATATTATGTACTATAAATAGCATTAGATTTTAGGTCCCTTATTGTTTAGGCTATCTCCTGATCTAGAGTGAAGTCCCAGTCAACCCTTGAATCAGTTTGATTTCATGTTATTAAAGAGGTGAACTGGGGCACCTGAGAGATTCAGTAGGTTAAGCATCTGCATTTGGTTCAGGTCATGATCCCTGCTCAGCAGGGATCCTGGTTCTCCTCCTTCTACTTCTCCCCTCTGCTTGTGCTTTCTCTCTCTCAAATAAACAAAATCTTAAAAAAAAAAAAAAAAAAAAACGAATTGTTCTGCCTTGGTCTATACCTTTCACTGGCTACTAAACTCTTCAAATGCTTTGGAATATACCACAAAGAAGAAAATAACTCCAGGAATGAAGATAAAATAGGTGTTCTCTGGGGCAGTGCCACATTAATGTATGAGGAACCCCAGCTCTCCTCCGTGTAGGATGGCCACATACGTGTGTGAGAAATGTTTGTGTTTGAAAGGTGACTGCCACGTGCTGGGAGTCCTTCGGGTTTCTTCAAGCTTTGTGCTTACACCAGATGGCTCTGCCTCAGTTGGCTGCATGGCCCATAATTTAAATAGCATTCCTTTTATCGATGTGTTTACTATCTCATTGATTTTAACTTTTCCAAAGCTTTTCCCAGTCCAGAAGCCATTAGGTTAAATCTCAAGCTCTGTGTCCTTAAATTAGTATGTGGCTACTGAAAAGCCTTATTATAAAATAAATCAAGATAAAGGAAAAGTGACAATAAGTTGATTCTATGAATTATTTCATTTCCCTTTGGTGTATTTCCTCTGACTGATTAGAACTTTTCTAGAATTCATATGATTTGACAAGGTCATAGAGGCAGCTTAAAGCTTATTTCTGTGCTTTTGTTTTCAATCAAGTGACTATAAGCACTGAGGAAGACACAAAGTGTCCTTAGTCTTATGCATAGAGGACAGTGGAGAGCAGCTTCCCTGTTGTCTTACTTTGCAGTATTTGGTACAAATAAGTCGTCTTTTAACAGTATTTGTGAGATTGACATTAAAATCCTGGAGTATATCTTGCTTTCATGCCTTATATACATATAGTCTTATTAATACTTCCAGAATGTGCTCTTGGGTATGAGACTCTTCTCTTGGAATCTAAACATCAATTAAGTAAGACCTATTTCTGTAAACAGGGAAGACTTGGACACGCTTTTCTTTTTTTACTTCTAGAAATCAAAATCGGGTGGATTTCCTGTGTCTTATTTCTTTTGCCCTCCATGGTATGATGATTTCCTTCTCTTCTTTAATTCTGCTCAAACTTGTGACCTACACATTTAAAAATCTGTAGTAGGGTTGAGGTTTTTGAACTCTATAGGAAGCTCTTGGAGATTTTCCAAGATGTAGACTGATGCTACTTGAGCTCTGAGATCTTTATATTTGTGTTTTTATCATTTACTAGATGAGCTAGAAGATCTGAAAAGTTTACCTCTTGGATGAAGAAACACCTATAGTTCCTTAACAAAGGTTTCTGGTTCTTTTTAGAAAAAAAGCCTTCTACTTAACAGAGATAAACCACACGTGCATTTATGGAAACTCTTAATTGTTAGAAAGTGACCTTAAGAGACTACACAAAACATGCACATGGAAGGATGCTCTATCAGGGAAATCCAAGTTAAAATTACAATCAAGTGTTGGCAGGTGTGATAAGAAATTGGAACTCCTTCACACTGCTGGTAGGAATGTGACAATGGTACAGTTGCCCTAGAAAACATTTCAGTAATTTCTTTAAAAATTACACACAAATCTGCATGAGCCAACCATCCTACTCCTAGGCACCTACCCAAGTGAAAAGACAATGTGTGTCTACACAAAGACTTAAACAAGAATGCTGATAAGCTTTATTCATAACGGCAAAATTTGGAAACAACCCAAATGTCCATCAAGAGATGAATATGTAAACAAACTGGTATATCCATACGATGGACTACTGCTAAAAAATCAGAAGGAATGAATTACTGATACATGGTAGAACATGGATGAATTTCAAAATAATTATGGTGTAAGAAAGAAGCCAGACTCATAAGTATGCCCTATATGGCTCCATCCCTATGAACTTTTAGAAATGCAAATTATTAAAAAAAAAAAAAAAGCAAATTATAGTGACAGTAAACAGATCTGTGGTTTCCAGGATAGAGTGGAAAGAGCAACAGAGTGTCAGGGAGGTGGAGGGAATTACATAGGATTTGATGAAATGTTTGTGTATTTTGGATATGTTCATTATCTTATTTGTGGTGATTTCATTGGTGTATATGTGTATCAGAACTTATCAAATGACACACTTTAACTACATACCACCTATTATATGTCACTTGTACTTCAGTAAGGCTGTTCCAAAAATAAACAAAAGGCCCCACCTCTAAGCTGCTTGTGTTAGAATGGGAAGATGTTAGTAACCATTCGGGATAGCAGTTTAAGGATATCCAGGGCATGATCCCAGTGAGTATTTGGTAAAAGCCAAACACCCTCCCCCAAGAAATTTGCACACAAACTTTTACCTACAATATAGAGGGTTTCAAAACTAAACGCCCCAGGTTAAGGCACCTGTTTTTTGAAGAATCCAAGCACATTTTAACAGCTGTGTCTCCCAAAACAGTAATCCTCTTTGATTTTCCGAAGCAAACACATTCTTACTATCATCTCAGGTGAATTTTGGATACGTGTAGCAAGCCCAGACTTTAAAGTTTAGTCATTCTTCATAACACTATTTTTAGTTTTTTACTGTTTTCATCCTCATTCTGAAGAGGAGGTAAGCCATAAACATACTGGTATATCATCTCCACCAGCTAAATGAAGCTACAATTTCATTGATTATACCATTCCATTGCTTTCAAAATGAGCAATAATAACATAATGATTATTGGACACTTCCATTACCACACTGTGGTCCAGTTCATAAAACTCCACCTTAAACACAATAAAGGAAATTCAGGACCAACAGTAATTTTACAATTATATTTTAAGGGACAGATTCAATACCTGCCAGTTTAGCTATTCCGAACTGTTTCCGGCTTTCCCATTATGCCAAGGTAATAGTAAAAAACTGGGATTTACCCAAACCTTAAGGAGAATGGCAAGTGTATTTATTTCTTTTATTTCTCATAATCTTTTTCCAATATAAGTAATGCTAATACTCCAGTCTTTTTGATATTTTTGTCTCAAAGGCTGGTTGCTTATGATAACTGTAACATTCCTAAAATCTCTTCCAGTGCTTTTTCTCACCATCCACAAATCTAATGCAGAGAAATGGCAAATAATGTACTCATCCCCCCTTTTCCTAAAATATTTTATTGATAATTTGTACTCTTTTTAACATGTCAGTAAGGCTACTGTTTTATTATTTTAATTCTATTATAGTTAACATACAGTATACAAAATAATGATTAAACAATTCTGTACATCACCTGCTACTCATCACAAGTATATTCCTTAATCCCCATCATCTGTTTCACTCCCCCCGACTTCCCCTCTGGTCCCATCAGTTCTCTATACTTAAGAGCTTGTTTCTTGGTTTTTCTCTCTTTTCCTTTGCTTATTTTTGTTGTTGTTTCTTAAATTCCACAGATGAGTGAAATCATAAAGTATTTGCCTTTCTCAGACTTATTCCTCTTAGCATTATACTCTCTAGCTCCATCCATGTTGTTGCAAATGGCAAGATTTCATGCTTTTTATGGCTTAGTAATAATCCATTGCATATATTTACCACATATTTTTTAAAGGATTTTATTTATTTTAGAAAGAGCAAGCAGAGGGAGGAGCAGAGGGAAGGGAGAGGAGATAATCTCCAGCAGACTCTGCACTGAGTGCAGGGCCTGGTGTGGGGCTTGATCCCACAACTCTGAGATCATGACCCGAGCTAAAACCAAGAGTCAGATACTTATCCAATTGAGCCACCCAGGTGCCCCTGTACTACATCATCTTTATCCATTCATCAAGCAACAAACACTGTAGATAATGCTGCTATAAACACTGAGGTGCATGTATTCCTTTGAATTAGTGTATTTTGTATTCTTTGGGTAAATACCCAGTAGGGTGATTACTGGATCATTGGGTAGTTCTGTTTTTATCTTTTTGAGAAATCTCCATACAGTTTTTCCACAGTGGCTGCACAAGTTTGCATTCCCACCAACAGAACAGATGTGCTTTGTCAAATGCTTTTTCTGTCTATGTTGAATAAGTAGTGAGAGTGGACATCTTTTGTCTTGTTCTTGACCTTAGCGAGAGTGCTCTCAGTTTTTCCCCCATCGAGCATGAATTTCACTGTGTGTCTTTCATACATGGTCTTATTATATTGCCCTACTTTGTTGAGGGCTTTTATCATGAATGGATATTGTACTTTGGCAAATATTTTCTCTGTGTCTATTGAAATGATCATATGGTCTTCTTCCTTTCTCTTATTGATGGTGATGTATCTTGTTATTTGATTTGTGAATATTGAGCCAACCTTGCATCCTGGGAATAAATTCCATTTGATCATGGTGAATGATTTTGTTAATGTGTTATTGGATTTGGTTTGCTAGTATTTTGTTGAGGATTTTTTGCATTGACCTGTAGTTCTCTTTTTTTGTGGTGTCTTTATCTGGTTGGTATCAGAGTAATACTGGCCTCATAGAATGAATTTGGAAGCTTTCCTTCTATTTTTTGGAATAGTGTGAGAAGAATAGGTATTAAGTCTTTTTTAAATGTTTGGTAGATTTGCATTTGAAGCCATGTGGTCCTGAACTTTGGTTTGTTGGGAGTTTTTCAATTACTGATTAAGTCTCTCTCCCTGCTGGTAATCAGTCTGTTCAAGTTTTTATTTTTTCCTGCTTCAGTTGTGGTAGTTTATATGTTTCTAGGAATTTATCCATGTCTTCTAGGTTGTCCCATTAGTTGGCATATAGTTTTTCATAATATTCTCTTACAATTGTTTGTATTTCTATGGTGTTAGTTGTTATCTCTCTTCTTTCATTGGTTTTGTTTGAGTCCTGTTCTCCCCTCCCTTCCCCTCCCTTTCTCTCTCTCTCTCTCTCTCTCTCTGGCTAGTGGCTTATCAGTCTTTTTTTTCCCCAGTCTTGTTGATCTTTTCAAAAAACAGCTTCTGGTTTCATTGAACTGTTCTATTGTGGTTTTTTTCATTTCTATATAATTTATTTCTGCTTTAACCTTTATTATTTCCTTCTTCTAGTTTTAGGTTTTGTTCTTTTGCTAGCTCCATTAGGTATAAGGTTAGGCTGTTATTCAGTTTTTCTTCTCAAGGTAGGCATCTACGACTATAAACTTCCCTCAGAGAACTGTTTTTGCTGCATCCCGAAGGCTTTAGACCATTTTGTTTTCATTTTCATTTGTTTCCATGTACTTTTTGATTTCTTCTTTGATTTCTTGGTTGACTCATTCATTGTTTAGTAGCATGTTATTTAACCTTCATGTATTTGTGGTCTTTCCAGTTTGTTTCTTGCAGTTGATTTCCAGTTTTATAGCATTGTGATCAGAAAAGATACATGGTATGACTTTGATCTTTGTGAATTTGTTGAGACTTGTTTTGTAGCCTAATGTGATCCATTCTGGAGAATGTTCTGTGCGCTTGAAAAGAGTGTGTATTCTTCTGTTTTAGGATGGAATGTTCTGAATATATCTGTTAACTCCAGCTGGTCCAGTGTATCATTCAAAGCCATTGTTGCCTTATTTTCTGTTTGGATGATCTGTCCATTAATGTAAGTGGGGCGTTAAAGTTCCCTACTATTATTGTATTACTATCGATCAGTTCCTTTATGTTTGTTATTAAGTGTTTTATGTATTTGGGTACTCCCATGTTGGGTGCATAAATATTTACAATTGTGATATCTTCTTGTTGGATTATCTCCCTTACTATTATATAGTGTCCTCCTTTGTCTCTAATTTTTAGAGATTTTGTTTTAAAGTCTATTTTGTCCAATATTGATATTGCTACTCTGGCTTTATTTGACATCCATTTGCATAATAAATGTTTCTCTGTCCCCTTGCTTTTAATAGGCACATGTTATTAGGTCTGAAATCAGTCTCTTATAGGCAACATGTAGATGAGTCTTGTTTATTTATCCACTCTTGTCATTCGATTGGAGCATTTAAGCCATATTTATTGTCATTTTGTTACTTGTTTTGTGGTGTTTAGTTTTTTTATCCTTTTTTCTTTCTTTCATGGTTTGCTGGTTTTAGAGGTATATTTGGATTCCTTTCTCTTTATTTTTTGCATATCTGAAACTTTTTTGATTTGTGGTTACCAGTTTATATATAACATCTTCTGTGTATGGCAGTCTACATTAAGCTGATGGCCACTTAATTTTGAACTCATTCTTTAATCCTCTCCCCTCTGCATTTCAGATACTTGGTATCCTATTTCACATCCTTTTGTGTTTCTCTTTCATTTGCACTGTCTTACAAATTTGCTAGTAGAAATGCCTTCGAAGGCATCAGGTTTCCAAGGGGATTTCCCAGTGACGGACAAAGCTAAGAGTCTTCAGTCAACAATAATCCCAGCAGATGGGAAAACATTTGCCTCATTCCTAAAGTCTGGGCTGCACACCAAAGTATCCACAATAGTCCACCCCTTGGACTGCTTGGATCCACCTGGGAGTAGTTCCTCTAGCAATGGTTGATTTCTTTTCCTAGGGAAAGTTCTAAGTGGGAAGGTTAATAGTATGACTTAGTTCTCATTGCTGAGGGTGGTTTTGAGGCCAGTTGATGCTCATCATGTCTATCTTCTACTTACCATTGTAGATTCCCTTTGTTGGGGCTATGACCTATGCTAGTCTGGATGGTTTATCTGCAAAGTGACCTAGACTCTCATCTCTTGAAAAACCATGACAAGTAGCCAATTTTGCTGGTTCCTTATAGATGAAATGGGATGGAAGTAGTAGATATGAAGAAAAGTAAACAATTTCAAATAGAGTAAAAGCAAACCTGTTTGAGGAGGCTCCTCTGACTGCTGGGTGGAGGCTGAGCCATTGAGGGACAAGGATGGAAGCAGGGAGACAGTAAGCTATTGCATGAGTCTAGACAAGAGATAGTGGCAGCTGTACTTGGGTAGTAGCAGTAAAAGTGGTAAGATGTCATTGGTCGCTGTAGATGTGGGTATATTTCAAAGATAAACCTTTTGCAGAGGTGAATAATATTTTGTCTGGGTTATCAAAGAATTTGAATTGAGTGGGGAAATGAGCTCTGTAATTGGTTGTTTCAGCACATAATGATAAAGAGTCATGGTAGATATCTTGAGGAGGGGAGTGGTTATAGAGCCCTTCCTGGGAAAATCTCGGGTAGGACTTGGCAGAAGAGGACCTGGAAACATACGTTGGGCCAGACTATGAAGGGGTATCATAGACCACATTAAAAACTTAATCTTGGGACACCTCGGTGGCTCAGTGGTTGAGCCTCTGCCTTTGGTTCAGGGCGTGATCCCAGGGTCCGGGATAGAGTCCTACATCGGGCTCCCTGCAAGGAGCCTGCTTCTCTCCCTCTGCCTAGGTCTCTGTCACTCTCTCTGATGAATAAATAAAATCTTAAAAAAAAAAAAAAAACCTTAATCCTTAAGTTGATATGAATGGTTACATGGTATTATCTAAGGAAGTAACACATCCCAGCATATGACTTAGATTCTGCAAGTAACTCTGGTGAGTGTAAGAGGGTTCATGAGTTAAGTAACACTGAAGGGAGGGAAAGCAGTGATGATATGCCATTGTCCAGGGTAGAGATACCAAGCCAACATTTGTTACATACTTGCAGCACATCAAGCACCAGTCTGAACTCCGTAGATGTGTTAACTCAGTCCCCAAGAGAACTCAATCAGGGAGGCACTGTTAATATCCACATTTTACAGGTACGTGGACTGAAGCACAAATAGGCTAGAGTTAGAGCCATGTGGCCCTGTGAAGTTGGCTAAGTGGGAAGCAGGATTTTAACCCAGGCACTCTGACTGGAGAATTCACGCACTTACACACTGTGCTACACTCTTCTCCTGAAGGTGAGAGCCTGGAGATTTAGGGAACATAATAGAGCAAAGCTCTTGTATTTTGTTCCAAATATCATAATTAACTATAATTTTGCATTAGCATTACCCCAGTACCCATAAGGAGACTCACCCTCCTATCATTTCCTCTCTTCCTTGCTTAGAAGCTTGGATTCTCTTTTGGTACATGTGTCCCTTTCTTGCTTTGCAATCTTATGTGGCCTTTTCTGCAGCAAATGTTCAGGATGTGTCTTTAGATCAAACAGTATTGTGACATCACTTTAGCAGGCAACCCAAGTCTGTGCTTTTGTCTTCTCTCAGCATTTCCTCTCTGGGGGAATGCGCTGGATTTGGTGTTCACTAGGGTGCTTTTCTTCACAGCTTTTGTTTGGGAATAGCTCAAATTAGATAAATTCACTTACAGTCCCCAAAAACATCAGTGCTATATGAGATTGTTGTGAAATATGTTGGTATCTAGGGAGAAAAGTGTATCTTTCCACTAATCACTTCTAATGCCAAAACAGACTCTAAATAATCATTATGTACCTGTTCCTTTTCTGACTGTCCAAATGTGGAGAATATTACGGAGAAAACAGTGTCTGGAGAATACCTGACTTAGTTTGCCAAAGAAATGTCGGCTCTGCTGCCCTTGCCCCTGATAGATTATGCCCAGGACGATCTTACTTCCTTCTCTGTTTGGATTCAGGGAGGTACTGAGCATCAGCATCTTTTTCATGTGGTTGTTAATGATACTATCACAGTTTCATAAAGCACAATACCTACCATACCTTAGGTCAATGTTATCCAAAAAGAGCACATAGAACTGACACGGATTCAAGCCTAAGTGTAACACAGAGACACAAAAGTCGCCGAGAAATAGATGGTTCACACAAAGGTATCATGTAGCCACAGCCGTAGAGCAAGAAGGTCACAACCCCTGGTACCTCGGTACGTGTTTACCGTTTCCTGTGTGCTCAAGAACCAGAGAGAGCACTTGTGACTGAAGAGAGTGGCCTGGGGAGGCCAGAAGGGACCAGCTCAAAGAAGAAAAAGTCTACATCAGAAACTAGGAGAATGAGTTCTATTTGGGAAAGCCAGGAAGGTTTGGAAATAAGTCGATGGCCACTGAGTAGGGTTTAGAAGTGCCATAAGTGGGGGAAACCTATAACACCTTAAAGCATGAAGTTCAGTGTTACGAGCACGTACTTGAGAAGCTCTAAAGTTAACCAGCCCTATCCAACCCTTCCTTCTCAGCTCACGTCCCAGGTAAGGAACACTTTTATTTTTGAAATCCAGGTGCACAGTCAGGAGAAGGGAGAAAACCGTTGACACCCATCTTTTTAATGAGCATTGCTAGTGGAAGATAAATTAACATCACCTTGAATTTTATGTGATGTCAGTTAAATGAAGGTATTTTATAGCACTTTACAACAAATTAGAATCAACGAAATTGAAAATAAGCCTAGCAGCTGGGATAAGTAATCAGGTAAGTGGCCAGTTTTGCTATTTTTGCTTTGAGTTGAAGACAGAATTTGAATTTCTAATATCCCTGAGGTGTAGGGCTCACAATTGAGGAGTGTGGTTTCCGGGATGATTGTTTGAGATGCTAGCATTTCAGCTTTGCTCTCCCAAGTCTGCAACTTGCTGAGCCATGTCCCTTGGAGATCAGCCCTAGGACATATGTGTGCACACCAGAGAGCAGGCTGTGAAGTAGTGAAGGACAGAGCTCAGCTTTTGGCGGAACGTTACAGAGCAGACTGGAAATAGATGACCCAGAACAGGGCAGTAAATCATCCACAATAACTGAGAGCCTCTAATGAAAGGACTGAAATTCCTATGAAAACTTTATGGCCACTCATGAAATCAGCCCACATCAGGGGAACTATTACAACACTTTTATATTTTAAGAAAATAGTGACTGTGTGCACTTGCTGCAATTTGCATCCAGTCAGAGTGCCCTGACATCATCAATCCTGGCCCTGGTGGACAGAATTTCATGGCCGAGCTTCTCACTCCCAAGAGCCAGTGTTTCTTGTGTGGGTTACCTGATGATTTTTAGGATGGGGAATATGCTCAGGAAACTGCCGAGGCGGCTGAGGTGCTCGGCGATGATAACGATATGGAGGTGGATGTGCCCCAGGATATACCTGACGTGTGTGCAAAAGGAAGAGATGATGATGGGGCATGGGATGGGGGAGGTTACCATAAACAAAACTTTGCAGATCACTCAGAATGGAAGTATCAAGGGCAATGAATAAAGATAAAATGATGCCTGTAATTATGGTTTATAAAGAGAAATAGGCCATATTGAGTACATAATTTTCATTTTTTTCTTCCTCTGCAGCTGATGGTTTCAATGAAATAAACTGATCTGCAGAAAATTCATGTCTCTAAGGTGGTTTTTAGTCAACCTCAGAGAAACATGAGATACGCAGATTTCTTTCTACTTTCTTGCTTTCTGAAACACCTTTCTCAAAATATTATCTTAATTTTTTAAGTCTTAAAATAGTCACATGACTTCTCAGATACCTAGTTACTGAAGCAGCAGATAACTTTTTTTTTAATTCATTTTTTATTGGTGTTCAATTTACTAACATAAGCAGATAACTTTCCACGTGAAAAATAAAAATGATAAACAGAACTTTACTTCCATAGTCTTCTCTTTTTCCCCTAACCAGCAGCGCTTACTTGGCTTTCGAGACTTTACGCTTTAGATTTGGTTGTGGAAAGAGTGAGACTAGACTTCTGTCACCATCGCCTTCTGATAATTCTGTAGCCTAAACCAGAGAAGTGAGCAGGGAAAACAGACTTCTCTGCGAGAGAATCCAGTATATCATGACACCATGGAAAATGGGACGGGTCTCTGATGAATCCTGCTAATACCGAAACATATCTTCACAATTGAGCTCCAAACTGACAGCCTCTAGTGCTTGACCCTGTTCAGCCACCTTGGGTATTGTTCAAGGTGGCACTCCCCTGGTTTGACGGATCATCGCACTCTGAAAGCATTAACACACATGCCCGAGCCGTAGGGGTTATCCGCTGTGTTTGGTGCTTTGTTAAAAATGGGTGCAGAGAATTGAGTGGATTTATTAGGAGAGGGGTTCAAACATACTCAGAAAAACCACTGTTTGCAATACCTCGCCTCTATTTTGTGCTGCCCTCTGCTGGCAAATAAATTTCATAGTAACGGGTGTTGAGAAAAACCAAGGGGTAAAAAAAAAAAAAAAAAACGGGGTGGGGGGGTAGGGGCTGCTGTCCCTTCTCCTTTCCATTAGAAAGCAATTTCCCATTTTATTTTCTGAAAGGGGGCCCAATGTATAGTGATTAATTCAGATGCACTGAAGATATAAATTGTAGAAAAATGTATGAGACTAATTTGGTTGTTTATATGGACTTTGTAATGTCTGTGAAAGAAATAATTTTGCAGCTTATTGCATGATTAGTCAGATTTTCCAAATCATTGATGTGAAAATCCAGTGTTACTGTACATGATTTGGACGCTTTTTCTCCACGTTTGTATTTTTCAGTGGCTGCTAATTTACAGAAGATTGTAGATGATCCCAAAGCTTTAAAAACATTGACGTTTAAGTTGGTAAGTTGAAAGTTCTGGAAAGAAGGTAAATATTTCGCCATGCTCTACTGGCAAGGAGTGATAACAGTTTAATACCCTGCTCTGTAATTCTGTTGCTGTTTGTCGCTTTCTTTGGGGATCCGTTTTTTGCATTTGTCATTGGCCGGTTTAACCTTTGGGAATGTTTTCTGACCATGACCGGGAATTTCCTCTTCCATGAGCGTAGCTCATTTCCCAGTACATCTTGAAGAGCAGCCATCTGAGAAATCTTGGAGCCTGTACCATTTTGCTTCCAGTTTGTATGGCACCCTGACCATATAGACAAAATTAAACTTAATTCCAACCAACACTCTTAATAAAGCTTTCCTAGAATGAAAGCCAGGTGGTTCTAACTTTTAAAAATTGAGGCTGATTGTTGTAGAAATGGTTTAGGTAATTGGAAGCGATTGTGGAACTACTCACTAAAGGCTAGTGAACAAAGACATAACATTTTAACTCCACATTTCAAATCACAGTAATAGATTCTCGTAGAAAAGAGGTGTTCCAGCAGTTTTTCTGCACTAGTCGACTTTAATTTTAAGAACTAGAGAGGCCTCAGAGATACAGATACGGAGCCTTCCGGCCTCATTATGAAGCCAAGAGATAGGGTGACCACGGCTGGAAATGGAAGGCAGGCCAAACCGTCAAAAGGGACTATTCTGAAAGTTTTAGCGAACAGTGCATTAAGTGACTCATTTTAAAATTATCAATCTTATCAAGAGCCAGTCGGAATGCTGCAAGCAGTTTAAGATACAGATGACTAACACTTTGCTGTGTACAATATATATTGGTGATCTGTCGTTTTTAGTTCTTGTGAGAATTTAATGGAAAATGTGCGTGGCCAAAGATGTGAAATGATTAGTTACAGTAAACGACAGCCCTTGGCTAATCAACTCTCTCTCTGGGTCTTGCCTCACATCTAATGTCAGATGACTAGGCTGTGTGACGGAAGAAAAGCACAAAGATTCTCACAGAAAGAATTTACCTGAAGAAATTTGTTTTGTTTTCAAGAACAAAAAGAACATTTTGCGCAGGCAGAGAATGATAAATTAACAAATTGAAAGGTTCGGCTTCTGCTTTAGGTCTCGTCTGTCACTTCTATTATGTTTCCAATTCACCTACATCTTTGTAAACATATTTCATTTGTATGAGAATATATTGATGAGAAGATGGTACCCTGTGTCAGGATTTCAAGCCTGTTAATATTTCTTTACTCATTTTTTATACCCTAAGAAAGAAATTATAATAACACACCACCTCCAGAAGATTGGCCTAATGCGAACAGGGATAAGAGGTTAAAGCTTTCCTGCTGGCTTATCCCCACACACGCCAAACTTGCTGCCTGTGAAACAGGAATGGCAACCCTGGCCCCTTCCTATTACTCAAGGTCTTACAGAAACACCTACTGTGTCCTCTCTAAACAGTAGGGATAAGGTCAGACTCCCATCTCCTGCTCGAACCAGTTTATTCCTTCTGCGGATTCTCTCGCTTGACTCTGTCCTCTTCTCTCCAGCCCCATTTCTAGTGGGATCCTCTCATCTTCCCACCCCGATCTTCCTGCCTCAGTTTACCAGTGCCCTGCTCCATTCACCACACTGTGGCTGTAGCCAGAGTACTTACTACTTCTATGTTGCGGAATGCTCCGGATACTTGAGTGGTTCTCCATGGCCCTCTCCTAAAACTCAGCCCCCTGACCAGATCTCCCTTTCGGGCTCCTGCTTTATTACCCTTCTATATCTCGCCTCATTCTCTCCGCTCTCATTGTCCGTCTCCTCCCACTTCTGTCTGCTGGCCCTTTGTAACTGCTTCCACTCTCTTCCTGAAATATCCTTCCAGCTTCTCCAGGCTGCTGCTTTGGCTCCTCAACACCTAGGCATGTTCCAACTTTCTGCTTACCTTTCACTTTCTCCAGGAAGCCTTCTGTGACGTCCTCTGTTCTCCCCACCACAAATTCACATCTCTAAGGAGTCTAGAGGCTTCAGGGGTCAGAGGCTTCTGTCTTGGACTCCCAATGCCTAGCACGGTGGCTGGCACACAGCAGGGGCTTGATAATTAAAATAAACCTCGTTTAGTAAAGCTCCAGCCATCATTTTTTTTTCCTTGACATTTATTTTACTCCCTGTAAAATAATTAGGATGGTGACTTGTGCTTCATGCCCTCTTTTTACAGTCCCTTAAAATTCCTTGGCCTTGCCTGCAGAAATAACAAGGATTACTTTCCCAGGCATCCACTATTTGCTAGACAGTGCACAAGGGGCTTTACACACTTCATCTCAGTTAATTTAATCCTTAGGATCCCACAAGATGGTGATGTCATTAGGTTTATTTTATGTCCTGGGAATCCAAGACTCTGTGGGGCTAACTTGCCCAGGATCCTACACTGTAGATGCTACAAATTCAACTCCGGTCTAGCATCACAGCCCATATTCACAGTAACCGTTCATTCTGAGAGGCAGGGCCCTGTAGCTCTGTGGTTTTATGGTTTTCTGTTTCCTTGTGGATTCTTCCTTTTGGATGACTGGATCCGTGGACAGTGGTTGAGATGGATTCTCTCCTGTACTTTAAGCAGACTGAATAGTATTGGCCCATCTGGCACAGGAGTCCTGAGGAGAACCCATGCAAGTCCACCGTGCCTCTGATAGCTTGAGAATGTAGTAATGTGGCATTCCCAGAAGAAGGAAATTAATGGCCTTTTCCCAAAAGATAGCTAAAGATATTAAAGCCAGACTCAAGAGTGACCTCCTGTTTCCGTAACTTCACTCTCTTTCTAGCCCTCGTTAAACCTGAGGGGGTTTCTTTGTTGTTATCTGTTGCCAGCCAGCTTGAGATCCACTTGATAGAGCTCATTTGAACTGCTTCTTGGCCTAATCTTCTTTAGAACACCGACATCCTGGTTGAACCACAGAGATTTAAATGCATTTGCCTTTGTTCTTGAGTTTGGCTATTTTCTTGAAGAATAAAAGAAAGTATTTCAGAAGCATTTTTTCCTGACAAACTACTGCTTCTCCTGGTCCTTTTATCTCTCAGCTGTTTATCATTTTTATCTCAGAGTTTGCTTTGCTTCCTAAAGGAGAATGGCACGGGCCTGAAAATTGTCTGAAGAACACAATTGTATCTTGGTACAGTGGTTCTTTTCTCACAGAAGAGTGGTTTACTCCAGGGGATGGTTGAGGCACTTTACAAAATTACTGCTGTCTGGGTCCTATACCAGATATCCTCATGTAATTGCTCGTGGGACCACCTGGGCTTTGGGCATTTTAAGTGTCCCCTGGTGCTTCCAGTATTTAGCCACGGCTGAGAAACATGCTGTCTGTAGATAGCTCAGTCTCCAGCCTCTCCACTTTCCCACCGCTATTCGAAACACTGGGCTCAAGTTTGAAAGGTACGCGTCCCTATAGATCTGCTTATATAAGACAAACAGTGGCCCAGGGAGCCAAGGATCTTGGTTATATCAAGAAGTGCATTTACATTTTTCCCCTGCCAATGAGATCTTTAACTTCGTTTGACCTATAATAAGTGAAGTATGATTTCCATTGTTGGCCTGGCCAGAGGCAGGGCGACCAGAAACCTTTTTTTATAGATAGCACTTCTAACAAAGTGGTTCAAGCATAAAGGGCATTTCAGCTCAAATGTAACATGCTTTGACTTCAACATCTCAGTACCGTTTATTGTCGATTGTTGTAAGCCTTGCCTTGAGACAAGTCTTCTTAAATGTGTAAGGCTTTTTTTTTTTTTAATTTGCTACCTTGCAGTTTTTATAAAGTAATTGAGTCTTGCTGTTTTCGATGCGAAGTTTTTGAAATTGCATTAGGAAAAATACGAAATAAGATAATTCGCCCTTAGAGATAGAATACAGATTGTAAGTGCGTCTAATTAACATCCAGTTGGTACACATTTACATGAGCATTACAGATTTTAGCTACTGAAGTTAAATAACATGCATTACATATAGCAATTTCGTAAGCATTTTGGCAATTCATGACTAACGGGCCTTATTTTTAGAGGCTTTCGTCTTAGGCATAGTTGGAGGCTGCATAACTGAGGCAACATGTCCTGAAGTCCAGGTAAAGCAGAGACTAAAATGAGATTAAAACTACTTCACACCCCCTCTCCCCCCCACTGAAAGGAGAAGGAGGCTAAGTCAGAAACCTTAAGGGAACCTATCAGTTTGAGAAGATCCAGGTAGCAGCTCTGGGTCTCCTGCTCCAGTCTGAGACCATGGTATCATCATACTGATGGTATCAGCTTCATCTGGAAACTGATTGAAATGTTAGCCTACAGAATCAGAATCTCTGGGAGGTGGGGCACTGGAATCGGAATCTGAGAGCCACTGCTTGATAGGAAGCTTACTTGGTGCTTCACACTTTGGGAAGCATGCAGGTAGCACAGTGGTTCTCAAACTCTAACCTTTGAGTCACCCTGGGGAGCTCAAAAATCCCAGTACCCTGGCCACATCTCAGACCAATTCCATCACAACTTCTGTAGATTTTCAAATTTCCAGTGGTTCCAAAGCACACCCAGGCTTGGAGTGGAATATACTAAATCCTTTGTCGTCATCATGGCAGTCTTCATAACATCCTTACCAGAAGTAGGTTCTATCTCAATTAAAAAGCCAACTCCTCATCTGTTCAAGTTTTATTCAGTCTCATCCTCAGGTTCTCCTTCTAATTCTAGTTCTCTTGCTGTTTCCACCACATCTGCAGTTACTTCCTCCACTGAAGTGTTGAACCCCCGAAAGTCATCCAGGAGGGCTGGAAGCAATTTCTTCCAAACTCCTGTTCATGTAAGACATTTCGACCTCTTTCCAAGAATCCCTCATGTTCTTAATGGCATCTAGAAAGGTGAATTTTTCCAAAAGGTTTTCAAATTTCTTTGCCTGGATCCATCAGAGAAATCACTGTCTGTGGCAGCTAGAGCCTCATAAAATGTATTTCTTAAATAATAGGACTTGAAAGTTGAAATTACTCCTTGACCCATGAGCTGTAGAATGGATGCTGTGTTAGCAGGCATGAAAATCACATCAATCTCATTGTCCCATCTCCATCAGATCTCTTGAGGAGTACATTGTCAATGAGCAGTAATATTCTGAAGGGAATCTTTTCTGAGCAGTAGTTCTCAACAATGGGCTTCAAATATTCAGTAAATCATTTTGTAAGCAAAGGTGCTATCTATTATTCCATTTATAGACCACAGATTCTATAAATAGATCTAGCATAATTCCTAAGGGCCCTAGCAATTTTGGAATGGTAAATGAGCATTGGCTTCAACTCAGTCACCAGCTGCATTTACCCCTAACAAGAGTCAGCCTGTCCCCTTTAAAGCTTTGAACACAGGCACTGACTTCTCTATGAAAGTCCTGGGCAACATCTTATAATAGAAGGTTGTTTTGTCTACATTGAAAATCTGTTGTTTAGGGTAGGCACCTTCTGTAATTCCCTTAGCTTCTCTCCTTAACCTCAGGAACCAACCTCCACCAGCTTCCAACTTGTCATCTGTAGCCTCCTCACTTCTCTCAGCCTTCAGAGAATTGAAGAGTTAGGGCCTTGCTCTGGATTAGGCTTTGACTTATAGGAATGTGGTGGCTGGTTCGATCCTCTCTCCAGACCACTAAAACTTTCTCCGTATCAGCAATAAGACTGTTTTGCTTTCTCATCAATCATGTGTACACTGGAGTAGCCCTGTTCGTTTCCTTCAAGAACTTCTCTTTTACATTCACAGTTTGGCCTGACTGGTGCTAGAGGCCTAGCTTTTGGCCTGCCTTGACTTTCAACCTGCCTCACTAAGTTTAATCATCTCTAGCTTTTGATTTAAAGTGAGAGACCCGCAACTCTTCCTATCACTTGAACACTTAGAGGCCATCGTAGGGTCATTAATTGGCCTAATTTCAATATTGTTGAGTCTCAGGGAAACAGGAGGCTTGAGACGAGGGAGATGAGACAGGGGTATAGCCAGTGAGTGGAACAGTTAGAACACATATTTATGGGTTTAAGTTCACCATCATATTTGGGCATGGTTTGTGGGCCCCAAAAGAATTGCAAAAGTAACATCGGAGATCACTGATGTCATATTACCATAACGAATACAATGAAAAACTTTTAAAAATTGTGAGAATTACTAAAATGTTACACAGACATGAAGCGAGCCAATGCTGTTGGGAAAATGACACCAATAGACTTACTTGGTACAGGATTGCCACAAACCTTCAGTTTGGAAAAAAAAAAATCCAGGAAAAGCAAGAAGGTGCAATAAAGCAAGGTATGCTTATATACTGAAGTACAGTGGTTGTCTCCAGGAAAAGCTCTTGTGAGATTAACTTATAGCCTGAACTAGCCACTTTTCCCCCCATGGAACACCATTTTTACTTGGAAGAATAACTGACAAACTGGTTATTCAGACTAAGGATTTGGCAGGTATGTTTTCAAAATGAACCAAGTAAGCCTGACACTTCAAGGAAAACAACTGACAATATTTGTCATCAGTAATAAATTGCAGCACCCGAGCAGAAAAAGGATTTAGAAAACTTGCATCTGCCACTGTAAGCTTGACAACATACCACTACTTACTTTTTCTGATGAGATTAGTCATGTGTGATAGGAATGAATATGATTGGTTGACATAGAATATTGAAACACTGAGATTATATAACAAACTGTGTCAATAGAAGATCTGCATAATTCAGTGATGCTGAAAAATTATATTTGGGTAAAAGATCACTTCAAAATGCAAGATAGACCAATGGTTCCAATATAACAGAGTATGAAAGTCCAATACTGTGGTGTCAGGTTCCACAATGCAACTAACTTTTAAGAGACTCCAGTTGGCAAATCTTGGTATGGTAACAAACAATATCTACAATTTACTGGAAAGACTTTTAAAATACTATTTATTCCCTTTTTCAACTATGTATTTATATGAGGCTGGATTTTCTTTATATACTCCAAGAAAAACAGCATAATATTTTGAATGCGAAAGCAATAGGAAAATCTAGCCATCTTCTCTTAAGCAAGACATTAAAGAGATTTGCAAAACATAAAGCAGTGCCACTCTTCTCAAATTTTTGTTTTGGTAAACTGTGATTATTTTTTGGTAAGATTTTATTTATGGTAGCATGTAATGAGTTTATTATTAGATTTAATGAATTAGTAAATGAATAATTTAGAAATTTCTCAGTTTTAATTTCTCATTCAGTATCGTATAACTTACATAAGCATGTTTTTAATTATTTCAATACTTTAATATTAAAATCATATTTAAAATATTTAAATTTGTTTTAATTTTTTAAATAGTCAACACAATAAATATAACCTGCAAAAAAATAAGCTTTTCCATTTTTATTTTAATTTAAGCAGTTAATAGTGTTATATCAGTTTCAGGTGTACAGTATAGTGATTCAACAATTCTGTACATCACATGGTGCTCATCACAACAAGTGCACTCCTTAATTCCCATCACCCTTCCCCCCACCCACCTCTCCTCTGGTAATCATCACTTTGTTCTCTATAATTAGGAGTCTGTTTCTTGATTTGTCTTTTTTTTCTCCCCCAGATTTGTTTTCTTATCTTTTTGTTTCTTGTCTTTGACTCATTTTACTCTAGCTCCATCCATGTTGTTGCAAATGGCAAGATTTCATTCTTTTTTTAGGGCTGAATAATACTCCATCGAATATACATACGATATCTTCATCTATCAGTAGATACTTGGGCTGCTTCCATATCTTGACTGTTGTGAATAAATGGTGCTATAAACATTAGAGGGTATATGTATCCTTTGGAATTAGTACTTTTATATATTTCGGGTAAATACCTAGTAGTGTGATTACTGAATTGTAGGGAGCCCCCATACTGTTTTTCACAGTGGCTGCACAAGTTCGCATTCCCGTCAACAGTGCACAAGCACTTCCCTTTCTCTACATCCTCACCAACATATGTTATTTCTTGTGGTGTTGATTTTAGCCATTCTGACAGATATGAGGAAATAGCCTATTGTAGTTTTGATTTGCATTTCCCTGATGGTAAGTGATGATGCATATCTTTTCATGTGCGTGTTGGCCATCTGTAGGGCTTTGCAGAAATGTCTTTTCATGTCTTCTGCCCATTTTTTATTTGGATTATTTGGTTTTTGCATGTTGAGTTTTATACTTTTTAAAAATATGTTCTAGATACTAACCCTTTATTGGATATATTATCTGCAAATATCCCCATTTAGTAAGTTGCCTTTTACTTTTGTTTCCTTTGCTGTGCAGAAGCTTCTTATCTTGATGAAGTCCCAATAGTTTACTTTTGCTTTTATTTTTCAGGAGACAAATTTAGGAAAAGTTGCTATGGCTGATGCCAAAGAGGTTACTGCCTGTGTTCTCTTCTAGGATATTTATGGTTTGAGATCTCACATTTAAGTATTTAATCCATTTTGAATTTTTGTGTATGGCATAAGAAAGTGGCCCATTTTCTTCTTTGCACGTGGCTGTCCAGTTTTCTCAACACCTTTTGTTGAGACTTTTTCCCATTGAATATTCTTTCCTGTTTTGTTGATGATAAATTGATCATATGTTTGTGGGTTTATTTCTGTGTTTTCTATTCTGTTCCATTTATCTACAGGTCTATTTTAAAAGATTTTATTTGAGAGAGAGAGAGCACGAGAGACAAGCAGACTCCATACTAAGTGTAGATCCCAGTGTGGGGCTTGATCCTAGGACTGTGAGATCATGACCTGAGCTGAAACCAAGAGTCAGATGCTTAACTGACTGAGCCACACAGGTGCCCCTACATGTCTATTTTTGTGCCAGTTTCATACTGTTTTGATCACTGCAGCTTTGTAATTTAACTTGAAGTCCAGAATTATGATGCCTCTAGCTTTGCTTTTTTAAGATTGCTTTGGCTGTTCAGGGTCATTTGTAGCTCCACACCAACTTAAGGATTTTTTGTTCGAGTTCTGTGAAAAATGCTGGTGGTATTTTGATAGGAATTGCATTAAATGTGTAGATTGCTTTGGGTATAGACATTTTAACAGTATCTGTACTTCCAACCTGTAAGTAGAGCATATCTTTGCCTTTCTTTGTGTTGTCTTCAATTTCTTTCATCAGTATTTTATTCTTAGGTATCTTTAGTGCAATTATGAGTGGGATTTTGTCAGTTTCTCTTTATGCTGCTTCATTTTTGGTGTATAGAAATGCCACAGATTTCTGTACATGTTGTTTCCTGCAACTTTACTGAATTTATCAGTTCTAGCAGTTTTTGGTGGTCTTTTGGATTTTCTCTATATAGAGTCATATCATCTGCAAATAGTGAAAGTTTTTCTTCATCAATTTGGATGCCTCTTATTTTTTTGTTGTCTGATTACTGTGGCTAGGACTTCCAGTATTACGTTGAATAAAACTGGTGAGACTGGGCATCCTTGTCTTGTTCCTGACCTTAGGGGAAAAGCTCTGTTTTTTTCTCCATTAAGGATGTTAGCTGTGGGGTTTTCATAGATGGCCTTTATTATGTTAGGCATGCTTTTCCTCTAAAACTACTTTGTCGAGGGCTTTTATCATAAAGGGATGTTGTACTTTGTCAAATACTTTTTCTGTGTCCATTGAAATGATCCTATGGTTCTTATCCTTTCTCTTATTGATGTGATCAGACAAATTGATTTATGAATATTGAACCACACTTGCATCCCGGGAATAAATCCCATTTGATCATGGTGATTGGCTTTTTTCAAAAAGCATAAGCTTTTGAAGTCCTTGATAATTTTTAAGAGTCAAAAGGGTACCTGAGACCAAGAAGTTTGAGAATGTCTGCTTTTACGGGTCTCTGGTCCCTTTGCTCTAGAATCCAGAATCCTTTGCATATTGCCCTGAGTATTTTGCAGGCCACAGCGAGCAAGACAAGGACTCAGCCTTGGTTAAGATAGAGTCAGCTGGGTAGTGAGGGAAGAAGAGCCTGAATGAAAGCCAGACGGCCTGTGCCTCTGCCAGGAAACCGAATGTTCCAGTGTAGCTGCAGGAGGCAATGGCACAGAGGGTGAGAGATGGATTCCCTGTGTGATATACCCACAGTAACCACTGTTTGATCACCCACTCACATTGTAAATCCTCACTTCCATTACTCTTCACAAGAAGGATTTCAAATTTTTCTTTTAGCTCTCATTGGCTTAACCCCTAGTGGATATTTTATTTCTAGTCCTTTCAACCTCCTACCATCTCCATTGCCAAATTCCTGATGTGGTTCACATTGGCTAGTCCCTCCTTGGCGCTGCCAGGAACCATCAGTGCTCCTACGGTGTTTGTCATTTGCCTGTTAATTACTTACATTGTGTCTATTGATTTTCTTATATAAGCATAAGTACAGACACCATTACTTTATAAAGATACTCAAGTAGTATGTTCTAATTAGCTGCTTATTGTAAAGAAAAGCATTGGGGTTGACAAAGACCAAGTTTATGTACTGGTTTTTGGAGCAAAGGGCTTTTTAAAAAAAAACAAAAAACAAAAACATGGGAAACTAATCGTTTTGACAATAATTTAGCAGGAATTAGGCCAAGAAAAGATTTGTATGGTCCTTTGCTGATTAATTGCCCATTCCCAGTCACTTATCAAACTTTTCTCTCCCCACTTGTACTTACCCAATATCTGTTCTGATTTATGCACTCTGAAGAGACAGCCTGTGATGACGATCTGGGTCCCATGTGAGTGCCTGCCTGCGTATGTGGAAAAGAGAGGGAGGGGAAAAAAATAACTTTTGAATGAGGACAAATGAGAGTTTTGATGAGCAATGACTTGTTTCTAGTTCTTTTTAATTTTGAAGAAATATCAAAGTATTTGACACACTGTAAGTTAGAATTTTGATTATTTTAGGGCATTTATTGCCTATTACGGAAAAACAAGTTATCTATCATGAGCTCTTCTACTTCGAAGCCACTTTTTTTCTTGCCAGCTTTATAAAGGACACTTTTTGGTAATAACCATATCACCCTCAGTGACTTGTCTAAATTGCTTACAGTTTTTTTTAACTGAAAATTTGTACATCTTAATTCCTTTCACCTATTTTACCGATTCCCCCTGCCCCTTCCTTTCTGGCAACCACCAGTTGTTTGTTTGAAACACTCTTAAATACAGAAAACAAACAAACATTCTTATTTATTTTGTGTTTTAGATTCCACATAGAAATGAAGTCATATGTTATTTGTCTTTTTTTGGCTAACTTTTCTTATTTAGCATAATATCCTTTAGGTCCATCCTTGTTGCAGATGGCAAGATCTTACTCCTTTTTGTGGATGAGTAATAATTCCATTGTATATATATTCCACATCATCTTTATCCATTTATCTGTAGTGGACACTTAGGTTGGTTTGATAGATATCTTGGCTACTATAAATACTGCAATAAACATAGGAGTGCACATATCCTTTCAAATTAGTGTTTTCATTTGCCTTGGGTAAATACCTAGTAGTAGAACTACTGGATCATATGCTATTTCTATTTTTAGTTTTTTGAGAACCCTCCATCCTCTTTCCCACAGTGGGTATACCAACTTGGATTCCCACCCAGCAGTGCACCATATCTATTATTTCTTGTCTTTTGATATTAGCCATTCTGACAGGTGTGAGGTGATACCTTGTTTTTTATTTACATTTCCCTAATAATTAGTGGCATTGAACATCTTTTCATGCATATGTTGGCCGTCTGTATGTCGTCTTTGGAAAAATGTCTGTTCAGGTCCTCTGCTCATTTTTTTATTGGGTTATGTGTGGGGGGTTTTGCTGTTACTGAGTTGGAGTCATTTTGGATTACTAACCCCTTATCAGGTAGAGGGTTTGGAAGTATCTTCTTCCATGCAATAGGTTGCCTTTTCATTCTGGTGTAGTGCCAGTAGTTTATCTTTGCTTTTGTTTCCCTTACCTGAGGAGACAGACATCAGCCTTACAGAGTTTCCTGGACCTAAGAGATTACCGCCTGTGTTTTTTCCTAGGATTTTTGTGGTTTTGGCCTTCAATTCACTTTGAGTTTATTTTTGTATGTTATAAGAAAGTTGCCTAGTTTCATTCTTTGCATGTAGCTGTCCAGTTTTCCAAGCTTTTCCTCATTGTTTACTCTTCCCTCTTTGTTGTAGATTAACTGACCATATAAGTATGGACTTGTTTCTGAGCTGTCATGTTCCATTGATTGATGGGTCTGTTGTTGTGCCAGTACCATACCATTTTGATTACTATAGCTCTTAGTCATCTTGAAATCTGCTATGTCCTTTTTCAAGACTGCTGTTTGGAGCCAAACTATGATTATTTGTTCTAATTCTGTGAAAAATACTGTTGGTCTTTTGACAGGGATTGTACTGAGTAATATGGATATTGTAGTAACTAACTCCTCCAGTCCACGAGCATGGTATATCCATTTGTGCCTCAGCTTCTTTCATTCATGTCTTCTTGTTTTCAGAATACAGGTCTTTCACCTTTTTGGCTAAATTTATTCCTAGATATTTTCAAATTAGTGCTTCTTAATCAGTTTAAAGTAGATTTAAAATCACTTTCTTGGCAGTCAAGCCTGGAGCCTCCGGTGTTTTAACAGGAAATTTTTTGCACTTGATAGCATGATGACCAGATATGTATTCCAGTAGTCATTCAAGAGGGTGATTCCTTCTCCTGGAAGAGATGGGACACTGGCGCGGTACAAGACTGTGCCTTTGCTTGAATCTACTGGCCCTGAAGGTATCTTTTTTTTTGTCCCCCCTTCTTTTCAGGCTTCAGGCTGTGATGGGTCGGAGATTCCTGATGAAGTGAAGCTGATCGGGTTTGCTCAGTTGAGTGTCAGCTGATGTATGTTCCTTGACATCTCCCTGATTTGTCATGCCCCCCACCTCACAACATGCCCCTCAATCTTCCTCCCCCACCCTGCCTCCCACCCCCTCACTCCCAGTTCCCACAAAATCAGAAGATTGTGAAGAGTCTGGCTTCAATGAAATGGGATAAAAAAAGAATTTTTTTTAAAACTTAACAACACTCCGAGTTCTGCTTTATTCTCTAGCAATCCACAGTATGAGAACAAGCAAATGCCACAGCTGCACGACTGTTGCTAATTTTTCCAAAAGCTATTTAATATTCTTAGCAATCAATTCGGATATCCCTTAAGTGAAAAGAATCTGAAATACACTCAGGTGGTCCTATTTATTGGCAACAAAAGGAATTTTTTCTATCAGAAGCCTATTTCTTCTTCTTTCATTGTTGTTCTTTCTGTTCTACTTTAATTGTACATCTGACAATACTGCCTCTTTTATGTTGTATTTAGAAATTAATATACTTATAAAATTAAGATTTATTAGCCAAACTTGAATTCTAGTTTTAAAACTGACTGTGAATTTTATTTTTCATATATTTATGCATTACACACCTTAGCTATAAGAAGAAAAGTTTTTGATTATATGCTTCTTGCAGTTAATCTCTTGTTATTTAAACAAAAAATTTCAGGTCTATCTTTGGAGTATTTATAACTTTTGATTTTTGAAATGACTGAATTAGGAACTAGGATGCTTATTCTTTTGGTTTGTTTGCCTAAAAACCAATCCACAATCTGATTGTCTCTTGGGAGAGGGAGGTGCCTTGCAAACTTTCATATTAAGAATGTGCCTGAGGCTGCTTTATTCTGGAATAGTCTCAGATCTAAAATTTCCTCTACATCAAGTGGCATATGTAAGTTTTGCTTCATTGGAACGTATAGAATGCTATAGAAAATGTTGCCCTTCTATTAGACTGCTAATTATGTACCCACCTCTGATTTGACTTCTCCTTAAGGGACAGGATTTGTTGTTCCAAAGGTGATACACTTGAAGATTTTACTTGAAATTCCGACGAATACCCAGATGGAGTGAAAAATAGAAAGGGTTTTGTGCAATGACTAAAATGCTGTTAAGTTTCAAGAATAAATACTTTCAACCCAAGTAGCCCTCTGCTTGACTATATATTATGGAATAGTAACCCTTAGGATTTTCAAAATTGGAGTCTAAACTTTCAGGGGAGGTGGGCTCCCAGGATGGTACCATTGCTCTTTCCTAGCTAACCCTAGATATGGCAGCTCTTTAATGTACTTTAAAAAGCAAATATATATTACTAAGGAAAGAAAAAGTTATTTATAATTGCCTTGTCATAATTGTTAAGGTGTTCTAGAGCCATTTGCATACAATTTAATGTAATTTCATTCCATTCTATTGTTTACACAACGATTACTCAAAGATGACTGCAAAGGTAAAAAGGAAAATAAACGTGTATTGCACAAAGCCACTGTGTCACCTTGTTTCCTTCCTCCTCCAGGTGTTACCCGCATGACTGTGGTGCTAGTTAGCACTTTCAGGCCTCCTAAGAACTAACAGTGAAAAGTGCCCTAAAGGGAACAAGGCCTCCCATTCAGTCAGAGAATCTGGTTTGACAAATATTCACACTCCATGGAGACTGACTGTTTGAATTAAAACTATACGGCTGCAGGGAACAAGAGAAAAATAATTCCTTACAACCCCTTCCTTTGAGCCCCGAGGCTTTTCCAGGGCTCTGGTTCTGACATCCAGAGCCGATTCTTTTAGTGGTTTTGTCTTTTATTTACACTGTACAACTTGGGGACAAGACCTTCATCTTTACTGATATTATATGAATATATATCAAGCCCCTCAAATTATTTTAAAATGAAATTAGGCTGAAGGGACCAGAAGAACTGGTTACAGGTATGGACATGAGGGTCAAGTCCATTCAGAGACCACACACGAGGTCCTTGCAGAACTGCTGGAAGAGCACAAAGCTTGGATCAGAGCATCTAACCCACTGGTAGCAAAGAGGTGTCCGACTGGATACAGCCCACTTCGTAACAGGTTTCTTTTTAAGGTTAGGAGGGATACATTTTTTCCTAGTACTAAAGCCTGAAATGAAATTTCTCTAGGAAATTGAATTCAGAAACTTCAAAACTCTCAAAACAATCCTACCATACACACATAGTAAGTTTTGAACCCATAGCTTTTCTAGTACTTCCAGCAGATGCCCAGAAGTAGGTTATAGGATAGGAAGTGTCTGTCAGCAAGGAGCTGAGAGCCTGGGCCAAGCAGTTAGGGTAATGGGACAGTTGAAAGGCAGGAGTGCACTATATATCCTTTAGGCCATCCTCCACCACTGTTTCTCTTAAGCCAAGCTTTTGATTAAAGAGGACATGCAGCAATGCAGTGTTGCGATTCTGTCCACTGGCAAGAACCTAAACTTCACTGAACATATATTTGGTATTATCTATTTGGACAGATTCATATGCCTTGACCAATGGGTGGATTCACAACCTGTAAGTAAAATCTCTGTATCTAAATACATTAAAAAACTGTTCTGCATCCAGTGTGCTTCTATAGTGGTAAACAATATATTGTCCTTATGTGAACAAAATGGTTTTCTGTATTTGTGCCTGGGTGGCTCAGTTAGCTAAGCATCCAAATCTTGATCTCAGGTCAGGTCTTGATCTCAGGTCAGGTCTTGATCTCAGGGTCATGAGTTTAAGCCCCATGCTGGGCATGGAGCCTACTTAAAATTAAACAACTTTTAGAGACACCTATAAATTGTATGTGGTGAAATTTTACTTTTCTACAAAAAAAAAAAAAGCATCCTTGTAAAGTTCCCTCTGTGTTCCATATCATGTGCTAGTGGTACACGTGGTGGATGGCCACCTCATCTTCATGTCTGAGCAGGGTGAGGTGGTAGTCCTTAGTGGAAGACCCAAGAATTCCCTTAAAAAAAAAATAGTCCTATGTACAATGATCGTAGCATGTAAAAATTTCACACTAGTATTTTTCAATCACACATTTCAATAATTCACCCATGGTCTATTTAGTTTTAAGCAGTATACCTCCTGGGTGAACCCTCCAAGTTAAATTACAGAATGGTGAATATGAGCCCATTCACATTGGAGGATTTCTGCCAAAAATTAGGATTTGCATTTGACAGTAAATGATCTTAGGTTGTCTTTTTTTCTTGGACGTATATTTGGTAAGAAGCTTTTGCTTAGTGAAGCCCATTTACATTGTGATAGTAAAATCATATGATCAATTTAAGAGAAAATTGTTCTCGATTCCCTAATAGCCGAGAACATGCTTCTAGCTCATCCAAACATGGCTTTATACAGTTAAGATTCCACTTAAAGGGAACTCAGATACACCTCGGTTTTTCTGAGGCACATATTTATTGTCAAATATGTTAGGCAATCCTAGCTAACAACTCTGACTCTCACCAGGATATTAAAGGGGAAGGTGTGCCATGGTGGGTGATACTAGAACATTCCCCCTCGGGGCCAGAATGTTCCAGCCTAGAACCACAGCAATGCTTTCCAGGGTTCTAAGATTCAAGAGGCTTATTACTAAGCCTAACAGCCATAAACAAGTGGCTTCGTAGTGATAATTTCCATTGTGCAGCTGCATGAGCTAAAAATTTGAATGTCATGAGTTTGATTATAAGCGAGTGGATTTTTGTTTTGTTTTGCTTTTTAAGATTTATTTGTACATGAGAGACACACAGAGAGAGGCAGAGACAGGTAGAGGGAGAAGCAGGTTCCTGTGGGGAGCCTGAGATGAGATTCCATCCCAGGACCATGACCTGAGCTAAAGGCAGATGCTTAACCACTGAGCCACCCAGGTGCCTGTGAGTATAATCTTTAAGCTGATGCAGTCTGCCTGGAGTTTGGGCTTGGGCTGTGCACTCTCAGGAATAATAACATTTTAGTGCATATAACTGGTGCAGACAGTGAGAACACATGTTGAAAGTGATGAAGTGGCTGACGTCCTCAGTATATCAGTTAACACCCAAACCACCACAAAAAAGGGAGTGGAGGCTGCACTCCACTGAAAAAGACAAGGCATAATAAATAGTCAAAAATATCTGTTTGCAAAATGTCCCAGGGGTTGACTCGGTGACATTTTGCAATGGGAAAAAATGCACGGTCAGAGGACAGCGATGTCCTTTTAGCTGCTGTCTTGTACATTGCCTACCAAACCTAGCCAGGGAGGTTGGGAATCTAAGAACAGCGAAGAAAAATTCACACAATTAGATTATCAGCCACTGTGCATCGTGTGCCAAACCAGCGGATGTGGTTTTTAATCGAGCATCCCCAGGTGAAAAAGCTAAGAGATACATAAAAATTGCTCCTACATGAGTTATAGCATACAAAACATCATTAGCTGAAGTTTATTGAGCCCATATAATTTAGCTCATAACTCATCAAAGGGCAGGGAATGTTATTAAAAGTTACAATCTTCTGCTATTGTTATTTGAATTTGCTACAGAATGATAAAGGGCAGTAATGGAACAATCATTCCTACAGTGTGTTTATCCCTCCTGTAGAAAACTGGCTTGAGAAGCCAAGACTTGTAATTTGTCACAGAGGAAGCTGGCCTATTGTCTACATAGAAATATTCAGTAAAATAGCAAGCACATAATCTGGGAGGAGGTGGAGGCTAGAGTGCTTCTTTACAAAACGGTCTAGACAGTACTCTGGGCCACGCTTCACCCTGATGAGCAATTTGCTACCGAACAATTCTGGCACCACTTACATGTTTTAAGTCACAAAGTTCAAAATGAACAGTGATCAGGGTAAGGATGCACACACTCAGATTTTCCACACACCTCAGTCTTTTTTCTCCTTTCTCCAAACTCTGTGGGATTCTGAAAAAGGAAACAAGAGCATCAGAACAAAGGGAGGAAGGAAGAAGAGGCACACTGAAATGCCAGCACTGTTCATGCATGTTATCAGGAAAGCCTGAATCCAGATCCAGCGCTATTTTCCTGTGCTCTAGAACACTGTATGAAGTGTGGCCACCTGTGTTATCCAGTCTGACTCACACAGATCTGTGGTGATGTTTATACGTACACGGAGTAACAAGGTAAGATCTAATCCTTACTGTGGGTTGTAGCCAGTAAGTTTGAAAGCCACTGCTTTAAGCCCTTTTGAATGTTTTTTTTATTAGCAAAGTGACTGCTTTTGGCTGCAAGGCCAAGCACTTTTCATCAACTCATTTAATCTTAAACAGCTCTGTTGGTTGGGTTTTAACGCCCCACGTTAAACATGAGAGAACTAAGCCTTGGAAGGCCGAAGGTGCCCAAGGTAGCACAGTAAGTGTCAACCATGAGGCAGGAACTTGAATGAAGGTAAACCTCGTTCTAAAGCCCACACTCACAATCATAGACGACCTCCCTATATGATATAGGACACATGTTACCACACGTTTTCTCTGGACCAGGTGCTCAACCAAAGACTTCCTACCTCACTTTGTTGAAGCCTCTCAACGCCTCTGGGAAATTGGTTTCATTATCTGCAGGTTATAGATGAGGAAATAGTGGTACAGAGATATGAAGTAACTTCTCCAAGGTAGGCCAGCCAGAGCATTTCCACGTTACCCGAGAGAGCTGCCCCTCTCAGGGCAAATCCAGATTTTGTGGGGCCTGAAATTAATACAGTTTGGAGTAGGAAACTGGGCACAAAGTTATTCCTGACAAGTTAGGTACTGAGTCTTGCAAGGGGCCCTGCCCCTTATTCCTGGTAACTCCGCCACTGAGTGACAAATGTTACACTTGCTTTTCATTTTGTGATTTGTATTACAACTTCTGTGTTCGTCAGTCTTTTGTGATGTGGCTTCCAAATCCAGGAAAGTAAGTAATTTTTCCAAGATCAAAGAATGAAAGAGTTGTTTGAGAAGGGATGGTTTCAGTCGGATTCCTTTAAGTGCCTTTAACAAAATAAAGGAATCCAAACAACAACAAAAATAAACCAATTACATTCCTTAGTAATAAAATATAAAACCAAAATAGCTTCTGCTCAGGCTTCGTTGCTGTCTGTGTGACCTCACCCAGGTTGTATTTCACTCTGTGACCCATTTTTACATTGAGGGGGATTAATTAGTTGATCATTAACTTGCTTCCAATGTGAACATTCTAGGGGCCTAATTGAGAGGAGGAATGAATAAAGCGGTTGCTACTTGGCTGTACTGGTCCATCCATTCAGCTGTAACAGTTGAGCTGTTGGTGAATTGGGTTTTAGAAATTCTAATCAGTTAATTAGGATCCTTTGTTCTAGCAAAGAGTTGTACAGGGAGAGTCAGGACCAACCTACTTGAAGTTAAAAAGATGGATATGTTCATTAGCTTGATGGTAGTGATTATTGCACAATCTATATGTATATTGGTTGTACACCAGGTTGTACACCTTAAAATATTTAAAATATTTCTGGGGCTACACCCTAACCACACAGTACTTCAACAGGAGCCATTCCACCAAGCTCGCTCTTTTCCCATAGAGCTCCTATTGGAGAGGCAGGAAGTGTGTCCAGGAAAGGAGAGGCAAGGAGGGAGACACCTGACCAACCATCCTACCCATTCACACTGCCATAGGTGGGTAAAAGCAGGCACAGCGTCCCTGTTGACTCAGAAATTACATATTCCTATCATTTCTAGCATTTCTGTTTTGTAAATAGTTAATAATTAAAACTATTAAAAATAGTTGACATTATTTTTTTAAATTTTTATTTATTTATGATAGTCACATAGAGAGAGAGAGAGGCAGAGACATAGGCAGAGGGAGAAGCAGGCTCCATGCACCGGGAGCCCGACGTGGGATTCGATCCCGGGTCTCCAGGATTGCGCCCTGGGCCAAAGGCAGGCGCTAAACCGCTGCGCCACCCAGGGATCCCAATAGTTGACATTATTAAAAATAGTAAACAGAGTAACTAACTTATTTTAAGTGCTTTTCATATGTATTACCTCTGAGTCTTATTACAACTATGCAAAGCAGGGATGCCTGTGTTCAAAATACAGATAAAGGAAATGAAGTTCAGAGTTCAAAAACTTATCCAAGATCAACAGCTAGTAAAAGGCAGTACTGGAATTTGAATCCACGTGTATCTGCCTGCTATGCCAATCGTCTCCCAGTTAAATCTGCATTTTCCCTATATTATACTGTTTTTTTTTTTTATTGCCTTCTAACCAGCCAATAGGATATAAGCTTTTTACAGGAGTAGTTGTAAAGGAAACTTGGTAATGTCTGGTACAGACTCTTATTCAACATGTGTTGGAAAGTAAAATATAACTGGCAAGAAAAAAATATCCATTAGGAGACATACATTGTTAAAAACCAATGACTGCAATCAGACCAGCAAAGAAGCCAGACATAAAAATTGCAAATGGTAGTCACAGGATGATCAAGAAAAGGACAGTCTGGCAGGGTAGTAGCATTTTCAGCTGTTTCTGTGTTGGCAGCCTTTCAAACCCACACAACTACTAAATGCATTAGTATAACGAAGACTGTGATAACAGTACAGTCAGCTGTGTAAGATGAATTTAAAAGTGACAGATAAGTAGACTTGAAGTAGCAAATTGCTGAAAAGATCAGTTGAGAACCGTGAAACAGAATGATGCTTCAGTGTGGGTTAAAAGAGAAAGGGTTGACATGTCCATCACTAGAGTCACCTTGGGGATCAGTCAATTATTTCTTCCACTTCTCAGTACCAGCATGGCATAGAATAAGGTTCAGTAGTTGAACCTTACCTTGTTGAAGTATCACCTGGACAATGCTCACTTCCATAAAATTCGTCTTTGCCTCTAAATCCTTTCTGTTCTCATTTTGTATAGCTCTTTGCCCTCCATCAGGAAGATAGGAGACTTGTATGTTAAGCACTGATATAATGCTGGCCTCTATCTGGTAAACCCTGTACATTTCAGGAAGTAGGCTGGTGTTGCCTCTTAAAAAGAGTATCATCAAAGTCTGCTCCATTATTGCAAGGAGACTTAGCGATTGGTCACTGAGCTTCAGAATATTTTACAGCACAGCAATCTAGACAACCAAATCAATTAGACACTTAGAAAGCTGAACCATGGAAATAAGAGCCCTGTGACTATTCTATTAACAGCCATATTTGTAAGACTTAGAGAACTCGTGCAATAATTGAATGCTATAATTATACAATTCCCTCAAATTTAGACTTATTGAACATGTTTTTTAAAATCACAGGATTTCAGAGGTCAGTTGTTCTAATCTCCTGGCAATCTTTCTTAGGACATAGGCTTCCTAACTCCTAGCCTTGTGTTTTTTTTGTACTATGCATAGAAAGAAATTCCCTTACTATTAAAAAAGAAATATACAAATAGGAGAACAGTTTTTTGAGTGAGACCAATGTTTGTGCTTCTGAAGATTTTAATCTTAGAATATATTCGATGTAGATGATCCCAAAGATACCATCCAGAGAGACAATAGGTCAGGAATAACCATATTGAGTACACAGGAGGTATTTGATATGTAAACAATGTTTCATCAAATCACCTTGAAACCCTTAGCTGCAGAAAAATGATTAATTTTCTGACAATGACTGATCCAGGGAAGCTTATCTACTCCTGTGTTCTCTGCAGAAGACAGGTAAGGCTCCATATTCATTCTTTGTCCTTGAGTTTGCAATTGATGTCTATGAGGTGGCTGTATTTGGAAAGTCAACCTCAATCGAGCCCTCTGACCAAAGCCCATTCACAATGAGGAAGGAGAAAGAGGCACTCAACGATGAGGACTTTGTCTTCAAATACATTCTTAAAAGAGCACATTTTCTCCACCTAGCTCAAAACAAGAGGATAGAGGTGTAGTTTAATAATTTTTATAGCTTCTTATGTGAATATGGAACCTTATAATACCTTGTATTGGTCTTAAGAAAATACAAACAGTCCCTGGTCTCCAGAAAAAAAAAAGAAAGAAATCTTATGTACAGATTGAGTTCTTTCTCCTTTCCCAATGCTACCGTCTACCAAGACCTACTTGCTGTCCTGGGACTAGAGTTAGAGTGCTGAGGGTCTGGTCTCTAAGTTGTCTGGTTCCCCAGCACCTCCATGATCTCTTCTTTTCCTGTACTCAACTTCAACCACACCCAACTTCCTTGTTGCTCTTTTAACCAGCATGCACTGCTTTAGTTATTTCTTTGCAGACAGGCTTCTGCCAGTTCTCCTTGGCTGATTCCCTAATTAATGAGTCAACCAAGAAATCAAAAAAGGAAATCCAAAAACACATGGAGACAAATGAAAATGAAAATACAAAGTTCCAAAATCTTTGAGATGTAGCAAAAGTGGTTCTAAGAGGGATGTTTATAAGCCCTACCTCAAGAAGTAAAAAAAAAATTCAAACAACCTGGCCTTATACTGAAAGGAGCTAGAAAAAAAAAAAAAATCAAGAGAAACCAAAACCAGTGGAGGAAGGACATAGTAAAGATTAGAGCAGAAATAAACGACATAGAAACTAAAAAAATAGATAAGATCAATGAAACAACGAATTCGTTCTTTGAAAAGATCAACAAAACTAATACACCTTTAGCTGAACTCCTAGAGTGAGAGGACTCAAAATCAGAAATGAAAGAGAAGAAATAACTGACACCAGAGAAATACAAAGAATTATAAAAGAGTATTCTGAAAAATTACATGCCAACAAATTAGACAACCTAGAAGTGGGTTCATCCCTAGAAAATATAACCTACCAAAACTGAAGCAGGAAGAAATAGAACATTTGAATGGACCAATTTCCAGCAAGGAAATTGAATTAGTAATTTTAAAAACTCCCAGTAAAAGTCCAGGACCAAATGGCTTCACAGGTGAATTCTACCGAGCATTTTTTTAAATAAATTAATTTGTTTATTGGTGTTCAATTTACCAACATACAGAATAACACCCAGTGCTCATCCCGCAAGTGTCCCCCTCAGTGCCCGTCACCCATTCACCCCCACCCCCCGCCCTCCTCCCCTTCCACCACCCCTAGTTCGTTTCCCAGAGTTAGGAGTCTTTATGTTCTGTCTCCCTTTCTGATATTTCCCACACATTTCTTCTCCCTTCCCTTATATAAAAAAGAGTTAATACCCATTTTTCTCAGACTATTCTAAACAATCGAAGCAGAAGGAAAGCTTCCAAATTCATTCTCTGAGGACAGCATTACCCTGGTACCAAAACCAGATAAAGACTACAAAGAAAAAAAAGAGAGAGAGAGAGAGAACTACAGGCCACTATCTTTGATGAACATAAATGCAAAAATCCTCAACAAAATAGTAAACCAAACCAAAGCCTTAAAAAAAAAAAAAAATCATTCACCACAATCAAGTTGAATTATTTCTGGGATGCAACAGTGATTCAGTTTTTGCAAATCAATCAGTGTGGTTCATCACATCAATGAAAGGATAAACCATATAATCATTTCAATAGATGCAGGAAAAGCTTTTGACAAAGTGCAACATATATTCATGACAAACACCCTGAAAAAATAGGTTTAGAGGGAACATATCTCAATATAATAAAGGCTATATGTGAAAAACCCACAGATAAAATCATACTCAATGATGAAAAACTGAAACCTTTTTCAGTTGTCCACTTTTTCAGAATGGCCACTCTTACCAGTTCTATAACATAGTACTGGGAGTCCTAGCCACAGTAATCAGGCAACAAAAAGAAATAAAAGGCATCCAAATTGGCAAGGAAGAAGTAAAACTTTAAATATTTGCAGATGCTATGATGTTATATTTTTAAATTTTTAAAAAAGATTTTACTTTATTTATTCATGAGAGACACAGAGACACAGGCAGAGGGAGAAGCAGCCTCCTGCAGGGAGCCCAATAAGGAACTCAATCCTGGCACCCCAGGATCACACCCTGAGTCATAGGCAGATGCTCAACCACTGAGCCACTCAGGCATCCCACTATGATGCTCTATTTAGAAAACCCTAAAGACTCCACCAAAATATTACTAGAACAGATAAGTGAATTCAGTAAAGTTACAGGATACAAAAACCAATATATAGAAATCCATTGCATTTCTATATACTAATAGAGTAGCAGAAAAAGAAATTATGAAAACAATCTTATTTACAACTGCACCAAAATAAAATACCTAGGAATAAACTTAACCTCTGGGAAATGAACTAGGGGTGGTGGAAGGGGAAGAGTGTGGGGGGTGGGGGTGACTGGGTGGCGGGCACTGAGGTGGGCACTTGACGGGATGAGCACTGGGTGTTCTTCTGTATGTTGGCAAATTGAACACCAATAAAAAATAAATTTATTATTTAAAAAAAGGAATAAACTTAACCAAAGGGGTAAAAGACTGGTATTCTGAAAACTATAAAACATTAATGAAAGAAATTGAAGATGACACAAATAAATGTAAAGACATTTCACGGTCATGGGTTAGGAGAACAAATATAGTTAAGATGACCATACTACCCAAAACAATCTACAGATTTAATGCAATATATGTCAAAATACCAGCAGCATTTTTCACAGAACTAGAACAAAAAAAAATCCTAAAGTTTGTATGGAACCATAAAAGACCCCAAATAGCCAAAGAAAGCTTAAGAAAAAAGAACAAAACTGGAGGTTTCACAATTCCAGACTTCAAGTTGTAGTACAAAGCTGTAATAATCAAAATAGTATGATAATAGCACAAAAATAGATCAATGGAGAATAGAGAGGTTATTTACAAATAAAAAATATTTAATTGACCATATAATCAAATAAGTATGATTATATGGTCAAATTATCTTTAACAAAGGAAGCAAGGATATGCAATGGGAAAAGTCTCTTCAATGAACAGTGTGGGGAAAACTGGACAGCTACAATGCAAAAGGATAAAATTGGACTTCTTACACCATACAAAAACAATGAACTCAAAATGGATTAAATACCTAAATGTGAGACCTGAAACCACAAAGATCCTAGAAGAGAGCACAGGAGTAATTTTTTTGACCTCAGCAGTGACAACATTTTTCTAAATGTTTCCTCAGGTGAGGGAAGCAAAAGCAAAAATAAACCATTGAGGTTACATCAAAATTAATAGTTTCTATACAGAAAAGGGAACAATCAACAAAGCAGTTTATTAGATGGGAGAAGACCTTTGCAATGGACAAATCCAATAAAGGGTTAGTAAAAATTTATAAAGAATTTATACAACACCCAAAAAATCCCCAAACAATCCAATTTAAAAATGGTTAAGATATGAACAAACCTTTCTCCAAAGATGACATACAGATAGCCAACAGACATATGAAAAAGTTCTCAACATCATTCATCAGAGAAATGCAAATCACAACCACAAAGAGATATCACCTCATACCTGTCAGAATGGCCAAAATAAAAAACCAAGAAACCACAAGTGTTGGCAGGGAGCCCTCAAGCACTGTTGATGGGAATGGAAACCACTGTAGTCACTGTGGAAGACAGTCTGGAGGTTTGTCAAAAAAAAAAAAAAAAAGATAGAATTACCTTATGAGCCAATGATTCTACTGGGTATTTACCCAAAGAAAATGAAAACACTCATTTGAAGATATACGTACCCCTATGTTTATAACAGCATTATTTACAATAGCCAAGATATGGAAGCAGCCCAAATACACATTGATTAGCGAATAATAAAGATGTGGTATCTGTGTGTGTGTGTGCACGCATATATATATAATGAAATATTACTTAGTAAATATTACTCATAAAAATAATGAAATCTTGTCATTTGCAACAACATGGATAGATCTAGAGCATAACACAAAATGAAATAAGGCGGTCAGAGAAAGAAATACTGTATGATTTCACTCGTATGTGGGATTTAAGAAAACAAGTGCACAAGGAAAAAAGAATAGACAAATATAGAGAACAAGCTTATGGTTATGAGAGAGGGGGTAGGTGGAAAGATGGGTGAAATATGTGAGGAGTACACTTATGATAAACACTGAGCGATGTAACACACACACACACACACACACACACACACACACACACACACACACACGAGGGACCAGATAGAAAAGAGTAGGAGAGGTGGAGATGTGCCAAAAACAGGAACCCGGCCCCTGATGTGGAGTCCTCCTTCGGTAAGGAGAGTCTCATCTGCCCAGGTGCCCATTAACATCTGGCTTTGAAAATCAATGTGGCTTAACTCTGGGAGAGCCAGAGAGCTACAGGAAGCGAGACTCTGCTCTTAAAGCACCAGTGCCCTATATCACTCATACTGAGACCAAACACAGAGGAAGCAGTTTGAAAAGCACTTAAGTTCTACATGAGGGAGATCTATTGACTAACATTAGGGCATGTTCTGAAAGAGCAGAAGTTGGTTTTATCTGAGAATGGAAGTGCTGGCAGGTGCTAGCCTGACTGACAAAGGGCAGGCTATTTTCCTGCCCTTTGTCAACCAAGCTAGCACTTCTCAACCTGCCCTACAGACCCCCAAAGAAGTGCCTGTCTTGCCACACCTGGTGGGCAGACTCAGATGTGAGTGGCATCACCTCAAAGCAAATACCACCTGCCACATCGGTCAGGCAGCCCCAGTGGGGTTGGCAAGCTTCCAAAGTGACTCCAGTTCTTGGGAGAAGGGGAGCCAGCCTCACCCAGCAGCACCCCTGCAGTAGCTACAGCAGGACCTCTCAGCTATAGCTGAGATAGCTGCACTGGGAGCTAACTTCTCTGACCCACCAGCAAGCCCAAAGGAACTAAGAGCCAGGCCTCTCAGCCAACTGCTCTGGGGGCCGGCACTACCAACCACTACACCCAAGGAAGCCGTGATCAGTCATTGCAGGCAGCAAGCGTTGATGGCCATGCCTACCCATCAGCATACCCCCAGCAGCTACAGCTTTGCATCTCAGTAGGCCACACTGAGGTGCAAGCTCCACCCACTAGTATGCCTTTAGTAGTCACAACTGGTCATATAGCCCCACCCACCAGTGCACTGCAGCATACCTGTCCCAGTCGTAACAAAAGGGCCCATTGCAAAGGTGCCTGGATGGCTCAGTGGTTGAGCATCTGCCTTTGGCTCAGGGATCAAATTCCACATCAGACTCCCTGCAGGGAGCCTGCTTCTCCCTCTCCCTGGGTCTGCCTCTCTCTGTGTGTCTCATGAATAAATCTTAAAAAGGGAGGGCATGCAACTCACACAGGAAGCACCCTTAGACCACCTGAATCTGATGATCAGGAGGGATTATGCTACTGGGTCCCACAGGACACCTTCTTTGTAAGACCACTGCTTTCAAGACTAGGAATAGTAGCTTACCTACCCAATACATAGAAAAAAATAGAGAGAATCTGACAACATGAAAATACAGAGCCATATGTTCCAAATCAAACAAGAGAAAATCCCAGAAAAAAATTAAATGAAACAGAGCTAAGCAATCACCTTAAAAGAATTTAAAGCAATGGTCATCAAGATTCTCACCAGACTTGAGAAAAATGGATGAACTCAGGGAGAACTTGAAAAAAAAGATAGGAAATATAAAAAAAGAACCAAAGATGAAGAATACAATAAGTGAAATGAAAAATACACTATAGGGCATAAATAGCAGATTAGAAGAAAAGAGTCAGTGGTCTGGAAAGAGGATAGTGAAAAGCAACCAAGCTGAACAGCAAAAAGAAACAATTTTAAAAATAAGGATAGAAAAAAAAATAAGGATAGATTAAGGGACCACTAGGACAAAAAATGTACTAACATTCTATTATTTCTTCCAGAAGGAGAAAAGAGAGAAAGGGGCAGAAAACTTATTTGAAGAAATAACGCCTGAAAACTTTCCCAACCTGGACAAGAAAACAGACATCCAGGACAAGAAATCACAGAGAACCCCAAACCCAAGAAGATCCACACCAAGACACATAATAAAGTATCAGAAATTAAAGATAAGGTTAGAATCTTGAAAAGCAAATAGTTACATACAAAGGAAACCCTATAAACCTATCAGCAGATTTTTGAACAGAAACTTTGCAGGCCAGAAGAGTAGAATATAATCAAAGTGCTGCAGAAAAAACCTACAACAAAGAATACTCTTCCTTGTAAGGTTATCACTCAGGATTGAAAGAGATATAGAGTTTCCCAGACAAGCAGAAGTTATAGGAGTTCATCACCATTAAACTAGCCTCATAAAATTTAAGTGACTTCTTTAAGCAGAAAACGAAAGGCCGTAACAAGAAGTAAGGAAAATTATGGAAGAAAAATATTTCAGCTCTAAAAGCAAACAGAGTAAAGGTAGTAGGTCAATCACTTACAAAGCTAGTATGAACATTAAAAACCAAAAGTAGTAAAAATAAATTAAAAATTTAGTTAAAGGATACGCCAAATGAAAACATGTAAAATAGGAAACCATAAACATTAAATGTGGAGAGGGAAGAATAAAAATGTAATTATTTTTTTTAATTTATTATTTTTTTAATTTATTATTTTTTAAAGATTTTATTTATTTATTCATAAGAAACAGAGAGAGAGAGAGAGGCAGAGACACAGGCAGAGGGAGAAGCAGGCTCCATGCAGGGAGCCTGATGCAGGACTCGATCCCAGGACTCCAGGATCATGCCCTGAGCCAAAGGCAGGTGCTAAACTGCTGAGCCACCCAGGGATCCCCTAAAAATGTAATTCCTTTAGAATACATTTGAACTTAAGTAACCATCAACTTAATATAGACTGCTATATACATAGAATTTTACCTAGGAACATCATGGTGACCACAAAACAAAACCTATACTAGATACAGAAAAAAGAAAAAAAAATCCAAGTATAACACTAAAGAAAGTCACCAATCACAAGGGCAGGAGAGCAAGAGACAAAAAGGAACAGAGAACTAGAAAACAAGTCACAATGGCAATAAGAACATACCTGTCAATAATTACTTTAAATCTAAATGGTCTAAATGCTCCAGTTAAAGACACAGGGTGACTGCATGAATAAACAAAAACCAAAACCATTTTCATGCTATTTACAAGGGAGTCACTTCAGACCTAAAGACACATGGGCGTAAACGAAAGAGATGGAAAAAAAAGAGATTTCACAAAAATGGAAGCAAAAAACCCACTGGGGTAGCATTAAACAAAATAGACTTTAAAACAAAGACCGTGGGGGAGCCCCGGTGGCTCAGCAGTTTAGTGCCGCCTTCGGCCAGGGGTGTGATCCTGGAGACCGGGGATCGAGTCCCACATTGGGCTCCCTGCATGGAGCCTGCTTCTCCCTCTGCCTGTGTTTCTGCCTCTCTTTCCTTCTGTGTCTCTCATGAATAAATAAATAAAATCTTTTAAAAAAATAAATAAAACAAAGGCCGTAACAAGACATAAAGAAGGACATTACATAACGATAAAGGAACCAATCCAACAAAAGGATATAACAATATTTGTATTATGTACCTACCATGGAAGCACTTAATTATATAGAGTAAATATTAACAGACATATAGGGGGACATTGACAGTGATGCAATAATAGTAGGGAATTTTAACACACCGCTTACATCAATGGATACATCATCCAGACAGAAAATCAATGAGGAAAGAGTGGCTTTAAATGACACATTAGACCACACAGGTTTAACAAATATATATTGAACATTCCATCTCAAAACAGCAGAACCCACATTCTTTTCAAGCGTACAAGGAATATTCTCCAAGACAGATCACATTAGGCCATGAAACAAGTCTCAGTACATTTAAGAAGATTGAAATAATTTCAAGCATCTTTTCTGGTCACACCAGTATAAAACTAGAAATCAATTACAAGAAGGAAACTGGAAAAAACAAACAGAAAAGTTAAATAACTTGCTACCAAATACCAATGGGTCAATAAAGAAATCAAAGAGGAAATAAAAAAGATCTCAAGACAAATAAAAATGGAAAAAATAGTTCAAAATCTTTGGGATGCAGTAAGAACAGTTCTATAAGAGAAATTTATTAACAATACAGGCTGACCTCAAGAAACAAGAAAACTCTCAAACAACCTAATCTTACCCCTAAAGGAATTAGATAAAAAGAATAAATAAAACCCAAAGTGGATAGGAGAAAGACATAATAAAGAGTAGAATGGAAATAAAATAGTTTCATTGATCTTTTCTACTTTATAGTCTCTAAGATCTTGTGTGAAAATAAAATTGTTAAACGTTTAGTCAGACTCATCAAGGAAAAAAGAGAAAGGACTCAAAATCAGAAATGAAAGGGGAGAAGTTACTACTGACACCACAAAAATGCAAAGAATTATAAGAGATTACTAAGAAAAATTATATGCCAGACAATTTATCAGAAATGGATAAATTCCTAGAAACATACAATCTTCCAAACTGAATCGAGAATAGAAAATCTGAACAGACTAATTATTAGTAACAACACTAAGTCATTCATCAAAAACCTCCCAGCATGGGACACCTGGGTGGCTCAACGATTGAGCATCTGCCTTCAGCTCAGGGCATGATTCCAGGGTCCTGAGATTAAGTCCCTAATCAGACTCCCCCCAGGGAACCTGCTTCTCCCTCTGCCTGTATCTCTGCCTCTCTCTCTCTCTCTTTCTGTCGCTCATGAATAAATAAATAAGATCTTAAAAAAAAAAAAAAAACTCCCAGCAAGAAGTCCAGGACCAGATGGCTTCACAGGTATATTAATCAAATATATAAAGAGCTAATACATATACTTATCAAACTGTTCCAAAACGTAGAAGAGGAAGGAAATCTTACAAATTTTATGAAATTTGGAATTACCCAATTACCCTAATACTAAAATCACACAAGGACATCACAAAGAAAGCAAATACATATTAATATTCCAGATGAATACTATTAAATGCAAAAATCCTCAACAAAATATCTGCAAACAAATTCAAAAATACCTTAAAAGAATCATTCACCACAATCAAGTGGGATTTTTTTCCCCAGGGAATCAAGGGTGGAACATCCACAAATCTGTCAACATAGTACATCACATTAACAAATTGAAAGATAAATATCATATGAGCATCACAAGATATGCAGCAAAAGCACTTGAAATATAACATCTATTTATGAAAATAACAGTCAACACAGTGGGTTTAAAGGTTATATATCAAAACATAAGAAAGGCCATATATGACAAACACACAACTAACACATACCCAATGATAAAAAATTTCCTGGCTTTTCTCTAAAACCAAGAATGAACAAGGATGTCCAATCTTGCCAGACTTTTCCAGCACTGGAAGTCCTGGCCACAGAAATCAGACAAGTAAGAGACAAAACCTACCTAAATTGGCAAGGAAAAAGTAAAACTTCACTATTTCCAGATGACATGATACTGTATGTAGAAAACCCCAAAATTCCATCAAAATCTTATTCCATCAAAATAACTATATTAAGGATAAATCCCAGGATACAGGATCCAAAATTAATATACAGAAACCTATTATGTTTCTATATATTAATAACAAACTAGAAGAGAACTTAAGAAAATCCCATTTACGAATGCATGAAAAATAATATCTAGGACCAAACTGAACCAAGATGCTGAAAGAACTATACTGTGAAAACTATAAAATACTGATGAAAGAAACTGAAGATGACGCAAATAAATGGAAAGATATATTATGCTCATGGATTGGAACCATTAATAGTGTTAATGACCATACTATCCGAAGCAATCTACAGATTCAATTGAATCTCTATCAAAATACCAATGATATTTTTCACAAAACGAGAACAAATTATCATAAAGTTTGTATAGAACCACAAAAGACCCCAAATGGCAGAAGCAATCTTAAGAACAAAGTAGGAAGTGACACAATCCCAAACTTCAAACTACACACAAAGTTATAGTAATCAAAATAGTATGGTACTGGCACAAAAAATAGACATGTAGATGAATGGAATAGAAGAGAGAACGTAGAAATAAACCCACACTTATATGATCAATTTACAATAAAAAGACAAGAGTATACAATGGGGGCATAGATAGTCTCTTCAACAAATGGTGCTGGGATAGCTACATGCAAAAGAATGAAACTGGACCACTTTCTTACATCATACACAAAAATAAACTCCAAATGGATTAAAGAACTAAATGTAAGACCCCAGATCATAAAACTCCTTTTAAAAAAAATCATAACCAGCAAACTCCTGGACCTTTGCCCGGCAAAAGTTTTCCAGGTCAGTCTCCTCAAGCAAGGGCAGCAAAAGCTGGACAAACAGGCAAATAACTACTGGAACTACATGAAACCAAAAAGCTTTTTTGCATAATGAGGGACAAAACAACAAAGGCAACAAAACACAAAGGCAACCTACGAGTGGAAGAAAATGTTTGCAAATGATATATCCAAAAAATGGTAAATATCCAAAATATATTAAAAACTCTTACAACTCAACACCAAACACTCAAATTTAAAAATGGGCAGAGAACTGAATAGACATTTTCCCAAAGAAGACAGACGGATGACCAATAGATATATAAAAAGGTACTCAACATCACTAATCAGTGAAATGCAAATCAAAACCACGATATTACTTTGCAGCAGTCAGAATGGTTAGTATCAAAAAAAAAAAAAAAGAATGGTTAGTATCAAAAAGACAAAAAATAACATGTGTTAGCATTGATAAAGACAAAAGGGAACCCTTGTACAATATTGGTGGCAATATGAATTGGTACAGTAGATATAAAAAAACAGTATGGAGCTTCTTGAACAAATTAAAAATAGAAATACCAAAGGAACAAATATTTCCACATCTTAGTATTTACTTGAAGGAAACAAAAGCACTAATTCAAAAAGAGGATTAGAAGAATAAATATTGTGAAAATGTCTATGCTTCCCAGAGTAATTTACACATTCAATGCAATCCCTATCAAAATACCATGGACTTTCTTCACAGAGTTGGAACAAATAATCCTAAGATGTGTATGGAACCAGAGAAGACCTCAAATAACCAGAGGAAAGTTGAAAAAGAAAACCAAAGCTGGGGGCATCACAATGCTGACTTCAAGTTGTATTACAGAGCTGTGATCAAGACAACATGGTACTGGCACAAAAACAGACACATGGATCAATGGAACAGAACAGAGAAACCAGAAATGGACCCTCAACTCTATGGTCAACTCATCTTCAACAAAGCAGGAAAGAAGATCCAATGGAAAAAGGATAATCTCTTCAATAAATGGTGTTGGGAAAATTGGACAGCCACATGCAGAAAAATGAAACTGGACTATTCTCTTACATCATACACACACACACACACACACACACACACACACACACACACACAAACTCCGAATGGTTGAAAGGTTTAAATGTGAGACAAGAATCCATCAAAATCCTAGGGGAGAACACAGGCAACACCCTTTTTGAACTAGGCCACAGCAACTTCTTGCAAGACCCATCTATGAAGTCAAGGAAAACAAAAGAAAAAATTAACTATTGGCACTTCATCTAGATAAAAAGCTTCTGCACAGCAAAGGAAACAGTCAACAAAACTTAAACAACCTACTGAATGGGAGAAGATATTTGCAAGTGACATATCATATAGAGGGCTAGTATCCAAGATCTATAAAGAACTTGTCAAATTCAATATCCTAGAAACAAATAATCCAGTCAGGAAATGGGCAGAAAACATGAACAGACATTTCTCCAAAGACGACATACACATGGCCAACAAGCACATAAGAAAATGCTCCGCGTCGCTTGGCATCAGGGAAATACAAATCAAAACCACGATGAGATATCACTTTACACCAGTGAGAATGGAGAAAATTAACAAGACAGGAAACAACAAATGTTGGCGAGGATGTAGAGAAGGGGAAACCTTCTTGCACTGTTGGTGGGAATGTGAACTGGTGCAGCCACTCTGGAAAACAGTGTGGAGGTTCCTCAAGAAGTTAAAAATAGAGCTACCCTACAACCCAGCAATTGCACTACTGGGTATTTACCCCAAAGATACAGATGTAGTGAAACAATGGGACACCTGCACCCCAATGTTCAGCGCAGCAATGTCCACAATAGCCAAACTGTGGAAGGAGCCACGATGTCCTTCAACAGATGATTGAAAAAAGAAGATGTGGTCTATATATACAATGGAATATTACTCAACCATCATAAAGGATGAATACCTACCATTTACATTGACGTGGATGGAACTGGAGGGTATTATGCTGAGTGAAATAAGTCAAACAGAGAAAGACAATTATCATATGGTTTCATTCATATGTGGAATATAAGAAATAGTGAAAGGGACCATAAGGGAAAGGGAGAAACTGAATGGCAAAAAATTAGAGAGGAGATAAACCATAATAGACTCCTAACTCTGGGAAACAAAGGGTTGTAGAAGGGGAGATGGGGGGCGGATATGGTAACTAGGTGACAGGCATTAAGGAGGGCACATGATGAGAGGAGCACTGGGTGTTATACTATATGCTGGCAAATCGAATTTAAATAAAATTTAAAACCCCACTAATTCAAAAAGATATATGGAGCCTATGTTTATTGCAGCATTATTTACAACAGCCAAGATTTCAAGTCAACCTAAGAGTTCATCAATAGATGAATCAAGAAGGTATGATACACACAGGGCTATTAATCGGCCATAAAAAATAACATCTTGCCATTTGCAGCCATATAGATGGACCTAGAGAGTTATCATGCTAGGTAAAATAAGTCAGACTAAGAAAGACAAATGCCATATGATTTCAGCTATATGTGGAATCTAAAAAAAAAAAAACAAAACATCCACGTTGAAGCAAATGGTGGGTATTTGTCATTTCTAATAGCTGAGTAATATTCCATTGTATACATAAACCACATCTTCTTTATCCATTCATCTTTCGTTGGACACCGAGGCTCCTTCCACAGTTTGGCTATCGTGGCCATTGCTGCTATAAACATTGGGGTGCAGGTGTCCCGGCGTTTCACTGCAACTGTATCATTTGCTTCAACGTGGATGGAACTGGAGGGTATTATGCTGAGTGAAGTCAGTCAGTCGGAGAAGGACAAACATTATATGTTCTCATTCATTTGGGGAATATAAATAATAGTGAAAGGGAATAGAAGGGAAGGGAGAAGAAATGTGTGGGAAATATCAGAAAGGGAGACAGAACGTAAAGACTGCTAACTCTGGGAAACGAACTAGGGGTGGTAGAAGGGGAGGAGGGTGGGGAGTGGGAGTGAATGGGTGACGGGCACTGGGGGTTATTCTGTATGTTAGTAAATTGAACACCAATAAAAAATTAAAAAAAAACAAAACAAACCAGAAACAGTCTCATAAATGCAAGAAGAAAATGGTGATTTCCAGGTGGAAGGGTGGTGAGAGTTTAGATGAAACAGGTGAAGGAGATAAGAGGTACAAACTTCCAGTTACAAAATAAAGAAGTCACAGAGATGAAATGTACAATATAATGTAATAAATATTTTAGTAACTTTTTATGGTGAATAGATGGTAACTGCACTTATGTAGGTGAGCACTGTGTAGTATTTAGAATTGTTGATCATGGTGTTGTACTCCTGAAACTAGTATACTATTGTATGCCAACTTACTTCAATAAAAGTAAAATAAACCAGTCTACTTGAAGAATAAAAAAACTTGTAACATTTTGAAATCCAAAAGTTCACTACAATTTTTTAAAAAAGAAATTAGTTTCAAAGAATAATAGGGAATCAGCTATTTGTTTTCAAAACTAGAAAATGAAGGAAAAATAAAATCAAGCATTTATTGTGCATCTTTTTTTAAATTTATTTTTATTTATTTATGAGAGAGAGAGAGAGAGGCAGAGACACAGGGAGAGGGAGAAGCAGGCTCCATGCTGGGAGCCCCACACGGGACTCGATCCCAGGACTCCAGGATCGTGCCCTGGGCCAAAGGCAGGCGCGAAACCGCTGAGCCACCCAGGGATCCCTTATTGTGCATCTCTTATATGAACTGTACTACTGGATAGCCAGTAGAGGAAGGGTCTCTTTATAAACCTATTCCAATAAATAAAAGAAAAAATTGCAACTTCAAATAAATTAGTGGATCTAGGGCATGTGTATCAATGGCTGCTGACATCTCAAAAAGAGAGACAACAGATATTATGTTTCCTTTGAGAAAACATAAAGCTGCCTACAGTCTTGCCAAAGAGATCAAATAGGAGTTTGATCAAGCCCTTGGATCTAGCTGACAATTTCAGGAAATATCAAGGACATGAAAATACATGGAGCCACACCAGGAATATGAAATCAGAAAAATCCAGACTGCATGAAACTTTGTATGTCACATGGCCTGAATTCCTCAACAGATAAGTTATCAGCAAATGAAAGGGATAGAAGAGGAGCCTATAATTTAAGAGCCATTTACTTTATCAATTTTTTCTAAGAGGCAAAGCTAAAATACAAATGTTTAGGTTAGGTAAGTATGTCGGAACAATATTATTTTCAAAAATATATTAAAAATAAAACCTAGTGGTTTGAAAGGCAACTGGACTATAAAGAAAATCCATGTATTAACCCTAGAACATCCACCAAATGGGTGGGAAACTTCTGGAAATCTAACTAGGATGAGTGGTGCCAGTCAGCACCTTTTTTTTTTTTTTTTTTTTAACATTCCCCCTCCATCTTGATAGTGCAGATGGGAGCAGAGTCCAAGCACTTCAGTTAGCCTGCTAGGGCCACTCCAGCAAGTCCCAGGCCTCTAGCCCACATCAGCTCCATCCAACCCAACCATTTTGCCAAGCATGGCATGCCCCAATAACTCCTGGCCCACACCTAATGCAACTCCAGTTGTCCTGCCAGTGGCTCCAAGGCAATGCACACTGGGACAACTCCAGCCCATACCTGCTTCAGTCCCAGCTATCCTCCCAAGATAACTCTGATGTGGCACAGCATGGCCCAAGAGCCCCTGTTCTTCACTGACCCAGCTTCCTAGCCATAGTAGCCAAGGTATGGCACACTGGGATCTCTACACCTGCTCCAGCCACCCTGCCAGTGTTGCCCTGAAGCAGTGCACCCTGGCCTGTGCTACAGCCATCCATCAAGGAGTCCCTGGCACAACACATACCGGGACACCCCAGCTGATGTACACCCTACTCCAAGTTGTCCCATTAAGGTGGTTCTGGTGCAATGCACACCAGAACCACTGGCCCACACATACTCCAGCCACAGCTATCCTGACAAATTGGCTGTGACACAACAAGTTCTGGGAACTCCATGACCTATACTCCTGTTACTCCAGTCAGCCTGCAAAAGCTGTCAATCACATGCAGTCTACACAGGATACACTACTACACAAGGCCACTCCTTCAAGATTGGGAGAGCTGGCTTTTCTGCCTAATTTATAGAAAAAAAAAAAAAAAACCACACACACACAAAGTCAAACAAACTGAGTAGACAGAGGAATATGTTCCAAGAGAAAAAAGAACAAGATAAAACCCCAGGGGGAAAAAGAAAACCCTAATGGAAATAAGTAATTTATCTGGTAAAGAGTTCAAAGTAAGAATCATAAAAATGTTTATCAAACTCAGGAGAAGAATGGAGAAGCACAGTTGAGAACTTCAACAAAGAGTTGAAAGAAAGAACCAATGAAGGGATGTAAGTTGATGCAGCCACTGTGGAAAATAGAACGGAAGTTTCTAAAAAAAATTAAAAATAGAAATACCATATGAGGGCAGCCCTGATGGCGCAGCGGTTTAGCGCTGCTTGCATCCCAGGGCGTGATCCTGGAGACCCTGGATCGAGTCCCACGTCGGGCTCTCTGTATGATGCCTGCTTCTCCTAACCTCTGCCTGTGTCTCTGCCTCTCTTTGTCTCTGTCTCTAAATAAATAAATAAAATCTTTTAAAAAAAGAAATACCATATGATCCAGTCATTCCATGACTGGGTGTTTATCCCCCACCCCAAATGAAACACTAATTCAGAAAGATATTTGCATTCCTATGTTTATTGCAGCATTATTTGCAATAGCCAAGGAATGGAAGCAAACAGTGTTCACTGATAGATGAGTGAATAAAGAAAATGTGATACACACACACACACACACACACACACACACACTGAACTATTACTTGGCCATAAAAAAGAATGAGATCTCACCATTTACAACAATATGGGATGGACCTAAAGGGTATTAAGTTAAATAAGTCAGACAGAGAAAGACAAATATGATTTCACTTAAATGCGCAATCTAAAAAAACCAAACTAATGAAAAGCAGAAACCCATAAATACAGAGAACTTATGGTTGCCAGAGGGGAGGGGTATAGGGGGATAGGAAACATGGATGAAAAGGAGTGGGAGGTACAGGCTTCCAGTTATGGAATGAACAAGTTATGGGAATCTGATAGGGCAGTTGTGAATATTTTCTCCCATACATTGCCTTTCAGTTCTGTTGCGGTTTCCTTTGCTGTGCAAAAGTTTTTTATCCTAATGATGTCCCAGTCATTCTTTTGCTTTGGTTTTCCTGGTTTTTGGAGTCATGTCTAGCAAGAAGTTGCTATGGCTGAGGTCTAAGAGGTTGCTGCCTATGATCTCTTCTAGCATTTTGCTGGATTCCTGTTGCAGAGTTAGGTCTTTTATCCATTTTGAGTTTATTTTTGTGTATGGTGTAAGAAAGTGATCCAGTTTCATTCTTCTGCATGTGGCTGTTCAATTTTTCCCAACACCATTTGTTGAAGAGGCTGTCTTTTTTCCGTTGGATCTTCTTTCCTACTTTGTCAAATATTAGTTGACCATAGAGTTGAGGATCTATTTCTGGGTTCTCTATTCTGTTCCATTGACCTTTGTGTTTTTGGCCAGTGCCATACTGTCTTGATCATTACAGCTTTGTAATACAGCTTGAAGTCTGGAATTGTGACATCTCTAGCTTTAGTTTTCTTTTTAAACACAGAATACACTTTCTGCTGTCCATGGAATGTTCTCTCCAGGGTAGATCATATGTTAGACTGTAAAGCTAGTCTCTATAAATCCAGAAAGACTGAAATCCTATCAAGCGGCTTTTCCAACCAAACAATATGAAACTAGAAACCAATTTTTTAAAAAACATAGAAAAACATGAACATGTGGAAACTACACATATATTTCTAAACAACCAATGGGTCAATGAAGAAATAAAAGAGAATTAAAAATATCTTAAGACAAATAAAAATGAAAACACAAAGAATATGTGATATACATATGTACAATGGAACATTATCCACCCATAAAAAAGAATAAAATCTTGCCATTTGCAACATGGATAGAGTTAGAGGACATAATGCTAAGGGAAATAAGTCAGAGAAATAAACACTGTATCATCTCACTCATATGTGGAATTTAAGAAACAAAATAAATGAGCAAAAGAAAAGAGACACAACCACAAAAACAGACTCTTAACTACAAAGAGCAAATGGATGGTTACTGGGGAAGAAGGGGGATGTGCGTTGAAGGATGCATAGAATAGGGGATTGGAATTAAACAGCACATTTATCATGAAGAAATGAAATAAATAACAAAATAAGGAGAAAACTTGCACTTGCATTACTTACAACCAATGCAAATATTTTGACAAAAGAAGCATGAAGTCAAATTTTAATTAATTCAGAATATATTTAGAATTTCTTCAGATAGGGGCCCTTGGGTGGCTCAGTTGGTTAAGTGGCTGCCTTTGGTTCAAGTCACGGTCTCGGGATCCTACGATCCACCCCTGCATTGGGCTCCCTGCTCAGCAGGGAATCTGCTTTTCCCTCTCCCTATGTGCACACATACTCTCTCTTTCAAATAAATAAATATTAAATAAAATATTAAAGTTTTTCAGATAGAGAAATATTTATGCAGTTGATGGAATGATGAGGAGCTCTGCATAGCACAATTTCAAAAAAGTTTGAGAATTAAATGGAGATATGATCTATGCACAGTTTAACACATAATAAATGTAATTTATAAAAAAAGAAATATACTTGGCACTAATAAGTTTACTGGAGCCCCCAAATAAGCATGTATGTGTTATTTTTAAAAAAGAAAATTAAAGCACAAACTCCCAAAAATCAATGGGACATAGGAAAAGCAATGTATAAGAGGAAAGTGTATAATTAGATAGATCTAATTAAAGAATCATGAAAAATCCCAAGTAAACAATCTAACTTTACACCTAAAGGAACTAGAAGAAGAGCAAACAAAGCCCAAAGTTAAAAGAAGGAAATCATACAGATCCGATTGGAAATTAATATCATAGAGACTAAACAACAATAGAAAAGACCAACTCTTAGTAAAGATAAATGAAATTGAAAAATCTTTAGGTGGTGGGTTCATAAACAAAGAGCAAGGGCAGCCTGGGTGGCTCAGCAGTTTAGCGCTGCCTTCAGTCCAGGCATGATCCTGGAGTCCTGGGATCGAGTCCCACATCAGGCTCCCTGCGTGGAGCCTGCTTCTCCCTCTGCCTGTGTCTCTGCTTCTCTTTCTGTGTGTGTTTCTCATAAATAAATAAAATCTTTTTTAAAAATGCAGAGCAAAGGCCCAAATAAATAGAATCATAATGAAAGAAATCTTACAACTGATACCACAGAAATACCGAGAATCATTAAAGATTACCAAGAGCAATAACCTCTCAACAAATTGGATAGCCCAGAGGAAATGGAAGTCTTCGGAGGTGAATTCCACCAAACATTTAAAGAAGAGTTACTCCCTATGCTCAAATTACAATGGACAATGGACTCTTAATAATGTGAGGGTAAGGGGCACAAAGCCCTTATCTTTTGACACTCTAAAAACTTAACTACTAATAGTCTACTGTTGACTGGAAGCCTTACTGATACCATAAAGTCAACATGTATTTTGTATGTTATATGTATTATCTATTATATTCTTACAGTACTAGAGAAAAGAGAATATTAAAATCTTAAGGAAGAGAAAATACATTTACTGTACAATACAGTGCAAGGAAGCACCCCACACACCCTTATCCCCACATGGTTAGGAAAGCTGGATCCTGGAGTGACCTCCACTCCTTACTTCTCTATCCAGAGGAATGAGGCAGACTTCCTTGCAAGCAAAGTCTGGGGGAAAGGCAGAGAACAGGGGAAGGAAGAATGCCTTTGTCCATCTCTCTGGGTCACTGATTCCACCTGCCCTCCTTTCTGTGGCTCTAACAGTTTTTGCTTATGGAAATGCTGGCGAGCAGTGAGCAGCTAGTTCCCCAGCAGTATTAGCTCCCTGCGGAGAGGACTTTCAGCACCACTGACAGCACCCCTGTCCCTGTCCGCTCTGTGGCTCAGGCTCCTGCCTGGTGTTGTCTTGACCCCAGTGTTGTCTTGAACCTCTCACCTTGGGGGCAAGTTTCTCATTCTGTGGTCCTTGACCAGCGACTGGCCCTGACACTTCGGCAAAAATCCTCCTCAGAGCCAGTTTCCTTGCATCTTTCAGTTCAAGATCTCAATTAACCAAGCTTTGCACACCTGTGAGTACCCTGCTGTTCCAACCTTCCCCACATCTTTCTTCCTTAATAGGTCTAGTTATTCGGCAATTTCTATCTGTTCAATCATAATGTAAAACATGTGTTAAAAGCAAAAATCCACATGTAAGTGGATTAGTGCAGGTTAAACCCATGTTGTTCAAGGGTCAGCTATACTCCAAAAAAATTGAAGAGGAAGGAATGCTTCTGAACTCATTTTTATACAGTGAACACTATACAGATGCTAAACTCAGACAGGGGCACACCACACAACAACAACAAAAAACAAAACAAAACAAAAAAATAAAAACAAAACTACAGGCCAATATCTCTGATAAACATAAAGGCAAAAATCTTTAGCAATATCAGCAAACTGGATTCACAGCACATAAAAGGATGATCAACTGGGATTTATCTCATGGATGCAAGGACAGTCTGACCTCAGCAAATCAATCAAGATTCACCACATTAACACAATGAAGGTTAAAAACTCATGATCATCTCAATAGATGCAGAAAAAGTATATGAAAAAATTCAACATCCTTTTATGACATAAACTCATCGGGTCAGTGCAACACTATTAACATAATAAAGTCCACTATGACAAACTCACAGCTAACATCAGACTCAGTGGTGAAAAGCTGCAAACTTTTCCTCTAAGATCAAGAACAAAACTGTACAAAGGAACAGTGCCTACTTTTGTGACTTTTATTCAAAACAATATTAGAAGTCCTAGCCAGACCAATTAAACAAGAAAAGACATCCAAATTGGAAAGGAAGAAGTAAAACACTTCCTGTTTACACAGGACATGATCCTACACATAAAAATCCCTAAGGACTCCACCAAAATGCTGTTAGCATAAATGAATTCTGTATAGTTGCAAGATACAAAATTTACATACAGAAATAAGTTGCATTTCTATAAACTAATAATGAACGATTAGAAAGAAATTAAAACAATTCCATTTATAATTATATCAAAAAGAATAAAATATGTAAGGAAATGAAAGATCTACACTTTGAAATCTAGAAGACAAATAAATGGAAAAATATTACATTCTCATGGATTGAATTAATATCACAAAATCCACACTCAAAATCCACACTACCCAAAACAACCTACAAATTCAATGCAATCTCTGTCAAAACACCAATGTTTTTTTTTGTTTTTTTGTTTTTTTGTTTTTTTTTTTTTTTTTTACACAAAACTGGAACAAATAATTTTTAAGTTTGTATGGAGCCACAAAAGACTCTGAATAGCCATAGGAATCTTGAAAAAAAAGGAAAGAGCTGGGGTATCACATTCCCTGATTTCAAAACTATATTACAAAGCTATAGTAATAAAAAGAACAGTATGGTACTGGTACAAAAACAGCCACATAGATGGATGGAAACTGGAAATAAACTCACACTTATTTGGTCAATTAATCTATAACAAAGGAGGCAAGAATATACAATGATGAAAACAGTCTTTTCAACCAATAGTGCTGGGAAAACTGGACAATTATATGCAACAGAATAAAACTGGACCATTATCTTACACCATATACACAAATAAATCCAAAATGGATTAAAGGCTCTGAATGTAAGACAAGCGATTAAACTCCTAGATGAAAACATAGGCAGTAAGCTATTTGACATTAGTCTTAGCAGGATTTTTTTTTTAACCAGTCCCCTCAGGCAAGGGCAATAAAAGTTAAAACAAACAAATGAATTATATCAGTCTAAAAAGCTTTTGCACAGCAAAGGAAACCATCAACAAAACAAAAATGCAACCTATTGAATTGAGAGAAGATATTTGCAAATCCTACCAAAATAAGGGGTAATATCCAAATTACAAAGAGAACACATGCAACTCAAGAGCTAAAACACAAACAACCCAATTTTTAAAAAATGGGCAGAAAACTTAGACTTTTTTTTTTTTAGATTTTATTTATTTATTCATGAGAGACAGAGACAGAGAGAGGCAGAGACACAGGCAGAGGGAGAAGCAGGGTCCATGCCAGGAGCCCAATGTGGAGCTCAATCCCAGGACTCCAGGATCACACCCTGAGCGGAAGGCAGATGCTTAACCACTGAGCCACCCAGGCATCCCTTAAATAGACTTTTTATAAAAGATTTTGTTTATTTGACAGAGAGCACAAGCAGAGGGAGTAGCAGGCAGAGGGAGAGGGAGAAACTCCCCACTGAGCAGAGAGCCTGATGTGAAGCATCAATCCCAAGACCCTGGGATCATGACCTGAGCCAAAGGCAGATGCTTAACTGACTGAGCTACCAAGTCACCCCAAATCGACGTTTTTCAAAAAAAGACATACAAAGGCCAAGAGGCACATGAAAAGATGCTCGACATCACTAATCATCAGGAAAATGCAAATCAAAACCACAACGAGATATTTCCTCATTTCTGTGAGAATGGCTAGTATCAAAACAACAAAAATACCAAGTTTGAGTGAGGTTGTGGGAGAGAGGGAATGCTTATATCTTGGTGGGAATATAAATTAGTGTAGCCAGTATGGAAAACCATATGGAAGTTGAGGTTGGGCAAGATAAATAAAGGTGATTAAGAGGTACAAACTTCCATTTATAAAATAAGTAATTATGGGGTTGTAATAGACAGCTTAAGGAATATAGTCAATAACAATATAACTTCGTATGATGATAGTAACTAGACCTACTGTGGAGATTATTTTATAATGTATAAAAATATCTAATTACTGGGCAGCCCTGGTGGCTCAGCAGTTTAGCACCACCTTCAATCCAGGATGTGATCCTGGAGACCCAGGATTGAGTCCCACATTGGGCTCCCTGCATGGAGCCTGCTTCTCCCTCTGCCTGTGTCTCTGCCCCTCTCCCTCTCCCCCTCTCCCCCTCTCCCCCTCTCTCCCTCTGTCTCTCATGAATAAATAAATAAAATCTTTTTAAAAATATCTAATTACTAGGATAAGGAGATATTATGTCAATTATACTTTAATTTTAAAAACGAATTTGCAAATCAACCCATCTACCCACCACTCCTAATTTCCCTTACTCTGCTACTTTTTTCTTTTCCCAAAGCCGGTATCAACTTTCTAACACTTTATAAAATATACTTATGTCTGGTATGTAGTCTCTCATTCTGTTCCCCAGGGTTAGAGATCTTTGTTTTGTTTAGGATATATCTAAACTCCCAGCATAGTAATCACAATATTTTAGTGTCTTAGTAAATACCAGTTGAAGAATAAATGATTTCTTAAGGAAAAACATGTAAAAAGCTATGAAACAGCAGCAATAGTTCAGAAAAATCTGACCAAGAGACCTGCCTTCTGAAACTTTATTTTTCTTTTTTACTCAGCCTGAAATCTCACCAATTATGAGTTTGACTTAAGTGATGTCTTCTTTTAAAATGCGAATACTATAGTAGTGGTGCTAAGAACTCAGTTACTAATGCATTATTGTGAATTGATTTGAGTTCATCACTCCCTTTCAATCTCTAATGGAGAACAGCTTCCTGATGACACACAGAGAGGGTAGAGGAAGCTAGGACATTTTGGAACACAGACCACACTAGGGAGTGTGGAAATCCTGGGTTAGAGTCAGAGTAGGGTGGCTTACAGCACCATAGCTCAGCCTGAGGTATGGGAATGGCAATGCCACATTTACATAGTAATGCTTAGTTCTGTAATGATCTTTTCAAAATCCCTCCAAAAAAGCTTGTTTAGATCAATAACTGCCTCATTAAATTGATTACATCTGTTGGCCAAGTATAACCTAATTCCCAAAATGCCCATCAGAAACTTGTTTAAAGGAGTAAATGGGAACAGGGATGGGCTTTTGGTTTCCCAGATCTCTCAACGTGACTTTTGCCAGGAAACTGAAAGCGCTTATCAGATTTGCTTCATCTAGAAAGAATGGTTCTATGTTTCCCTTTGCAAGTCTCTACAGGCCAGTCAATCTGATGAACTATCCAGATTTCACCGCCCAACACTGTGACAGTTCCATGATTTATTGGCCACCATGAATAATGCCAGTATTACAACACACACAAACATCACTTTATAGCTATTTTATGATTGTTGGATTGTTGATGGTCAAGCTGTTTTCATCCCTTGGTGTCCAGAGATTTCAGACCCATTCAAAGACCTGAACCAAACAACTTTGGGATAATGATGAGATGCTGTGTAGGGTTGGCATGAGCAGTGGTTCATTGAAGAGCTCAGGCTTAAAAGTTTTTGGCCATTAAAGTTATTCATAATCTATATGGCAGCAGAAGCTTAATGATATCATTTTCCTCCTATCCTTCCTGGAACCCAAATGACTATCTGTAACATCATTTGAGGTGTGTGAGAAAACAAGGGAAAGAGAATAGGATGAGAATGATTCCAAATAACCTCCTTCTCCATCTTAAGGTACAAGAAAAAGAACTAAGCCCAAAGTTAGCATAAGAGGAAAAAATAAAAGTTAGAGTAGAAATAAATGAAATAAAGAAATGTAATAAAAGATTGACCAAACTAAGGGCTGGTTCTTTGGAAACAAATATAAAATTGACACACACTTAGACTAACCATAGAAAAAAAATAGAGGAAACAAATCAATAAAATTATAAATGAAAAAGGGATGAAATAACAGACACCACAGAAATAAGGATCATAAGAGGGTACTATGCACAATTTCATGCCTACAAACTGGACAACCTAGTAAAAATGGAAAATACATAACCTATTAAGATTAGAACAGGAAGAAATAGAAAATTTGAAGACATCACTTACTAGTAATAAGACTAAATAATATAAAAAATCTCCCAGCAGGGGCACTTGGGTAGCTCAGTTGGTTAAGTGTCCAACACCTGATCTCAGCTCAGGTATTAATCTCAGGTTCATGAGTTCAAGCCCCACATTGCGCTTCACATGGGGCATGGACCCTACTTTTAAAAAAATCTCCCAGCAAAGAGAAGCCCAGAGTAGATGGCTTCACTAGTACATTTCCCCAAATATTTAATGAAAAAATTAACACCATCCTTCTCAAACTCTTTCAAAAAATCTTAGAGAAGGGAAGAGTCCTCAATCCACTTTACAAAGCCAGCATGATCCTGATACCAAACCCAGATAAGGATACTACTACAAAAGAAAATTAGAGGCCAATATCATTGATGAATATAGATGCAAAAATTCCCCCCAAAATACTAGGAAGCCAAATTTGGCAGCATATTTAAAGGATCATTTACCATGATTAAGTGGAATTTATCCTTGAGATGCAGGAATGGTTCAACATATGCAATATGCAAAAATCAATGTGATTCATCATATTAATAGAATGAAAGAACCATATAATCATCTCAATAGATGCAGAAAAAACATTTGACAAAATTCAACATTCATTCATGATAAAACACTTAACAAATTAAGCATAGAAGGAACATCTCAACATAATAATGGTCACATATGACAAGCCTGTAGCTAACGTCACACTCATTGATGCCAGTTTGAAAGCATTTTCTCTTAGATCAGGAATAAGAGAAGGGTGACTTCTCTCACCACTCCTATTCAACACTGTATTGTAAGTCCTAGCTTGCACGACAGGGAAAGGATTAAAAAAAGCATCAAAATTGAAAAGTAGTAAAATTGTTTTTGTGTGATGATGACATGATTTTATATGTAGAAAATCCTCAAGACTCAACCAAAAAACTGTTAGAACTAATCAATAAAATCAGTAATATTGCAGGATACAAAATTAAAATACAAAAGTCAAGAGTGTTTCTATAACAATAAATTTTCTGAAAAGAGGGGTACCTGGGTATCTCAGTCATTTAAGTGGCTGCCTTCAGCTCAGGTCACGATCCCAGGGTCCTGGGATCGAGCCCTGTATGGGACTCCCTGCCCTGTGAGGAGTCTGCTTGTCCCACTCCCTCTGCTGCTGACCCTGCTTGCGCGCGCGCACTCTCTCAAATAAATAAAATCTTTTAAAAATTTTCTGAAAAGGAAATAAAGAAATCAATTCCATTTACAATAGCATAAAAACAGTAAGATGCTTAGGAATAATTTTAACCAAGGAAGTGAAAGATCTCTACTTTGAAAACCACAAAATATTGATGAAAGAAATTGAAGATGATACAAATAACTGGAAACGTAGGTTTACAAATAAGAGTATTATTAAGACACACCCAAAGCCATCTATAGAATCAATGCAACACTCAAGATTTAAATGGCATTTTTACAGAAATTGAAAAAATACACCTAAAGTTTATATGGAATTTTAGGAAAAGATTCTGAAAAGCTAAAGAAATTCTGAGAGAGAAGAACAAAGCAAGAGGCATCATAATTCTTTTTTCATGCTATACTGTAAAGCTATAGGAATTAAATCAGTATAGTATTAGCAAAACAAACAAACGACCCAAAACAGAAAGGCCAATGGAACAGAATTGAGAACCCAGAAATAAACCCTAGCATATAGGTCAACTAATATATGACAAAGGAGCCAAGAATACTCAATGGAGAAGACAATCTCTTTAATAAATGGTACTGAGAAAATTGGACATTCACATATAAAATAATGAAACTTGACTTACTGCTCACAAAAATTATCCACAACTGGGTTAAAAAGTTAAACATAAGACCAAAGTCATGAAATTCCTAGAAGAAAACAAAAGGAAAGAGCTCCCTGGGTTTTTAAAGTAATTTTTTGAAAATCACCCCTAAAGCCCAACCAGAAAAATAGAAAATTACTAAAGTGGGACTACATCAAACTACAAAGCTCTGTACAGCAAAAGAAGTGATCAACAAAGTAAAAAGACAGCATACAGAATGGGAAAACATATTTGCAAATCATATCTGATAAAGGGTTAATATCCAAAACACATAAAGAAGTCATACACTAGATTACAAAAAATAATAATAAATTAGAAAATGGGCAAAGGGAGGGAGGATCAAGGTGGCAGAATAGGAAGATCCTGAGCTCACGTCCTTGTGTGAACATACCAAGGCCACAGTTATACACAGAGCAATTCGAAGAATGACCTAAAGACTAGCAGAATAACTCTTCCACAGCTACAGATATATAGAAAAATCCATATGAAAAGAGTAAGGGGGTAAAGATTCCATCTTTCAGGACTCATACTACCCATGTGGTGACTCATGAATGGGAGGGATATCTCAGGTGTGGAGGTCCCTTCTAAGGAGTGATGATTTCAAGCCCCACATAAGGCACACCAGCTTTGGGGACCTACATCAGGAAGATAAGCCCCATAACATCTCGCTTTGAAAACTAGTAGTGCTTACCTCCAGGAGAGCTGAAGGCCTATAGGAGACAGAGACTCCACTCTTGAGGAGCCTGACAAATTCACTCCTTCAGAGATCCAACACAGAGACATCAGTTTGGAATGCATCTAACCCATACATGAAAGAGATATATTGGATAATTTGACAGAATGTGCCAGAGGGGCAGAGATCTGTAGGAAATTTCTCTGGGAATGGAGATTCTGCTGGCTTCCATTTTTTAAACACTTCTACTTGCTGGCCTGGCACTGGGGGGGGGGGCACCATTTCTAACACCCTCCATCTACCTTGCTACCACCACTTGCCCCTCTCTGGCATTCCCCTGTGGACTATCCAGTCTAACACATCTGCCCCAGCAGGCACCTATCCAAAGCAGCTCCCACCCTCCTGTACCTGGCAGATGGCCTTGGTCTGGATTAAGGTCCTGCCATAGAAGCTCCTGCCTGAGGGTTATGCCAGCTTTGTCCACTAGCACACCTAGAATAGTGACAGCCAACCACACTCATGACTATCCTTGCCCACCAGTGCACCTGCAGCAGAGTCAGCTGGGCCTCTTAGCCAGCTGTACCAGGGGCCAGCTTCACACACCAATGCACCCACAATAGTCATGGCTGGGCAAAGAGCCAGCTAGGCTGGGGGCTGTCCCACCCACCAGCATACCTGCAGTAGTCATGGCCCAGTCACAACAGGATGGTGCACACAGTCCACATCTCGTACATCCCTGGAGTTCCTGGTCCCTTGACCAGGGGATATTGTGTTTCTGTGCTATGGGACACAATCTGTATAAGACTACTCCTTCAAGATTGGGAGATGTAGCTGATATACCTAATACATAGAAACAAATATAGAGATTCAGACACAATGAAAAGAGAAAGGAATATGTACCAAACAAAAGAATAAGACAAAACCTCAGTAAAAAACTCAATGAAGTAGGAATAAACAATTTACCTGATAAGAAGTTCAAAGTAATGGTCATAAAGATGATCACTGAACTTAAGAATGGATAAATGTAGTGACATCCTCAATAAACAAATAGAAAATATGAAAAAGAACTAATCAGAGCAGAAGAATACAGTAACTGAAATGAAAAATACATCAGAAAGAATCAACAATAGATTAGAAAGTACAGAAGAATGGGTCAGCAGTCTGGATACAGGGTCATGAAAATTACCCAAGCTGAGAAGCAAAAATAATAATAATTTAAAAAAATTTAAAGGGGTCTTTGGGAAAAAATTAGGCATATAAGCATTAGTAACATAAAGGTCCCAAAAGGAGAAAAGAGAGAGAAAGGAACAAGAAGCATATTTGAAGAAATAATAGCTGAAAACTTATCTAACCTGGGGAAGGAAACAGACACCCAGGTCCAGGAAGAACACAGAACTACAAACAAGAATTCCATGAGGTCCATACCAGGAGAATAAGTAAAATGTCAAAAATTAAAGATAAAAAGACAGAATATTAAGAGTAGCAAGAGAAAAGCAAATAGTCACATACAAGGGAACACTCATAAGGGTATCAGAGGATTCTTCAGCAGAAACTGCAGGCCTAGAGAGTGTGGCATGATATATTCAAAATGCTGAAAGGAAAAACATAAAACCCAGAACTATACCTAGCAAAATTACCATTCAGAATTGAAGAAAAGATAGTTTCCCAGACAAGTGGAAGTTAAAGGAGTTCATCATCACTAAACCAGTCTCATAAGAAATGCTAAAAGGATTTCTTTAAGCAAAAAATAGTCATTATGAGAAAAATAATTATGAAAGAAAAAATTTCACTTGTAAAAGTTATGGTAAAGGTAGCTGATCAACCACTTATAGAGCTAGTATAAAGGTTAAATTACAAAAGTAGTAAAAAATCAACTAACTCTACAATAATCAATTAAAAGGGACATAAAATAAAGAAATGTAAAATATGATGTCAAAAATATAAAATGTAAAATATATATATATAAAATGTAGGATGGCAGAAGTAAAAATATAGTGCTTTTAGAATGTATTTGAACTTAAGCATCAACATAAAATAGTCTACTATATACATAGGATGTTAAATATGAACTGCATAGCAACCACAAACCAAATGTCTACAATATATGCATAAAACAAAAAAGAGGAAAGAATTTAAACATAACACCAAAGGAAGTCATCATTTCACAAGGGTGGAGATCAAGAAGAGAAAGGAACAGAGAAGAGCTATAAACAGCCAGAAAACAATTAACAAAATCAAAGTATATACCTAAATAAATGCACATGGACTAGACATATTTGCTGCATATAAGAGACTCCCTTTAGATCTAAAGAGACCTACAGACTGAAAGTGAAGAGATGGAAAAATATATCTTATGCAAATGGAAAGAAAAGCTGGGGTAGTAACATTAAACAAAATTTATTTTTATTTTTAAAAATATTTTATTTAATTTCAATTTGCCAACCTATAGTATAACACCCCATGCTCATCCCATCATGTAACAAAATGTATTTTAAAACAACACTGTAACAAGACACAAAGAAGGAATTATATAATGATAAAGGGATCAATCCAACAAGAGGCTATAACAACTGTAAATATCTATGCACCCCTTAAGAGCAGCTAAATACTTAAAGCAAATATTAACAGACACAAAAGGAGAAATTTATAGTACTAATAGCAGGAAATTATAATACTTTACTTATATCAATGCATATAGATAGATCATCTATATAGAAAACCAACAAGAAATTGGGACCTTAAATAACACATTAGACCAGGGGATCATTAAGATATATATAGAACATTCCATCTGAAAACAGCACAATGCACATTCTTTACAAATGCACATAGAACATTCTCCAGGACAGTTCACATGGTAGGTCATAAAATATGTTTTAATAAATTCAAGGAGAATGAACCCCTATCAAGCATCTTTTCCAACCCCACCTGTATGAAACTAGAATTACAAGAAAAAACAACAACAACAACAACAACCTGGAAAATAGCCCCCCCCCCCCCGCCAAAACATGTGGAAGCCAAACAGCATGCTGCTAAACAACGAATGGTCAATGAAGAAATCAAAGAGAAAATTTTTAAAAATACCTTGGGACAAGTGAAAATGGAAACTAACTTTCCAAAATGTATAGGATACAGCAAAAGTAGTTCTAGTTTCTAGTGATATAGGCCTGCTTCAAGAAATAAGAAAAATCTCAGGCAATCTAAAGGTATACCTAAAGGAACCAGAAAAAGCAGAACAAAGTACAAAGTTAGTACTGTGAAGGAAATAATAAAGATCAGAGCAGAAACAAATGAAATAGAGACTAAAACAACAATTAAAAAGATCAATAAAATCAAAAGCTGGTTCTTTGAAAGAAATAAATTAGATAAACCTTTAGCCAGACTCATCAAGAAAAAAAGGGAGGGGTTGGGGGCTCAAAATCAGAAAAGAAATGGGAAGTTACAACCAATACAAGAGATTATGAGACTATTACGAAAAATTAGATGGTAAAAAATTGGACAACCTAGAAGAAATAGGTAAATTCGTTTAAAAATACCATCTTCTAGACTGAATCATGAACAAACTGAAAATTTGAGCAGACATTAATGGGATTGAGTCAATGATCAAAAGTTTCTCAGCAAAAGTCCAGAGCCAGATGGCCTCAGAAGCGAATTCTACCAAACATTTAAAAAAGAGTTTTTGGGACACCTAGGTGGTGCAGTGGTTTAGCGCCTGCCTTCAGCCCAGGGCGTGATCCTGGAGTCCCGGGATCGAGTCCCACATCGGGCTCCCTGCATGGAGCCCGCTTCTCCCTCTGCCTGTGTCTCTGTCTCTCATGAATAAATAAATAAAATCTTAAAAAAATAAAGAAGAATTAATACCTATCCTTCCCTATTCCAAAAAATTGAAAAGGAAAAAATGCTTCCAAATTTTAGGAGGTCAGCATTATCCTGATACCAAAACCAGACAAAGACGCTACAAAAAAAAAAAAAAAAAAAAAAAGGGGGAAAATTACAGGCTAATATCCCTGATGAACATACATAAACCAAAACCCAACAAAAAAATCCCCCCAAACCAAACTCATCAACAAGATTAGATTGCTTACTACCAGAGGCAAAGGGTGGAGAGAGAGAATTGGAAGGAGGTGGTCAAAAGCTACAAACCTCGGGGTAGAAGATAAAGAAGTACTAGGGACATAACATACATACAACATGATGAGTATAGCTAATGTTGCTGTATGATACGCAGGGAAATTAAGAGTAGATCCTAAGGGTGCTCATCACAAAGAAAATTTCTGTTCTTCTCTTTTTATTGTATCTAGAGGAGAGGATCATAAAAGCCTGTGCTGTAATCATTGCACGGTATATGTGAATCATCATGCTATACAATTTGAGCCTTATGCAGGGTGGGAGGTCCATTATTTTTCAGTAAAAGTGGAAAACAGCTGAAGGAATTAAAGAAAAGTAGTAGTGTATTTTTGGTGGGGGGACAAAGTGGTTCATATTAAAAATATTGAATTCACTGAGATGAATAACATAGGAAGAAGATTTTTTTTAATAAAAAATGTTTACTCTTCATCTGAGATAGACTATTCATGATCAGGAAGGTTTGTCCAGCCCCCCACCCCCACCCCATCTAGAAATGAAATTCTTTTGTGCATTCCTAGAGCTGCCTTTCTACTCTCATTTAGCAAAGCACCTTCATCATTCATCCCTGCGAGCTTTAAAGAAAGGAAGACAAAGCAGATGAGGCAAGGTCTCAGTTTCCTTCACAAAATGAACCAAATGTTTTCTCTTCTGAAGCAAGAGCCCAATGAGTTGTCATTAGTTGGTAGCACTGATGTGGGGATTAGGCGACTTCGCATAGTCTCAAGCGTTTACAAAATGGGTTAATGTGAATGAACATTACATTTCTCTGTTGCCAAATGCCTTCAGGGATGTGAAAATGAATAGTCTGGGTGAAAACTGGGAAAATATCTAAGATAAATGCTTCTCTTTGATTGAACAGGGACAGGATGTAAGAGCCCTAATGTGCTATAGTTTGGAAGGGCTTCTGGAGAAGAGCCAGGTCTTTAAAAATTAAGTATATGTTCAGCTTTATGGTAAACTTTGTAAGTACTTATGCCACTGGGTATCACAGAAGGAAAGTTGAATTAGAAGGCCTAGTAAACAACACATGAGCAAAACAAAAAAACAAAAAAACAAAAAAAAGAAAGAAAAAGATAAAGAGTAAAGTTTTCTCTTAATTTTTCTGACCCACAAAATGCCCTGGGTTCATCGGACTATTTCCTGAAGAATTTCTTTATTCCATACACTTTCCTTGATACTACTTACATGGTATAGCTGCTGTGCAATGGTTTTGTACTACTAAAAAGTCACAAAACCCAATCTATAATGAAAACCACAAAAGCCCACAACTCAGAAAGGAACCATATAGATTTCCACATATAGTAGTTTTTCTGAAAAGTGAACACATAAATAGCACATTTCTAAACTTTATCAAATGGTAAACTAACTGGATGATAGTGAAATGTTGCTTTTTAGTGAGTGCATTGAGCCTTTTGTCTTGGACAATCCTAAACAGGGAACTTCATTTCTATCTTATTCCTGCAATTGTAGCTTAGAAGTAGGCTTTTTTAAAAAAAATTTATTTATTCATGAGACACACACACACACACACACACACACACACACACACACACAGAGAGAGAGAGAGAGAGAGAGAGAGAGAGAGAGAGAGGCAGAGACACAGGCAGAGGGAGAAGCGGGCTCCATGCGGGGAGCCCGACGTGGGACTCAGTCCCGGGTCTCCAGGATCGCACCCTGGGCTGAAGGCGGCGCTAACTGCTGCGCAACCCGGGCTGCCTGAGGTTTATGTATCTACCCTAGTCAATATGTATATATATATTTTTGCTTATATTACAAAGTGTGTAGCCAGTAATTATTTTTAAAATGGCACCCAAACTGAGTGCCAAGAATCCCTGATGCTTAAAAAGAAACTAATATAGAGAACATTAGGAAATACAGAACATCTAGCCAGCCAGCCTCTCCATTTTACTAAAAAGAACATAGTACTCTGGATTTTTGGATTCGACTAAAAGAAGAGGAAAAGAGAAAATTCGAAACTGGACACGCTGCACTATTGACCTGCTTATCTGTTCAAGGTGTCCTGCTGGAATTCCACACGAACAGAAGCCAGACACCTGCTTTCTCGTCCACAACCTCAATTACCAACACAGAACTGGAGCAAACTTTGAATAGGGTATAGATTCTGTGCATAGTCAGCAATCACGTTTTTCTCGAGCACACTATGGGCTACCCTACACAAGCTGGCACCCAACAAAGATTTGTGCGGAAGAGAAGGAATGGAAAAAGCAGAGTGATTGTCAAACTAAGTTCTTTAAAAAAAAAAAAAAATCTGTCTTTTCCCCTCATTTCTTCACTCTTGAAAATAACGGATACATTATAATACCTGAAAGCTTAGACTCAGGAGAACATTCAGACTGAAGTAATACATTTGAGGAATGGGATGTTCCAGTCACACCTGTTTATGTTTGAAGAGGGCTGGGCCCAGCGAGATGAGGCTCACTGCCCACGTCCCACACAGCTGGGGAAGACAGGCCCAAGCCTAGAACTCAAGGAAGTTTACCCCCAGGCTCATGCTCTTCCCCCCCCTCCACCCCCCACCCCCACCGTGAAGCTGCCCAAGGCCAGGGTGGCTGTCTTAACTAGATGATTCCTCCCCTAGTGCTAGTGTCGCAATGACTTGCTGGCCTCCTGTAAATGCTAAGTCACCTGAGGCATTAGTAAAGGGAACACCTCAATTCTAAGATGTGTAGCCATACATCCTGTGAGCCCGGATTCTTCCAGAGTCTTCAACTGCCAGGCCGCTGAGTGGACCCAACTCGAACACTAGACCCTCATCAGTTTATGTTGGGCCTGCTTTTTTGTCGCGGATTACATGGTAAACTTTTTTTCTGCTTTTCCAGCTTCGCTGAAATATAGTTGGCAAATAAAAATTGTATATACTTAAGGTGTGCAGCTTCACGTTTTGATAGATGTATACACTGTGAAATAATCAACACAGCAAGTTTTTATGGTGGCTTATAATTTCATAAGGTTCAACCCCAAAAAAGAAAATACCTTGTTAATTACCATTGATTCCAAGAGGACAGCGCTAAAGTAGCAAAAGAAAGAAACCGTTTACTAGGCACATTTTCATATGGAGAAAGTTTATTTTTTTCCTGTGGAAGCTCAGGTATGCCTATTTAGCATACTAGGTTTTTGAAGTGGCAGTTAATGTAGTAGCATGTGTCAGCCATTGTATGTGCGACAGAGAATGGAGCACATGTAAATGGGACCTTAAGGAAGTTTCTAATTCCAAGTCCAATAAATGGACTTCTAAGTCCATTTATGTATGGACTGGGATCCAGAGAAAAGGCAAAGCCATGCACCTAAGTCTAAATATGCATGACCGGTGGCAAAGTGATGTTCAGCTGTCTTTTTGGTATCCATGCAGCCAGTTGAACCATGTAGATATTTCACACAACTTAAAAAAAAAAAAAAAAAAAAAACATGGAAGGTATCCATTTCCTCTAAAGCCTGTCACTTCTGGTCATTTTCATTTGCTGAGTGGGTAGGATTCTTTTTTATTTTGGGGGGGTGTAGGATTCTTAAGCAGCTTTACCTTCTGTATTAGTTTGGTAGGGTGGCCATAAACCACAAACTGGTAGCTTAAACAGAAGAAACCCATTTCCTCACAGTTCTGGAAGTCCTAGATTAAGGTGTCATCAGGGTGGGGGCCTTCTGAGGGCTACGGGCAATGTCTGTTCCATGCTGCTCTCCTAGCTGCTGGTGGCTCGCTGGCCATAGTTGCCATTCCTTGGCTGCTGCTCAACACTCCACTCTTCTTCGCAGCTTACAGCCATGTAAGGATATTCTGGTAGATGACACTTGAGTATTGACAATGAGGGCAGGTTCTGGGTGACATCCTTGTGAAAGCTACTTTCCTTCCATTTCCTGTACCCCTGCCCTCTCCTGGAACATGGACGTGGTTGTGAGCCAGCCTCCACCTACACAGGAGGGCAATCCTTTGGGCAGTGGTTCTCAGACTTTATACTTTCTTATACTTTCTTCTGTACATTCTTAAAAATTATGGAGGACTCCAAGGAGCTTTTATTTATGTGGGTCATATCTATTAATAATTATCATTTGAAATGAAAAGAGCCTTTAAAAATATTTCCAAACAATGAACCCATTACATGTTACCATAAAGAACATTTTTAAAGATAAAGTTAAAAGAACTCTCTGAAAAGTATTGCATTGTTCCATATTTTTGTAAAGCTCTTTAAAGTTTGACAATAGAAGACAGACTCTCAGGTCTGCTTTTGCATTTAATTTGTTGTAATATTACATACATGTCGTGTAACCTGTGGAATACTTCACTATAGCCTCATGACAAAATGAAAAAAAGACAAAACCACCTCAATATTCTCCTAAAAAATTATTTTAATCTTGTCAATTCTTGAAAGGGTCTCAGAGACTGCTTTAGAGGCCTCAGACCAGACATTGACAATGACTCACTAATGAGGACAAAAATGGAGGACTAGGGTCCCAGTGTGACCACATGGAACAGAGCCCTGTAATCCCACACCCTAACCACCTACCCACATAGATCTTCGTGCAAAGGACAAATAAGTCTTCTATCTTAAGCCACTGTGCTTCCATCTCCAATGAAGCCAACACGCTATTAAGACAATCATTTGACTGGCAGGATTGTTTTCCTTAAAACAGAGTTAACAGTGAAGTGATATTTCTCGTACCAAGTGTGAACTAAAAGTGGGAAACAAACTGTAGACTCAGAGAGCCTCTACTTTCAAGATAAATGGGAGAAAGTGCATCTCCCTACAGAGCTTACAAAGATTTCCAGGTTTTCAGATCCAAAATGTGTCTGTTTTACTTTGACCCGCTTTGTTCACTTAGGACACTTGCTGGCCCCAGCAGGTAATGAGGCGGTAGAGAGCCAGTGGGAACTTTGTGGTAGGAAAGTGATCAGAACAATGCTTCAGGAACATCAATCTGAAGGTCCTGGGAAAAATGAACTGGAGAGGAGAGAGGCTAGCAATGGGAGAGCCAGGTGGCCCACTGAAGGCTACCATAAGATTCCAGGAGAATTAATGAGCAGTCTGGATTAGGTCCAGGGAGGAGGGTCGGAGGAAGGGGGTGCATTAAATGTATTCACGCCTGAACCTCGGTTACCTACACTGTACTGGTTATAGAGAACCATGGACCAGAGCACAGCCCGACTCTCCATCCAGACTATTCTTTATTACGACTTGTTTTCAGAACACTGCCTGCTGGTCTGCACCTGGCAGAAACATGAAGTGTCCCTCTAAGTCTTTTCCAAGGCTGCCCAAAGCTAGACCCCATAATTCATTCCCCAGAGCCTAATGACGCACTACGGCAACCCATTCCCCCATGTCAAGGAAATCTGAAGCAGAGAGCATGTCTGGCCACGTTTCACCTGTCAGCAGGTGGCAAAGAAAAAGTCGCTCCCTCCGGGCTGTCTGCGTTATAATCCCACCAAAACGTTTTGCTGACCAGTCCTGGGGAAGGAGCAAGGGGACCACCACCCTGGGGGGTGGCCCTTACCTGTATCCAGGATGGTTTTTATTTTTTTTTTTGTTTTTGTTTTTGTTTTTGTTTTCAGGATGGTTTTTAGAACTTATCCTACCTACTCTTTCCTGAAAGCTAGAATGAAATAGGAGAAAGGTTATGTGCCCAACAACAGCAAGAATAGCAACAGCCTACATACATAGATCGTTTATAAATGTGCCAGGTACACATTTCTGGTTTTGGGATACATTAGGTTGTTTAATTCCTATAACAATTTAAGACCGGTCTTAATATCATCCCGTGTTACCAATGAAGAAACAGAGGCACAGAATGTTGAATGACTTGCCAAGCTCATAGGTCTAATGACCTGAGAAGCTTGTATTCAAACCAGGTCGTCTGTCTCCAAAAGCCTGTAGCCTTAACCATATGTTGGTTTGCACACAGCAGCCCTCTTGAGAGCTTCCCTGGATATAATCTGGAACCAGCCCCCATATGCAAGAGGTCAGGGAGCAACCAAAGAGGCAGGCCACCCCAGGTTGGTAGGTAGCAGTTTTAATAAGCAAAGAGAGGGCAGCCCAGGTGGCTCAGCAGTTTAGCACCTGCCTTCAGCCCAGGGCCTGATCCTAAAGACCCACATCCGGCTCCCTGCATGGAGCCTGCTTCTCCCTCTGCCTGTGTCTGTCTGTCTGTCTGTCTCGCTCTCTCCTTCCCCCCGTGTGTGTGTGTCTCTCATGAATAAATAAATAAAATCTTAAAAAAAAATAATAAGCAAAGAAAACCTACAGAGAAGGCTTATCTTGGGAAGCCACAAAATGAAGGGCTCTCCACACCCGCCTGCTAAATCTTAGAAGTTACCTTAACTGGGATCAGTCAAGCATACCGTGCAGGTGTTTTTAACACCACGTCACTATCTCTAAGGTATGTCCTGGGAGCAGCCTCTGAGAACAGGAAAGGCAAGCCGAACGCACGTTCCAAGGACAGGGGAGGGAGAAGCACCTTTAGCTCACATGTCAACTGGAGGTCACGTCTTTGATGACCTCCAACACCGTAGCATTTTATCATCTCAAATACAGTGCCAAGGGCTCAAGCCTGAGTTGTGGAGGATGGCAGTTCCCAAGAATATGAGCAAAAGAGAAGGCAAGGAGGGCTTGATATTCAAAGCGCTTGATATCCAAGCAAACAGAACTGGAGGAAAAAGAAAATCAATTGGATTCGATCCATTGTGCCAAGGAGAGGACGGAATAAAAAACAAGTCTAGAGTGATGAGTCTGGAGCACTGGATAATCGGTTTGGAATCCAATCAAGAGCTTTCATTTATAACCTGCTGAAGAGCAGAGAGATGTGACCCTGGTTCTAGGTTACCACGGAGCTTCTAATCACACATCAGTCAAAGAAAAATTTGTCAGCGGGGCCAACGTCTTGGCGCATTCACAGTCCTACCTGCGTGTCTGAGGAAGCCGGCAAAGCCCTCTACTCTCTCGCCGTCAGGCGCTGACTGATGGCCAGGGTCCTGGAGTCTCCAGGTTTTATCAGTTGATAGGGTCGAATTTGGCACAGCTGGCCAAGGGCCATCCATGTGTTTTCCTTCTGGAATGACTGTGGGTTCCTATTTGCTGCATCCAAGGTTATGTCCTTTGTAATCAGGCCAGTTTTCTACTTCTTTTGAAAATACCAACTCAAATCTTACTATGCGATGCCTTTTCTCCTGCAATAGGCAGAGTGCCCTTCCTGGGGTTTTCATAGCACCTTGACCATAGCTTTACTTACTAAACTGCTTTGTAATTGATTGTCTATATTTTTTCTTCCATCAGATTATGAGCCTAAGACCGGAACTGTGCCTCTTCCATCTTTGGGCCTCTGCACTGAGTAGAGTGGCCTGACACATGGCAGGCTCTATGGTTGATGAAGGAAAACAAAAGGATGGAAAGTGAAAAGAGGCAGAGAATGATGAGAGCACCTTTATAATATGGTTCAAGGTGTCCTGAGAATAACACTCCTATCGCCCCAGATCCCCTTTCTGGTCCTGCCTCCGTATGTGATGTTCCACCATAATCAAGGAGTTGGAAAAATGCAAATAGCTTTGGGAAAATAATTAATTCTTCATCAGCCCATAGCTATTAGTATGGGATGGGATGATTTTTAAGAAGGTGAGTTTCAGGGAAGAAAGAGCCTGGGGAAGATGAGGTTGTTGATGGGACCCACAACGGGTCATCCCAAGCAGAAAGGAAAAAGCCAGAGATATTGAGTGTCTCTGCTGGTAAAAGAGGGAAGGGTAAAGGTAGGGGGGTAGGGAGACTTCAGAAAAATGTCCTTACATAATTGTCCCCAGAACTAGTAGCCCAGAAGGGGAAAATATGATTATCCTGCATATCTCCTTGATGTATTTTGGAATCCTGGTGCTTATTTCAGTATCAAGCTTATGTGTAGATATCACAGTTATATCAACTAGTCTAATTTCTCTTGGCAACGTGGGACTCAATGAGCCAAACTGTTCAAGTATATAATTCAGTGCTTTCAAGGCCAAAGCAAATGCTGCATATTTAGCATTCTTTTTTTTTTTTTTTTTTTTTCGGAATAAACTAACTGATCAAGCCACTGGATGAACCACATTTCCTTTTCACAGCCAATCCCACATAATGTGATGATGTTCCAGCCCCCCAATGGTAGTTTAATCTGGAATTGGTTGTGCTGATTTGGTGGCTTCTTAAGCATTTTAAGAGACCTCCATGACTGTATTAGACCCAGGAAAACAAGCCACGCTGAGCTGCTGTGAACTGTGGATGTGAGGCTCATTTCTGCGGGGACTCTAGTCGTCCTGCTCCTAACCACCAGCTCCCTTCCTCTGTCATTTGCTCCCCCCTGCCTACCTTCGGGGTCATTTACTCTTCTAAAGCCACCTGCTCCTCCTTGCCTTTGAGTCCCCAGGTGCCAGCTCTCTAAGACTTGACCTTGGGAACTGCCAACTCAGAGCTGGGATGCCTTTTCCCAGCTGCAGCAAAAGCCATTTCAAAAAGCAGGGAGAGAGCTGGGCTTCTCATATTTTCCTTGCTGGATGTGTTTGTGGCTGCAAAAACCAATTACGGAAGCTCAGCTGTAAGAAATGAAATGTATTTAGTCACAGGTAAAGTTCATGAACACGTTATTAGCTGCAGAATGTGTGTGGTGGCATCTTTTACAAATGAATGCATATCCTAGATCCTGCTCCTTTTACAAATAAGCCATCTCCAGAGCGATATTGATGGCAAAAACAGAAGCAAGTCTAATGGCCAGGCAGCCTCAAAGCTGCTCAGAATAACGAGCTATGGCACACAGCACTTTATCTTCATCAGATTTCCCCCCCTGCTTGTTTAAAGCATCTGAAATGCCCATATTCCTCTGGGATCAAAGAGGCTTGCAAGTCCTGCAGGACAAACTCTTCCCTCCACACTTTTTTGTTAACATTTGAGGCTGTTTCACCAAGAGAAATTGTTGCATAGAGAGAAGTCAGGAGGCAGATGAAGGCACATATGGATGGCATTTTGGCTCTACCAGCACCATTTTTGAGAATGACTATACCCTCCCTTCCAACTGGCCAAAAACCATTTGGGAAACAAAGGACAAACCAACAGATTTAGTTGGCCTGTTCCCACTACATAAGACCTTTGGTGAAAATGAATTTTTAATTGAGAGAGCAATTTCCGTTTGGTGGTTTGTGGTTCCATAGAGATCTGAAACCTGGAAGACCACCCAGTATCAGATGTTATTCTAGGTGAAAAGGGAAAGCTTTCTAGAACCACAGATCTGAAAAGACCCTGGAGAGGCCTTGAGAAGTCAGGCTTTCCAGGCTGTTGGTTTATTGTTCAAGCCATTAGATGAAAGGTATTTGTGTGATTCACTTGGATCTTTGATCCGTGGACTCTGCTGTAGTTGGTTTGCCTCCCAACAGGAGGACTGACTTCCAGGCAAGGCACTGGCTTCCACTGCCAGCTCCCTTATCAATATTGCTGGCTGGGTGGCACCAGGTTAATCCTACAATATTTCCTAACTGCTTATAATGCTCCTTTGTTCTTTACTTTCCACTTGGAGCCACAAAGGGGTAAAAAAAAAAAGAGTCTGAAGGAGGTCTAAACTTGAAGAAAACAGAATTTGTTATGAAACCTTGCAAATGCTTTGAGATCTCTGTCCCTCTCAGCTCTTCTCCCTTTTGGCCAATGACCTAATTGCTTCCTTTACTGGGGGGGAAAGAAGTCCTCAGTGTCTGTTTTCTTGTTTTCCTCCTGGTTTTTTCAAAATTCCATCTCTGTATGAATCCTCTTCTCCTTTTTTTACGGTCTCAGATGGTGTCTTGCTTTCCCAGACTAATTAGCCAACCTGAATTCATAAACCCATACACTCCTCTTCTTCTCCTCAGTAACTGTTCTTTTACAGTTCCCCTTCCCCAAGCATCTTCAATTTTGATTTCTGCCTTGGCTCCCTTTCTCAGCTGCCTGCAGATAGGCACACACCTGTGCCTGGGAAGATTTCCTAAGCCACTCTGCTAATCTGCTTCTGCTTCTCCCTACCAAGACTCTTGGCCAAATGCCACCCAGTGTCTAGTAATAGGAACTCTAATAACAAGAAATGATAAATGACATTTGAGTGCCTACACTGTATCAATCGATTTACATACACTATCTTTTAGCCTCACAAAAACCCAATAAGGTGGCTATTGTTACCACAATTATCTCTGTTTTAAAGATGGGGAAATTGGGATGTCTGGGTGGTTCAGTGGCTGAGCGCCTCCCTTTGGCCCAGGGTGTGATTCTGGAGTCCCAGGATCGAGTCCCACATCGGGCTCCCTGCATGGAGCCTGCTTCTCCCTCTGCCTGTGAATCTACCTCTCTCCTCTCTCTGTCTCTCATGAATAAATAATATTTAAAAAATAAAATAAAGATGGGAAAATGGAGGCAGAAAGGAGTTAAGCAGCTTCCACAAGATCCCACAGTAAACTTAGAGCAGAGATAGGACAGAAATCTGGGGCGTCTGGTCCCAGAGCCCACAGGTTACCCCACTGTCTCATGCTGCTTTTCTCTCTTGTTCTGCAGTCAGGCCTCCCAGCATTCTGGATCCATATGCAAGAAGTGCATGACCTCAAAAGAGAGGAGTCCACTGACATTATCAATTTTTCATATTCATCGACCTTTCTGAAGTATCTGATAGGGTTGATCTTTGGTACCCATCTTCCTTCTCATCATTAACCTCTCCTTTGGCTCTTACAGCACCATACTCTTGTGGTTCTTATCCATTCTCTCTCATCACACTTTCTGTCTTCTTTGACAGCTGCATTTTCTTCTCTTAATGCATATGAGCGTGGCCCGAGTTTCAGTCACTGAGACGTGGCCTCTCTCAATATATAGTCTCTCATATCGTGCCTGATTCAGTTGTATCATCTGCCATTGAGCTTACTCCTACAGTTCCGGCCCCACTGTCTATCCTGGCTCCAGGCTTGCATCTCCAACTGCATGGTGAACTTTTTTTTCTAGATTACTTCACTTACACTTCAAATTCAGTATGAGTTAGTATACATGAATCATATCTTCCCCAGATTGCTAGAATATTGTTCTCCTCTGTCCTCCATCTCTGCTTTAGTTCAATGGTACTTGTCCAGTAAGCTAGCTTAAAATGTGAATGGCAAGCCTGAAGACTCCCTCATTGTCACCATTCAGCATGATCTAATCAAAATCAGTCTCTTTAGTTCTTTCCTGATTCTCAGAACTTTCTTCGCTATTCCACTCCCTGTCTACCGCCAGCACCTAAGTAGAGGCCCTTATTAGCTAATGCTTGGCCTATAGCGGAAGTCACTATCTGACCTTCTTGCCTCTCTTGCTGACCCCAATCTATATGGCTGGCTGCCAAAATATCATCAGTCTAAAACATTACTTCCATCACCATATTACCCTGCTCATAAATCTGAAGGAGCTTCCTATGAGCAAAACCCAAACTCATTAGCCTGGCATCTAATGCCCTCTCTAATCTGACCACAATTTATCTTTCCAGCTCTCTGTCCTCTAGTCCAGGTGGGCTCTTGCCCATACCTAAACATTTCAGCTCACTCTTGTGTCCACACCATTGCTCTCTGTGTGTGGGATAACACCCTGGTCTTCTCCACAGACTACTTACTTTTCAGGATCTAGCTTCAGTTCTCATTTCTTCAATCAATATGTTATGACCACATCCCCTAGATATGATCTCCTTCCTCTGAATTCTATAGTAATGATCATACCAACAATTCAGTACTTAGCATTTCCTGCCTATATTTTCATTTGATATGTATTTCCTCTTCAACTATATATATATATACATATATATTTAAAATATATATATATACATATTTAAACACACTGAGCAGTTGTTAAAGTCTGGGCACTATATTAGGTGTTTTAAAGTCGCCACATTGGGGCAGCACCAGTGGCACAGCGGTTTAGTGCCACCTGCAGCCCGGGGTGTGATCCTGGAGACCTGGGATCGAGTCCCATGTTGGGCTCCTTGCATGGAGCCTGCTTCTCCCTCTGCCTGTGTCTCTGCCTCTCTCTCTCTCTCTCTCTCTCTCTCTGTGCCTCTATGAATAAATAAATAAAATCTTAAAAAAAAATAAAGTCGCCACATTTTAACAACAGTCTTGAGAAGTAGGTATTTTATCTGTATTTTATAGATAAGGCAATTGAGTCTCTGAGAGGTTAATTGGCTAAGGATGTTGCTAACACAAATCCAAACAGAGATATTATCCAGGGAGCGTGACCCTAGGGCTTATTCTTTTTCTGCTGTTCCACATCATGTCCTTTCAACTGCTTGATGGCAACAATCCAATTTTATATCTCCCAGTCCACCCCCTGGTATCCACCACAACCCTTGAATCATAGCATTCAAAATATTGCTATTTGAAAGATGTGCTGCCAAAAAATAATAATTTCTTAACATAAAAAGACATTAATAAAATTTGTAGGAAAATTATAAAGTGGAAATTTTATTGTCATACTGCAAAGAATAAGTTACTGCAGGAATATGGGGGGGAACAAAATTTAATTAATTAATTAATTTATTTATTTCAATGTGGGACTTGAACTCACTACCCTGAGATCAAAAGTCAGATGTTTAACCTATTGAGGTACCCAGGAGTCTCCCCAGTTTTTTAAATTTAAATTTTATTTAGTTATATATAAATTCATTTATATAAATGCCCCCAAAAATATTTTAAAAATTTCAAAAGAGCACTGTCTGGGTTGGGTTTTAGGGAAACAGATTCTTAGAGATTTAAGAAAGCAAATCTACTGGGGAGAGCTCTGGTTGTCTACATCAGTGGGAGAATGAAGGAAACCAGGTTGCGCAGGGGAAAAAGCTGAACAGGGATGCAGAGAGCAGTGTTATCAGCTGAACAGCACATCAGCTTAGCTGAAAACACAATCTCATGACCATGAGGAGTCTTGGAGCTGAGGTCTTGTTTCAAATTTGTCCTGCCTTGAGGTAAGGGGGCCGGTGTTTATAACTCTCTCTCCCCACCAGTTTCATTAAAGCAGGCTGTCCACACCAGCTGAGGCAATTTCCAGAATGGGACTCAACACTGCTGGCAGTTGGGGACATGAGAGCCTCTCCTATGAAGAAGAATCTGGTGGCACATCACAGCATCCACTACAGATACCAAGGATGGTAGATAGATGATAGACCCATGTTCCCCAGGCACCAAGTTACCTCCTACAGAGGTAACCAATGTTAATCACTTCCTTTTGTATCTTTCAAGAGATGTTTCATAATATTTAAGCAAACACAGCTATTATTTTTTTAAATGATTTTATTTACTTGAGAGAGCGAGAGACAGTGAGAGAGATCATGAAAGGGGGGAGGTGGGTGCAGAGGGAGAAGGAGAAGCAGACTCCCCACTGAGCAGGGAGCCCAACCTGTGGCAGGATCTCGGGACCCTGGGATTATGACTTCAGCCAAAGGCTGACGCTTAACTGACTGAGCCACCCAGGTGCCCAACAAATAGGTAAAATTTTTCTCCTTTTTACAAAAACAAATGGTAGCATACTATATGGGTTATTCTGCTCTTGCTCTTTTCACTTAAAATACATTGGCTTTCATTTATGCCAGTTTTTAAAGGAAGCTTCTTCATTTTTTTAAGGCAGCATTTCATGTGGATGCATAATGATTTATTTAACCCATTTCCTACTGATAAATACATAGGTTGTTTCCAATCACTTGTTATTACAAACACGGCTGTAATGAATAACTTTGTATTTGTCTTACTTCATTCACTGGTGAGTATATAGGTACAATAAATTCCTAAAGGTAAGATTGCTGGTTCACAAGAGTTGTAGACCCTACAATTTTGATCCATCTGGCCAAACTGCCTTCCATGGAGTTTGGCACTGTATGAGAATGCCTATTTCCTCATACCCTCATCGACACAAAGCATTATCAAATTCCTTAACCTTTGCATATCTGATAGGCAAAACAATGGCATATCACCATAAGTTTGCATTTATTTAATTTTTATAGCATTTAGATGGCTCTTAGTATGTGCCAGATATTATCAGCATTTTACAAATATCATCATATAGAATATCATCACTTCCCTAAGAGGTAGGTTATACTATTTCCAATTTATTGATATGAAAACTGAGACACACTGAAGTTAGGTAATTGCACATGGTCATACAACCAGTAAGAGGTGGAACCAGAATTAGAAACACCATTAGAAATTTTGGCTCTAGAGTTCTTTTATTATGAGCGTGGTTGAGGAGCGTCTGGGTGGCTCAGTCGGTTAAGCATCCTACTCTTGATTTTGGCTCAGGTCATGATCTCAGAGACATGAGATCAAGTCCCAGGGTCGGGCACTGGGCATGGAGCTTGCTTAAGATTCTCTCTGTCCCTCACCCTTTGACTCTCCCCCACTACCATGCTCTCTTTCTGAAAAAAAACAAAAAAACAAAAAAGCAAAAAATAGTGAGGTTGAAAATCTTGTCATATGCTTAATTTGGATTTTTTTTTCTGTGAATTCTCTATGTCTTTGTTCAGTCTTTTAAAAAAACAATGAATTCATTATTCATTCCCAAATATGTAAATTAATTAAATTAGTTAATTTATTAGTAATAAATTAGCTATTCACCCCCAAAATATGAAATACTGTAAAAAACACTATGATCAGATTGAATAAAAATATTTAATGGCTTAACAAAATATTTAAAATACAAGGATATTTTATATGCTTTATTAACTATATTCTGATAAAGCCAGTTACCATATAGATGGCGTAGTTTGATCCCCAAATCTACATACTCTCCCATATTTTGATACCTGTGTATCAATAGAATAAAGCTATGTAAGTACTGGAAGATGTGCATAAAATATTAACAGTCATTATCCCTACATGGTAGTATTGTCACTGGTTTTATTTTTCTATTTTTATTTTTAAAATATATTATTTATTTATTCATGAGAGATACAGAGAGAGAGGCAGAGACACAGGCAGAGGGAGAAGCAGGCTCCAGGCAGGGAGCCCGTTGTGGGACTCGATCCCAGGACTCCAGGATCAGGCCCTGGGCAGAAGGTGGCACTAAACTGCTGAGCCACCCGGGCTGCCCTTGTCACTGGTTTTAATTTTCTACTGTGTGCGTCTGTATATTTTCTTAAGTTTTAACATTAATACACATTATTTTTGTAAAGTCTGAAACTTGATTTTTTTTTTACCGAAAAATGAAATATGAAAAAAAAAGCCGACAGTCTAATTATTTGGCACCCAAATCCTGGCAGCAGTTATACAGCAGGCCTCCTCATTACCTGTCACACTCACCCAGCTTTCTGGCAGATTCTAGAAAATATATGGTTTTCCTTGAGTAGAGTCCTCCAGACTCTGGCAGCTGAAGGATCTCCGTCACTGTCCTGTCTTCTGGAGGCTTCTGTCTAATTGCCTGGAGCAGGGTGGGGTGGCTTATTCCCCTTCTAGGGTCCCCGTTTGCCATCAGGCCCAGGGTTGTAGCCTCATTTCCCCTATAGGTTTCTGCAGCTCCTCATTTCCAAGAATTCCTCACAGAATAGTTCTTAGGAGAACAGGATATTCTTTTTCTTCCCTGTTTTCCCCTCACTGGTCTTTGTCTACTTGAGAGACAGGAACATTTCTTTGACTAAAAACCTGTCAATTTTGCTTTTCAGCTCCTTCAAAGGGTAATTTTTTACCCATTAATTTTTTTATGCGTGGATTTTAAGAGAATTCCTTTGAGTTTTTGTTGTCCTTTTACCAGTTGATGTGGAGACACAAGCTATCATTATAAAGCCTCTTAAGAAATTAAAACCATTTCTCTGAAACAATCTCTATAAACAAACCCCAAGACTTGTGTTTTGCATCTCAGGCAGGAATTCTCTTTGATTAAATACTTCATTTGTCAGCTTCTGAGGCTGAAGAGAAGTTTGCTGGTGTTTTGGTTATATTTCAAATTTTGGGAGGAGTGGCATGAAAGCGCTTGCAGTGTGCATTTTTTTTTTTTTTGGTTTGATTTTTGCTTCAGTTTTGTGGTATTCTTTATTGATGATCCTACAGATGCGGCTATTTCCATAAAGGTTTGGGCAATTGTAGCACCACTAAAAGAAAAGAACTGTCTAAAAAAGAAACTAGACAAAACAAAATGCAATCCCTCAAACCATTAATTTCAACTTCTCTCAGTAATTTGGGGTTGAGGTGATATTCAGAGTCAAAGCCTATCATTTTGTTCTAAGTGTATTATGCTCCTTCCTCCTGTTAAGTTTCTATATCCAATTCCCCAGCGAGTTCTTAAAGCAAGTGCTGTATTGATTAGGTTTTTATACCAAGTCCACCACTAGTCTGAGATAAAGCTGACCTCGCTGATAAAACCGGATACTTCTTTTTGTTTCAGAACCAGGGTCAATCCTAGAAAAAAAATATCAAGCAGGCAGATTGTTATTTTCTTGTCTCCTCTTTTGGCCCTTGCTTGGGGTCCCCAGCAATAAATCTCAAACATCGTGTTGCCTTGGAAGACTCCTAAAGCAAACACTGCTGACAGGCTGCATTTTGTCTGGCAGAAATATTTTGTGAAGCCTGTATGTTTAATAATTGGTAAATGTCATACCTTTTGTGTGTGTAGTGAGAACGCTTGAAATCTACTCTCAGCAAATTTCAAATATACTATATATTGTTATTATCTATAGACACTATGCTACACAATTAGGTCTCTAGAACATATTCATCTTGAAACTGAAATGATCAATGTCACTATTTTTCACATTCTACCTCTGTTCCTAGGAGTGTCATCTTTTTCTTTCTTCTTCTTTCTTTCTTCTTTGTTTCTTTCTTTTTTTTTTTTTTAAGATTCCATGTATAAATGAGACCATGCTGTGTTTGCCTTTCTAGGTCCAGCTTATTTCACCTAGAACCTGTCTTCCATGTTCATCTACATTGTTGAAAAGGACAGAATTTCCTTCTTTTTTTAGACGAAATAATAATCCATTGCGTATTTTCTTCATTTATCTGTTGAGGGACCCAGATTATTTCTGTATCTTGGTTTCTGGGAATAATGCTGCATTGAATAATGGGGGTGCAAATATTTCTTCAAGATAGCAATTTTATTTCTCTCAGATACACACCCACAGGTGGGATTGCTGGATTCAATTTTTAATATTCAATTTTTAATGTTTTGGGGAACCTCAATAATGTTTTCCGTAACTGCTACACAAATTTACATTTCCACCAAGAGTGCACACATGTTCCTTTTCTCCACACTCTTGTCAACACAAGTTATCTTCCAACTTTTTGATGATAGCTATCCTAACAGGTGTGATATGAAACCTCATTGTGGTTTTTATATGTATTTGCCTAATGATTAGTGATGTTGAGTGACTTTTTATAAACTGGTTGACCATTTATAAGTCAATTTTGGAAAATGTATATTCAAGTCCTTTGCCTATTTTTGAACCTGATTGTTTTTGTGCTATTGAGTTGTATGTTACTTAAGTGTTTTGAATACTAACTCCTTATCAGATTTATGATTTGCAAATATTTTCTCTGATTCCATAAGTTTCCATTCCATTCATTCATTATTTCCTTTGCTGATCAGAAACTTTTTAGTTTGATGTACCCCCACTTATTTATTTTTGCTTTTGTGGCCTGTGCTTTTGCTGCCAATCCCAAAAAACTATTGCAAGGCTAATGTCAAGGAGCTTTTCCCCTATGTTTTGTTTTAGGATTTTTATGGTTTCAGGTAATTAAGTCTTTAATCCATTTTGAGTTGACTTTTGCATATGGTATAAGACAACGGTCCGGTTTCATTCTTTTGCATGTGACTATCCAGTTTTCCCAACACCATTTATTGAAGACACCTTTGGTGTATTTGTGGAGAATTCATCATATACACTTGGATTTATTTCTAGGCTATTTTGTTTCAATGGTATGTGTGGCTGTTTTTATGCCAGTACTATATTGTTCTGATTATTATAGTTTTGTAATATAATTTGAAGTTAGGAAGTGCCAGTACTATATTGTTCTGATTATTATAGTTTTGTAATATAATTTGAAGTTAGGAAGTGTAATGACTCTAGCTGTGTTCTTTCTCAAGATTGCTTTAGGTATTTGGGGTCTTTTGTGGTTCCTTGTGGATTTTAGGATTGTTTGTTCTGGTTTTTTAAATATTTTATTTATTTATTTATTTATTTATTTATTTATTTATTTATTTAGAGTATGAGCAGGGGCGGTGGGAGGAGCAGAGAGGGAGGGGAAAAGAATATCAAGCAGACTCCACCTTGAGTGCAGAGCCTGACATGGGGCTCAATGTGGGGCTCCATCTCAGGTGCATGAGATCATGACCTGAGCCAAAACCAAGAGTTGGGTGCTCAATGGCTGAATCATCTAGATGCCCCAGTTTGTTCTGTTCCTGTGAAAAATATCACTGGAATTTTGACAGGGATTGCAATGAATATTTAGATCCCTTTGGGAAGAATGGACGTTTCAACAACTTAGTTCTTCCATTCCGTGAATGTGGGCTATCTTTCCATTTATTTGTGTCGTCTTCAATTTCTTTCATCAGTGTTTTATAGTTTTCAGTGTATAGATCTTTCATTTCCTTGGTCAAATTTATTCCTAAGTATTTTATTTTTTTGATCCTATTGTAAATGGGATTGTTTTCTTAACATATTTTTTGGATATTTCACTGCTACTGTAGCGAAATGTAACTGTTTTTGCATGTTGATTTTGTATCTTGCAACTTTATGGAATTCATTTATTAATAGTTTCATTTATTATTTATAAATAAATGTTACATTTATTAACATGTTTTAACAGGGTTTTTTTGGTAGATTCTTTAGAGAATGCTATATATAAGGTCATGCCACCTGCAAAAAGACAGTTTTATATCTTTCTTTTTTAAAGATTTTTATTTATTTATTTTAAGATTTATTTGTTTATTTATTCAGAGAGGGAGAGAGAGGGAGAGACACAGGCAGAGGGAGAAGCAGGCTCCCTGCAGGGAGCCCGACGTGGGACTCGATCCCAGGTCTCCAGCATCACACCCCAGGCTGCAGGTGGCACTAAACCGCTGTGCCACCAGGGCTGCCCTATATCTTCCTTTTTGAGAAGGATAAATTTTATTCCTTTATGTTGTCTAATAGCCCTGACTAGGACTTCTAGTACAATGTTGAATAGGAGTGGGTACACATGTCTTGTTCCTGATCTTGAAGGAAAAGCTTTTAACATTTCACCATTGAGTATGGTGTCAGATGTTGGCTTGTCATATATCATCATTATTTGAGGTCTCTTCTATATCCATTTCGTTGGAATTTTTTTTATCATGAAAGGATGTTGTATTTTGTTAAATGCTTTTACTGAATTTATTAAAATAATCATATGAGTTTTATCTTTTATTCTATTAAGATGGTGTATCATATTTACTGAGTTGCATACATTGAACCATCATTGCATCTTAAGAATAAATTCCACTTATCATGGTATATGATCCTTTTATTGTGCTGTTGAATTCAGTTTGCTGGTATTTTGCTAAGGATTTTTGCCTCTGTGTTCATCAAGGATATTGGCCTATAATTTTTTTTCTTACAGGGTCCCTGTCTGGCTTTAGTATCAGAGTAATGTTGGCCTTATAAAATGAGTTTGGAAGTGTCTCCCTCCTCTTAAATTTTTAAGAAGAGTTTAAACTAAATACTAAATAAATGCTAAATACTAAAGGATTAGTATTAATTCTTCTTTAAATGTTTGATAGATTTCCCCATGAAATGATCTGGCCTAGAATTTTCTTTGTTGGGAGATTTTGATTACTAATTCAATCTTTTTACTTGTTATTAGTTTATAGTCCAAATTTGTGTTTCTTCATGATTCAGTCCTGTTTGGTTGGTATGTTTCTAGGAATTTATCCATCTCTTTTAGGTTTTCTAACATGTTGGAACTGTTCTAAGTACTGACTTATGATCTTAGTTTTTCTGTGGTATAGTTGTAATGTCTTCTGTTTTATTTCTGATTTTATTTGAGTCTTCTCTCCTTTTTTATGGTTAGTCTAGCTAAAGGTTTGTCAGTTTTATTTATCTTTTCAAAACTCAACTCTTAGTTTTATTGATATTTTCTATTGTCTTTCTAATCTTTATTTCATTTATTTCTCATTTTTGTTATTTCCTTCCTTCTACTTACTAACTTTGGGCTTAGATTGTTCTTATTTTTCTCCTAAAGGTGCCATGTTAGGTTGTTTGAGATCTTTCTTTTTTCTTATTTTAAGCATTTATCACTATAAACTTCTCTCTTAGAACTGCTTTTGCTGCATCTCTTAAGTTTCGGTACATTGTGTTTCCATTTTTGTTTGTCTCAAGATATTTTTAAATATCCCCTCCGATATCTTCTCTGACCCATTGGTTGTTTGGAAATGTATTGTTCAATATCCACATATTTGTGACTTTTCCATGTTTCTTCTTGTTATTGATTTCTAGTTTCATAGTATTGTGGTGGGAAAAGATATGTGATATGATTTCAATTGAGTTTCTTAACTTTGTAATGAGGCCTAATGTGTGTTCTATCCTGAAGAATATTCCATGTGCAGTTGAAAAAAACCTATATTCTGCTGCTGGTCTGCAGGGTATGTGCTAAGAAATCTGCTAGTAGTCTTATGAGGGATTCTCTTTTATATGATAAGCTTCTCCTCTCTCACTTTCAAATTCTTTGATTTTTTTTTAAAAAGAGGTTTTATTTATTTATTCATGAGAGACATACAGAGAGAGAGGCAGGGATATGGGCAGAGGGAGAGGCAGGTTTCCTGAGGGGAGCCCGATGTGGGACTTGATCCCAAGATACTGGGATCATGACCTGAGCTGAAGGTAGACATTCAACCACTGAGCCACCCAGGTACCCCTGTCTTTGATTTTTGACAGTGCTATTATAAGTATCGTGATGAAGTCTTTTGGTTTAACTTGATTGGAGACCTTTGAGCTTCACATACCTGGCTGTTGACATCTTTTCTCAGATCTTGGAAGTTCTTAGTCATTGTTTTGTTAAACAAGCTATCTTTCCCTCTCTGTCTCTCTTCTCCTTATGAGACTTCCATAATGTGACTATGGTTTGGTTTGATTGTCCTGGAAGTCATACAGGGTTTCTTCATTCCTTTTCATTCTTTTTCTTTTTTGCTCCCCCGACTAGATAATCTTAAATGACCTGTTTTAGAGCTCACTGATTCTTTCTTCTGCCTGACTGGGTTTCCTACTAAAGCTCTCAATTGTTTGTTTTTTGTTTTTTGTTTTTGTTTTTTTTAGTTCACTCATTGTATTCTCCAGCTCCAAAATTTCTATTTGGTTCTTTTTTTTTCTGTTTGTTGAACTTCTCATTTGTTCTTATATTGTTTTTCTGATTTTGTTACATTGTTTATCCATGTTCCTTTGTGGTTCTCTGAGCTTCTTTAGAATAATTATTTTGAATTCCTGGTTGGGAAATTCATAGATCTCCATTTTTTTTTGTGGTTACTGGAAGTTTACCTTTGGGTGGTGTCACATGTTTCTGATTCTTTGTAATCTCTGTAGACTTGCTTAGGAGTTGGCACATTTGAAGCAGCCGTCACCTTTTCTAGACTTTATAAGTGACATTGGTAAGGAAAGATCTTCATTTGTAAGTAGGGACATGCTGGAACATGCTATGGCCCTCTACTGGGGTGGGGTATCAAGTGTTGGGGCCTGTGGTTGGTCTGGATCTGCAGGGAAATGGTGGGTTGTTGGCTCAGGGGCTCAGCTAGGATCCATGATATCAACAAATGCAGTCCTTCTTGGCAAGAGCTGCAGGGTGTTCCCAGTGGATGCAAGAACTGTTGGGGTCCTCAGCAGCACCTCCAGGTTTCATGCCATGGAACCAGAGTTGGTGGTGCCAGTTGGTGGTAGCCAGAGCTGGTGGTGCATATAATGAACTGTGGGAGCCGGTTTCAGGTGCTTGTGGGGTGGCAGGGTGGCAACAGACACATGCACAGTAGCAAGGGCAGTGGCCAGTGGCAGGGACTGAAGCCAAGTATGGATGCAGCAGGGCCCTAGCCTGTTGTATACTCAAGCGGCTGCAAGCACTAACCATGTGTGCATGCATGGCAGTGAGGGCCAGTGATGGGAGTTGGGCTGGTTTTGGCATGCAGGTGGGAGGCTTCATTGTTTAGCTGCAGGCACCTGCGGCAGTACAGGCCAGTGACAAGAGTCTGGGCTGGCTCCAGCTACCAAAGGAGCTTCATGGTCCCAACCTGGCTTTGTGTACACACATAGTTGCAGAAGCCATGGCTAGTGTGGGTAGGGTTGCTGTGCTGGATCCTGTGCCTAGACTGTCCAGAGTGGTGTTGACTGGGGTGGAGAGCAAGGAGGAACTCAGGCAGCAAGAGTCTGCAAACACAAAAGGCTATGGGGCCTTCAGCAGTGAAAGCTGCAAGGAGTCTGCAGCAGCTGTGTTGATTGTTGGTTTCCTCAGCAGCAGAAGCTGTTGGGATCCTCTGTAGAGCAGTCTGCTGAGCTCTCTGACAGGATCCTCTGTGATGAAAGCTGGGAGTCACAGCATCCCTGAGTGCTGTTGGGAATCGCAGCAGTGAAGGCTGCGGGGTCCTTGGCAAAGCCAGCCACTTGGGGCTGTGGTCGCTCTCGCCAAGTGGTTGACATTGGTAGCTCCTGCTCTTCCTCTTTGTTCCTAGACATTTCTAGATGTCTCAGCTATGCCAATCTCCAGATGGGGTGAGACCGAAGCGGGTCCTTCCTTATAGTGCTTCAAATGCTGGGCAAGTGGTTGCTCACTCTACTTTTCTTTTCCCAGTGAGGGGAGTTCTGTCTTGGTGCTAAGCTGTGCCAGCCTAGAGGATGGGCAGATGCAGGCAAAATGACTTTTACCCCTTTTATGTGACAGTTGGAGGAACCAGGGTGGGGTCTCCTACTGTGCCACATCAGTGATGTCACTTGGGCTCACCTCTGTAGGGAGGGCGTGTGCTCTTACTCTATTTTACTACATCTCCACCACTCCTTATTGCATCATACTTTTTCCTTTTATGTCACTCATTTATGCAGCTTTCACCATTTTTGTAGGCATTTGAGTCTTTGTTTCCTTCCTTGAAGCAAAAAACTGATGAAGACTTAACTAAGGTGTGGTTCTTAAACTTTAACATGTATCAAAACCATCTGAAGAATCTGTAAAAGCGCGGGTGGCTGGGCTCCAGCCCCATTTTGTAGGTCTGAGGCAGGTCTGAGAATTTGCATTTCAATAAATTCTTAGATGATGCAGATACTGGGACCACACTTTGAGAACCACAGCTTTAAAGTGTTATTTCTCTGAGTGGTATCTATATCTTCATTCATTCCCTCATTCATTTGCGTGTTCAATATTTATTACAAAGTGCTTTGCTTTATATTGAAGATTCATTAGTGATCAAATATATATAGTTCTCATTTTGATAATCAGGCAAAATTTTAAAATTTTATTCACACTATACACAGGTATATAATTACAGATGTGATAGTGCTGTGACGAGTATTCAGAATGGCTTCCTTAAGGAATGACAAGAAGCAATCTATAGAGGACAAGTAGGACTTGGCCAGACAGATTAGGGAGGAGAGAGGAGCTTTCTAGGTCATTGGAAGAGCATGTGTAAAGCCAGGCAAAGCCGCCTTGCAGATCTAAATGATAAACCTCTGATGGGGGTTTCAGAGACTGTGGGAAATATTTCAGTTTGGGATACTTCCCAGTCATCATTCCAAGGAACCAGGTGCCTATTCTGATGACTTCTGAGGCTGATTGTTTCCAAAACTGCAGAGTATGGAGCCAGGAGAGAGGGAGATGTCCATCCTGGCAATCTCACCTGTCAGCTCTAATGAAGTGGGCCGCATAAAGGAGCAGTGGCAAAAGTTATTTTGAAATCCTGTACTGGGGGGAAATCCCAGTGGCATGTTGGCAACTCATTCCAATTTCTCTCTATTCCAATTTCTGGGCCTGTGAGCATTGCTAGATAAAAAAAGTTAAAAAGATACCAACTGGAAGCTCAGATCATCAAAATTTCAGGCTCAGTCAGCTGTGCCTCTGCCTTGGCTAATCAGTCCTTTTATTCCTCATTGCATAAGCTGTCCATGCCACAGTTGTCCCTCATACCTCCAGGTCTTATCCCGGCCCACTTACCTGTGGCTGCTGACCTCCCACATCACCTGTGGATTCTCCTTCTGTGCCACCTGAAAGCATTTGGTTTTATTTCCTTGGCTTTATAATTCTTTCTTCTTATTCTCAGATGTCGAAATGTAAAAGCATTTGTTTTTGTTTGCCTTCTGTCTTTCCTTTTCTCTTTTTGCCAAAATCTACAAATAAGAATGCCTTCTATTTAAAAAAATATTTTCCTCTGTATTTCTTCTCAAATTTCTTCATTTTTTTCTATTTATACCATACACTTCATCTACAAATAAGAATATCTAAATCAGCTCTCCAAGCCTTTGTTTTCACTTTTTCCTTTGAGAAAGTGGAAGGTTTTCGATGTTGGCAACCACTGTTGTCAAAAGGCTGATTTGCTTTCTGCCTCTTCATTATTCCTCAAAGATTGTCTTACGTATTTGTTTTCTAATACAGCAGTAGCATGAAATGTTCTCTGAGGTTGCTTTTAGTTCTGAAATATTATAATTACAAGAAATTTGCTCCTCTTCCATATAAATTGTAATTGAATTCCCAGCTTTTAATAAATTAGTTTTGATTATTTTCATAGCATCATTAAAAAAAGAATATGCCTTTCACTCACATTTTATGGCTTCTCTCCTACCTTGCAAATTAATTGCATCAATGCTACTATACTAGCCAACTTCTTTTTATGTGACTTTATTTTGGACTCTTTTAAAAAATATATTTATTTATTCATGAGAGACACACACACACACACACAGAGGCAGAGACGCAGGCAGAGAGAAGCAGGCTCCATGCAGAGAGCCTGATGCGGGACTTGATCCTGGGACTCCAGGATCACGCCCTGGGCCGAAGGCAGGTGCTCAACTGCTGAGCCACCCAGGCATCCCTCTTTTGGACTCTTTAAGTGGGTACCTAATAATATGTCCTTTCCTAAATGTGTATCATACACACTGATTTTATTTATTTATTTATTGATTGATTGATTGATTTTTATTTAGAAAGATTTTATTTGAGAGAGACAGCATGTACACACAAATGGGGGGAAGGACGGGAGAGGGATAAGCAGACTCCCTGCTAAGCAGAGAGCCCCACGTGGTGCTCCATCCCAGGATCCCGAGATCATGACCTGAGCTGAAGACAGACACATAGCTGTAGCTGGCTGAGCCACCCAAGAGCCCCCACACTATTTTACATATTTAAATTTGGAGGTTATTTTGTTCCCATTTTTCTCAAAGTGGTGGAATCTTTATGCTATCTTTCTTGTATGCAGAAAGCCTAACCGAGTTTCAAATTACTTCCTTCTTACACATCTTTCGGGTATGTGCATGCATTTTGCAGATACAATCTTGTGCCCTTCCCAGTTCATACCTCTGCAATCTCTTTCCAATACAGATCTCTTGGATCTTCTGGTATCTGACTGATAATCCAAAACTTTACCCAGGAACAAATTCCCTAGATTCTTCTTTTCCTAATATACCATTTGGTGTAGATGCAAATCTGTCTCTAGTTTCCTTGTATTCAATAAACTTTTCTCTCTCTGGTCAGATATGACATTTGCCATTTTCTTTGTATTGAATAGCATTGGCAATTTTGAACTTCCTTACCCTGTTTGTAATATTTTTTCCAGTTTAGTTATTTTTATTTATTTGGCCAAGATTTCCTTTGACCTCACTCATTTCTTTTGGCTCCTTGGTTTCAACTTCAAGTTCTGAGGGTGCCCTTATTCCCTTCTCTTATATTTGAATTTCTTTTATAGTTTGTCTTATTATTTTCATTTACTGTGATATATTTCTCAATATTCTTGCCTTTTCTTCTCCCTCTGCCCAAGGATTTCAAGGATTGCCCAATAGCAAAGGTGTCATTATTCTCTGATAACTTATAATGCACTCATATAATTTTAAATTCTATTGCTGATAATTTTTATGTTGAACATGTTTTAATTCCTATTTCTTGAATTGCTCAAAACACACAAAAAATAAAGATCTTTGACACTTGTCTAGATAGGCTAAGGAATTTAGCAAATTTTAATTTCCCCTCATCTTTTTAAAAAAATACATTGTGGTGTTATAATACCTGACTTTCATTCAGATTATTTTCAAATCATTATTAACTTAGTAATGCATCTTAATTTTTATTTTTAAAATATGTGTTTAGTTATAACAATTATCTTACTTAATCCTTTGTTTAAATACTTTCAATGCTAACTGTTTGGATTTTTCCAGTCCTGAGTTCAATATTTGTATTCATCTCTAGATCAACTCAAATATATCTTTAACTTTATCAGAGAAATTCAGTCAAAATACCTAGGAATCTTGTATTGTTGATGATTTTTTCTAAGAAAGACAACTTGAATATGAATAGATTTTTGAAGGTAGACTTTTTCACCTTGAAAAGTCTGTTAAGTAGAAAGGGCACAGATGTTCACCGATGTGTTAACTCTATAGAGATCCATCAATATAATAAAATTTTATATTATTTTTTAAAAAAGAAAGAAATGAAAAGCTCTTCATACATAATGTGAAAAGATCTCCAAGTTATAACACTGATAAAATGAAAATGTCATGGTACATTCTATGTCCATGTTCACGATAGCACTATTCACAATAGCTAACAGGTGGAAGCAACCCAAGTATCCATCCCGGGATAAATGGATAAACAAAATGTGGCATATACATACAACAGAATATTATTCATCCTTAAAAGGAAGAAAATTCTGACATATTCTACAGCATGGATGAACCTTGAGGAACAGTATGCTAAATGAAATAAGCCAGTCACAAAGAAACAAATGTTGATTCTATTTAGTTAGAGTAGTCAAATTCATAGAAACAGAAAGTACAATGGTAGTTACTGGGGCCTAGAGGAAGGGGAAATGAGAAGTTGTTGTTTAATGGGTCCAGAGTTTCAGTTTTATAAGATGAAAAGTTCTGGAGAGTGGTTGCACAATAATGAGAATGCACCTAACACTATTAAACGATATACTTAGAAATTGGCAAAGATGGTAAATGTTATGTCATATGTTTTTACCACAATAAAGAAAATATGGTACAGATCATAGAACCTTTGAGGTTAAAAAAATGGGTCAGAAAATTTAGATACATTTGTAATTGTCTATGTACAAACAATATAGTATACATAGGAATGTGCCAATAGAGTTATAAGTGGGTAGAGGTTTGGAACAGACAGACGTGGGAATCAGCCTTAAGGGGGCTATTTTTCACTAGATATTTAAAAAAATCTTCTCTTTTTCAACCATGAGAATGCATTACAGATTCATTGAAAACAAACCAAACCAAAACAGTGAATAGGTAACATTGACATTTATGGTCCCCAAATCAATCTCCCACTTTTTAGTAGAAGAGCCTGTGTATCTGATGGAGAAGGAACGCCCCCCCCCACCTTGGAAGCCCCATTCTCAGTGTTCAAAATGTTTATTTTTACTGATAAAGCCTGTTTACTGGCTGTGGTATTTAGAATAATGGCAACCACTCCCCTCAAAGACATCCTCATCCTGATATCTGGAACCTGTGAATATGTTACTGTACATGGTAAAGGAGAATTAAGGTTACTAATCAGCTGACTTTAAGATAGGGAGATTATTATGGATTATCTGGTGGGTTCACCATTATCACAAAGGCTCTCAAAGGGGGAAGAGAAAGGCAGGAGAGGAAATTAGAGTGATGCAATGCAATGTCAGAAAGACTCTACCTACTGTTGCTGGCTTTGAAGAAGGAGGCAGGAGGCCATAGTCCAAGGATGCAGGGAGTCTCTAGAAGCTGGAAGAGGCAAAGAGACAAATGCTGAAGAAATGCAGATTTCCCAACACCTTGATTTTAGCCCAATGAGACCTGGGTAGAACTTCTGACCTACAGAACTGTGATGTAATAAATTTGTATTGTTTTATTCTGCTAAGTTTCTGATCATTTGTTACAGCACTAGTGGGATATAGTGATTATGGAGTGGGCTGAGGCAGCAACTGGGAACAAAATAATCAAACTTGAATAGTTTCTCTAAAAATCTCAGTATTTATTCATTTTCTGAATTAAATTTGAATAAAGATGGAAAAGAAAATACCCCATGGATATTGGCACATCATCATCTCTTTAATTAGGAAAGGACCAAAATCAGAATGATTCTTACTTTAAAAGTAACATATTTTTTATTTTCCTAATTGTGGGATCCCTCTTTTCCTTCAACCATCAAATTAAAAAAAAAAAAACCAAAACTATCATTACTAATCAGAAAATAGAAAATACAAAAAAACCAAAAACCATTCTTGAAATTAAACACAAATCAAGACATGCCTATGCAGGGATTTTTTTTCCCCCACAAATGTAGCTATTTTGGAATTTTTCCTTGGTGTCTGGCACAAAGCTTTAACTCCAAAAATGACCATATCAAGTAGGAATGATGAGTGTCCCCATTTCATAGATGATAATCTCGAGATTAAAATAGCTGAAAATTTTTTTTTCAAGCTAATCAGTCTGAATCTATGCCTGTTGACACAAAGGCCCATTTTCTTCAATCACCAAGGTTCCCTGCTCTCATGTTGTGCTTCCATTCCTCCTGGTTATCCTCAGGAGCCCTGCCCTTTATACATTCCTCTGTAGCCCTTGACCTCTCCCTAGGAAATATTCCTTATCCATAGACTTCATATTATCCTCTTCCCTCACACTCTGTCTTTCAAATAATTGAACCCTATTTTTCTAGTATCATCTCTGCTCTTTACTACTTTCATTGTAGATTTTAATATACTATTATACTTTTAGTGTCCATGTGTGTATGTGTGTGCGTGTGCGTTATATGGCCTTTTTTAAGGCTAATTGTTTCAAATAATTCTGTGTTTGAGCTTCTTCTCTCTATCTAATCTCTTGATTCATAGAAACACATAAGAAAACATGAAGTACAGGCACACCTAGGACATATTGCAGATTTACTTCCATCCACTGCAATAAAGTGAATATTGCAATAAAGCAAGTCAAATAGATGTTTTGGCTTCCCAGGACGTATAAAAGTTATGTATATACTGTATTGTAGGCTATCTTCCTTTCATGATTTCTCTGTAGCATGTAATGTTGTTTGATAGCATTTTACCCATAGTAGAATTTCTTTCAAACTTAGAATCAATCCTCTCAAACCCTGACATTGCTTTATCAACTAAGTTTGTGTAATATTCTAAGTCCTTTGTTGCAATTTCTACAATCTTCGCAGCATCTTCACCAGGAGTAGATTCCATCTCAAGAAATCGCTCTCTTTGCTCATCCATAGGAAGCAAGTCCTCATCTGTTCAAGATTTATCATGACCTTGCAGCAATCCTGTCCATCCTCAGGCTATACTTCTAGTTCTCTTGCTATAACTACCACATCTGCAGTTACTTCCTTCACGGAAGTCTTGAATCTGTCAAAGTCATCCATGGGGGTTGGAATAAACTTCTTCCAAACTGTTGTCAATGTTGATATTTTTGACTGTTTCCTGTGAATCCTTCATACACTTCACGACATCTAGAATGGTAAAGTTTCCTAGAAGGGTTTTAATTTACTTTGCCCAGATCCATCAGAGGAATCACTATATATGGAAGCCACAGCTTATGAAATGTATTTCTCACATTATTATTTCTTACAAATAATAAAACTCAATAGTTGAATTAACTCCTTGACCCTTGGGCCGTAGAACGGATGTCACCTTAATAGGTATGAAAAGCACACTAATCTCATTGTCTTTCTCCTTTAAAGCTTGTGGATGACCAAGTACCTTGTCAGAGCAATAATATTTTGAAAGCATCTTCTTTTCTTAACAGTAGTTCTCAATTGTAGGCTTAAAATATTCAGTAAACCATGTTGTAAATGGATGCGCTGTCATCTAGGCTTTGTTATTCTAGCTGCAGAGCACAGGCAAAGTCGATTTAGCATAATTCTTAAGAGCCCTCAGATTCTCCAGCTGGTAAGTGAGCATTGGCTTTAATGTAATGTTACCAGGTGCTAACAAGAGAGTCAGCATATCCTTTGAAGCTTTGAATCCAGGCCTTGGCTTTCCCTCTCTAGTTATGGAAAGTCCTAGATGGCATCTTCTAACAGAAGGCTGTTTTGTCTACATTGAAAATCTGTTGTTTGGTGTAGCTAGTTTCTTTAATTATCTCAGCTGGATCTCCTGGAATACTTGCTGCTTCACATTGCAGTTATGTTATAGAGCTGGCTTCCTTCCTTAGACCTCACGAACCAACTCTTCTAGCTTCTAACTTTTCTTCTGCAGGTGGCCCACCTCTCTCAGCCTTGAGAGAATTGAAGAGAGTTAGGGCTTTGCTCTGGATTAGGCTTGGTTTATGGGATTGTGGTGGCTGGTTTGCTTCTCTATCCAAACCGCTAACACTTCTTCCATATCAGCAATAAGGCTGTTTCACTTTCTTATCATTCATGTGTTCACTGGAGTAGCCCTTTTAATTTCCTTCAAGAACTTTTCCTTTGCATTCACAACTCGGTATAAGAGGCTTAGCTTTGGGCCTGTGACTGCTTTCAACGCGCCTTCTTTACCAAGCGTAATCATTTCTAACTTTTGATTTAAAATGTGAGACACCGAACTCTTCCTTTCACTTGAACACTTAGAGACCCCTGTAGGGTTATCAACTGGCCTAATTTCGATATTGCTGTGTTTTAGGGACCAGAGAAGCCTGAGGACAGGGAGAGAGACAGGGGACTTCCCAGTGCGTGGGGCACTCAGAACACACAAAACATCTAGCAATCAGATCGGCTGTCTTCTAAGGGTGTGGTTTGCAGTGCCTCCAAACCAATACAGCAGTAACACCACTGATCACACATCACCATACCAAATACAGTGATAATGGAAAAGCTTGAAAAATTGTGAGAATTACCAAAATGTGACACAGAGATACGAAGTGAGCAAATGCTGTTGGAAAAGTGGTGCCGTAGGGTTGACTTGATCTATACAGGGCCGCCACACACCTTCAATGTGTAAAACAAGGCAATATCTGCAAAGCACAGTAAAGCAAGGAAATTTCCACAAGTGCTTTCGAATTTTTTCTTTTGTTTTCTATGAAAGATTTCCCTTCCCTCCTTCAAATCCATGACACCTTTTCACTTCTTCTAGGTTTAAATTCTATGGAAGACCGCTCTGTCAGTGCAGCAGGTTGGGAAGGGTTGGCTCCCTGGCCTTCTAGAAGCATGGAGACTCTCTGGCAGACCTTGACTTGCAAGGACTATCCAGTGCCGACTCTGACAGATGTGATCTAACACAGCTCTCCTGGACCTACCAAGGGTCGTCTACTGCTTCCTCCTCTTCTCATTCATAGAAGACCACTCGTCCTTTCATATTAGAAGTTGTCTGAACATTTACTCTTGAATTTTCTCTGACAGTTCAAGTGGAAGCATGGCAAATACAGTCTCCAGAGTGCATTATGCCACGAAGCTTCCTGTTTCTACCCGATTGAAGCCTGATCACATGTGACAGTGTCATCTACCACAAGTCTACGTTTACCATGTTCTCATTGCACGATAGGGCATCTCTCCCTGTATGGGGAAAGAAGTGTCCCCAAGGATCCTATCGACGTGCACACACGTGTGCGCTGCTTCACTCTCCATAATAGGACTTACGTCCTTGAGGTCAGGAGCCACGCAGGACAAGAGGGGTGGGGAATAGTGTCTCTCACTCCCTCTGCTGCCCTCTCACCCTCCCGTACAGACCAGCCACTCTGTCTCACATGGTGAAGCCCCTCACCTGGGCTTTGTCTAGCAGAAAAACCTTTCAGTGTTGGATTGTTGATATTTGTTTCCAGTTTTCAGGGCTGCCACAATGCATTGTGACCTTTTATTGCTATTGCAGGGGGAAATGGGAAGGTGCCTCGGTGCCACCATCACGACCCCGAGGTTGGCACCACAGAGGTGTCTTTGCTGTTTGATGCTTCTGGTTTCTGTCCTCAGCTGGAGCCCTCGTCTTCATGGACCTCATTTCCATCCCAGGCTTCCTGCTCTATTTTCCTTTGCTTTCCTCTTCTTTACTTCTCTCCTTTTCTTTTTGAACCTCACCCACGCGATGTGCTCCCACAGCGCTGGAGACTGTGTGTTCCGTTAGGTAAATGCGTTCGGTCACTGCTTGTCCTCTTTAATTGCAAGCCTTTGAGGCTGGCGCTGCTTGCCCGTCCCCCGTTTGGGGCCTTGAGCACTTTGCTTATATATGGTCCCCCTTTCATCCTAAAGGCTGCACGTGATGCTCCTCCCAGGAGGCCCTGCTCAGCCTTTTCTCCATCCTACCATGCTTTTCCTGACTATAGCTTGTACTCAGATGATTTATTGAGCTTCATCTGTAATATGTCTTTGATTCCCTTCTACTCACTGAGAACCTTCTGTGTCCCTAAATGAAAAGCACTTGGCAGGCAGTTAACCTTATCTTCCTTTGCCACAGTTCTATTTCATGCTTGTATCAATGAAACCAACTCCTAAACTGTCTGCTATTTTTACTGAAACCATCCATATGTCACAATCTCTTCTTAACAAGTCATAGAATCATTGATCCTTAGGGTTGAAAAGGGCCTTAAAAGTAACTCTGTTATATATGATGACATGAGGATAGCATGACAGAAAATTAAAGTCATGATGTGAAACCATATACACAATGTGGCCTTTGTGTGTGTGTACATAGGTGTGCTGTGTGTGTGTCCTGGGAAGGTACATATCACAGTGTGAACAGGGTTATCTTTGGGTAGTAGGATTACCATTGCTTTTAATCTTTCTTACACTAACCCACATTTTCCAAATTTTCTTTATTCAGCAATGCTAGATGTGATGGGAAATACTAGAGAATTGCCTTAAAAATTCCAAGGGGAAAAATCTTCAGACTCAAATTCTATACTGATGCTATTAATCGTCAATAGTAAGCTACAATAGCAACATTTTAGAAATGAAAATACTAAAAAATTTAGCTTCGATTTGTCCTTTCTAGGAAGCTCAGTGAAAATGACTAATTACAAAACAAGGGAATAAGACAATGAAGAAGACGTGGATGTAGGAAACAAAACACCCCCCAAACCCCCCCACCCCAAATTTGAAGAAATTCCTAGGATAACAGACATTCTAACAGTCAGAGGAAGTAATCCCCTTAGAAAGGAACAGGCTGAGAGAGCTCTTTTGCCTTTAGGAGAAATAAAGAAGAAATTAGCTCTCACAGGTCCCTAGAGGTCAGTTTCAAAAGACGGCGGCGTTATCCACACATTCATTCACTCAATACCTATTTATTTAGCACCTATTAGTGCCGTTGCTATGCTAAGTGCTGAGGACACAATGGTGAAGCAGAAAATCTTGTTTTTATGTAGCCATTAAGAAGACAAGGGCGGGGTGCCTGGTTGAGCCTCTGCCTTTGGCCCAGGTTGCGATCCAGGGGTCCCAGGATGGAGTCCCACATCAGGTGCCCGCAGGGAGCCTGCTTCTCCCTCTGCCTCTCTCCCTGTGTCTCTCATGAATAAATAAACAAAATCTTAAAAAAAAAAAAAGAAGAAGAAGAAGAAGAAGACGACAACGGCTACCATTTCCTTTAATTTCCCCCTCCAGCCCCACTTTATAAATGACATCTTTGCCCTTGTAAGTTAGGAAGCCAAGTCTGCAGCGTTTGCATACCTTGCTCCTGGCTGCCGATTAGCAAGTGCCAGGGCTGGGATTCAGATGTGGACTCGAAGCCTGCGCTCTTTGCTCAAAGCAGAGTTTTTTTCTTCAGGGGGAGAAAACGTCTTTGCCAAGAAACCTGCTTTCTTAGAATTGTATGCTTAGCAAAACTGGTGAGGAAAATAATCTTGAAAACTCTCCTGGCTGGCCATTTGGTGGATGATGTGTCTGGCTACACCCGCACCTGATGGTCTGTGACAACCCACTCTGTGCAGATGGACGCTGAGCAGATGATGCTGCAGCAGGCCTCCCGCCTCCCGGCCCGCAGCGCACTTCCCAAAGTGTCTGCTCAGCATAACTGCAAATTGAAAATAAACTTGTAAACCATTGTCAGTGATGTAGCTCAAAGACTTTATGTGCTGAAGTGTCTTTAAAGTTGTTTTTCATTACAGCCTGCCCTTTTTCGATGGGCAGGATTCATTTTCTCCTCTTTAAGTGTGCTCGGTGAGGGGAAAACGGATCTTGAAAGGGAGACGTGGGTCTGATTTCCTGGTGCCGTGTGTGAAATGCATCCTATTCTTGAGAGCTGGGACCATTTCTTTCTCTCCCCTCCCTGTCTCACAAAGCTTCTCCAAAAGTCTATCACGCTCAGGCAAGCTGCTCCAAGGTACTCAAACTCTGTGCTCACCAGGGGACAGTTGCTGGGACCCCACGGCCAGTGCCAAGGCAGGTTACGGAACCTAGGTTATGAGCCCCTAAGCCCTCCTCAGCTCTGGCTGACCCAGTGGTTTTAGGTTTTGACTCTGAAACCAGGACTTCCTGGGTTCTAATCCTAGCTCATCTCTAACTAGCTCTGGGACCTTAGATAAGCTACATAATCTCCCTGTGCTTTGGCTTTCTGTAGAGTAGGAAATATTATTAACAGTCTCTTCTTTTATAGGATTTTAACAGGAACTAAGTGAGGCATTCTGTGTATAGATTATATACATAAATATACTATATCAATGCCTGGCAAAAGGTGTGAGCGATTGGAAATTATTTCCTCCCCAAGGACTTCTTTTCACCATGCCTTCCTGTCCTTAAAATAATTTGCTCCCAGATCTCAACACAAGATCCCCTCCCAGAGGCCAGTATGATCTGTTTGCTTTTTGAATCCAGAATCAAGGACCTGTAATCAGTTTTCCTCCCCAGTCTGTTCTCCCTAGGTCAGATCCTGTGTCCGGTCAGGGGGTGGGAATTCCTGTCCCCTCTAAGTCCTTGGAGCCGGACTAAGACTCAAATTGACAAGAAGACAGAGTCACAGGAGAAAATAAGATGTAATCGCTTATGTATGAGGAATCCACACAGACATGGAATTTCTAAGGGCCATCAGGCAAATGAGGTATCTGTGTCATCCTGAGCCAAGGGAAAGGGGGTCGGAGTCTGGGACTTTAAGGAAAGGAACGCACTTCACAGGGTGCTAAGAGCAGGTGTTTGGCAATCGGACGTTTGCCCTGCATCCCGATGGGCCACTCAGATCGAAGCATCCCTGCTAATAACCCTTCTGAGAAGGACACCCTCTTGATTCTTCTATGTGGTGAAGGCAGGAGCAAAGGTTTCCCTTGAGCCCGGAGGGTCTTGGCTGCCTGTGGCCCAGAATCATCTTCATGCCGAAGAGGCCCATCGTGGGGCGGCCTGGCCTGGGCTTCTCGAGTCTCTGCAGGGCAAGCAGGCAGAGAAACATCTGGTGGATGTTTGCAGGTGCCTCGCCTCAGGTAGGCTTCCTCTCCGGTCGTGCACATCCTTAGCCGCCTCTGGCCCACCCGAGCCTGGGTGCCTGCCCCTGTCTCCCCACGGCTACTCTCCCTCCAGCACTGTGCCTGCTGACTCCGAACACCCGTGTCAAGGAGTCCTGCAAGAACTGGTGACTTTCTCAAAGTCTGACACTCTTAAGAGGTGTGAAATGGCTAAACCAGGTTTCAAACAGGGAAGGGAAATGCTTGCTCTGAACCCCAGAATATGTAACGAGGGCTCTGTACCAGCCGTAAAGGCTCTTCCATCTCCAGCCTCACCCCTCACCAACCTGCTCTGGGCGCCTCCAGGGCGAGCTCAGGATCCCGGGGCTTCCCCCACTGGTAAATGAGACGAGCCTCCCTCTGTCCTGCCTGCCGCGACCCTTCAAAGGCTCGGAGAACCAAAGCCAACGCAACGTGTGGAGGGAAAGAAAGCCTGCCCTTCCCGTAAAGATTGGCGCTCCCCCACCTGCACCCCGATGTTCGTAGCAGCAGTGTCCACAATAGCCAAACTGTGGAAGGAGCCTCGGTGTCCATCGACAGACGAATGGATAAAGAAGCTGTGGTCTATGTACACACTGGAATATTCCTCGGCCATCAGAAACGACAAATACCCACCATTTGCTTCGACGTGGATGGACCTGGAGGGTGTGATGCTGAGTGAAGTAAGTCAGTCGGAGAAGGACAAACATTATATGGTCTCATTCATTTGGGGAATATAAAAAATAGTGAAAGGGATTAAAGGGGAAAGGAGAGAAAATGAGTGGGAAATATCAGAAAGGGAGACAGAACATGAGAGACTCCTAACTCTGGGAAACGAACTAGGGGTGGTGGAAGGGGAGGTGGGCGGGGCATGGGGGTGACTGGGTGACGGGCACTGAGGGGGGCACCTGATGGGATGAGCACTGGGTGTTATTCTGTATGTTGGCAAATTGAACACACCAGGCCCATCTGTATCTCCCGCCCCTTCTCCTTCCTCCCCTCCCCGCACCCACCCACCCTGGTGGCCCTTCCCTCCTTATCCCTCTCCAAGGCACAGAATACTCTGCTAAAAACTGGCAAAAGTAGGAGAATCACTGCATGCTGGAAGGTCAGTTCATGGCTGTGCCTCTTTTCACTTGTTTCTTCCTTTCTCCTGGCTTGAATACTCAATACCGACTCTCCATCAGTCACGAGGGGAGGCCCTGCCCCCTTGCTCCATGTCTCCTCTCTGTGCAGCTGCCCTGGTTGGCTGCCCCAGGGCCCACTGCTTCCAAGTAGACCTGGCCACCATCTGCTGTCCTCGTGATTTGCCTGCACTTGCTTCTCTCTCTTCATCGTGGTCGGTGTGCCCAGGGTCTCAGTCCAACTGTGCACGGGGTAGAGACTCAGCCCTTGCTCTTTGTCTCTCTGCTTCTCCCTTGTGGCTACTGGGCTATGGCAGCTGCTGTAGTTGGGGCTTGGTTGCTTAAGCAACAGCACTTAGGAGCGCCCTGGGTGGCTCAGTCAGTTAAGTGTCTGCCTTCGGCCCAGGTCTTGACCCCAGGGTCCTGGGATGGAGCCCCTGGTCATGCTCCCTGCTTGGCCAAGACCCTACTTCTCCTCCCTCTGCTTGTGCTCTCTTTCTCTCTCTCTCTGTCAAATAAATAAATAAAATCTTTGAAAAAATACCCCACAGGATTTAGGAACAAATGTCCTTTAAAAATATTGTTCTGTTTCTTTTCTTCCTTTCTTTAGTTCAATTGTCAAATATACTTTTTACTGCTGTCTCTTTCTCCCTCCGGATCTGGTGGGTGTTTCTTAGTTGTATTTTGCATGAAGTCAATTGACGTTTATTAGCTTAGAACAAGGTTGCAATGAACCCCTTTAGTTTTTACTTCCTAGGACCCGTTCATGCTCCAGCTGAAGACAGTTACCCAGTTTATGTCTGGGAAGCTGCCCTTTCCCTATCCTCCATTCATGTTCTTTGGATTGAGCTCCCATCCTCTGGGGCAGGTGGCTCAGATCTGGGCAATCAGGGCACTGTTTTGTCCTGGCCACAGTGCTTGTTTCAGGGATCAGAAACCAATGATACCTTTTCTGGCACTGTTAAGGAATGTTCTTTTCCACTGGACTTGTGATGGGAGGATGTGATGTGGGACCTTCCTGCATCCATCTTCAGTCACAAGGGGACAGCCTGCCTGAAAACAGAGCTGGTATGCGGGGATGTGTTAAGCGATGGATGGAAAGATACCTGGAGAATAAGCTACACGGGACAAAGTATCCCCACAGCCAGCTCCACCCTTGAACTTTTCTTTTTTAAGATTAAAAAAAAAAATTCATGAGAGACACAGAGAGAGAGGCAGAGACATAGGCAGGGGGAGAAGCAGGCTCCCTGCAGGGAACCCCATGTGGGACTCGATCCTGGGATCCAAGGAAGGTAGACGCTCAACCGATGAGCCACCCAGGTGTCCCTGAACTTTTCATTTAAACCTAGTAAACTCTCTCTTTTTAACTCTCATTTGAATGAGATTGTCTCTCACTTAAAATGGGAAAATGTGCCTACTAAAGAGAAGGAGTTTAGTTCCAAGATCTCTCCTTCAGTTTGCCAGAGTTTCCGTCATTCAGAGTTGGGGCCCATACCCAGTTCTTCATAAAATGGTGTTATGATTTCTTCAGATATTGTTCCTTGTGCTTTTATCTTCCCTAGGGTATTGCTAATGAGGCAGAATTTGAGTGTTCCTCTTTAGATCCATATTTTCAGACCAGACTTTGGCCTCTTCAATTTAGGCCTGGGATCCATGTTGAGTTCATTTTTGTGTACAGTGTGGGGTAACAGTCTAAAATCATTTTTGGGACAGCCCTGGTGGCTCAGCGGTTTAGCCCCGCCTTCAGTCCAGGGTGTGATCCTGGAGACCCGGGATCGTGTCTCATGTCATGTTCCCTGCATGGAGCCTGCTTCTCCCTCTGCCTGTGCCTCTGCCTCTCCTGCCCCCCCCCCCCCATGTCTCTCATGAATGGATAAATAAAATATTTTTAAAAATTAAAAAAAGATTAAAAAAAATAAAATCATTTTTGTTGCATGAGAGTATCCTCCTGGGGCAGATCGTTTGTTTAAAAAGACTTTTCCTCCTATTGACTTGGCACTGATGTTGAATATTCATGGACCATAAATGTAAGGATTTTTGAACCTTCAGTTCCATTGGTATATGTTTCTATCCTTACACTAGTACCGCACCCATCATCTTGACTTGCTTTTTAGTAGGTTTGGGAATTGAATGATGTAAATTCTCTGGGTTTTTCCTTCACAATTATCTTGGCTACTCTGGGTTCTTTGCATTTCTGTATAAATCTTAGGATCAAATTGTCAGAAAAAAAAAGCCTGCTAGGATTTGGAATATTGAATTTTCTAATCCATGTACATGGAATGTCTTTCCATTTATTTAGATCATCTTTATCTCAGTAATTCATTGAAGTTCTCAGGGTATAGAACTTGCACTTCTTTTGTTAAATTTATTCCTAAGTATTTCATTCTTTCTGATACCGCTGTAAATGAATTGTTTTTAAAATTCTATTTTTGAATTGTTCCAACCTTATATCTTCTAAACTTATTAAGAGAAGACAAAAAATGTATATAGGTTGTTAGTGGTCTTCATTTCTTTCTGTAGAATCTCTTTAACATCTGGTGCCATTTCCTGTCATCCAGAAGGACTTTAGTATTCTTATAAGGCAGAACTGCTAGCAACATGTCTCAGTCTTTGTTTATCTAGACATGTTTTTATTTTGTCTTCATTTTTGAAGAATAGTTTTGCTGGACATAGATTTATTTACTGACTTTTTCTTTTCTTTCTTTCTTTCTTTTTTTTTTTTTTTTTAATTTTGAATGTCACTGTAGTACTACCTTCTGGTCTCTACTGTTTCAGGTAAGAAGTCAGCCATTAATAACACAGCTACTCCAAGAACTCCCTGTTGAGGTTCTAGATCATCTCTGGTCACAGTAACCTCCCCAAGTAGAATTGCAACTTCAGGCTACTGGAGCTCCTGACTGCCTTGGCAGGGCTGCTGATGACCAATACTGCTACTTTATTGATAGCATAAGGAAACATAGGTTTTCACTTTCTGCTCCAAATCAAGTCCATTCCCTCCAGCAGTAAAGCTCTTCTTTTCATGGCTACCCTCGCCCTGGCAAAGTTAACTTACTGACTGAGCCTGGGGGAGGAGAGGAATGAATGGGAATCACCCCAGGCAACGAAGACTCCCTTGTGTTCTTAAATAGAGTTCTAGCAGCTTTTTAATGAATAAACATTACTCAATGAGTTGTTTGCCTTAAGTCCATTTCTAGAACCCTGAAATGGATGTTTATGAAAATTTGAGCCAGTTTTAGAGTTGTAATTTTGGGGAGAGGATTTGCCAACCTCTTCACTCTCCCATAAGCACTTGTTTGGTGATTTGAGCTGCTACAATAATATGTACTTATACATATATTCTTATCTTTTATTTTCTTTGATCATTTTTAAATCAATAGGAAATGCCTGTTGGTCAAAATCTTTCTGTTGTAATTGTGTAAAAGCTTTAAAAGTTTGGTAATTCTCTATAATCCACTCACCGTAACACTAACCATACTAAAGAGAAAATTGCCTGATTAATGATCCTTAACCTTCACCGGTAAGGTCCACTTTGGTAAGGGCTAGGTCTTCTTTGTTCATCAGCTATATTCCTAGGACCGAGTACAATCTGATGTATTACAAGGTACTTAGATTTATTTGTAAATATTTGCTAAGTAAACAAGTAAATTTCCCCTACTGTTCTTCATCTTATGTTGGTGACGTTGTGCTGAGGTAACAGGGAAGGGTCTAGAAAATGTAGAAGGCATTTTAACTAGAATTCTATAGCTAAATAATTAGTCACTGGGGTCTTCTTTGTTTAGGAAAGCACTGCTCTGCCCTCAAAATGAGTGATCATTTAGCTTATTTTGGTGAACCCTACACTTGTTTTTGAAGGCACTTAGCAGGTAGCCTTGGTTTTAGGAAGAAAATATAACAGCATGGGAAAATTAGGACTTGGAATTTTGATTTGCCTCTGTCAATAATTGGTTGAATGTCATCTCTGGAAATCCATTTCCTCATTTAAAGTGAGAAAACTGGACTATATTTTATTGGTTTGTGAACATGACTGAGCAGAAGAATCACCCATTAAAATTGTCCCAACTTTAGAATTTCCAGGGTTAAGGTGTGGTAACTTATTTTTAAAAGCTTCAATGATAAGGGTTTTTGTTTTGTTTTGTTTTTGTTTTTTGGTGTGTGTGTGTATGTGTGTGCTTGTAGTTACCTAAGCTGGCAAATGGATGGCATTTGAGAATCGCTGGATTCTCTGCAACTCTCTTCGGACTATGTACCCAGGGTGATCCCAAACCTCTGTAGGGAGGGGAAGTCTTTGAAGATGTAATTCACTCAGGCAGCAAAATAAAAGACAGGTTCTGGCTTGTTTTTATGGAGTCATACAAAAACTTTGGTTGCATGTGAAATGGGAATTGCATAAAGGGCGCTTGTATCTTTTTTGGCTACTTGACAATTGATATAGGTAGAGAACTGCTAATTATCTAATAAGCGAGGCTGGCAGGGTATTTTGATCACTTTTCCCTTTCTGAAACTGCAAGTGACTGTCTGCAACTATCTCTGTCATTTCTCATCCTTTAAGAAAGCAACCCTTCCCAGCATGAGTTTATTTTAAAATAAATTGAATAAGACTTTACAGGAAAAGAGGGTACATTGGGCCCTGTGCACAGGTCTCTTTTTCTTGACCTATTCCACAGTCTGTTTTCCTGGGAATAAAATGAAATAAACTTTGAGAAAAGTGTGGCAGGTAACTGCCTCGACTATTAATGTTTTTGCTCAAGCATAAGCATTTGATTCCTTTTTATCTGTAAGAAATAAAGAGCTACCTAGGTCCCTAGGAGGAAAGCTGAGATCAATGTGATGGTCTAAAATGCTGTGCTCTCTGTGTTGCTAGAAGAGAATGCTTTCTTTAGATGCCAAAACCCAGTATTTGCTGAATTAGATTTTCACCAGGCAAACCTAAGTGTGTGGTAGAATGACTGCTCCCAAAAGTACCAGAGATATGCTCTGTTTAGGGAAGTACACAGCCTGTATTTCCCTGTCCATGGATCCTAGTGAACTGGGTGCTTTTTCTAAAAGGTAGAAATTCTATCTTGAAAGAAGAAAATAATAAATAATTTTAATATACAATTTCCCAGTGATTTTGTCTTCTTGGAACAAAACCACTTTGTTTGACAGAAATGTTTGATCGTGGTAGTCATGTTGATTAAATTGTAATATGTGCCCTAGCAGAAATGTAATCTATCTACTAAAAATAATATATACAAAGAGAGGAACAACATATAAAATGTTTATAGCTTTACATAGTAAAAATAAGATTCAAGAAAGTATGGAAAATAGTTAATATGGAGAAAGAAACAGGAAAATTATTTGAAGGAAATATATAGAGTAACTGTATTAGAATAGTGGAATTTTTTCTTTTTCATACTTTCTGTAAGGTGGTTTAAAAAAATTAAAATATAATGATAGTTAATTAAAAATGAATGCTGGGGTGCCTGGGTGAATCAGTTGATTGGGTGTCCTACTCTCGGTTTTGGCTGAAGTCATCATCTCAGGGTCATGAGCTTGAGCCCTGCATCAGGTTCTGCACTCAGTGCAGTCTGAGATTCTTTCTCCCTTCCCTCTCCTTTTGCTTCTGCTTCTCTCCCTCTCTCTTAAGTAAATAAGTAAATAAATAAAAGCTTTAAAAAATGAGTGCTAATTGAATGAAGATCATCTAATGGTCTGAGCCCCTCTTCCACTCTGAGTTCCATCTCCTCACATACCCCTTCAATCAAAAACAACAACAACAACAACAAATGGAGGGAACAAGTGCTCATGTATGGGAAAAAGAGTTAGGGGGCTGAGTTATCTCAAACTGAATATGGGTCTGACTGTCCCAGGTTTAGGTTATTTAGGGGTGATGGACCACTAACCTACATCTAGACTATTGTACTAAGTATGAGAGCATCTATATTACAAAGGGTGTTGACTGCTTATGCTGGCAAGAAGGAACGCTGACAAATGAATGCTGAAAACATTGCTCCATCTGCTCCCTCAATCTTGCACTTAAGTGGCCATCTATACCTAACCCAATCTCCACTGCCACTACGTTGAATACCCCATTACCACCACGAACTCTGCATCAGAACCTTTCGGTTACATCTATATTCCACAGCAGCTGCTTTCTAATACTATTCTTCAGCCAAATGAACTTTCAAGGCATTTTTCTCTTCTGTCTTTGCTCACACCATTCTATCTGGTGTGTCTGCACTCTTCTTTTTCTTTTTAAGATTTTATTTATTTATTTATTCATGAGAGAGAGACACACACAGAGAGAGGCAGAGACACAGGCAGAGGGAGAAGCAGGCTCCATGCAGGGAGCCCGATGTGGGACTCGATCCCGGGTCTCCAGGATCGCGCCCCGGGCTGAAGGCGGCGCCAAACCGCTGCGCCACCGGGGCTGCCCTGCACTCTTCTTTGATTAGCTTTTAGCCATCCTTCTTTTTTTTTTTTTTTTTTTTTTTTTTAGCCATCCTTCTTTATTTAGCTTAGATGTCACCTATTCTACAGCACTTACCACAAAGCTTCCACAGAGTGATGTGCTTTCTCAGCTACGCTTTCAATATATTCTTTTCATACCTCTGTTGCATTAATAATCACATTATATCATCAGGATTTACTTCCAATATTTCTTCCCTTTGTACCTACACACTCAACTCATCTGAGAGAGTAACCTTGCCTTATTAATTTTGGCATACCCCTACTTAGTAATTTTTGACACACATTGAATAACAATAAATATTTACTGAGTGAAAAAACAACCATTTATCAGTTACTATATGAATGAGTGAATGAATCAATGAGCTGTTAACAATCCTTTTCCAGAATAGAATAGGAACCTCTGCAAATCTGCTCCTCGATGAAAACAATGAGAATATTGGAAAAACTGTCAACTGTCACAATAAACTTTTGGAACTCTCTAAGTAAACTAAAGGTTTACAACAATCTGAGGGTTTATTTAAGAAATATGATTGGATCTTTATAGGAACAGTGAGGTTTGTGGGATTTTAATTTGCCAATTTCATCCACCTCTTCCTAACTCTGTAGTAGTATTGAAAAATGGCATCCCCACAACTATGGTAACTATGGAAACCAGCAGCTTACAAGCCACTGGAAGAGATGTGATGGAATACCCTCAATACCCCATTACCAAAGAATTGTCACTATTTAACCAGACAACTCACCGAGGGGCTCCATTTTCAGGGCTTGCCTTTATTGAACCTGACACAGTTCTCACTCTGTAAAAAGAGTCCTAGCCACAGAGCATTTGTCAAATACAATCAGTGGCAACTGTTTAACATTGCAGCTGCCTGAGACAATGTTACCAGTTGGGAATAATAAGACATGACCAAATTTTTATAATGAAAACCTGGAGATTGAGATATCCATAGGAGACTTTGAAAAGTTCTGGCATATTCCTGGAATTCTAAAGAGTCACACACATACCAGACTATGCACATACCCAGGAATGACCTAAGAAGGTCTGATGGTCATAATTCTGGCTAACTTGGAAGCTCTGTGTATACAGGGAGTAAAGACTAGGGTGGAGTTGCAACTGCTTGTCAGAGCATTTAAAACATGCATGCTCCCACATCCCCCCTACACAGCCCCTCTACAAAGAATGGAAAACACATTGATTCAAGGCATTTAAAGACATCTCTATCCAGTTGCTAGCTGGTTGCTAACCTCACTGATTAGAGACTTCAGTGGCCACACATGATAAAGAATATAGATTTAATAAAGTCACTCCAGGAAAGCCAGTAAACAAACAGTTAACAACCACCATAAGAGACAGCAGTAATAATAGACCCTGGGGAGGGGACAGAAATCGAATATCTGGAATTCACAAATTGTATTATTTAAAATGTCCAGTTTTCAACATAAAAAGAACATGCAAAAAAAACAGGAACCCATTTAGAGGAACAAAACAGTCAATAGAAACTGTCCCTAAGGAAGCCATGTTGAATTTACTAGATAAAGACTTTAAACTAGCTATGATAAATACATTAAAAAAACTAAAAGTAACTATATCTAAAAAAGGAAGCAGGGATCCCTGGGTGGCGCAGCGGTTTGGCGCCTGCCTTTGGCCCAGGGCGCGATCCTGGAGACCCAGGATCGAATCCCACGTCAGGCTCCCAGTGCATGGAGCCTGCTTCTCCCTCTGCCTGTGTCTCTGCCTCTCTCTCTCTCTCTCTCTCTGTGACTATCATAAATAAATAAAAATAAAAATTAAAAAAAAAAAAAAAAGGAAGCAAAAATATGGGAATAATGCTTCACCACATAGATAGTATTAATAGAGTAATTATGAATAAGAACCAAATAGAAATTGTTTTTAAGAGTACATGAAATATTTTCCAGGATAAGCAAAATACTTGGCTATTAAACACAAATGACATAAATTTAAAATAAATGAAATATTTCAAAGTATATTTGTCAACCACAATGCAGTTTAGTTGGAAACCAACAATAGAAAGATATTGAAAATCTTCAAATATTTGAAAATAAAATAATACTCTTTCAAATAATATAGGAGTCAAAGAAAAATCACGGAAGATGTTAAAAATATTTTGAACTAAATGAAAACAAAACCAAAACATATCAAAATTTATGCAATACACCTAATGCAGTGATTTAAGAAAAATATGTAACCCACAGAAGCCTATATTTGAAAAGAAGGAAGGTGTAAAATAAATAATCCAACCTTCACCAAAACAACAACAACAACAGACAACCAGCACCTTAAAAAGATAAAATGAAGCAAATAAACAAAACTAAACAATAAGCAGAAGGGTGGAAATAAACCAGACCAGGGTGGAAATCAATAAAATAGGGAAATAAAAGCAATAGGGGAAAAAAAAAAATCAATGAAGCCAAACCTGGTTCTTTGTAAAGATCAATAAAATTGATAAGCCTTTATTTAGATTGAGAAAAAAAGAAGACACAAATTTCCAAAATCAAGAATAAAAGAAGGAACACCGCTATCAAGACCGCAGGAATTAAAAGGGATTGTAGGGAAGAATATGAAAAATTCAGGTAAATGTGGTATATCCATAAAATAGAGTGTTTATCCAAGCACAAAAGAGTGAAGTTCTTGTATGTGCTACAACGTGGATGAACCTTGAAAGCATTACACTAAGCCAAAGAAGCGAAACACCAAAGGTAACATACTTTATAGTTGTATTTATGCAAAATGTCCAGAATAGGTAAATCCATAGAAATAGAAAACACAGTAGTAGTTTCCAGGGGCTGAAGGGACGAGAATGGAATGTGACTGCTGATGGATATGGGGCCTCTTTTTGGGGTGATGTAATGTTCTGAAATTCAATAGTATTGATCAACATACAACTATGAGAATATACTGAAGGCCCTAAATTGTACATTTTAAAAGAACCAACTTTTTTGTACATGAATTATTTGTTAATAAAGAAAAAATATACATGGCTATAACAGAAAACTGATTAGGAAAATGATTTTCCCATACCTCTACGCCCCAAAAAAGATGCCCATGGTTTTCAATTTGCTTCTCTCGAGTTCATTTTCTGCACAGCACTCCAGATGGTTAAAACTTAACTCAAGCCATGTTATTGCCCTCCTCAAAACCCTTTGAAGGTTCTCCAAGTGTGATCTGTGGCCCACTTGGGATTCTTATTAACATTGTAGATTCCTAAACAGATTTCTTATTAAAAATACAGATTGCTAAAAGCTTATAATCTCTGTTAGAATCTTTATTTTTCAAAAGTCTTCTCTTTCAGTTTTCACACTTGGAAAAATTTAAGAACCACCAAATTTGATTTCAATCTAAACTAATTTGGCTTCCAGGGATTTGTATGATTCGGTTCTCCCTCCCATTCCAGAATTATCTCTAATTCCACCTCCAGCTCACCATTTTTCATCCACATCAGGTATCTTTCATTTCCTCGTATGGTTCATAGACAATTTATAAGCAAATGGCCATGGCTGTGTTCCAGTAAAACTTTATTTATAAAACAGGTGGTGGGTCATATTTTGCTGACCTCTACTCTAATGAATAAAGATGTGATATTTCAAAAACAGGGCATAGAATAAATCACCTTCTGAAAAGTAGCCAAAAACTCAGTTTTAAATATTTGTATATTATTAGCTTGAAATTTGTCTCCTTTAATTAATTTAATTTAATATACACTCTGTGAGAGTAAAGATTGAGTTTACTTTGTTCAGTAGTATATTCCCTGCTCCTAGTGCAGTGCTCAGTATATATTTATTGAATTAATGAATGAGTTAAAGAACATATACTATCAGTACTGTTGTAAGAATTGGCTCTAAAATTATGAACAAGGGGAAACTAGAAAGTATAAGGGCAAGGATTTTTTGAATGTTTTGTTTATTGCTATTTTCCCAGTGATAAGAACGGTCATGGTACATAATAGGTGCTCAATCAAAATTTGTTAAATAAATGCAAAACTGACTGAATAAATGAATAAAGGTGGATGCAATCTTTGCCTTTATGGAACTCTGGGGGGAAATAGAGATAAATCAATGGATAATTACCATGAAGTTGGATGACCATCAGATTTAAAAAGACAGGGTACATTGAAAGCAAATAGAGTATAGCTCAGAGTTAGTGGAGAGGGGTGTCTAAGAAGGCTTTTAGAATGATGGTCTTCTGAGCTGAGGATGAAAGATTGGGAGCAATTATCCAGATGAAGAGGTGGAAAAATAGCAGAAGGAAGAGGGAAGAAGAGAGGCTCAAGCAGAGAGGATAACGTTAAAAAGCCCAGAGACAAGCGAGGGAATGTGTGGAGTGTAGCCAGAGCACAGAGAAGTGAGAAATAATGCTTGAGAGGAAAACAGGTTCTGGTAAACTTATTTCTAAAGGTATTTAACCTTCATTCTGCAGCCATAGGGAACCTTTGGGTTGGGATGAAATAATACGATCAGATCTGTGTTACAAAGATTACATAAGAAGAAGCTTAAGGGAAAAAAGAAAGGATGAAGGGACAAAATGATAATTATTTTCTAATAGCTAAAGGAAATCCAGTGACCTGTCCAGGAAGGGAATCGGTGGCTTAGGAATGAATGAGCTCCCTGTATCTGGAGTTAAGTAAAGCAAAGTGGGATGAGTACTCATCTGAACTGAAATTTGTTGAATTAGGACATAGAAGCCTCTTCTGGCATTCTTAGATTTTATGATTTATGACCTTTATCCTATCAATCTTAAAGGATGAAATAAATTAAAAGAAAAATTAGAATAGGGGAAAATTAATTTTATTTTGAGATCTGTTTGAGACTTAGGAATTTTCCTTGAGATAACAGAAAATTTAGTTAATTTAGTTATTTATTAAGTGCTTACTGAGTACCTTCTTTGTCTGACTCTGTTTTGGGTGTTGAACATACAATATGGACAGAGCAGACACCATCCCTGCCTTTATGGAGACCATGGTCTGGAAGGGGATGTAGATTAGAATCAAATAAGGCTGGTTCCCAGATTTCCAACTTGAACTAGAGCTAATAGGCCCAATTTTAGAGGTGGGAAAATTGGAAAGGACCAGATTTGGGGAGAAGATAAATAATGTCTGCAAAGTCTAAGGTTGGTAATCATTGTTTTGATCCATTCTAAAGGAGCTCATCTACTCTTTAAACATGAAAGGCAATGACCCAGGAAATCCTCTTCTTAAAATAATAGATTGACAGTAGGTGGTGTTTGTGACTTCAGCATTATATTTGGTGAAACTTCTATTTAGAGAGACTATGTGGTCTAATCAAATGAATTTGTGAAGGATTTTGTACTTTGAGGAGCCCTACCACTCTCATACTATGGTTGTCCATACCTGCATGCTTTTTTTGAGTTATGAAGGGGCAATAAAGAATATCAATCACTAGCATTTGACTTGAGTCTTGAAGGTTGAGTAAAATGGAGGTATAGGGTGGGGAAATCACCCCAGACCACGGAGTAGCTACCTTGATATAGGAGAGAAGACTTTATTTTTAATTTAAATTCAATTAGTCAATAGGGGAGAAGACTTTAAACAAGCCCTTGTTGAACATTTCTGTAAAGTTAAGTGACAGATGCCTTCACCCTAGTTGGGCAATTGCTGAATGGTCTGGAGATTTCAAACCATATCCAGTTGCCCATGCATAGCTGTGAATACAGACTGCATATGGCTGCTGATTCAGGATAGGGGGCTGGGACAGGTTTGCTAGCTTATAGCTTTTCAGCAAATTTTATTGCCCATGGTGCAATCTGCTTTTCTTAATTTCATAGAAATATATTTTAATTCTAAATTATTAAAGCTATTTAGAGTTTTGTATAATTTTCCATTTGTTTGAAGAAATGAAAGTATCAGTGCATAATATAAGTGATACTTACTGGTTTTGGGTTGGGGTTGGGGCTCAAACACAATTTACATTGCAATAAGAATGGATTTAGTATTTGAGAGACTTAAATGTACAGAACTACATACCCATTAGTACGTTTCTTTTCTGGTTAATAGACACTAATCAATCATATTCTAATCCATTAGGTTTATTCATGAAAGAATAAAATGCTGATTCCATGGAGCAAAAATGCTGGCTTGGAGATCATGGGATCACAAGTTCTTCTATAGTGAACTAGTTCCCACTAAATCATCCAGGAATTAGAAATTCTAAGAAGCATATCTTGATTTTAAACAGCAAGGAAGATTGGGCTGTCAGGAATATTCAACAATCCACTCCTAAATGTGTAAACACTTGGTACTAACATTGTGTCTGATTTCTGGTTAGCCCTCAGGAAATACATACTGAATTAATAGTTGAATGAATGAATGAATGAATATGCCTCCATGGACTTCCATCAACATTCTACCATCTACCCAAGAGTAATAAAGCAAAATGATAGCTTTCTCAACTGAAATTGATCTTATAGTTTATCAGAAACCTAATGTGTATCTTTTAATTTTGCTTTTGAGTTTTATTTTAAGATTTTATTTATTTATTTATGAGAGACACACAGAGAAGCAGAGACATAGGCAGAGAGAGAAGCAGATTCCATGCAGGGAGCCTGATGTGGGACTCGATCCCAGGTCTCCAGGATCACACCCTGGGCCGAAGGCAGGTGCTCAACCACTGAGCCACCAAGGCTTCCCTTGAGTTTGATCTTAAAGCTAGTCTTTAAAGCGAGTTTGCCTTAGGTTGTGCCTGTCTTCCAATGTGGAGAGAAGAGTATCTAATGATCGCTTTTCCACTGAAAAGGTTTCACTTAATCCGCGCCTGTGGAAATCCAAGCAAGTCCAACCTCTGGGATTTAGTTATAACACACCTGCAAAACTTAATGTAAAAGACTGTAGCATTTCTGGTCCAGGTATCAGAACCAACTGAGAATAATTATAAAACTGAAGTAAGGAAAGGAAAAGAAACTAGCAAAAAAGGAACCTGATATATAAGAAAATGTGAATTGATAAATATCATCTTAGAAAAAAGCACAGAGGGGCAACCAGGGTGGCTCAGTGGTTTAGCGCCACCTTCAGCCCAGGGCGTGATCCTGGAGACCCAGGATCGAGGCCCGTGTCAGGCTCCCTACATGGAGCCTGCTTCTCCCTCTGCCTGTGTCTCTGCCTCTCTCTCTCTCTCTCTCATGAATAAATAAATACAATATTTTAAAAAAAAGAAAGAAAAAAGCACAGATTGACAACTGCCTCTGCGGATTCGCCCCCCTGTTTGAAACTTCTCTACCTAGAAAAAAATTTGATGAAAAGTGGCTTGAAATCTCTGATACCTAGATACTTTTCACAATGGCAAAAGCAAAGTAACATTGGTCAACATAATCTGAAAACAGGTGTTTTCTTCATCTTCACCTCACTCTGAATTACTGTTTTCTGTTCTCTTACTTACTTTCCTTCCTTCCTGCTGCTCCTTGTTCACGGTCCGTTTCAGAAGTTCTTACTGTCTCTATTGCTGACTCTCTTCCTTTGTTACTGGAGTCATTTTCTCCTCCTTCCATTTGCCTTGAAAATAAAAAAAAGCATGTGCAAAGCCTTTGCAAAGTGCGCTCTGTGTTCTTATTGAAAAACATTTATTTCGTTTGTGGCTACATCTGATGTAGGTTACTTCTAGATTCAAAGTAGAGGTACAACCCTCCCTCAGGATCCTGTAGACAACCTTGCTCATGGCAGTTAGAAGCATTCCTGGATGAGGATTTCTGCCAGAAAAATCCAGTTCTCTTTGTTTTGCCATTTAATATTAAGTAATTCTGATAGGTGTCCTAAACTTATTATTATTTTTTTTACTTTTGCCTAGATTTTGAAATTGTTATATCCGCTATTTACACAGTCTTTGGGCGGCAAATTTGGATTCTGGATCTCTTTTGTTTTGTGCTGATTTTCCAGACTTGTTTGTTACTTCAAGCATGGACTGTCCATTTGGCCTTGGGTATATTGCTAATATGACCTTTAATGTGTATATACTTGAAAGCCAGAGTTTCCCCCTCTTTTGTTTTAAAAATTGTGAATGGTATGGAGAGCAGTAGGATATAATGGAAAAAGCATATGAACTCCAGTCAAAAGATCTGGGGACTGAATACTATCCTTCTGGTTATCAACTGACAATTTCTTCAGCTCCTATATTCCTCAACCTCAAAATGGTGCCAACAATATATGCTGGATTCCTCTATGGGAGGGACCCCCTAGTTTCTGGTATCATGCCAAAAAAGCTTCCTTTCTCTCACCCTGATCATCGTTTCTCCACAAGAGGTCAGATTACTAATCTGAATGGTCATATTCTATGATGATGATTAGTCACATTTATGCCTATGGGGGAGGGTCACTATTTGTGGACAGATGACATATGGGTTTCTCTCTCTGCTGCTTTCCTTCTGTTTCTCTTGTGTCCATGATCTGGTAGCAGTTCTGTAGCCTGCTCATGCATCCTTCCTCTCTCCTCTCTGTGGGCTATGCAGTCTTCCTACCTTAAGCTTGTGTGTGATTGGTGGAAAAGATGAAGCCATCTCTCTTTCACCAGGACCTAAACTAGGAGTTCCAACTTGTGTGTGTGTGTTTTTGTTTTGTTTTGTTTTGTTTCTACAGCGAGAGCAAGCAAGCAAGCAAGTGAGAGCATGAGGTGGGAGGGGGGCAAAGAGAGGAGAGGGAGAAGCAGGCTCCCTGCTATTCAGGGAGTCTGATGTAGGCCTCGATTCCAGGATCCTGGGATCATGATCCCAGCCAAAGGCAGATCCTTAACTGACTAAGCCACCTAGGTGTCCTGAATGCCAACTTGATTTTAAGATAGAATCCTTTATTGGGCTAACAGGCACCGCGTCAGCAAAATAATAGTGTGATATTTTAAGTAGATTGTTCTGCCTCTCATTGTTTTTGTTTCTTGGGTGTGTATTGCTTCCTCTAGGACCTTAACCTTCTCCCATAAGGTCTTAGAGGAAATATATACGAGAAGGAAAAAGAAAGAGTTTTTAACCCAAGACGGCACTAGAAACTCAAACCTCACCTTAATCCTTCATACCTTTTAAGAAGTTTTTCTGAAGATTTAGAGGCAATATGTGAAAGCCTTTGGTATGGTCCATAATAGATGCTTAATGAATGCTAGTATCTCCATCGAGAATCTAGCCTTGAATCTCGATACAAGAGTATCGGTGTGGTCTGAGAGCTTATCAGAAAATCAGAACCTTGGCTGTACCCTGAACTACTAATCTGCATTTTAACAAGATTCTCAGGTAATTACTAGGCACATTACAACCTGGGAAACATTGCTGTAGAGTGTATGTGTCCCTCATGCTGTTCCCTGTGCCCCCAGGCTCCTGTTTGCTCCCACAGCCGTGCTGCTTCCAGCTTGGATTGCCTGTAGGAACCGAGGAGCATATTGTTACAAATGGCATGCTTTCCAAGTTAACTCACATACTTCTGTCGATAAAGTTTGAAGAGAAACCTGTAGTTGTGAAGTTCTCTTTTCCTAAAGGAAATGTGGAGTAGCATATGTTGAAGAGACCAACAGATGCAGAAATAGAGCTTGTCTGAGTGTGGTTTGAGACCGGTGTGGAGACAAATCCCCCAGTGCAGAGAGGGCTTGCCTTTTTAATGAGCTAGCCAGTGATGGATGCCTCTCCAGAGGATCCTTTGCTTCCAAGAGGGGAAAAAAGTATAATTGAACTTATAGATTGTTCTTTCTACTTTACAGAAACGTAGTGTGTGAGCTCTGAAGAAGTTCTGTTAAAAGTTCCTCTTGAGCTGAGCTAGACTCAGAGAGAGGGGTTATAGATTTTTGACTTGCACCTTCTTACTACTATGCATTAGATTTGGATATTATCCAATCAATCAAGAATTTATTTTTAAATTCTGGAATTTTTACCTGTGTTTTCACATTAATTATTATTATTATTATTATTTTTTAACTATTTCCTTAAGCTTTTTTTTTTTTCTTTTGTCTTCTACTCTCTTCCTTTCCGGGTTTTTCCTTTTCTTTGTACTAAATTGTCAGAATAGGTTATCTGAAAAAACTTTTTCTAAACATTAAGCATTATATATGACGACTAGTAAGTGAAATGCAAATCATGTAAAATAGAAGTTTGGAAAGAGATCAGTGACTGCCAGGGACTGGAGAAAGGGGCTGATTATAAAGGGGCAAAAGAATTTGGGAGGTGATGGAACTGCTCTTTATCTGGATTATGGTGGCAGATCATCCCAAATGTATCATTTGTCAAAACTCATAGAACTGTACACTTAAAAGGGGTGAATGTTAAAGTGCTTAAATTATAACTCAAGCAAAGTGGTGGTGGTGGGGGTAGTTCTAATCTGAAAACAAATTGTAATAATTACACAGGTCAGGGTGATGGGGGTTGGGGTATATGTTCTTACTTTCAGAAGTAGCGGGCTGAGCTGGTTATAGACACATACTTTAGAGCCAGAGTGCCTGAGCTCACTCTGTAAGTCACACAATTCTCTGTTGCCTCAGTTTCCTAATCTGTCAATTGAGATAACAGTAACACTATCTCATGGGGCTACTGTTAGGATTTAACAACAGACCAGAGGAATGGACACTGAAAATTTAAGGCTTTGTAATGGGAGAAAGTCTCTGGTGTGTTCTTTTCCCTCACCTCTCTCTTGGTGAGGTTATCCTTGTCTCTGCTGAAAAATAGTCTTCATCACAAAACCCCCACACGTACCACTGTCCAGACTGCCATATCAAGCAGCCACTGCTGAGTAAACGCTCTGGAATAAACCTTAGAGAGAGAATAAATCACCTTTCACGTCATGCTCCCCCCAGGTGAGGACTGAGGTCATTGCAAGAGGCATAACAAATAGTCGACATAATGTACCAAACTAATAGATTCTATAAGGAAAACTAAATGGAAAATTTTTCTTGAGTGCGAGGCACCTCTGGCTGAAGAGACAGTGGAGCTGGTGTTATTATAGATGTAGTTGAATCAATAATACTTTTTCATTCATTTCTTTTTCATTTCACAAAAATGCCTATTTTAACCAGCAAAGAGGTAAGGAGATATTATCAAGGGCAATTTTTCATGCTCACATGGATTATATTCTGGGACACATCGTTCTTCTAAATAGCCCCATTTTTTTTTCTCTCAGAAATGTATTCAATTCTCTTCCAGCATTGTGAATTTATCTGGAAAGCTTTGACAATCAATTAAGTAAATGAGAAAATAGAATGCTTGTAATTATGATAATCAAGCTATATGAAACCCACCCTCTTAGGTCTAATACCCACACATCTTTAAGCAATATATTAATTAAGCTTTGGATAATTGTTACAATTAGAATCAAGTTTTTATAATTTTTTAAAATCACCCAGAGAGAAAAAGGAAATATTTAAAAATATATGCAGCTGTTGGTTTTTGACGCAATTCATCATCATGACTACATTGTCATTCTCCTGGCTGCATGGGAACAATTCCAGTACCCTTTATTGATGTGACTTCTCACTTACAATTGGAGAAAATTTGTATGTAACACCTTTGTCAGATGTCTCTCTGTTTCTCTAAGTCAAAGGTTGAAAAATTTTTCCTGTTAAGGACCAAATGATAAATACTTCAAGCTTGTGGGCTAACAGGGAAAATTGAAGATATAGAAATGTACTGAAATAACAAGAAACAGATTTCCATGGTTTCTGTATTAATGAAATTAAAATATGATAAAATAAGCATATATATAGCAAGAAACAGATTTCCATAGTTTGTATTAATGAAATTAAAATATAATAAAATAATAAGTATATACATATATATGCAATACACATCCATTGAGAAGAGTAGAATTCTTACCGTGGGGAAAACATGTTGCTTAGTTGGGGTTCAATGTTAGTGTCTCCCCTCGTGGAATCTTCACAAATATTCATCCTGAAACCACCCTTAGCCTGTGGGCAGCAGGTTAGACGTGGTTTGCAGAAGGTAGTTTGCCCGCCCCCAGCAGCATTCTCGACTTTTGTGTGCCCGAGAATCACCTAACCACCAGCTTGTTGAAATATATTGGGAAGCCACACCCTCAAGTTTCTGGTAGGTTCCAAGAATTTGCATTTCTAACCAATTCTGACTCAGTGCTGATGCTTCTGGTCTAAGACTGTGCTTTTACAACATTGCTCGAGATGTTGGTCCTTCAAAAGAGTCACTCTGAATATAAATCTATAGGTTTTATGTTTTCATTGTTAACTCATGTATTTGAGCTCACCTATTGGACTTAACTTTTTGAACTCTGAGGTACAGCAGTAGTAAATCTGGTTAAATTTCCATTAAAAAGCGAAGACCTATTTAAGCTAATGCAGGGTTGATAACAGGAACTTTTGTCTCTTAAATAGCTATTAGTCTCTTGCTTACAAAGTCAGGCATCAGCAATCAGCATCTATTTGTCTGCCGTAAAGAATGCCTGAATAGCATTTTTCCAGTCTGAGCAAAGTTTTAAAATAGTATGCCAACATTCTAAAGGATATATATGGATGACTCATAAGAATGGCAGTTTTGCTTTGACCTTAATATGTCCTAATTCACCAAACGCATTATCAATATAATGCTCTCTGAATTGGAAGAAGTTGCCATGTTCAACCCATAGGATTTAAAACAGAGGCTTTCCTGAGGCTGCCAAGGGGCAAGGGAGATATCGGTTTCCTAAATCTTGGAGCAGCCCATGATCTACTGGACCAAACCATCCCTAAGTTGACTGTTAAGCTGCAGTGGGGCTCTCGGGATGAGCTCTGAACGATGTGAGCTCTAATCAATGTTGAGGTTGTGGAGAAGGTTAATGATAACAGGGCACTGGCTAATTTTAATGATCACATTTCACCAAAGAGATTTTTTTTTCATAAAAGAAGCAAACTGGAAAATATCTTCTCCTTCTGTTTATTTGTCCCAATGGTTTTTAAAAAATCAGCTTTATGGAACCATAATCTTCCTCGTGACAGATGGGCTTATACATTGGCATCGTGCTTTCAATCGACAGTTTACAATTCAAGAGGAAGGTGAAGAAACTGAATGTAAAGACATCTTCAGCATCTATTTGTCATTTTTCAGTTTTATAACATTGATACAAAAAATAGTATTCTGATTAGCAGCTTGATTGGCAACCCATGTAACCCTAAATAGTACTACAAACCTGGAGAGTGCACTTTTACAGACAATTACGTTTGGCGAAATAGTATGTACAATTCTGACAAATAAATACATAAATAAACAATCATTCATATATAACGATATACCTAAATGTCAATTATCATCAACAAGCGTTTCTAGTAAATTACTTCTTTCATTCACAAGTTACTTTGTTGCTTATAAAAACTATCCTCACCTTTACAGAAGAAATGACATAATCAATTCCCCCCACTAAACCCACATATTAGGAAAGGTAGAAAAGGAATCCCAGAAGCTTTATGTAAATGTTCCATTGTCTTTTGATAGAAGAGATTTTTGATTGAAAAACTTCTTTCTTAGCTTCTCTGTCAGGAGTTTGTTTCCCCTGTATCATCACACAAAGGGTTCTAGAATTTGATCCAAATCGAAAATGATCTTCATTTTTTGAGTCTGGTTATTTAAAAATATGATATTATGTATTGAAACTGGCATTTGGTCCGATATAAGAAGACCCAAAGCCTTGCAAACTAGCCAGCAAAGATCAAACTTTTTTCCAAAAATAAATTTTAAAAAGAAATTCTAAGAATACAGACACTAATTATTGATACATTTTGTTATCCAATGCATAATGAACAAAACAGGTAGGGGGACAATCAGAAGGTTTTTATAAAAATTATCTGAACGACTCCTGGTACAATACTGTCTGAAACATTATTTTATATAAGAGAAATGAAAATACATTTAAAAATGGCTTAAATAATTGAAACCATAGTTTGGCCAGTGTCATAAAATTAAGAAAAGTAGAAAATTAGAGCTTTTTTCCTGATCACGTGACTTAAACTTTTTTTTTTTTTTAACATTCAAAAAATGAAGGGCAAACATGCTTTTGGCTATTGAAACACTGGACAAATGGCTTTGCCTCACCAAGCTCCATGCAGAAGAAAATGTACATAACAAGCAGATTCTAACTATACGTACGGGGAGAAGAAAAAAATGCCTTTAAAATATATACATATGGTCTTTGATGAATATTTACATGTTTGTCACATGGGCACTACCTACCATAAAAAAGTTAGGAAATAGTTCTTTAAGACATATGATTCTCCAATTTTTGCTCCTTTTAAAGATTAGGGCTCTATAATGTACACGCATACACACACACAAAACAATTCATAGATGTACATATGTGATGTTTATAATGTGCAATCCCTTGACACGAAGGTGGCTTGACTGAGTATCAGGTAAATGCAAGATGGTAGTTAGTATAAGACAGAGGCTTGATTCAGCTACGTGGTGGAATCGCGAACCAAGTACAGAGTCATGAGACTTTTCCAATGACTGGAACTCACAGCAGTTGAGGGTTGGGGGTGAGAGAGGGGCTCACCTTGTGTTGATCCATCTCTCCCCAGGCTACCTAATGCTGTTTTCCAATCAAACTCGGCAGTCCAGCTGACTGTTTGATGAAGATGTACTGAAGGACAGGAAGACCTGTCTCATATTGCATTCTTTTGGACTGGGGATAAGAGACCCAGTGTCGTCAAGAAATAGGCCATGACTTCCATTTGTTCATTTTGTTTACTTGTTTGCTATCAACTTCTAGGGGGAGCTTCTAAAAGTTAGATTGAAAGAGATTAAAAGTTATATTCTTTCAGTTGCAGGGCTGTCTTTGAATGAAAACAAACAAGTTTTTTAATGAGCAGAAGCTGTGCAGTGTGTGGGTTTGCTGAATGCCTATTCTTCTGATAGAGGGGGACTAGCTCTACCGGCCTCAAAGTTCTTATTGAGAATTCAGATCAATGTTTCCTGAGATCTAAGTTGATGGGATATTACACATTTTGCAAAGCATGTGATTCAATTATTGTAACTTACTTCCAACCAGAGGCTCCTCCCCGAGGAAAGGCAGCTGCCTTCACTTTCAGCACCCTGGGAAATCAAGGCAATGCACAGAAGTAAAAACTGATTCATTGAAACCGGAAGAAATGATAGAGAAATTGAAGCTTCTCCAAACACCTAAGATATCCAGGGAAAAAGTCAAAGTCTTAGGAGAATCGGATGCACGAATAGTTTGTATTCGATCTTTATTTTGGCATAAATTATATTTAAGGTGATGTTACTACTACTGATGATCATGATTGTAATTAATTATTTTAGCATTTGTTATAACGCATGACATACTGCATTAGCACCTTGTAAACTAAGGATCTCAAAATACTTAGCAAATGCAATTTGCTCTCACAGCACCTGTGAGGTAGGTGTTTTTTCCATCTATTTTATAAATGAGAATACTGAAGCATAGCAAGGTTAAGATGCATGCCCACATGACCCAACAAGTGTGATGGTATCAAGAGAAACTGATTCCAAACTTCTCCACTCTTCCTTCCTGTGGACCTTAGTCACAGAGCTTCCAGAACACCTCCCAATAGCATTGCTGCTAGAGGTACTTGGATGTTTCAGATGTTACAATATTACTGTAGGGCTAAAGCACTCAATGACATTGGTATCCATTGAAAGATGATCTCACATGCTTTGCAAATACGTGGGAGGGGCATCTGATATGACTGCTAAGTTTGTCTATGTTAATTATAATGTATATGTAAATTTGCATCTTCTCCGTGTAATTTATTGTTTTTCTGCCCTCCTGACTTTTTTTCTACACATGTGCCTTCCTGAGCCAGAAACTGTAAAATGCACTTAGCAACACCCTATGGAGGGAAGCAGGTGAGATTACATTTGGCAAAATCTCCTTGGAGGCACCAGGTAATGTTTGTTCTGAAAGAACAACAACAACAACAACAAAAACCCCAAAAAACCCCTCTTGTTTATTTTGTTAAGTAGCATTTTATATACATTCCACCGGATGACCAGTTTTAATCCTTGGATGAGCAAGCAGAGTTGTCTTCCAAACATACAGAATATTTGATTTTCAAGTTTAAATTTCGATTTATTTAGCTGTAGCCTCCCTGCCAGGCCTAAGTTCATTTCTTGGTGGAACCGCAAATACTGTACACATTACATGGCAATAGATGTAAAAATTCAATGTAACAGCACACATAATATTAATAATCACATTGAGTGTGTCTTCCTGACTGTGCATTATTTCTGAAAAAGAGTTATTTACTTTTATTTTTGCAGAGATGATATGAAGACATTACTGTGAGTCTCGGTTTCCCAGAACCAGATTTTTATCTCAGATGCACAGTATGTAAATCCTAGCAGTTGTTAGGATGTTGCTTTTTGAGATAAATGCAGTGCCTCAGGACCTGAGCATGAAATCTGGCCCTTCTAACTCATGTATTGTTTCTATGACCAGAGCCTAACACTTAGAAATTGGTAATCCAAGAAAGAAACTAGGAGAGGGAAGAAAAAACTTTACAAAACCCCTACGCCAGTTCATTTCCCCTGGTGACACCAGTAAAATACCAACACACTAGGCCCCATTTCTTAAAAAAGAAAAGAAGTGTATTTACATCGGTAAAAATCCTAACATCTGAGATGTTTCTTGCTTGACATGTCATTCCAGATTCTGTGCATTTCTTCTGGAGAGATCTGATGCACGGTGATAACTCGGCGATACCTACACAAACTGTAGGCCATTTTCCAGTGATTGAAGCCACTGTTCTGGAAAGGATGTATGCCCAGTTTTCGAAGACAGAGTCCCACGTATACATCTTCAAGGTGAAGCAGCCTTGTATGGAGTGAGGTCTTATAGATGAGCTCAGCTACATCAGCTGAAAAGATATAGCCAGTCCCCGAACAGAACGGTGGGTAGTTACTGTCAGGGTACAAATCCCTGGGCATGTACCACTTGCTGCGGACGTCCCGGATCGGCCCTCCGTTGATGACATAGCCAGTAAAATACCTTCTTCTTGGCTTGGTGGAGGGTTTTAGTAGCTTATAAATCAGGTTGTCCATGTTGACAAAAATGTCACTGTCGGTTTTCATGACATACTTGGCTTTTGAACAAAAAGTGGCCACCCATCTCATTCCCATTAATGTTTTGAGGGTAAGGTTATGGTAGGAGTCGATGAAGTCCTCCACGATAATGTCGTGGAAGATCTGGCTCTCCTGCTCCACCATCTGATTCAGAACGGGATCGGCGTTCTTGCCCAGGAGGAAGAGCGTGGCTATCTTGATACCTTTGAAGTTGTTCTCGTCCCCCCACGTCTCTCGGATTGCCTGGCGGGCATCGAATTCTTTGTGGGTGGTGCTGATGAGGATAACCAGGAAAGGAATGCTTTTCTCACATTTGTTGGGCTCATTTATGAGGAATTCAAAAGAATGTGGGTTTATAGGTCGAGTTCTTATGTTGCCAAAGGTGAAGTTTTTCCTGGCAACTGTTAGGTGGCTGAATGGCTTGGAGCCAGTGTAGGAGGAAGTGGGACGAGTTATACTCAGATACCAGAGGGCGCTGGCCCAGCACACAACTGTCAAAACATATAGACAGGAGACCTTTGAAGCCATTGTCTTGAGAGCACGTCTATTCCAAATACCGAAGAATATGCCTTCTTGGCATTAGTTTGTTTTCATCTTGCAAAGGCAGCATATTACTGATAAATCTTAAAGTTCGATAAAGAAGTGTGAGTACGGGATTGTCCATGGGTCTTAGTGGCGGTCTGGCATCTCCGCATTCCCTCTACTTTCTTCCAAACCCGATGGAAGGTTCCATGTCTCATAAATCTTCCTCTAAACTCTGCAAAATCAATAAAGTACAGTTGTGATTCAGATTTATTTAGTCACCTTACATCCTCAAATAAACAATAAGGGTGTTAGAATTACCCACGATGACTAAAATCATAAATGTATTCATTCACTTCCACCACTACTGAAAACTTGCTGACACCGCCATCCTCCCTTTCCTCCCCTGGACAGAAGTGATTTATGTATATTTGTGCCAAATTAACAAGTCTTAGATTATAAACTCTGGAAGAACATGGAGTAAACTGAACATTGGTAATTAAAAAAGAGTTTCCCCTCTTCACAAAAGGACTTCTTTGCTGTAAAATACCTTCTGACATCACAGGCTTCTTTCAAGCACAGGGCCTCCTACCTTTTCTCCACGCTTCTAAGTCTGAGCGTTTGTTCGCTCGATTCTGATGAAGTCGGTTCTCAACATCCCTCTGCTTTCTCTAGCCCTGAATTTGAAAATGTGTGCATGCGCGCTGGAAAAATCTCCGCTCAAATGGTCTCTCTGGGCTCTGACTTACAAGTAATTCCGTACTTTTTCTCACTTTTTCTTAATTTTGGCTCTCACACATGTTAGTCCCTAATTCTTAGTTTCCTAGGAGGCCTCAGATGAAGAAGAGCCTTACCCTCGGGCATGGACACCAGCACCCAAGTGTCTTTTCAGACAGCTGGCAGCATTCATTTTGGAGGCGATCTAAATGGCATCGCTTTTTGTGGTTTTCAACAATTCATCCTGATGTTCCTTTGATGAAATTAAGCTCGCCCCTTTCAATTCTTTTAAAGTAAACTGCAGGAATATAGTAAGAGACACAATTGAGCTTGGGGCCACAGATCCAATGAAGATGGACAGAACCCTTTAATTGGTGTTCAAATTAAAAAGCTGTTCTCCAGAACTCTAATCCTTTCTAGGACTTGAGCCGCTCTCATGCCAGTAAAAAAATTTATGCCAGGGTACGACGTCCATTCATGTTAAAAATTGTCTCTTCCTCCCCAGTTAGAGCAAAATGCGGTAGCCCTGGAAGCCAGAGATAGTAGATAATGGGTAGCAACTTTAACAAAGTCTGCTTCAAAGAAAACTACGGGCTTGAACAGAGAGAGACTGTGTTGAAAAAACTTAACTGGGATTATAGATTGAATATCAGGCTTCCAAGCCAGATACTCATAATGAAATGAAGAGACATGATGGACAATAGCAGAGATAATACACATCCTCTTGTCAAAGCCAAGAGCTGACTGTGAATATATGATCCATATGAGACCAGCAATAACTCAGTGTGGTTACGGTCCTAACTAAATGAATATTAGAATGGCTTCAAGCAGCATGACTCTAGGCATAGCCAGGCCTTCATCCAATCCATAACTCAATAATAAGCTCCAGTATCCTTGGCTCCTGAAGGAAATGTCCGCTCTAAGGTGCAGCATGGCTGATAAAAGGGACGTGATGTGCAACAAGCTTTGAAACTTTAAATAGCAAGCGAAATGAAGTGAGAAGCCAGCCATAGAGTTCAGAAAAGGGTTTCTCAACTTGGGATATACAGACAGCGGCTCCATTTGAATGCCAAAGGGATGTGAGTGAGTCTCAAGATGGTATTAGAAACCAAATTCTCTCTGTCATTGTTCTAGATGCTTATAAGCCTATCGTTAACCATCACAGAACCTTTGTCACTTTTCATACTTTCCTGCTAAATTAGGAAAGTCATCTTGTTACTAAGCTGGTGTACCAAAAGTGGGGACTGGAAGAGGCACCTCTCAGGTTCTCTTCTCGAGACCCTACTCACATGCGTGCATGTGAAGTATTGGATAAATGGAAGTAGAGCCCGTACTCCTCCTCGTCTAGGAGGAAAGACTTCATGGAAACAAAACAGAGAGATGAAAAATTTCATCACAAGGCCACTGGAGTACACAGAAGATGAGAGCTGGTGGACAGGGCATGGGCGAAGCAGGTCGTGTGGGCTACACAGTGCAACTCCACAGAGTGCCATTCCTTTTTTTTTTTTAAATATTTTATTTATTTATTCATGAGAGACACACAGAGAGAAGCAGAGACACAGGCAGAAGGAGAAGCAGATTCCATGCAGGGAGCCCAGTGTTGGGACTCGATCCCGAGACCCCAGGATCAGGGGGCTCAACCGCTGAGCCACCCAGGTGCCCTGGAGTGCCCATTCCCTTAGACTGTGGTGGGAATCGTACTCCCCCATCCTACCCAGAGTGAAACAATGAGGCTGCCTTGGGGAAGGTGCCATGCAAAAGTTTTCTAAGCTGAACCTTCAAGGGCAAGTAAGAATGATCTGGATGAGAGCCAGACATTTGAGGCAGAGGGATCAGCATATGCGAAGACAGGAAATGAGAAGCACGTTGTGTGCCAGGACTACCAACAGTGGAGGAAGAGAAGAGGATGGGGTGCTGGGGAGGAGGGTGGTGATGGTGCAGTTTCCAGCTCTTGAGATAAGCTGGGGTGAGTGGTGCTTAGAAAGTGTTCTGAGCTGAATAGCTTGGCACCCATCTTTGCAATCCAAAGGGTGTTAAGGGAGGATTTCACCTTCACCAAATCCTGTCCACTGATTTTGGTGGCAATTTCTTTTTCATATTCAGGATTTCTTTCTCCCATAGTTCTATGCCCCAGAGGAATAAGTGAAAAATTGTTTTCTCTGATACCTTTCTGTGTGGTTTTCTGGGGGAAAGGACTCCATAGCAACAGGTATTGGGGGATTTAGAAAGAGCTAAACGAGGGAGAAATATAAGAGAAATAGGTGAGCACGTAAGTTTATGTATTCAGAAACACTTTTCATAGAAGAATGAGCATTCTCTCGTGGACAGCTTAACAAACCCGACACTTCTTCCGTTGTTATTACAGGTCTCACTTCAAAACGTGTGTAGTACGCCAGGCGCTGGTCCATGCGCTGTGCGCTCCAGGGCCTGCATTTTAGAGAGCTTCACCCCTTACGGTGTTACAGGAGGGGTACTGTCTCCATTTTACAGTTGAGAAGACGGAAAATCAAGAGATATTAAGTAGGATGCTCAGGATCACACAGCTAGGGAGTGAGTGACTAAGCGAGCCCTCATCTCGAGCTTCCCAAGGCCTGTGAGGACCGCACGGGAGGGCCCAGGGTGGCAGAGGAACACATGCTGCTACACTCCCTGCGAGCTGTACCTTTGTTGTCTTAGGTGTGTGTCCACTGCTGGAATTTTTGCCTGGTCCATTCTGGTTGGTTACCCACCGCAAGACACCAGTTCTGTGGGGCTCCCTGATCGTCAGAAAATGATGACCTGCAAAGAGCAGATTCAAGCTGGGAGCGGGGGAGAGCTGCAGCAGTTGAGGAGGTTCAGGGACACTTTGCAGTTCCCGGCCTCTGAAATCCTGAAACACGCACATGCACTCACACTCACACACACAATCACTCCTTCTACTGACTTTTTTTTTTTTTTTTCCAGACACGAGGACAAAAGTAAGCACGGTACTATTACATCTCGGTCACCAGTAAACACAAGGTATCACCAATAAAAACAGAAGATTTGAAATGGGAAAAAGAACCAGCCTAGAATCTGAAGCAAGGCCAAGGATAACGCGTAGCAATGGCAAGGGGCACCAAAAAACAGCCTTTGCGTGTACAACAGCACAGGTTTCTCAGGTGGCCAGACAAACACAAAAAGTTGCCTCTGGAACACAAAGAGCAATGTGAGCAAAGATGAGAGAGAACAGTGATGCTGCTTGTAACTCGAAAGCGTGATTTACGTATGCTGCTTGAAGTAGTCAGTGATGGGCCAGACATCCATGCTTTATTCCTTGAGTAATTCTATTTTTTTTAAAATTTTTTTTTATTTATTTATGATAGTCACAGAGAGAGAGAGAGAGAGAGAGAGAGAGAGAAAGGCAGAGACACAGGCAGAGGGAGAAGCAGGCTCCATGCACCGGGAGCCCAACATGGGACTCGATCCGGGGTCTCCTTGAGTAATTCTAACTTGCTGTGTGGCTTTCTGTGCCTCGGTAGCCTTAAGGATGAAATAAGGGGAAAAATAACATCTCTATTATCTCTGGCGACATTATAGGTATTAGTGATCATCACCAGCCCTCTGAGTTTCTGGGGGAAATGCTGCTGTACAGGCAGATAGTATGATGTAAAGAACAGGTTCTAATGGGGATGAGGGGTTTATGTCAGTTTATCAGTTCTTGATTTGGGGGTCCAGGGCACATAGGTCTATCGATTCTTCTAAATAGGATTGTGGTCAGTTTTTTGGTGTAGGGAATACACTACAGATTTCCTGCTAGAGAGTTCTGTTCTCTTTCTGGAAAACACAAAGGCAAAGGTCCACTAAAGAGCAAAGAAAATGTCAGCTGAAAAGTTCTAGGGAGGGAGCTGAATGTCACAAAGCAAAATCCTCTGGAGGGTTCTTTCCGTTTCATGAAATTTAAAAGAGTCCCATTTAACAGACTCGTTAATGTACTAAAATACAAAGTTGCTCACAGAGCATCTGTCATTCCTTTTAGTGGCCTGACTACAACCACAGACGCCTCCGATGACACATTCACTTGTCATCCATTAAATACAAATCCCTCCCAATAGAAATATTCCTCTCCTCCACTTGAAAGATTTCCTCCCCAGGGGCTTCCTGGATTGCAGATTACCTTGTTCACAGAACCCTTCAGTAGCTAGCTATCCACCTTCACCTTTCAGCAAGTTAATGGGGCAAAATTTTCAATTTAAGGAGCACAGGTTTCTCCCAGAAATCACATCGCACAATCTGGTATTTTGAGTCATTTATTTTTTAAAAGGCCCCTACATTTGCCCAAATTCTTTTCTCATATGTCTCAAAGTAAATCCAGCAGCAAGTGGGTAGAACCGTGTATAGTTTGGGTGTCAAGCTCATGTCCTTCTCCATCATGGCTCAGGCATGTACAAGTCAGTACTGGCTTCCTACGCTCCAGATGCCACTGGGTTGGCTTGGCAGTCATACGAGCTTTCCTCACCCATGGCCAAGGCTGCACAGGCCCCCTCTGCTCCCTGGGGTCACAAGGAATATAGTACCTCCAAGTTTTGATTGCTCTTGGATTTTCAAATCTACTTCATTTGTCCATCAGAGATGCCCTGAACGCCTGTGAGAGACACCAGGCACTGCTCTACAGTCTGGTAAGACAGATGGGGGCTTACTTTCTAGGAACTGTAGGCAGAAGATAAACGTACAATAAATGAATACAAAAATAGTTTCAGGTAGCGATAAGTGATGTATGCAAGTCGGGCAATGGGATAGAGGCTGAGTCAAGCGGGAAGGGAGCAACTGTAGATGAATTGGTCACTCTCCGAAGGGGTGACACTTAAGCCCTGTGATCTCCAGTCTAGTCATTGCATCTTTTACCAATGTTTTGGTTCTTTGCTTGCCTCCTTGGGATTAAAGCTTCATCAGGAGCATCTTTTGGTTTTTGATCTCTGCTCCTGTCTTGTCTTTGGGTAAATACCTACTAGTATAATTGCTGAATCGTAGGGTAAATCTATTTTTAACTTTTTAAAGAACCGCCATACTGTTCTCCAGAGTGGCTGCACTGGTTGGCATTCCCACCAACCATGCAAGAGGGTTCCCCTTCCTCCACATCCTCATCAATATCTGTTGTTCCTTGTATTGTTTCACAAATCTGAAGTCTGGAAGTCTGAGAAGATGTTGGCAGGGTGGTTCCTTCTAAGAGCTGTGCATGAGAATCTATCCCCTATTTTTCTACTTTTCTCCTAACTTCTGGTGATTTGCTGGCAATCTCTGGCACTCCTGGATTATAGATGCATCAATTAGATCTCTGGATTCATGTTTAGACAGCATTTTCCCTTCCCTGTGGGTATCTGCGTATCCAATATTCCCTTTTTATAAGGACAGAGTCAGATTAGATATGGGCTTACCCTAATGACTTCATTGCAATTTGATTACTTCTGTAAAGATCCTATTTCCAAAGAAGGTCCCATTGTGACGGATTGGGGGTTAGGACGTGAACATGTCTTTTGGGGGAGGAGGATACAATTTCATCCATAACATCTACTTTCCTGGATAGCAACAAAATGAAATACTTGGCTCCCCAATACTTCATTTCTTCACATTTTATTTTCTTGATTTGAGCAGGTTAAGTCTTGGATTTGGGGAAACCAGCTTTTAAAGGATGAAAAATGTGTAATTAGGATTCAAAGAAGAAAGAAACATGAATGTGTAAAAGGACACAAAGTATGGCTTATTTTTAGGATGAAAAAAAAACCTAGTTCATTTTTTTTTTTAGTAAGACCACATGAAGAACATGGCATAGTTTTATTTTTTAAAGATTTTATTTATTTATTCAGGAGAGACACACAGAGAGAGGTAAAGACGTAGGAAGAGGGAGAAGCAGGCTCCCCCTGGGAAGCCTGATAAGGGACTCGATCCCAGGACCTGGGGATCATGATCTTGCCTTTGCTCAACCACTGAACCACCCAGACATCAGGCGTGGCATAGGTTTAAACAGTCCTGTGCCTCTGCCACTTTCTCTTTCCTTTGAGATATCTCTCTCCACCCACACAAAATCGACCCTAACTATTTGGGAAAGTTGAGGTAGGAGGGTGGCAATTTTCCCAAAGATTGGGGTCAACAATTTGTGAGACACTAACTTGGTTTGAGAATAAGGACGATTCTCCAGTGTCACCTCAAAACTACCAGCATTCCTATTATCCAGAAACAATTCTGAATATTCAGAGACCATATGGCACTACAAAAGTGGTGTGAACGTTAAAATCTATGTAGTGACTTTATAACGTGGTACAAAAGACAGTTGAAAAAAAAGTAACCCAATCTTAACCAGTTGAGAGAGGAATAAAAGGAAGACAGAAATTCAGAAAAATAAAATAAAGAAAAGAGAAGGCAGGGAGAGAAAGGGCTAACCACTCATGTTTATGAAAAGCTCTTGTAATGGATGAGAAGCGCACTGTACAGCCCATCATGATATCGGGGAGGGGAAGAGAGATCCTGTCTGAAAAATGTTTTGATCTCAAATGACTTTCCTCAGAGCTGGTGTATGAGTGAAATCAAAGAATCTTCATTCTGTGGGGAAATACAAGAACTCAGACCGCAACAGAACTAATTGATAAACGAGCCCCAAAGGCCAGAGATTCTTCTCGGCTGCATTAATTTGGCAAATGGTTATCCTGATGCCCAACCTCCTCCCTTCCTCTCGCTCTTGTAATTATGCTCTAAATAAGCACAGGAGAGGAAGAAATAAAGCACTATTAACACTAGATAATGGTCCTTGAAGGAAGAATTTCATAAACCATTATGTTATACAGCTTGCTAACTTATTATCTCTCCGAATCACAGAGGGCTGGCTTTCTCTCCTGGCCTTTCTTTGAAGTGAGCTGCCGTGGCTGTGGAAGGCTTTGTGCCCCCAGAAGCTGAAATCCCTGAATGCTCATAGGAGTAAGCGTTCTGACTCCGCTGGCTCCGAAAGACAAAGAGCTAATTTGAGCCTTTAAAAAATTTAATTATGAATCCTTTCAGAGACCCCGTAATTGAACTCGCCCAACAGATCATTTGCAACACAGAAGTGGCGGAAAGCAAAAGGGGAATATTCATCATGATTGGGCAGTTGAAATCATTTCCCTCCCAAATCTGGAAGAGATGATTTGAACCTTTCTCCTTTTAGTTCAATACACCTTGAAATTTATTGAAAAGGTCTTTATAAATTCCTGCACTCAGAAGAATGGGGCCAACTTGAAAGAGGAGTGGGCAGGATGAGGATGTCTTTGTGTGGGCTTAGGGCTCTTGCTATTCTGAAAGCCACACTCTATTTCATTGCAGAAAAAGTGCACTTCAAATTAGCGGAGAAGATTATAGCTTTCTTCAAATCAATGTGTTGCCCTAGTTCTAGAATTCAGAGAATTTTTAAACATCGCTACAATCCTCTCAGGGAAAAATGAAAATGAGGATGTCTCATTATTTTAAATAAATGCTTGGCTTCCTTTGCAGTGATGGATATGGTGCCTTGACGGCCATATATTAGACACATTTTTAAAGATGGGCAGAGCTATCACTTATTTAATCATGGGAGCCTGGGAGCCTGGCGGTGTAGTCGGGCCGTGGGTAGGGCTTCTCTGCTGGGAAAGAAACGCCAGGATGTTTTATTACAGATGTGGAAGAGGATGAGAGGAAAGACATCCTACTCATAGAAACAGCAGCTGGGAGAACTTAAAAATGATGAGCTATGCGATACCAAAAAGAGTATTCATTTGGCCCATTATTTTGGGGAGGGGAAGCCGATATAAATGGATCTTATTAGAAATCAGGAAGATGTTGGTGGGTTGCCATCTAAAATTTACAGCATCTAAGGAGATATTTCTTAGCCCATCACAGAGAGGTGCTATTTTAGGTCATATTTCAAAGAATGATATTAGTACCATGAGGGAACTGATGACATCATATGGAAGAGAACTTGCAATTTTTATTTTTCCTTTCATTTCCTTTTCTAATGTCAATCCCCCTTTATACCATATCAATTTATCAATACATAATAGAAATAATTTTGTGTAGTTGCTGTCGATGGAAATTATCTCGTAGGCAATCTTACGGCACTGGAAGAGCTGGATAAAACTTTCAGCTGTTTAGTCATCTGCTCTGGACTCTGTGCATCCCTCTACCTTTGTTTCTCCATCTATAAAATGAGAATGACAGCATCTGGACATACTTTGCAGGGTCACTGGATAGATCAGCTAAGATACCGTGTTTGAAAATACCTTGTAGGTTATACACCGCTACATGAATGAAGAGTATTATCGTTATTAATATAAATATGTTTTCTTTTTTTTTTTATGATAAGCACACAGTGAGAGAGAGAGAGAGGCAGAGACACAGGCAGAGGGAGAAGCAGGCTCCATGCACCGGGAGCCCGACGTGGGATTCGATCCTGGGTCTCCAGGATCGCGCCCTGGGCCAAAGGCAGGCGCTAAACCGCTGCGCCACCCAGGGATCCCTATCGTTATTAATATAAACACGATAAATAAAAGACAAATCTAGAGAGGATCACCTTTAAAATGTTTCGCAAGTACCAGTCAATACATCTTTTTTTAAAAATTTTATTTATTTATGAGACACAGAGAGAGAGAGAGGCAGAGACACAGGCAGAGGGAGAAGCAGGCTCCATGCAGGAAGCCCGACGTGGGACTCGATCCCGGGTCTCCAGGATCACACCCTGGGCTGAAGGCTGCGCTAAACCGCTGAGCCACTTGGGCTGCTCCACAAGTTAATACATCTTGACTGACTGGTACTAAAGCAGATTTCTTACTTGGCTGATACTCAAAAGGGGGGAAAAAAAAACTTGGCAGTTGACTGTTTTCATAAGAAGATTCAATTTCATTTTATAATGTGTATATTAAGAGGTCTTGCACTTCTGTGAGAAAGGGGTACACAAACTAGAGGAAATATTATGATTATTATCAACACTGATATGATGAAGAACTAGATTTTTTTCTAATATAACTTTAGAATATAAAAAAATCTACCAGATTTAGATATCTCTCTGAGCAGCACTGACATAGCCATCATTAATGTTTTTTTTTTTTTAAGACTTTTTAAATTTATTCATGAGAGACATAGAGAGAGAGGCAGAGACATAGGCAAAGGGAGAAGCAGACTCCCCACAGGGAGCCTGATGTAGGACTCGACCCCAGGACCCTCGGACCATGACCTGAGCCAAAGGCAGATGCTCAACCACTGAGCCATCCAGGTGTCCCTCACCATTAACATTCTGTGTACATACTAAGTCTGAACCGGCTATCCCATGATTATTTTTGAGATATTTAAGACAAAGCCAAGTCAAGATTTATCATTTTCCTTCATAGACTGGTCTAGGTTGTAACAGAACCTATCCGTAATATAATATTACATGGCATATGGTCATCTCATCACTTAGCCAAGAGACTTCTCAATTTCCACACAGTATCAGCGTTGTGAATTGCTCTAGAAATGTACGCAAATGAAAGCCTGGGTGACAAGGAGTTTTGTTTGGCAGAGTAGCTTTATAACCACACCCTTTTGTTTCTGAAATCTGTGATCTTGCGTATAATTTTCTCAAATTAGTACCTACTGGCTGGTCAGGTGAAAAATACTGCCCTTGGTTGCCATTCCCATCCTCGGTCACCCATGTTGGCTCTTCACAGTCCTTACCTCATTCAATCCCCAGCATCGCTCCCCACAAGCTATTTACCAAACACTTGCTCAGTTTCACCACATCAGATACTATTTGGGGCTAGAGATTTACCCTCTTATACATCCCCCCCTTTTTTTTACAACTTCCTTTTTGCTTAAGATTCTTATTTCTCCAATGGTTAGAGGCCCAGGCTGCCACTGTTCATTCTCCTGGAGCCTTGAACTCTTTACCACAATCCACCCTACATAGCTCTTGAATCTGTTTGAGGCTACACTGGACTCCTCTCACTTGGATTCCACGGGCAGGGCTGAATGCCTCTGAGACTCCATTCTCGTTCCCGTCTCACTGCACCATTCCCTCTTCCCCACCACATCAGCTCTCCGCAATCATCTGCCATCTTTATTCTTACTCCTGAGTCTTTACATTTTGTGGGGTAAGGTCTCATTGTCAAAGAGACTGAGACAACCTGGTCTCCTGGACAAAGCACAGGATTGACTGTCAACAGAAAAAGATGCAAGTGGTAGTACTGCCATGAAGGCTCTTTGGAAACACTTTCCTCCTCAAAAATTTCTCTTAGTTTCAAAATTGCATTAACTTTCACTGATCAGAAACTCCTCACCCCTCCATGATTCCTCAACCCACGTGACGGACGGCTCATCTCTGCAGTATCTGGCATTTCCAGTCTTTCCATTCCCATTGGCTCTCTTGTCTCTGGAAGGGCTTTGAAAAATGATGGGAATAACAGTAACAAAACCTCTTCACCCTGGCATCGTTTTCAATTATTGTCATATTTTTCTCTTTCATTTCATATCCTGAGCCCCTAAAGAAGGGCTCTCTCATGCTTTTCTCTATTTCCCCACCTAGTAACTCTTGCGATCTATCCACATGGAACACGACACCATTCTGAGTAAAGCTGTGAGACCTGCCCTGACACACTTAGGCACCCTCTTCTTCCAACTCTTGCCCAGGGTTCCTCCTCACTGCATCCTCATGTTTCTCTGCTCACATTTCTGGTGGTCTTTGAGGTTTCTTCTCGTCACCTCTCCTCTTCCTGCTCTTCTCATTTTCCACACTGGCACTCAGCCCTCCCTCCAGTCTCATTAGCATGGAGAACTAGCTCTCTTGCAAAAGGCTTCTGCTGTCAGCTTTCTAGCAGTGTTCACTGGAAAGGTGGGTCAGGGACCCATGAACTTGCCATCCTTTCCCATTTTCAGCACAGTTCTCTCTCAGGGTAAAAATGTAAGTTTATACCAAAGCAGAGGGATATTTGCTTTTTCTTTTCCCTGTAGAAAATAGACGTCAGAACACGTGTTTAAGTCCAAGTTCTTAAGCTGGAAAGTTTGAATCGGAGGCAAACCCTAACAGGTGTAGAGGACAGGTTTGCTAACGACAGCACAAGGTAAAAAATGATTTTGTGCTTTTGTTCACCTACACATACGAGAGTTCCACTCTTCTTTATGTTGGAGATGTTAGGCTGTTTCTGAAACTGTTAAAATGTTGTAAAGTCCCATTCAAAGCATATTTTTACTTGGCCCATTAGAGATGAGTTTCCGTGAAATTCTGAGGCTACTTTTTACTTTTAAGACTGCATTTTAATAGTCATTTTTTTCCAGTAACTCCTAGACAGATGGTACAGGTGACTTTTTAAAGAGATATCAAGCTATTTGCTTTCCCTTTCCCTTATTATATTATTTGAAAACCATCAGACAGTTTGAGTTCTATAAAAGTAGAATTTAGGAAAGGTCTGTAAGTATAATTGGAAACAGGTCAGTTGTGGAAGGAAATAGACTTTTTGTTTTAAACACATAAGCCATAAAAATGTAAAACCATCAGAAAATAGAGGAAGAAAATCTTGTCATTATTCTCTATCATACGTCTACAGTCAAGAGTGTAGCTACTCCCATGATGAACCCCCACGTCTACAGCCTATGGACAAGGACATGAAAGGGGTCTTCAGAAGGTTCTTGGGGGGAAAAGATGGACTATAGGATGTGGGACTGAGGGGAGAGTAAATAAATTAATATTCTGGATTGCCTAAAAAAAAAAAAAGTGCAACCGTTTTTATGACCGGATAGACTAGCATAGCATTTCATTTTTCAAATTTGTTAAATCAAGATTATGACATTAATTATTTTGAAATAATGTTTTAAACAATAGTTTCTATTTAATACTATTTGCTAGGACTATATAAAATGCCTTACAAATCACTATTTGTACATGTAATTTATATATTTAGAGGACACATCATTGCTTCTCTGCCTCTACTCACACTTAGGATGTTCTCTATAATTTATGTAGAATCTCAGTAACAATTATAAGAAATAGGCATCCTTGTTCCCATTTTATAAAAGAGGAAACTGAGGCCCAAAGAGTAAACAACTTACCCCTGTGTCACACAGCTAGCGAGTGATTCAATCTGGATGCAGTGATGCCAGGTGGCTTAGTTGGTTAAGCCTCTGGATCTTGATTTTGGCTCAGGTCATGATCTCAGGGTCCTGGGACTAAGCTGTGTCAGGCCTTATGCTCAGCAGGGAGTCTGCTTCTCTCTCTCTCCCTTTCCCTCTGTCCCTTCCCCAGCTCCCACATGTGATCTCTCTCTCTCTCTCTCTAAAATAAATCAAATAAATCTTTAAAAAAAAAACCCAAACATGGATATGAACTGTAATGTGGTTCTATATGCCATATCATACATTTCACTTTTTACATCAGTCAGATTAAAACATTTTTTTTTCTCCTACTTCCAAGGAATAATGTGAACATAGGGAAAATGAACTCACAGCTGCTATGCATCTCACCATGGCTCAAGGGTCTTTCTGGCCCTGAGATCTTTAGTTCCACAATGTAAATATGTAGTTATTGTTTTTTAATGAGAACTTGAGAAAGGATGAAGGATTCAACTCCATTCATAAAGCTACTCCCTTCACAATATTCAGATGTCTAGAAAACCATACCAGTAATGATTCTTAAAGCTCAAACAATTCTAGGTCAAAAGGAAACAGTTGATCTTAAGGGATATTTTAACTCAGCTTTGAAGGTCAGATGAACTACTCATCTCTACCATAATAAAGCAGTCATTCTATCTTGGGCTGAGTATAAGACTTGGCATCTGAGGCTCTGGCACTTACTAGCTATGTGATTGGAGTCAAGTATAATTCTCCATTTAGGGAAGATTTGGTAGTTTAGCTATTTCAATCTATTTCTATTCCAATTCCCTTTTAGCTTTTCTTCCAGGAAAAGGGCCAGTTGTAAAAGAAGCTCAAGTCCAAAACTGAATTTCCCAGGTCCCTTTACAACTTGGATAAAGGCATATGACCTAGTTTCCACCAATCAGATGCCTCTGGGCAAGACACAGATGATGGACTGAGCCACATAAGATGGCAGCTGCTTTCCAGTGATTTGGACTGACTGGAAAACACATGGAGTGACAAAGGTGTCTGGTATTGCTCGAACAGCTGTGATAGAATTTTCATTCTCCAGATGTGACATCATAGGTGTGAGTAGAGGCAGTGGAAGCAATGCTGTGCCCCCTAAGACAGCTCCAACAAATTGTCAAGCACTGTTTGGGCTGCACTCTTACGGGCAAGCTACTCTGGTTGGTTAGTAACCACATGGGGGTCCTGCCTCCCAGAGATTCCACGAGCTACTTAATGCCTTTCCATAAATTTCTTTCTCTTTTGCCTGGTAAAATGGCTTCTGTTTTTGGTAATTAAAAACCCCAAACCATACTATTCTCTCTACTTCTTTAGGTATAAAATGAAACGATGATAATCTAATTTTCAGGTTGGTTGTGAGATACATATAAAGTGGCATATAAATTTGTTATTATAAATTGCTGGACATTTAAACATTGTTTGAGTGAACTACCTACCACCATAAAACGATGTGTCCCTGCTATATTCATCTTGGAAAATGCTATATAGCATTGCCCATGTAAGGAGCAGCCTTTTGAATGAGGATCACATTTGAAAACTCTATTTTCTCTCTCAAAGCTATCTAAAAATGTATGGCATGTGTCTCTTGGCTGGATGTCACATGGCCCTGTTGTTGTGATCTTGCTCAGGACAAGATGCCCTGGATGACAACTGAATATCTCTTTTAGGAAACTCTTGTGTACCTTTTTTCTAGGTGAATTCACTGAAAACCATGCAGCCTTCATTTAAAAATAGGCCACCATAAATACACTCTCAAAAATTGCTGAAAATTCATTTGCTTTTTTTGTGATGTGTTAATTTTACCTATATAATTACACATGGTATCATACAGGTGCCTACTCCTAAGTCTGAAGACATGCTGACAACTCATTATTCTCTGTTCTTTTTTTCTCTGGAAGGGAGGATTATTATTATTTTTTAAAATTTTCTTTATTTGAGAAAGAGGGAAAGAGAGACTGCACACATGCAGAATGGGGAGGAGCAGAGGGGAGAGAGAGTCTCAAGCAGAACCCTGCAGAACATGAAGCCCGCAAGAGGGCTTGATCTCCTGATCCCAACATCACAGGCTAAGCCAAAACCAAGAGCCAGATGCCTAACTGACTGAGCCATCCAGGAGCCCCTGGGAGGGAGGATAACTGAGAAGAACCAGTATGCTTTTGTTTGCATTTACTCTTTCATTATATTCGACAATCCCATGATTAAAATTTATAAATGTTACAATAAATACACAAACTAAAATGCAAATTCACTACCTCTAAGGAGCTTAAAGTTATATTAACTATAATCTATGTGGAAAGAAATAAGGAACAAATAGAGTTACGGTACTATTACTGAAATAGTTCATTTTTGATGTAGATGACTGGGTTACCTTCATGTAAGAAACAAATTTTGACTTGGATCTCAAATTTTAAAAACCGAATAGATAAATCTCACTAGGAGAAAAATTGGTTGTGGGGAAGAGACATTCAATGGTAAGAGAAAAGCATCTGCAAAGAAACAAAGATGTTAAATTGATTTACTTGGGGAATAGGGAGCTGTTTGGTATGGCACAGTGTTGCATTAATGATAGAATGTAGTTGAAATTAAGTAGGTGGAGGTAGTCGTTGCTCATGAACTCATTTTTTTTTCTCCACCACACTTTCATCATTTCTTCACTTTCAAAATACTTTCATAACTTTACCACTGATCACATTTTGGGTTGATTGTTTATGTCCTATGGAAAGACCCCTCAATCACTAGGCTGGTTTCCTCATTGCTTTTAACTGTGTCTATTTGATAAACTGTAACCTATATAAGGACAAAGATTTTCCCTGACTTTATCACCATTTTTACTACTTTTATTATTATTTCTATCTTTATCACTATGTTTAAGTATAATAGCACGGTGCAGGAGATACTGTACTTGATAAACGAATAACTGTTTGAGTGAATAGTTTCCGGATAGATAGCCATCAACAGTTAACCTGTCATCCAATAAGATGGCATCAACAAGAGAACTTGTTGAGGGCTCTCGAGAGCTGAGATATCATAGATAAGTGGACTGTATTCCAAAGCAAGCATTTATGTGATGTGCTAGAAGGATACATCAAAAGGTGTTGTGTAGTCTGAGTGTAAATCTTCTCTCATGTCTGGCCATTTTTTTTTTACTATGCCATTCATGCCAAACCTCTGTCTCTGATTGAATTCCTGAACTCATGACTTTGTTGTAATGATTCTAGATTAAAAATAATTTTTCTGGATAAAAGATATATCTGTGAATGACAATAAACACACACACACAAACACACACGTGCAACTAGCCTGGCATTAATAAAAGAGAAATTCAGAAAACATAATAGAGAATCTGAACTTTTCTGGGGTGAATATTTTTAAAAATTTTCCACAAGTTGTCAACTGTCAAATCCTTGAATTACTCTTTCCTGAATGTCTTTCTGAACCAATTTTTTATAAATTATCTGGCTTGCTGTTATGGTGGGTCATTTGTGATTACATCCATCTTGTCCAGTTACAGCAGTAACATGTGTAAATTGGATCTCTAAGGAGTGATAAAGTGATGCAAATAGTGCTTTTCACCTTGGGTTACCATAGCCACAGTCATTATTTGCAATAGCAACTGTACTGTGTTCTTCTATGAAATCTCCTAACAAGATGCTTTACCTCATGTCAATTCCAAGCTACTGATAAGAGTTTAAACATCGAAAAGTTTGGAGCCAGCATAACTTCACTGCTAAAAATGCCCTTCCAGGAAATTACCTTCAGAGCTATTATTAGGTTGGTTTTTGTATGCTTTGAGATTCTTTACAGTGGCCATATGTTGCCAGATTCAACAGGCAAATATGCATTTTGGGGTAACAGGAATGGGGCAAAGAATAACCTCTAATAACCAAAGTATTTTCAAGGCATGAAGTGCAATGGTAAAAATGATCTCCTTGGTTCCTGGGTATGTGTCAGTCCCAGGAGACTATTAGAGAAGTGCCAATGCTTCTGGGTGCCTGGGGAGCTCTAGGGCACGGCTCCTGAAGCAATTGTCAGAAATCAGGATTATTATTTATCTTCCAGTTGGGTCTGAAAGCTAAACAAACAAGTAAAAGCCCAATAGGAGTAATGTATTCATGTGGTATGAAAGAGGTTTTTCTTTTTTTTTTTTTAATTTTTATTTATTTATTTATTTATGATAGTCAGAGAGAGAGAGAGAGAGAGAGGCAGAGACATAGGCAGAGGGAGAAGCAGGCTCCATGCACCGGGAGCCCGACGTGGGATTCGATCCTGGGTCTCCAGGATCACGCCCTGGGCCAAAGGCAGGCGCCAAACCGCTGCGCCACCCAGGGATCCCCGAAAGAGGTTTTTCAAAGTACTGCCTTGTCACCAGACTGTATTCCAATATACTTACTACTTTGGGTTGTGAGATGCTAATGGGCAGAAACACTGGGTTAAATGAAATTTTCACATTAATTTACTGCAGGACTGCTCAGAGCCTTTAATACGATCTATTCCTTTGAGAATCTCAAGACAGACATAAAATGGCTCACTAAACTTTGTTTATACTAAATGCTTTCTAGCAGCACAGTTCAAGATGCTGTGTGCTATCGGACAGTTAAGACGCTCTGTGACTTCCCTTTTGGAATTGTAAATGACTGTCATCACATTATTGTTACTGCATTTTTTGTTTCTTAAAAAAGAGGTCTAAAGAAAGGCAGACTGGTCACAGCCTTTTGGTTACTTTATGGGGTGAGCATAATCCTATTAGAGTATATATTTTTAAAGATTCTTGTAAGCCTAGTATCTTATAACTCTTAATTTTTCTAACTTTTCTCTTTCTAACACTGTATTTTAAGGCCATATTGCTTTTGAGAAAGCTTTTGTTTTACTTGGACAAAAAAGATACATACTCAACACCCTCCCCAAAAAAGGTACATACACAAGACAGAAAATTTAGGGGATCAAAATAAACAAGAAAAGAAAACCCACCCATAATTCTGTCAAGCAGATACAAGGACTGTTGACAAATAGATCTTTTCTTTATTCATATCTTATATTTTTTAATTATAAACATAGGATCGTGTTGTAATGACCTTTTCATGCAGGTTTTTTTTTTAGCATCATCAACAGCTTTGCATGCCATTACCTACCCTCACTTTGCTTTCAATTACTACTGTATTTCATTTATGTAAATCATCCCTCCACTGCCAGATATTTTAGTCTAACAGACTTCCTGTGTTTCCCAAATTTTTTTCTGTGAGCATTCTCAGAGACTCCAGGCATGTGAATATTAGAAGAGATGACAGTGTTCTCGGTTCCATAAGCCCTGTCCTAGAAACTTCACATGTCTCAATTGTGGTGTCAGGGAACAGAGGCGCCAACAATGATCTGCTGACTGGAGTCCCTGAAACCATACTCATAGTGCTGCTGATAGACATAACTTCCCAACCTGGCTCATTAATCTGTAACTACAACTTATTCCCAGGCTGCTAATATTTCAGAGGAACGATACAAGCAATCAAAACCTGCAATTTATGGGTCAAATCCACAGAACAGTTCTAAGTCAACCTTTCTGGCTCTTGGGATGAGAATAGTATAGCATCTGGGGGCTTTTCTGATGGCAGCACGAAACGGTTCCATGTTTTGTTTGAAGTCTTCCAGATTATTTATCCCGAGGCTCATTCTATAATGAATGCTCATATCACTTACACAATACACAGTATCGTCAGCACAATAAGGGCAGTTATTAAGAGGCCGAAATTAGCACAACCTGGTAGTCTGTTTGATGAGCCAACTCCAATCATGATTTGAGCTATCAAGTATTGAGAATACCTATCTGGAGATTGTTCATCAAAGTTCTTCTGGGCATCAGGTCAGGTATGACATGAGGGAGCCTGTTGGACTAGATTTCTCTGGTCTAAGGAGAGTTCCACACCATGTTGTAAGGATTGAGATCTTGATTGTCATTCATCCTAGTTGCCCTTACTGTGAAGCATCTTGAAGTAATATTTCATAGAAAGGAAGTCAAATTGGACTAGAAAAACTTTGGCTATCTCTATGTGTCAAATAATTGTGAAAAGCAAAACCAAAAAAAAAAAAAAGATAAGAAAAGCAAAACCAAAACAAAACCAAAAACCAAGAGGCAATTGTATTTTAAAGGAAATATGGCATAATATGGAAACATATTATAGTCATTAAAATGACTTTAATCTATTAGCCTTCCATCTTTATTTATTGTGGTTTACCATATTTTCCCCTCTCTCTGAGATACGCTATTGGCAGCAAATCGAGAATCTCAAAATCTGTACTTACTGAAATGATTTGGATTTTTTTTTTCTTGTATTTTTGTCTGGGGCATTTTACTTTCCTAATTAGGAACATGGCTTCAGTGGCTACTGGCTAAAAAGCATCCAGGTATTGCTTCTCACCCCCAGTTAGGAAAAAGGGGGAGGCTGGAACAGGCCTTTGAGCCTCATTAGACGGCTGATACATTTCATTTGTACATTTTGCAGAAGCTGCTCAGACAAGTGTGGCAATGCCACTGTGGCCAGGTTTGCTAATTGGGGAATGTGAAAGAATATCCATATAATCTCAATATCTTTGGGGAATTTGCCAAATTGGAGGTTTAATCCCATTGTTTTTCTTATCCTAAAGGCACAGGAAGGCACTATCTCAAATTTCTGGTCTCCCTTCAGATACGAATGTGGCTCACAATGATCAGATGCCATATGTGAATGAACCACAAAAGCCAATCTTCCTTCTGATGGGTGAAGACCTAGAGCCTATCCATACTGAGTTATGAGACTGGATGGAGGAGATGGCTCCAGAGAGGCTTCCTAAAAAACCTTTAAATCTTTAAAAACCTTTTATTTTGGGACGCCTGGGTAGCTTAGCAGTTGAGCATCTGCCTTTGGCTCAGGTTGTGCTCCCAGGGTCCTGGGATCAAGTCCCACATCGGGCTCCCCTCAGGGAGCCTGCTTCTCCTTCTGCCTGTGTCTCTGCCTCTCTCTCTGTGCCTCTCATGAATAAATAAATAAAATCTTAAAATAAAATAAAAACATTGTTTTAAATATGAGAAATAGCAATGGATCAGGACAGAGGGCAGCTACACTTGTGGTGAGTACAGCATAATGTAGGAACTTGTTGAATCATGTGTTGTACACCTGAAATGAATGTAACACTGTGGAGCCACTTTTTAAAAACATGTTTTTAAAAAAAAGCTATTCGAGGTGGTTTTCAGTATTACACAGGTACGTTTATCAAGTTGTCATTCCAGTGAAATGTGTGACAGCACGTAAGGCAGCAGCAGTTTCTTTGCTTGCCTGAAAAGGATGTCAGTGTGTTGATAAGCACGATTGGTGTACAAATGTCGTCACAGCACCTTATAAGGACAATGTCTCCAGAGTGATTAGCCATTTGTAACCAAAGTAAAAGAACCAGTGGAATCCAAAGCTAGAACTTGGGTCTCTGATCTCAAAAAGAGACTTGTTATCTTCTGGAAAGAGAACACACTGTGCCTTTTAGACAAGCCAAGGTTAAGCTGGTCTTTTTCTCCACCTTCCTATGAGACATGTACACTAAGCAGACAATTATTCAGACAGGGCTGGCTATTTTCTAAAGAAAAATCTAGACTTCGTTTGGGTACCATCGTTTTTGACTTCAAGTTTAGTTTTCTACTGGGGGCACGAATGTTTACACGGAAGACAGTGTCATGCACTCAGCCTTCATACAAAGGTACAAAGTGGAGGTTCCTTTTAGTCTGAGTCTATTTAAAGATCCTATGACCCACAAGAATACCATTGCCCTGACCCAGTTCTTTTTTATTTTTGAATTCTGACCTGGGTTAGAGTGCTTCTGAAATGGAGATCAATATACCATATTTTGTTCAGAAAAGTTCTCTTTTTAGTTAATAATTACCACAGAATTAACCCTTCACTGATACAGAAGTCCAACATTGAGCTTGATTTTGTTAAAAATTCTGATTTCATCCTTACTCCTTACAGGTTTTTTAAAAAGATTTTATTCATTTATTCATGAGACACAGAGACAGAGAAGCAGAGACACAGGCAGAGGGAGAAGCAGGCTCCATGCAGGGACCCAATGTGGGACTTAATCTGGGACACCAGGATCATGCCATGGGTGGAAGGCAGGTGCTGAACCGCTGAGCCATCATGATTAAAACTCATCCTTACAGTTTTAATTTCAATGTTGGAAGTAGTCTTAAGAATCATCTACCCCAGGGATCAATCACAGCATTTTGGATACAGATGTTTCTTAGGAGCTATAGGAAGAGACTTTTTAGAATTTCCCTTGGGAATTTGTACTAGGATCTGATCATATTCACTTAAAGATATCATTTTTCATGTACAGATCTGCTATTCCTATAATTTCAGCACATATCTTCCAGTGTCACCCTGGGACTTGGTGGGAGATGGTCAAATCAATTTCTTTTATAGTATTTACATGAAGACAGATCAGAACTTTCAGCTTTCCTTTCTCCATATTAAGACATGTCCTTTTCAAAAAAAAAAAAAAAAAAAGACATGTCCTTTTCAATGGTGGCACAAAAAAGTTTATATCCCACATAGTCATTCCATTTATTGTTCCAGTGTCACCTTTCAATAAGGAAATCAGAAAATAGCAACCTTTGGGTATGGTTTTTACCTGACTCATTGGTGCTGACACATCGTCAGGATCTTTCTGAATTTTGTTTAAAGAACTGAATTTCTCTGAGAGCCTCGATGTTTGATCTGCAAGGGTCATTGGTCCCTCTATTTTTGTTTCTGTTAAATTAATTTCCTAGTCTGGGAGTTTTGAGCTCATAACCTCTGCAAGGAGACACAGCCATCTGCCATGTAGCTTAGCCTCTGAGCTGTGGGGCTTAGAGGAAGCTATATTTCAAGGACAAGGAAGCCAAGGAAGGAAAGGGGGACATGCTTATTTTCAGTTTTCACGGACAACAGTGGGAGTGAATCTAAACTCTGGCAGGAGACTGCGTTAGGTGCCAAACTGCGACCGTCATTTGCATAATGTGTAATCTAAGGTGTTGATTCATCTCTGATAGACGGGCACGTTTAGTGAGGGGAGGCAAAATTACACATCGCCCCTCTGCTGCCCCTTAAGAAACCAATCACATTCCTTCTCTCCATCAACTCAGCAGAGGCAGAGACCTTTCTGCTCCACTGAACTTGCTTCTTGTCTCTACTTAGCAAATTGACTGATGGCACTGGCTCTTCCCCTGCTGCCACCTCTGATGCTGCTAAGTGCAGCTGCTCCCCCCACTCTCACAAAGGAAAGAAACTGATGATGTCAATGGTGACTGGTTGGTTTGGGGTGTGTTTTTTTAACTTCATTTTTGTAAAATTGCATCCCATCCCTTGATAGGACATACCCTTTGAAGACTGTGGAGGAACATATAGCTTGCAGAGCAGTGTGCTATTAAAATTGAACCACGTTAATGTAATTGCAGAGTCACTTGATTTTAATATGCTGTTTCTTGAAGGTGGGTCTTTGGCACAGAATTTTGGTTTTAGAGACTGGACATATAACTGCATGTTTACGAGAAGCATCGAATGTCTTTTCCAACAAATGGATCCTGTCATTTTAATAAAATCCTTAACATTAAGTAGTTAGTGCAATTTTTTCTTCCACTCTTGGTCCTCCCAGAGAATGTACTAAGCAACACCATTCCTGTACAGTGGGCACAGCAGCAAAGTTAAGACAGTGTTGTAATTTCTATTTTAAAATACAGTGATCAGAAGGGAGACTCCCACAACTTTGACTTTTGCAATATTGTTGTTTTTAAAGATTTTATTTATTTGTTTGTTTATTTATTCACGAGAGACACAGAGGCAGAGACATAGGCAGAGGGAGAAGCAGGCTCCCCTTGGGGAGCCCGATGCAGAACTCGATCCCATGACCCTGGGATCACCACCTGAACTAAAGGCAGATGCTCAACCACGGAGCCACCCAGGCGTCCCTGCAACATTGTCTTAGCTGATATTGTTTAGTACACTCTTTGGGAGGACCAAGGGTAGGACCTTTCTACATCCCTCTTACTATACACTTTTCTTTTCTTTTTAAAAAAACGATTTATTTATTTTATTTTATTTATTTTATTTTTATTTTTTTATTTATTTATGATAGTCACAGAGAGAGAGAGAGAGAGAGGCAGAGACATAGGCAGAGGGAGAAGCAGGCTCCATGCACCGGGAGCCTGATGTGGGATTCGATCCCGGGTCTCCAGGATCACGCCCTGGGCCAAAGGCAGGCGCCAAACCGCTGCGCCACCCAGGGATCCCTGATTTATTTATTTTAGAAAGAGAGAGTGTGTATGCATGTGTGGTGGGGGTGGGGCAAAGGGTGAGAATCTCATGCATTCTCCCTGCTGACCATGGAGCCTGAAGCTGGGGCCCAATCCCATGACTCTGTGGTCATGACCCGAGTCCAAATCAAGGGTTGGATGCCTAACCAGCTGAGGCACCCAGGTGCCTCACCATGAACTTTTTCTAAAAAAAAAAAGTTTCCAATTCTCAATCATCCTCCTTTTTAGCAATGAAGAAACTGGGGCCTATAGTACCTAAGAGATTTTTTCCCATTCTTTTTGGTCAAACCACATAAAATTTCCACCACCATGTAGCTTAAAAATAGTTGAACTCAGTTCTGCAGCTTCATATGGCTCAACCCAACAGCTACCGGGGAGATCCAGGATTCAGCTGAGTCAGCCAGGGTCAAAGGCAGCCTTCCCTCCACCAACTGTGATGCTGCCTTATTTGTTTATATTCTGTGTTGTTACGAGAACATAGCTTTGTATGCATTACATACTCAAAGTATGTGGCTAATAAATATCTATTGTTTGGCTTTTTTAAAAGTGGATTTAGGGGAAGCACCATAGAGCCATGTTTTGTAACCAGTTAGTATACTATTAGATCTCAGTTTTTATTGTTTAAATCTGGGTGGTTATAAAGGACTGTCAGGGGCAGCCCTGGTGGCACAGCTGTTTACCGCTGCCTGCAGCCTGGGGTGTGATCCTGGAGACCCAGGATCGAGTCCCACATCAGGCTTCCTGTATGGAGTCCGCTTCTCCCTCTGCCTGTGTCTCTGCCCCTCTCTGTCTCTATGAATAAATACAATCTTTAAAAAAAATAAAGGACTGTCAGATACTCTCTCTTGAATCATTAATTCCTGTACTCTCTACATATGGTACAAGTTTCCTAACATCCAAATAGTGTCCAAAGAGTGACGGGCTCTTCTCAGAACAGGTGAAATCTTGCATCTCTGAACTCTCTTTCTCCTGTGATTTCTCCTGCCAGCAAGGCTTAGCAATTTCACAGCTCTTATGAAATGACTGAGAAAGCATTTAGATAATTTGCCTTCAAAATATCCCTCCCCTTTCTTTCTCACTCTATTAACGTCTCCTTCCACACTTTAATCCCTTTCCCTACAGCACTTTATCTCTTCTAGAGATAATACTCTAATTTTCGGGCCACAGGTGTTTAGCTCAAATCCTTGTATTGACCATTTTAAGAACATATCTGCACATTTTGGAAGAACCCAGGTGTTTTTCATATTGGGTATGTCCAAAAGATATGAATTTTGAGAGCAAATCAATGACTGCACAATTTATAGTGTAATTACATAGTAATTACTCAATTTGCTGGTGAACACTGACTCTTCTCCATGGGTTTTAAACAGATGTCACAGCAGATGCACTTCATTTAAAGGAGAATTTCTATTAACTGCAGCAGTAGTTGGGCTTATTATTGTCAGTAGTGCTGAATTATATTGGTAAGAGAGGGCACTGTTGAAAACTATTAGGGAATATGACTCAGGAGAAGGACAGGAATTGTTACACACGGGAGTCTTCCCATGAGTAAGTGTATCAAATATAGTGTCAGTCTTTCAAAGGATTGATGAATATTGGGCTTTAGGGTTATGTGACAGTTATTTATAGTAATAACTGAGTTTTGTACAGAATTTTCTAGTGTGCAAGCTTATTTCTACCCACGTTATCTCATTTGATTATCACTGGAATTCAGGATGTAGGTATGAGTGTCCGGAGGCTCAGAGGTCACCCAGATTCTTACGGGTGTGTGTGTAGTGGAGCCCAAACCCATGCCCGGGCTGCCTGGCTCCCAAGCCACTTCTCTTTTCATCACACCATGCTGCCTCTTCAAGCCAAGAGTCAGTGCAGTCAACAAATCAATTAGGTGGTGCATGTGTCTTTAATCAAATTGACGTCTTGATTTGTTAATTTAAAATCAAAGCAATCGAATCTCTTGTTTGTGAAAATAAAGGTTAAGAAGTGCTTGTTTACTTTTCCTTCAAACCCTTGGTTTTAGTGGTATATATTTTCAAACAGCTACAGTTTGAAAACAACTTTTTGTGCAACAAAGGAGACTGCTAGATGTGCACCAGCCTTTTCAACTAAAGCCAGGTATATCTAGGAAAATCACTACCGGCAGCATCTTCTTCAGATGTGTAGAACAACATGCCCATATTGATACGGACGGTATAAAACTATGGGTAAGTTGGAAATCAACGAATATACAAACTCCTCAGTTGAAAGAAATCTTGATAGCATTTCACCGAAGGTTGGGAATCACTTGCATATGTTTATGCTCTTCCTTTCTGACCAAAATGTTTATTTATTTGCTTTTAAGTGACTTGATCCCTACTCCACCCCATTCCAGTTTCATATATGTCCTCATCCAAATCCAGGCAGTGGTAGGTTTGGCCAAGGGCCTGCTTACTACTGACCCCGCTCCCTGCTCTGTAAAAAAAGCCTGGCCTTGGTGAGGCTTGTCATTCAGGGGGCTGCTCAAGAGGCAAGGGCTCCAGAGAATTTCCTTTGGCTTAGTCCTTGGCTGCATTTCCCTGGGGCAAGACTTCCAGGTGGTGATTGATGAGAACAACAGAGAGAAAGGATCTGGTTGTTTGTCAACATGATTCCCACTCAAATGCAGAGCTTGGCTGGAAAAATCATTTTCTCTCTCTCTCTCTCTCTCTCTCTCTCTATATATATATATATATACACACATAAATCATCAGCGCTCTCTAGAGATTTCTTTCCCATATCCTTACCTCCTCAAAGACTCTGCAGGCCCTAGCTAACCTGTAGCCCTTTCTCCTACCTTTCCCATTTTCTCACCTAAAGGAGCTGGCTGTCCTGCTGTGCTCTCTCCTTGCTCACCCCTCACACCACTCACCTCTTCCTTTCTCCTGCTTGGGATGTCTACCTCCCTTCGGAACACTAACCTTCCTACATCTTCTCTTTCTATTTCCTGTTCTCTCTTGCCTTCCTCCCTCAAGGCTGAGGATGGTCCTCCCAGACCCACTCAGTCAATGGATGAGTCTCAGCTGGGGGAGTGGTGGCCATGAGGCTAGTGGAGAAGGAAACAGAGGAGGAGGAAAGGCGCAAATGAGACTTGTGTAGAGTGGGGATCATGAAGGGGAGGTCAGAGGCCTCTGCAGCCTAAAAGTGAAACTAATCAAGTGGGGTAAGACTTGGTTCTTCCGTTCTGCTCCAACTTTATACATAACACTTTGTATATCTGTTACATTAGAAATCTAATATGAATGTGATATAAATAAATTAATATTAGAAATATCTTAATCAGCGCAGCCCAGGTGGCTCAGCGGTTTAGTGATGGCTTCAGCCCAGGGCGGGATCCTGGAGTCCCGGGATCGAGTCCCACGTCGGGCTCCCTGCATGGAGCCTGCTCCCTCTGCCTGTGTCTCTGCCTCTCTCTCTGTGTCTCTCATGAATAGATAAATTAAAAAATTTTAAAAAAAGAAATATTTTAATCAATGATATGAGAAATAATTTCTGCAAAATGTCTGATATAATGAGTGAACTATAGTAGAGATACTAGATAAAAGATGGTTATTATATTATTGTTTTTTAAGACCTAAAGTGACTCAAATAAATGAACTGGGTTCAAACCACGGAGCAAAATCTAGTTTTGATAAACACAGCACTATGTCCTTCGCAAAAGGTTCTCTACATTATAATATACAGATTGTGGTGGTCAGTTGTGAGGTATGTCACAGAAAATGTATAATAATAGTCACCAAGCGCTGAAATTTGTGTATGATTTTGGAGACAGGAGAGTACAAATGTAAAGACCTGGATTCCACTCATAGGCATGTATTAGTCTAGAAACATTCTGTAATCTCTATAGGTCGCTGTTTCCTAACCTGCAAAATGAAGATGCTCCAGAGAATCAACCATTCACAGTTGTTCTTCGCTCAAATGGGATCAGATGTGCAAAGCTCATGACACAGTGCTTATTTAGCACATAGTTGACACTCAGTAAGGGCTGTGCATTATTGGGTTTCAGTTTTAAAAATTAGAGATTTAAGTTTATCCTTGTAAAAATACTGATTTTGCTCACTTGCCCTCTGATTAACTTTCCTAAAAAAGAAAGAGTCAAGGCTCATAACCCATTGGGAATGTGTGACCCATGAGAAATTTATCTCTTATGTAGATTGTGACAAGAAAAATATTAGGAGTCACTACACTATGGAATATCAGAACAAAAGTATTAGAACCCACTAAAGTGGGTTTCTTACCAACTGTATGATCTCTGCTTATTTCTGGCCATTTCAAATGCCCATAGGCCATTTTTCCACAGGGTTACATTAATTGATTTATAAGTCCATTTATCATAAGCTAGACTTATTTCACTAGGGTATCAGGGATATTTTGTGCTTTTAGGAAAGGTACAAGAAGCCATTTGGGGGATCTCATGTAGATTTTTTCAGTGTAGAAAGATTTTTTGACCATATCATATTATAGGGCATTTTCTAAATAAATGCCTTATTACTTTATGGTTTATGCTAATTCATTTGACCAACATCTATAGAGTACCCCCTACTTTCCTGCTCTGTCCTAGGTGTCAGGGAGCCAAAGATGTGTTACACATGTCACAGCCTGGTGAGAGAGCATGGGGCCTTGCACACAGCTGAATAAATATTTGCTGAAGCGACTGGAAAATATGTCCTTACTTAATCATACTCAGAGAGCTAAGAACAAGCTAGCCTAGGAGGAAAGGGAAGGGACAAGTACTCTGGATAGCCACATGTTTGCTGCCTGGAAAAGTCTTTATTGTGCTTTAAGATCTCTCTGTGCTATCTCTCCAGGGCTCAGTAGAATTTACTGAGAATACTTGTCCCCAAATCCCAGGACAGAGCACTGTGAGGTGGCCAACCCTACCCCCAACTCCTGCCCTTAGGACTTCTCTTTTTCACTCTTTTCAACCAAACATTGTATAATGTTCTGGTTTCCATCCTAGTCTGCTCAGTGGCTGAAGCACAGCTCGGGAAGGCCTTTGGTTATAGTGCATCCAAGGCCAGAAACAAACACAGCATCAGAAAAGCAAACTTGGGCAGCTGCCATGCAATGAAGGGAAACTGCCATTCTGTGGCCAGAGAGAGAGCAGGGGCGAGTGTCATTTGCAGAGAGCATGCCTGGCTCCCTGCTCCTCAGCCCTCCACTGTGCACAGCTGGAACTACTTAGCTCCATCTTGTTCATTCCGTCTCAGCTCGGTGCCAGTCTAGGCCAGTCCACTTCCCTAAAGGCTCCTAAGGTCACAAGGCAAGTCAACTACAAAGTCTGCATTCAAACCCAGGCTATCTGACTCCCAGGTTCACACTGTAAACCACAATATAAGTTGTATTCCCAGCACCTAGTTCAGGGCCTGGGAAATAGTCACTCTGTCTGGTTTTCCTTTTTTTTTTTTTTTTCAATATTATTCAGCTTTATTTATTTTATTTTTTTAAAATTTTTATTTATTTACGATAATCACACACAGAGAGACAGAGAGAGAGGCAGAGACATAGGCAGAGGGAGAAGCAGGCTCCATGCACTGGTAGCCCGATGTGGGATTCGATCCCAGGTCTCCAGAATCGTGCCCTGGGCCAAAGGCAGGCGCTAAACCACTGCGCCACCCAGGGATCCCTGGTTTTCCTTTTTACTTTAATGTTTTTGTGATGGTTAATTTTACAGGTCAACTTGGCTGGGCCCTGGTACCCAGATATGTGATCAAACATTATGCTGGCTGTTCCTGTGAGGGTGTTTTAGATGAGATTTACATTTATGCCAGTGGACTTTGGGGAAAGCAGATTTGTCTGTAATGTGGTGGGGGATGGGACGGGGTAGGGCTCCTCCAACTAGATGAAAGCCTGAATAGAACAAAAGGTGCATCTTCCCTGAGCAAGAGGGAGTTCTCCAGCAGACAATTTCAGACTTCATCTGCACTGCCTGCTACTTCTGGTTTTCCGTTTAGAATGCCTGGGGATTCCAACTGTAATTCTTTCCTGGGCCTACATCCTGCTGGCCTCCCCTCTTAGATTTCAGACTCACCAAGCTTACACAGTCCTTAAAATAAAATCCTCTTATATATACACCTCTCTTTTCCTTTCAGTCTAAGTCCCCCCCACCTTTTTTTTTTGAGGAAGAGAAAGTGGTAGTGGGGGAAGGGCAAAGAGGGAGAGAGGGGATCTTAAGCAGACTCCACGCCCAGTGCAGAGCCCAATGTAGGGCCTAATTTCCCGACCCTGAGATCATGACCTGAGCAGAAATCAAGAGTCAGATGCTTAACCACTGAGGCACCCAGGTACCCCTTGCTTATTTTCTAAGCAAATTTTTCCTGCCCATGGCCTAAGGTGCTAGCCATATGCCAATAACTCTTAAATTTACACTCTAGCTCAGATATACTTATGAAACTCTGGACCCAAATATCCAACCATATACTTGGCATGTGTTCTTGGATTTCTGAGGAGCATCTGACTGTTGCATGTACAAAGGTAAATTCATCATCTTGCAATCCTGATCCTCTTTCAGGGTTGCCTATCTCTCTTCAATGTTTCCACAACCAGGTGAAAGACCTGGAGCCATTCTGAACAGTGCTCTCTTCTATATCTCACACCTAATCCATCACCAATTCCTGCCAGTGTCACTGCAGAAACTTTTCCTATCTTTACTTCCCTCCATCCCCACTACTACTGCCTGACCTCTCTGTGGGTATTCTTAGTTTGGTCCTACAGTCTTTCCAAGTAGTCCACATGTGCATTCTCTGTTTCCCTCCAATCTTTTTTTTTCTTCATAGCCACAGTGATCTTTCTAAAAGACATAGCTGATCATGTCATTCTATGCTACAACCTGTTTGAAACCATTTCAGTGACTTTCTACTGCACTTAGGAAGAGAATCAGTTCTTAGATGACTACAAGGTGGTTCCCAAGGCTTAAATGATCTCATTCTGCAGTGTTTCCTCCTCGCTCTCTATATTCCTGCTACTCTTAGTCTTTTTCAAGTCTTTATTTTTTTAAAAGATTTTATTTATTTATTCATGAGAGACACACGGACACACACACACACAGAGAAAGAGAGAGAGAGCGAGAGAGGCAGAGACACAGGCAGAGGGAGAAGCAGGCTCCATGCAGGGAGCCCGACATGGGACTTGATCCCGGGTCTCCAGAATCATGCCCTGGGCTGAAGGCAGGCGCCAAACCACTGAGCCACCCAGGGATCCCTCTTTTTCAAGTCTTTAAAAATGCTTCCTCACATCACTGGTCCTTTGCACACACTGTTTGTATTTTTAAAAATGTGGAACATTATTCCCAGCCTATCAACTCTCAGGTTAGGAGTCACTGTGAAGAGAAATTGTGTTCCATATACCTTTCCCTCAGTCTGCTCAGATTTTTTGTTATATAATCTTATATTATTTACCTAAACCAATACAAATAATAATAGCTAAGATTTATTGAATGTTTATCAAGTTCAAGTGTCAAGCATCATGCTTGACATTTTATTTAAATATTATGTAATTAAAAAGTACAAAAACTGAGAAGCAAGTAATATTCTTCTTCTTTTCTAAAGATGAGGAACCTGAGAACCTGGGTGGGAAGCTGAGTGCTTCTTCAGTAGTGTGAAGACTTGGTGGGTACTTGGTCTCCCACTGGACTGTGTACTTGGAGTGAGATGAGGCCAGGTCTGTTATTGATCAGCACTGTGAGAAGACTGCATGGCATATAGAATGCATTTCATTCTACACTCTAGTTACCTATGAGATAATTTATGAAAGTCCTTACAGTTGCTTGCAAATGAGAAAATGGCATCCCCAATGGTAGAGATGTTTCAGAGTACCCTCCACTCTTCATTTTGTTGACCATCTGCTCCATTTCTAATAAGGCAGCTATTTAGTTTAATTTTTCTCACAGTGAAGGATGATTGTTTTTTGTCCCAGTCCTTCTAGGGCTTCTAAAACAGAGGGAGTCACACACACATAGACTCATGCTTACAAACATGCACACACTGTGTTAGGTAAGCCTATATAGTTGCTATAACAAATAAACACTAAATATCTGAGCCTTGTTGATAGTTATTTCTTATTTGTGTAACGACCTAATGGGGGTGTTCCCACTTGGCCAGATAGCTTTCCACCTGGTCATCTAGGAGCCTGGCTCCTCCCATCCTTGAGGACCCGAGACAGCATCAGGGGAGATTAAGCAGGGAGAAGGCACACCTACTTCCTTAAAATCCTGGTCCCTAAATGAAGCACATCATTTCCATTCATATTCCATGTGAGAAAGTCACCATGTGGTCATACCCAATTCTAAAGAAGAAAAGGAAATGCTGTATAGTTATATGCCCAGGAAGAAAAGAGAGAAAATATATCTGAGTGAGTCAGCAGCCATCTTCACCCTAGCTCCATCCCTATAATACAAAGCAGAAACATGCTTTAAGATTAGTACAAAGTGCCCTGGCAGATGGGAAGATGGGAGCTTGATATTAATATTAATTTTAATGGTGAATATCATAAAGACCAGTGGGGGAGAGGATTTTGAGTGGATCTTAAAGGAAAGGTAAGTCCTCAATAGAAAGAGATCCTAATGGTTTTAACTGAGACCAGTGCCAAAAATGGTGATGTCAGAGGCCAGGATAGAATGGGGGTATGAGAGAAATATATGCCTGTGCCTTGGTCTCTGTGTATATAACTCAGAATCAAGTAGAAATTATTTTTTAAAGATTATTTATTTATTTATTCATAGACATAGAGAGAGAGAGGCAGAGACACAGGCAGAGGGAGAAGCAGGCTCCAAGCAGGGAGCCCGATGTGGGACTCGATCCCGGGTCTCCAGGATCACACCCCAGGCTGCAGGCGGTGCCAAACCGCTGCGCCACCAGGGCTGCCCAGAAATTATTTTAATAATCTCTTTTTCCTGGTTTTCCTCTACTCCTTCTATAAGTAATTAAATAACAAACAGAATTACCTCCCTCCACCATGAGGATCTTATCCCTAATGTGAAAATATGAAATAATTAGAGGGTGTGCTGTGTAAGAACTTTAATGTAACGGGAAACTTCTATTTTCAAGACTGTGCTAATTATACAGGATGAGGCTGAACAAAGGGAAGATGTACAATTAGCAGAGCACAACTTATTACAACCAGCTCCATTTAGAGGCTCTTCTGAATCTAGATACGTAATAATTGAAGAGTGATGCAGTATATATCTTTTAGAGCACAACTCTGGAGATCATAGAAATGCAAGGCTGGGCTACTTTAGATATGACTGTGGTGATGGTATAGGGACACTTTCACACTCTAGTCTAAGTAGCAGAGAGGAAAGAGAAGGGTCTTTGGAGGGGAAAGACTCCCACCCCTTCCTTGGTCTTCACTCATTGGCTGGATGATTGTAACCTTTCAAGGCTACTTTCTCATGTATGGGGATAATACTACATATGAAAACACTTAGCACTGAGCCTATTTTAACGACCCTGTTTTTATTTTAGATCCATCTCCCTTCCTTTCTCCTGCTTTTCTTTTTCTTAAACAGGATTTCATTCACCTCAATAAAAAATCCTTAAGACTTTAAGAACTGTACAAGAATGACTCTAATATCAGCTGGATGTATTTCCTCTAAATCTACCAAACTTCAATAAAGGCAGTTATAATATCTGGGGCTCTATCTGAGCAGTGTCAAGGATAAAGAAATACCTTAGTTGTCAAATCCCAGGAGGGCTGACTCAGCTCTTCTTTTCTTCCAAAGAAGATAAACTGCATCTCCGGCAATTTGCTTTTTGCTAAGGGGTTTTTGTTTTGTTTTCGAACAAGATCTTCAGTGCAAAAGACAATCTCTCATACATATACATTAAAGGAGCTATGATGAGTCCCATGAAAGTTTGGGCTTTTCCCTAGATTCTGTTGCCAGAATATTAGAAATTGATATGAAAAGCTGAGAGCTTAAAAATCACACAATATTACATATGATTCAATTGCAAAATGCCGTGGGCTTCCCATCCCAGGCCTCAGCTCAGCCATGAATGGCCTATACACTCAAGTGCATCTTCCAATTGACTGAAAAGATAGAGGCCTCAGCTCCTGAGAGGGCATTAGGATTGCATTATCATATCAATAGCCCACATGCAAAGTTCTTGATAAAAACGATCATAATCCAGAGGCAAGAGATAAACTATGAGAGTTTGATTTGTGTAAACAAATCAAAAGCATTTAAAGTCAGCTACTTAATCTATCTCCAAGCATTGCCAGGAATATAAATATCAGAACGGCTTTAGAGATACAACAGGCAAGAGTTGAGAGAGTAGAAGGAACTCTAAAGATTATTTGCTACTTCTTCCTGACTTACTCTAATCCACCCATATTGACCTTCTTTCAATTCTGTGAACTAGCCATGCTCAAAGCCTCTTGTCTTAAAGTCTCTATAAATCATCTTTCTGCCTCTTTAGAAATGCCTCTTGTAATAGTCAGGATTGTCCCTGTTAAGCTACGTTAACAAAAAGCTTCCATATCTCTGTGGCTTAAGACATTAAAGTTTGTTGTTTGCTCATGCTACATGCTTGCTCATGCTACATGCATGTCCAGTGTGGGCTGGCTGAGGTGGCTTTGTTCTCTGGGGTCACACAAGTCCCAGGTGAAGGGAGCCACCACATCTTGGATCACATCCCTGGTCAGAATGCCACAGGGACAGGGACAGGGAGCTAGAGTAACATTAATTAGATGCTCCAGCATGGAAGAGACACATACTGTTCCCATGCACAAGTGATTGGCCAGACCAAATCCCATGACCCCTGGAATCTCCTGGGGAATGAGGAAGTGCAATCATGTCACAGGCCTGGAAAGGGGAGGCACTGGGAGCAGCCCTCTCGCCTCCCACACCTGTCCTGACTACCTTCTAAAGCCAGGTCTAGCTCTTCACTGTCTGAGCATTCCTTTTATTTTTCCATAGTGCTTATCACAATTTGCAATTATATTATTTGCTAATTTCCTGCTATTGTTCTAATCTTTTTCTTCCATTGAACTATAAGGCTCCTCAGAGGAAGGACTGCAATGGCAGGCTCATTCGATGGAAGAGTTCCCCTACATGGTCACTCTGCCTAGTATATTGAAATACCAGATATATTTGTCTTGAGTTTGGGGAATCCTTATGGTGTTAATGCCACATCTCTTAGTCAGTATCCTTTTTGGCTGTGTGCTGGTGCCTCTCACTCTTTATCAGAGGATCCTCTCCCTGCATTAACAGCCGAGGCTAAGGCTAAGACAAACTCCGTATTCCTTCAAATGCTGTTATGAAGCGAACTGGAAAACTATCCATTAAAATCTCATAGAAATCCCCAAAGGTGGTAGACCCCAACACACCCAGTGCCAATTGCTGTAAGTTTTGTAAATAATGAAAAGAAGAAAGGAATTCAGTGAACTGGCATTTTGTTGAATTTGCTTTAGGCAGATGACTTTGCAGGGAATAAGCTTAAAGCTACCCCCCCCACCCCCACTCACAGTATCTCATGGTCAAACTGAGGCTAGCATTTAGTCTGAAATCTAGTCTGAAATCTAGTCTGAAATTCAGGCAGTCTGAAATCATGCACAAGGAAACTGTAATTATCATCCCAAAGCACAGAGGTGATGGTGGAAGAGAGAAAAGTATGATTCAAGTCTCCTGGTGCCAGTGTGGGGCTTCTTTCCCTGAGTCACACTCCAGGAAGTCTGCAATCATTTCTATAGACTTATTAGCACTCTATTTAGGGCAACAAGCATGGAAAGGAATATTCTGAGTATTTGTCTTGAGTTTTATCACTTTAAATAAAAATATTTTAACGATTACTTGTTATTTTGGACACTTTTTATAACTATTCCATCATTTTCTATATAAAAAGACTATTATTTTCAAGTGAAATAAGAAATAATTGAAGCACAATTGCCTGTGGGACAAGGTTATTTCGGCAAAGAAGTTTCAAGAATCAATTAGCTATAGCCTTGGAGAAATGGATTTTTAAATAGGCATTGTCTCAGGTCACCTAAGGCATATATTTAGTTCCCCGTTTCGTCTTAAAAGAGGCCACCACTAAAATCAGTCAAAGGTTTTGTAGGCACTTGTAAATATGAATTTTTTTAAAAGGCCATTCTTTTTTTAGCTTTCATTTTTTTTTTTCTCCCAGATCATACAAGAACAGGGGTTACTTCATGGCTCATGGCAAGGGTAATCACATGGTAGAGCACATAAACAGAAACGAAAGCCCCAAACCACACTTTTCTCTCTCCTCATTAGTCCTTAGATGTTGATTTCTGCTTTTATAGAATTGCTGGTATTTTCCCCCAGGGATGGACTGCATAATTGAGCAATGCCTTCTCTTACCTGTTGGGCCAAGCCTGCTGTGGACCTCTTCTTAATGCAGGTGCAGGGCGCGAGGCATTGTCTCTGTTCGTCTGATTGCGGGGAGTTGTGCCAGGAGAAGCTGCTGCTTAGCAAACCCCAGGATCCTGTGTAGATAGCCCGAGGGGAGAAAACTTTAGAAACGATGGAGATTAATCAGTCTCTGAGAAATGCAAACCAAGTTCTCCCCCTTAAAAGCCAAAAGGCTTGTATGTAGGCTCTAAGTACAATACACAGAATGGTGTCTGGGTGAGCACTGAACACAGGTGGATCAAATGAGAAAAATATGAATAAATGAACAAAGGGAGGTTTAGAGCTGGTCCTAGGATGGCAGCCCAGACACCTACAAGCCCAGGCGAGTGGCACAGATGAGGGGCAGGCCAGGGGTGGGTCAACAGGGAATGGCGGGGCTGTGGAAGGGTTCGGGGGGGGGGGGGAAGGAGAAGGACTTCAGGGGGCCAGGGACTCAGCTACTTAGTGGCAGAGCTGGGGCTTGTGAGCTCAAGCACCTGACCTTTTGCCCACAACCTTTCACGCTCACGGTGACCCCTGAGACTGGCTGAATCTGAGCAGATCTTTAAATGACACACTGGAGGCCAGTTAGAAGCGGCCTCCAGTTGACTTGAGTCTTGGGTCTCAAGCTTTATACCAAGAGGCATAATTTTCTGTTCTCACTGTTCATGTCCTGGGATGAGGTCTGGGTAAAGCTGGGTGACTAAAATAGAATGGTCCCTCCTAGGAAATCATACTCTGATTGTAGGTGTGTTTGGGGTGGTGTTTAAGTGGTGTGGCCAGATGTGAAGAATGGCAGTGCTGGGGGTATGGGCAGAAGCATGAGGGGGTCCCCCCAATCCACCTGCTGGCTCCTGTTGCTGCTAAAAGGCTGCTCTGTCTATACAAGAGGCAATGTTGTGTGGCGGCTAAGCGTAGGGGATGGGCTGTAATACAGACTCAGCTGCTTACCGTGCCTTAAGCCCTCTAGGTCACATGTATAAAACAGTGATACCACTCCCTGAATCACAGAGGTGTACTGAGGTGTAAATGAATCAATACAGAGAAAATGCCTAGAGCGGTATTTGCACAAGGTAGGTGCTCAGTAAATGTTAGTACCTGTAACACATACCAACATTTCTTGAATGCCTAACATACACTAACTTGCCTACATTTATTATCCGTAAGCATCACCACAAGCCCCTTCATCTGATATTATTATCTTCATTTTAATAAAGAGTAAACCATGACCTTAAGAGACAGTCTCTGGTCTAACATCCCCCTGGTAGGTAGCGGAGCCAGTGTTTGGAACTAGGTCTAGCCATTTTTTTAACCCACCTCTCCAGTGCCTTGCCAGGTTCAACTGAAAATACTATGCAGATCTTTGAAGGGAAAGAAAGCCAGCTTTGGTCAAACACCAAAACCTTATCAAAGGAGTCCTAAAGCAACCAATCAAAAGCATTGGAATGCTTGATAAAATCTGCCTTCTATAAAAACGTACTGTTTAGAATGGGAGTGTATCACGTGACTGGGAGTAAGACAGGAGAGTGTGTGGTCAATTTTTAGTGTGCATAAACTCTCATGCTTAACTTTATTTTTTTTTTAAATTTTTATTTATTTATAATAGTCATACAGAGAGAGAGAGGCAGAGACATAGGCAGAGGGAGAAGCAGGCTCCATGCACTGGGAGCCTGACGTGGGATTCAATCCCAGGTCTCCAGGATCGCGCCCTGGGCCAAAGGCAGGCGCTAAACCGCTGCACCACCCAGGGTTCCCTCATGCTTAACTTTAAAATGCTATGCCCTTAACAGATGAATAGTGGTAAACCTGGGGGCACTTGGCTGGTTCAGTCAGTAGAGCATGAGACTCTTGATCTCAGGGTCATGAGTTTGAGCCCCACATTGGGGGTAGAAATTATATAAATAAAACATAAGAAAAATAGTGATATATCAAATTCCATGGAGGTAGCTCTTAGGAATTAAAACACATAGTGGGTATTGACATTGGGAAAATAACACCTGAAGATTTTACTTTAGCATCTTAAAAAAAATTCCTTATTTGTATAAAATGAATCTTTTTTTTTTAATAAAGACTTTATTTATTCACGAGAGACAGAGAGAGAGAGAGAGGCAGACACAGGCAGAGGGAGAAGCAGGCCCCATGCAGGGAGCCTGATATGGGACTAGATCCTGGGACTCCAGGATCACGCCCTGGCCCAAAGGCAGGCGCTAAACCGCTGAGCCACCCAGGGATCCCCCAAATGAATATTTTCTGTACAGAAAAAGAACGGAATAAAACATAAGTATTTACTGAAGTATATGAAGTGTTAATATGAAGCATCTTATGTAAAACATTACTGAAGAAAAGGAAGCAAGGAATAAAGGAAATGAGCAGTTACTGACGGCTAACATGAGCCAGATCCAATGCCAGGTAACTTTGTATACAATTTAGCATTTACTGAGTGAAAAATGACCAAACCAGGTCCAAAATAGGTGTGGAAAATGTATATATGGTCAACTCAATTTTCCATGGGCAGATATTTGCATTCATACATCTCAAATCTTACTGGGATATAACTCTTTATCTTGACCACTTATTTAGTTTTTTTTTTTGGACATATACATAAAATATAAATATAATTAACTTTAGCCAAGCAAGGGCAGAGAGGGAAGCTGTCCATTCAACCAAAATATTAAATTATCATAGGTGCTAGGAAAATATAAATAGGAAACACGTAGATGCAAATAGGATGAATGTAACATTACCCTAAGGGATAAGATCTATTTTCAGCAATAATATAGAAAGTAGGAAAGTACTATACAAGGCAAGATGAAAAATATAAGCCACTTTCTTCCATCTGATTTCTAAAATATAATTTTAGTGTTTAAGTTTAGGCATAGCAACTTTACAGAATTTAAAAAGCATCCACATCCAAATGTTGGTTTTGGAATACAAAACAATATTTCAAAGTCAAATAGAAATGAATTTGTTCATTATCTACTCTTTTGGATAATTGCCATTATTGCTATTTCTCCTTGGGCAGATAATTGAAAATTGACTATATAAATTGTGTTTTTCTGGAGAAATTGCCTAGACTAAAAATTTGTCACTCACCTCTTAATCTAAGTTACAATTTTACCAGGCCTAAAAATATAGCTACGCTAGTACATTATTTTATTATATCTCATTAATATCTTCCCTTCTTTTTAGCTTTACATGGCAAAAAAGAATTCTGGGGATGCTTGGCTGGCTCAGTCGGTAGAGTGTGCAACTCTCAGTCTCTTGTTCTGTGGACAAGTTGTGAGTTCAAGCCCCACAATGGGTGTGGAGCCTACTTAAAAAAAAAAAAGAAAAAAGAAAAAGAAAATTCTGTCCATGCCATTTTTGTCTGAAGAATCACATTTGCTTTGTATGTCTCCACATGAGAGTTAGCTAGCAAGTATTTTATGACAAAATAGGACAAAGTAGGTAGATACTATCTGGATATGAGGCTCTGTCTCCCCAGATTTGCTGCAGCCCTCTTTGCAGCAATGAAGAGATTTGCACAGTGAATCTCTAACGTCAACATCTGGCCACATGTGATCCTGGTTTGTGCGTGGTCTGTCTGTAACCAAGGACTTGAATAAAGACTGACAGAAGAAAGTTGCCTATTAACTTACCAAGGTAAGTTCTGTGAGTTGTTCGGAAGCCAGCTGGAGGTAAGAGGTGATCTAATTAGTTAACGAATTTAGGAGTCAGAACAGGGTTCTCACTCTCTAAGTTTCAATGATCATGAACTTAATTTTCCATTTCTCTTCTCACAGGCTGGATTTCTGGGAAACAGACCTTGAGACTCTGAGATATCCGTGCAGGAAGTTTAATGGGGTGTGTTCTGGGGACTAACACCCGTGCCATGATGAGAAGGGAAGGAAGAAAGGGTGGGAGAGGTTGAGCTGTGATGCAGTCACGAGGAGGCCTGAGCCCACCGTGAGGCAGCGCTGGAGCAGGGATGGGTCCATGTGTGCCACCGCCAGCTTGGATACTGTAACTCCCGCAGGCTAGGTCTTCCCTATTCTACACAGAGTACTATTCTAATCCCAGGATTTCTAGCCCTGCTGCGTTGTCAGTGATCTTTTTTGTTGCCTTTCTGAAAGGGGCAATTGAGCTCCCTTAGAATCAGAACAAACCCTACGAGACACTATTCCCTGGTATGACCGCCAGAGCCTAAGTGACAGGGTTGTCAAAGGAGCAAGCACTGACAATGATCCAACATCTGGGATAAAATACTTAGAAAAAAAAAAAAACAACTGAAATGATTTGGTTTAAAAGTACTTCCATTTCTTTATACGTAAACATGGTCATTCATGCTAATAAAGTAGAATGATAAAAACTGTGGCATGTCTTTGTTTAATGAAGTCATTAAATATTTCTGGAGGCAGTTCAGGATGTATACCATAAGGTGGGAAAAGATTTTAAGTGTATTAACCAAGCCACACGAAGAATTTCAATTAAAAGCATTCCAGCTTTTTTTTTTTTTTTTTGCATTCCAGCTTTTTAAAAATGGTTACTTTCTAGGAAAGATGAACTAAGCCAATTTCTTTTCGCAAATACCAACATCATTAGGAAACTCAGAGAGTAGTGTGAGAGACTTCACCATTGGCTGAGGTAGCAGAAAGTTTCAGGGGGACCATTCTGTACAAGGCTGCATATCTATTGAAGTTTTTTCTTCTTCTAGAGTCCTTTACCAGAAAAAGATAATAGGGAGACACAAGATTTGACAAGCAGAGACAGATTATACAGAAACTCTTCTCAGCTTTGCCCCTACATCCTACACTAAATCTTGGTGCTGCAGATTTTGCAAAACACCACTTAGACATCTGATTTAGGAAAGAACAATAGACTTCAAATGGAGGAGAACTTGTCATGATATTAGTGCATAAGGCTAGAATTTTGAAACTCAATAAGAAAAGTGTGGATGATTCAAAAATTCAGTGATTAAAAAGTGACTCAGTATCGACTATCTCTATTCCATCGTCTATCACGCTTCTGTAACAGGCATCAAAGCAGAGAGGAAGGGAGGTTTCCGAAAACCATTCTTTCATGACATAAAATCACTGGGCACAAACTCCATCTTACACATCACAACTTAAGCACAGAGCCTTGTACCTGGTAGGAGCTCAGTCTCTCTCAATACCTTGATCTTAAAAAAAAAAAAAAAACCCACAAAAACCTTGATCTTAGATGAACTGATAAAATACAGCTACGGCTACACTGTGGATTCTAGAATCAGCTTCTTAATTCCTCTCCTGTAATACCTACTGTTTCACTCAACAAAACTACTTTGAGTATTTTCTATTATTATGGTATTCTACTAGGAGCTGGAAATACAAAAGAACTCATATCCTTCTTGAGAAAAATAAAAAAGTCAGATAACAAAGTATAGTAACAGAGATACTGAAGTATAGAAGATAGATGCTGAACAGTGTGTGTGGGTGTGTGTGTGCGCGCGTGTGCACGCATAGGCCTTGGTGTGTGATCAAATGCATTTTTCTCTTGAATGACGTGTTCAAATACTGAAAATTAAGAGCAATAGCTCCACTAGTTCGGACTGAAAAATATGAATGCAGTTAATGTTTCTGTTAATCAAACAGGGGATATTATGAGGATAAAGGAATTTAGCACGGAGCCCCAAATTACATGGCCTGTTTTTTCTGATTTTAAGCTGAAATGCATGTGAGCCAGTCTTTTACCAGTTCAACAATATTTTTATTTTCCTTTTAAGAGCAATTCGCATACTAGGTCTTGGGTATTTAAAGAAGAATAAAGAAAATCCAAGTTTGTTTTCAAAGTCTTATTAAGTAAGAAATTCCAAAATTTGGCACACTATGAGCTTTTCAAAAGTTTGATATAACTTCATGATACTTTTCAGGAATCTCAAATGTCCTAGTGTATGTTTACTTTAAAAAGTTTAGCTGTATAGATGAGTTACTCCACAAATGATTCTGGTACAACATGAATTTACCTTTAAAAGAAGCAAACCGAGAAGAACAGAATAGATCCTTGTTTAAGTTTGGCTGTCAAACCTTTTAGCTACAGTTTTTTCTCTGCCTTTATGGATGCCAAAGCTGATTCTGAAAATTAAGACCATTCCAAAGTTTACCCGCAAAGAAATTCTGCACAGCTTGCATATTGACTGAGTCAACTACTGCCTTGCTGGATTTTTTCAGGTCATGCTCCACATATCTTGCAAATACTGTTATAATAAATCATGCCATGTAAGCTCATGGAATTTGAACATGATTGCTGGTTTTGAACATGACTGATTTGAACATGACTGCCTGCAGCCAGTTAGTTCCAGTGCGAATTGAATGTGACCCATCTGTGGGTAGTTGCTTTGCTTTTTTCTTCTTTTTCTAGAGGCATTTTATTCTAGATCAGTCTTTTTAGGAATGGATACGGCATCTGTCACTAGAGATAATGGGTGAAAGAATAGGCCAGTTTCTGCACAAATACATCACCACTATTAAAAAAAAAAACAGCAAACAAAACCAACAGTCTAAAATGCATGTTCTATAGACAATCAAAGCAGCAACAGCACCTCTTAATTCAAAGGGTAGCATCTTGACTTGACATGTAGGTGGAAAGTGATCTTCCTCCTGATTTAAGAGGTTCCCGACCATACCCAGGCACATGTAGTGCAGATGCCAGCAACCATATTGACCAGAGAGAGTCATGACAGAGAACCTATAGCAGCTTCTGCAGAGGGTGGGGACTTACAGAGAGGTCACTTTTGCTCTTAATGGGTCATCCTGAATGGAGATTTCTATATTCTAAGATCAGCAAGACTTGCTGAAGTTGTGGCATGGCAAGCAACAGGTCTAGGGTGGGAGGAGTCATTTTTTCTTCTGAAACATAAAGCTCTTCTCTTACCCTAGGTTTGATGGGTACTTAGATGTGCAAAAACAAAACAAAACCAAAAAACACAAAAACCCACACATCTGTTACTTCCAAATTGGGCACATTTTCCTCAGCAGACCTTCCAAAAGAATGAGGATTTAAACCCGCCCCTGTGAAAGTGTCCACACTTTGGCTAACTGGTAAAAGAGATCTGTTTAGAGATGTCAGGGAAACAGAACTCATGTTAAAAAACACAAGTCTTCTTATTTGGAAAACAAAAATAGGTGAAGCCTATAGATTAATGATCTCATAGAAGGACTAAATTTGAATGTCAGACACCTAAAAAATAGGAGAAATAGGAGAAAGCTTACAATTTTCACTACAACTATGCTACATGAATGCGGTTTTATTCTAGTACTTTGATTAATGCTAGTTTTTTTTTTAAGTTTTAATATCCATAATGCCCTGCTCCCTAAAGGTCCTGGAAGCCACCTACACCTCATGCCCTTGACAGCAATATCACCTGGGCTGCTTACTGTTGTTCTTTTGCCTTGAACTTTGATATTTAGGCAGCCCACTCTGTCACTGAGAACAGGGTGGGCGAGCTACACCCTCATGTTTTCTTCTTGTGTTACTGTTTTTGCCCAATTTTCTTTTCAAGGAGGAAGCTATACATTTTAACTGGACAGATAGAGGAAAAGAAACTATTTTTCTCCAAAGATAACAATCAACGACCTTTGGCAATATGTGCAGAGCTCTCTGGAATTCTATTTAAAAATTATCTGATAAACTGCCTTTGGATCTATGTGTTATTTTCTTTGTGTGGGGCAAGAAGTGGGACCTACTGAGCTTAGCAATTTTAGCTGGATGTTACTTAAACTGTAGGCAATAAACAAATATGTGCTGTGTAGTACACAGATAGCTGGAATGATCAATGTTACAGTTGAAAGTTACATGAAGAATCACCTGGTTCTCCCTGTATTCATTACACTTAGTGCAATAGTAGCTAGCCCCAAAGATACGGTACCTTATGTAGTCCATCTATTCCTTCCATTAAACACCTCTCAGGGTGGTTCCTAAAAACCAATCCGTTCATTTTTCTCTTTCAATGAAAACTAAAAAAGAAATTTTGAGAAAAGTCACAAATCACGGCAACTGTGCATGTACTCCTTGTAATACATTTCCCCTGGAAAAGAATGGTAGTAAGTACCAAAAGGACTTGTGAAATATGCCTTTAAGGCTTCATATGCTTTAAAGCAAAAAAGTTCTTTCACAGGCTAAATGCTTGCCTAGAACTGCCCACTACTCCAGGATCGTGACACATATGATGGAATGAGGGTGTAAACAGGTCACTCTGAGTGTACTTTTTTTCAAAAAAGGTATTCTTTGGGGGAGTTTTGGTTAAATGAACTGTATATGCTTTCATTTCTCAAGCTTTTGAGCAGGAAGCGAATGAAGCTAACTACACAGGTTTAACTCTGTGTAGTTAGCTACCTGCTAAAGGTCAAAGAGCTGAGTGAGCTGCCATAAAACCCCCCTCTCCTCACCTGGCCCCCACACTCCCTGGACAAGGTCCTGCTAGGGGCACAGACATCAGCTCATTGTCTTCTCTTCCTTACCTGGAAGACGCAGTACCTGAAATTATGCAGAATCAAACAACGTGTATTCCAAAACCAATAGAGCTAAGTACATTGTGAGGTCTCTAGGATGAGAAAACACCACATATGCCCACACTATATCCCCACCACAGCAACCGTTTTTATTTTTGTAAAGCAATTATCAACTTATGTATAAGTGATTACAGTATTTGAGATCCAAGATCCTTGGAAAATCTGATGTTGCAATCAAAACGTAATTGAGCTATTTTGGAATAGAAAGCCTATTTGCTCTTCAAAACACATAAATATCTAAAAATTAAGTGATGACCCATTTAGAACAGTGTTGCTTCACTGCAATCTTTTAAGGATTCGTTTTAAATGAACTTCCCTGCTTGATGGAGTTTCTATAGTCTGATGCTGTTAGTTCCCAACCTGAGGGGTGTGTGTGTGTGTGTGTGTGTGTGTGTGTGTGTGTAGGGGGTGGATGGACACGTGGGCAGCAATGATGAATTAATTTCCTCATGTGATCTGATCTGAAAATCCATCTGCACACCAATCATTGCAGCCTAAATAAATCATGTCTTGTACATGTATGTACTATTATTTTTTTCAAATGTGTACATATGACTCAGTGATGAGAAAAATGTGAGTTCATTTTAAAGTGTCGACTTCACTGTAGATTTTTGTTATTCCCATTTTTCAATCCGTGGATTATAAAGTCACAGCAATTACTTATGGGCAGTCACAACATTATAACTGTTAAGAAGTTCTTCTTGGGGGGAATCCCTGGGTGGCTCAGCAGTTGAGTGCCTGCCTTCGGCCCAGGGTGTGATCCTGGAGTCTGGGGATCGAGTCCCACATCAGGCTCCCTGCATGGAGCCTGCTTCTCCCTCTGCCTGTGTCTCTGTGTCTCTCATGAATAAATAAATCTTAAAAAAAAAAAAGAAGTTCTTCTTGGATTGGATGCACTGTAGTAATGTATTTCAAGAGTTGCTGATAAAATAGTTATAATAGGGACTTACTAGAGATAGCTAATATATGGGGATATGATAGATATAATTGAATTTCAACTATGAATGAGTCCCATTAGAAGAATCATTAAACCATTTGGTTATATTAAGTTTAAATGTTTAAACCTAACCCCCAAATCAAACAAGAAACAGTTAATAGCCATTACCTCTACGGACAGAAGTGGAATGGTGGGAGCAGACTGTGCAAAGGCAAAATTTACTCTATTCTCTATACCCCTAAATTGCTTCCATGGTTTACAACCGATATGGATTCAACTATTTATATATATATTTTTAAAGATTTTATTTACTTATTCATAGAGACACAGAGAGAGAATGAGAGGCAGAGACACAGGCAGAGGGAGAAGCAGGCTCCACGCAGAGAGCCCGACGTGGGACTCGATCCATTGTCTCCAGGATCACACCCCGGGCTGCAGGCGGCCCCAAACCGCTGCGCCACCGGGGCTGCCCCAACTATTTATATTTTAAAAAAATATTAAAAACATCCACACATAATGAAATTAGCAGTCTCTTTGAAACCCAGTGAGGTGCTGGCTCCTGTGTGCCTCTCATACACCCATTCTTTTCCATTAGGCTCACGTTAGAAGACTGAGAATTTTTTCTCATTCTTCATCACTTGGGAGGCTTCTCCCAACTTGAGAGTCATGTTCATCAAGGTACTGGGCTGCACACTTTACACGAAGTCAGAGCTCACACTGAGGGCTACAGGGCAAGCTATGTCAACACATCCGCGTGTTTGGGGGCTACAGCACTACAGAAAATTCCCATCCAACGGTGTCTTATGGTCTATGGGTGCAGAGAGAAAAAGGATTATTGATGCTTGCCACCAAATGTGTTGGGATGCTCCTGGAAGAATTTATAAAATCTCACTTTGTTCTATACCAGGAGGAGACTACAACTGGCTACTCCATAGTGTCTTCTCATGATAACCCTATGAGAGCTGGTATTTGGTGTCAGGGACACACAAGGATCATGTGATATTTAATGCATGTACTCAAAAAGCTGTAGCAAATTCCATGCAACACTTGCTAATATGGCAAATTAATCTAAAATACTTTAAAGTCTGTCCAAAAAAATGCTGTCATGCTGAATTACCCCAGGTTAAGTATTGTCATGTTGTATTATGGCATGACATTCAGGTGGCTCATTGTAGCAAATAAAAACATTTATATCCTTTAGGGAGATTTCATGGAAAGCAGACTGTTATTTTTTTCTAAGAACTATAGTCCAATTTTAGAAATGCATATGTGAAATGGATAAAACATCACAAATATAAGATTTCAGTTTTTTTTTTTTTAATGCGTAAGCTAGACCTTTAAATTTTAAGTAGAGTCTTGGGGAAGTGAATTATTTAAATCTAAGGTTCACATTTTCTCTTCTGTCACCCACGTCTACAATGACTTTCCTTACTCATTCAAAGGGAGGACAAACAAGACGGGGTGATTTTCCTAATTGATGGCTTTTTTGATTTAGGACCAATATATACCAACTGGTTTTGTTTTCACTATTGTCCTTAAGACTTAATCAGAGCCTCAGGCCCTGATCTTTGTAGAAGAGTATTGAAAAACATATAATATAACATAGTACAATATTATATAGTATAATATAAATTATATATTATAGTTTTATTCTCTACTCTTTCCATTCTCTCCATAAGTCATATATATTTTAATATATAATATAATATTTTAATATTATAATATTATATTATATTTTAATATAATATTTTAATATATATTTTAATATATAAGTCATATATATTTTAAGATATATAATTACATACATAATATTATTACATCATTTTATATATATATAAAATATATATATTTATATATATATAAATATATATATATATATAATCATATAATCTAATCATGTGTTGCCAAGGAGCCAGCACACCAACTCCCTACTCATATGTTGGCTGTTTCACCTTTCTCCTTTAAATTTCTGTTATATAGAAATAACTTGCAATGAATAAATGTGAGTGGCTCTTTTGAGTCAGCTTTTCACGTACGGTTTCTAAATTCAGGTCCAGGGCATGCCTCCTTCCTGCAGATGCTCTCTCTAGACTCCAACACTCACAGCTCGGTGAGCTGAGGGCCTCTAGATTAGGACATAAAAGGTGTGCACCCCAGTTCTTCCTGGTGTGTGAGGGCTCATCAGGCACAGGTCTCATTCACACAATTGCCCAAACCCATGCGCAAAGACCAGGATCAACAGATTCCTTTGGTTCCTCAACAGAAGCCACTCTTTTGTGAGGGTGAAAAGAAGAGTTATTTAAAGTTGTCTCCAGAGGGTTTTTCAATATTAAGGAATAATTCCAAAGTTTCAAAGATAAGGGTGAGGCAGGGAAGCTGAGTTGCAGATGATACTTTTAGTGTATTTATTGCTTTCATTTTACTTGGGACTTTTACTTGCATATTTATACATTTTGTTTTGCTTTTCCTCCATTGAGAAAGTTTAGGGGAAGAGTTTGAATGAGAGTGGGGTGACAGTGGGTTCTGGGGGAGGATGATACAGGTGGTAGTTTTCCCTTCCTAAACATTTGATTTAATGGTTAAAAAAACAAAGGCTCTAGAGGTTGTTTAATCATGGGATTCCAAACTTTAGAAGGCGCCACCTAAGGGGCCCCGTGTGGCTCAGTGTGTTAAGTGTCTGCCTTCAGCTCAGGTCATGATCTTAGGGTCCTGGGATCCAGCCTGTGTCTGGCTCCCTGCTCAGCTGGGAGTCTGCCTCTACCTCTCCCTCTATCCGAGCCCGCCCCACCTTGCTCATACTCTCAAATAAATAAACAAAATATTAAGAAAAAAAGAAGGCACCACACAAGAATGCTCACTGCTGACTATCCTTGGAGCTGCTTGCATGTCCCATATTTTTACTCCTGGGACCCCTTTCTCAATGATTTTATGTACATGAAATCAAATAATGGGAAAAATTAGTTGGACTGAAATAGAGCTAATAATGAAATGCTATCATTCCCTCAGCATGCTATTTTTATATTCATTCAACAAATGTCTAATGAGAATAGATATATGTCAGGCAGTATTCTTGGTACCTGGAATACATCAGTGCACAAAACAGATAAAAATCCCTCCTCTGGGGAAGCTTATTTTTTAGGGGGAGGATCTAAATGTATATATACTTTGTGTGTGCATGTATGTGTGTGTATACATACATATGTATGTATATAATTCATCAATAGAATTCATTTATTCATTTATTGAAATCAGAAATTTTATTAAAACTAGGAACCTTTGTCTGTGGGTCTTGTACACATCTCATATTTCATAAAGTAATTAGATTGCCCTTTAACATTTGCTTTAAACTTTCCCCCTCATTTCTTAATGAGAATACAATCTCTTCACAGCTTGACAAGAGCAAGCACCAGACACAAGGAATATAAAACCACAAAGAAGCATTTAGACTGTTCTAGAAAGCTAAAAGCAGGTTCAAAACTAAAAGCAGGTGTAGTGATTTGGTTTGAAACAATTTTTCAAACTCTCTCTTTACATCTGATGGACAATCATTTTTAGCAAAAGCTAGTGAAGTAAAAAAAACCCTCAAAATATTAATTTTTCTTGGGTTTCTGAAACTGACGGCTTGTTTTCAAGAGTTGATTTTGATACATTTCATCAACATTGAGACAAATGCTTGGATGTAGGCTTCTTTTAATCTGATAATGACCCATTCACAGATGAAACGACTGGAGTCAAGATGCAGTATCAAGCACCATATTTAGGAAATGGTATCTATGGCAACATAAATTAAAGTGTATTCATTGAAATCATAGGATTAGAAAGCACTTTGAAAAACGTCTTCACACAGGAAAGTCAATGAAGAGATGAAAACTCACTTGGCATTCAAAAATATTTATCGAAGCCCTACTATGGATCAGATATTGTATTATATATAGGAATGACTAAATCGTGGGTCATATTCTCAAGAAATCAAAGCTAACAACAGCAAAGTCAGAAATACGATGAACTAAGTATAACCCAGTATAACGTCATAATGATGGGATATTTGAGGGGATGTAAAAAAGTTGACAAAACTGTCCTCCATTTCATGGCCTCTCAAAAATGTTCCTTAAGTCTTCCCCCTACCTTGCTAGAGAAAAACCTTTATTTTTACTAATGCCTACTTAATGTCTAGTGTAACGCACCATGTTCATTTCTGTTTTACCCTGTTTTCATATCTAATTAGTATTTCCCTAATGAGGCCTTTCGTATGTTTTAAAATTTAAAAAATTGTTATGCTAAAGTAAGAATATTTTAATTGTTGAATTTACTCATATGCCATCTCTTTCCAATAAAGATTTCAGGGACAGGGATCCCTGGCTGGCGCAGCGGTTTGGCGCCTGCCTTTGGCCCAGGGCGCGATCCTGGAGACCCGGGATCGAATCCCACGTCGGGCTCCCAGTGCATGGGGCCTGCTTCTCCCTCTGCCTATGTCTCTGCCTCTCTCTCTCTCTCTCTCTCTCTCTGTGTGACTATCATAAATAAAAAAAAAAAAAGAAAAAAAAGAAAAAAAAAAGAAAAAAAAGAAAAAAAAAGAAAAAAAAGATTTCAGGGACATAAAGCAGAAGATATAATTATAAGGCAAATACAAAAGAAATGGAAAAAGAGACCCAAGCTATAAACAACCATGAAGTAAACCATAAGAGTTATTGTTACTAAGAGCTGGAGATCTTTTTTAGATTTGTATTTGGCTTCCTGGCAGCCAGTGCAAAAATGAGCAATGTGTCAAGTTGGTTACATAAATTTTTTTTAACTATGAAAGTAATAAACATACCAGTTTATCAGGGGAGATATTATTATTATTATTTTTGACATTAAACTCTTTTACATGGAGAGTGCAGATTAAATGTATAATGGCACTATCCAAATGTTGAAACCTATCTCAAATGACCAGTTAAAATCAGGCTCTGCCTCTCTCTCTGTGTCTCTCATAAATAAATAAATAAAATCTTTAAAAAAAAAACAAAAACAAAACAAAAAACACTTTTTCACCCGGCAGTAGAGATATGTGCATGGTTGATGATTCAAGGGTAACTCTCTCTTAAAAAAAAAAAAAAAATCCAAAAAAAAAAAAAAAAAAAAAAAAACCAAAACCAAAAAACCAAAACCGAACAAACAACTTGTAAAACCTTGGAAACCTGGTTTTCTGTTTGTTTGTTTGTTTGTTTTTTTTACTATTTTATTTACTTATTTGAGAGAGAGGACAAATGGGGGAAGAGGTAGAGAGACAAGCAAACTCAATGCCAGGCTCCATAGGGGCTCGGTCACAGGACCCTGAGATCATGACCTAAGCCTATGTCAGACACTTAACCAACTAAGCCACCCAGGTGCCCAAGAAAGCTGGTTTCCTATAATACTAACGGTGGATGGTGGATGGTGGATGGATGGTCTCCAAGCTTTGGAATTTAAGTCAACCAGTGGTAGGATTGCCAGTTTACTGTTAGAGGTGTGAAAACAAAGCAGCATAGATCTCTGCTTGTTCAGAATATGGGAGCACTGCATCCTAGCACAGAAATGAATGAAAAAAAATCAGGATTTTCCTTAGATACAGTATTGGACTGATTCTAAGTCTTGGATAAAAATCCCAAATACTACCATAGAAAAGAAAAGCATTTAATGGAGGAGTTATTTTTAAGGCAGATATAAAATAACCAATTATTTTTGTTAATTCAGGCAAATAAAAGGGCCATTCTCCCCACAGAGCAATGATGACTCTAAGCAGGACAGTCAACCCACAGGCAAAAGAGAATTGTTCCTGGCTTTTTATTTTCCCTAATTAAAATTTCAAAGGGTGTATTGGTGTTACAATGGTCTTAGAATATTCTTCCATATGTTTCTGTTCTAAAGCAATATATCGAATTGTTTCTACCTTTCCTTGTCATTTTGGATTTCTTTTAATGATTTTTTAAAATTAAATTTTTTATTCTGAGGCGACTACATACAGTTTTAACTTTTAATAATTTTTTAATTCCCTTAACTACGTATCGGCTATATAGGTTCTTGGGAAAATACAAATCATAGTGTGCCAATGGAATTTTAATCTAAATAATCAAAAAGCCAAAGAAAGGAAGGCTGAGTTTCATAGTAGAAACCTATCTGGGCTGTCCTGGTGCTCACGGAGACTGCCTGGTAACCAGGTTACGACTACTCCTTAATCCCTTATTCTTTGTTCAGAACGCATTGTTTTCGATCAGAAAGTAAGTACTTGAGTACCTGAGGCTCTGAAATTTATTTTACATCAATCCATATATAATTTCAAAGGTGGAAAAGGAAAGCTATTTCTTTTTTATCTTGATATTGGTAATTGGAGATCTGTGTGACTGTTTACCTTCCATCTTCCATGGAGGCAGTGAGATTAAAGTGAGGTGAGAAATAGCTTAGTCTTTGATCATTTGACTTTATGGAATTGGGTGACCAGGATGAAAGTCACCCGTTTATCACATTAGTGCATTCCAACTTAAGCATTTTAAAAGCGGGGAATAAAAGGACTTGTTCAATAAGTAGCATGTTAGAAAAACAGGGACAATGAAGTTGATTTGACCTTTCAGTTACAACAAAGGGGTTTTACTCTTTTATGGATAAATTTTGAGGTGTAGGTAAATAACCAATACACAGCAAACAAAGCTTTCTGGTTTTTGTTTCTGTTTTTTGTTTTTGTCTGTTGGTTCATCTAGAGAAGGGTCAAAATCCTAACCTATTAATAAACTGGATGCCTGCTAAATGAGGGAATTTTCACCATCTAGTTTGTTTATTAAATGCTCCGGTTAATGTTACACAAAGTACAACAAAGGAGCTGGCACTCTTGCTACGCTTTTTTACGCAATGGTGATTCAACAGAAAGAATTTTATTCTTTTACATTATGAACTAAGGCAACGTGTTCCAGAGAGTGTGTTTCTTTATTAAAAACATCAACTTCAACCAGACTTATTTGAATAAGACATATATTCATTAGACTCACCGTAAGGTTTTAGTTTATTCAATGATAATAAAGCTGAAAAATAATTGAGTTGGACTAGTGTTAATCACAGGAGAACACATTTTTGTTTCAAACAACATTAGCAATATTTCTAAGCAGTTAGAGACAGAGCTCCAGAATGTAGAAGGACCCAGAAGACTGGGGCTATAAGCTGCAAAAAGTGTGTAATATCCCTGCTGAAGTCTCCATCCTCCTAAAATACCTAGAGAAATTAAAAATTTCTCCTTTTTGGAAAAAATCCCATTTGAACAGTGGGCTGGTTTTGAAGTAAAAAGTGTATCAGTTGACAGGTACAGTTTCAGGTCAAGGAGGGAATGAACAGATTGTATTTAAAAAGGGAGGAGTTCAGGGGATTTATATAAAGATACAGTCTATAGAGCCTGTGAAATCCTCCCATTTGAAAAAAGGGCGAGTGACTCTCCATTATTCACATGTTTGCTAAGCCCCTAGGGCTAGCTACCATGCAGGTCAAACATCGCATTGGGGGCTGAATTTTTCATTTCTGAAAACAAAAATGATGCAATATGTCTGTTTTATCCTCTGAGTCTGCAAAACATTGATCTCCCTCTCTCTCTCTCTTATTTGTATTTGGGAAATTCTACTTTGCACCTTGCTTTTACAGTTAGTCTTCCCCGACATGCCTTGCCTCCACAACTAGACTGGAAGAAAAGAAGCCAAATGAATCATCTTCCCTGTAGCAGACAAGGTTCATTCCTACCTGGTCCTCATTGTTTTCTGACTCTTCCTCAGAGACAGGATTTCGCTCTGGTCTGTACCCTTCTAGCGCTCCAGGAAGGGCAGACACCGGCCCCGGCTGAGTCATACTGACCTAAGCTGCTCAGTGGTGGCCTCCTTCCCTCTGTCAGTGATGGGGTTAGGCAGGGGCATTTGCCTCAGTTCTGGTCATGAGACTTGCCAGGAGGTCTGCTGAGGGTTTCTGGGAAACGTTCCTTCACTCTGAGAGAAAGGCATCTAGTGGTGTGTCCACGTGCCACGCTTGCACCTGCGAGCTAGCACTATATTGTGACTGTGAGCAGTAGAGGGGGAGTGGAGAGATGGAAGGAAAGGGAATCTGGATTTTTAAAAAAAAATTTAAAAAAATATTTTACTTATTTATTTCAGAGAGAGAGAGAAATTATGAGCAGGAGGAGGGACAGAGGGAGAAGGAAGCCCCCATTGAGGACACTGGGATCATGACCTGAGCCGAAGGCAGACTCACAGCCAACTGAGCCACCCAGGTATCCCAGGTGCCTTGATTCTGATGGACTTGGTTACTTGACCAGTCCTGGGCTTACCTGATGTACACACTTGTGGTTATTGGAGATAATAAATTCCCTGAAAGCACCTTAACTGATACATCTGTATCAGCTACACAAGTGGGTAGTCAGCTTCATTTCTTTCCCTTCCACATCTTCCAATTCTAAGACTACCCATCATCTCTCTCTCTATCCATCTATCTATCTACCTGTCGATCATCTAAATTCTGTCCTCTCTTCGTTTTGTTCCTAAATATCTTTCTTGTGGGCTCTTACAATAATCTCTAATTGACCTCTCTGTCTGCAGCCTTGGTCTCTGGAAACACCCGGCAGACTGTCATCACTCTGATCTCTCTACAAGGGAAACTAAATCCCATTATTCTTCCACTTAAATTCTTCAATAGTGTCCCACTATTAGGAATAGTGACTACAAGTCCAAACTATTTTCATATTTACAAGATGTTCTATATTCTGGTTCTCGACAAGTTTTCTATTCATTTCAGGTACTGTGCAACTGGCTCCTACTCATCCTTCAAGACCTAGCTAAAAAGAAAGAAAGTCCCCTCTGAGCTATTGCCGACCCTTCTGCCCCTTTGTGGCATCTCAGTCTTTTACAGGTGATTTAACCAATACTTGTCTCACAGTATTCCTTGCATTTGTTTGCATGTCTGTCTTCTTCAGTAAACCACAAACTTCTTGAAGCCAGGGGCCATGTCTTATTTTTCTGAATCTCTAATGCTCAATACAGTGATTTGTGCATACTAGGTACTTAATAAGTATATTGTGATTGATTCTAGAAAGAGGCCTATGGTGCAAAGCTGGGAAATTTAAACTCAGAAGAGCTTAAGTTTCAGTACAAGAAATGTATATAGCGTCTCTGCTGTCTATACCTTGGGCTAATAATGACTATGTAACGATATGGGGGAGATCAATATTACAACCAGGATCCCATCAAAAAGATTAAATTATTTTTGTTGTTTTTCTTCCTTTTTTTTTTTTTTTGATTTGCATTTGTTTTGGAAAATCATTCAGGAAGTAGTGATAAGTGGTCTCTCAGAAGTCATAAATTGCTAAATAATGATCAAAGTATGAATTGTTCAATAGTTCAATCCATAAAGAAGTAGTTACTGCCTGTCCATTGCATGCTAAATTTTTAAAAATATTTTTTCTTTTTAGGAGCATCTCAAATGACTGTCAATCTTTGTGAATTCTTTTGAGAAACACATAAATACAAGATCCAATGATCTAAAGGTCAAAAAATGTAATTTTTATCCTCATTTACAAGGAGAAAATATGATTTTGGTTAAGGGTGTATTCATATGTTCATAAAAATATGGCAGCCTTGATCCTTGCCCACTTTATGTGGAGATATTTTATGGCGTTTCCTGTAATTCACAAAATGGATTCCTTATAGGACCCTCTGGACACATGTGCTTTGCATTAGAGGTCTGATCAAATGATTATATTGACTGCAAAATCAAGTGGGGAAATATAATTCTACCAAAATTCCTTCATGTTCACCCTTCAGAGACAGTCTGTGTAAATCCAGACAAGCAGACATATTGAAGCCAGATTTTGGATTTATAAGACTGCTCTGAGTTTGAGATCTGCCAAATTGTGACTTGGAAAAGCCACTCAGCTTTTTGAGAGTCCCATTTCTTTTCCACATGTAAAAAATGACAGAACCACCTACATTAGGAATTTTTTTCAGTAAGATAAGAAATGAGAAAAAGGCACATAACCAGAGAAGATGAACTACTGGTTAAAGCATGGTCCCCAGAGCAAAGCTGCCTGGATGTGAATCCTACTACTCACTGGCTGTGTGCCCTTTGTTGAATTCCCTACCCTCTCTGTGCTTTCATTTTTTCCCACGTGTAAATGGGGATGACAATAATGTCTACCTATAGGGTTGTCACGAGGATTAAATGTGCTAATGTTTGTAAAACACTTAGAACACTGCCTGGCACCTAAGAAGTGCTAAGTGTTTAGCAGATACACAGTAATTTGTATTCATCTCCTGACACAGTTCTGGCAAATAAAAATCTTTGTATTTATACCATATCTACATAAAAGGGCAAGTAGAAGAAAAAAATGTAATAATGTAACTAGAAGAAGAGGGAGGCACCTTGTTTAAGACCTTAATTAGGTCAATATGAACAGTAATTTCAAAGCTTTGGCTGGGCATTTTTGTAGTTGAGGGAACAGCCATTAAAATTTTTTAAAAAAAATCACTATTTTAAATAATTCCTGATAGAACAAGGATTGGCATAATTAGGAAAAGGAGGAGCAAGAGGTTGATGGAAGAAGCTAACCAGGCTTTGTACAACAACATTGACATGAACCCCATTCTGAGGAGGGGTGGAAAAGATGGAATCTTTCAGGCAGAGAAATGCTTTGCTTTCTTTGTATTAATTTCAAAGTCCTACCTCTGAGTGCGTGCTTGGGAAGTATGCAGTTGTATGGATTACGGCTGTGCTGGGGATAGTAGTGAAGATGAGTGGTCCCACAGCTTCCTGTTCAAGATTCAGAATAGGAAAGCATGGTCCAGGCTTCCCAGGTGGAGAGATCTCTAAAGGAGCCCGACTCACAGTACTTATCCTGACCTAGCAGGCCAGTAGACAGAGACTATCCAAGTCTACTCTAATTGTCCTCACTGAGCTCCAGTGGAATGCTAGTCTAGACTGAACAACTCAGCCCTGGGAAAAGATTCCTTCAGAAAAAGGCACTAAAACCTCAAGTGGATAGAATTAGATTTCCCAAAAGTTGGGTTGAAATGTTCTTAGCAGATGTGCAAAGTAGTGGTAGGCAAACCTGAGTTCTGCAGAGCAAGACTGGGAACTTGAGTGTATCTTCAAGGGGATTGCAGTGAAAGGATTAATTTCTTCTGGAGCTTTTATTGTAATAGAGGATAGTCTGGTGAAGTATATTTTAAAGAAATCTCTGCCTCTTTTGTGATTTTCTTTACCTGCTGGTAAGCCACAGAGAAGTCTGAACTACTTCTTCATTCTTGCATGGTTGTGGTTATGTTGTGTAGAAAAAAAAGGAATAAGGTGAAGAAGTGGGCCTGTCCTGCCTTCACCATTCTGTTTGCCTTTGTGTAGATTTGATAACATCATTTCAAGGTGCCTGAGACTATAGTTTCCACACTGTAACCACTAGACACAGAACAACTGCCTATCCAAGGTAGAGCTGGGAGCTGTGGGAGGAGCAGGGGATATAAAGAAGCAATGGAGAGGGATGGAAAACTCTGGAGGCATCTATGACATTTCTCTTCCCCAACTTCTGATGTTGAGGTAATATATTTATTATTACCCAATAGTAAATATGGCAGTTTGCTTTGACAATACCCTTTCAATAATAATGGTCATTATAAACTCAACACCCAAAAACAAATAATCCAATTAAAAATATGGGCAGAAGACACAAATAGACATTTTTCTACAGAAGACATCCGGATGGACAACAGACACAAGGAAAGATACTCAACATCACTAATCATCAGGGAAATGCAAACCAAAACCACGCTGAGATATTGCTTCACACCTGTCAAAATGCCTGTAACAAAAAACACAAGAAATAACAAGTATTGGTGAGGATGTGAAGAAAAAGGAACCCTCACGCGCTGTTGATGGGAATGCAAGCTAGTGTAGCACTGTGGACAACAGTACGGATGTTCCTCAAAAAAGTAAAATAGAGTTATCATATAATCCAGTAATTTGACTACTGGGTATTTACCCAAATAATATGGAAACACTAATTTGAAAAGCTGTATGTACCCCTATGCTTATTGCAATATTACTTAACAATAGTCAAGATGTGGAAGCAGCCCAGTTGGGATATAGGAATATATAAAGGAGATGTGGTATATACACACACTGGAGTATTTATTACTCAGTCATAAAATAGAATGAAATCTTGCCATTTGCAATGACATGGATGGATCTAAAGGGTATAATGCTAAGTGAAATAAGTCAGAGAAAGACAAATATCATGATTTCACTCATTTGTGGAATTGAAGAAACAAAACAAACAAAGAGGAAAAGAGACAAAAAACCAGACACTTAAATATAGAGAACAAACTGGTGGTTGCCAGATGGGAGGTGAGTGGGGGGCATGGATGAGATAGGGAGGGGGATTAAGAGTACACTTGTGATGAGCACTCTGATGAGTAATGCATAGAATTGTTGAATCACTATATGGTACACCAGAAACTAATATAACATTGTACGTTAACTATACTGGAATTAAAAAAATAATAATGATTATTGTTGTAATCATCATCATTATTATATTAGAATCTGTCATTATTGAGCTCTTATGTGCCAGGCATTGTGCTGAAGACTTTATTTACATTCTTTCATTAATCCTTAAAACAATCCTATAAAGCTGGGGCACCCAGGTGGCTCAGTGGTTGAACATCTGCCTTCAGCTCAGGTCATGACCTTGGGGTCCTGGGATCGAGTCCCACATCGAGCCCCCACAGGACTGACATGGTCTGTGTCAGAAGAGCCCTGATATCATTTCAAGTCATTTGTACACTTAGACTCTGGCACTGACAAGGAAGCATTTGACCCTCAGGAGGAAATATATACAATAATATGATATGAGCTGGAGTGGGTAGGATGTAGTCATAAAATACTAATTTTTCTCACTTTATTTCCCCCAATCTGTTCTATTGGTTCTCCCTTTCCCTCCCTTGATCATTGTCTTGAGTTCTTCCTATAGACTTTCTCATCACTGTGAGGCACTAGGAGAGCTTCATTTCCAAGTTATTGGAAGATCAGGTGTCATCTAAATCAAAATTGAAAATGCTTATCCAATCTAAAGAAACTATTTTCCAGCTCAGGCCTGGCAGGTCATGGATGGCAGGGGTGGTGGCATGGCCTTTGGTTCACGGTGCTATCTTACTCTCCTCTCCTTGGCACCCTGCTCACTGTACTCCCCCTGGCTGCACAGGGGAGGGATGAGAGGAAGACAGCAAGGTCTCACCTGCATGGGGCTACTGGAAAACGGCATCAGTATTCTTTGCAGTGGCAGATGCCCAAATGCTGGCCCTGTGGCTCAGTGTCAAGTTGAGGATTTCTTCAAGTCTCTGCCTATCACCCCATTCCTCAACACCTGGACCTCCTAGTACAGCACTCTTTACTGATAGAGGTGATTCCCTCTCCAGTTGACTTCCTTTCAGTTCCTGATCTTTGGGCTAAGAAGGCTGCCCTGCTCTCAAAGAACCTCCTGGGAAAGATTCTTTAAAAAATGGCTCTAGCTGGGATCCCCGGGTGGCTCAGAGGTTTAGTGCCACCTTCGGCCCAGGGTGTGATCATGGAGACCCGGGATCGAGTCCCACATTGGGCTCCCTGCATGGAACCTGCTTCTCCCTCTGCCTTTGTCTCTGCCTCTCTCTCTATGTGTCTCTCATGAACAAATAAATAAAATCTTAAAAAACACTTACTTAAAAACATGGCTTTAGCTAAGCAGTATTTAGCAACATGCCATGTTCTGGAATAGGGATGGAGCAAGGGATCTCAGAATCAAGTTTTCTATACCTTGGCATGTTTTGCATGAAATATGATGGTACATGATTCCTAATGGGCTTTGAAGCCTCAGCAGAGACTCAAGAAAAAAAAAAGTGTTATTGCAAGAGAAATATGACTAGATATATAGGACCAGGAAGTTTTCATTTGATTTAGCTGGTAGAAACCACCTCCTAGTTTTAGCGTTAAGGTAATTTTTCTCACCTTCTCTATTCACTTTGCTCACTGAGAAAATAAGGACCTTGTTTGTTGCATTAATTTTCAACAGAGCTATCATTTTTAGTACCTCCTCTATGTGTATTTCTTGATAGAAGCCTCACAGCAGCCCTGTATGATGGGTGCTCTTCTATTCGCATGCCAGATGAGGACATGGGGGGCAGACGGCTGGCTGATGGCAACAGAATGGGGCAAACTGAGATTTCACTCCTTGCTCATTCCAAAACCTGTGCTTTTCTCAATATTCTTCATTGCATAGTCCCAGCTGAATTTAGGTAGCATGGTGATGATGGCCTTCTGACTGACCAAAATATGGACTGGCCAAGCCATAATTATGGCTCAATGATTTCTTAATTCTAGTTAATTAAAATGTAAAACCTGATTCTCAGCCTTACTTACACATTTGAATCATGCGGGGAGCTTAAAAAAAAAAAAAGATATGCCTGAGACTAATCCCCAACCATGAAAATAGAATCTCTGGGGCTGGAAATGGGCTTATATGTGTATTGTGCCCAAGCTCTCCAGGTGTTTCTAATTGTGGCCAGGGCTGAGAACCACCCATTTACACAAAGAGATAAGTGTATGTCTGGGTTGTAGGTGAGAATCATGGTCTTTAAGAAAGTAGACAGTAGGTTTGAAAAGGAAATATTAGTAGATACTTCTATATAATCAACAGGGAAGTTACAAAACAGTGCAAGCTTGATAGTTCAGTTATAAATACTCCATGTTCCTGTGGAATAGGAACTCTACAGTAATAGATGTGATGAAGAAATGAAGATACATTTGCTTTATCTATTAGTGCTTGCCACTTAACTTATTTCAAGTTACCATTTAATTTACTGAAATACATACAATCTGAGAGAAGACCAAAAACAGAGAAGGAAGATTTTTCTGGCGACAGTCTGAGATCATATTATTAAATAAGTCCTGAACAAGGTTAGGGAGAAGGCAGCCAACAAAGAAAATGAGCAGGCGAGAGGCACCTGGGTGGCTCAGTGGGTTAAGCATCTGCCTTCAGCTCAGGCCATGATCCAGGGTCCTGGGATTGAGCCACCCATTGGGCTCCCTGCTCAGTGGAATGCCTGCTTCTCCCTCTGCCACTCTCCCTGTTCGTGCACTCTCTCTCTCTCTCTCTACCAAAACAAGAAATAAAATCTTAAAGAAAAAGAAAATGAGCAGGTTAACTACCAAAACATCATTCCTTTAAAGAGAATCAAATAATGCTGTGGAGCTTAATTACCATTTCCCCATTTATTACTATTCCATTTGATCCTTGTACATTCCCAGGAGAAAGTGATGCTATTACTCTTGTGTAACAGGTAAGGATCCTGAGATTCTGTGTATGAACAACTTACCCAAGGGCGGGGGGGCTTAAACCCAGGTTTCCTGGCTGCAAATTGTCCCTTTCCACTACTTCACACTGAAGGGAATGATATGGATTCAACGAATCTTTCGTGATATCAAAGCCGATCCAAATTCACAGAGTGAGAGGCAGACCTGCCATTTGCATCTGTGTTGATTTAATAGCTATAGTGATTCAGAAAAGCTGACTAGTGAGAATGATTGGAAATGAGCAGTGGAAATTGCTTTCAATGTAGCACCCATGAATCAATGGTTCTTGCTGATTTGAACAGTTGGGGAAAGTTTACTGATATAAAATCGGAAAAGCAGTTGTAGAAAAGCCCTAAGGGTGAACAGTGCTTTGTCAACGTTCACAGAGGGCTTTTGACTTCTCATTTGATTTCATGAAGAGTGAGCTGAGTGAAAAAGAATACTGCTCCCTAAAGCAGAACACCCCAGCAAGAAGGAATTTGGGGTTTGGCCACCAAATTCATAAGGAAATCCTTACATGAATAATTCTAGATCCAAGCACTCCTGTTAAATGCTCAGCAAAGCATGACATTCAATTATTTTATGCATTTTGTTCCAATTAGCTACTTGATTTATTCCAGCAATAGAAAATAAGATATTTCTAATATGACCTAGACCAGTGCATTATGGTGTCCATCACTAAAAATTACACTGTTTATTTAGAATTCAGAATTCACATGCCTTCTTAACTGCAACACAACTTGAATGCAATGTATGTGACCTCTTTCTAGAAAACCTAAAATGGGTCTTGTCTACGGGGTTGCTGTGTCACTGTCACCTGAAATCTGAAAATAAGGGCTAGGGAGAGTAAAGGCTGCCCCTGGGATGACAAAAAGCCCTTTTTGTGATCTGCTTCTAAGCTGATTCTTTATATCAATCTATGCATCTGGCGGTTCGCTCTCTGTTCTATGCCCCATGATCCTGACCATCTTCCCATGAATTTCTCACTTGACCTTTTAGGTCAGATCTGGTCTTCTGACTCTGAATCCCCCTTCAGTTATGAAATTCTTAACTTTGACTTATATAATGACTATTTGAAATAGGGGACTATTACTGAAAGCAGAATTAGCACTTACTTTTAGGTAAGGCCAATTATATATTGTTTAAATGCATTGGCTTCTCTACAGCCACCAATTTATGTTGATCCTGTGATATAAGTCAGAAGTCCACATCTATGAATGGGCAGACTAATATACGTGGATGGTTTCAATGCTTTTTGAATAATGTCTTTAAATATTGTATTTTAAAACATGCTTACTGTTTTATGTTTTAAAAAAGCCAACTTTAAAATACCATAAAAATACAAAGTCCTCATTCACTCCGAGCACTAATTATAACAAAAGTGTGGTCTTTTCTGGTCTTATCATTGTACAGACATGGTTTTCATGTTGTCATAATAATATTTTGCCATATTATGCTTGGGATAGTGTGTGCTCTCCTTTTTAATATAGCACTGTTTTACAGAGGCTTTCTAAATATTTATATAGTCCAGATATCCACCATTTTTGCCATAGACTTTATCATATTAAAGTTCCAAAGTTTGTTTAATCACACCCTAATTGTTGAGCATTTGGATTGTTTCCAGTTATGGTAGCTGTAAACATCTTTGCAGAAGAAGGCTTAAAAGATATTTTCTTTAGATAATACCCCAAGATGAGGATTCTAGCTCAAAGGGCACGAACATTTTATTTAGCTCTTGCAGTGCCAGAATGTGCTCTAAAAATAACATATTAATTAACAGTGCCACTGACAAGGTAAGAGGGCATCTCCATTCTTTTTTATCTTCATGAATGTTTATACTATCATGAAAAAAGTGACATGGCCTCAGATCCCTACCAAAAGAATAAAAAAGATTTTCTGCAGCCAAGTGCACCCACAGGACTCCTCAGAGGCACATAGGTTTCCTTGCGGTTGGCCATCAATCTGCTGACCACTCGGCCTCGTGCCCTTGTTGGGTTTTACCTGACCTGCTGGAATTCAGTACTCTGGGCACAGCCTGGGAACAGAAGCGGGAGCAATGGTTTGGAGTTTGTGAAGGAAACAAGCTAGATAAGGTGGCTTAGAATCCTCCCAGCTTCAAATCCCTCATGCCATCTACGTCCTACTCATTTACAGCTATCACTGCGGCTTCCTCCCCAGATCCACCTTCCTACTGTGGCCATTGCAAATTGTCATGCTTATTTCTGCTTTATGCAGTCATAAGCCCTGGCTTCTGCCAGAGGTTACTGGCCTAGAAAAACTGCTTTTAAATCTAATAATATGGGTGTTGTCCTCAAGACAAAGGAAGTTAATGACCACAGCAACTTTGCTGAATTCCACTTCACCTGACTACAGGACTTGGCATTTGAAACCAAGATTAGCTAGAAGGGCACATTGCCTCTTTGACCTCTATTCCTTCCTTGCCCAGAGTCGCTGGGGAGCCACGTGGACAGGATCAGAATTTCTTTCCCCTCTCCTCCACCCATGCTAAATAGTCACCTTGTTCTTCCTTATTATTTGCTCTTAAAGGCATCAGCCCTCTTGGACAGGAAAAAAACAAAAAAAAAAAAACAAAAAAAAAAACAACCAACTAGCTTCATGATAAGAAAATGTGTGGAAAATGACTATACTTTTTTTTTTCTTTCAGATTCCAGAAAAATAACTGCTACTCTGCTGGTAGAAGCATCACATAGTGACTCAGAGTCAGGTGTTAGATGGAGGTGGGAAGGGAATATAATGGATCTTGCACCTCATTTGGCTCAAGGAGATAATAATTGCATGGACTCTCAGCTTTATCGTCTTCTCCCTCCCCATCATCAGTTGTAGTTGACACAGAGATAAACAGGAAAATGTTCCCTGATGGGCCATAAATATTGGGCAGTAGCTTTTTCCTCCATATACTCCTGTTGAGTCTGATAATTAAACCTCATTGAGAGGGGTATTACATTTTATTTTTGTACTCTCTTTAATCTTTCTAAATATTTTTCCTTTTCTTCCAAACTTTACTTGTTTGGTATGAGATTGAGGGCATAACAGAAAGCAGAAGTGGTCAGGTTAAAATTGTCTACCTTATTCCCCCATGAGTGCAGAACTGCAGTAGAAAGCCTACTTTCTTGTTCTCTGTTGACCCACCATAAACTAAACATCCCACCAGACTCTATACCCATACGGGAGAATTCTCCAGTAATCAGATGAATCATGCAGTCAGAAGGTATGTCTAGCATTTAACCTAAAATGTTGATTTCTATAACATATTCTTAATACTCTCTCTTTATTCTTACTATTACAATAACTTCATGGCAATATATTTTTTAAAGATTTTATTTATTTATTTATTTATTTATTTATTCATTCATTCATTCATTCATTCATGAGAGACACACAGAAAGAGGCAGAGACATAGGCAGAGGCAGAGGGAGAAGCAGGCTCCATGCAGGAAGCCCGATACGGGACTTGAACCTGGGTCTCCAGGATCACACCCTGGGCCGAAGGCAGACGCTCGACCGCTGAGCCACCCAGACGTCCCACTTCATGGCAATATTAATATTGTTTTCAAAGGGACTTTGATAGATTATATAATTTTACTCATTCAATTTATAGAAGGTTTCACAAACAGTTCCAGAATTTAAAAATTATATTTAGAAAAAAAAATACTTGCATACTTCTCTACTGAGAATCTTAAAGTACACGCTCTGTTAAAATCACGTGGCCTCTAGGAGTTGAGAAGGGCACATAATTCTTTTATTTATGGAGTAATTGAGATCACACACCACATTCATTTGGATAAGCAGATTTCTTCATTGTGTTGTTGTATTTAAAAGTCTAGAGCTGATCGTGTTTGTTTATTTTTTATTTTAAGTAGGCTCCTTGCCCAATGTGACCCTGAGCCCAAGAGCCGCATGCTCTACCAACTGAGCCATCCAGGTACCCCTAGAGTTGATCATGTTTAGAAAGGATTAGAAAAGGATGATTAGAAAGGATTTTTGTAAGGTGGTATATGTTCACTATTTTGCTGGAATATTCAGGGTTGTGCCCCGTCTTACCAGACAAATGCTGACATTTCTTGACGTTTACTTAGAAGATGCCATGACTTGCCTCCTGGCCCTTTTGCCGGGTCTTGGAGTTCCCCACATCTACACTCCTGGGCCTTTTAAATGAGCCATGCAGGATCCTTGGGTGGCTCAGCAGTTTAGCGCCTGCCTTTGGCTCAGGGCGTGATCCTGGAGACCCAGGATCGAGTCCCACATCGGGCTCCCTGCATGGAGCCTGCTTCTGCCTCTGCCTGTGTCTCTGCCTCTCTCTCTCTGTGTCTCTCATGAATGAATAAATAAAATCTTAAAAAAAAAAAAAGAGCCATGCACATCTACCCAGACACATGTAGGGATGTCAAACAACATCACTAGGGGCATCACCCTTCCTCTTCAGAATTTCTCCCAGCCACCTTCACTTGCTTGTTCTGCTGGTGCTCTCTCATTGTGCCAGCTTCTTACTCAAGCCTGGAATCTGGGTTCCTATTCTCCACCCAGGCCCAGCATCATGTGGAAGTAAATTAACACTGGAGCTTGAGCTGAAATCTTTTAGATTTTTAAGATACTTTGTATTTTCATCTTCTTTTTTGGTTCCTGAAGCTTTGTGCACAGATCTTAACTTTCAGGGGAATGACAGTGTGCCTTATTAAATGGAGTGTTGTACTCATCTGGGCAGACCTTAATTTGAAATAGAAACAAGAGACAAATCCCTAGCTTTAGGAAAGAGCTTTGTAAAGAAACTAAAAAGATTTTGCCAGAGGAGAGAGGGTGCCACTGAATCTTCCAGGAGGAGTCACTGCCTAAAACATTTTGAAAAATATTATTCTTTGCTTGATCCTTCAGATTGTCACACAGTCGTACTATTTCTTTAGCCCTAAATGTAACATTATAGAATCCTGAGCACCAGAAATACTAACACGGCCTTAGTAGGGCTTGTTTACATTCATTTATTACAGATGACTGACAAAGTTTCTTATGTTCATTTATTGAGGGCTCTTAAAAAAAAAAAAAAACTTTTGTGTGTATAACTTTGTTTATTCTGAGACATTTTCTTCATTGACTATATGCTTGACCAGGTAGGCTCTGAGCTCATTCTGATATTGTATTCCTCTGATTCCAAATGTGTGTGTGTTTAATTTTTTAAATTGAGGTGAAATCCACATAACATAAAATTAACCGATTTGAAGCAAACTATTCAGTGGCACTTAGAACATGTAAGTGTGGGGGATCCCTGGGTGGCTCGGTGGTTTGGCGCCTGCCTTTGGCCCAGGGCACGATGCTGGAGTCCCGGGATCTAGTCCCGTGTCGGGCTCCCTGCGTGGAGCCTACTTCTCCCTCTGCCTGTGTCTCTGCCTCTCTCTGTCTATCATGAATAAATAAATAAATCTTAAAAAACAAACAAACAAACATGTAAGTGTTGGGCAGCCCGGGTGGCTCAGCGGTTTAGCACCACCTTCAGCCCAGGGTGTGATCCTGGAGACTGGGATCAAGTCCCATGTCAGGCTCCCAGCATGGAGCCTGCTTCTTTCTCTCTCTCTGTATCTCTAGTAAATAAATAAAAAAATCTTAAAAAAAAAAAAAAAGAACATGTAAGTGTTGTGCACCACCAACCCTACTGACTTCCAAAATATTTTCATCACTCCAAGAGGAAACCTGGTACCCATTAGACAGTCATTCTCCATTTCACTTCCCTCCAGCCCAGAAACCAGCAATTGGCTTTCTGTTTCCATGGAATTACCTATTCTGGATATTACATATAAGTGGAATTCATACAAGATGTGACCATCTGTGTTTGGCTTCTCTCACTTAGCATAATGTTTCTGAGGCTCATCCACATTATAGCACGTGTCAGTACTTCATTTCCTCATGTGTTTTTACTAGCATAAGACTCTAATTCTTCTTTCCAGACATGACTTGCAAGAATAAATGCAAAGATAATAATCCAAAGGGTCATGTTTCATATTTAACTTCTAGAAAGAAGTACTATGGAATACATAGGTTTACCCAAGATTGGTAGGATGCTTCCCTCCATCACATGGCATCCCCATTTGTTGGGACATTCTTGGTGTTACTGAGAGAAATGAATAGCCTACAGACTGTTGGAGATCTTCGACTTTGAAATTCTTTTATTTGAAAGAACCTCCTTTCATGGTCTTTAGCTCTGTGATTTACATATAAGAATAGAGCAGCTTTTGTGGGTAATGTTGCTGCCTTTTGGTATATTCTGCTCATGACCATACAGCGATACCTCCTACAGTCACTCAGGCTGCCTGTCCAGTAGAGCTAACACCTGCACAGCTGAAATCAACTTAGAGTCTATCACTGAAACTTCAGCATGGATCACTTATCTGGTTTCAAAAAAAAAAATGGCATTTTGGTAGTGTCAGGAAACAATTCCAGGGTACAACTGTGCTTCCAAAATACAGCAATCTAGTCAATGAGTAGGGCTTTGCCAACAAAGTATGCATCTGTGAGAGTATGTCGAAATGGGCTAACAAAAAGATGTAAAAGAGTCCCTAGAAGCTTTATGAGCTGAGTACTGTTGCTGGAACTGAATGCCTAGTTGGAAGTGCTTGGCAATGGACAGCTGTGTATAGATGTCATCATAATAGCTGCCTTCTTTTTGTTAGCGAGTTCTTAAATTTTAGTGGACCTTGCAGAATACAAAATGCTTTTCTTAGAGCATGATTACTACAGTTGATTGTTGAAAGCAGCACTCTTAACCTTTTCGATGCCAATATACACATGGGAAGTAATATTTCAGCAGCACACTGGGGACAATGATCAAAGCTGATCATGTGTGGAGATGACTGGACCAGAGATTCTGGACATTCTGGGCCCCACGAGCCACCCCTAGGGCCAAAATTCAGCATCTCAGCACACCAGCTTGAAGACTCTAATCTAAAACATTGTGTGCAATGCAATATGGTCCATAAGTATTTGTCATTCAAGATTCTGTTAGTCACAGAAAATCTGTGTTTGCAAAAACTGCTTTGAAATCCTGATTCACTGTCTTGGGGTACTGTCTTGAATATGGTGGAGGTAACAGAGCAAATATAAAGAAAATAAACTCTTGTGTTGTTTTCTTGAACCTGTTTGAAACTTGCCTGAGATTTTTGAACCATGCAGCAAGATAGACCTTGGTAGTTAGCAATCAAATAATTTTCCTAACATTCACACTGTATTTTGATAGAAAGTTTTAAATGTTGAATGTTCTTAGGATATGTGATATTAAGAGAAAGGGACTACGTATGTGGTAAATCTTTTAATAGTTTCCCACAATTCTCTGAACAGATGGATAGGACTCTATCATCCAGTGATTACTCTGAAATTAATAACAGCTATAGGTTTGAGTGGCACTCTGAGAACAATACAATATGGGATGCTCCAGTTCTTACTGTTCTTTTTGATCGTTGTTTTCAAAACAGACATTCAGATTTGGCCTTGCCTGCTAAGCACTGAGCCACAGAGTCCCTGAAGGCCTGAAATGACCAGTGCCTACAAATTAGGGAGAGGTACTGACAGCCCCTCAGAAACGCAAACCAAGAAGTTTATATCGCAACAGTCATTCTCAGTGTAGTACCTTTGATCAATAAACACCAAAGAGTGAAAAAAAATGCTTATTGATCAGAGCTAACTGCATCAGAAAAACAGGATATGACTATGGATGTATTTTATGCAAGGCAGAGCCTTCCGACAATAGAAAGAAAATGCACCTATATCATAGCAGATATCTTAAAGAAATCTGTTGATCTTAAAATATTTACCAGCCTGAAACATTTCCTCTACCTTCCTGATGAGAGCCTGCCATTCCCTTCTCATCAGGCAGGTCATTAAATTCAGATTATTTGCACATGGCAAGCAATTCTGAGTGGCTCCAAATGCCTTTCTTCTGCTATGTGGCTTGTTTCAAAAGCTTGAAAAAATGTGTAGATGGAGGGGACGGTGGAAGGATGGAGGGAGGAAGAGAAACATGAAGTGGACATGCTATCCAAACAGTTCACTATGTCTGACGTGAATAGATGAAAAAAGTGAATGAATGAAAAAGCATTTCTGCCTCATAAACTCCTCTTAATGCTTACTATTGCCTGAAAGCCCAGAAAAGTGAATGTCAGATCTGGGGTGTGGACAGGGGTCTCCTAATTCTAAGGTCAGGGCCTTTCTTTTACTCCAGGTTAATTTCCATGGAGAGATGGTTGGGGGGAAAATGGTGTGGAGTGTTCCCACAAAACACTCCCTCATATGGTCTCCATCTCAGATTCCCTCAGCATTCACAGCGATGTTCACGTGACTGACATAAGTGCTCAAAGATGGGAGAGAGAGCAGCCAGGTTTGGAGGTGCCAAGAGTGAGCACAGGGGTCACAAAGGTCTCTGTGAAGGTCACAGAACGTCTTAGATGCTTGTGTCTGCATGTGTGTGCATGTGGGGGCACACTTGCATAATTATCTGTTTCTCTAGTTACCTAATAAATTTTCTGACACTCTTTTTGTACTCTGGTTTCTTTCATTTGATTACAGACCCCTGATGGGTAAAGACTCTGTTAATGGTCTCTCTTGGGTCTTTTGACAGAGCAAAAAGACTAGACTAGACTACTTACAGAGCTCTGTATGCGGCGAAAGCACATTTCCTATTATTGTCTGATTTACATAAAGACATTGCTGGTCATGCAAAGTAATTGGTTGTGTAGAAATTGGTAATACACGCAGTATTATTTCTTCACATATTTGTATACGGAGGCACCTGTTTAAGTTTCATGAGATCCCCATGAATAGCATTTAATTAAAAAATCCCAGTGTTGCACAATCTCATTGCAGTATAGATAGCAAGAAATTTGGGAAATCTTCAAAATATGCTACTTAAAAATTCTTTTTGTTACAACATTGCTTTTACCAGAGTTAGAGATCACCCACTGGAGGAGAGGTCCTTCCTAAAAATTTATGAAATAATTCTACCTAATAGTATATCTTGCAGTCTTCCTTTGAATCTGGTTATCTTTCTACTTCTGTATTTTGATAATTTTAGACTCCATGCCACTTGTTTATATAAAGCTGGGGTTTCATAAGCTAATTAAAATAATTGTTTTATGATTCATATGTTGCAAATTTACCATAGAAAATCCAGAAATTATAGAAAAGTGTAGGAAAGAAAGAAGTATCATCTATATAGTTCAGGGATATCCACTATGACTGTTTTGAGTGCTTTGCCCTACCGTCTGATTCCCATAAGCATAAGCACATACAATTTTTCTTTTTCTTCCTCTCTCAATCTGTGTGGGCATGTGTCTATATACTTTCAAAAATACATTGCAATTATACTCTTTAATAGTTTCTGTTTTTATATAACATTTTACCCTAAGCATTTCATAATTTTTTGTAAACACACCTTTTACTGTATAAAAATATGACATCATTTATATGCATTAAAATTTAATTTCATAATGTGCACATTTAACTAGCTTAAAATTTTTGTTTCCAATAACTAAATAATTTCCTTATTCACAAATGTTTGCATCTATATTTATCTTGCTTGTTATACACTTCTAGAACACAGAATATTGGGTAAAAAAGGCAGAAAGCCTTTTTAGAGAAGGTTAAATTACTACAAATTGTGCATGGGAATGATTATCCAAAGTAAACTCATCAGCATTAAACATTATCATTTAAAAATTAGTGCTTCTGCTCTGAGAGGCAAATGATAATATCCTATCGCTATTTTAATTTGCATTCCTTTGATTGTTAGTGAGTTTGATTTTTAATAAGTTTATTAATATAATTAAGAAAATCCAGTTCATTAGCTTAAGTTTTAAGAATAAACACAGGGAAGCTACAGAAGCCAATATCCAAAGGATAGTGGTCTCTCCAGGTTCATACAGAAAGATAAAGCTCTGAGGTGCCTGGGGGCTCGGTCAGTTAAGGGTCTGCCTCATGATTTCAGCTTAGATCATGATCTCAGGGTCATGGGGTTGAGACCTGCAGAGGGATCCCCACTCAGTGAGAAGTCTGCTTGAGAGTCTCTCTCTCCCTCTGTCTCTGCCCTTTCCCTTGCTTGCGCTTGCTCTCTCAATAAATAAATAAAATCTTAAAAAAAAAAGAAAGATAAAACTCTTAGAATGACAACAGAAAGGGAAAAATCGTTCTTCAATCTTACATGTTTTCAATAACATTCTCATTTTGATATGGGTCATAGATGCTTTCCCAGGTAAAGACATAAGAAAGGGAAGGGGCTTTGGCTCCTTAATCAATATTTATTCTGATGCTCACTAACAGTAAATACTCAAATGATGATTACTATAGAATTGGGTCATACAGTTAGTTTATTGTAACCCAGCATTCTTGAACCAAAGAGAAATTACCTTCTCAGTGACTATATCATCACCTGTTTAACAGCCAAAGGATACTTCAACAAATAAGTGAGCATTAGATTGAAAAAGATCCTATAAGTTTGGGCACAGAGAGTATTCTTTCAAATACTTTGAAAAACCGGGACATCATTTCAGTTGGAATATCTGAAGCATGGATCTTTGATTTGAGCACTCAGAATAACAAGCTATCAGTTTAATCTTTCAATTAATGCATTAGCAATATATCCAAGTATGGAGTTAGGCCTCCCCTTGTCTAGGTCAGAAGAATATTCTCCAGATTCGTAGATGACAGGAATGAATGACCCGTTAGCATTGGTTATGGTTGTTCCCATGCTGTTTTACTTAGGAGCTAGCTAACAAGTATGCAACACAGAGATGAGAAATCAAAATACATGTGATTGAATGTGGCTCCACTACCTTTTGGAATTCTGTCCAGAAACACAAGTATAGTACTTGGGCAGCCTATGTGGAGTAAGAAATCTGTCAAAAGAGCCTAGAATTATGTGCTCACTGACTTTTGCAACATTAGCCTGGGGAGAGTAAGCTAGAATTTATGGTCTGACCACTACCACATAGGCAATGTCTTGCTTTGCTACAGTTAATTTTTTTCCTTCTATTTTCACTTATCATTAGGCCAGCAGAAGGCCCCAAACCTAACATGCCTGCTACTTGTGACTTCTCTTCTTTTATGCATCTTTTATGAGGTGCTTTGTAGAGGTGATCTAGTTTATAGAAGACCATTTAGAAGTGCCAGTCATGGAGACAAATTCCTGAGCTATAAACATAACATTGTGAAAACAATAGGAAATTAGGGCAAAGGAAACTTGATGTTAATGTTTCCCTTAAAAAATAGTATACACAAACATATACATAGATGACAGGATATTTGTGTTTATACCTTGGAATATAATATATGCAGTGTTAAAAGTTGCTTCTAAATTACCCAGTTCTACAATTCATGCTCAGTATGCAAAACTATTGCTCTAAGAGCTAACAGATTGATTAATCAATTAATAATTAATCTTAAAAATATTTGAGTTAATATTTGCTGATAGACCCATTCATTCATTCATCAGCACAACAAACATTTACTGATTCTCTCCTCAAAGTAATACATTATGCCATGGTGAATAGATAGGTGAATAAGGTATTTTCTTTTTCCTAAGAAGCACATAGAGATTTTTGATGACAGTTATTTAGAGGTTCCAGATCTTCCCTGCCTAACGGGTTAAGAGAATATTTTCTTTTGGCTGGGGGGAAACTCCGCATTTAGGGAATTGGGAAACATTTGGGTAGCTCTATTAAATGATAATTACCTCTTGACAGGTATCCATAAAGTTTAATCAGTGTCGCTGCATATGTTTAGATGAGCTTGAAAAGAGGAACATACTTGGTATGTTATGCATTTGAAAGTGCTAAAATATTTAGGAGATTAATAAGGAAACATAAAACTGGAGTGACCTTTAATCTTGTAATTGGGAACTGAAATACATATGCACCTAATCAAAGGGCCCTGTGCTGCGTATCTAAAAGTCAGGAACATTACTGATTCATTGGGTTTCCAAAATAGAGACTGCATGTTTGAGAGAGCATTTCTACAAGCTATAGCCATGTAAGATAAGGTGATAATGTATAGCAAGCAGTTAAAAACAAGGCTTTCCAGGTACACAGGCTTGAGTTCAAATTCTGAGTCAGTCATTTATCAATAGTGTGACCTGGCACTGGATCTCACCTAAACTTGCAATTTCCTTGTTCATAAAATGAGGAGAATGATAACACTCACTTTACAGAGTTGTTATGAGAATTAAATTAGATAATGTATAGAAAGCCTTAGGGACACGGCCCGGAATTGAGCAAGTGCTTAATTAATCGCAATATTGTCAGAAAAAAATATCAACATGATTTTCTTTTCAGGTCATGTCTCAAAATAACCAATTTAAGAGCACTTCAATATATTTCACTAGTCTGTGCTTCTCAACTATGTAATTTGGGAGGTTACTTTGTAGCTCACCAATGAAGCAACATGATTATGCAGTTTACCAACTAGTGTCTGGGATTAAACTTCTTTTGGTTCCCTCAGTCAGCCATTAATGGGCTAGTGTAAATAGAAATATCCTTTTGCTTCAATAAAAATTTAATAATAAAATGTAGCATAACTTGCATTTGGTAAGTTATTGGTAATGACCTGATAAGCAACCCATGAGCAGAACCATTTATCTCCAGTTTGTATTTAATTATTAGTTAGTGAATTGATGACCAGGTTCTGATTAAGATTGCCTTGCCAAATTCCAATATGTGTGAGAGGGGACTCCCACATGAACACTGAACTCTAGAATTATCCTTGGGCATACTCCCCATCCCAGTTTAGTCCCTTTTCATTCCCTCTACTGTGTGCAGGAGAAGAGTTCTAAGGAGAGAACCTGTAGAAAATGGCCACACAGAACCATGTTAGTCATCTTTGCTGACAAGTCAAGCACACACGAAAGAATATATTTAAACAGCAGATAGGGAGGCGATTGATTCACAGCATGTAGCAGTTTCAATTTTTCAGCACTGGAGTCGCCTGGCTGTTAAACACATGCATATTCAGGACTGGATGGAAAAAGTAAAAAGGGAGAAAATAACTCTTCAAGAGTTTCCAATGTATGTCAGGTACTGTGAAGACACTTTCACATGGTGCCATACTTCATCTTCACACAAAATCTCAGAATGCATTATTAGCCCATATTTTTAAGTCAGGAAACCCTGCCCAAAGAACATAAGTAAAATGCCTGCCCCAGGTCATGGAGCCAGCAAGATGTGGAGCTGTAATGTGAATAAAGAGCTGACCACAAAGCCTATCCTTCTTGTACTATGCTACACTGAAGGAATCATTTCACTTTTCTGAGAAGATTGATCAGTTCTTAATAAGTGTTTATTGAACACCTAGCTGCTGCCATGGGTGGGGCTAGCGCAAGGCACGGTGATGTCACTGTGAGAAGCAGAGTTAGACTTCAAGGAGTTAATCATTTCTCTGATAGCTTAAATTTTCTATATCCATTTACAATACACAGAATTCACAGAGTACTTAATGGTCTCATTAAAAGGGGACACCAATGTAAAAAAAAAACTATAAACCTTTTAGGGGAAAATACAAAAGAAAAACTTTGTGACCTTGGTTTAGGCAAAAATTTCTTAGGTTTAGTACCAATAGCATGATCCATGAAAGAAAAAAGGTGATAAATTGGACTTTATCAATATATATAAATTGTGCTCTGAGAAAGACACTGCTAAAAGAATGAAAAGACCAGCTGCACTCAGGGAGAAATTATCTGCCAGCCACACATCTGAGAGATGACTTGTATCAAGAATATCTAAAAAACTCTTAAAATGCAACAGCAACCCAATTAAAAAATGAACAAAAGATCTGAATGGACATTTTGCCGAAGAGGATATACAAATGGCAGCTAAGTACATGAAAGGATACTCAATCTCATTAGTCTTTAAGAAAACGAAGATTAAACCCACAATGAGCTATTGCTATATACCTATTAGGATGGCTACAATAAACACTAAACAAAACAAAAATGCAGACAAAACAACTGGCAATACCAAGCGAAGAGGAGAATATAGACCCACTGGAACTTTCATGCACTGCTGGTGTAGATGCAAAATGTTAACAGCCACTCTGATTCATTTGGTAAGATGATCCAGAAATTCCACTTCTAGATATTTCAGATGAAGTAAAAGCCTGTATTTGCAAAAACAAAAAACAGAAAACACCAAAAAACCCCTAACCTTGAATATATCATTCATACCTGGTCAAATCTGGCAACAACCCAACGTCCCTCAGCTAAGGAATAAACAAATGGTGGCACATTTATATAATGAAATACTACTCAGCAATAAAAAAGGAATAAATAATTGACAAATGTGAGAATGCATATCAATACATATCATGTATAATGTATTTGGATGAATCTCAAATGCAATGTGCTAAGCAAAAGAAGACAGATTCAAAATGCTCTATGCTGTATAATTCCATTCATCTAGTATTCTGGAAATGAGAAAATTACAGAGACAGAGTAGTTCTGTTCTCTGTTAAGGATGGGCGGAGAGTTTAACTAAAAAGGGGGTAGCATAATGGATTTTTTTGGTGACTAGGATGATGGAACTATCCCACGTCTAAATTGTGGTGGTGGTTATAATGACTTTATATTTGCCTAAACCCAAAAAACCAGAAAGTGAATCTTAATTGTACATAAATGTTTAAAATATGAAAATGAAAATTCAGAATAACAACAAAAGAGGCACTGGGATTTAGGAAGTTCAGCAAAAGACTATCCTTGTCTACCTAGCCTTGTAGGAGAGTGGAAGGCACCTGGATTTGGCTGCACTCTTATTTCTTGCAGCAAACCACATCTTGTATGCTCCAGGATTTGTGCGGGCTAGAGTTACAGCTACAAGGTCTCAGAGGCCTCTGCCCTTACTGGGACTGGCCAGTAACTCCCCAGAGTTGCTGAACTGCCTGTTTATGGGCACCTGCTACCCCCAGCTAATTTGGTGCAGTTTCAAATACGTTTTTCTTTCTACTGCCACCTCACTCGTTAATGGTAGATTCAATGGAAAAAATTATTGTCTGAGTTAATCCTGTAAAAGAGAGAAAATAAGGCAATTCTGGAAGTATGTTATCTTTTTAAGATGACTAGCATTCTGTTAAGCAATAATTTCCTAAATGGAATAGCAAAGATAACAAGATTCTTTTTTTTTAAATTTTTATTTATTTATGATAGTCACACAGAGAGAGAGAGAGAGAGAGAGGCAGAGACATAGGCAGAGGGAGAAGCGGGCTCCATGCACCGGGAGCCCGATGTGGGATTCGATCCCGGGTCTCCAGGATCGCGCCCTGGGCCAAAGGCAGGCGCCAAACCGCTGCGCCACCCAGGGATCCCAGATAACAAGATTCTAATTTACAATTAAGACATTAGTAAAAACAAACAGGATTCTTCTAAGACACCTTGACTACTCTTAGAATCTTCCCACAGTTGCCACCACGCACAGTCAAACTTTGCAATTTCCAAATGTCTCTCATGTACTTCAGGCAATGTTAAGTACATTTTAAAGTAGGGAAATTTCTGGGTGCCTGGTTGAGTTGTTGGTGACAACACCAAGAAAAGATGCCTTTATGAACTTTGTCAGAGGCAAATATCTACTTGACACACTGGGAATAACCTTTGTTTTTCCAACTGTCAGTCTGAATATCTAATATTTTAATTTATGTTCTGATATCTTTGAGAATAAATATGTTCCTGTCATCAAAATAGCTGCATCTACTCGGAGAGGAATTTGTAACTGCATCATTGTTCCCTATTGCCTAATCTGGAGTGCATATGCCATACGGGTGAGTGGTAATGTCACAAATAGTAAACGGGGAGGTCTTTTTGCCCATCATATCGCAGACTGCAATGATTTTATTTTCTTTATGAAAAAAAAAAAGAAAAAAAGAACTCTAGTTAGATGCAAATAAACCCAGTCCCACTGTTCAGAGTAGAGAAAGATTTTGGTTGTGGGGAAGCATGAAGTGAATATATGACTATGGTGTCTAGAAGTTTCTTCATATACTTATGAAGAAATGCCTTCCAAGTTAGAGCTGTAAAGATGTATCAACTTTTTTCACACAACTTTTTTCACACAATTCTCCTTTTGAGAAGATATTTTATAATGAAATTTACTTCATTACAGAAAAGTCTAACTACATTGTTTGCTTTTTTCCCCTCAACCTTGCAACTCAACAAATATTTGTGACTTTGCTACATGACTGAGGTTTCTAGAGAAAGTTTTATTTCCAAGCTTTTATCTTATTTCCTAGGAGTAATGAGTGGAAGCAACACTAGGAGAGCCATTCTTTGATGCTGGTTCCAACTTTGATTTCCCATTGATAGGTTTGTCAGACCCACTCACATGTACTTGCCTTCTCTTGATACAAATCAAGTAGGTAGAAAGAACTTTATTTTTGTAATTTTTAAAAATTTTATTTTATTTATTTTTTGGTAGAAAGAATTTTAGAGCATTAGGAACCTAAGGGGACCAAAACCACTTTGCATCTAGCCTGTGTGAGTGTGTATGTGTGTGTGTGTATGAGGGGGATGATTATTTAAAATATCTTGTAATGTTTAGGAGAATTCTACTCAATAATCATCTCACTTCCTGTTATTGGACAGAGGGGGCTAGCAAATGAGCTGGCACATAGGTAAAGGAAGTACGCTTTTACTTGGTTACAAAGGTGTTATTCACTTCTCAGGTAATATGTTAATAAATGGCAACAGAGTTTGAATGTTCCTAGAAGATCCTTAGCCAGATTATGAGGTATCAAAGAGGTATAAACTTATTATGGTGCTACAAGGCTTCAGTAAACAATACATTTTGGACTAGAGAATCAATGTCCATGATTCATTGGTTCTGTCTTCATTCAGAGAAGGAAAGGCATTTTCTAAGATACATTACCTGAGTTTAAATTTAGGGTTTAGGAACGCCTGGGTGGCTCAGTGGTTGAGCGTCTGCCTGCTTCTCCCTCTGCCTGTGCCCCTGCCTCTCTCTCTCTGTCTCTCATGAATAAATAAATAAATCTTTAAAATAAATAAATAATAAATAAATTAATAAATTAATTAATGTAGGGTTTAAAGCACTTTTCTGCATATGTACCACCTAATCAAATTTGGTATCCCATTACATAGCCATGAAAATGTATTTGTTCCTTATACAAGTGGTATTTTTTTACTTGATACAACAGTGAAGCCAAGTAAGAAAGCCATTTGGCTAATGGGCACATTCTAGTTATCAATTCAATCATTTAGAAATAACAGCTATTCTGAATTACCTTGGATCAAGAACAAGAGATTTATTGATCATTTGTATTTTCCCTCTAGGAACATGTCTTACGTTCTAACCAACCTTGACAGAACTTACACCTATGGACTCCCACATCCTTCTGAACTCATAAATTTGCCATAGCTCCAAGCGGACCAAAAAGAGAGAACGTTCTCATTAAACTTTCTACTTGGGCTTCTGTTGCCTGTCAGTGTAACTGTTCATCTTCCACCCCACCCCCCTCCCCACAGCAGTGACTACACTCAGCCACCTCATAATTCCGTAATGAATCACGAATCATGAGGCCATCTAATTACAGACAGGAATCATGCTCACATTTTGCTGGATCTCCAGGGGGTGTTTTTAGGTACACATAGTCACAGTGATCAAAGGGTGATACGAAACTAAATCTGATGACCTCAGCACTGGATGGGATCCCAGTTCCTTTCAAAATGCCAGGGGGAAGGGTTTTCTGAAGTGGGTCAAGGTTCTGGCCTCCACATTATCTGGTGATGGTTCACTCAAAGGCAGGATACCCAAAGAGATCCCACACTTGCTTTCTCTGGCCTTTGTAGAGCATGGACTACTAAGCCTTCCTAATTCACCCCCAAGCGGTCAGTCTTGCACAGACCAAGATCCATTACTTATTTTACCTATTTTCATGTATCCATGTTTTAATAAATCTGGTGGTGAAGGAAACCAATATGAGGAGTCTTTCCTGATTTGTATTCATTATTCACTCTGTTATGTTTTGGGCCCTTTAGGTAATTTGGAACAAATCAGGAAATAATTATTTTTCTTTTTTTTTAATCAAAAAGTATGTTTATCTAGGAATAGAATTATAAAACTCATTAAATCCTCAAAATGTGTTCATTTTACATATTTATAAAAGTGTATTCAAGATGCATAAATAAAAATGAATGCTTTTTTTTTTGTATTTATGCCAACCTAAATTAGACATTTGTAAAACATTAACAAAGAACTATTTGGGGGCAGCCCTGGTGGTACAGCGGTTTGGCACCGCCTGTGGCCCGGGGTGTGATCCTAGAGATCCGGGATCGAGTCCCACGTCGGGCTTCCTGCATGGAGCCTGCTTCTCCCTCTGCCTGTGTCTCTGCCTCTCTCTCACTCTCTCTGAATAAATAAATAAATAAATCTTAAAAAAAAAAAAAAAAAAAGAACTATTTGGGAGGACTACCCCAGTCACATCTTTGGGCTTCAGAAGGTATTGGCAATGCCTACACCTGAGTGTGGATGCCTTCCTCGGCTGTGCAGACAAGTATGCTTCTATAATTAGTCACTCTGTTTAGTGAAAAGTATGCACTATACTACATAATTGAAAGGGAGAAGCCAACTTGGAAGGACTGTAATCTATTTAGGGTTAATTTAGGAATATGATGATGGGACCTAATGCTAGTGAGGTTATTTGGAATTCAATGACTTGAGTAGACCAGGGTTTTGTAAAGGAAAGGGGCACTTATGTTTAATGCAGGCTACAACACCATTTGGAACTCCGAAGCCTAAAAAAAGAGAATGTTTTTATTGCAGCATACCTTGCTGTTGAAAACTGAGGTAACTGTGTATATAATAAATGCAGGTATCTCTTCTCATGCACTTAAAAATGGAGTTCTTTCATTCCTTATCTTTTAAACATAGAGTGATTCCATTTCCCAAAGCATCTCCTCTACTTCATGTAATTTACTTTTGGCTGAGTTTTATCCCAAACTATTGGTCCTATATGAGAACTCATCAGCACTAGGTTCATTGTCTTCAAGGCTATGTTTGTACTCCTGTTTTCCTTTGTTCCTCTTAAGACTATTTATTATTTTTCTTTAAGGGTTAGAGATGACTCCAGTGCCCAATAGTCTTTTATTTTTGAACACAAATACACTAGCTTCTATTTTCACACCTGAATAGTTTGCTAGAGTTCTCAGAATGACTCTGTTGGACATGGAGCTGGCTACTGAGAAGGAAAAACAAACCATAATTGGTCTCCTCTTTTGTCTCCACAGATGCTGTCCAGTGTATGCTTGGTTTAAAATATGCAGTTGTTATACACATTCCAAAGTGTTTATTTACTTTTTTTATTGACGACTTCATTAAATCAAAGGTGTTCCTTTATGGCCTTGTAATCCCTACTAAAAAAAAGCCAACTAAATATTGAAAGAAAACATTAGTTTCCCCAATCTTTATTCTTATGAATATATTCAGCATTTACTTTTATAGTTCAAGACAGAGTCTGCATAGTTATCCACTTACAGTATTTTCAGAGTACCTAATATCATTCTATATGCAACCTAGGTACTTGATAAGTGTTCATTGTTTTAAATGGTTTTAACCATAAACACAGCTTGATTATTATGAAACCTAGAGGTCACTTACAGAATATATATCAGTACTACTATGAAGAAAAAACGCATTTTATTAACAGATATAATTTTACTATATGGCTGATGAGTTTTGGGTTAATTCACCCTCTGGGCCAGAATGATAACAATTGTTTTAAAATCATAACTCTAACAGAGTTCTTTTTTGTGCTCTAAAGCAAGCATTTTTGGCAAAAGATTAGTTTTTACAGAAGAAAGAATTTTGCCTTTGGGATCATATTGGTTTTCTCACTATTTCAACCTTAACTTAGCTAAATTGAGCCACTTCTAAAATCCATCACATAAAATGTTCAACCTTAATTCTTCTCTAGCCTCTCAGGGAAAATTTGGTGGAGTTCTTTCTTCACAAAGACCCTGGACATATCCCAAACTCTACGTGTAAAGGGGTGTCAGCTCAATCAGCACATAAATAAATCATTAAGCAAGAAATAGTTGTCTTCTTAAATTTTACCTTTGCACTTCATTAGGCTTTCCTTGGTTCAGATTTCCTTTGTATTCACAAAACATTTTCTTTCTTTTAAAATGTCTTAAGACCGCCTACAGCATGTTTACCTGAATGGCAGGAGTAGTGGCCTGCTCCAGAGGAAGAAGACCCATTTTCTTTCTATCTATCTATATATCTTTTTTTTTTTTTTTTTAATTTCTGAAGTTATCTTCTCAGCATTGTTATAGGGATGGGCACGTTTGCTCTCAAAAGAGAATTGCAACTGCAAAGGAATTAGAGTAGAGAAAAAAATAGTTCTCTTTTGAAATGCCATGTTCTTGGTCTAGCAATCTGAATTTTGTGAACTGATAAGTACTGGTATTGTTTAAATAGATTCATATGAAAATATTTTTAAGTTTTATTTTCATTTCAATTAACTATCAAGTGCTATGTCATTGTGCTAAGAACTATAAGGAATAAAAGTAATCCATTTTGAATCCAAAATAACAGGTTGGAAAGTACTAGGTGGTGGTTATGAGGGTGTTCACTTTTTAAAAAGTCACTTGTTAAACAGTACATATGTATTCTATGTATCTTTCTCTGGGTACTTTTTTTTTTTTTTAACTAGAAAAAGCGAAAAGAGATGTTGGAATCTGATCATTTCCTTTTCAAATCTGGGCTTCCTCATCCTCAAAGTTCCCAATTGATTTAAATAATTGATTGTGTGCCTACTATCTGTTCCAGGCATTGCAGTGGGGAATCATCGCTGAACAAGAGGTAGATTGTTCAGAACGTGGATATTTAACAGATGTGAGAGTCTATAATATTTGACTCTGTCCTTAAATATGCATAGATTAAATGTCTTGGTTGACTGTATTTGTAGGAGTCAAGATTTTTTTTAACCTATGGAGATGTTGGGGATGAGAGAGATTCAATTTCTTATCTCTATTTCCAGTTGTTGAACTTCATTGCTTTGGAAAGATTGAACCTCTGAACAGAAAACCAGAAGGAGGCTTAGGAAAGAGCAGGAGTTTCATGTGCCCTGGCCAGTTACAAATCTATGAGGTCCTGGTCCACTGCCCTGGGTTAATGTATCAGAGCTCTCTTAAAAAAAAAAAAAAAATTTGAGGGGGGGAAGGGATTGGTGGGGGGTTGGAGGGACAGAAGGAGAGGGAGAGAGAATCTTCAAGCAGACTCCCTGCTGAGTGGAGCCAGATGCAGGGCTCTATCCCACCACCCTGAGATCACAATCCCAGCTGAAATGGAGAGTCCCACATTCAACTGAATGAACCATTCAGGTGTCCCCATATAAGAGCTTTTCCAAACAATCTCCACTCTTCTCACACTTCTGCTTCCCTCTAAACATCCAGTAAATAAATTTTTTTAAAAAGCCTTGATTTAGAGTGTCACTGAACAATAGTCCAAGAATGAATAAAATAAAAATAATTACACACATAAAGAAAAGGACATGCTTTGAATCCACTGATTTGAAATACTTCTTCCTGGGGACACCAGTCTAACCTGTAATTGTATTTCTAACTTTTATAAATGGATTCTTTTTTCATGTGTGCCATTTCTCCAAGGATGGAGCATGGGGGTGGGGGATGGAGGTCTGGTAATGGCAGTGTTCTGAGGGAAATGATGCTTTGTGTTAATCCAACATCATCATCTGAAAATCTATCTTTTGCTGCAGAAGAAAAAAAAACTATGAAAATTCAAACTTGAATTTGTTTCGATTACTACAAAGAGGGTACTGATAACAGGCTAAATGATCCCGAGGTGACCATTATTTTGCCATTTCACACTATTTTCTATTACTTTTTCACTTGGAAAAGTTATCTAGAGTCTTGGAACAATGTTGCCAAGAAATGCCCTGCTGATGAGAGGCTGCTCGCAGAGAGCTGAAGGTCAAATAGGCCCACATAACACTGATTTATAAAGCCCTATGCTGCATTCCAGGTCCAAATATGCTGCATCCCAAGCACTGTCTCCAGGTGCACACAATGGTATACAGACTGAAAATATAAACACTGTAAACCCGAGTGTCAAAGACATGGATGACATCCTTTATCCCCTTTTTCTTCTCTTTGTAAAATGTTCAATTATTATCACATATTTCTTAAGCATCCTAATGCACCAATGATAGGAAATAAGAGCTATACTTATTAGGTCGCTTAAGAAACTGCTAGAAAAGCCAGAGGCATGCAAGTGTCAACTGCTATTCTTTAGATCAGCCTATGTCTTAATAAATTCATAAGGTAAAATAAATCTGGTAATGAAAGATAATTTCCTTATGTCTGAAAGGAAGAGGATAAAAACTAGAAAAAGTTCACTGTTTCATTTGGTCTCAGAACGAAAAGGGTGACTGTGATGCTGTGGCCTGATTTTTAGCAGGTCCTTCTTGTCATTTTAATGCATGACACTGTCCTTGACTACCCACTTGCTCAGCATGTTGCAGGTAGTAAGTTGGCCTGATTATTACGGAGGACAATTGCTGCTGTGATATCTAGTTTCTTCATTCATCAGAGCAATTCACTTTCCCATACCCAGGGCCCTTATACTCTCAGTGACTCACAAAAGTGTCACTGTCATTGTCATTCCAGGCATGGTAATATTATAAATTGCGGCCTCTAGTAAAAAATTAGTTCTCTTCATTTAGTATGAAATGGGATCCTTTACTTTAATCAGAAAGTTAAACAAGTATAAAATTTTCCCCTTCTGGTCTAAAACAATCGCATAGCAGAAACAAATCTTTGTAGTTCTTACTTTTGTGTTTAATTCTTCATGTGAGGTAAACTAAATACGGCTGTATCCTTAAATGAACTCTCAAGTTCTTCTCTAATGACCTTCCTGGCTGTTAATTAGACTTTCAAACTAGTACCTTGGGTTGGACTCCAGTGATGATAGAAAAACTCGAGCTGAATAAATCCAAGAGCGCAGTCAGTCATGTATTTTTCATACTATGCTTTTCCCAGGAGCAGTTCAACTTAAGTAAACAAACCCTCGAAATGGTGTCTCAGTTATAATAACATCCTCACAGGCCTAGATGAACACAAAATCAATGCAAATCTATAGAAATTCTGCGCTCTCCCATTATAACGGGAGATGCATTTTGCAAGATAACAGAGTAGCTTATTACAGACAGGGCCGCAGATGTCCCTTTGCGCACTGGTGTGCCTCAGTTTCTCCCTGCATGGTTGTCTCCTGCTCCCTGTCAGGATGGAGAGAAAAGCTGCAGCAGCCCGGGACAGCACAGCAGGGTAAAGGTGCCCCCTGTACTCCTGGGCTGCAGCCATGGCCCTGCCAACTCGTTCTGAACAACTAGCTCCTGGCCACAGCTCCTCCGACCTCTACTTTCTCTTTTTTGTTTTCCATGGTACTTTAGGGATACATTCATTTTAATATTTAGCTTGCATTAGAAAATCTATGGCTATTCTTCAGTAAGATCTCTAAGTATGCCAGGCACTATGCCAGGTGATTTACGTATCATAACATCATGCAAGTAAAGAATTACTACACCCACCCTGCAGTTCTCCACAGAGCACCAGGCTGTGTGGTGCTGAGCCATATTCCAGGACATCTTTCCTCCCTTCTATACTCTCACTACAAAGTGGCACTTTAACAAACAAGGAAACCGAAGCCTGGGGAAGTTAAGGTTACTCAGCTAGCAACAAAGAGACAAACAAACAACCATTCAAGCTGGCATCTAAAGCCCATACTCTTAGCCACTGTCATATGCTGCGGCTCTTAGGGGCACACATTCTGTCTTTGGCTACTAGTCTGTGGGCACCGTGGGAATGGGGACAGTGATTCTAGGCAATCATGGTCTCTCTTGTGTTTTGCACAATGTTGGAATTTAGCAGTTACATTATATGCATATTCTTATCTTTATGAAGAATTTATCATCTGCTGTATGCCCAAAGCAAAAGCCCAACCCCCTCAGAATCAGTTGGCCATTTAGAAAACATTTTGGGGGGCTTATTCTTCTTTGTCAGAGAAAAGGTGCTGCGGGGTTTCTCTATTTCCAGACTAAAGCTTCTCTCTCTCCAGACTACCCAAAAACACACTATGCTGAGGGGGACAGGTTTTGTTGCAGGTAACGCACTCACCCTGGGCCACTGCTGACTGAGCCCGGCCATCAGCCAGGTTATGGCTCTGGGAGATAAATCAATGTGAGAGCCCCGTGGAGAGCCAGGAGTGGAGGCAACCAAGTCAGTGAGGAGGGTGGGGTCACTGGGTGGCCCACCAGAGTTGCTGGAGTGTCCCCATTGAGGACCAGGAAGGGCCAGGCTGCAGAATGCTGAGTCCACCTCCTGGACTTCCTTCCATCGAATCCCCATCACTGTCTGCGAGCCTGCTGCTGAGTCAGGGAGGAGGGGGGGCTGGTAAAAAAAAAATGGTAAAAACACATTATCTCAATCTTTAAGGAACTATGATCTAATGAGGCAGATGCAGGTGATTATAACCCAAGACTAAATATGCCTTGATGGGCTGGACTCTATATCAAAGGACTCTCTAAAAGGGGCTCCTGGGACATTGTCACATGTTCTCGTTACAGGTCTATATGACAAAGCTGGGGATGGAGTGAAAGGAGAGGAAGAGAAAGACAGTGGAACATGGGAAGACTAAAAAAGCAAAAACCTATTATAATTCTATTCCCATTTGAGTTCACATATTTCAGTAATTGCCTACAGTGCTAAGAGAACCTAACCTTTTTCTTAATTTCATGTTTAATAAAAACTATCTCTTAGTATATCTTGAGTGAGTTCAGTGCTCCTTAGAGTGAGGGACAACTAGCAAATGAGTTATAGCACTGCATAACGAGGAGGGGCACTGTGCAATGTCTTCAGCCCTGAATTCACTCCTTTCCTTCATCCAAATCAGGAGCTGGCTTTATAATGTGCACCCTGGATGTCCCAGTGCTGGATCTGGCCCTCAGCTACAAAGTAAATAGGAAATCAAATCAAATCAACCACAGGCTTCCCTTTGTATAGACAAGACCTGCATAAGAAGGGGACCTTCTCTCTTTTTCAGACTGTGGTCAGTCCAGACCTAAAATTACAATGGAGAAGGCCATATCCTTCCAGAAACTTAACTGGTCATTTTTTTCCCAGCCCATGACCAAGCTGCCTATACGATGGAGGTCACCGAAAGACAGCTATGAGCAATTGCATATCTTGCCCCTCTAGATTTCCAGGGTCATAAGGGTTGCAGAACTGGCCTATAGTGTGGTATTTTGTCTGGATAGGTAGACTGGATGCTATCACACATAGTCCATTACTACCCTGAACTAAATGGCCACAAAAACAAATTATGTCCCTGAACTTAATAACAGCTTATACTTCGTGAATGTTCATGGTGTGCCAGGCCCCTTGAAGGCATGTCTTCTTCTTTACCACTTCCTCTGAGGTAGTGGGTGATAATAACTATTATTAGTCCCATATTACAGATGAGGAGAGGGTTATTTGAGAAAACAAGTTACTTGTCCCAAACAACATGGTCAATAAGTGGTGAAGTGATGGGATTTGAACCCACTCATTTGGACTAGAGATGTTGCTCTATTTATTGCTTCAGTACACTGCTTCCCAGCATTAGAAAGAGTATTTTACTCTCTTTCAGAGAGAATGGAGTGAAACCAGAGTCCTTTCTATAGTAAGCGCCGGTAAACAGCTTGTTCTTTTGGCAGGTTTCTACCCAGGCCCCAAGATTTTCTTGGATATCTGTATCACGTCTTTCTCTTTCCACCTCTGGAATTCTCCTGCAGTGATTATGTGTTTTTGTCTCTGCAGAGGTTCTCTGGTTGAAACTCATTGACAGAGAGCAGTGATGTGAAATGACTTCCTCTGCTTTCCAAAGCTTAGCCATTCACTAGATCAGTCCTTAAGCAAAGCAATGCATATTTCAAATTCCATCCCCTGAGTAGCCACAGTCTGCAGTTTTAGCCTGCCGAGCCAAATTAATTAGAGATGAATATCATAATAGGACAGCATTGATCGTAGCATATCACTAAGAAGTGCTGGTCTGTGTTAATTAACATGATTTGCCATCAGCACTCAGTATATTTATATACAATCAGCATGGGCATTTGTCCACATAGACCAATACATTCTTCAGTAGAACTCACCTCAGAAATGCTCCATGTGTTCAAATGTTTGTCCTACCTCTGCCCAACACACACATTGGTGGCCTAATTGCCTCTATTTGGCTGTTTCAAAACATAAAGGTGCAACCTTTGGAAAATCTGAATATTTGATAGTGGAGAAGTAGAAATTGTTGATATAAATGTGAGAAGCATCCTGGGAGATGGACTAAGAAAAGATTCCTTGGCAAGTCCAGCCTGCCGATAGAAAGAATCTGAGTACTTCTCTTATGTTCATGTAGTTCTAATACTGATGCTACACTTGCCATTTCCATGAATAGAACTTTATTTAAAAAAAAAAAAAACAACTTAAATAGCCTCTTTTAAAAGGCAAATATCTCCTGAAAAGCTAGGGGTTTATAGGTCATTTATCTACTTCATCAAATTTGTCCAAATTTCTTTTCATTACATTTAATTCAGAAAAACTGAGTTTTGGGCTGCGACTTTTGGCTGGGGATGTCCAGGGAGGGTGGTGTGAATTTTGTAGCACTGGGTCATTCCCAAATGTAGGAAAGAGATACAATTCTTCCTTTCCTCCTCCTCCTCCTCCTCTTCCAGAGAGCTTCATGGGGGCATCTTCCCTCTGCAACTCAGTTGGGTGATAATCCAGACCCAGCTTCAGCTCTGCCATAGATTCAAGAACCTTCTGTGAACTGGCTTGAGCAGTTAACCAATGCATGTAACACGGTTTCTAGAGGAAACTGCTTTGAATGTTGAACGTCTAAGTTACAAACCAACCTTTGGAACAGAATCTATTTGAATTTGGGGACTCTCTGTGCCTGCCTCCAGGCTATATCTTCACCCTCCACCCCAGGACACACTCATCAGACACAGACTGTTCAAGCATGGCAATCAATGCATGTCAAAACAGAAGGCCTGAATGCAGTACATGGCTCCGCACACAAAGCCAAAATATCTGGATGAACTGTAGACTAAGTAAGCTATTCAGATGTTTTAAAATAATTAGTGGGGGAGACAACACATTTGTGTGATTGACGTTTTTACCTTTACATATATATATATATATGTAGTATTGAGTAGCCCCAGTCATTGTAACTGCAGTCTTGCTTGCTAAAATGTGCCTTTATTCCTGAGAAGCTGGGAGTGTTGAACTCAGTGGGTGTACTTAAGACTATAGGGGATTAGCTCTGTGTTGTCTTGTAAGATGTGGACTTGGTGTGGATCAGGTGAAGGGGAGCAAGGTGAGTGGCCTGGCTATATATATTCCTTTTTATCCTCTCCTTCCCTTTTGGCAATCTACTCTGGATCGGAGGCTTGATCTCTGCTCTGATTTCAGCTATTTTAATCTTCTTAACTTTCTGTCCTCTTTCTTATATGTGTCCCGTGAAATCTGATTCAAAAGCAGGATGTACTCTATCGCAGTTCTTCCCAAAATACTATCAGGGCCACAAGCATAGGAACACATTGGATATTTAATGTGAATGCTGATTCATAGGCCTTCTTAGCTCTTGTGACTCAAAGTTTCTGGAGACTACGTGCTGGGAATCTGCCTTTTAAAGAAACTGTATAGGTGAGTATAGTGCAGACTTATGAGGATTGCTGCATTATAGCCTGTTCTGATTATTGTGGCTCACGAAACTTTCACTCTTCAATTTTATTAATCTATAGAATCTAGAAATCAAAGTGATGGTGGAAAAGGTATAAATTGAAGTATCTAAGTGCTTCTGGAAATGGAATGTAAGCAAGTTAGGAGCTTGATAACCTTTCATCATAGATGAATCTATTGCTCTAGAATCTATTCTTAAGTATGTCGGGCATTTTTCTATCTGAAATCTGATTTCCATAGGAGATCAATAGGGGAATATTTACACTGCCAATATGGTAACCATTTATTATTTGATTTTTACAAAATCCTTGCCTCTAAGCACTTGGCATTCAAAACAAATCATTCCTTCATTAGCCATAATGATACTTTATTGCCTTTGTTCTGAAGTATTCATTTTATTTCCATTATCCCTATTGTATAAAGCAGGCACAAAACTAGCAAACACCAGTTTATCACAGTGGAAATTGAACAGAGAAGCTAAATAAATGCAATCTGAGGAGTTTCCCCTCAGATTAGCAACCAGAAGCGTTCATCTTCTCTAAGAGCCCCCAAATTAGTCTGTGGGGTGGCAGTTTGAGTTACGAATGTCTAGAATGTAGAGCTATAACTCTTCTAAAATCATTGATAAGCTTATTTATTTCTATTAAACCAATTACCAAGTGAGTTGTTTGGCATCAAAACAAACCACCCGATAAGTGAATTTTTTCCACATTTTCATGGGAAGGGTAGAGAGAAATGTAGAGACTGTGGGGACAGAGTACACTTTAGAACCTCTGGAAAATGCTGGCTCAGTGGAAACACAGGTACTTACTTCTAGGAATAAGAAAAGCTTCATGAAGGTGTTTTTAGCTTCTGAACTCAACTCACCAAGAAAATGGGAGGTTAAACAAGTTGCTTAAGGACCAGGAACCTCAAAGCTAGACTCAAATTTTACCCTGCATAGTCGGGTTTCACCTGTCAGTCAATGATTAGCAGTTTGTTACTGCTGGGGACTTGTTAGCAGTTGTATTCCTCTAGTCTGGATGTGTGTGAATGGCCTTTGCTACTATTTAGTTTTCCTGTTTTTTTTTTTTTTTTTTTTTTTAGTTAATTGAGTGCTGCTCCCACTCTTGTTTCAAACTCAAGTGTTCAGTTGGATTTAGGCTCTCAGTTTCCATGAAATGGCCCCTCTCTCCAATGCTCTGCATGCAGAAGGACCTTCATCGATGCTGGTGGACTGTCTAGCATATGGTTAGTTTCCAGAATCAGGCTTGGGTGCATAGGATGGCAGATATTCTAACATGGCTCCAGACCCCACTTTTCACATTATCCTGGATACAATTAGCGCTTGAGTCTAGCTATCTCATCTCTCCTGGCTCACTGAGGAAGCATCTCATTTATCTTATCTTAAAATTATCTTAAATTCAGCAACTCTATTGTCAAATTGTGGCTCTCTGAATGTGGTTGCCAAAAAGTCATGTGACTATGAGGTCAGTCTTACAATTTCCAATTATTGTGAGGTTCTGAAGTTTTTTTTTTTTTTTTCCTTTTTAGAGTTTTGTTCAAAAGATGTTAATTTCTTAGAACTGAAATGCACTTTCCTTTCAGGCAAACCTGACCTATAGAAGCTGCCAACTGAGAAACTACAAGGTGGCTGTTATTCTCCATCGGTGACAAAGCCTGCAGTTTATTAAAGGACAAACAGACAATCTTTTTCTGGAAATAAACCTACACAAATGGTATACAAAGTCACATGGGTCTCCCCATGACTATAAAAGCAATATACTTTATATTTACATTGCCTTCACACGATTAATATCAAGCATTCTTCTTTACTTTTATCTGTAAGTACACTTAAATTCTTGTCATAAAAAGTAGAAATGTTTTATGAGTGTTTAAATATACACATAAAGCTTAAAAGTATTACTCTTTTTATTTTAAAAAATTTTCTTCAATACAATAACTCATCTCAACTTGAAAGGTCTACCAAACATAATACCTATTATGCTGTTCTTTGTTTCCACTTTTCATCCTGAAAATGCTTCCATTTCCAAGTAAAATCCTCACTGCATCTTTTAAAATCTTTTTACAATGTAAAAAGTCTTCAAGTGTTAAAAAAAAAAAGGTAGACAATATGACTGTGAGCAGCTAAGACTCTCATGGAACAATGCAGTGTGAGGCAGAGGGTCTGTTTTCCCTCGGAGGTATAAAACAGACTTCATAAAGAAAGAGTCCATTTTTGGACCTTGTAGCTTTTGTCCAATGTAAGCATAATGCCTACAGTCCTAATTTGGTCAGTAGCTGTCTAGGTCCTGGGTTTGGACAACCCCCTTCTCCAGCCTCTGCAGTGCTTTCTGCAGACATTTACCTGATCTTAGATCAGAAACTTGGTCACACACTCTTGTGGTACCTTAATTAAATCTTGCAAAATACTCCAGGAATTCCGTTGCTGGGAAAGACTTGGGTATCTAAAGTAGCTGCCCAATCACGTAAATTTCAACTTTTCTAAATATCTCATCAAGCATTCTTTGCTCCTTCCCTTGCCTGCACCCCCACTGGCTGCCCCAACAGCCCCACTCCCACAACATGGATATCTTTGATCAGTCCCGACTGGTGCTTACCAAACAGTCCAATATACCTACTGGGATTGACTCTTTTCTCTGAACTGACTACTGCTGTCTACTAGGCTGGAGCACCATTATATTGATGACCCCTACTTTCTCAAGCTCTTGGGTGGATCTTTGTCTGAATTGGACATATTGGTAAGAACAGTATTTGATCTGAACTCCTCCCCTGGTCAGTTTCCCTCCCCTTCTCCCACTTCAGTGTACCCAACCCCACATTATTAATACCTGGGAAAACATACTCTGTCCAGGTCTCAGAGGGTCCTCTTTTGCCCTTTATTCAGGCACTTGTTGCCTGGGTCCCTACAAGCCTTGGCTAAGGGCTTGCCAATGTTAGGACACATTTTAAAGAACTTGTAAGTATCCAAGGGAACTCCGATACTTTCTCTGACTGGACAAGCAATGCAAATTTATGTGGTTGCTCATTCTGAAGTCATGTGCCAAAACACGATCCCCAGGGGGCTGGCACCCTATACCAGGCATTAGTAAATTACAGAACAAAGGTCCAGTAAATCCCATTCCCTGTTCTTGTGTGTGTGTGTGTTTGTGTGTGTGTATTTTAAGATTTATTTATTTACTTGAGAGAGAGAGAGAGAGAGAGAGAGAGAGAGAGAGAAACAGAGACAGTAGGAACAGGAGGGGCAGAGGGAGAGGGAGAGAAAATCCCAAGTAGACTCCAAACTCACTGCTGAGCCTAACATGGGGTTCCAGTCCAGAACCCTAGATTATGATCTGGGCTAAAACCAAGAGTTGGACACTTAACTGACTTTGACCCCCAGGTTCTCCCTCCTCCCTTTTTTGTAAATAAAGTTTTATTTGTACACAACCATGATCATTGCTTATTAATTTACATGATGTTTATACCTGTTTTCCTCCTATATCAGCAGAGTTGAGTAGTTGTGACAGAGACCGTATAGTTCACAAAGCCAAAAATATTTGCTATTTGACCTTTTATTAAAAAGAAATTGCTAACCTCCGCGTTAGGCTCATCCATTACCTCATCTCTGTGCTCAGATCCTAAACAGAGTCGTACTTGAGAGGCAAGTACTCATTACTCAGGAACCAACTTGGTTGAAGTCCACATTACTTTTCAACAAAAGGGATGGAACCTATTTTCAAATTAGTGACATCTGACAAAAAGCATTAGTATTTGTAGAGGACAAAAAGCCCTCACATAGCTAAACTCAAAGACTTCTAGAAGAAATTACTTTAAAAAATGCAGCATAGAGAGAGGCAAACTTGAGATTAATTATTAACAATTATTGCAGCCCAAGAGGAACTCAGAAATCCTGATCCCACTCCTTAGCTGGTGCTCTCTTTCCAGCTCATGTACTCTGACCACACCCTGCCGCTAGACAATTCATCCTCACTGTTATGGAAAGAGAATTAGCATTGATTTTCTCCCATTAAATAAAATATTACAAAGGCATGCTTATAAATGATTATATCACCAAGGCTTGCAAATAGACAAGATAAACATTTCTTTTTCTTGAGCTCATTTGCTAAATTGAACCTGATAGAGAGAAAGCAAAATTTCTCATGTAAATCAAATGACTAGATATGCTGACATTTCATTTCACAAAGGCAGTCTTTCTACAAGGTTACACATGTGACTACTCAAATTTAAAATGGCTGAAGGAAAGGGTTTTACACTCTATTGTGCTAAGTTGTAATTTTTTCCTCTGCACTGATTAAAATAAAGGAGTCGTCGTGTCAATGGGCAGAGCCCGTTTCATTGCTTTTACCGAATGCAAGGAGGTGTAAATACAAACTGTAAAGTAGAAGAGAAAGATCATGACTCACTGTCTGACAGCAAAGCTATTAAACATAATCAAAGACTCAGAGTGAACTCACGTTGCCTTTCAACACATTGCTAAAAAACCCTTTCTGCTGTAAAACTAGCATAAAATGTCACAATCCTGACACTGCTATTGGAGAAACTTGGTTTAAGGCATTTAAAACAACTTCAAGACTGCAAATGAAGGCGAGTTACTTACCAGAGGATAAGTCACACTGCATTTAGTCTGGACACAGGGCCCCTCAAGCTGTAATCAATAACTGTAAAAAGTTGATCTTTCAGGGCATTATAATCTGAAATTTTAGGACACGTATTGGTAATTAAAATATACAGTTTGTTGAATGAACTCAGGCTCACATATGCTCACAACAAGGTCAATATTTTCTTTTATTAAATACAAGGACAATGATTTATTCTCAGGAAGTCAGTTGGACCATGAGGGAAGGCACATGGTTCTATATTGAGAGGTGAAAATCCTGCGCATGGTGTAGGATTCCCAGATCTTGAACGAAAGGAACAGATGGGCAGGTAGATGGGACATGTAGGTGCAAGAGAACAGATATGACAATATACAAGTGCCCTGAGCACTACCTGAAAGAGCCTACTTATTTTCTGCTCATCTATCTTTAAAGGTATGTGTCCTCAAAATCTACTTGTTACAGTACATCAGTTTGTGAAAATGGCTATGAACGAAAGGGCTTTTATGAGTTCTGTAGGAAGCTTAAACATGACAATTTAAAAGCTGAAGCTAGGGGAACTCTGGGTGGTGCAGCGGTTTGGCGCCTGCCTTTGACCCAGGGCGCGATCCTGGAGACCCGGGATTGAGTCCCACGTCGGGCTCCTGGTGCATGGAGCCTGCTTCTCCCTCTGCCTGTGTCTCTGCCTCTCTCTCTCTCTCTCTCTCTCTCTGACTATCATAAATAAATAAAAATTTTTAAAAAATTTAAAAAAATAAAATAAGAGCTGAAGATAGTCTTCTAAGGCCAGCCTCTGGCCAGCCTTGCAAAAATATATGCAATTTAGCTCTGTCTGGTTTACCAGTATTTTATTCATGCTCTTTGGACTTAAGGCTCTGAAGCACCAACTACTTTCACTTGACTCTCCATGTACACTCAGCATGGAGCCTGGAACACACTATTTACTTAATAAATGCATGTGGCCTGGAGGACTGCAAGAAATAATTTTCATCACTTTTTGTTAAGCAATGTGAAAACACAAAGACAGAGATATGACCTATCCAAGGAAGACTGGCTTTGGTTGTCAATATCCACTCAACCTCTGACCCAGTAACTCTGACCTCAAACCCTTCTCCTGCATACTCCATAAAAGTCACAAACACTAACATTTATTGTAGGGTCTGATGTGACCAACTTATTAGAGAATTCAGGCTTCATACTCTGACTTCAATACCTGCCTCTAGCTCCTTGTAATTTGTTGTCCATGAAGTTTCTCCTTCTGAAATTCTGGATTGTGTACTTCCACACAGTGGGTTCACTTTGAATCTTCCCTTAGCCTTGGTACCTTCTGCTACCTCAGCTCAGAAAGTCTCTGCTTTCAAATCTAATGCCTGGGCACCTCCTGACCACCAACCCTACTCTACTATGACAAGGACGGAATCTGTCCTGGAAGGAATAATCTCAGGAAGAACTTCAATAGATATTTTAATTTCTGTTTCCTTCCTTGAAGCCTTGTGGATCTTTGAGAATTTTTAGCAAAGGTAGGAGCAGAGACTCTTTTCTCAATGGTAAATACTCAAGAATTTTCTAGTTAGTGCTCATCCTAGTGGGTAACTGATGGCTTTTCTTAGGTGATCTGCATGAAAGGAACTATCACTTCCAACTGCCAACCTTTATAGCAATGGCTCAACAGGTCACTTATCATGAAGGGGTTTAGCATTATCTAGCACTCAGCATATACCATATTGTGCTTCATCTGTACTTTCGAAAGAGCTCACATCACTGCCTACCTTGTGTTATATTTATTGTTTTACTTCCTTCTTGCAGTACTTTGGTAGGTAACTTAGGCGGCTCTTTTGTTTTTCTTACTCATTGTATTCCCCAGAACATAAGCAATGAAATTTGTACAAATAAGGACACTAGAAACGCCTACTAAAAGTAAGAAGAGAAAATGGGAGCATATGCAAATATATGCCATTCTAGTTTGGTGAAATGAATATTTAACTATTGGATTGAAATGAGATTTTTGATTAGTTGTTGTGCCTATTTTAATAGTCATTATCAGAATTACTTATGTGTTCTAAAATCCTATCGAGGCAAAAAATAACATCTACCCCCCCCTACATCTACCTACACTCTTTCACACTTTTGATCACCTACAAGTTAATTTCTGTTGATGCTTCCCACTTTCCATTAAATTTGTCTAATGTGATCCCAGATGAAATTATAGTTTCCTGCTCTAGGTTCTTAGGGTTTTCATGTGGATGTTTTTTCTTTATTTAAATATATTATATTTGGTAATAAGGATGGGCAAAATGGAAATTAGTTGAGTTTCTCTTAAGCCTCTTCAACCTTTAGGTGTTCCTTCTCTGCCTGTAATGGCCTTCTACTGCTCTTTGGATGTTCTATGACCTCATTTAGTCCCAAATCTCAAACTATGTCTCTCTAGTTCTCCTTACAAAATATGTTCTTAGTCTAGTTCTGCTGGAAAGTTTCCAATATATGAATTAGTCATATGATGTTAATGAATGATAGCAGCTTAAGGCATTTTTTTGGCCCAGAGGGATTTGCATTTTGATAAGGGGCAATGCCCTAACCCAAAGGATGAAATTACTAATGGTAGAACTTAAAGTTTTCAGAGATAGCATCAAGGGGTCAGAGAACCTTCCAACCCCTATCATATTGGCTGCCAGCTCTAACAGTGCAGAAGACTTCCACTCCCACAATGCAGTCCCCTTTTATCACCATGAATAATCAAGAAATTATATTCTATGTAAGTCCCAAGTGCTGACACTGGCAAATGCTGAACTTATTAAAAGGGAAAAATGTCAACACAGTGGTTCCAAATAAGTTTTGGACTTGGTGGGGAGAGGTGGGGGAAGAAAGGAAAACAAGAAGGGAAAGAGAAAGGCAAGAAAGGAGAAGGACTGTCAACAGTGAATGAAAGAAGTATCTCTTTTATCTGAATGTTACTATAATATATTACTAGATTTTTAACACACTTCTGAAATTAAATTGTAAGTATTAATCCAATTTTTATGAAATAAAAAGATTGATTTATAATCTGTGGGGAAAGGGAACTTAAAAGACACAATAGATTTGAGGGCCATTAAATGTAATGTGTTTAAATTTTAAAATGAATTTCATAACTGTAACTCTCTATCTTAAGCTAGTGTATAATAAGTAATACTAATTTTGACAAACAGGTGTCTCAAGGCTATTTACCCAATTGTTATTAATTGAAATGAATGACCAATTTGTCATTGCTAAGAGTGGTGGAAAAGGAATTTTGTAGTCACATATTTTTGAAGAAAGTAAGAAATGAATTTGCTCAATAGCAAGAGAATTCAGCTGTATTTGTTGAACACATGACTTTTTTATCTTTTTGGAAAACAAAAAATCACACACTTGCAGAACATGGTGCTGGCCTTATGTGAGCTCAAGCATACATACCCTCTTAATAGATGTGGGTAGAGTCAGGAAAGGACTTGAAAGATGAACCCATATCACAGATAGCAATGCAATGTGTTTTCAAATGTGTTACTGTGCTGACTTTTAAGTTTCCTTTTTTTAAAAAAAATAATTTTATTTAAATTCAATTTAATTAACACATACTGTATATTAGTTTCAGAGGTAGAATTTAGTGATTCATCAATTGCATACAACACCCAGTGCTCTTTACTTCAAGTGCCTGCCTTGATGCCCATCACCCAGTTACCCTCTCCCCCTCACTCACCTTCCCTTTAGCAAACCTCAGTTTGTTTCCTATAGTTAAGAGTCTCCTATGATTTGCCTCCCTCTCTGTTTTCATTTTATTTTTCCTTCCCTTCCTCTATGTTCATCCGTTTTGTTTCTTAAATTCCACATATAAGTGAAATCATATGGTATTTGTCTTTCTCTGACTGACTTGTTTTGCTTAGCACAACACCCTCTAGTTCCATCCACATCTTTGCAAAGGGCAAGATTTCATTCTTTTTGATGGCTGAGTAATACTTAAGTTTCTAAATTAAACCTTGAAACTTTATAAAGATGCCATTTTATTTATCTTTTAAAAAGAAAAATTAATGAAACAATTGGAAAGCTAGGAGTTACAAATTCTTCTAAAGTGAAAAATTTAGGTAATTGTGCAGCATTAGTTTTATAGAAATTCTAAAGCAAACAATAATAGTAATGGTTATTAATTTAGGTTACTTGGGAAAAATTAATCTATTTCCTGTATCTCTGAAATAGTTCTACCATTTCTTCTTCTTCTTTTTTTTTAAGATTTTAATTTTTCACTTGAGACAGAGAGATACAGAGAGGGAGAGAAAGAAAGAGAGAGAGACATCATGATCAGGAGGAGAGGCAGAGGGGGAAGGAGAAACGACTCCCTGCTGAGCTGGGAGCCTGATGCAGGGCTTGATCCCAGGTCCTGGAGATCACCACCTGAGCTAAAGGCAGACACTTAACCTTCTGAGGCAACCAGGCACTCCAGACTCTATCACTTCTTAAATTATCATTTGTGTTTCAATTTCCATCCATAAACAATTCATGAGATGCTGCAGATTAGATGCAGATGAAGACTTAGATCTGATATAATTATATATACACAAGAAGATGGAAATTATTAGAGAGAGTTTAAGAGACATGGAGAATAATATCAGAATATTAATCATATACATATACAATTGTAATTCAGAGATAATGGAGGTAATATGATAATCAAACTCTTTTTTGGTTGAAAAATTTTCAAAATTGATGAAAAACATTACTGCACATATAAAGGAAGCACACAATATGTCAAAAGAATAAATGTTTATAGATATATACCTAGACAGATCCAGTGAAACTGCAGAACATCAAAGATAAAGAGAAGGTCCTTAACATAGTCAGGAAGAGAAGACAAAACAACTATAAAGGATAAATATCTAACAGTAAGATTCTCAAAAATAATGGAACCCATAAGCCAAGAGAATAAAATCTTCAAAGTGCTGAGAAAAAGAATTTTCGATATAAGTATAAAAACCTCCTTTAAAAATGAGGATAAAGGGGATCCCTGGGTGGCTCAGTGGTTTAGCACCTGCCTTCGGCCCAGGGAGTGATCCTGGAGTCCCGGGATCGAGTCCCACATCGGGCTCCCTTCATGGAGCCTGCTTCCCCCTCTGCCTGTGTTTCTGCCTCTCTCTCTGTCTCTCATGAATAAATAAATAAAATCTTAAAAAAAAAGTGAGGATAAAATAGGCACATTTTCATTTAAAAACAAACAACAAAATAGAGTTTCTGATAATAGGTGATCATTAAGGGCATATTGAAGTTTTATACTCCTTAGAAGATGGCAAATGATCTCAAAGAGAGATTCAGAAATGCAAGGAGCAATGGTGAGAACAAACTGTTTAATAAGCAGATAAATCTAAATAAATAGTTTATATAAATAACCATAATCATCATTATGGTTAGCATACTGTTTAATATTAGACTTTACTAATATACTAATAAGTATGAATAAAGTATGAATGCCCTAAAATTTTTAGAACCACTAAAATAATATAAATAAAATAACTTCCAAACTAGTAGATGGAAAACAAATAAGAAAAAAAACCTAACTTTTAATTCAAAACGTAAAGGCTCAAAAGGAGAAGCAACAAAGAGGCACAGGAAAAGTGTAAAGTAAAATGCTAAAAAAAATTCAAGCATATTAGAACTACAATAAATGTAAATGATCTAAGATTGTTAATAAAAATGGAGATATTAGATTAAATATGAAAACAAAACTAGCCATGTTCAGCCTGTAAGAGGCATGCCCATAAGAAAACAGAATAAAAGGACGGAGAAGGCAGACCAGGTAAACATTAACCAAGAAAAGGCTTGGGAATATAAAATGTTCCTTAGGATAAAAAGCCATAGGAAATAGGAAGGGTTACTACATAATGATAAAAGGGTCAATGCACTACAGAGCTATCATAATAGTTGTAAACTTGTGTGTGCCTAATAAAATAACAAACAAAAATAAAAGGAAAACTAGAGCTGCAGTTCTAGTTAGTGTTACAGTATTAGAATTTACAAAGAGAAATCTCTCATTGTAACAAAAGATTTCAATGCAATCCTTTAAATTATTAATAGATAAAGCTGATAAGAAAATGAATATATAAAAGATTTGATAATACAATTTACAAGTTTTATTTATTTATGAAATCTTTATTTAAAAAATGTATTTAAATTAGTTAACATACAGTGTAATATTAGTTCCAGATGTACAATACAGTGATTCAACACTTCCATTCAACACCCAGAGACAAGTTTGATTGACTGAACTCTGTATACAACTAGTGATATTTCATTTTTATGAAGAAACATGGGATATTTATTTATTTATTTATTTATTTTAAGAGGGAGCAAGCAAGAATATGTGAGTGAGGCAGGGAGGTGCAGAGGGGAAGAGAGAAAGAATCTTAAGCAGGCTGCATCCCTATTGTGGAGCCCGATGAGGGGCTTGGTTACAATCCTGAGATCATGACCTGAGCCAAAATCTAGAGTTGGGCACTTAATGGACTGAGCCACCCAGGTGCACCAAGAAACACGGAGCATTTAAAAAATTCACACACTAGGCCATAAGGCAAGTCTCAATTTTGGAAACTCATGCACATGGAGTTCTTTTTTCTAACTACATGCACATGGACTTCTTTTTTCTAACTACAATTTAAATAAATTAGAAGATAATATAATCAAAAGAGTAATGAAAATCTCCATTTAGTTGAAAGTTAAGCACACACACAGGTGAATAACTAAAAAATCAAGACTTTTTAATGAAAATTAAAATATTTAGAAGGAATGATAATATTATACTGAAATAGTACTCAAGAAAACTTTGCAACCTTATCAAATAAAGAAGTTAGGAAAACAGAGTAAGTTCCAAAAGGCAGAATAACAAAGATGGGCTTTTAAAAATAAGGAAAATAAGAAACAGATTAAAATAGCTGGTCAACAAAGCCAAAGTTGTTTCTTTGAAAAACCATTAAAATAGACAAACTGGTGGCTAGATTTATTAAGAGAAAAAGAGAGAAGATGCAAATAAAAAATATTTGGAATATATATGAGGACATAACCATAGATGCATTGGAAACTTAAAAAATAATGCAAAGATACTTAGAGAAATTATGGCAATAACCTGGAAATTCAGACAAAACTGACAGGAAACATATTCTTCCTCAAACTGATTCAAAACATATAAAATTGCCAAAGCCATTTTGAAAAATAAAAATAAAACTGGAGGTATCATAATTCCAGACTTCAAGTTATATTACAAATCTGCAGTAACCAAAACAGTATGGTACTAGCACAAAAAGACACATAGATCAATTGAGTAGAATAAAAAAATCCAGAAATAAACCCACAACTGTAGAATCAATTACTCTTTGACAAAGGAGGCAAGAATATCCAATACGAAAAACATAGTCTCTTCAACTAATGGTACTGGAAAATTTGGGCAGCTACTATGCAAATGAATGAAACTGGACCCACTTCCTTACACTGTACACAAAAATAAATCCAAAATAGATTGAGGACATAAATATGAGACCTGAAACCATAAAAATACTAGAAGAGAGCACAGGTGGAAACTTCTTTGACATTGGCTAGAATAACTTTTTTCTAGATATGTCTCCTTAGGCAAGGGAAACAAAAGCAAAAATAAACAATTGGGAATACATCAAGATAAAAGCACAGAGAAAGAAACAACTAAGAAAAATAAAAGACAACTTACTAAATGGGAGAAGATACTTGCAAATGATACATCTGATAAAGGATTAGTGTCCTAAATATATAAAAAGTTATATGACTCAACACCCAAGAAACAAACAACCCAGTCATGAAATGGGCAGAAGACATGAACAGACACTTCTTCAAAGAAGACATACAGATGGCCAACAGACATATAGAAAGATGCTCAGCATCACTTACCATCAGGGAAATCTCATACCTGTCAGAATGGCTAAAATAAAAACACAAGAAACAATAGGTCTTGGCAAGGATGTAGAGAAAGAAGAATCCTCATGCACTGTTGGTGGGGATGCAAACTGGTGCAGCCCATGTGGAAAACAGTATGGAGTTTCCTCAAAAAGTTAAAAATAGAATTATGATCTAGCAATCGAACTCTGGGTATTTATTCCCAAAATACAAAAGCTCTAATTAAAAGGTATTCATGCACCCCTCTGTTTATTGCAGCATTATTTACAATAGCCAAACTACAGAAGCAGCTCAACCTTCCATTGATAGATGAATGGATAAAGAGGGTGTGGTGTATTTATACAGTGTTATATTATTCAGCCATAAAATAGAATAAAACCTTACCATTTACAGTGACATGGATGGAGCTAGAGAGTATAATGCTAAAGGAAGGAAGTCAGTCAAAGAAAGACAAATACCATATGATTTCACTCATATGTGGAATTTTTTTTTAAAGATTTTATTCATCCATTCATGAGACACACACACACACACACACACACACACACACACACAGGTGCAGAGACACAGGCAGAGGGAGAAGCAGGCTCCATGAAGGGAGCCCAACGTGAGACTCAATCCTGGGTCTCCAGGATCAGGCCCTGGGCCGAAGGCAGGGCTAAACTGCTGAGCCACGGGGGCTGCCCCCTCATATGTGGAATTTAAAAAACAAAACAAATAAGCAAAGGGAAACAAAAGAAGAGAGAGAGGGAGAGAAACAAGAAACAGACACTTACCTATAGAGACCAAATTGATGGTTATCAGAGGGGAGGTTGGTGGGGGAATAGGCTATCTAGGTGATGGGGATTAAGAATAGCACTTGTCATGATAAGCCCTAGGTTTTGTATGGAATTGTTGAATCACTATGTTGTACACCGGAAACTAATATAACACTGTATGTTAACTACACTGAAATTAATTAATTAACTAATTAATTAGTAAAGAGCACATGTGGGGGGAGAGGGGCAAAGGGAGGGGGAAAGAGAGAGAATCTTTTTTTTGGTATTTTTTTTTTAATTGGAGTTCAATTTGCCAACATATAGCATAACATCCAGTACTCATCCCATCAAGTGTCCCCTTCAGTGCCCGTCATGCAGTCACCCCATTCCCTTGCCCACCTCCCTTTCCACTACCCCTTGTTCGTTTCCCAGAGTTAGGAGTGAGAGAGACAATCTTAAATAAGTTCCACACTCAGCTCCAGCCCAAGGTATAGCTCTATTTCATGACCCTGAGATTATGACCTGAGCCAAAATCAAGAGCTGGATGCTTAATTGACTGAGCCACCCAGAGGACCCCAACTACACTGAAATTAAAAAAAAAAAAGGTGGCTCACAGAAACAGAAATATTAAGTAAGAACTGACAAAACAAAGCCTACTGAATGGTAGATGTTTGTAAATGTACATCTGAAAAGGAGTTGATGTCCAAAATATATAAAAATGTATACAACTCAACCCTCAAATCCCCAAATAATTCCATTAAAAATGAGCAGAGAACTTAAATAGATATTTTTCAAAGGAAGTCATACTGATAGCAGACAAATACATGAAAATATGCTCAACATGGTCATTAGGGAAATACAAATAAAAACACAAAGAAATATTACTTTGCTTCTGTCAGAGTGGCTAGAATCAGAAAGAAAGAAATCATAAGTGTCGGCAAAGATGTGGAGAAAAAAGAACCCTCATGCACTGTTGATGACAATGTAAATTGTTATAAACATTGTGAAAAACAGTGGAGGTTCCTTAAAAAGTTAAAACTATTAAAAAATTAAAAATTAAACCAGGTAATCCAGTAATTCCACTACTGATTATTTACTGAAAGAAAACAAAACACTTATTCAAAAAGATATATGCATCCCTATGTTTATTGCAGTATTATTTATAGTAGCCAAATTATGGAAGCAACACAAGGATCCATTGACAGAGGAATGGATAAAGAAGGTGTATCTCTCACACACACACACACACACACACACACACACACACACACACACAGAGGAATGTTATTTAGCTATGAAAAAGAACGTGATCTTGTCATTTGTAACAACATGAATGGACCTAGAGGTATACGCTAATTGAAATAACTTAGAGAAAGACAAATATCATATGGTTTCACCTATCTGGTGAATCTGAAAAAGCAAAAGAAAACAAAAAACAGAAACAGACCCATAAATAGAGAGAATAAACTGATGGTTGCCAGAGGTGCATAGGGTGGGAAGATTGACAAAATAAATGGGTGAAAGGGAATGGTAGATACAGGCTTTCAGTTATGGAATGAATAAGGTGTGGGAATAAAAGGCACAGCATAGGGCATATAATCAATATTATAATAATAGCATTGTATGGTAACAGATGGTAGTACACTTGTGGTGAGCACAGCATAACATATAGACTTGTCAAGTCACTATGTTGTACATCTGAAACTAATATATGGAATATTGTATGTCAACTATTTTAATAAAAAATAAATAAAATATAGAAAATTAAAAATGTTTTATAGCTATGAAAATATTTCAATTGAAAAATGAGCAAAAGAACAGACAAGTCTTAAAAGAGACATAATCCCATATAAATATACTAAAAATGCTCAATTTCATTGGCAATCAGGGTGATACAGATTAACACTAAAATGCCAAACATTTTGTTGTTTCCTCGTTTTGCAGAAAGAAGTTTGACTCTACTAAATGCTATTGCTGCTCAATACTGGCCAGTGTTTAAATTGTTTTAGCAGCTTTAGGAAAAATATTGATACTATTTTATAAACTCGAACTTCAGAAACATAACTTTCAGCAATTCCTTTCCTAGGTATACCTGAGAAACTTTTGCTTATGTGCATCAGAAGGCACTGCTTGTAATAAAAGATCTGGAATGTCCATTAGCATAAGTATGGATAAATAAATTTGACATATTCACATTGGCATATTAGACAATGATGAAAATGAATGAACTATAGTTATAATAATGACTGCACACTGATATATCTAAAAATAATATTTGCATAAAAAGCAAGTAATGAAAACGATGTGTAGTATATAATTTTTATAAAGCTCAAAATCAAGGAAATCAAGCAATATATTGTTTAGGGATATAAACATGCTAAATATTTTTTCTTTATAAATGGCTAAAAGTAATAAACAAAATTCATTATAGTAGAGAATTTTGAGCAGGAAGTAAAAGGCAGGTGAGAGGTGAAGCAAAGTACACAGGTAATGGTATTAAGATTATTTTAATTATTTAAGTTGGGTGATAGTTTCATAGCTATTAATCAAATCATTATTCATAACAGATATTTCAAAGATTTTTTTTGAATGTTCAAATATTATATACTATAAAATCAAAACAGATTTATGTAATTTCTGTGGTCAACACTTACCTACCAAATAAAGTTCCAAGTAATTGGCATGACGTTCTAGATGCAACTTGTTTTTGCTATGTTCCGTCATCTTTCAGCAACGTCAGAACAGATTTCTTTCCCTCACATATACTGCCACATATGCTGCTGCTTTACTGTCCTTTAATAGACGCACAATACATTTTCATACTCTTGTATCTTTTCTTAAACTGTTCCCTCAGCTCTCAATGCCTTCACGTTCTCCCTTGCTTAAACAAATCTTTCTCAGCTGTCAGGATCCAGCTCTTGCTCATCTCCCCAGTGAGGACTGACTGAAGAGTGTCCCTTCTCCCACCCATATTACCTGTACCTACATCGCAGTATAATCTGTATCCATCAGATAGGAAATAGCCAAGCTGTAATGGTAAAGCAACTGTCATACTACAATGGAAAAAAAGACTACATTTAAAGCAATCTTGGAGCAAGCAATTCATCAGAAAGTAAGAGTACGAAGGCCTGATTGAGTACAAGGGCAGAACAGATTGCTGCCAGGATGGGAGATGTGCAGAACAGCGTCAGTGGACTAAACTACCTATGTAGGGACATCTAGAGTCATTCAGAGTCATTACAGTCTGTTCTCGTAGCCACACCTGGCTGAGAGATGTCATCAGTTCCTCAGCAAAGACAAACCGGAGGTATATATGAGCTCTCCACTTCATAGCATGAACATTTTGTAGCATATGATTTTCTTTACCCCTTATGTACCTTCATATAGTTTCAGTAAGTTCCTAAGCTGCCTTTATACAGTAGCGAATTAAACACTCCCTATTGCCAACATTATTATAATTAGATAGCTTTACTCCATTATTGCAATCAAGATTTTGGTTCCTATCAGTCAAAGAGCAGCATTCTTTGGAAGCCTTATTTCTGTAAAGGGTGAGCTTCAAGCTACAACAAGGTTGTTTTAGTTAGGTGACTCATCAGTAGTCATTCAAGCACAGCATACCAGGTTTGGGGTCTGAAGAGAGTGGTCCCCCAGCAGGGACGAGTACTTTATCACTGCACTGACATTATTTAGAATTGACAGTGCAGGGCAATCATAAAAAGACTAATGTTTGGTCAATTGTATTATTCTTAAATTCCCTTTAAACAATGCACCCCCTTACTTGTCTGCATCTGTGATGGACCACTCCTACTGTGTCACTACTTCTTGCTATTTACTTTCTGTTTCTCCTACCAGATTGTAACTTCTTTGAGGGTATGAAAGAGATCTTAATTACCTTTGGATTGTAAAAACCTAGCATTTAATAGATTCTTAGCAGATGTTTGTCGAAGAATGGAATTTGACCTTGTTAGGATGTGCTTGGTGACAAGTACCCAAATACCCAACTTACACTGTTATTAACAATGAAGCAGATACAGTGACTCACGAGACAAACTTGGTTCGGTGACTCATCTACTTTGGGTCAAACACCCACTTTCTTTTTGCCTCTCCAGTCTACCTTCTGGAGTGTTAGATCACTCATACAGATACAAACTGGGTGCCAACAACTGCAGAGGCTACAGAAGTCCCCATCCACAACCGTGAGAAATAAAGAAGAGGAATTCCAGAAGCATCCTCACAAGAACAAGGAAGCTTCTATTCTCAGTCTTATTCTTCATTCTCACTCCTCTGGCCTGGGTCATGTTCTTAGTCCTCGATCAATGACTTCTAGAGCCAGGGGAGAACAGGGCTTCTCCCAGAGTTGGGAAGGAAAACCTGAATATTGTTCAGGTAAAGAGGGAAATGGAAATTGTGAAGCCATCACAGTGCCTGCCAAAAGAATAAAGTATAATTGGTTGTATAGTGGGTTGGAAGGCAGGTTTTGACTTGGAAAAAGGTTTCTGATATTGGGCACAACCTAAAAATGATTAAATGTATATCAACTATTTCTAAAAAAAATTATTGTTTACATGTTTGGTTATTTTACTAATGTTTTACTTTTTAGAGTATTTGCAGAGAGATGATCTTACCTGTACTGTGTTATTGCCATTCAGAGAAGTAACCAGGAAAGATATTTCTACTCTGGGCTCTTTTTGTTCCAATTTACTATGTGGGCTACTCCTGTAATGCATTTGAAAAGTAACTGAAAACCTAAGGTTATTCATTATTATGCTGTAATAATACTGTTTTACTTGCCACATTTGACTTTGATTATGAGTAAGTCCACAATAGTTTTATTTAGTATTGTTTTGCATCCAAGTCAAGAATGGCAGACAGGCCAAAGGCATTTCACCATAAGGTGTTTTCACTAGTGTTCAAGAGCAGCGTGTACTAACATTCCTGGAAAGAAACAGGCCAAAGAGCCCTGAAAATTTTATACTTATACATTATAATATATGCTTCACTTTTTGGCATGCAATTAGAGAAACTGTACGTACCATCCATCATTCCTGGTGCAAAAAGTGGACCTCTCAGAGAAGCTATTAAATGTGTTCCATTTACCCTAATCTGAGAAGTACCAGACACATTGCTTTATAAGTTTTCCCAATAGAATTGCTTTTAACATACTATAGATTATATTAAAAAAGGCTGTCTCACCACTCATTCATTACTTTACTTCACAAATTTTTTTTAAAGCATTTTATTTATTTATTCATGACAGACACAGAGAGAGGCGGAGACACAGGCAGAGGGAAAAGCAGGCTCCCTATGGGGAGCCCGATATGGGACTTGATCCCAAGACTCCAGGATCACACCCTGAGCCGAAGGCAGATGCTCAACCACTGAGCCACCCAGGTATTCTTATTTCACAAATATTTAATAAACTCTTACTTTGGGCTAATCGTTGCAGTGATGGGGAGCTTATAGCCTGTGATATGGAGGCTGATAATAAACACATAAATATATACTGTTAGGGGAGAAAATCACCATGGAGAAAATAAGGTAGGCTAGAATTAGAAAAAAAGGACAAACTGCTAAATACCTACAAAATATGTAGTTGAAGAAAATACAAATAAATTTCCCATACTTTTCTAAACATGAGAAATAAACCCATCTGGACCACAATCTTTCCAACTGCAGCTTACAGAAAGAGTTCTTAGTCTATCTCACTGTCTTCTCTCATGCTTTCCTTTTGTGGACCAAGAAAGCTAACACATCTTATGGATAGCTCTCTGATTTTTTATTTTAAAGGATTACTAAAATTTTCCATCACTACAAGCTCTCTTGTAAGTTATATCAGAGCTATATGTGAGTCATAAATTTAGAAATTACACTTGCTTAGGAAAAAAGTTAAAACAACAATTTAAAAATGTCTCCATTTGGTAAAGTACAATTTGGAATGATAGCTATTTTATCCTTCAACACACTTCCTCGATTGTTATAGCTTAGGCAGCAGAAAAGAAATAAATCCAACCAAGAGCAAGAAGGGCAGGACGAATGAAATCTGGACTGGAATTAGACATCATGAAACTGAAAATTAGGGCAGGCTGAGCTTAGGGAAATGGAATATTTCACATCTAACCATAAAGGAATGACTGCTTATAATACAGTCTTAAGAGTTATACATTTCAATCCCAGAGCTTTTGAGGGAAACCTGGAAAGACAGTGAATGTCCGAACATGGAAAATATCAAGGATACACGGAGTTCAAAGGCAAATGTTTCTTGATTTCAAATATAGACACAAGCTGGTCTCACAATGGAAAGTATATAAGCAACAAGCCATTCAGAAGGGTGATTTTGACTTTTCTCTGAAACTTCTAGCTACTCTGAAAGGCTAAGAAATCTCAAGGTATTATTTGAAATCTTTTATTTCAAAGGTTTGAATTATAACCCTGTCTGGAGAGGGATTCTAAACTGTTTTGTGTTTGTGTATCTGTACATGTGTTTCACATAGAAGATATTAGGGGTATTTGAGATCGAAAGAAGACAAAATATAAAAAGAACACCACTATAGTGACTTCTTCTTTAGGAAAATATCATTTGAGAAAACATAAAGATGAAATTGACTCTGGCTTCAGGATATTTGTTGAATGGGTTCTATCATTCTCATTGTATTCATCATTAAGACTGATTTTTTGGGCTTTTTTTCCCCCCCAACTAATCTCTATATCCAATGTGGGACTTGAATTCATGAGTCTGAGATCAAGAATTGCATACTCCACCAATTGAGCCAGCCAGACAACCCAAGACTGATTTGACTGAATTTTAAAAATGGATTTGATTTTATCAATTAATTTGAATTTTTCATTCATTAACTTATATCCATATATAGTTGTATTTAACCAAGAAAGATTCCCTATCAATTAGGAATGTTGCCTAACTTGTTGATATTATTAATAATCTCTAAAACTTGAATGGGATTTTGTTCTTTTCAAACATTTTCTTATGAGTTATCTGATTATTTCTTGCCCGAATTTTCTTTTATTTTTTATTGTGGTAAAAAAGCAAATAACATAAAATTTACCATCTTTGCCATTTTTAAGTGGATAGTTGAGTAGTTTCAAGTACATTCGTATTTGTTGTGCAACAGATCTCTAGAACTTTTCATCTTGCAAAACTGAAACTCTATACCCATTGAATAATAACTCCCCCTCCCCTCCTACCTCCAGCCTCTGGCAACCACCATTCTACTTTATAAGACTTTGACGACTGTAGATGCTACATACAACTGGAATTATGTAATATTTGCCTTTTTTGTGACTGGTTTATTTCACTTAGTGTAATGTCCTCAAGTTTCATCCATGTTGTGGCATATGACAAGATTTTATTCTTTAAAAAAACTCTTAATAATAATGTATCATTGTATATATACCACATTTTGTTTTTCCATTCATCTGTCAGTGGACATTTAGGTTGCTTTCACCTCTTGGCTATTGTGAATAATTACATGGATTTTCTTACAACCCTGTCTATGTCATTTTAGAACTCAGATACAAGAGTTAAGAGCTGATGCTACTGTCATCATAAATTCTTCTCTCTAGTCTTCTCTTTCTACTGGAGGCTACTTGAGATGAGCAGAGGGAACACAGGATCTCAGGCTTGGGAAACTTAGCACATTGTTTGGGGGTTTGTAATCACGAAGACTTTATGTATCAATTCATGGGTTCTCCAGGCTGGAAAAGGCATCCAGTTTAATCAATCACCCTATATTTAAATTTCCTTTCCAAAAGTCCTGCCAAGTATTTTTCTGATCTATGCTACAAATTGCAATGATGGCGTAAGTCTAAGGCATAACTACTGCCATTAGATTGCCCTAGTAGAAAATTCTTCCTCAGGCTAGACTGACATGCAGTTTCCATAAGCTCTACCCAGCTATAGAGTGAGTGTTTGTGTCCCTCACCAAATTTATATGTTGAAACACTAATGATATGGTATTGGGAGGTGGGGTCACTGGGGGGTAATTAGGTCACAAGGATGAAGTCCCATGATGAAACTAGTGTCCTTATAAGAGGAAGAGAACTATTCCTCTATTACCTGTCACGTGAGGATACAAGGAGAATATGGCCAATAGCAAACCAAGAAGAATTACTTCACCAAATACCATTTCTGCTGGTGCCTTGATCTTGAACTTTCCAGCCCCCAGAACCACAGAAAATAAACGTTTGTTCTTTAAACCACCTGGTCTATGGTATCCTGTTATAGCTGCCTGAAACGACTGAGGCATACTTCTTGGATTATCATAGAATCACAGGATGTCAAGAAACTTTGGAAACGTCTCATCTCCTCTGGGCCCCTCCATTCACAGGCTTATTTCACTTCCTTCAGGACAAATCTTCAAATATCTGAACACAGGACCATACTTCTTCCATTCTCCTGGCTAAACATTCTTGGCTCCTAAGATCCTCTTTTAGCTGAAGTGGTTGTGGGCCTTTTGCCCTTCAAGTTGCTCTTTTCTGAGCACACATCAATTGATCTGTATTTCCTTTAAACTGTAAGACCCAGAAGTGAACAACACACAGCCCTTCCATGCTGACAATGATCTATTAATCAACACCTTTGAACATGATCATCTGACCAGCTATGAATTCAATGAATACTGATTAAGAGCTCAGACTCTGTAGCAGAAAAGACTTTCTAGTTAAGTGACACAGGAAAACTAATCTCATTAAGCCATGGTTTCCTCATCCATTTCATAGAGATTATATAGCACCAACTTCAATAACAGAATGTGAGCAAAGTTCCTAGTACAGTGCTTGGCACACAGTAAATAATTAATGTAAGTTCTTGTAAATCCATTTCCAACTATTCAAAACTGATATTGTGAGAGACAATGAGATATAAAGAGTTAAAGGGGAAAATAATTACTAGAATAATATTTTTAAAAATCTGCATTACTTAGGATAGTTAGCAAAGGAAAGGGTAAGCATAAAAAATTGCTTTAACCCTATAAAAGGGATTTATTACAATGAGTTAATTGGTTTCATTCAATTTGGAGCCATAACATCTGGAATTTATTCTAGCTGAGTGCATGCAATGCTTTGAATTTATTAATCCAGTTCATCAGCAATCTGCTAATTTTGCATGAGCGATACAGTTAACCGGATGTGCTGACCCTGCAATTTTAAGACTGTTTTCTCCTCTCACCAGTACTACCTTGAACTCCTAATGGATTCTGAAGAAGGGGTCCTATATGTACTGCAGTGGTGACAAGATGTTGGTGAACACTTTCTAGACATGCTGAATTACCTTTTGACAAAAACCTTTTACTATTTGGGCTATATTAGCATGCTATTCACATTTTAACTAAAACAATCTCTATTTTTCTTAAGTATGGCACTAAAATATATTTTTGAAGCTGAATTTCCATTTCAAATGTCTCTAGAGACGTGGTGATACAGTGAAGAGTATGTGGACTTGGAGTTGGCTGTGAGGAATCGGAAGTTAGTTGGCTATGGTTCAAATCCTGGAGCTTTTACCCACTAGCTCTGTGACTTGAACAAATTATTTTAACTTGCTACCCTTTCGGCTCTTATCAATAAAATGTAAGTAGGAATATAGCTACTTCAGAGAGTAGTAAATGAAATAATGTATATGAAATGCTTCTACAGTATAAGGTCTGTCTCAATAAATGCTCCTTCTTGCTATTCTTCTTCTTCATCATCATCATAATCTGGATTCATAGATTACATTATCGTTTGCTAGGTGACCATTGGCAAGGTACTCAACTCTCTGATGTCTCCATTTTCTTAACTTTTTAAAAAGGTATAGTTGTAAGTACTTCATAGGATTATTGTAAGATTAAATAAAGTAATATATCTAAAGCACTCGGGACAGAGTAGAGGCTCAATGAATTTTCCTGTATTATTTCTTTCCCCTTCTGTTCCCAATCCTTTCTTCATTCTTCACTAATATATATCTGTATCTACATTGATTTATATTGGTAGTAATATATTTAGGAGAGATGTATTTGTTTTCCTGCTTTTGCATAACTTGCTTTGAGCCAGGGGAAATGTTTCTCAAACATTATGCTACATATTACCAAATATAAGCAGTCTCTGCTCAGATGGCAAGGGCAGAAATAGATTGGAATTCATACTCTCATTGCTCTTGCTCCGTGGATGACCCATTGAGATGTTTAGCTGCTGTTGGGGCAAGAGGTCTCTAGACAGTCTATTGGAATTTCATCTGCCAAATGCTGGAGTTAGCAGAGACCAAGGAAATATATTAAAAAGGCATGGCTCCCAGAATTTACTGGCAAGTCCAAGGTAATAAAAAAGCAAAATTTGATATAACCAGGGGCTTTTCATACTATCATTTTTCACCTTTGCCACATCTTCTCTAGCTGACCTAAGCTATTTCTCAGTAAGGTCTTAGAAATCAGAAAGGGGATTTAATGCCTTGCTTGAGCACATTTTCGCTTGGCCCAGGCTGATTTATATTTAAGATTGTATTCTTTTCTCCAGGGATAGTTGGAATATTACTGGAGTGATTGTTTAAAAATATAAAAACCATGAGCAAACTCAGTTACTTGAAGAGAGAATGAGAAGATGATGGTGGCAGAGGCAGCAAGGGGAAAGAAATAAAATACTGAACATACTAAAAATGAGAAGGGACAGAAAAGTGGCAATTAGCAATGAGGTACCTGCAAACAGTTGAGAATTAAGCAAAGAAAAATGGATGGAAAAACACACGTGAAAGAAAAAAACTGGAAGAATCGAAGATGCAAAAACAATATGCTAAAAAGAAATCCACTGACTCTGAGTACATCTTTCTGTTTCTTCTTTATGTTATCTGCTTAACAGAAAATGAGTCCAGGAACTGGATTGTTAAAGAGAAGAAAATTTTAAAAGAAAAACTTTCATAATTCATTCTCACTTCTCGCGGATCCATGGTTGAGTATTTTTTAAGAGGGACCCTTGTGGCTGTTGGGACTGTCTGCTACAGCTTTAGTGCCTTCAGGAACAAATGGATCATTCTGCTGGTTTCCTGGCCCAGGACTCACATGGTGCATGGGACTCTCACTCATATAGTTCACTTTTTGATGCTGTCTGAATAGTCTCTGAAGTTTTCAACACATTCAGGCCATGTTGACAGCATCTGGAAAATTACTATTGCCTTAGAGCAATAATGGCCTGGAAATTGCTTTTAACTTGGTGTTACAGTAGCAGCCACAAGCAAAGAAACTTGTAAACTGGTAGGAAATGAGATCAAAGACCACGGCTACTTTTTTCTCCCTTTTATATCCTGGTTGGGTAGTAACTAATGATTGGATTGACTATATTTACTTCCTTAGTGATTGGCTCTAGAAAATATCATTGGGGAGTTAATTCTGCAGATCATTCCCTGGACTCATGTTTCTGAATCTTTGTAGCAAAATAATTTTTATAGACCCATAAAACAAGCCTCTCACATGTCAGCAAACCAGTGTGTGAAAGGTTGCCTGTGCACAAGGAGGAGAGGCATGTTGCTTAAGGATCTGAGCAGTCTGGCTCTTCTTTCTGATTCACTCTATCTTGAACTTCCACTGCCTGCTTCTTACTTCTCTGGACTTGTAAACTGAGTAATATTAGGTTAAACCAAGAAATGGCAAAACTCCTGGTGCTTTCAAGTGAATTTAGTCCAATAATGTCACCATGTCAATGGCCTTTGCCTAGCACATTGGGGATGACAAGGTCTCATGGATTCTAGCAATCACCACAGAAATTCTCAAAAACCATCAGAAACATGATGAAACACCCACATTTGTGGAAATCTGCGCCAAAGGTGAATGGCTCTGAAAACTAGTGAGTTTAACAGAAGAATGCTATTCCTGAATTCTCATACTGACTTTACCAGCAAACAGCTTTGCATTCTTGGCAAGTCATTTGAAATCTCTCTGCTAGATGTAAAATGGGGAGAATATGCCCTACCGGATTGTCACAGCAATCAAATGGTATCTGATTGGGATGGTTTTAGAAAGTTAGGAACTAGTTGCACCTGGGTGGCTCAGTGATTGAGCATCTGCCTTTGGCTCAGGTCGTGATCCTGGGGTTCTGGGATCGAGTCCCAGATCATGCTCCCCTCGGGGAGCCTGCTTCTCCCTCTGTCTATGTCTCTGCCTCTTTCTCTATTTCTTTCATGAATAAATAAATAAAATTTGAAAAAATTAGAAACTATTTCAACAAATAAGGCACCAAGAGGTAGGTCACTATGATGGTTTCCAGCATACTGGAGCCAAACTGCCTGGATGGGAAACACCCATGATGTCATCCATCTAACTGAATGTGCAGGTGCCCGTAGACTCCCCTCATGTGCCTGTCTCCGGAGATCCTGCTAATAAGAAAATCAGGTTCTCCTCCCACCCTACCAACAACTCTCCTAAAACTGCCCTCGCAGGCTTACAGATAAACCTCCTTATGGTGAGATCTAGCAGACTTTTAAGTACAGCTCTGCCACTTACCAGCTGTGTGATCTCCCTTTGCTTTTCTTTCTTCTGGTATAAAATGGAAATAAAATAGTTTCCAATACTGGTAAGTACATGCCATTATAAATTCATCCAAACCCACAGAAGGTGCAGTATCAAGAATGAACCTTGGATTTTTGGATTTCTAAATTATGTGCCAATGTAGGTTCACCAGTTGCAACAAATAAACCACTCTGGTGGGGAACGTGGACAGTGGGGGAGGGTTTGTTTGTGGGGGGATGAGGATGTCGGGGGCATATCTGTGTACTTTCTGCTCACTCTTGTTGTGAATCTAAACTTGTTTTTAAAAGAAAAGCCTATTTAAAACCAGTATCTATTCCATAAGGCATTATGAGGATTTAAAAGGGTAGCATAGCTAAGGAGCCTATACAATCCCCAACATCTAGTAAACATTCAAAAAGTGTTGGCTGCAGGACGCCTGGGTGGCTCGGTTGAGCGTCTGTCTTTGGCTCTGGTCATGAGCCCAGGGTCCTGGGATGGAGCTCTGTGCCTGGCTTCCTGCTCAGTGGGGAGTCTGCGTCTCCCTCTCCCTCTGTCCCTCCCCCTGCTCATGTGCTCTCTCTCTCTTTCTAACACATAAATAAAATCTTTAAAAAAAAGTGTTGATGCTGCCACAGCATAATTTTCATGAAACTCCCAGTGAATGTTCTTTGTTCCCTTTTTCCTTTCATTTCATTATCTTCAATGTAGGGCCATGACAGGTTATTGTTATGCCAGCAGAGTACCAATACTATACGTGTAAGAGCAATATCTTCCATTAAAGGACATTTTGTTTTGTTCACATGAAGTAACTAATTCAACTGACTCATTCCTTTCCCTTCTCTATCACTTTCCCCTAGTCTGTTCAGTTATGAGTGTCTCACCAAACTGACCATTAGTTCAGTCCTATGCAGAGACACTGCGACGTCCAATGGAAGCCACCATCCTGCTGAAGTTACAGCCACACCACTATCAGATTTAGCAGTAAACACCCCACTAGCTTACTTCCAGGTGAAGTTCAATCCTTGCCAGTAGTAGATCTTACTGTATGCTGGCTTCACTGCTGTGGAAAAGGCTCACTAGGACTTAATTCTGGCCATCTGCTAAAAGTTTAAAGCTGTAAGTATCTCCAGTGAGTACTGTGACTCCAAATAGGTTCAACTTCTAATTATCTCAGTGCTACTCACCACTTCTACTGATTGATTGACTGATTTTTACTGTGGTGCCCCAAAATGAGAAGATTTGACACAAAGTTTACCATAACATTTTATAATATCAATAAAGTTATCCACATGTCCAATTTAGAATTTTATGCCTCATAATATATTCTACTTTTTGTTACATTGGCTGTGTGGACTGCATTTACAGAAATGTTCAGATCAGAAAATGTCTCTACCAATTAAAAGCTTTTTGCAGTTGTCTTAGAACAATGGGATCAGGTTTGACTTGAGCTTACAGTTCTTGTTTTTGGACATATTCATATAGGAAAACATTATATAAGTTGCAATACTGTGTATAAAACACTGCCCTTCCAAGTGAAATTTTGCCAAGTAACTTTTGTGGGCTGATGAATGGGAAAAACAATATCCTGGGAGAAGACACTTGACAACTAGGGCAAAGGGGCCTAGAAACAAATCCACTTATGTGTAGAGAACCATCAAGCACTTCTGCTCTGACTCTGAGGCATCAGCCCATGATCCAGTCTATAAGCAGGAAAGAAAGTGGAACAGAACAAAAGAGGGGCCATTGAGATGGAGGCCTTCATTTTAAATCATGCTGTGGAAATGGGAGATGTCTGCAGTGAAATAGACTGGTTTCCATCATGCACAAGAGAGGGTGTCCTCAAATGGCCCTAGAAAAGAGTCAAACACACACTGGCAATGTGAAGAAGGAGGTATCAGGAGGAGACAGGATGGTAGTAATAGTGCAAAACAAAAGATGCTGGAGTTACAAACTTACTTGAAACAGCAGCAACAATACCAGGCTTAAAAGTGAATTGTTCCAAGGCAGGACAGAAGGAAAGGGCCTGGTTAGCCTTGGACATTGGTGATCTTGGAGGCACAGGAGAGATGGAGGTTCTAAAAACTGCATGTGCAGAGAAATAAGAGTATGGCACACATAGTTGCTTTTCCACATATATTTCAGAAATAAGGGCAGCCCCGGTGGCTTAGCGGTTTAGCGCTGCCTTCAGCCCAGGGCGTGATCCTGGAGTCCTGGGATCGAGTCCCACATCAGGCTCCCTGCATGCAGCCTGCTTCTCCCTCTGCCTGTCTCTGTCTGTCTGTCTCTCTTTCTGTGTCTCTAATAAATAAATAAAATCTTAAAAAAAAAAGAAATAATGAGCACTGGGTGATGTACGTATAATGAGCACTGGGTGATGTATGTAAGTGTTGAATCACTAGTACACCTGAAACTATTACACTGTATGCTAACCAACTAGAAATTAAATGAAAACTTTAGAAAAATAAATAAAGTAAATGAAGCTGTGTGTAACCACAGTAGAACAATACTAGCCAATAATTATTGACAACTAGGCACCAAGTTTTTGATCATTTTACAGATGGAAAAACTGAATTCAGAGAGATTAAATATCTGCCTAATTTAATGCTGTTGGTCACTAGTGCAGCTAAAATTCAAACCTAAGGTTGATTACGGAACCAGACATCTTAATCCCTATGGTTTTGTGGTTAAGAATGTGCTCCATGGAGGGGCACCTGGGTAGCTCAGTGGTTGAGCATCTGCTTTTGGCTCAAGGTCATGATTCCAGGGTCCCACAGGGAGCTTGCATCTCCATCTGCCTATATCTCTGCCTCTCTCTGTGCATCTCTCATGAATAAAAAAATAAAATCTTTTTTTTTTTTTTAAAGAATGTGCTCAATGGAGACATTTTTCCTAGGTTCAAGTCTCTATTCCACTACTTATTAGCTTGAGTGACTTACATAATCCCTTACAACTGTTTCCTCATCTACAAAATGGGGATGATACTGCTTGATATGATTGTGTACTCCCTCCCCAAATTCATCGTTGAAGCCTAATCCCCAATATGATGGTATCTGGAGGGGGGGCCTCTGCAAAGTCATTAGATTTAGATTAGATCATTAGGTCAGAGCCCCAGTGATAGGATTAGTGTCCTTATAAGAAGTGGAAGAGACCTCTCTCTGCCATGTGAAAATACAGCTAGAAGCCACTTATCTGTGAACTAGGAAGAGGGTTCTCACCAGGAACCCATATTGGCACTCTGTTCTCAGACTTTCAGCCTCCAGAACTGTGAGAAATAATTTGTCTTAGCCACCCAGTCTACAGTACCACGTTATAGCATTCTGAGCTAAGACCCTAGTATTTTCTTTGTTGTGAGAATTAATTAACATAGTATTTGGAAAGCGCTGAGTATAGGGTAGGGCGCATCGTAAGGAGTCAATGAACATAAGCTATTAAAATCTTTAAAAGCACCAGCTACTTACTGCTTTTGTATGTATTGCTTTTATGTTAACAGGCATAAAATGACACATTTTGAGCAAAACCTACACTAGGAACACTAGGAACATCTTTCTAGACACTGAGCTTTATTCTCCTACCTATAAAATAATAACACATATTTGCTACCCATATTTTCTAGTGTGAAAACACACGGGCGGGCACTAGGTAGGCAGCACCATGTGATAGACAGGGCATGACATTTGGAGCCGAAAGGCCAGTTTCAATCACAACTCTGTTAGTAGCTGTGTAGCCTTTGACAAACTAGTCATATCTTCAAGTCTTAGTCTCTGCCTTGGAAAAAAGAGTTACAAATAATACCTCCCTCTCAGGAGATTATGGGTTTGAAAGTATTTTGTAAACTGTAAAGTACTGTACAAATATTAATTATTATGTTAACACAGTGTGAAGGTTTGAGAAAAGCAAGAAAACAACACATTACTGGTGAAGTTTGAAGGGCTTTCTAATTTAGGAATTGTTGCAGATACCCTTGAGAACTGAGACACACTGTACTAAATTTAGTTTAAAACAAACAAAAACTGAAATGTGCTTCAACCTGGAAAAAATATAACTTCTGAATCTCTGAAACAGATTCACAGAAACCTAGAGAGCAGCACTGTGGCCGAGCGACCCAGTGGTTGTAGGAAGTCAGAAACCAGATTGGAGCTTTTACAATGTCATGCAGCATTTGAAAGGGCAGTTCTGTTTCAGGCTTTTATCAAGAGACAATGAGCTTCTTTCTTGCTTTTGGAGCTGGGACAACACTGGCCGAGCATCCTGGGCACTGCAGGTTAGCTATAAGGCCAGGTTGCCTCATCTACTACACACACACACACACACACACACACACCCCGTGGGATTCTGACTAGGAAGGAGAAACAGATCTAATTGGAGAAGGAAGACTCAGGGAGGTCTTCACCACCTCCCACAGCATCACAGGCCAGTGCAATGTCCTTTAGCTCCTTTCATGGTTTCCCCACAGGGATTTTGTCCACTTCACTTTGTACACGATTCCTTTGGATCTGTTTGAATCTGATCTAAGTGTACAGAAAGCAGGTAGGAGAGAACACTGAGAACACATTAGATAGGATAGAGGGGTATGGTGATTGACTAAAATAAATCATAACATTTGGTAAGGCAACATGTTGAAGAAAAAAACCAGACTTCATTTATTAAAGATTTTTAAAGATTTAAAAAAAAAAGCCTTAAATAATAGGCAGAGGGAGAAAATATATGGATCTGACAATTTTTACTCTCAGCAGAAGTTTCCATGGGTGGCCCTAGGGAGGTATGTCCCTGTACATGATTCTAGGCTATCACTTTCCTCTCATACTTAGCGATACAGTGACTGAGCCAGTGCCCTCCATTTTTCCACAGCTCTTCCCTAATTCCCTAACATCATTCTTATGTTCACTATTTCCACCTGCCATTTCACAACAGAGAATTGGTAGTGGTAAGTATGTTAGAGTTTGCCTGCTGTTCAGTAGAAACCCTAGGGCATATTAAGAAGTAGACAATGTTAGCTTTCCCCATCCTCCATTCATTATTCTTGTTACCTGTCATCACCTGCCCATTCAAGAAAGTCATTCCCTAGTGATTCTCAGGCAGCCATCTGAGTGGCAAGACTGACCTCCACGGACACTCACTCATGGTCCAGGCCTTCCCTTTCAATCTCTCCTCTCCCACTGTCACCCCTGCCAAGTCCCCTTCCTTGGATCTTTCTAGTACATTAAAACTGATGGAAAAAAAAAAAAAACAAAAAACTGATGGAACACATCGATAGATAGGTATATATATCATAACACATGATATATGTGATATATATTATACATAAACACACATAGGTATATATCATTACATGTATGATATATATGATATATGTATAACATATTACAACACACATATATGGTGATAATGACTGATAATGACTTAAAGAGCCCCTGATCAATTCATTCACACAAAGAATACACTAGAAAGTTAAAATAAGGGTGAAAAAGAAAAACAAATAAGAAATTGAGAAAAAAAAGGTATTTTCATTTGCATATAAGTCCAGGATTTCTTCTTAATTGCTATTAAGATACTTTCTGGAATAAATGTTAAATATCTGAACTCCATTTCAGTACCAGAATATTTATTGCAAACCTCAATTACAGAAATATCAGAAACAAACTAAGTGTTCAATAAGAAGGGCAGAATTGTAGACATTCACACAATAAAATAATGTGAAGCTATTGGAAATGATATTGTAAAAGAATATTTAATTATATGGAAATGCCACATCACCTTAAGTCTAAGTTATACATGGTTTGCTTTTTAATATTTCTGAAATCAGAAAGTCTCTCACAACCAATCTTTTTTTTTTTTTAAGATTTTATTTATTTATTCATGAGAGACACAGAGAGAGAGGCAGAGACACAGGCAGAGGGAGAAGCAGGCTCCATGCAGGGAACCCAGTGTGGGACCTGACCCCGGGACAGGGATCACGACCTGAACCAAAGGCAGATGCTCAACCACTGAGCCACCCAGGTGGCCCCTCTCACAACCAATCTTAAAACAAGTACTAAGCAGATGAGTGAATTGTGACTTAATATGTTGCCTTCGTGTGCAAATGTAGCTGCACATAAAAGAAAGGTTTCTGTCCACTCATGTTACCTCTGAGTTATTTGTAATGGTAGGAACACATATGTCGAATTTTAACTTAAGTTTGTACCTCTAATTGTCTTTTAGTTGTCATTTTAATTGTCTTAAAATACATTTTGATATAGCTTTGACATGAAAAATATTGTGTATGCAGAAGATTGTATCTGTCACATGCCAGACAATGCAATTAACACACTAGAAATAGCCAAATCTCCAGGAATAGATTACAGGATTTTCAAAGCCAGGAGAAGCTAGTGTGACTGATTCATACACCATGAAAGACTCTCACCCAGACACCAACATATCAAAAGTTTCTGGCTGACTTTCAAGAGAAGCTGTTTAACTTGCATCCATTTTTAATATAATTAAGCAAAACCCCCCAAATTGAATCTAGCACTTCCCTCCTATCCTCCTCCCAAAAGTCTTGTGAAGCTTTTCTGGCCCTTTGATTTGCCTTAAGATTTTAAAATCAACCCCACAGGTGGGAAAATGTCAAAATAGAGATCTTGTGTTATGAGAAGTGACATGTCCTTAGGAAGCAATGCAGAACTGTTGATGGGCAGCATGGCAAGCAAAAGCTTATACGTACTGTAGACTGCAATTTCATTTTTTCCTTTTGGTAGGGTAATGTCTATAACTGTTATCCTATGCCTGTCCCACCACTTTATTTTTCTAGTTTCACAGATCTATAGGTGTTAAGAAAATGTGTCCCATGATGGAACATACCCAGACTTAGACATACTTGATTTATGTAATGAGATTTAGGGCTTCCAACCTAATGATATTTGGATGAGATTTTTGGCTTCAGTTGATACTGTAATAAGTTGAGATTTGGGAGGATGCTGGTAATGGGATGTATCATGCACATGGGATGGATGTGAATCTTTGGGAACCAGAAGATGGATTTGGCAGGGTGAAAAAAATGCCATTCCTCACCAAAGATATGTTTTCTTTTGAATCCTCATAGCCTGTAAATATCTTATAGGGCAAACAACGTGATTAAAGGAAGGATCTTGAGAATAGACATTTACCCTAGATTATCTGAGTGGGTCCTAAAGTCTAAACATGAGTATGCTTATGAGGAAGAAGTAAAGGGCGTTTTGAGATAGGCGCACACTGTTGCAGTGGAGAAGGTGTTATGAAGAGGGACACAGACACTGAAGTGATGTAACCACTACCCCAGGAGCATCTGCAGTGTCCATAAGCTAGAAGAGGCAATAAACAGTTTCAGCCTAGAGCCTCAGTAGAAAGAGCAGTCTTGACAAAATCTAGATTTTAGATTTCTGGCCTCTGGAACTGAGAGGTAATAAATTTCTGTTGTTTTAAGCAAGTTTGTGGTAATTTCAGCAGCCCCAGAAAACTGAAGCAGAAGACAGAGGCCTATAATAGTAAGATGTGGCATCATCATGACTGATAAACTACAAAAGGTTAAAAATACACTATAGCGGGGATCCCTGGGTGGCGCAGCGGTTTAGTGCCTGCCTTTGGCCCAGGGAGCGATCCTGGAGACCCGGGATCGAATCCCATGTCCGGCTCCCGGTGCATGGAGCCTGCTTCTCCCTCTGCCTGTGTCTCTGCCTCTCTCTCTCTCTCTCTCTCTCTCTCTCTCTCTGTGACTATCATAAATAAATAAAAATAAGAAAAAATACACTATAGCATAATACTATTTTAGCTGAAAAGCAGTAGCTATTAACAAATGAATAAAGAAATAAAGAGATGTATCTGGAAGTTAATATGTCTTAGTCTGCTTGGGCTGCCATAACAAAATACTATAGAATGGATGGGCTTCAACAGCAGAATTTTTTCTCTCTCACAGTTCTGAATGCTGAAAGTGCCAGCATGATTGAGGTGTGGTGAGAGCTCTCTTCCTGGCTTGCTGTCTTCTTAACTGTGTCTTCACAGTGTGTAGAGAGAAAGAGTCTGACCTTTCTTCCTCTTCTTACAAAGACATCCATCCCATTAGGAAGGCCTTACTAGGGCAGCCCAGGTGGCTCAGTGGTTTAGTGCCACCTTCAGCCCAGGGCCTGATCCTGGAGACTGGGGATCGAGTCCCACGTCAGGCTCCCTACAAGGAGCCTGCTTCTCCCTCTGCCTGTGTCTCTGCCTCTCTGTGTGTGGGTGTGTGTGTCTCTCATGAATAAATAAATTTTTTATTTTTAAAGGAAGGCCTAACTATCATGACCTCATCTAAACCTAATTATCTCCAAAAGGCCCCACCTCCTAAGACCATCACATTGGGAGTTAGAGCTTCAACACATGAATTTTGGGTGGGCACAAAACATTCAGTCTATAACACTACCTATAACATGGTATTTCTGGTAACTGTGAGTTTAGGTGATACTTAAACATATTCTTCTAAATATATTTAAGGGGATACAAATATTTAACCCATTGTTGGTATGAAAAGAACTCTTTCCCTTGGATTGATCATGTGGCCCATTTAGGGAAATATAATTCTCTCCAGCAAAGACCACAGGCAATTGTCTTAGAAAAAGACTTCATACCCCTAAAGAAGGGAAAACATTTTTTTTTCTATTGTTATGGATGACAATTCTGGTTTTGATAGCTTTTCAAATGTTTTCAGGTAGTCCAAGAATCATTAGTGATAAGAGAATAGGACTTTGATGGGAGGGACTAAAGGGATGGAAATACGAATAGAGAGGAAGGTTAAGGAAGAAGAGTAGAGGGAGAAGGAGCCCAGTAAGTGGTATGATAATGGTCATTGCCAGCGGACAGTGCTGAACCAGTGTGGTAAAAGTGTGGTCAGTGCTTATAAAGGGACACTGTTTTAGGTTCCCATGGGCATTTTGGGTCAGGCCTAAATACCAGACTACAAGATCTTTGAGTGGGTACTTTACCACAGGAGTGGGAACCATGCTCATTAGGTACTAAAAGTCCCTACTCCTCCAACCATCCAACAATCTTATGAAACTCCTAGGCACTTGAAGAGTAAAGGGGACCTTTGGGTACTAGGGTGATGAAGACAACCTCTGACTGCTATAGTTGGCGGTTAAAATGAAGTCCTCAGCCTGGGATAGAGGATGCCTCTTTTAACATTTTTTTTTAATAGTGAATATGCAATACTTTAAAAATAAGAAAAATGAATACAAAAAAGAAAAAAAAAAGCCCTATAAATGAAGTAAAAGAAGACTCCATACATCTACGAAAAAACCATTTGTTTCATTTTAAAAGAAGAAGGAGGAAAACTGTTCAGTGGTATCATCTCATGGGTTAAAATACTAGCTGACTGGTCAAGTGAGCGCTTGGCTCACAGTTAGTTCTCTGAGCCTTGGGACTGTGGAATTAGAAGAAGCCGATGAAGAAATGAAGTTTAAAAATGAACTCTAAAAGTGTGAACAAAAGCTGATGGAGATAATCACATTGAGGTCTCAAAGGACAAAGCTGAAGTCCATCACTTGCAAAACTTTCCTTCATGGGGCTCTGTGGGGTTAATGGTATCTCGAAGCTCAAAAAAAGTCCAGATGTCTTGTGCTGGTCAATGAGCTTCTGGCCTGGAACAAACCACTCTGATTTAATTGCCTGTTACCTGGTACAGAGGAAGGGATTATTAGATGTTTATGATGACATGGCTTTGCACTTTCACTCATTCAGTTGGTTTGTAAAGAACATAAATTCTCCCTACCCTCAGTCAGGAGTGAGTGAGCATGTGACAAAGAAATGATAAAGTGCCTAAATCAAAGAGATATTAAAGGCCAGATGTCAAACGTTGCTTACATAAAAATAAAAATGAATTTAAGGATGCCTGAGGTTCTTTTAGATTCCATTCTGCAAGGTGTAAATGCGCTGAGTGCAGAGTCAGACAGACAAGGATGAAATTGCCTCTGCTACACACAATTTGTGCTAAACTGGATATGGTATTAACTTCTTTGAGTCCTTGATCTCTTGACTATAAATTGGGGGATAATGATACCTATCTCATGGGGGTGTTGTGAATGCTAATTATACAAAGTATCTAAAGTATTTAATCCAATGCCTTATATAAATCCAGTTACTATTGTTCTTTGATGTTATATCACCAATGAGAGCTTTGTCACACTACAAGTCTATAAGGGGGGATGCTTTGGGGCAAGGCAGGTTTCCCAATTATCCTTAAATCGTTTTTACTTCTTACTCTTAGAGTGAGTCTTGGTTACTGCCCCATCATGTACCTGGGCCAATGGAGTTCAAGGCAGGAGCAGACACAGATGGGCAGATTCCTGACAAATATAAGGCTAGAAAAAAGAGGGAGATGAACATGTATGGCATAGGACTGGCAATATTAACTTGCAGTGTAAGGTCTCCGGGTATAAAAAATATAGGCACTATGTCAATAAATAATCATAGCAAATCTCACAAAGAAGCTTGGTGTTCCACAAATACTTGGAAGCAGGGCAGATCTGAGCTGGCAAAGCAGGCCAAACAATGATGCCCTGAGATGAGCACTATGGATAGCTCCAAGGAAAGCCATTTCTTCTCTGAAAAGGAGGCAACTCAATTATTCAAACCATTTATATGAGGAAGCCAACATTTCTCTGCCTTAAAGAACCAAAATCTGTTAAGGCATATTTGATCCCCAACATCAGAGGAAATGTTTATCCATTCAGTATTTCTAAATAGAGGTCAGCAATAGCTAATATCTGGACAAAACTATTCAAAACTGGTTCTCCCTGTAGAGAAAAGGAGATCCGATGTGACCTTAATTGGTTTGACTAAGGTTGCTCAGCATTCTCAGAGATCCTAAACTAATTCATGGCTCTGTTAAGAAGGTCCTTGCCTCCCTTAACACTAATGCCATGTTGGAGTTTGGGTTAGTGGTGGGTCAACTGTAGAATGTTTCAACCATAAGAGGTCATAGGTGTGGGAAAGGGCTCCCAGGTGTATGTTCTAGGGCCATATTTATTCCAGTCCATTAGACAGTCTAGCCACACTACTGTTAAGAATCCATACAGGGGTAGATATAAATTCTGCTCTACTTCCTGTGTACCCCTGGGAATGTCTTTTGGTGCTTCCTGGTGTCTGTTTTCTTATCTGAAAGATAAAGAAATTGAACTATAATATCTTAGGGAAGATAAGAGGTTCCATTACAAAAGATAAAATAATTTTCGGTATTTGGCTTGAAATTATTAGTTCAGCGATTCAGGAATGCAAAAAATATTCCTGAGGAAAAAGAAAATAGCTGTAAAGGTATGTAGAATTGAGACTCAGGCAAGCACTCTAAGGCGGGTGCACACACACACACACACACACACACACACTTAAGGAGATAAGGGAGTCAAAGAGCATGGTTGCAAAATACTATGGTGTCTTAGAACTTAGAATACTATGGTGGAGTAACCCCTCAGATCTTCTAAACCAGGAATTGGCAGAAATAAGGGTTTACTTTTTAGTTTTGAATTGATAGTTGTTCTCCAAGTTTTGAGGCCTCCAGATAACAGAATGCAGGGTTTATTATATTGTCCATAATGTCTGAAGGGCAGTGGCTCAGACTACAGGAGGCAGCTATGGGGTAAAATGACCCTTTTGGGGCATGGAGGCTTTGGATTATAGGAACCCCTCCAATAAAGCAGTGTTTTGCTGATGGGCGTTTATGTTTTCTCAGAAAAAGGAGTCTTATTGTCATTTCTGAATAATGATAGTGGGGCTCCAAGTTAGTTAGATAGATAGTTCTCCAAGTAATGGATGGAAGAAAGCCTTGCATTTTCTGGAACTGCGATTCTCAAAGTATTGTTCTTGGACCTCCATGTGTCTCTGCTACCATTTTTGGAGGCCTATAATATCCTTCCCTTTCCAACTACATATCCCCACAAAGCCTGATTTTCTTCTTATACTTCAACCAAAATGATGGATCACAGCAGTTTGACTATAAAAGTAGATATGAAAGCCCTGTAGTTGTCTGTTGGGCCAGACAGTAACAAGATTTGCAAAAATACAAACTGCCAGTGTTCTTAATAATTATGTTATTGTCTTTAAAAAACATTATTTTAAATACATAATTACTTCATTGCATCTTAAAATTAATTAAACAAAAATGTAAATCTCCCAGTTTTGATCTCTAATATGGCAAATACTGACAAAAATAACCCTATAATAAAAAAATTCTTTGGGAATCTTCAGTAATTCTTAAGAGTGCAAAGGGAAGAAAATATTTGACAACTACTGTTGCAGGGGCATCAGGATTCAAGTTTTTCTGAAGAGTCTTTTAAAGATTTTATTGATTTATTTGAAAGAAAGAGAGCACAAGCGGGGTGGACAGAGGAGAGCATACTCCCTGCTGAGCAGGGAGCCTGACATGGGGCTTGATCTTAATCCCAGGACCCCGAGATCACCCAGGTGCCCCCTGAATAGTCTTTTAATAATAGAGCAATACTGAGCAAAAACTTGGTTTCTGAGTTTGTATGAGATGTTATATTGTCTGGGAAATATAGAGGCTCCCCTAGGACATTTAGATGTTTACCTGGGTTGGATATGGCATGACACATGTGAGGTTGCCCCTTCATGGCTTTGAGTTTCTCCACTTTGTACTGGCTTTGAGCTTCATAGATAATACTAGTTGCCATTACGTTATTCACTTAAACTTCTGCTTCTAGAATACCCCAGTGATGAAAGAAAGTGTTCTGCAACCAGGTATAATTGAACTGACTGAAGAAAAAGTAAATATAAGTGCAAGGAAAATCTCTCTATTGATGTTGGTGAGAAATAATTCCATTTTAAAATATTATGTCTAGGGAACTGGTGGAAGTTTTATCACTTAGACAATATCACATGCAAAAGTATCTCTCAATATTTTAGGGTTTTATAGAAAACAGTAAACAATATTGCTAAGCTTTACCTTTGGAGCAAAAGGATTTATGACTGTGGGCAAACCTCAGTAAACTAGGCTAATTAAAATAAAGTCCAAACAAATTACATAAAAATACATTTAGAATGGAAATACTTTCAAATAAAGCACTAGAAGATGAAATTTTAATGTTTTGGAATATATGTCATATTCCCACCTAATATATAGTGAAATTTAAAAGCGATATATATATCATTGGATTTACTTTAAAGAAAGCAAAAGTACTGCTTTGTGTTTTTGAGCCAGTCATTTAGCCTCTAATTTTTTTTACATCTACTAAATAAGGAGAATGCATCAATAGTCACCAGCTGTAACATTCATTCATATGTAGGCCATAAACCAAGTAGGTGTCACAAGTGTATTTTACTCTCTAAGGTAGTATAACGTGTCATCTGCTATTTTATATTTTTTTGTTTCTTCTATACACTGTTTTTACTATAAAGTTCAAAAGCAAAGTTCATCAAAATCTTAGATCAATTATCATAAAACAGTGAATGGTGACTCAGTTCAGTGACACTCAAGGCCATCTTCATAGAAAATTATGAAATTTCAGGCAGGAGTAGAATTTTTACCCTTTAAGAATTTAGATATTTCAATAAGATAATTTTGGATTCACTTGATTATTGAGTATTATTTTTCCTTTATATGTTTTGCTGGTGGTGGGAGTGGGGTAGCAATCGAGGTGAAGGGAAGGAATAATCCTTGGGCCAGTTCAATGATTATTTTTTTGGTTCATTGAAATTTGTGTCAGGAATTTCAGTTTTCACTACCTCTGGGTTTTATCCAATTCTAAACAACCTTTTCCTAAGTTTATGATTCCCAAGGCAGTGGAATAAAAATCATATCAAAGACAACACTAATTCAAAGTCATCAGCTTATAGCTTGTCTACCATTTTAAGTAACCAATTATTATGTAAAACTCTGGCTTTAGTGGCATTAAGAATATGCAGAAGTCATGAACTCTGTATGATTATAAAAAACATGAATCTTCATTAAAGAACAGAAAGCTAACTAAAAGCTAATTAAAGGGAATGAGGATTTTTGCATATCTGATATTCTCTACTTATTCATACATCTAGAAAGTTGCAAACTGGTCAATGTCAGGTAAGACACTAAAGTCTTTCTTTTGGGGGTAATTTCAGCATCTTGACATTTGAGAAGAGGAGTCAACTGTTTATGTTACATAATCCACTCAAATAGGGAGGAGGAAGGAATACTCAGTCTATAATGTATATCATAGATACATTACCTTCAGAGTATCTGTGCAGGGAATTCTCTAACACAAGTGGAATTTATATTATAGTACATTCATACTATAGCCTACATCAAAGACTAAGATTACTATACAAAGATTCCAAGTAAACAAGTACTGGAACTACAATTAAGAATTTGAGAAGAGTAATTAGTGGACTCCTTTATCCTCTTTACACAAAATAGCTTTGTTTTTTAACAAAAGCAACAAAGAATACCAAAGCCAAGGGTAACATTCATGAAGAAGATAATCAAAATGAATGAAAAAGATAATATTTATCATTAAAGAAAGATCAGAGGCACATAAGCCTACCCCAAAAGAGGTCAGAAATTGAAAATAAAATAATACACTAATATGGCAAATGCCAGTCCCTGCCTGCTCTTCACTATAGGACTGGACTTCATCTGCCTGCAGGACCAGCCCTGCCCAGACTTAGAGCCATTGATTCATGCTTAATGGCCACTGTGTGTGTGGAGCTGAGTCTTGAGATGTGTCAGCCTAAGGTGGATCCCTGAGATTGTACCTTGATTTCCTTTTCTGTTCTGAGTAGTGATGTGTCAGCCTAAGGTGGATCCCTGAGATTGTACCTTGATTTCCTTTTCTGTTCCTTCCTGTTTTGAAAACTTGGTTTGAGCTCTGGCATTCTGCAAAACTATTCCATTTTCTCCTTTCTTCTCCATTTTAAGGTCTGATTCTTGTCCTACAAATTCCTAGTTGCTGCCTGGATTTTTGTTCCCATAAGCTGCTTGTTCAGAAAACACACACTGTTCTACTTCTTTTAAAGACATATCTGTTGTTCTCTGACAGAGAAAAACTTCTAATTCTTTTGGTGCTATTTTCTGCTTCTATCTTTGTCTGTCTACAAGAGGAATTTCTATAATGGAGGATGATCAAAGGCAGTACAGACCACGAGACAGACAAACTCTCCCTTTTCTGTATTGCTTTAGCTGCTCACAAATTGTTTGCCTATCCTTTGCTTTAACCGCATGCAGACCTGCTAAATTCTTTCCTGTTGTCTTTAGCTCCTCTTGCTCCAACTAGAGGCTATGATCAGATACCAAAACTTCCTGGTTGCATTAAATAAATTGTCTGTAACTGTGTATTTGCTCTAGCACATAAACTAAATTGTCTGTAACAGAGTGTATTTTCAATGATGAATAACACCTGCACAGCATTTTCTGGCTGAAATGAGAGAGAGGAGGAGAGGAAGAGAGGGAAAGACAGAGAGGATGCCCAACAATAACAATAGCAAAATAAAATAGAAAGTTAATCCTACAGGATAAGATGGCTTACGTGAACGCCTCAGTACATCCTCCAAGTGGATGATGTACCCTTTGCTCCTCTTCTCTAGGTAACTTCTAGAATAATATATTTATTCTCAGTGTATAAAGGGCAGGAACCTACCATTCAGAAAGCCCTGTATATTTGGTCAAAGATTAATCAAACCAAAAGTTCAAGAATGGTAATAAGGAGGGTAGATGTGTAGCAGAAGAATTTTCTCTGGGAGAAAATTTAAATAATGCCACTCTTAATGCATTGTTTCCAAAACCAAAGTATGGTTTCAGCAGCATTGCATATACTTACTGGATAAATGAGCAAGGAAGCAAATGAGTAAATGGGATGAATTTACCAAGAGAGCCAAGAGCCAAGAATTCTTAGGAATTCCATGTCCTGTTCGTGGAATTTTTTCTTGGTGACTATACAACTGTTTAGCAGGTTTTTGTTCTGAACTCTCCAAATGGGATTCACTTCATGGATGCTTTACAAGTTGAATGACCCTAATACTTTAATGGAAATGGTGTCTACTGATGGCAATTGAGTTTGGTGTCATTTATAGTCATCTGAATAGAAGTTGAGAACAATTTCCAGTGTCCAGATGTTTGGCATAATAATTGAACGTTTACCTTCCATTCAGATGTTTTAGTTGGTAAGTACATAACATTCCCTCTGCCAGCAAAGACCAAATAAGTGAGTAAATTAATAGAACAGTCAATATAAAACTACAAAAATAAACAAGAACAAACATAAAACCAATTTTACTACAAAAACCAATTCCTAAATAGCAAATGTTGAGATAAAACAAATACTATTTTTATCAAAATTATCTATCCTGCTACATCTCCAGAGTTTCATTACCAAGAAAACCTACTTTAAAAAGTCACATTTTAAGTACAAGATAGAAAAAGGAAATAGGGAGCTAGAACTTTAGACATGGGATAGCATTGCTATTTTTCATGCATGAGTTTCAATCATGCAGTTGTATTGATAAATGTACCTTTGGGCAAAAATCAAGCGGAGAAGTACAACTCATTTTGCCCAGGAGCAGTGGCTGCTTCTTCCCATTCACTAAGGAAATAATCACCAAGCCAGGGTTCTTAAGACTTTCTTATCATCTCTATCACCCAATACTCTGATAAAGACCCAAGCCTCTCAAACAAAGCAATGTTAAGTGAACAAATTTTTCTTCTGTAGGTAAGAGGTAGGGCCTAGGATTCTGTTATAACAGATGGTAATCACAGAAATGAATCCTATTTTCTATAGATTTGATAAGCCTATGGTAAATTATATAAACTTGAGTGCAAGAGAGGTACCTATAATCACTTAATGTTTATTATTACTGCTATAGCATATTAAGAACAAATTCACTGAATCTCCTTCTACATCAAACGTATTATAAAAGTAATAACCAAAGTAGCAAAGCTTATTTATATGTCATTTAAAAACATCTCAACACACACACGCACGCACGCATGCACACACACACACACACACACACACACACACAGGACAAGAAGACCTAGAGAATGACTAAAATCAAATAAATTATAGTCAGGTAGCCTGGGATAATTTCAAACTCTCTCTGAGTAGTAGGGCTTTGGTAGTCATATTGAAATGGCACTGTTTTACTTGGCTTTGGTTGCTCTAACTAATGGTACTATTTTTAAAGTTGTTTTGTGTTTTGATAATTAATCAACTACTAGGATGACACTGCATCATACGTTACATAATTTAGTTTATACAGTCATCTGGAGCTAGAATTCTTGTCTACATTTAAATTTCAGTGATTGCAAAAACTAACAAGGACATTCTAAAACAATGCTTGTTAAGAATACATTTGCCATAAGCAGAAAGATATGAACATATTTTTATCACACCTTTGTTCTGGAGTACAAAGAACATAATTAATTGTTTCATGAGTCATGAGGAAGAGAGGAAACTGGGGATTTATTACTTTTTTGTTATTGATGAACCACTGTGGATAAATCCTATTTAAGAACTGTTAATTCACATCTGACACAACTCTTGAAAGAAAAAGACACTTAAGTCTTGTTGAGGAAATCGTTTTTCCTTCCCTGACCTCTAGGATTTGGTCACAGCTTGATGTGTATCTTTGTTTTCTGCCCTCACCCACTTGTGTACTCTATAACCCAAACAAATCCATGTACTTTGCATTTATTTTGTGCCTGTGCCTTCATCAGTCTGTGTTTTCTGTTGAAAAGACCTCCCCACTACTGGACAAATTCATTTAAAAATTGCAATAGGCCATACAAGAAGGGGGAAACATAATTACTAGCTAACGTGTTAAAATGATCTCCCTAGTAATCGAAGAATGGATTTAAAACATGAATAAAATACCATTTCCCCTATTAAGTTTCAAAGAGACAAATTGATAGGTATCTCTTTGCTGATGAAGTTGAAGTGAATCTGGAACCCTCTTATATGGCTGGAGAAAGGATTATTTTACTTTGTAAAATAACTCAATATAGTATATTAAGAGTTATAAAAAATTTTTGGAAGCAGAGATCTGAAAATCCCACTTTTACAAATTTATTTTAAGGAAAGAAACCAGTGGAGCTGAAAAAAATCTTACCTGTGAAAGTGTCGACTTCAATATGTTTTGATATTGAAAAGAACTTGATGTCAAATAATAGTGGAAATATTAATTAAATTATGGTAAAGCTATCTTATAGAATATTATGTTTACAATCCAAAAGTGATAATTATCAGGATGGTTATGGCAATAAAGAAAACTCTTTTGATAAGTAAGTTTAACAGTTTTTAAAAGCTATATATACAATATGAATATCAATATATAAAATATGTACACATATGCAAGCATGCTTGAAAGACATATAATGCAGATAATAGGTTTTTAAGGATGATGAAATTATGTCTGTTTTCTAGCACATTTTTCAAGCACTCTATAATATTCTCATGTCATTTTTTATAATAATTAGAATTTACTTTTAATTCCCAGTCCAAATAGACCTCTTCCAAAAAAACTTTTATAAAACCTTATTTACATCTATTTTTGGAATTTAGATATATTCTTTCATTATAATTATCAATTTCCTTGTATTAAGTTAATAAGCTGCACATTAATTTGGGCCTAGAGTTTGTAAATGTAAAAAACTCTAATAAAAAACATTACTAGTAACTACTGTGGTGAAAATTTGAGGATGTATATATTCATTTTATATTCTGCTTAGGAGGGACAATAATTGCTATGTGACATCTGCAAAATTCGTGAGGCCTCCTTCTTTTATGACTAATTATTATTTAATATTTTCATATGGATATACTCTATTCAAAATGATCACTAATTTCACCTCTTGATATGGTTTTTTTTTTTCTAGCAACAGCAGAGAAATTATTTACTGCAGTTATTTAAACAAAGTTGACTTTGAACACAATATTTTCCTAAATCTCTGCTACTAAAGATGGGGTCACTCTCAACACAGAGCAACCCTTTTCCTAGAATTGAAGTGAAGACAAATCTGTCCCTAACTCATGCAACCTTAATGGCTCAAAGAAATGCATATGCATATGATCTGGTTGAACAGGATTTGGAAAACAAAAGTGAAAGGGTCTTGTTTCAATTCTGTTTTCCCAAGTAAGCACAGGTATCCAATTTGCTAGAAATGTAGTCTAATATGGCTAGTGAATTTGTACTCAGGCACCTTTATTTTTTTTCTCAGGCACCTTTAGATTAAAAAGAATTACATAAAATGTCTAAGTGCAATTTATCTCAGGTATGTAAGGCTGATTCAACATTTGAACAGCAATTAATGTAATCCACATCGACAGCCTAAAAAAGAAAAATCACATGGTCATATCAATAGATCTTATCTATTGGATAAAATCCAAAGCATTCATAATAAAAACTGGAAACTAGTAATAGAAGCAAACTTCTTCAGCTTGATAAAGAAAATATGCAAAAAAAAAATCTACAGCTAATATCATACTTAATGGTGAGAAATTTGAAGGTTTTTCATGAAGATCAGATGCAAGACAAAAATGTCCCTCTCACCACTCCTGTTCAACATTGTACTGGAAGTTCTAGCTAATACAATAAGAGAAGAAAAAAAAAGTATACATATTTGAAAGGAAGAAATAAAATTATCTTTTTTGCAGATGACATTATTATCTATACAGAAAATCTGAAAGAATTAACAAAAAAATCCTAGAACTTACAAGTGATTATATCAAAATTGCAGGATGTGAGATTACCCTACAAAAATCAACTGCTTTCCTAATTACCAACAATGAACAAGTGGAATTTGAAATTAAAAACACTATACTGTTTACATGGGCACCATAAAAATAAAATCTTAGGTATAAATTTAACAAAATATGTACAAGACCTGTATGAGGAAACTATAATACTCTGATCAACAAAATCCAAGAACTAAATAAATGAAGACACACTCCATGTTCATAGATAGGAAGACAATACTGCCAAGATATCAGTTGTTCACAACTTGATCTATACATTCAGTGTAATCCCAAAGTTCCAGCAAGTTATTCTATGGGTACCAACAAAGTGATTCTAAAGATCCAAAAGAGACAATGCAATATAATATTGAAGAGAATGGATGCCTGACACTACTCAACTTCAAGGCTTACTCTAAAGCTACAGTGACCAAGGCAGTGTGATATTAACAGATGAATAGACAAATAGATCATGGAACAGAATTTTCTATTCTGTGAAGAAATAGACCCGCATAAATATTGTCAACTGATCTTTGACAATGTGCAAAAGCAATACATTGGAGCAATCCTTTCAACAACATGATGTTTGTCCTTTCAACAAATGATGCTTGAACAACTGGACATCCACATGCAAAAAAATAAAATGTATTGAGACACAGACCTCACATCCTTCACGAAAATGAACTTGAGATGGATCACAGACCTAAATCTAAAATGCAAAACTATAAAACCTCTAGAAGATAATCTAGGTGACCTTGGGTATGGTGATGACTATTTAGGTACAACATCAAAGGCATGATCCATGAAAGAAATAATTGATAAGCTGGATTTCAAGAACATTTAAAACTCCTGCTCTGCAAAAGATACTTTCAGAAGACTGAGAAGGCAAGCCATATAGACTGTGAGAAAATATCCCTCATCTGATAAGGGACCATTATCTAAAATATACAGAAAAACCTTAAAATTCAATAATAAGGACAAACATCCTGATTTTTTTAAAAAAATGGACCAAAGGCCTTAACAGAAACCTCACCAAGAAGATATATACATGGCAAATAAGAATATAAAAAGATGTTCTCATCATGTCATCAGGGAAAAGCAAATTAAAACAACAGCGAGATATATTACTCCACACTTATTAAGTGGCCAAAATCCAGAACACTGACAACACCAAATACTAGTGAGGATGTGGGGAACAACAGGAACTCTCAGTAATTGCAGATGGAAATGCAAAATGGCATAGCCGCTGTGGAAGACAGGCAGTTTCTTAAAAAACAAAACCTACTCTTAGCATACTATTTACCAGTTGCATTCCTTGGTATTTACCCAAAGGAGTTAAAAGTTATGTCCACACGGAAACCTGTATATGTATATTTATAGCAGCTATATTTATAACTGCCCAGACTTGGAAGCAACCAACATGTCCTTCAGCAGGTGAACGGATCAATAAACTCTAGTACATCCAGACAATGGGATATTACTCAGCACTGAAAGAAATGAGCTATCAAGCAATGAAAAGATATAGAGGAACCTTAAATGCATATTACTAAGTTGAAAGAAGCCAATCTGAAAAGGCTACATGTTGTATGATTCCAACTATAGGATAACTGAGAGGGCAAAACGATGGAGATGATGAAAAGATTCATAGCTGCCAATGGTTAGGGTAGGGTAGGGGTGAATAGAGGGAGCACAGAGGATTTTTAGGGTAGTGAAACTACTCTATGCTGCCATAATAATGGATATGTATCATTTATATTTGTTCAATCCCATAGCATGTACAACACCAACCATAATGTAAACTATGGACTTTGAGTGATTATGTGTCAATGTAGGTTTATCAGTTGTATAAAAAACCCCAAAGTACCACTCTGTTGGGGGACATTGATAATGAGGCAGATCTGTGCAGGTGCAGGGGTGGGAACTATGAGAAATCCCTGTACCTCCCCCTTAATTTTGCTATGAACCTAAAACTTATCTAAAAAAATTAAGTCAATTTTTAAAAAAAAAGCAAAAAAGAAAACTCGTAAACTGAAGACTAAAGAAGCATTCTTTTAGAATGAGCCAAGCTGAGGTTCATGCTTCTCAGAGGAAGTGCTGGCAAAAATCCTGTGTTGTGCCTGCAGTCTGTGGTAGGACTGGTTGTTGTGAAATTCTGAATGTGAGGTGCTACTTGTAGGTAGGTGGATTCTTTGGATTCCACATCATTTTTATTCCCATTTCTTCATCTCATTTCTTAATTGCCTGTGTTGGTTTGTACTTTGGAAACATTTGGGAGGCATCATGGTTATTTACTTTTGCAGCATATTTGGAGGCTTTCTTTAAATTACACATTTTACACCTAGGTCAAATCAAGGAGACGAATCCATGTTTGGGATCCTATTTCCTTGATCTCTTTCTGTTTGCCCACTACCCCATTATTAAAAGTTTGGATGAAAAGTTGGGAATTGAGGCACGATCGAAAGCCATAAATATTCTGAAAGGACTGTTTCTTAAAGGTTTAAAGGAAGGGAGAGGTAAAAGCCAAAAATATAAAAGTACACTGAATGTTGGGAAAAAGTTCTGTACAGATGAGCTAATAGGTTTTACATTATATTTCTAACCAAATGTTGAAAGTTTTAAAGATTATTATTTTTATTAACAAGATTTAGGCTACTTATTTAGATCTGGTGGTGACACAATTTCTTGTCACTCAGAAATTGTTAGAAATTGTTAGGAGTTTAGGCTTAGGAAAAAATAGGAAGTAAATTCACTTCAGTCCTTAAATCAGAATACCATTTAGTGCTCCAAATCTCTTTCTCACACATTCTTATCTGTCTGTAAGCCTCTTTAGTGACTAAGAGGACTCTCATGTACCAGCTTTTTACCTGTACTGCCATTCATTCATTCATTCATTCATTCATGTATTCATTCTCTTGTAATTTACTGAACATTGATTGAATATCTCATACTGTAGGTGCTGGGATTACAATGATAAACCAAGCAGATATATAAAACCTAGAGATATCAAACGCTAAAATGGTAAGAAAACAGATATGTGGCAGAGTGGACTAGGGTCTTGTTTTGATTGGACAACTGGGGAAGGCAGTTTGAGATGACACATAAATGAAGATGTGATTGACAATAAGTAGAGAAGGGGGACCTTGGGAGAACATTCCAAATAGAAGCAACATAGTATAAGGGCTGTAACACAGGAATAAACTGGGGGTATTCGAGGAAGAGAATAAAGGCAAGAATGGCTGGAGCACAGGATTGGGTGGAAGATGGATGGGAAGTGAGTTTGATGAGGGAGATGGGGGCCAGGTCACATAGGGACTTGTAGGCAGTGTGAAGCATTTGGATATTATTCTATAGGCAGCAAGAAACGGTAGAGGGCTTCACATGTGGCCACCACAACCCGATGCTGCCATGCGGGGATGAGATGGAAGTAAGGAGAACAGCTTGGGGGGTTATTGCCTTAGCCCAAGTGACAGATGATGTTTTTGATTTGGGTGGCTGATCTCTGAAGAGGTGGGAAAAGGGTGTACGGACTTGCCTTGTGTTTTATTTTTTTAAAGGATTTTATTTACTTATTCATGAGAAACACACAGAGAGAGAAGAGGCAGAGACACAGGCAGAGGGAGAAGCAGGCTCCATGCAGGGAGCCCGATGTGGGACTTGATCCCAGGACTCCAAGATCATGCCCTGGGCCTAAGGCAGGCGCTAAACTGCTGAGCCACCCAGGATCCCCAATCAGCCGTGTGTTTTAAAGACACATTCATTAGGGCTTGCTGGTTGATTTGATGGGATGAGGGGTAAAGAATGATCACATTAAATAGACTTTTAAAAAATCAGCAAAAATATTCCCAACTTAATGGGAAATAGCGAGCTGCACTTGAAGACGTCCCAGGCAAGTGATATCTGGACTGCATTAGGCATATGCATTTCGTTTCAGACATTAATGCCCCCGGAGGTTGGTCTGCTGTCTGCTGAGGACCCTACACATATAACACTTAGAGCTCTGCAACCAGTCCTGAGAGGCAGCTGCATAAGCTCCCAACAGAAACTCCCACAGCAGTTTCACCACCCGTGGGTAGCTTTGGTGCGCTGCTAGAAGTTAGGCTGCTTCCAATTTAAAATTTCTGTGCTAAAACCCTGCTGGGTCTATTCCAGGGATTTTGAATGTATAAGCTGTACACAATAAGTAAGTTACAGTAATAAAGATACTTGAGCTGTTTTTTATTGTTTCATACCTCTACTTAATTCCGGATTAAAAAAATTGTTTGATTTGGTTTAGTATTTATAGTCCTTCTGAAGTGACAGCAAGGCTAGTTCTTTTTGCTGGATTATTACGTCTAGCCTTTGCGCCTGGGACAAAACTATATATTTTCTTTAGAGGTACATAAACCCTAGTTGGAATGTTTCCCTTTATCCCAATAAGCATTTTTTTTCCCTTACAGAATCAACTCCCCGGAGTAGAAAATACATATAATCTATACTTATGCACATATACGTGTAACATATATTTGCCATTACTGAGCATATGGTCACACACTGCTTCGTGGTAAGTGATTTGGAGTATGATCTTATTTAATCCTCACAACGAGAAAGGGGTTTGTAGATTTATCCCATTTCACAAATGAGTTAATTGAACCTTGGCATGTGGTGGAACGAGGATTTCAGGCCAGTTCTGCTAAGACTCTTTGGCCCAGGCGCCTCCCTCTAAGGTGGGGTCCCCCCAGCTGTTCCCAGTTACATCCTGCTGTGCAGCTATCACTATGCCTTTTATGCTATTTGAGGCTTCAGTCCTTCTAAACTTTTCAAATTATTCATAACTCTGCCCCGCTAAAATTTTCTATCAAAACTGACTACCTCTCCTTAAACAAATATTAACACAATATTAGTATACACAAAACTCCAGTGACTTCTTGAGCCCTCTGGCACCAGTTAGAAGAGGGTGTATGTCCACCTGTGGCCTTTGGGAAAGGTTTCTTTCTCTCCCTAACCACCCGTCCTTCCCTCTCTTTCTCATCCAAAATTCAGCAGAAGTCCACAGGGCACAGAGCTCAGAATGTATTATCTGGTTATTAGTTTTTAATTTTCCCTGGAAAGTCTGAAGTGTTCTTGCAGACTCTGGGTTACATCTGGGCTTGTTATCCATCCTGCCTTTGGCACCACGCTGCTCTGGGCTGAGGCCAGCTCCTGGCAAGAACTTCCCCTTTTGTTTTTCAAGCACACATTACCAAGTACTTTGCCGTGTTGATTAGCAGCCTCCTAGCTTGGCTTGCTTTGTCCGCTTCTTGGTCTCTGGGTCACAGCAGGGCATGAGGTGATGAGGAGCAAAAAAACCCAGAAAGCATTTATCCTGAGATCCCCAGATCCCTGAATTCACAAGATTTCCTAATATCAGTTACGTACATATTTCTTTGATGCTCACACAACTGAATGTAGGAAAAAATATTATTTTAAAACAAAACAGTGAGCTTTGCTGCCTTCCAAGGGGGTAGAAGGAAGTAGTGGTACAGGTATCACTGCTGTTCGCAAGTCTGCATTACACTACTTTGCTTTTATGAAAGATCCACATGAGTACCTGCTTTTGGTAACTGAAAGAAATCCAAAGAGGATCTTTGCTTTTTTTTTTTTTTTTAAGGTGAAAAGTGAAAACAGCAGTCAGTGGTCAGGGGTCAGCATTTGTTTTGCAGAGAGTGGTTATAGAGTGAGTGTGCACCCTGAGCTGTGAGCAGTCCTTTCTGGGACCCACACTCAGCCTCTCAGCACTGAACCCCCACAGCTCTGAATTGTGTCTATGAGCACTCGTGCTTTATCTCAATGTATCTTATGCAGCTATTAGTGAGATGTGTCCTAAGGTATCAGAAAAGCCTAGAGAGGTTATTTTTTGGGTCTTGGAATGCTTACAAAATTTTTCCCCTATAAATTAATGCTAAACACTTTGCACTGTTTGGGCTCATCTCAAAGGTTTCTTTCTTTCTTTTTTTTTTTTTAAGATTTTATTTATTTATTCATGAGAAACACTGAAAAAGAGAGGTAGAGACACAGGCAGAGAGAGAAGCAGGCTCCTGCATGGACAGCCTGATGTGGGACTTGGTCCCGGGACTCTGGGATCACACCCTGGGCCGAAGGCAGGCGCTAAACCACTGAGCCACCCAGGGATCCCCAATCTCAAAGGTTTCAAAGGCACACTGTACTTCTGGATAACAGGGGAAGCCTGGATTGTTTACATTACTCTGGAAAGAAACCTTTCTCTTTCCTTTCCTCTCATGGACATTGGTGAGGGAAGGAGAAATGAGAAATGGGGCACATCAATGAACTTTGTGTTTGTAATAGGAAGCCTGGAGTTGAGTTTGGGGTCAGAGGCTGGAGGGGGTCACCTTGTTCTGCTTGAAGCAATAAGATATCTTCTTTTGTTTTGCTCCAGAAGAGAGAGCTACGCCATGTGGGGAGGATGACCTGAGTCGGCTGAACTGACATTTGAAGAGAATGTTTTAGTAAAGTGTATCTTGAAATGTCTCCTGTGATGTGCCTCCCTTCTATTGCCTCACACTTTTAGTGAAATCTTTCTGCATGTTTCATTTTTTATCATATTTGGTTTGATTTGCTTTGCTCTTTTGTGACAATCCGGGAAAGGATGGATGCTATATCTAAGTGAGATATGGTACAGAGCAGGGACACTACGTGTGGGATGGTGAGAAAACTTGACAAATTCATAAACTTGACAAATTTAGGAGTCATGGGAATATAAAAATAGAGGTGACTATGAACAATGTAAGCCGCCATCCTCTCCTCCACCAGAATTCCTGACATGATTGAAAAGACTGTGAAGCCTTGACTAAACGTGATGTTTGAACCAACTGCACTTAGATCTCAATGGATGTGGTGCCTCAGCTGGTATCTCTAGAGGCCACTAACCAATGTAACAGTTACTTTAAAACTATAATGCAAATTTCATTGATTTTTGTCCATTCTTGTAGTAGCAGAGTAATGCATCCCCCAAAGATGCCCACATCCTAACCCCTGGAATCTGTAAATATATTGGGTAACATAAGATGGCAAAAGAGATTTAAGGTTGCAGGTGCAATTAGGTTTGCTTATCAGTTGGCCTTAAAGTGGAGATTTTTCCTGGATTCTTTGGGTGGACTCAATGTAATAACAAGGGTCCTTAAATGTAGAAGAGGGGAACAGAAGCAAGGGGCAGGGTGATGCTCTGAGAGCAGAAATCCATATCATTTCTGGTTTTCAGGATGGAGAAAGGGAGGCATATGCCAAGCCTTTGCCTCCCTTTCTCTAGGAAGAGAGGAAGAGCCTCTTCTCTAGGAAGAGGCTCTGGGAATCCTCTAGAAGACGGAAAAGCCAGGAAATGTATTGTCCCCTGGAGTCTCCAGAAATGAACCCAGCCCTGCCAACATCTTGATTTTAGCTCAGTGACACTCATGTTGGATTCTAACCTACAGAAAGGTGAGATAAATTTGTTATTTTCAGCCAGTAAGTTTGTTATGGTAGCAAAAGTGTATCCGTATCAGTTATCTATTGCCAAATAATAAGCCACCTGAAAATGTAGTGACTTAAACAACAATAATCATTTATTTTGCCTGTGAATTGGCAATTTGGCCAGGGCTCAATAGGGCAGTTTGTCTCAGTTTTATACAACATCAACTTGGTACTTCTTTTGAGGGATGGAGAGTCTACTTTCAAGATGGCTCATGCCCATGGCTGAATAAGTATCAGCTGTTAGGTGGGAGTTTGCTAGGAGCTCAGCTGGGGCTGCGGGCTCTGGAACTCATTCCCTTCCCACACGTGTCTCCACATGGGCTGTTTGGGCTTCCTCACAGTGTGATGCAAGATCAAGCATCCCGAGAGAACAAGGGAGAAGAACAAGGTGGAAGTGCACGACACTTTCATGACTGTGACTGTGGGAAGTAACATCATTTCTCTCCTGCCACACTTATTTGCCTGCTCAGGCCCAACGGGAAGAGACACAGACTCAACTCTTGTCACAGAGGGCAAGTTTCTAGTAGTGCATGTGAGGCGGAAGACAATAGGGAAGCCATTTCTGAAAGACACGATGTGCAGGACTCACTTAGTGTGAAATCTCAGCCCTTGGTGCACTATCTCCCAAGATGATTTCTGGAAGATCACAGCACGTTTTCCATATATGTTTAAAATACGATTTGTATTTACTACCCGGTTTATTCGCCTTCTCTTGCTTCCAACCCTTGTTTCTTGGCATAGCTATGCCTTCTGGATAATGGGTGGTTTTTGTTATTCCCACTGCACTACTACTCTGGAGGAGCCAAATGCATATGTTAGGCTGTAACACCAGAGGGATGCCAGCTTCTGGTCTCTCTGCTTTGGTGTTCCAAATGGGACACTATTTTTTAAATATGCAAGTGGAGTGTAGCAAGTCAAGACCTAATTAAACTTGGAAATATATATGTTAGGCTTGTACTCACAACAACAGAATTACTATTCAGATAGCCTTTACTCAAAGTACACAATCCCACACATTCTTAGCTGATTGGCAATGACAAGGATTAAGGTCTGTTCTGTCTTCTTTGCTACAATATCTTTTTTTAAAGATTTTATTTATTCATGAGAGACACACAGAGAGAGGCAGAGACGCGGGCAGAGGGAGAAACAGGCTCCGTGCAGGGGGACTTGATCCCAGGACCCCGGGATCATGCCCTGAGCCAAAGGCAGATAGATGCTCAACTACTGAGCCACCCAGGTTCCCCTGCTACAATAGCTTTATTTCTATCTTTTCCTATTCAGAAGACTAAGCTTGGCTGAATTATAGGTAACATAGGTAAAATGACAACTGTTACAATTTCTATAATCTCTGCTTTTTTATAGCAAATAGTTTCCATATGGAGATCCTATTCTTTATAATTGCCCCCTTTCTTCTGGGCCATTTCCCTTTAGAAACAAAAGCTACAAAATTTTTGCCCCAATCCCAAGTGACTTCAGCCACCTGACTGTCAGAGATGAGTAATGAATGTGTCCTCTTGCCTATAGTTAGTGCTGTCTGATAGATATTTTGTAGTGAGGAAAGGGCTCCATATTTGAGATATATGGTAGCTACTAGTCACATGTGGCTATTAGGCATTTGAAATGTGACTAGTGTGACTGAGCAACTGAAAATTTCATTTATTTTATTTAAAGGTAAATAGCCACATGTGGTTAGAGTTACCATACCTGGCTAGTATGACTCTAAAAGATGGTATCCTACTGTGACTTCCAGGTCCTCAAGTTTCTGTAAGCTCCCTCACAGCTAAGGAAGAAGGTTTGAAGAAATCAGAGCCCCAGTAAGATTTGGGAGCATGTAAAGCTTTTACATATGGTTATAATTTTAAGTGAGAAGTTCAACTAGACTCTGGTTTTATCCGTCAATAGTTTTATTTTATAAGGTTAGCTTCATTTAGCAAAGACACAGTTATACCGATTATCTTGTGACCATGCATATAATGTCTACTTTTACTAGAAAGAGCATCCTGATTCTTCTCACAAAGCTCCTCAAATCTTGCTCTGACATTGGCAAAGTCTGCCTCAGGTTAGCATCACCTTTCTCCTAATTTTTCCAATAGCTTAGCAGAGTCCAAAAGAAGAGTTCTTCAGAGCTTAGAGTTGAGACAAATATTTATTTTGGATCAAGTATAGCTACCAATAAATTAACTATTGCAACCATAATGCTGCTTAACAAATAATTTTAAAAAAACTCAGTGGCTTACAGCACAAACAAGTATAGATAGGTTGGCTGGGTTCAGCTGGTCAAGGCTAATATAGCTGAGTTGCCTATAGGCTATAGGATAGGTTCAGGTCTGCTCTATGAATTTCAGGATATGTTCTCATAGAGATGTTAGAAGTTCAAGAGAAAAAGCCCAGCCTTGAGAGCACAAAGCTCAGATTACATAGGCTAATATCCCAACAGCCAAAAGCAAGTCACATAGCCAAGCCAAGAGTTAAAAGGTGGGAGGTTTACTCACCCCACTATGAGGCCATGGAGAATGTATGGATGTAAAACACTACTTATATGGGGGTGGAGAATTAAGACCATTAATTTAATTTACCACACTTATATTAGACTCAATCTCTCTTCCTCTTTCTCATTCTTGTTCTCTCTCCCCCTTCATACACACACATTTCTGTTAGTGATAACAAAATCAATGCTTTAAAAAAAAAAAAAAACCCTTTTTATACCTGGAAAGGCAATGCTTTGGCTCCTGTCTTTTTTACTTCCATGTTGGGAAAGTTTTTTTAAATCACATTTTTATGGCAAATATATCAGCAAATTTAGTTATCTGGAAACTAGGTTCCTAATTGTGCCTATAATAACTTATTTGCTATTCTAAATGTGGTGTGATAGAAGAATTAGTCTCAGCGCATCAGTTCTGTTACCTTTTCTCTTTTTCTTAAAGCCTTTGGTGTTCATTTAGTTAAAAGCAAACCGACTAATTTAGCACCCAATCTCTTTAGAGCTATCCCACTTGGAGCTCTATAGTATCGGTCTAAAATAATTCCAGCTTAGTCTAAAACTTCAAAGTTTTTAGAAGCCAAATCTTTAATGTTAATGATATATTATTATTTTGAAAAGTAGGTTAGAGAAACAAGATAGATAGAATGATATTATTTATATTAATAAATATTTGTGTTTTTTATGTGCTTAAAAGAGATCAGAAAGACTTGGTTACCTCGGGGGAGAGGTAGTGACGTCTCATTTTCACTTTAAACTTTACATGCTATTGTATGTTAGATTTTTATTCAATAAGCAGGTATTATTTTTATGACAAAAAGTTGTTAAAAATAAAAATCATATCATTGTACTTTAAATATTTTGACAGGCTGTCACAGTTGGCAGGACAGAAAGAAATTTCCTATTTCTATTATTTACATGTTTCTAATTTTGAGTTATCTTTTCAGAGGAGGAGAGAAAGAGAGGTGGGTCATTTTAAGGGGTCAGTAAGATCCTTTCAGGGTTCAGTATTTTGTATTGTTCTAGTTCCAGTTTTCTTCAGTTTTTGATGTCTAAATATCTTACTCCAAAAAGATCTGTCCTTGTAGCCATCTCTAAGCACTGCAGAGCTCAGCTTCTCTTAAAGATAAATTACTTAAAGAGAAAGTGACCAAGAGTTTTTGTTTTCTTATGAAAGCTCTGTGGTCTCTGTAGCATCATCTTGTGTCATCTTAAAATGAATTGTAGCCAGGCAACAAATGTCATCTATTCTAACAGTAAAAGCTCCTTTTTGCATTGTTCAAACATTCCTGTTTTTACCTTAAAATAATCTTGATCCTTCAGTACCAACTCTCTAACAGAAACAAATACAAAACACAAATTTCCCAGGAGTAGGCTCTTCCTGGGTCACTTTAGCATGTGTCAAGATTTCATAAATCAAATTCATGGCCATTCAGGGAAGTTGGTCCCCCCACTCCTGCCATTTCTGGGTATCTAACGGTGTGGAGAATGGTCCAGCAGTTAGAGGAAACCCTTTGATATCCGAGTTTGAAACCTGGCTGTTTCCATTAGTACATTGCATAACCTCCGGCAAATCACAACTGCTTTATTATATATACTTCTTTTGTAGATTTTTCTATGTTATTACAGAATATATTTGTGATTGTGTAAAAAGGGGCAGAGAATTCCTTGTTTTTGACATGAGAATCCCTTTAAAACTGAAATTAGAAGGCTATAAATCATGTAACATTGTTTCAATTTTATTATAATGTACTTGAGGGAATGAATTTGATTTTCTAAAATATTTCAAAAGGAATAGCATCATTTTTCACTTTGCAGGGTTCTAGCTATATTGAATTACACATCACCACATAATGTTACCGAATTTTATTTTCATATTATATATTATCCCTCTGAAATCAATATCTGGAACATTTAATTCCTGTAAATGGGAATTTGCTTATTAAAAATGCATAGAATGTAAAACAAACTGATGACTATTTCATCTATATTGTGCAATACCTTCCCCTGCCCTTCAACATATATGCACATTATTTTAATCACACTCTCCCAGAAATTGAAGATGGAGGAATATTGCTTCATTGAGTAGAACATTTCTCAGAAAAAATAATGCAGAGAAAACATACAATATTTGGTGGATAAAAGATTGGAACTGACTTAGGCTTAACAAGTGAAATCTTTTCTCTTCTGCCCTGATTGCTTTTTCACAGTTGCTAGGTGAGTGACCAAGAAAGATTGTGGGCTTTTGGCATGATGGGGTAGTCAGTGGGCTAAGCGTTCCTCAGGGAGCCACCAAGGGGGTGGCGAGGGGGGGGGCTTCTGGGAAAAAAGAGGACTGAATTATACAGAGATTCTTAAAAGCCACTGCTATGGAATTCAGTTAAAAAAACTGCAGGTCTGAATGTTATGAATGTATAATGTTTATTCTGCAAAGGATTCTGAAAGGTCTCAACTCCTTTAAAATATAGTCATAACACAGGCTAGTAGCTGACATGCCACATTTTAGTGGACATAATTTGAAATGGATGAGAAATTATCACAGGTGTTGGGTCCAAATGCAGTGCAATAGTAAAGCACCAAAGCTCTCACAAAGGACTTGAGAGAGGCTTGAGGTGGTGTATTGATGCCTGCCAAATAGCATCTGTCCTTCAAATGCCTGGCTGAAACACTTTATGCCAAATTAAAAGTGTATCTGAATTTTAGTCAAAGAAAAAGATAGCCTTGTATACTGCCTGTTACCTGCAATGATCAGAACCCACAGATTTATATTCTAATTAATTTTTGATCCTGAACATCTGCTTTGGTAAAAAACGGAGGAACATAAAGAAGTCCTAAGATCTTAAAACTCTTTTCAGTCTAACAATGCTTAGGGGGAAAAATCAAGTTCAGGATATAACTTATTTTTATTGTTATGAAACCCAGCATCCATTACTCTTAGGAAACTTTATGACCATAATAGATATCTTCATAGAAAGCTGCTACTTTTCTTAAGATGTTGCTGGCGTTGACTAGTATATGCATCAGTGCCTAGCCTCTATTCATAGGCTATTGCACTGGAAGCCTTCAATTAGTTTCAACCACAGCAAGTGCCTAGTCGATTCCTGAGGAGCTCCTTCTTACTCACTGTCTCTGGAAGCCATACCTCTCATCCTCCCATGAGCAAAGGTGAGGTGTTAGTGCTTTAGCATTGCTACATCCATGCCCCACCAGCCCCTGAACACTTCTGAATTTCCACTGAGTCCCAGTCTTGTTAGAATTCACTGCAGTAGGGGACCTTGCCAACCAGTGTGACACTTAGTCACTCCTCTCCCTAATGGTGGTTCCCTGTCTTGTTTGCTTGTTGCCATCTATAAAATAAAGACAACAACAGTGCTTCTCTCATAAGGTTGCTGGGAATATTACATTTATATAAGTGCAAAGCACAAACTGTGGCACATGGTAAACATTCAAGAAGTTATTAATATGAAGGCAGGTGCTAGGATTTGATTCTAAGAAAAAACATTTTGTAGGATCACAGTGCTACACAGTATTTTGCTTCAGTTAGACCTGCTTTCCTGAATTCTGTTTTACCACTTCAGTCGCTGTGCCTTCTAAAATTTATCATCATCTCCAAAAAAAGATTATGTCAAAATGAGCAGTTAGACAACTGTGTGTGAGGTCAATTGTTTTGCAAGACATATGCAATCAAAAAGTTCTAAGTGTCTATTTACCAATAAAGAATGTTTTCACTGAAAAACAAACAGGTATATGGAACCCATGTGACTACAGGTGTCACACTTTCTTGGAGATACTTTCTTTGGAACTCCTCTTTATTCCTCCTGCTACCCCTGGGTGAACCCTTGGGATATCAGTGCTAACCTGGACCAGGCTTGGTTCCTGATTTAGCTGTAGATCACTATCCTTTTTGTCTCTTTACTAAGAATCCATCATGCTTTTTGAACACATGTGAGTTATGACAATGGACAAGTATTCTACTAATTTATTCCCTATGTTTCTCTTTGAATAGATAAATTTTTATGACCCAAATAAATTCTAGAAACTCATCCATTAAGAATTAGATGTTAAATCTTAGAAAAATGTGTATTCTTTTTCTAAGCACATCAGTTCCCAAAGTTGTTACTTCAAAGAGATCATATCTTTTACATGGGTAATAATAAAGATATATTTTTGAATGAAGAGCAGTTATTTTTTCTAGGTTATTTCTAGAGTGATGACAAACAGGAAAACAAAAAAATATAAATGATCAAAAAAATTAACCTTTCCCATATTAATTTTTATGCTGTCTAATGTATGATTTGATAAGATATTAGGTAGTAGTAACTATATTAAACTCAAATAAACATTTGTCTAAAATACACTGGCTCATAATCTTGCCTAAGGTAAGTGTACTGACTGTTCCCTAATATTTTATTGATTATCAAGATGCTATAGTGACCAAAAGTAACTTTTGTGAAATTCAATCTTACTCATAAAGATATAGGCATAGAGATTTTAGCGGATCAAATATGTTGTTGTAATGGTATATTTGAGGAATTTAATGTTTTGCAAAAGTTTCCATTTCACCTCTTTTAGTCATTTACTTTCCACCTAAAAACAGCTGGATCATATGCTGGTTAATTGTGGTTTTATTTAATAGAATTTTTAAAAATTAGGAATAAAAACAAAAACAACAAAACATGTATATATTATGCCCATCCTGGCAACATCTTTAGTAAGGCAATATTATACAAGTGATGCTTACAGATTTATCCTTATACATATATGACTCTATTAAATATTTTTTTAATTGTGTGAAAAATAAAAAAAAATAAATTTATCTTAATACCATTATAAACACAGGAAATGTTTACATCTAAGAGGGGAAAAAAATCCAGATCTTTGTATCTTTGTAAATTCACAATAAGTCTATGGTATGGTATTTCTCTCATAACTGAAAATATTAGGGATTCCCTTTCCTCTTGGTGATTTTTTAAATATAAAATAGAACAATTTAAAAATTATTTTAAAGCAAAGAAGAGTTCTTTTTAAAAGGTTTCTTTACTCTCTCTTTATTTTCACTCTAAAAATTAAAGATGGATTCCCTTTGGTGTCAGAAATTCCACAAACTATCCTCAGATGATTTATTGTTTATTCAAAGATCATTGGAGAGAGATATAACCATACTGAATGGACCTAAATTCCTGCCTTAGACCATGTTATGGGCCTACATAGTCAAAATTACAAATGCCAAACCTCCAAAGGCCAAAAGATTTATTTAACATCAGTGTTTTCTTTGTTAGTTATTTTATTGTGAATAATCATCCTTTAACATTTACATTCCAAGAAGATTTTCTTGGAGTGGTTTACCCTTGAATGAACTTGTTAAATCTTGTCCTTCATACAGCTTTCAGAAGCTCTAAAAATAATAGCTGTTTTACTTTATCTTTTCTTCTTAATCAGGAATGATGATTTGGTGTGGGGGAAAAAAAGGCCAGTAGACTGGTAGGCAGTGAACTCAGTGGTTCAATTTCTGCCCTTGCCTGGATTGGGTAGGTCCCTTGGCTTTGAATTGTTGAAGTAATTTGTAAAGTGAGGGACTTAGAAGGACATAATCTCTAATGTCCCATTTTTTAAATATCTCTTTTTAATCTAAATCCATTTACACACTAATGGATTGCAGAAAAGGAAGCAGATGACCTTAAAATAAGTGCTTTAAAAATCATTTTCCATTTTTTCCTCACTAACTTTATTTCTCAGAGTGTTTTTGAACCTGAAAGCATAGCTTAATGAGCCATAAATAAAATTCAAGCCACAAAATTTCGAGTTGCTTATAAACAAAATATCCACAATGACCAAGATGTTTCAAAATACTTTCTTCATTTTCATAAAACTACTAATTTACAAAACCATATGGTTAAGTAATGTAACTAACTCCCTCTAAAACTGTGAAGCTAAGACCAGCTCAGAAGCTACAAAGCAGGAATAAACATGATCTTTTAAAAAATTCAGTTATGAAGTACAATCATGATAATACCAGCAAATAAATATATTTTCCATGCTCCATAATTTAAAAATTTTAAAGCTTTTCCCTAGAAGACAAAGCAAGACTTATGGCACAACTTAAGTGTTTCTGAAGTACATAGATTGATACAGATCAGTGACATATCAAATTTAAGTGGTAAAGTGGTGTCTTCCTAAGGACCACCAAGCTAACTTCCACTGGAGGGTGGGTGGGTTTGTTTGTTTTTCAGTGTCAATCTAATCAATGCCTTGACTTATCTCTTTCTTGAACCAGGCTCTTCTGGAAAAAATGTGGGGTACCTTGCCTCTCATATTCTATTATAACATCTGTAAATTCCTTGGTGGCAGGAATTTCATTTTAACTTGAATGCCAAAGAGAACCTTTGTTAACCAGACAAGGAGATCAAATTGGACTCAGTGAAAAACGCACTGTGAAAGATAGCAACTTGTTCTGTTATTGGGAAGAATCTGTCTGTGTAGGGGACTTAGTGCACTTCTCAAATAGGAAACCAGAGACAGTGGGTTACCTCACAGAGCAGGGACACAAATGTGATCGCCATGTAGCCATCACACTGAAGAGCGAACAACTGTCCCGGCCAGATGTGGAGCTCTGCTGCTAGGAGGAAACAGTCAGTCAGTCCCTCACAATTGCATCGCCATTTAAGGCACAGTGTGCTTCCCCCAGCTGACCAACTCCTTGTTTACTCATCTCTATCAATCCTTTGATCATGACTTTGATGATCATATTTAAACTTTGCAAACTGGTATTTAATTGTTATAACTAATTTCATAATATACTTATTTCCATTTAATATGTTCAATTCGATTTGGTCTAGGGCAATTCTCCAGTTTTTTAGAATCTCTCACACCTGAATCACTCAATTAAGGCAATATCTGTTATGAGAGCAATGCACAGAACACCATCGTCAGCAGCAACAGTTGCTCAATATTATGAAGCCCTTACTGTGCTCAAAACACCATGCCAAGTGATTTATGTGCCTTATCTCATTTAATCCCAGTGTATGAGGAATCCCTATACCTGATTTTATAGTTTTTATAAAACAGAGACCCAGAGATATAAGTAAATCCCCACAGTTAACTCAGATTAGGTAACCATCATTGCCAAGATTCCTCATCTCTTGATAAAAGAGATGGACAAGTTTTCCTGAAAGTGTTAATGTCTATAAATGCCTGTTATACAACATTGCTTTTACTTATGTTCCCATTCACATCACGATGTTGATGTTTCTCAGTATTAAATAAAAGCCTATAATGTGGATGATATTCTTGTCTCTTGATCCTAGATTGTTCAACATTGACCTTGATTATAAAAGTCTGACCAATTATTTTATTATATGTGGGGTTGTACAATGAGGGGAAAATCTATAGAACAAAAATATTACATGGTTTCTGTTTTTAGTTGAAAAGACAAACAGTACATAGGAAACAATGGAAAATCTGTTTGACAACACGTTTGATCACTGTATGTGTGAAACCTAATGTAAAGACAAGAGATTCTCTGAAGGCTGAGACACTCAGCAAGTTTCACTGAAGGAAGTAATACAACATAATCACCATAGTAACTGTCATGTATTCAGCACCTACTACGTGTCAGATGCTGTGATGGTGGTGTTTTTTTTCATAATTGAAATATCTTTATATACAGTGAATTAGCATTACGGTAGGTATTTGGATATCACAGCTAAGGTAGGTATCTGGGATGCCCCAATCAAGGAGGTTCACTTAATCCAGTGAAGCCTATATCCTTGGTGTACTGACAGAAACACTGGTGACACAGCTTGAGGCTGTATTTCTGTATCAGACTGTGCAGGTTTGAGCAGATATGGCAAGAATGAAAACCCTGGCCAAATTTCCTTGGATGGCTCTAGTAGAGCTGCTGGTGACCCATCTTGCTCTCTTGGATGCAACGAGGCCAAAGGTGTGATATGTTTTTTATATGCACAGTCTTCTCACTAGCCTTGACAAGTAAATACCATTTTTCACATTTGCCAGTGAGACTAAGTAAGGTTAAATCATTTGTCTGAGGTCATATGATTAGTAAGAGGCAGAGCGGGCATTTGAATGTTGCTCTGTCCAACTCTAGAATATGCTAGGTTTTGAAATGTGTAAATAAAAGTGTGGGCAGAGACAATTTCTTATTCCTGATGTCCATTTTCTCCTTCTTTAGGAATAGAAACCTCAAATTGTAGTTGAGCATATGGATACCAGTTAAGTTCTACTTTCCTTTGTCTCTTTGCAACAAGATGTGGCTATGTATCTGTGGGGCATGAGCTAAGGGATGCGTGCAATTTCTTAAAAGAGTAAGTACACAACCTTCACTTCCCCTGCATCCTTTCCCCTGGTTAGAATGTGGACATGATGGTGGGAGCTAGGGAAGCTATCTTAAGCAATGAATGAAATCTGCATGTGGAGAATGGCTGGGAGGGAGAGAGGTTTCCAGCACCACCAGCATTGCAATATTAGCTCTGAAATCATGTTTTGTCATTATGTAAGAAAGAAATAGTTTTCCTGAATATAAAAAATAAATCATATCATATCATACTTTAGTACTACAGGGCTCTGTATTTGAAAGAAGTCATCTAGTGGGCCAACCAAGGATATAAGGCAAAGCAGTGATGAACATAACTATGGGAAGAAAAATTAAAGCCAAAGGTGCATTTGATAAACAGAAGGAAATATTCTTTGACACATAAGGGGGTCAGGTTATGAAAGGATTTCCTTGGTGGGGCTGAAAATGTACATTTTAGGAAAAAGGAGCAATTGGATAGGCTTTGAGCAGGGCCTTGTATATTTATTAACCCATTAATACCTTTGTTCAGCAAATACATGTTGATTATAAATTCTTGTGATATAATAAAAACTTTTCTTAAAGATTAACCGTTGGTTAAATATAACCAATAATTAACTATTTGGGGGAATAACTAGTAATAGATAGCCAGAAAACAGGAATGAAAGGTAAGAGATTATTTAATAATCTAGATACAAATTATATCTAGTAGGAGGTGCTGATATACACGTTAGAAACTTTCACTGCAGAGTGAATTCAATTCAAGAATAAGAAAGAAGATGGCATATTATCGTAGTTTATAAGAAAAGATGACTCTGACTTGGATAATCAGTGATCATATTCTAGAAGAAACAATGCTTAATTTGGGACCTACACAGTGATTAGAAGTAAATGAGATGAGGAAAGAAGAATGATATGGGAGAGAACGTTTTGAGCAGAGGTCATGAGATAGGTTGGCTCATTCTGAGAATGAAAGGAATTCAGTAGGGTCAGAATATAGAAAGTGTTGGGCAGAACTTGAAGAGCTTTCAGATGAAGTTCTCTAAATAAACTTAGAAAAAGAGAAACAGAGAATTAAGTTCCAACTTTTCAACAATAAAAATAGTTACTGATTAATAAGAGAGAGGAATAGATGGATGAGGTTGTATTAGAAAAACATATTAAAAAAACATACTGCCAATAGAATGTAGTGGAAATGTCACTGGAGGATATTTAGATCTAATATCTTAGAAGGTCTTACTGCTTTCATTTTTTGTCATCTTAGAGGCCTATTCCACCATGGCTGATACCCTGATGGAAAAAAAGGTCAGATGAGGCTCCAAAGATGTGAGTAAGGCCAACTTGGATATTCCAGTCTCAGCCGAGATCCTAATGAATATAGCCATATAAGGAACACCAGCCAACATGACATAAAGCAAAACAAAAACAAAAACAAAAAGCCCCCACAAAACTTAGACCAGCTAATTATAGTATTGGGAGAAAGAATAAATTGCTGTTTTAAGCCTCTGTGTTTTGGGGTGGTTTGTTACACAGCAGTAGCTAACTGATACAGTAGAAGAAACTAAAATCTAGGAGAAGTGGAGACAAATCAGAATCATGTATCTTAAGGAGTCAGAGGAAAGACCATTTCAAGTAGAGACAATCTATAGTACTGAATACGGGAAAGAAATCAGACAGTATCTCACATTGGAAATTATAGGCATTCTCTGTGGTGTCAATTACCAAAGTCAAGTATCTGAACTTGTCATTACTGTAGTCAGTTTGTAAAAGGGCATTTTCTTTTTTTCACCTACTGAATAAGCACTGCTGTGAGAATTCCTTTCTCCCAAATTATGATACTGTTTTTTTTTAAAAAAAATATTTAATGTATTTATTCATGAGAGACACACAGAGAGGCAGAGGCATAGGCAGAGGGAGAAGCAGGCTCCCTGCTGGGAGCTTGATGAGGGACTCGATCCCAGGACCCTGGGATCCCAACCTGGGAGCCAAAGGCAGATGCTCAACCACGGAGCCACCCAGGCATCCCTATTATACTGTTTTCAAAAGAGAATATAGATAGAGCATCCTATAGCAGACAGTCCTTCTCCTTATTTGCTACTCTTTATAAAGCTAGATGAAGCCTACAGTTCTGTTGATTTCCTGGTCTATTCAAGTTTGCTCAAGTTCACTCATAGTCTTCCACTAGGGTCTTAAATAAGGGATAAGCCCAAGGGTCTGCGCCTTTTAAGTATCAGGTTTCTGCTTCCTATGCTTACAGACTATCATGCTCATTAGCAGCTGGTGCAACATCTACTAATATCTTTTAGTTAGTTTGTTTGTTTCTATCTCCCACTGATTTTAAGTTGGTATTCAACTGGAGTCTGACTCTTAAAAAAAAAAGCCTCTTGAAATGACTGAGATTAGATAAGCATTTATCCGTATTCTCTACAGGGTTTTGCACCAGGACCTTGGGCACTCTTGTGTTGTGAATTCTCATTTGGCTTTCCAACATCTCAATGCACCCACTGAGAGCCCCAGACAATTCCATCACGAGTTCAGCAACCCCTTATGTTGCTCTTGGTTCCCTAAGGGCTATAATTTCACTTATCGTGCTGCCAGTCTGCACCCTTGCAGACTTCCTTCCTCTTCTTGGCTCATCAAACTTGTTGGAAATTGGCCTGAATTGCATATCTAGGGAACCTGAAAGAAGAGCCCATTTCATCGGTTTTCTCTTGGATTACCCACAGACTATGATGTCTTTACAAAGTTAAAATAGCAAAGCACAATTATTAAACAAAGCAAAGCAAAACAACAACAACAACAACAATAAAACTAAGATATTTTCTTTTAGTATCATTTATCCATAGTTATGTTACCAACTAGATGACACTTGGTATTTGATTTTTATGATTTGGGGTAATTTTAAAACTCTTGAAAAGCTCTATTATTTAAAAATTTTTACTAATCAGACCTATATCCAAGCCCATTAAAGTGAAAATATCTGTCTAAGTGCAAAGAAAGACATATTTAAACTACAGGACACTTATAAAGCTTGTACCAACTACATTCATAATAAACACACTTTGGTTCTCAAACCATCTTACTGGGAAGAAACAGAGGGGATTTTGCTCAGCTCCAAAATTTTAAAAAATGAGTCTGTATGCTCTTTTTATTGTAGAGTAATACATAGTCATATATACCAATATTCTGAAAATTATGCCATATGGATATGAATCGAGGTAGGCTCTAAGTACATGATTAAGTAAATTACCCCAAAGACCACGGAACAGAAAGGCTCACAGACCAAAATAAGATGCTTACATCACTCCAACCATTAAGTCATTGAAACACATAGCAAACAGAAAGAGGCAAAAGATTTAGCAGAAGTGGAAGTACAGCAGGAGGCTTCTGCCTGGATTCTGGGTTATATAACGTGATACACTATCTTTCTCTTGCTGCTGCTGCTGTGGTCATGAAGAGCTAGGTGATGTTTGAGCAAAAGAGCCTGGCAGATGGAAGGTGTCTATACCAACACACATGTGCTCTATAACAGAAGCAAGTAAACCTGGCCACAGTTAAAGGTTACCAATTAGCCTGATGAGCAGCAATCGGATTTATTTGTCAGAATGTATCACATTAAAAGGTGGCTAATTTAATGCCTCTGAATGTTGAGTGCCCCATATACCTCTTGTACATTTACCATATGATGCATATTAGATACTTAGTACATACATGCTTTACTTACTTTATCCATAACCAATTTGTCTCATAGGTAACTAACATCTATATCCATATCCACATCTGCTTGTTTGTTCCCTTTCCCTAACACAGTTTCTGAATTTTGCCTATGCCTTATAAGACACTAAGTTATTCAGTATCTATGCTTAACCTATCCATCCCATTTCCTTGTCTTCCATAGCAGATTAAGTATTCTCAAATACAGGAAACACATACCACACAACATTTATTTAGCAAATATGTATTGAACACGTACTATGTACTAGGCAAAATTCAAGTGCTGGTGGTACAGCAGAGAACAAAATAAAAAATTCTGCTTGTTTAAGCAGAGAACAAAGAGACGACAACTTCTAATAAATTCTCAGTGCTCAAAACTTATTCATGGTGATACTGCAATATATATCTAAATTTTTTCTTGTAATGATCTTTATTTTGTTTGTATTAATTTTAACTGAATGTGGAAAAATACAAGTAAGTCGTTAGTTACATTGTGATCACCTTTGAAAACAAAGTGATTGACAGTTAAAATAAAATGTAACTTTTCAAAATGACCTGTAGGCAATACAGGAAAAGGTAAACTTGCAGATGGATGTGTAGCTGGGATTAGAAAAAAAGCCCCTCCCCCACATGGGAAGGATTAAATGGGCCATTCAGAGCCAGTTTAAATTCATTTTTTTAAAAAAGATTTTATTTATTCATTCATGAGAGACACAGAGAGAGAGAGAGAGAGAGAGAGAGAGAGGCAGAGACACAGGCAGAGGGAGAAGCAGGCTCCATGCAGGGAGCCCGATGGGGGACTCGATCCCAGGTCTCCAGGATCATGCCCTGGACCGAAGGCAGATGCTAAACTGCTGAGCCACCCAGGGATCCCCCAGTTTAAATTCAATATACTTTGGAACAAAAGTGAAACTGATACAAATATAAGGGTAAGCTCTGATTAGCTCTAAGGAAGAAATAAAATGAAACAGCAACATGGTCTTAGACCACCACAAGGACTTTAAAATTTAGCAGTAATTACTTTAAATGATACTATAACAGAAAGTTATTTATTAGGAAGTTTAAATATCAGTTTTCTACATTCAGGTGTTCTGGTATTTTGTACTATTTTAAAGAACTGAAATTCTTATATTTTGGTTGGTATTGTTATTTCAGATCTTTAAAAAAAATCAGAAATCTGAATCATTTCTATCTTAAAATTCAACCAGTTTTAAAATGAGTAAAATTTTATATAAACAAGGTGCACCTGTTTAGAATGCATTCTTCCATACGTAAATAATTTCCAAGGAGAAGAACGATGAAAATTGACACAGCAAAGCTTCTACTGCACAAATAATTCTTGCTTTGGTTCAAAGACTTTCTGAAAAGTAGAATACCCATCTGTAAGTGATAAAACTAAAAGAAGATAAATTGGTAATATATTCTTTGAAACACAAATTGCAACTTTCACTCAATAAAAACATTTCAGCTCTTGGAGATAACAAAAAGATATTTAAAAAAGTCTTCAAAGGTATCAAATAAGGCACAGAATTGTTTGAAAATGAGAGTCAAAGGAAAATATTTGGAATTGGTTTATAATTATATCCTCATTTTCCCCAAAACCAAGGCTCAGAAAAACTTTTCTTGGAAGAGCTAAAAAATGTGTGCAAAAAAATATACTCAAAACTCACCTACCCAAAGAGGTAAAAGATCTATACTCTGAGAACTACAGAACACTTGTGAAAGAAATTGAAGGTAATACAAGGAAAGAGAAAAACATTCCATGCTCATAGATTGAAAGAACAGATATTGTTAAAATGTCTCTACTACCCAAAACAATCTACCCACCTAATGCAATCCTTATCAAAATGCTACCAGCATTTTTCACAGTGCTAGACAAACAATTGCAAAATTTATATGGAAGCACAAAAGATCCCGAATAGCCAAAGCAATCCTAAAAAGAAAAACAAAGCTGGAGGCACCACAATTCCAGACTTAAAGCTCTATAACAAAGTTGTAGTCATCAAGACGGTATGGTACTGGTACAAAAACAGACACATAGATCAATGCAACAGAATAGAAAACTCAGAAATGGAGCCTCAACTCTATGGTCCACTTATCTTTGACAAAGCAGGAAAGAATAGGCAATGAAAGAAAGACAGCCTTTTCAATAAATGGTGTTGGGAAAACTGGACAGCAACATACAGAAGAATGAAACTGGACTACTTCCTTAGACCATACACAAAAATAAATTCAAAATGTATTAAATACTTAAATGTGAAACAGGAAACATCAAAATCCTAGAGGAGAACACAGGCAGCCACCTCTTTGACCTTGGTCATATCAACTTCTTCCTAGACAGTGGCCAGAGGCAAAGGATACAAAAGCAAATGTAAACTATTCCGGACTTCATCAAGATAAAAAGCTCCTGCACAGTGAAGGAAACAATCAAGAAAACTAAAAGGCAGCTTATAGAATGGGAGAAGATATTTGCAAATGACATATCTGAAAAAGGGTTAGTATCCAAAATCTATAAACAATTTGTCAAACTCAACACTCAAGAACAAATAATCCAGTTAAGAAATGAGCAGAAGATATTAACATTTCTCCAAAGAAGACATCCATATGGCTAAGAGACACAAGAAAAGATGCTCAACGTCACTCATCATCAGGGAAATAACAAATCAAACCATGATGAAATACCACCTCACACCTGTCAGAATGGCTAAAGTTAACAACACAAGAAAAAAACAGGTGTTGGCAAGGATGTGGAAAAGGGGGACCCTCATGCGCTGTTGGTGGGAATGCCAACTGGTGCAGTCACTCTGGAAAACAGTATGGAGGTTCATCAAAATGTTAAAAATAGAACTACCCTTCGATCCAGCAATTGTACTACTAGGTATTTACCCAAAGGATACAAAAATACTGAATTGAAGGGGTACATGCATCGCAATGTTTATAGCATTATCAACAATAGCCAAATTACAGAAAGAGCCCAAAGTCAACTGATTGATAAATGGGTAAAGAAAATGTGGTATGTATACGCTATACTACACAATATCACATAGCCATCAAAAACATGGGTGAAACTAGAATATGTTGTACTAAGCAAAATAAGACAGAGAAAGACAAATGCCACAGGATTTCACTCATATGTGGAATTTAAGAAACAAAACAAGAGGAACACAGGGGAAGGGAAAAAAAGAGAGGGAAGCAAACCGTAAAAGACTTAATTGTAGAGAACAAACTGAGGGTGATAGGGGGAGATGGTGGGGGGTGGGCTAAATGGGTGATGGTTATTAAGGTGGGAGACTTGCTCTGATGAGCCCTGGGTGTTATATGTAAGTGATAATCACTAAATTCTACCCCTGAAACAAACATTACACTATTAGTTACCTAACTAGAATGTAAATAAAAATTTGAAATAAAAGTCAACAATGACATCATTAATACTCTTTGTTTTTTAAGGATTTCACATTCTGAAAAATAAATATCTTACTTTCTTTTTAAAAATTATTGGTTGAACAATTCATTTTTACACTGTGGATAGTTTGTAATTTTTGAGCATTTTATTGTAATTACTTTTGCTTAGTAATTATTTTCACTGGAATGTTAATATATGCCTCCCATTCATATTTTGTGGTTAATTTTTATTTGATGTTTTATAATATTTATACATGTTCATATTTTAAGTGTACTAAATATATACTTCCACAGTTTTAAATTCTAAACACTTTTAAATGCAGTTTTGTCATTTTTCTCTTGTATCACATCATTGTGTATGAATCACTCAATTCCTAGTTAACAGTTTAGATATTTCCAAATCTCCAAATTTGAGGGTGGTACCAATACACAAACAGATAAATGCAGCTTTTGGGATGTTTGTATGAGAAGATGATCAAGAAGTTTAAATGTTCTAAAATTTTAATTTTCATTGGCTTATTACTAAACTCATGATCTTTCCTCACACCTGCTACACCATTAGCCCTTTCTATCCATTGATAGCACCCAGATGCTTCCAATTGTTGAGAACAAAACTCCTGGCTTTGTCCTTGATGAAAGCTTTCCTTCCCTCTTGCTATACAATCATCAGTAGCAAATCCTGTTGACTTTACCGTCAAAACATATTCAGGTATAGAGCACTTCTCATTAGCTTCTCTGCAGATGCCCTGGCCTAAGGTCTCCATCATATCATTCTGGATCACTCTGGTGTCCCTACAGCACTCAGGAACATCCTTTATTTAAGATTATTTATTTATTCATGAGAGAGACACAAAGAGAGGCAGAGACATAGGCAGAGGGAGAAGCAGGCTCCCTGCAGGGATCCTGATGTGGGACTTGATCACAGGACCCTGGAATCATGATCTGAACCAAAGGCAGACACATACCACTGGGCCACCCAGGTGTCCCCTCAGGAACATTCCTTTAAATTTCAGATCCAATCACATCACTCCTCTGCACCAGACCTTCCTAGAGCTCCCCATAGCTTTTGGAGTCCAGATGTCCTTACAAGGAGATCAGCCCTCACCCCTTGCTCAAGACCAAAGAGGAGAGGGAAAGTCTACTGGATTTACTCATATTTTTGTTTACCACGTAGTTTCTTCCTAATGCTCCAAACTTCCTCCTTCTATTGTTACCTTTCTGCTTAGAGAACCCCCTGTAAGCATTCTGTTTAAGTCAGGTCTGTTGGTGGCAAGTCTGCTCAGTTTTCCCTCATCTGAGAATGTCTTGGTTTCCTCTTCCTTCCTGAAGGATGTTTTTGCTGGATGTGGGATTCTGAGTTCTGAGTTAATTTTTTTCAGTACTTTAAAAATGTACCACATACTTCTGGCTTCCATGGTTTCTATTAAGTCCCTGTCATTCAAATTGTTCCCCTCTTAAAAAGTAGGTATTTCTTGCCTTTTTTTTTGTCTTTATTTTTGAAAAGTTTGACTATGAAGGTTTTTAGTATAGGTTTCTCCTCTTTGGGGTTTGCTCTTGCTATGTTTACGGTGTTTGTGTGTGTGTGTGTGTGTGTGTGTGTGTGTGTGTGTGTGTTTGTGTTTTGGTCAAATTTAGGAAACTTTTGGCCACTGTTTCTTCTAATACTTTTCAGTACTGCCCTCTTTCTCTTCTCCTTCCTAGATTCCAATGATATGGGTGTTAGATCTTTTTTATTAGTCCAACAGATCCCTGAGGACTAGTCATTTTTATTTTTCTTAGTCATTTTCCTCTAGGTTCAGAATGAGTAACTGCTATTGCTCCATTTTTTTGGCTTATTGATTTTTTTTCTCTTCTGCCTCCCCTATTTTTTCTAAGCCCATCTACTGAGGTTTTGAAATTTTAGTTATTCTACTTTTTCATTCTAAAATAAACCGATTTTCCATTTGGTTTTTCTTTATATTTTCTATTTCTTTGCTGAGACTATTTTTTTCCCATTAGTTTTGTGTTCATAATTGCTTATTGAAGCAGTTTTGTGATGGCTGTGTTAAAACCTCCGGCAGAAAATTCTAACATTCTGTCAGATTTGTTTTGGCACCTATTGATTGTCTTTTAAAATTCAGTTTGATATCTCCTGGTCTGACAATGGTCCCTTGCTGGAGGCGCTTCTATTATGTCTTTTTTTTTCCATATAAGGGAATGAAGGTTCAGATGGGCCCCAAAACATACCTTTCAAAATAGGACTGGGAGCTGAAACTAGAATCCAAGTGTGTCTGATATCAAAGCCAGGCTCTTAAGCTCTCAAATTATAGACAAATATGTTTAGTGCAATTCTATTTTTATAAGAAAAAAATGTACAGCTAGATATGGATTTCTAGCATAGAGAAAATTTAAGAATAGACTTCAAAATTTTAGCTGGTATATTTAATGATTATAATATTTAAATGATTTCCATTTTTGTCTTTCTGTGTTTTAAATTATCTATAACCATCTCAATTTAATCACCTGTCCATTTTATGATTCTGAATAAAGTTCTGGATATCTTACATATTTGCTTAAATTAATTTAAAAATTGTGTTGTTCATGCTTTATTTCTCATGTGACTGTCACAAATTATGTGCTCTAAAAGCAACTCATTTAAATGTTAAAATAAAAAAAAATACTCTTTACTTTTAGACTCTTATTTGCAGGAAGTAGATTTAACACATTTTTGTTAAGGCAGAAAATTTGTTTTCTGTTTATTTTTCTCATATTCTTTAATATTAATTTTGTAGTTAAAGTTATTTAAAATTTAAATCAGATTATTTTCAAACCAGCACTTTTTGGTAGTGAAAATAATTAAATTCCATGATCTCTCCATTCTCTCATCCTCTTCTTTTTTTCCCTCTTCTACAGTCAGTATTTAAAGTAGCAACAAAAACCTTTGGAATGATAATATATTTTTGTCTAATAGACTTGAATGACATGGTATATTTTCACATCATGTTGCCATGACTACAAAACCCTTGAGCTCATCTTCATTTAAATATGTTCACTGTTAAATTAGAGATGTAGCTTAAGCAATTTGGGATACTCTATAATTTTTGTTTAAAACATTGGTTATATGGTAAGTCTTAAGTTCACTCTTGCAGTGAGAATAATGCTAGCATGTTGCTGCCTATAGAACACCTATTCTGTTTCATAATTCTTCCAACAGCAGTTAAAAAGAAAAGGCCAACACTTGTCTAGGAGAGATTTTCAAGTTCTGTCTAGGAATTTGCCACTCAGGTACAGAGCAAAATTTATGTATGTTGTGAAATAAATCAGAAAGCTTTTCCTAAATTCCAAGATGTCTGCACTGACATTGAGACTTCGCAAAAATACCCAGAAGCCCACACCAGAATTGCTGAAAAACCTTCAAATGACAACAAAGGTCTTTCCCTGACTGATTTAGAAGTGTTTGTCTAGATACAGCCTCCCTGAGCCCCTCACTGTGTGAAGGTGTGGCTGTTGCACATTGCAGGGACTCCACACTGACTTGCTAGTCAGGGGTGAACTTTGCAGAGAAAAGAAAGCAGTGGCCCTAAATGAAAAATAGTTATTAGCATCTGAAAATTTATATTTGGCTACCTCTTTTCCAGAAGCCTCACATATTAGAGAATGAAGATATGAATTTACTTTGTGTGAGTTTGTGTGTGTGTGTACGTGTGTGTGTGCACGTGTGCAGGCATGTCAGAATAAGCATGGTATCAGACAAGTACACAATTTTGCACACTCCAGATTGCTTAAGTACTATTTTTTAAAAAACCTGACTAGCTTTGAGGACTTTAATGTCATTCAAATACTTTTCTTTTGAAAACAAAACCAAAATCTTTAAATAAGTAATAGTATAACAAAGAGAAAAAAATTGGTTTGACCTTGATAACTCTTAGACTTGATCTTTAAAATGATACTTCTTTAAATTTTATGGAATTAAAATAGCAACAAATATATCTAGATTCTTCAAATGGCTACTCACAAATTCACATGAAATACTAAGAATTACTAAATTTTCTAATATCATATGTTATCCTCTATTAAAAATCTATTAGGATGAGGTTTTGCCTAGGCGAAAACCACAAGATCAAATTCTAAATAATTATAAATCTATAATTCCCCATATATAATTGTGGATAAATGTATTGGAAGGGATGACATTCGACATATGTTTTTATTAGCAAACCTAATTCTGCATAAAGTATTAAGGGTTTTTATAAAACTGAGCTGTTCATAAATCCTAATGCACTGTCTAATCTTCCTACCTCCAGTTTCTTTCAAAATGGAATACTAAAAATAATTAACAAGTCAAAATAGAGAAAGAATCTAATAATCCAGAATTCTAATAATCCTTCACTTTGAATTCCAGGATCACAAACTGACAGTCACTACTTATTGCAAATGACCCCTGGTCTTATTTTGGTTTTCAGTAAAGCAAACCAATAACAAATAAATTAGAAGTGACCTTTTCGTTTAAGTGAAGCGGGTGGAGTAAAATATTTAACAGGTTTAAGAAAGCAAATAAAAGTGTGTGAACTTGGTTTAAATTTCCCTGAGACAGTCCTTGTCTGCTTAGCCTTTTCTTCTGAGGGGAAAAATCAGCCTAAAAGCAGTAGTTTGGGGTTACTGAGCATGTGACTACATTGCTTTGGAATTTTTCAGTGGTGTTCCACTGCACAGAATAAAATCCAAATTCTTTCTCTTGGCCCCCATCATTCTCTTTGACTCACATTCTACCTCTTATGCATCATTTTCTATTTTTTAACCATAGCAGCCTATTTCCATCTTTCAAATATACTAAGCTTATTTCTGCCCCAGGGCCTTTGCATCTGCTTAGGATACTCTTCCTCAGGACTTCACAGCTCTTAATTCAAATGATACCTTTCAAGTCTTTCCTGAGCTTCACTGTGAAAGTAGTCCCCTCAAATGCTCTGAAGATTATTTTAATAGTTTATTTAATTATGTGTTTGTTTTATGTTCAGTCTATTGTTTTCTGTTTAGTCTAACTAGAATAATGGACAAGCTTCTTTTAGAACCATGCCTAGATCTGTGTCTGACACATATGATGTGCTCAATAATATTTACAGACTGAGTGGCCTTCAGGTTATTTCAAAGGTGGGGTCTGTGACAGTCTAATTTTGTCTAAGAACTATCATTTGCATTTTACAACTCACAAAAATGTCCATATACAATATCTCATTATATTCTTAGACCTTTATGCAATCTGAGGAAGTTAAGGTGAGGTGATATTGTCCTCCTTTCTATACAGTAGGAAGTGGCCACCTTGTGATTCATATCCAGATTTCAGTGGTGTGGTTGATGCTGATATTGTGTCCTTCCCTGTCCTTCCTCCATTTTTCATGAGCCCCAGATGGCTGGGATGAAATGATGGGACTGCAATCATGCACCACAGCTGGCTGTCTGGACTCTGGTAGCCAGTCTCCCCACATTTGGCATCAGTCCTACCCGACCTGACCACTCAGCTATTGATATCACCAGTAGGCACAAAGTCACCTTTTCTTCCTTCCATATTAATTTTACTTCATATAGAGGAAAATAAACTCTATTTGCTTAAAAGCCACTGGGTCTTTATTAGTGTCACAAAACATCATTATGAAAACTTCTATTACACCCTAGGAGAACAATAGATGCTTATGTTGTAGAGGTATTTTCCCTGAAATATGAAGAGTTTCTTTTTGGACTCATGGAATCTTTGGGTTAGAAATTAGTTTTTGTAGGTGAGAGAATAAGTAGAAAGGCATAGTGATCTGTAAAAGATCACTTAGCTACTTAATAGTAGAACTAGGACTGAATGTAGATGGTTGACCTTCCAGTTTACACGATTAATGCCTCTTTGGAAATTAAATCAGTAGTTTTGCAGAGCTTGAAAGAATGAAAAACAAGGAAAACAAGAAAAAAAGTAAGTAATCTGTAGGCTGTGATGATACCCAGTGATTTATATTGAGTAAATACACGTAACATCGTTAATTTACTTGACAAATGTTTATTCCATGGCTATCTTATTGTAGGCTCTATTCTAGACACTAGGGGTATAATGAAGAATAGGAGAGCATTTCTCTCTTCAAGAGCTCATGGTCAAGTGGGGAGACTAGCCAATATTAAATGTGCAATTTTGATACACAGCGTTAGGTGCTACGATAAACACAAGCACTTGGGAACACAGACATGTGGCAGCTAATCCAGATGGTGGCAGCTAAGAAGAGTAGTTCCTGGAGTATACTGTTTCCAAACTAAGATCTAAAGGATGAGAAAGAAATATGTGTACAGAGAGGGAAAATGTTCCAGGCAGAGAGGGACACGCATGTCAATACAGATGCATTCCCATCCAAAATGACCAAAACACAAAAATAAAATAATCATTATCCGTATTCTTTTGTCATCTTTTGAACCACAGTTCTTTGTGAGGAATCACACATGGTACTCCAATACCTGGATTGCCTCGTATGTGTTTTTATCTAGACTATCACTGTATAAGACTCAACATCCTGACAAAGTGGGTTATAGTGAGACCCCACTGGCTGGAAGTGCAGAGGGGCAGGGCTTTATGAATTTTGAAGAAGGCCAGGTTCTCATTTATCTAAATCACTTGCACCTACCTCGGAAAATCTTTGGTGTCTACCTCCACTATGTAATTTAAAATGAACATATTAAGGTGGCATTGTGCCCGATAATATTAATATATTGTCACAAATGAGCAACACAGTTTTATCCATGGGCTGACTGCCTTAGGGCATTTAAGGATCTATGCCTTTGTAAACTGACAACCCTGAAAATTAAAATTGTTTTTCTTAAAATGTACATGTTTAGAACCATCTTGCCAATAATTATTAGGAGTCATAAATTAGAATTTCCTCCTCTAAGGATAATCAAAAGTAGATGTTAATCAAAACAAAAGCTGAATGCTTTCTTTTATTCTTTGACCACTGATGACTCATTTCAGATACCTGCCCAAATCTCACATGTTTCTGATTTTATCACATCAGGCAGAATGATTTTGAGTATACATTTGTTTCTTTCCTTCATTTAAAAGTAATTATGGAGAGCCATCCATTTCCTAAGCATTCTGCCAGATACTAGGAACACAGTTTGGTTCCTATCTGTAAAGAATTTATAACAATAGGAAGAGACTGGAGGGAGAGTAGAAATAGAGGAGCTGCCAGCAAGGACACTAGGAAAGAAGGCATCTGGGGCGAGAACTACTGAATCAGAATCTTGGGAGGATCTGGCCTCAAGAATTTGCATTAAAGGAAAGAAACAAAAACCTCAGGTTATTCTCATACACATCCAAGTCTGAGAACTTTTGTTTTGGCAAGGGAAGGTCACTTAAGAGTTTTAGGCAAACAAGTAGGGTGAGAGGTTAAGTGTTTTAAGAGGTAGCTCTATGAAGCGGGGCAGGGCATTTTAATTTTGTAATGTAAATTGGACTAGTTTGATAATGTGGCATCAACTATGGGAGGAAGGGTGGGATAATATACAGAGGAGAAATAAATTTAGGACTTGAAGAATTACTTTTACATGTTATTTAACAATTTTAATTAGTTGAAAGTTTCATATTTTACTTATTTTGTCTTTTTTGCAAAAGCATATTCCATTTGATCAAAATGCCTTAGTTAAAATATCAAGTAATGAAGGTGATAATGAATTGGAGCGAGGCAAGCACAGAGACAGGGAGGGTGCAGTGACAGCTAAAGATAAAAAAGATGAAAACTACGGCAAGAGGAACAGGATGGGGAGAAGGGAGTTACATCACAACAAGGGAGAAATTAAAGGACTTGGTTTCCAGTTGGGTGGAAAAAACAAGAAGCAAATAGCTGTGACTTAAAAAAAATCATTATTTTGTAATTATTGGATATGGAACTGAGTCAATATGATTTACCTTAATGAGATCACTTTATGGAAGTGGTTCGATGGAAAATAGGCCAAAGAAAGTACAGCTTAGCATCATCCTTCACTGTTCTGAAAACAGCTGCACTGATGACAGTTTATGCATCATCTTTGGATTTAAGACTTGCTATTCGGCTTCGGGCCTCACCATGCTGTGCTGCAATGATGTCCTCATGCGCCCGCTTCTTGCACTGCGCTATGAGCACTTCATCAGTAGGATCCATGCTCTTCTACTGCTACCGTGACCCACACATAGTAGACCCTCTGAACTTGGTTTTAGAATACACAAACTGATTAGTTGTGGTGCTGATTGGAAGTAGCACTTTCTGGCTTAAAATAACTTCCAGTGAACCCATAGTAGGTGCCTCTAGTCTTCAGCAAGGCCACTTTGTCCTCTGGCACTACTCTTATCCTGGAGAATCCAAATGAAAGGTGTTGCATTCAGTCACACAGAGAGTTGGGATCCTGTGTGTCCTATCAGGGAATAGCTTGAGTCTGAGATCTCCTGTGTGAACCTTAGCAGATGGCTTTCCAGATGTTTTTCTTGGTTAACAGCTGCCATCGGTTTGACTTTGCAGAAATAACCGGGGTTTGTCCATAGTCTTTCAGATTAAAGTCTACAAAAATTTTGTGTGAAAGAGTGAAAGTACTGCTACTTGCGAACGTTACAATTATTTAATAGAAATTTTAAGAAGTGGAATTTTGAAAGCTTTAGATTTGCTTTCAACTTTAGTTGCTAACCTCCCCCAGTTCGTGACAATTCTAGAATGTTAGGGCTGAATAGGACCTGGAAGATGATTTACTCCAGTCCCTGCCTTAGAAATGAGAAAACTCAGACCCAAAAAAGCTGGGTGACATGTATAAAGCCTGTGGCTCACTGGCAAAGAGGTTTAGAATCCAGCTTTTGTGGTAGTTTGCTTAATGTATAAGGATTCTGTTTTAGGTTTATTTTGACTAAGTGCTTATTTTGCTCCCCCATTTATACCAATTGTCCATTTCTTCTTAAATTCCTTTTATTTCTTTGATGTCTCTCTTTATTTTCCCCATGATTTGTGGTTAATGAAGTTCAGTCAGATGGAGTAACCCTAATACAAACCACCAAATATTATTATTATTATTATTATTACTATTTTTCACCAAATATTATTTGTTATGTAGTAAACACCAAGTCTATTTCTATGTAAATCAATTATGTTCATGATATATAATGAAACAGAGAAAGAAAATTCTATGGTCCCATGAAAATGTCTATCCACTGGGTTTAATCTTGAGTTAGTGAAAAGCTCTGTAGTTACTGTTAAATATCAATGGTACCGTGCTAAATCTTTCACATATGAGGTAAGTAAGGTTACCCTCCCAATATACTTAATAAATTGATGCTCAGAAGTATTGAATAATTTGCACCACTAAATAAATAAGTTGCACCACTAAAAAGTCAACTGATAGTCTGGAACAACAGCCCCTTATTTGGAAATTCCTGAGCAGCGCATGAGCTGCCATGTGAATCTTATCTCAGCAGGTTAACAAAATTCAAGGAATAGTGAGAGGGTTGGGAGGTATCTCACAAAGAAGATGGTTTCACAGACTATTTGAGTCATTAAAACAGAGACAGAGAAAAAAAATTTGACTCAAAATCTCTGTTTTATCCAGCAGAAATTGCCAATGTAAAATACATTTTTGGGATGGTGGGAAAACTCTGCATTTGGTGGCTGCAGATTCACTCCTTGAAAGCCAAATGCTGTGGTCAGGGTTCATATTTCTACAGCACGCGGCCCTCTCCCCAGCTGTGTGCTTGCCACAGTGCCACTGTGTAGACCTCTTCTCATTTTCATTCCATTCCCTTCCTAACCTCATTTCTGGTTAAGCAGGCAGGGCTCTCTGCTTACGTCATAGCCTTCGTTGTTGTGTTTGATGCTTTCAGGTTAAACAACAGCAACAACCATGCCATTGTAAATTTTAAATTAATTACTTAGCTTTAGAATTTTTTTATAGGACTGAAAACATCCACAGAAGAAACAAAAAAGCACTTTATTTCTATATATTAGATCAGATTTCTGCAAATATGTGCAGCCTACTTTGCACTGTATTTCATTTGACTTTATGCATTTTATTTTACCAGAAGTATAATGAGAAATACTTCTTAATGCTTTCAGTTCATAGAAATAAGTAATTGCACACCAATAATCAGGGAAGATATGAGAACTGTCTCCAAGTCTGCGTTCTAGCTCTGCTCCGGACATTTTCTATGGCCTCGGTTTAGGTGAATCCCTTTAACTTCTCGAGCTATCTATTTCACTCACTAAAAAAACATGTGAATCATAAATACCTAGTTCTTTCAGAATCTTTGACGTTAGAGGATATTGGAAAAATATTTAAACTACATAAAAACATGTAGGATAAAAATGGAGTGAATAGGCTTCTATTCCCCTCCCCCTTTAAAAATAGCCTCATCCTGTGACCTGAATGCTTTGGAGACCTGGTTATTTAATTATTAAGCCATTAGAAAGGCTGCCTTCCCACCTGCTCCCATGGAACAGGCAAACCACCATCAGATTTTGATGTGTGCTTATGAGTGCGTGCAAAACACTATTCCCGCTACAACCCGACCTTCACTCCCCTGCCTCTCTCTCTCTCTCTCACTCTCTGTGTCTTGAAATCTTTACTTATGAATTTTAACACAAAATATCTGAACAGACTGACTTGTTGTGACTACTTTTTACCTTTCAATCTCCTTAACTGGAGAAACAGAAATACCTTCTTCCTGAGATTTTTACAATCTGGCGACTCTAGATCACTTATGCTTATCTATAAACCTGTTCCTTGCATCGAAAAAAGGCTTAGCTTTTTACATGCTATTTCTCATTCACAAAATATTTAGGTAAAACTAATCCTTCATTTAAAGAATTTATTGGGATGAATTACCAGAGTGAGAAAAGAAAGCAATTAGCATTTAGAAAATGCCAGGTCCAAGGTTTCACCAAGGAACAGAGAAAAAAAAAGTAATTTAGACATTGATATGGTTTATTAAGTAGAAGGAACTCATATGTTTATGAATTAGCAGACAAATCTCAGCAAATACATTCTATCAGTAAAAGGAGACTAAAAAAGAAATATATGCTACTTGCCACAAGGGAAGTGATAAAGGATACTCAGTCTGATAGAAAGTTGAGATACTTTTAAAATACAGCCTCTTCCCTCAAAATAAATATGAAAGTTAAAAATAACTAACATTTACTGAGCATTCTGTATGAGCCACTCATTGAGTTAAGCATTTTAAAGATCTTGAGCTAAGGACAATTATAATCCAGTTTTATAGGTGAGAAAACGGGTGCTCAGAGATGATAGGGAACTTTGTTCAGTGTCATCCAGCTAGTAAAAGGCAGAGCCAGCAGGTGCTGGAGCCCAGGACCCATAGTTGGAACTACTGGAAGATCTGAAATCTCAAGATCTGTAAAATTCTTAAAGAATTCTACAAAGGTGGGGCACCTGGGTGGCTGAGTTGGTTAAGGGTCCAACTCTCAGTTTTGGCTTAGGTCATGATCTCAGAGTCCTGGGATCCAGCCCTGTGTTGGGCTCCATGCTGAGCATCCTCTTGAGATCCTCTCTCTCCTTCTTCTGCCCCTCCCACTCCCACTCTTTCTCTAAAATAAGTAAAATCTTAAAAAAAAATCTACATAGGCCTCATTTAAGAAGACAGGTTGGGAAGAAGGAATGTAAATGAGTAAGTGGCTAAGTAAGAAGAATAAGTACAAAAAGGTTGGAAATGTTTAAAATGAAACTGATAAAAAAATTTAAAAATGAGTATTTGGAAAAATAAGAATTCAATTATTCCTATGAATATATACCCCTATAAATATATTTTTATGAATTCCTATGAGTGAAAGTGTTCAGTAGGCACAAACTTCTACTTATAAATAAGTCATGGGACTTTAATGTACAGCATGGTGACTATAGTTAACAATGCTATGCTGTATATTTGAAAATTGTTAAGAGAGTAGATCTTAAAAGTTCTCAATCATGAGAAAGAAAATTGTAACTAAATATGAAGGGTGTTAACCAGGTTTAACATCTATCCTGATCATTTCACAGTATATACGTATATTGAATCAGTACATTGTATACTTGAAACTAATATAATGCTACATGTCAGTTATATCTCAATAAAAAAGTTTTCAAAAAGATATAGAGATCCCCTCCCCCAAAAGAAACATACTGATTCCTTATTCTACTTAAAAAATTAAAAAAATTTTTTTTTAAGTAGTCTCCATGCCTAGCATGGAGCCAAAGCAGGGCTTGAACTCAAAACCCTGAGATGGAGAACTGAGTTGAGATAAAGACTTGGATGATTAATGGACTGGGCCACCCAGGTGCCCCAATTCCTTATTTTAGGAAAGGAAAAAAAAAAAACATTTAAGATAGCAACACAAAAACTACATATTACATGAAATACATTCCTTATTTAGTAAGGGTGTTTAATGTATTAACATAAAGTTTGTTCAGAAACAATTATAAATCTATTAATTGAGTTATTTAAATATTTTCACTTTCTACTACCATTTGAGCTGCATGCTACTGCACTGTGGTCTAACACTGTTAGTCTTATCCATTTATAAGAAAGTAATGAAAGCAGGGAAAAGAGAAATTGTTCTAGGAAGGCCAATAAACATTTCATGAATTTTTGCGTTAAAGTCTCTCACGTGGAAAAAAACCTCATTTTGATTCTTTCAACAGCATATTTTGAGGTTTATTGAATGCTAGGTATAAGAGGACAAAGTAAGATGTGACTGATGCTTCAGGGAGCTGCTGGCGTAGAAGACAGCAAATGTAAGAAAAATAAATAAGGTGTGGTAATCTGATCAAGCTGACTTCCTAAATTCTGACTGTGGTGTTTCCACTTCCTGGTCGCAAACAACCCTGGAAAAGTTGTCTAGTTCTTCGGAAGGGCCTCAGTTTTCTCATCTGTAAAATGGATGCATGATTACTCTCTCTATTATCAGGTTATAATGAGGAAGAGTTGTGTTAAAACAGGAAAGGGATCAGAAAAGCCCCTGGTACACTGCGAGCCATCAGCCAGTGTTAGCTGCCGTTAGGAAACCTGTGATGAGTGGCTGAACAGAGTGGGGTGGGGACACAGAGACTGGAGAGGCTGATTACCTCGCGGTGTGAAGGAAACATCTCAGATCATCTGATTGCGGTTATGAGCTGGGTGCCTGGACGCAGTGCCTGGCCCTTCCCTAGTTCTAACCCGAGCAGAACTGCTTTTCTGTCTTTCATACATTGTGTTTTCACCGAAGATTTTTATTTCAGGAGATGATCTGCTCCTTAAAAAAATTTTGAATTTTATTTATTATTATTATTATTATTATTATTATTATTATTATTTTTAAATTATTTGAATTTTAACAACAAGATCCACTGAAGCTTCTGATCAAGGAAGAAATATGATTGGATCTGAATTTTGGAATAACTTTGGGAATACTTCTTTAGTTATTTAGCAAAGATTACATCGCACAACGTAACAGAAACTGTTCTAAACATTTTATAAATATTAATTGATGGAAGCTGGGGAGGAGGATACAAAAAAATCAGACAAGGGATTTCCCCCAAAACTCAGCACCTATAGTACCGAGAGCCCTCTTATATTCACCTTATAAACAAGCCCTTCACTATCAGTACTTTTTCTTCTTTTTCTTCATATAGTTGTGAGAACTTATAAAGAGTTTGGGGATAAAATTTTTTTCACTACTATGCATGTTGGACTTGTTAGGAATTATTCTGATAGACAGGAACTCACTATGGGCAGAGTTGAGGCTCTCCTAGGATTGGGGCGGGCCGGAGTGATGAATGATCACGTGCCATGATGAAAGCCAGGCATAGCTCTCCACACCACTGGTACCACTCATTGGCAGGGGGGTGGGGGTGGTGTTCTGGAAATCTTTGCAGATGCTTTTGGTTGCCATGAAAACGAGGTGCTGCTGGCATTTAGTGGGTGGAGGCCTACGGATGCTAGACATGCTGCGATGTACAGAGTAGTTGCTCATCCTCCAAGGCTTTCATATATGCAAGAAAGTAAAACACTTGAGTATAACTGCAGAAGCCTGTAACCTGACACTTTTACAAAAGGTAAAACACATAGTATTTTGGTATGGTTTTAATATATACTGAATTTATCAGGAATGGAACTACCGCATGTATGAAGGAGAGACTGTATCCTGTTCAGGTTTTTTTATTTGCCAGGAGTTGTTCACTGTTTTGGAAAATAACATCACAAAGCAGTAACACTGCTCTTGGCATTTGAGTTTCTGATCTACTCACCTGAACAGTCAGCCTTTGTAGCTGCCACATTCACCAGGAGCCCATGGTGGGTCTACCCCGGGGCAGATGCAAGTGTTTGATTACTTCATTATGTCACCTACTGAAGTTGTGCTTCAGGGCATTTATATATTTTTCCTTTAAATCTAGGGCATCGTATTTGTTTCTTTGAGATAGTCTGTGCAGATAGCTTATATTGAAATTTCTTTGAGGCAAATAAAGATGTCTCATAAAATATCTGCTATAAAAATGGAGCTTGGAGTATGACTGGGTTGAGAGTCAATGTGTCAAGGTAACACAAAAGCACTTCCAAACCACTCGGTTTCTCCTATTCTATAGTGGATAGGGAATCAATTTCATTTCTTGATTTGACTTTAACTTTTCCAAGCGGAGGCCACTTTTATTCACATGCTATGGAAAGTGGAGGATGATAAAGCACTCCAAAACCAAGAAGACCCTTGTATGTGTGCCACGCTGGGCCCCAGCCATCAACGTGCAGGGGATTCAACTGGCAGGTCCACACCACGGTCCTGGGTAAGATTTTTGAGGTTATTGTTTATGTGTAATTTGGGAAAATACACTTCCAGCATCAGCTCCATGCTAGCTGCTTGTCTTGATATGCAGTGAGAAGTAATTCAGGAAGTGATACATTATAACTCGGGCTTTTTGTATTTGAGGCAAATGGTTCTTTATAATTTGTACAAAATATATTTTGTACACATACAATAACAAAAATGCAACTAGTCATTATATATCACATTTCCCAGCATGGAAAAATAGTCAAAATACACATTCTTCTAAAATACTGCTGTTCCTTAAAAAACAGAAATCTTGATTTTCCTCTCTGTTCTTTCATCTCTTTGGCCTAATATTTTCATCAACTTGTGCCAATTTATCAATAATGCACTTGTCAGCATATCATTTACATATGTCCAAAGCAACATGTTGTAGATTCTTTCGAGTCGACCTGAGTTTACATACTCTGAAAAAATTGAACTCACCATGGACTATTTGGTTACTTCATGTGCTAGTTATTACTTGAAAAAAGCTTCTCCAGAGACTGCATCAAAATATTTTTTAGTCCAGATGTGGCCCCATGCTCATTAATCATTTTATATTATAAGTACATTTTTAAGTATTAATCTTTTGCTTACACAAAATAAATTGAAACATTTATTAAATTTTTTTTGCAAAGAAAATAAAAGATGGTATCTATAATGGGATAGAAGGAAGGGAGAGGGAGAGAAAGAAACTATGCTTTCTACTCATTAACTTTCCACTCATAAACTAAGATAAATTCTTGCTTTATAACTCTAATGGGTATTTCTGAACAGCTTGTTGGCAGGCACCATCTTAACAAGTAGAAATATTTGATTCACAGTTCTAGAGGCCCTGAATATGAATGTAAATTTCTTTCCTCTTTTAACACCAATATTAGCTGTATCTAATATATACTAAATCCTGGTAATTGGTAGTTCACATAGATCCTGGGACCACTTATTGCTATTTACTGCAGCTGTATCTTTAATTAAAACAATAATTTCCATGAATAGATAGAACAGCAAAGCTTAATTCAGGACTAGTTAATACTGACTTCTAATTTACCTATTAGGATTAATCACGCAAAGCAAATGTTACAATAATCAGTCATTACTTTTTAATTTTTGTTCAGCAGTATAGTAAGGGGGACACATTTCTGATTATTCAGAGGTCCTTAGAAAGGGTTCACCCCAAAAGTCCTTCCCAGATAGCTAACTAGATCATAATATCTAATTATATCCTAATTATATTCTAAATATCTATCTAGATAATTCTGAAGTAGATAATTCTTGTAACTATTTAGAATTCTAATTAGACAATTTGGTATCTTGAAAAAATGTTAGACCCTTTTTGGGTTCTCAATATAAGGATTTTTCTCTTGGTTTTATAAATTGGTATTTTCAAAATATTTATTCATTATGAGCAAGATAATATGCAAGGAGCTAATCTGGTTCAAGAGTATCCCTAAGTGCTGGGATTATTGGGAGTAAATGGGAAGGACTACAGAATGTTATCTGATTAACAGCAGTTACACTTTCTCAGGATCACAGAATCTACAAGTATTACTCTCATCTCCCATAAGAATTAGTATCAGTTCCTCTTACTTTAGGATCTAATTATTTTCTGCCTGTGATAGTACTTTTTCTATCTTTTAATTTTCTTTGTACCCCTCATTAAAATACAGTGCCTTATTTTACCATTTATGGGTCATAACAAGATAATTGAAAACCTACTTTTTCATTCATTTTCCTCTTGCCCTCTCATACTCTAAGCCATCACCTAGTCCATGAAGCATATTCTGAAGTCTTCCATTATAAAGGATCTTTTTCCCCTAGATGCTCCAGACATCCTCCCATGTCTCTTTACAGGAATCACCATATTCGATCTAGTTTTATAATTATGTATGTGTATTTCCCAACAGCTAACTGTTATGCTTCTGAGGGCCGGGCTACTTTTATTGCGTACCCTTAGTAGAACCCCCACCGACCAGACACCTCTACACATGCACACACACATATACATATACACACACTCCTAGCCCATTCTCAATAGTATCTATTTGTCTTTTGACAAAGCTTCCTGAGAAATTTTAGGTTAAAAATTTTCAGATGTATTATTTAGTTTGGAAAATTATAAAATATCAATTTCCATTATAAATTCATCAACAATATCAACACCATTTTTAGACTATTATATCCTCAGTAAGTTTTAGGACCTATAAATTAGAGTTTGAAATGTAAGCATGTGAGGACATACCAAAGAAAGTGTGACATTTGTATAGGCATGATTAGATGAGTAGATATCATTGGTTTCTTTATGTGCCAACAGCTTTCAAAATTCCACTGGGAACTTCAGGCACATCCACTCAGTGACATTTATGGCATGTGTTCTGATTGGTTGGTACCTAGGGCTTACTAGCTGTTAAGTATTTTGAACACTGCCACATATATATTGACTCTTGCTTCAGTGTCAAGTCACAGTGTCTCTTTTCCCACTCTGATGGCTGAGTGTATTACTGAGCAATACAGAGAAGAGACTAAGACTTAGTTTTCTCTGGAGGGCTAACTGAGTTAAAGCAGCTTACAGTGACTCCAACACCAAGTAAATTCATGAAAAGAACTCTCAGTTGAACAAATAGAACACGGAAAAGTATATGCTTGTAGAGAAGCTGAGCTTTGTGTAGTTCTGAGAAAATCAAAGTGGTGAGAATATGTTTGTTTGGGGGCTGTTACATTCTTCCATATATTTGACTGTCATTGTTTCAAGAATGTAGTTCCGAAATTTGTAAAATTTCTTTTGAAACACTGTATAAAAGTGAAAATGACATTTAATAATATAGAAGCCCTCCTTGAAATGTTACATTTATACCATTTTTATAAGGATACAGAAATGCACTCATAAACCTCCTTGGAATTTGCATTCTTCTTTAAATGGAGGGTTTTCAACAGAGAAACATGTAGAGAGTTTTAAAAATATGTCTTTTTGACATTATCCCAAGAATTTTTTGAAATATTTATTTCTTTCACAGAATAAACAACATATTTCTTTTTCTTTTGAAGGCATTGGAGATGTGTATAGTTTTATTCTAAAGTCATTATTAGAAAAAATCCTTAATACTTAAGAAATTATAAAGAAATGTGGAACACAATGTGGTAGTACAGTTTGTGTTAACTGACTGAACCACAGTGTGTCCCAGAGGTTTGGTCAAACATTATTGTGGTGTGTCCGTGAAGGTATTTTTGGAGGAAAATAGCATTTTAACCTGTAGACTGGATAAAGCAGATTGCCTCCCTAAAGTGAGAGGCCCTCTTCCAATCAGCTGAAGGTCTGAATAGATAAAAAAGGCCAACCCTCTCTCATCCCTCCCGGATGGCTTGAGCTGGGACACTGATCTTTTCCTGCTTTTGGATTATAATAATAAATTAGTTATCCTCTCATAGTGTGTTTTTCAGTAAATAAAATATTAAAAGTATTAAATTTTAGATTCATCCCTTTTTCCTCACCTGATTCAAGTGATAATAATCTAATCACTGGCATTCTCCACAAAAATTTATATCCACTTCAGAAACACTTCGGAAACACGATGATTTAAAAACCATCTAATATATTTCATATTTCATAATGAGAAATTCTTTGAATTATAAATTATTCCTTCCCATGACTAACTGCTGTTTTGTAAGGTTATAAAGATTAAAAACAGACCACATCAAATATAATTTGAAACTCCATTCTTCAATAAAACTTGAGTCTCAAGAAATCTTGAGACCTCATGGTCTTTGAATTTATATTTTGAAAGTAATTTTGATTTTCATATTGATTACTTATTTTTGTAATATAGATTTCAGAATCATACATATATCAACAACTTTTACCAGGCTTTTGTGATATAGTAGGAGATTAAATGGTAAAAATATTTTCCTTCATTGAATTTTGTTTTTGTTCTCAGGAGGAGTGGAGAATGCAAACAAGAACAAAAAGAAATTAATATATTAGAAAGACACATGCTCTGGGGAAAAATCAAAAAAGAGGAGAGGGAGAAGGGAAGTGGGACGGAGAAGGGTATGAGACAGCAAGTTTAAATAGTCCGAGAAACCTCACTGAAAAAGTGACATTAAAGCAGACTTGAAGGAAATAAGGGAGTGATGCATGTAACATGCATGAATAGTCCGTGGGAAAGCACTGCAGGCAAAAAGCCAGCAGGTACAAAATGCCTAAGATAGATCTGGTGATTTCAGAACACTGAGGAGGCCAATGTAGCTGGAGTGGAGTGACCAAGGTGGAGAGGAAGAGAATATGAAACCAGAGAGATGGGACCTTGCAGACCATTCTATGGTCTTAGCTTTTACCCCAAAGTGCTTTGCACAGAGGATTTACATTTCATTATTTCAATGATAGTTAACAGGATTGCTCTATTATAGTGGAGAGAATAAACTTTAAGGGGTAATATGGAAGAAAGCAAGGAGACCAGTAAATGAACGATTGCAGTAATTCACATGAGAGAGGATGCTATTCCATGCTGGTGCCTGATTGTTGCAGGTGTTGACATACTTGGCTTTTCATACTATGGCATCAGGATCAGTACTTTTCTTTGGCAAATTCTTGGAGATTTATTTCTATATGTGCAAAATGAATGCAGTTTTTGTTTTGACATATTTTTAAGACAGTTATTTTATTTTTTATAAAGATTTTATTTATTTATTTATTTATTAATGAGAGACACACACAGAGAGAGAAGAGGCAGAGACACAGGCAGAGGGAGAAGCATGCTCCCTGCAGGGAGCCTGACATGGGACTCGATCCCAGGACTCCAGGATTGGGCCCTGGGCTGAAGGCGGTGCTAAACTGCTGAGCCACCCGGGCTGCCCAAGACAGTTGTTTTAAAAAGAAATCACAAGCAATCATGGCTGTGAGTACTGAATTCCTAAAGAATACTAAAGAATAAAGCCATTTATATACAAAAAGATGTACTTTTGGGGATGCACTTAGGTGACAAATATTTTCATGTGGATGGGAGCAAAACACTAATTAGGGTAGGAGTAATGTTATTATAATAACATTTTAATTTGAATTATACTACAGTTTGTTATTTTTCTTTGTCTTCATTCTTTATGAAAAACTTTTAATTTTTTACTGCCTCTTAAAAATATATATAGGATCAAAACAGTCTACAATGAATAACACTGAGTTGGTGTGCTTTTGGCTGTTTTATCACGTATCTGAAAGTTTTGTTTTTTCCCCTCACAGAAATTGTGTGAGAGGGGGAGATGTCTTTGCCATCATCCTGCTTGTCTTAAAACCCACCCTTGACACTAAATTATCTTATAGTGTAGCTTCATGTTGCAATTTTGAATCTATAAGCTGAAAGCATCAGCTTTTCTGGTTTTATTTAATTCCTGGCTAGTTCAACCTTTGGTTTTACATTTGATCATTATAATTATATGGGTGTGAACCAATTCTGGAAATATCAGACCTTATCCTTCCAGGGTATCTCTAGCTTAAAAAAAGAGCACTGTAGAGCAATGGTTCTCAGCCAGGTCAATTCTGTGCCCCAGGGGTCCTTTGGCAATGTCAGGAGATATTTTTGATTGTTACTTTTGTAGAGAAGGTACTTCTAGCACCTAGTGGCTAAGAGTTCTGCTGAACATCTTACAGATCACTGGATAGCTCTTGTTGACATAGTCCCAAATGTCAGCAGCAGTGAGAAGGCTTGCTGGAGAAGAACAACTTAGAACCACTTGATCAAGGGGTGGATGGCATTCCAAGCAGACAAAACTCTCCGTCGGTTTGAAGAAATCAGACTGTACAACTTGGTCCTCCTGAGGCTAGAGAGAGTTAATGCGCCTCCACAAGAGGCTTTTCCATAGAGTAACTCAAGCAGCAGTTCAGCACCTGCCACAGTATATTATAGAGATTGTTTTGGGTTTAATGAAACACAAAGAGCTATAAAAGCATCTTCAATAAAATACCAGTGAGATTTTGCACATTGTAATTGAGGGATAAGAGGGTGACAACATTGCTTCCCTGACTTAAAGGAATATTTTCCCACTTTTTCAATTAATTTCTTTAGTAGCCTCAGTGATGATGGTAAATGTCCATTCTGCATTGAGAATTTAAGCTCCATTGCATGATGAAGAAAATCCAGAGATTACAGCCTACCCTCCATTCTTTTCCTTCCAGTTGATCAAACACACATCTGAAGGCTACAAATTGCATTAGCAGTGACAAACCATCAGGAACAATTCTTCAAAGGCTATTTATCAAATCTGTAAATGAATGGAGCAATCTAGGAAATTCTCCCTCATTATGTTATTTCATCAATGTTAGGTGTACATATTTTCACTTTTTAACCTTCCTGAAACAAAGTTTACCTGACGGTGCGAAGCGTTATGCAGTCACTGACTGTCAGCCAGGTAGCAGTCATGCATCAGTTATGTAAAAATCTTCTGGTAAGATAATGTCATCATCCGTGTATCCTTTATGTAATAAAATAAGGCTGAGTCCCTAGAAGTCTGTTAACAGAGGCATAGCCCACACCTTCTGGCCACAGGGAAAGTCACATGCACAGTAAAAAAGAGGATCCAGACTCTCACAAACTGTATTTTGAAAGATTCTTCATAGCTATTAATTCACAGTACCTTTATGAATTATTCTAGAAATAGTATGCAAGCAATTAGAATATTGAAAGCACTCTGGCTTCTGAGACCAGAAAAGCCAAATCACACTAATAGAATCTATTCTCAAGATACCTTTGGAATTGTAAAGAACGGCAAGTTTGTTCCTTCTACTGAATCTCACTTGAATGTATCTGAACTGTGTTAACATTGTTCTCTGACCTACTGGAGACAGGCCAGGTACCCTCCATGGTACCTACCATTACTCCCATAAAGTAGAGTACCACACAAGTAAGAGAGAAAACAAAACAACAATTAGACGCAGTTTCCTATAGTAACTTCCAGGGTTTGCATCAAGAAGAGAAAGGTCTAAATGCTCAAGTAACAAAATCCACTTCTCAAACAAGCTGCATCAACTTCAAATTTCCCTGTGGAAGAGCACTGCTATGTTTATGAAATGTCACTTGTCTTACAAATAAGAGGAGCTTCTACCTGGAGATGGGCCAATGATATGGAGGACAGTGGTATGCCAAGGGCTTTTTCCAAAAAACAACTTTCTTGGGAAAGACCAGACTCAGAGCAAGATAGACTTTCTGAAACTGGGATAAAAATTAGAATTGGGTACCTCTCACTTCTGGAATTGAGAAACCATCACTATTAGTCATTATTCAAAAGGAAGAGCAGCTGAGACTATGGTTCCAGGGTAGGACTGAATGTTTTCGTCCACTGTAGGAAGAAGGGAGGAGGTCATCTCTCTCTAAAGTGCCCAAAGACTTAGCTGAGGGTTATCAGCTCACTCATGTCTCCCTGTAAAAAAGCCCTTACATACACAATCTACATCAGACTATAGAAGTATTTTTCACCTGGAGTGGTTATAATGTTCTCTGCAGAAACGATCCTCTGCCTTTACCGTAGTCAGGAAGGAAAGCAAGAAGACGTAATTCCGGAACAAGTGCACTTTCCAGTATTTGCATCTGGCCCTACAACCCACTGAAAACATTATTTTGCTTTACATTCCTCCCCTTAGCCCCCTTGCACAATTGTGCAAATGTCTAAGGAACCAAGGTCTTCTAGACAGTGCTTAAGAAATAAGAAGTAAAATAAATGTTTCACAATTGGTACAAGAAAATTTCTAATATGCATAGTGTCAATTTTTAAAGTTTCCCATATGGTTTATTTTGATAAAATTTCAATAGTTTTATCTAGTGTGATTTCAGTATTGAAATTTTTGTCTGACTCGTCACTTGCCAAAAGGGTTCTATTTACTTATCCATATTGAACTACCCTGTAGTACTTGCGTTGCAACTTTGAGCCAAAGAACAACTGTTGACAATGGCCAAAAATTAAAATATTAAAAGAATAAATTATAAACAAAAAAGCACACAGAACTAGCCTAGGATACTTTTCTAATTAAAATTCTTATACCAGTTCCACAATATCAACCATTTAGATACACCTCTTGTCCCCATATCTGATTGGTTCTTTTGTTCTTCTAGATTGCAATCAAGTTCTAAATCATAGAATTATAGATTTTTCAAATTGCTTAGCAAGCAATTGAATAGTAGTGATAAAAATGAAATAAAATAAGAAAAGTGACAAGTGAGTCTTATATCTACAACTCTGGGAGAAAATTTGCAAAGTTTAAAAAGTGAGTTGGAATTTGTTGCTCCTTAGCAACATTTTCCCAATATTATCATATATTCATAGAGTGGGTGGCCTTCCAGGATCATCTAGTTCAAACTTCCACCAGATACAGGAATCTACGTAGCATCCAGTAACAGCAGCCATTCAGATTTTATTTAAATACCTCAAGTGTCTATACCTCTCTGTGGTAACTTTGCTTCATATTTCACAGAAGCAAATAGCAGGCAGGAATGCCTTAACTTGAGAAGAGGAAATATAGTAGCCTATTCATACACTTAGCCAGTGATGTGCTGGTAAATGTTTAGCAAATGTTAGCCCATGAAAAATAAAACCCTTGATTTGTACCATGCACTGATTCTTCTCATATAAATACTAATGTCAGGTCCTGTGACAGTGGAGTTGCAAAGAGATGTGCATGATCTATTCTCCTTTCCTTTGTAACTTTGATGAGATTTTTGTGTAAAAGGCCAATCCCTCGACTTCAGTTCTATATCCAATTCTGTCTTACTTTCTCAAAACTTCATTTACAGCTAAACTTCTTTTCTCCTAAATCATCAATTTATTCATTCCTGGAGGAAAGTTACTATTAGCATCTAACATGGTGTGCATGATCAGAGCACTCTTTTTTTTTTTTAATTCAATAGCACTTATTACTATTTGCTAGCTTTCCTTATATATTGTAAATTTTTAATTTTATTTATATTCTATCTCCCTCAATTGGAATGGAAGCTTTACAAGTTCAGGGTCTTTTTTTTTTTTTTTTTTAAACTCTTGTCCACAAGCTTATCTCCAGAGCCTTAAATAGTTCTAGGCACATCATACAAATTCAACAAATAGTTACCAGTTTCTGGGAACAACACGAAACTTCACCGTATAGCTTTTGGGTTTTTGATAGCACTTACTGTTAGAAATTTCCTCTTTACATTGGTGGGGATGAGTTGTCTCCTAATTCTACCTGGCGATCCCAGATGTGCACTGATTTATATTAAGACAAGAGAATCAAGTTTGTGTGCAGGTGAAGGATAGTGTATACATGGATCATCAATATACTTTAATCAATTACTTGAGGAAATTATATCAGCTTGAAAGTAATAAAATACATGCTTACTTATTCCTACATGGTCATATAAAGTATACCACATTAATTGAAATTGCTGTTTATTGGTAAACGTCCTGACCACCAAGGTTAAGGAACGGTTCAAAAACCTTGATAGTGTTCCTTGGTTATAACTCTTGATAAGTGAATTATAAGATATTTGTCCAAATTTAATGTATATTTTCACACTGCAGGTAATATTTAAATGATAAAAATTTTATATAAATTCTAAGCAGATGGACTTTCTTAAACATTTTCGTAGCAGATGACTACATAACTCATCAAGATGAACTCTGCTCCCTTCTTGCCGTGGGCACATGCTGGTTTGCATCTTTCAGCATTGATATTTGGCTCTCAGGCTGTTGGGCAGGCTTCCCCACCCTAGTCCACTCCTTACATATTAGTGACCTTCACGGTTTCTTCCCTGGGCTCTCTCCTTCTTTCTCTCTGCACACTCTTCCCTGTTGATCTCAGCCAGTCCTGAGATTTCAAAGATCAAAGCTGACAATTTCCCAGATTACTCTCCAGCCCAATGTCTGTCTTGAGCTTTGAAATATGCAGACTCCATTGTCCCACCCATCTTCATTTGAATATCCCAAACAGGTACCCAGCTGAACTACCTTCCTCCAATTATCCGTAAGCATGCTTCTATCTGCCAACTTTTCTCAAAGAATGAAACCACCCTCTATCCAGCTAAAAATAATTTTCTCCCATAACATAGACCTTTATCATACTCATTCTGAGTTACCTCTTAACTCATGAGAGGGTTAGCTCCATCCTCTTCAGTGTGGAATCTCCACCACGCAGCTCTGTACCTAACCAAATACAGGTTCTCAGTAAGCATTTATTAAAGTCTATTTTTCTCTAGGATATTAGAGAAAAGATCTATGGACATTTGGGCTTCCATCCTTCTCTAAAATCCAGACACTATATTTATTAAAGAAGTGCCAGTTTTGAGTATTTATTAAGTGAATGTGGTCAAATTCTGTATAGATTATACACTATAATCAGTTTTCCCTTTGCTGCACCAACAATAAGCTTTAGGATGGCTAATCCAGTATAAGTCACAACTTTCAAATATGCCAGTTCAATGCCTGAATGCCTTGTCATTATTCTCATTTTTGATGCCTTTTTCTTTCCAATTACATGCTTGAAGCAGAACACATGAAGTACAATTCTTTTTCCTTAATATCATAGTGGTTTAAATTTAGACTCCTTAGAATTTTAAGGGGGAATGCATATAGAAGAGGATTGAAAAGTTGTTAATACTTCACAAGAAAATTCAACTCTTCTAAGTGCAATTCTAAAAGAAAATAAAACCAGACCCTGAAAATTTCTCTATTCAACAATGTGCTTTATACTTATATTTGTTGTGGTTACTTCTGCTCTTTGTCATAAGGTCTCCATGGATCCACTGTGTAATTAGAACTAAGGGCTGAACCATGGGCAAGACTTTTGAGTGATTAACTTCTCAAATTCAAACTGGGCTTCACTGTAACCTGGAGACGAAACCATTTGAAAGGAGAAATTATGGGGAGGAGGAAGAGTGGTAAGTGTTTGTCAGTCTGAAGATCTTTATTGTTTTAGAAAATCTAACTTTCTTCCCTCACATAAATCTAGAGGGGATGAGAATAGAGGACAACTGCAGGATTATCTAAGTCCACTAGAATGTCATTATGATATCTAAACTGACAGTGAAACTCACCGTCTGTGCTATCAGGGGGACAGGAGCTCCAGAATGGCTGCCCCAATGTAGGGAATCTTTCTAAAATGAGTAATATATTTATATGAATGAAAATGTTAATGGTGTGTGAGCATTTTCATTACTTTGCTGACATTTGATCAGATATTTAGAAGTCTTTTGAAGTGACTAACTCACAAACCTACATTGTCAATTTTCACAAGTAGTAGACAATATAAAATCAGTCTTAATAACAGCTTTGACAGGATTTAATAAAGCAGACAAAGAAAACTTGTAATTTGCACAGGCTAATTTACACATATGTATAACTGAGAAATGATTTTGGAAGATGTTAGCTTCCCATCTGTACCACGCAGAGAAAAAAAATGAAAAAAAAAGATTTACCAACTGTCAATAAACAATTTTAAATGCATTCTCATGTTCCCATCCCAAAATAAAAATTTCAGTGCCCAAAATATATTTTCTGAGCTCCCTTGCTAAGGTGGCATTTTATTTCCATGTGATTTTGTAATTTCTATACATGTGTCATAATATGTTGATTTTCAGGACCTCAATTATTATTTTTTAAGACTGAATAATCAAATTCAGTCAGGGGAGCTTGTGGTTGAGAAATAAGACAGTGATTTGGCCAGGTCAAATGCATGTGATATTTCTTCAGCTCTCCTTTTCTTCTGAATTTTTGAAATCTCACCTTCTTCCGTTGAGTTTATAATTTCTACATCCCTGAGTTATATTATGAAATCACAATGCACACTAACCTGCCTTAGGCTTGAATGTTGAAATTTCTAGATTACAGAGCTAAATATTCTTTGTTAGTCTTCTTGCTTGCTTTAGACTCTAACTTAAAAATATGTGTAGTCAATCACTTGGTAGCATTCACATAGGATTTGTGTATCTCATTGAGTATGGTAAGGTTTTTTAGGATTATGTAAATTTGAATAAGGTATTAGCATAAATTTTGGGGCAAGAAATATAGTTCCAGATATATATGTCAGAATATTGTTTCCAAGAAAAGGAACCAAGTTCCTTTGCCCTCCTTTGTTCATGGCATTTGTTCACCATTCTACTATAGAGGCCTTCTCTATCTTCCCCAGGCAATTAGAGGCACTAATTACTGATCTAGTGGGGTAGTTACTTCGGGTTGAAGGAATATGAAAGATGTCATTATAAGACCTGAGAGTGAAAAAATAACAAAGTAGTAAGCTAAAAAAGAAAAAAAAAAGTTGGTCCAAGGAGAAGAGAGAAAATTCTGATGTAGACTTGCAGAGTAAATTTTTAGCTGCCACTTCATTCCTGGACTGGGAGAGGTGGGACATAGAAAGACTAGCAAAGATTTCATAGGATCAGACCTCAGAGTTCAGCTTGAACAGCCTGCCAACAGAGCAAAAGCTGGTAATAAGGAGATAGACAGTTTGTTCTCAGTTCTATCTGACGAAGTTAATACAGCTAGTATTGTTATCAATTATTTCTTTTCTTTTTTTTTTTTTTAAAAACTCTTTTTTTTTTATATTTTTTATTTATTTATGATAGTCATACAGAGAGAGAGAGAGGCAGAGACACAGGCAGAGGGAGAAGCAGGCTCCATGCACCGGGAGCCCGATGTGGGATTCGATCCCGGGTCTCCAGGATCGCGCCCTGGGCCAAGGGCAGGCGCCAAACCGCTGCGCCACCCAGGGATCCCCAATTATTTCTTAAATGCCATGTAGTCTACATGACTTATGAGTATTAATTCATTTAATCCTCACAAGAATCCTATAATAAGTACTATTATTAATTCCATTTTATGAAAAGGGAGGTGGAGGCACAAAAAGTGAAATGTCCAAGATCACACAAGCAGTAAGTGCTGAAACCAGGATGACAACCAGCCAACCTAACTCCAGAGACCATATTCTTGATTACCACTTACTGCCCATCCAAGTAATCACCCAGCAGAAGTGCTACCCAAGAACTTGCCCACCAACCCCACAGACAAATGAGAAAGTGTTAAGTTGTATCTACCATCTGTAGATAATAGCTCCCATTTCAGTGGCCCAGAATAACCATTCATAAGCCTCCAAGAATGCATGGTGGGGAACTTGGATAGCTGGGGGGTGGGGGGGTTCGGGGTGGTGATCAACTGGGCAAGGAGCCACTAGATGGAGCCAGTGGAGGAACTCCCACAAGGACACAGAAGTGCAGCACACACATTTTGATTATGCAAATAGTTTTGATACTTTGATTCATGTAGTTTCAAGGACATTCAAGAATAGACCCCCAACACTGCATGTAAGCTCTGGGCAGCTACCGGGGACACCTATTAGGCTGAGCCTGTCGTGTCTCCCGTGAATCACCTGGTAGAGCACGTGAGACACTGGGGAGGGAAGCTGAGCCTGCTGACTTCTAAAGCCTTTGTATTTCAGAAGCTTGATAATTCTGTAATTCCAGAGAGATATTGCTGTTCTTTCTGTAGTTTCTATCTTTTAATGTTGGCAGCTCAAACAGGTTCTGGGATGCTGAAGTAAAGCTACTTATTAAAAAATAATTAACAGTGAGATCACCACGAGCGAGGCTGGGTTTTAACAAAAGAGCTCATGGAATTTTCAGAGTTTTAAAATTGCTATATGGGAGCCTGAAGACTAAAATTAGCAACAATGAATAGAAAATGAGGCACAATGGTTAATGTCCACATTGGCCACAACTGAGTAACTGTCTGCTGTTTTGAATCCTAATCTGTTTAGACATACTCATATCAAATACTTTTCAGGACATAAATATATACATAGTCACAGGGATTAAATGACTACATTTTATTTTTGAAGCATAGTAGTCTTCTTCATATGCATTTACTATTATCACCGCTTAATAATACATATAAACATTTTTTAAAGTCCCATTTACAGGCATTCTCTTCAATAAATAGAAAAGGTAGTCTCGACAAAGCCTTAGCATGTACGGACACCCAGCTATTAATGAACATGGTGAGGTTTGCCATTTTCTACACACAGACACATACACAGGCATGTACATAGATACACATGTTCAGACACAGATACACACATAAACTACTTCGCATTTTTATGATCTGACTGTTCAAGTGAAAAATGTATGGAAATATGGCACAAAGTGATGGAAGAGAGGCATACGTAGTATTAAATTTCATCAAGTACCTACTATGCGTAAGAAGTATGACATCCCTGGGGACAAAGATGAATGAGATGCGGGACTGATTCCCAAGAGCTTCTAGTATGGAGGGGGCAGAGGTAGGAGATGTGAAGGAGACGGATAAATACAACCAATACGTGATAAGGGCATCATCAGGTATATTGCATTTAGGCACAAATAAGCCACTTAAAAGGCCTCTGTCATGAAGGCATCCGCATCCAACATGAGACTTTTAACAGCAAAAGACCTGTTGGAACTTAACAAGGAGTACCAAGGGATTCATTTGTGATGACTGAATACATGCTTCAAAATAAAAGTAGCTGCCACTTATTGAATGCCTACTTGATATTCATTTTCTCTAATTCTCACAATCTTGGAAGCTTGTTTTACAGGCAAAAATCTAAGCTTCAGAGGGGTTCAGTGACTTACACAATGTCACAGCAGGAGAGTGGCAAAGCTGGAATTCAACGCTAGGTCTAGCCACAATTTCACACCACTAAAGCAAGAACAAGCTTGTCCAGCCTTGGCTCTGCTCATGTTCTTTTCTGTAGCCAGGGCCACTCTTTTCCCAGGGTGTCTGTTCTGAGACCAGCTGCTTCCTCATTTCTGCATTTTGAGCTGTTGGTAGATTATCTTACACTTGGCTGTGGAGATTGTGTTGGGTAAAGACTGCATCAATGGCTTTACGGTTTTGCTTCTCCCCCAATATGCTCAGCAAAGTGTTGGCTTCCTACTTTCCTTGTTAACCCCTGGTGTGGCTCTTGTTGGTCTGGTTGATTCTGCAGCCTTCTGTCTATTGTGAGCATTCGGCATTCTCTGCTGGATCAGTGGTATTGGGCAGGCTGGGGCAAAGGGAAGGGATTTATTCTAGTCCCTTTGGCAAGAAGAATTGCTTCTTTGTTGAGGTTAGAGTTGCAAACAGATGCCCCTTTGTACAGTGTCATGATACTTCCTGGGTAACACTATTAAATGTTTCCTGGGCAGCAGAAGCTCTGGGGTCACTGCTGAATTACCATTTAACTTCCAGTGGTATGTGAGCCTCCAACTGTTTTGTTCAACTGCACTACTGCACTCTGCTCATGATAACAGTAGGATTCTCATGAACTGGATCTTTGACAAAAGGAATCATGACCTGAATCTTTGACAAAACAAGCCTGCTTTGTTCAAACTATGTACTTGAAGTACCACATAATATATGCATCATACATAGTAGGTGTTCAATAAATGCTTATTGAGTAATGAAGTTCGAGAAGCAGCTGGTGTTTGTGTTTGTGTATGTGTGTGTGTTTCAGGAGTGTTCCTCTTTCCCCTGGAAAAGCATAATAATAATCTATGCTGACTACCTAGACTAAGATAATTTAGGTGATCAGATTATAAGAGGTAATAGTTATATAGAGAAAGCAATAAAGATATCGGTTATATCCGAAGATATTTTGGGGTATGGGTAATACTATCCTAACTAAACATTGCCTCCTATCAGAGTGACTAATAATCACCAATAAAATGGCTATTTTATTCTTTCTTTCTCTCTTACACACACACACACACACACATCCTCTCAGCTATGTGAAAACATATAGAAAGCTGATACACAATTTCCAGGAGAAGCAACATGACAAGAGGATGGGAAAAACTGCATTTTGAGTTCCCTAGCAAAAGTTCACTGGATAAAGTGTTGAGTATTCTCCTCACTTAGAGCCTCAGGGCAATTTACCTTTCTAGAAAAAAACAAATCTAGAAAGGCTTTGAGAGGTCAAAGTTAACATGTTTTCCTTAGAAATTTTGTTTCAAAACATAGGAACATATAATGAAGGGCAATCTATTACATGGAAGGTGGAGACATTTTCTTGTCTCATTTAGTTAGTTTTGGTGAGGAAGCTGGCTTAACACTAGATACCACATTTCCATTTGGATTTACTTTCAAAAGGGGAATATTTTTCGTCTCGCTTTCAGCTTTATTTAACCTCTGAAAATGGAAGGAAAAATAAAAGGTGATTAAAAAAGGTAAGAGACCCAAGAAACATGGAAACTACCAAATTGGTTTAAGGAGAAATAAATCTTAACAGACCTATAACAAATACAGAGATTGAATCAGTAATCAAAAACCTCCCAAGAATGAAAAGCCCAGGATCAGATGCCTTCACTGGTAAATACAAGGGGAATGTGTAAATTAGCATGGCTTAAAGATGAGGGAGATTATTTCATATGGTAAAGGATTTATATTGTCTTCTAAGGAATGGGTAGGCATTGGTTACAGATGAGATGGTTAGAGGTATTACTTACAAGTAAGGAGCAAAATGAATTGGACATAGCAGGGAGGACAGATGAGACAGTGACAACTTTGTTAAGTGTAATAGTTTATGTTGTACAGGGAAAGAAATTAAGACTCGGTATATAGCTTAGGACCAAACAAATGAAGTTCTTAAACGATGATGTGAAGAGTTGGACTATTACTCTAGATAGGATCTATTAGAGGATTGTGAACAAAGCTATATTAGAAAAGCAGATTTTTAGAAGATAAACTTAATTGTATTCACAATGAATAGAAAACATGGGAGAGCGTAACAGAGAGATGACTGGTTGGGAGGTCTTTTTTTTTTTAAGATTTTATTTATTTATTCATGAGAGACACACACAGAGAGAGGCAGAGACACAGGCAGAGGGAGAAGCCGACTCCATGTAAGGAGCTCGATGCAGGACTTGACCGGGGACTCCAGGATCACACCCTGGGGCAAAGGCAGGCGCTAAACTGCTGAGCTACCCAGGGATCCCCTGGTTGGAAGGTTTTGATGGTAATTCAGGCAAGATTATCATGGGGATAGGATGGTTGCACTGAGATTGAAAGAATGATTATATGGACATGGAAGCTTAGTGGCTAATAAGTATAAATGATGGATTCTAGCTGAAAAATTATTAGATGATTCCACAGTATATAACATGAAAAACTAGAAGGATGGTGTAAACACTGTCAAAAATGGAGTGATTTCGGGAAAAAGAACCAGATCTGGGACATGAACAATGAGTGCAACTGGACACTCAGAGTTTGAGATCCCAGGAGCATATCAGGGTGGAGATTTCCTGTAGGGCAAATATCCAGGACAAGATTTTAAGAGAGAATCCAGGCTTGCGAGTCATTGCTCGACCACTTCTAGTACTCTCCCCAAAGGTTTCAGAGAGCTGTAGATAAAGGACTTAAATGTATTTTAAATCATTTAATAGAGGGACTTCTTTGCCTTCCCTGTTGTATTTTTGTGTTCCAACCAGAATGAAGACAAAGAGATGTGCGATGAGATGCTGAGGAGTGCACCCAGCGAGTAAGCTGCTGCTTCTCTTGAATGATCCTCTTTCTGGGCTTCCCTTCTTTTCTGTTCATGCTCAGCTCAGCTCAGTTCTAAGGACTTGGGGGAAGTCTTCTGTGTAAGATTGTGCTTGGTGCTGTGAGAAATATGACCATGTAGGAAATAAAAACTCAAATATATATAGTCTAGTTGAATTTTCAGGAAAATTTATGTGTAAATGTGTTTGTGATCCCCACTTGCCCCATTACTGAAGCTGTGTGGGGTGCCTTCATGTAGAACATTGCCACTTTCTCTCTGAGATGTACATTGAGTGTAGTTGAGAAGGTTCGTGTCCAATTGTAAGCTGGCTCATCTGGCAGAGGTCTTGAGAAAAATCTATTCTATTAAAGGCAGTTTTCCATGACATAAGGACACTGAGTGTCAAAAGCAACACAATAAGATCAACTAAACTAAGACAAATGAGCTGTACACTTATGCTTTCAAAGAGATTTCTAGAAAATTTCTCAAGACCCAGTGGCACAATAGCTTCTACTGAGTGAATCAAGACCAAAAAAATCAAATTTTTATATTAAGCTCTTATCAATGATGAAAAAACACCCCATTCAAATCTGTTAATAAAATTCACCACCTTTTCACAATTCACTGTCAGAAAAGTGTTATATTTGGCTAACAAATGATCACTGACCAGTGTAATGTTATTCCTTCCTTTCCTTATCATTTTTATTTCTTTGTCTTCCTACAAGGCTGAGTGGGTCCTCACTCACCCTCAGTGAATGAATAGCTTCGAGAACTGTGCCAATTCAGATTTGTTTGTTGAATACATTTTTATAAGTATCTGATTTTCCACTGCTATGGTTATAGGTTTAATTGGATCATGTGTTGGTAGGGGACATTGAACTGGGAAACAAAGCAAAAAAAAAAAAAAAAAACAAAACCCTAGAAAATAGGAACTCATGAAAAGGTAGCTTCAGTTGAGTCAGGAGCTATACTAGGGGGTTAGACAAACAGAAAGAGGTGGTCAGGGACAAGGAGCAGATGGAAGATAGTGTGTGGGGGGAAAAAGTAACAGTAAAATAGTTCTTTCTTGGTCCCCCCACCCTGGGGAAGAGCTCCTCTTTCAGAGCAAGAAAACTTAGATTCAGGCAAATGTGGCAGATACCTCAGATTCTGCTCATGAGAGACCAAAGAGTCTAAAGCAAGGATGCCTTCTGTTCTTTACCCAACCTGCCTGGTCCACTTAGAACTCCTTACTCCTTGCAGCCCTATGGTAACTCTTCTTGAGGTTGTAGTAGCTTCTCACAATATAACCTTTGAAATTTCATGCACTCTTTGTACCAAACCGTATCTTTTCATCAAGTCTCAGGTGACTTTCTGTAATAGGAAGAAGTCAAAAGAGATCATCTCTAAGCTTTCTTCCAACTTTAACATTCCGTGATTTCAGAGAAGAAACAGAAAACTCTTTGCTATGAAAGGAATCCAGGCAGATATAATTTACTCACAAGTCATTTCTGCATTTTCATTGATAGTTTTTGAAGCCATTCTCCTGACGGTAAATCACACAGATATTTCACAACTGCTATAAGCCCCCAATTATGAATTTTTGCTGGTAGTGGCCAAGAGTAGAACAAGTACAAACACTGCTAAAACCACTGAAGCATTATGAAACTTGTTGACAACTTAGTTCTCAGTGTAGCAGTGCCTGCTGTTGCTGATAATGTCCGCAGCATTCCCCTTCTGAGCTCATAATTTGATAGTTAAATACTATATCTTGTCTACATCACCCTGCTTCTCCAAAAAGCTGTTAGTGATTTTTTAGAGAAGAATGTATACAAAACATTGCTAAGAATTTTAAACATTATGTTTCATTATGGTAATTTCTTTCTTCCTTTTTCTTTTTTCCCTTCCCTTCCCTTTCTCCTTCCTTCCTTCCTTCCTTCCTTCCTTCCTTCCTTCCTTCCTTCCTTCCTTCCTTCCTTCCTTCCTTCTTAGTACTGCTAGAAAAGATCTAGAAGAACCATGAAAAGATAAATCAGGGAGATGAGCATTCAGCGGTCCTTTCTGCAGGCAGCCTTTGCTAAACAGCAATGGATGGCTGAGTCCAATTCAAGTCAGCCTCTTAAACCTTACTTGCTTCAATAGGAGTTTGCTTAACGATAATAAGAAGAGTGGATTATAACAGAAGATAAAGAAAGCCATTGGCCTGGTGCTCTCTGTCATTCTGTACTCAGAATAAATGGGAAACATATTGGAAAATATTCTGAAAGGGAAGTTTCGAACTTTCTTCAGCAAATACTGAGTTGCAATTAAGCACTTTAGGTGAACGTGGCTCTGAGTCTGAACATTGCTAAATCTTAGATAACAAAATCAATATGGTAAATTCTAGAAAGAAGGCTCCTGTGTGGAAGTGCAAGAGCAAATCTATTAGGAGTATATTAGTCAGAATAAAAGCCAGTGAAATGTTTTTTAAGATCAGCTCAATAGGTGATCCTCAAAGATTTCTTTTGGTTACTTGGGGTACAGGGTCTTCAGAGAATGATATAAGTCAAATTAATGGTGATACTCCTTTCAAGTCTAGAAAATAGTCTCTCCCTTTTATTTAACCAGATAAAAAAGGATTTTTGTTTTCTACCAAGAACTTGTTCTCTCATCTGAAACATGCAAATTAAACTCATTCATACACATTCTTATTTTAGATCTTTCTGACTTTTCACAGATTCACTCCAAAATTGCCATTCCAATGGCTGCCTATGGTGTCAAAACAAATAATCAACACAATAAAATATAATGTTAGTTAGATTCAAGGGGCTATAGTGTCACTCAATCTCATTTCCTGGACCAAATCTGAAGAGCCCCTGAGCTAAATGACCCAGACACTGTCCCCAGGTAGGAGGAGCAGGGGAGAGAAAATGGTAGCCATTTTTACATTGTTTTGTATGGTATTTATTGATTCAAGAAACAAATGCAAAATTCTGAATAAAATGACATCAAAACTTTAAAAAAATAAAAATAATTATTGCTAACAATTCTAAACACCACCTTCAGAACTGTGAACTCTGGACTCTGGTGGTTATTTTGTGCTCTTGTATCTTATTTTACACTTCAGTTTTAGGTTGTATTTTGTTCCTCTCTTCTCTTTTTCCCAGATAATCCTGCCCAATTTATAGTCATTGGCAGTGGGTATACATGAAAGAAAGATGAAGGTAATGACAAGACAATTCAAAACAACTGCTTCAGTCTTCTAATTTACTTTGCACCAAGAGCTATAACCAGAAATAACTCCCCCTGCCCCCCCCCCGGCCCCGCTACTTTTATTCAACATAGTACTGGAAGTCCTAGCCACAGCACTCAGATAAGACAAAGAAATAAAAGGCATCCAGACTGGTAAGTAAGAAGTAAAACTTTCACTATCTGAAAATGACATAATACCCTACATAGATAACTTCTATGATAATACAGACCAGTCTACACATGGCACCTGAGGTTCGTAGTATGTAAATATGTTGCCAGTTATCCATACCTTATAAACTTGTAAGCAGATAAAGTTCATTTCATATGAACCTCATGAAAGGGAAAATGTGCTATATTTGGAAGAGTTAGGTATGAGTGGGGATCTCTTCCATTTAGCATAATGATGGTGGGGAACAGGCTTATGGCATATTTGTATAAGACATGAGTAATTTGAAAAAAAAAAAAAAGACATGAGTAATTTGGCATTGTTGCTTTTTTCTTCCTTTCTCTTTTTCTGTCAACAGTTGCCTAGGTCAGCATTCCAAATTCAGGTTTCAGTATGATCACTCCAATTCTCCATTGGCAACTTTAATTTCATACTTTTTTCTTTCCTTGCCTCTATTATTTTACAAGAGAAGGGAGCATGACATTGCAAGTCATACCCATGCACCTCCCTGGCCAGCAAGGCCATAGATGGGTAATGTTATAAACCATGGATATCATGAATTTTGATCTAATCCCAATTATATTACATACCACTTATAAATGTGATTAATGGCAGCCAAAATAGAGATAATATACCAATAATATTTGAATCATCAACAAAGAGTTGCAGATAAGGCATGCCTCGGTGGCTTAGTGGTTGAGCATCTGCCTTTGACTCAGGGCGCGATCCTAGGTCCAGGGATTGAGTCCCGCATTGGGCTCCCCGTGGGGAACCTGCTTCTCCCTCTCCCTCTCCCTCTGTCTCTCTCTCTGTGTGTCTCTCATGAATAAATAAAAATCTTTAAAAAAAGTAGCAGATAATCTCTGAATTTCATAATCTTAATGTAGATAAATCATTTCCCTTAAATCTCAAAGATAGATTTAACGTACATTTGTTTCTATTTTCTTTGTAACTAAGAATTTTAGAAATGGTATATACACAAAACTTACTAGCTGAAGAATTATTTTCATATGACCTAATCCATTCCATGTTTTATAAGACGTATTTGAAATATACTGTAAGTAAATTGCAGCTCCAATCAAGTCTATAATGGAAGGGTTCTTATATCCTTAAGGGTTCTTATATCCTTATACATGACTATAGCCTTAGTCTTATGTGGAGAAATAACGCAGGACGAGCTCTTTGACAGCACTCATTTGATTATTCACTTTTCACATTAATAGCATTCATTAATTTATGTGTTTTCATACTGATTTATTGCATGCCTAATGTGAGTGAATGTTTTAGGTGCTGAACGTATCACAGGAGCAAAAAATATGAAGCCCCTCTTCCTGTGGAGCTTCTATTCTTGGGGAAAGTGACAGATAACAACCACCACCACAACTGCAGTGACAAACAGCTCAACAAATCAATATATAATAAATACAAAGACAAATAAAACAGGGAGAGCCAGTACAATGTGATGAGTGCCATTTCAGATCAGGTGTCAAGAACAGCAGACACTTGAAAGAAGGTCTCAGGAAGGACAAGTTTGAGAGTCACTGAAAGAAGGTTTATCTTTTGCTGAGCTATATTTACACCACACTAATCTAACAAGACAATCAGAAAATAATATTACATCAACCATGTAGTCTAATAAACATAATCCAGCAAGTGATTTGTCCTCTGAATTCTTCAATCTTTAAACCAGCTTTTTTATGGTACATGAATACAAAATAAGATATAGCCTTAGGGGGGATCCCTGGGTGGCTCAGTGGTTCAGTACCTGCCTTTGGCCCAGGGCGTGATCCTGGAGTCCCGGGATCGAGTCCCGTGTCGGGCTCCCGGCATGGAGTCTGCTTCTCCCTCTGCCTGTGTCTCTGCCTCTCTCTCTCTCTCTCATGAATAAATAAATAAAACCTTTAAAAAAATATAGCCTTAGATTCACTAGTTCTCAGGGCAAAATAAAATCCATAGGTGGAGTCTCTGATGGTGAATCACCTTTGGTGATTATCACTCTTTTTTTATTCTAGAATTCTGGCAGTAAGTGATAAATCCAGGTAGTAGTTGGAAGCAGTGATTGCTGCTGAATTCTGTCTCCCTGAGTCTGCAGTGAGTAAGTAGCTGTCACATACCAGCAGGGATGTCAGCAAACTAGATGGTGCTCACAGCAATCATTCAACCAATAGAGATGTATTGAATGATTTGAACTTAAAAAAAAAATAAATCATTCTGCTGCTTTATTGAGAATGGACCCTCTGGAGAAAGAGTCAAAATTGGAAAACAGAGGTGTGAAGGGAATCAGGAGTTCAAGTTGGAGATACCTGGTAGATATGTTGAGAGGACACTTGGATTGTGCATGCCTAGGGGTTAGGGACAAAGTCAGGGATGGTGATATGTCATAGTCAGGAGAGCAGAGAAGGCCTCTAAAACCATTGATTAGATATGATTACAATGGAGAGGGGTACACAGAAAAGAGAAGGAGGCCCAGTACCAAGCTCTAGAGCACTCCGATATTTGCAGATCTCACAAGGTCAAGGAACCAGCATAGAAAACCAAGGCTAGTCACAGTATAGGGAAACCAAGAGAATGTGATGTGAGGAAGGACAAACCAAAGGAAGAAAGTGTTTCAAAAAGAAGAGAATGCCTATTTGTGCTAAATACTGCTTCAAAAAAGACTAGTAATTGTAGAGACTAATAATTTAACAGTAATCATCATCATACAAAAAGCTAATGTGTTTGTACCCTTATTATCTGCCAAAAATTAAGAGTTCAGTGGATTTTCCCTTATAATCCTTACAATATCCCAGGCAATCCATCCTCACGTGGATTATCTCATACAATCAAACAAGGTGGATACTGATATTGTCATAATTTTACAGATGAGGAAACTGTGAAACAATATTAATGATAAATTAATATTAATAACAGAATTTAATAACCTAATTCCTGATTAGGAATTGATTTAGGAAGATGGAGACTGTTGATAGTCCTAAACAGACTTGTTTTGGTAGAGCAATGTATGCTCTGGACTAACCGGGGTGGTTTGAAGAGCAAGTGGCAATGAAAAGTAGAGACAGTAGATACACACACACATACAGCTGCTTGCCTAGCACCTAGAATATTCAGTAGTTGATGGCTATTATTAAAATAGTGCCGATAACATTTTATTGCAATTATTCTTTCAGACAGCTGTCTTTTCATTGAACTGTGAGCACTCTTTGAGGGTACACCTTGTATTTTTTATCTGTGTATTTCAGTCCTCACTCCAATCTCTCTAATTTGTTAAGTTCAATTAATGTTGATTAGGGTTAGGATAAGGAAAAAGTTAATGGAGGAAATTCACTTTGGAATGGCTTCATAGATAGGTAGAATTTGAATAGATAGAAAGGTCAAGTATAATATCACCAAAGATGCACAGACTATTGCTGAGTTCAATATATAACATTTTATGAAATATCAGTCAATAATTTGTCCAAAATGTTCATTTGTGGGATGATATAGGTCTATCTAGATCAGAGGTCCAAAGCTCAAAAGCCTACAGAGACCATGCTGCAATGGAAATGAGTAGACTGAGCCAGCTGTAAGCTTTGGAATAAGAAGATTGGGGCACACCGGAGGGAAGCCAGAAAGTTGGAATTCTTATATACCATCTTCTCCATTTTGTAATGCAGGCAACTAATTCAATTTTTTTGATAATACTGTTAAGTGTAAAAAAAGACATCTATGGGGTGCAAATGGTCCAAGGGGCACTAATTTATGACTTTTTGGTCTGGACAATGTCAATCCAGCTAGTCAAGAGTTGATTCTTGGGGGAGGGAGGGGAAATCGATCAAAGAGTAAAACGAGTGAAACCTTTTTGACATAATGTATCAGAATTTTATATAGCAGGATAGCTGCTAGTTTAAAAATAAAAGCTATAAGAGAAAAATATATATTCCAAGTCCTTCAATAAGAGTAGAAAAGAAAAGCACAGGCAACCTGCCACAATTAGTATTTAAAGCAGATCCGCCTGAAAAATTGTGTGATCCAAGGAAAATCCAGATGCACGGGGATGGCTCTGAAGATCATTGTGTGGTATACAGTGTAGTATATCTTTCTTCCACTTTGGGTGAAGGCAGCATTCACAGAAGTGGAGGGTGTGAGGTCATCTTTATCTAAGGGAAAAATATCTTCTACAGTTAGGTAAATATTTTATAACTGCTTGGCACATCTCCTAGCATACTGCTTAGATCAAAAGAATGTATCTACAGAGATATGTGGAACATTATATTATACAAAACTATTGCCTGTACAGTGCTGACAAATAATATTCTAATCCATCATTTAGTCTTAAATGATTTTCTTTAGCAAATCAAATTACACTGTCTCCTAGGTAACCTCAAAAGAAGTTTTCTTTCATTCTCTTTTACACATCACACCATTTCTCCTAATGGGGTCTTAGGGGTTTGATATCAAGAGAGTGTGGAACTAAAGTGTTAAACGCAGGGACCAGCTAATTCTTCAATGATTTGAATGTCAACTAAATTACTTCTTTTGATCAACAAGGCAGCAGAGTGCTTTGTTGTCCGGATCTATAGAATGATGTATCATTTATACACAGATAGATCGAAGAAAGATTATGTAACCTAAATTTTTTTTAAATGCAGTATTGGATTTTTAGTGTATTGGTACATGACAATAGGTTAATAGGAAGCTGATTATCCATAATACTATGTATCCCTCTATCTAAATATACAGTAATTGTTTAATATATAGTTCCCAGATTGAATTGAGCCAATTACAGGACATGAGCAAATAAACATGGGATGTAAATTTACAGATTTTTTTAAATGAATAATCAATATTTGAAGAAGTTACCAAAAGAATAGGCTTTCTTTCTTTAATGCGTTTGTTTCAACTGAATAGTCTTTATACGTTTTTTACTTGAAAGTTAAAGATAAATTAGTTCATTAAGCCTCAAAGTTTAAATTAAAAATGAAAACTGATTACTAAAATACAGATCAATTCTCAAATCATAGATAAACAAGGTATTAGATACCTAGTAAAATACTGTGAAAATAATAAACTTTGCAACGTGACATTTCTTAGAACTAATATTATATACAATGGCCCATCAAGGTTTACACTATGTAGCTTTGTATCTTATCTCTCCCAGAGAATTTATTATGTGATAGAAGACAGATGCATATGGACTTCTTATTTGGGTTCCTGTGAATGCTTCTTGAGTCTAATCATTTTTAAGCATATGTAAAACTTATGTTTTAATTAGAAATTTAAGCCTGCAAAATTATTAACTAAGCATACCCTTCTGCTCTCACCACAGTCAGGCCAATGGAATTAAAAAGCTCTAACTATAGAATGTGAGAATGGAGTTGTTATCAGGCCAGGAAATTGAAGGCCAAAAAGTAACTTGCGTTAAGTTTCTACAGGTAATCAACAGGGGGGTTGCAACTAGAATCTTAGATTGGTGTTCCTTTACCTTATTAACTTTCATAATTAAAAGAATGATATTCAAGAAACACCTGAGAACTATAAATAAGATTCTACTTTAATTTTTAAATTTGCTATGGACATTAGCCCAACCATTCTTTTTAATGAAGGCACAAATAAATAAATAAAATAATAAAACTTAATAGATCCAGTAATAATTTCAAATTATAGATCAAAAAGCAAATGCTTAGGATCTTACATCACTATTATTTTGGAAGATGTGTAAATTATTCTACACTAAATTCTAACAACCATATTATGCCTTTGAGCCATGTAAGTATTTATCTCCTGCCTTTTTTCCTTCTCTCTTTGTCTTATGAGTCTTCAAACACAAATCTCGTTGCTTGGTACAGTGAAACATGAAACAAGACAGCTGCTGACTATGGAAAGCCAAAGAGCATGGCAGCTTGCTTTAAATAAGATCATTTAAAAATCAGTTTGCTTTAAGTTCATAAAATGTCATTTCATTAAAGTGTGTTTTCATTTATGAAATATGACTGCCATGCCAATGCTATTTTATTTGTGCAGTGAAGATATAAAAATGTCTCTTTATTATACAGCAGCACAAAACACTATTTATTTACATTTTGTTGAAATTTTTAGGAAATTCTAGATCCCCATGGTTAGTTTTTAAATCAATTAAATAAAATCGTATGGGTTGCTCTATCCATGTATCCACTTCGACAGCATATCTACAGGCCTGGAATTTACAGATATACTATTCACTGCCCTTATTCTCTATCCAAAGAAGTATTATATAGTGTTCAGTGCATGATAAATACTTGTCACAGGTTGTTTAGGAAGCAGTCTGTCTGATTCTGACTTCCTTCTTGGTTAGTCTTGCTGCTAAGATTACTGGCCCAATGACCATGGGTAGAGATTGTAGAGAGGAAGGTATAGAGGAGGCATGCAGACCAGAAACAAATGAAAAGGTGGAGGGTCTGATTACTTTGTGCATCAGTACGGTGGTGGTAGTGGCTGGGACCATCAGGGTACTGGTGACAGAAGAATCCCTATAATGTTTCAGTCTCCTAAAAATTTTAGGCCCTTCTGGGCCACTCAAGCATTGTACACACCACAAACTAGAAAATGGAGATGCAACAGAAATCCTTCTTGATTCAATATGTGAGTAGATGTCTGAGGACGTTTCCCATGTAATTCCTGCAGGCAGGGGAAGAGTCCAAATGTGTAACAAGCTGGAATTGCTTGAGCACTAATCAAGGAGGGTGGGTGAGAACAGTCCCAGTGGCATACTTCTGAAGAGCCACCTTGCCACAGAGAATGTCTTCAATTTGGTATGAAGAGGGTCCCCTCTGCTTTCCGAGTGGGCTGGACTGAGCTTCTCCAATCTACTGCTCCAGAAGTGCCTGTTCCTTCCCTGTCACACTCCAAACAGACAGAAGAACTAGTGATGATGGAAGGTTAATACTGCCTTGAGAATCTTAATCCTTTCAGCTGCTGAAAAAGTTGTCTCAGTCCGCCTGTTACTTAATTCCATTCAATTTCTTTTTTGATCATTTTGGGAAAGGAAAGGTATGGGGTAGGAATATGTAAGCTCTGCTGACTCTAAACAAACTGATGTTCAACTGAAACAGCCAAGAAAATATACCTCAAAAGGACTTTTAAAAGTTGCATGTTAATAGTGAAAATGACCATCCAAACAATGCATATTTTTAAAGGCAATTTGTAGAGAATAAAGAGCAAGTATTTGGATATTTCTTCTATTCAGATAAATGGCAAGTTTGTACTGCCAACAGTTTTTCTTCTTTGGGCCTCTGCATCCTGATCCAACCTTCATTTTCTTTATGGTTAAGTCATTATTTCCAACTGGTACATTGCAAAGAAGCATTGTTTTCAGAAGATGGTACACAGACATACTCGAAGGAAGATTCTAATTCAGTGAAATACTATTTTGGTTAAATAGCTAAGAGTAATTACTTAAATTTTTTTGCCTGTGACTTTATTTAAATATTTAAAAATGTAGTTAAAACAATATGTGAATGTGGTAAAAATTCAAATGATATTAACAAAATAAAATGAAAAGTAAAATCTCCTTTCCTTTACCTCCAATTCTAGTTCTTTTCTGTAAAATAACTTATGAGGTTCAGCCTCTCATTTATTCTTCGAGAATTAGAAGAAAAAGAGGAAAGAGGGAAGGAAGGAAGGAAGGGAGAGAGGAAGAAAACAAGATACACTGGGATTATTCGTGCACTCCTTAGCATGTGGCTTTATTTGCTCTATAGTATACCTTGGAGCCCTTTCGCTATTTAGATAATTTTTAAAAAGTTTTTACTATGGGAATTTTATACAGAAGAGTATAAAAGTTTGATATAATAAGCACCAATATATCTCCATCAATTAAAATTGTTAACATATTGCCCAATTTGCTTATTTCATCTTTCAATCACCTATCTCTATTTCTTTGCTGAATCATTTCAAAGTAAACTGTAGATATCCTTACACTTCATTCCCAACTGCTTCCGGACTCATCACTTAAAATGAAGAATATTGGGCAGCCGGGGTGGCTCAGCGGTTTAGCGCCGTCTTCAGCCTAGGGTTTGATCCTGGAGACCCGGGATCAAGTCCCACGACAGGCTCCCTGCATGGAGCCTGCATCTCCCTCTGCCTGTGTCTCTGCCTCTCTCTCTCTCTTTCTGTGTCTCTCATGAATAAATAAATAAATCTTTAAACATAAATAAAATAAAATAAATAAAATAATAAAAAAAGAATATTATCCTGTATGGCATTCTTGTACCAAACAAACTCAACAATAATTCTCACATATAATCCAAGATCCAGTGATTACTAAAATATCTCCAATTATTTCCCAAGTGCAATCACCAGATTTTTTTTTTGGGGGGGGGGTGGACTTGTATTTAATTAAGAATCACATTTTGAATGTGGATGTCTAATCTTTTAAATCTCTTATAATCTAGAACAATGCCCTGCTCCACATTAAAAAAAGGTTGACTCTATGAAGAGATCAAAATTGGTTGTTTCCTCAGGGTGTTACTTGCTCCTCTACTCACTCATCCTCTTCATTAATTAATCAATATGCTTACATTTCACAAACTGCAATAAATGCATTTTATGCATTTAATCTCATTTAATCCATAAAACAACCTTAAGACATTAATAATACTACATCTATTTGATAAGAAAATGGGAGTTAGAGAGATTAACTCAATTCTCTAAGGTCACATAGCATTTGTGTTTTCTTCCCTTTCTTTATATGTGTCTCACATAGTTTAGTCTAGTACTATACCAAAAAGACTTAATTTTACATAGAAGAAAAAGAGGCCCAGAGAGACCAGTTGTATGATATGCCTAGTCATGTAATTATTTAGTACATAATTTTCAAATGTTAAAAGCATTTAATGAGCTGGTGTCACTAGGGAAGGTCAGCTGGATTCTCATAGGGTAGCATTACATTTGTAAATCTGCCAAGGTATAGAGCAGTGTTTACAAAGTGTGATATGCAAGGTAATTTCAGTCCGTGCATAAGTAATTTTTATATTTGCAGTTATTTATTTTTATGCATTTTAGAGAAATACTGTAACTAGTACACTGACCTCAAATATTTTTTAGCCTGAGGCTCAGTTAAAAACAAAGCTAAGTTAATTTAAAGTAAATGTAAAGAAAAATGTTAGGAAAATAATGGGACAGAAGGCATATAGTTAGGGGAAAAACATCATGATGATGGAGAGGAAGGTATACCTCCAAAGAGGAGGTATCTTTTAGGGTGAGGTCATATTAACCTAATTCATGTCTGAAACCAGAGTGTTAATGTATTAATTCATAGCGAGAAATAAAATAGTTGTGTATACTGAAATGCACATCCATCCACGTGACAAGTAAATTATCTGCCTGTAGGCAGAGCTCAAAATTAAAACAAGGAAAGTTATTTAAATGATTCTTAGGCTTAATAACTTCAGGTCAAATATGCCGAGTTTATTCTTCTTCAGAACGATGCTGGCCTTGACAAAGGGACCTTTACATTGAAGCTCCGCTGTTCAAAATTTCCTATCTCTTAGGTGTTACAAGATGACTGATTCTCTCTTCTGGATGATTAGATCTGTTCACATTTACTGGACAGCCATACCTGGGAGGATATTTTGCCTTTCCAAGGAATCAGTAAATCTCTCTGCTCTAATCCATCCCCTGTCGGATATACAAAGTAACTTAGAGGTTATACTTACTTCTCTTATGTCTAATTCATGGTAGGCTCCAAACACTAATAGCTGTTGCTAGCGGTCATGGCCTTGACTGCTGGCTTCTTGTCTCCTAACCCTGTGCATATTCTTCTATACTACTTAGCACTGAGTAATTTTCTCAGAATAACATTTCCCACACTAAAGAATCTGAAACCCACAAAATCCTTCATAGCAGGTCAGCATCTCACTCTGAACATACTTACAGTAATTAAAATATATCATAAGTAAAGTATAGGTTCTTACTGCATGTACTTAATACAGTGAAGATGGAAACATAGTAATTTGCTACCAAAGTTCCACAAAGCTTAAATAATTTGTTTCTGGCTATCTTTCCTTCTTCTACCTTTTGTTACATTTTCCTAATTCAGTGACAGAGGAAACAGGAAGATTTTGAGTGAATTCTTATCACTATTTATACTCAGTCAATGGATCTAAAAATGAAAGTTGTTAAATCTATTACCCAGTTTGTCCTTTATTTTTACCAGCCTAGGTAAGTGCTGCTGGCTTGAAACCTCGAGGCCAGGTACGTTCATCTTCAAAGGTTGGCCACATGTCCACCTACTTTCAGGGTAGGGATTAGAGACACATTTGGAGTTTGGATTGAATAGTACAGCAAGCCAAATTTCCAAAGAAGGAGAATAATTATAGAAGCAACTATCTCAAGTCTGTCCCCCAAAAGTTTTCCCTTACAGATTTAAATGAAGTTAAGGTGGAATCAATATGTGTATTGACATGCCAGGGGCTATCTCTGCTAAAAGAGTTTTGGTGTATTCTCTCCAACTCACGACTGGATATCATGTTAGGAAAATCATTTGGGATAAAAAGCCCAGTGCATACTGTTAAGAGAATAAAAAGCCATGCTGTGAAACTGGGAGAAAATATTTGTAAAACACATATATCATAAAAGACTACTCACCAGAATATGTATACAACTATCAAACCTCAATAATAAGAACACAATCATCCCGATTTTTAAAAAGTGGGAGGAGCAAATAAGTTAAACAGAAACCTCACCAAAGAATGGATGCAGATGGAAAATAAGCACATAAAAAGTTATTCAAAATTATTGGCCATTAGAGAAATACAAATTCAATTCACAAGATACCACCATACACCTATTAGAATCTCTCAATTAAAAATTTTGACCGCAGCAACTTCTGGCAAGGATTCAGAGCAACTAAGATTTTCCTAGATTGCTAGTGGTGGGAACACACAATAGTATATATAGCATGTCAATGGTTTGTAGTTTATTAGAAGTTGAGCATATACTTATCATATGACCCTGCTATTCCACTACTAGCTATTTAGCCAAGAGAAATGAAGATATATCTACACAAAACCTCTACATAAATGTTTACAGTGGCTTTATTCACCATTGCCCCAAACAGGAAATAATTCAAATGTCATTAACTAGGGAAGGGATAAACAAATTGTGGTATCTCCACACACCGGTACACCACTCAATAGTAAAAAGGATAAACTTGATATATGGAGCAACATAGATCAGTCTCAAGTACATTATGCTCGAATAAAGAAGCCAGACCCAAAAGGCTGCATATTATATGAAATTCCATTTTAATGGTCTTCTGGGAAAAGATAAAATGATAGGGAAAGAAATCAATTAGTGGTTGTCTGGACAGTGCAATGGAGGAAAGGAGGGGATTGATGATAAAAGACTAGGACAGAAATTTTTGGGGTGATGGAAATATTCCATATCTTGTCAAAACTCATAGAACTATACATTAAAAGGGGAAAACAATATTGTATAAAGTATACATAAAAAACATGACAAATGCAAACACACAGAGATACATACACGCATCACAGATATATATATATACTTGCCTTATTGAGGCCTGAACCTTACTGACTCCAAACCACAACTAGATCAACAGCATCTATGTCATTTTTGGCCTGAGATTTTATTATTTTCTGGTCTATGGGAGGGCTACTGTTTAGTGTTAGGAAAGGAATTCGGAAAATGTCACTAATACTTTAGGTTCTTTTTCTTGCCAAATGGATGAAAACTGAGGATGTCCTATTAATTAAACGACTGTTTACTGAGGACCTACTACATTCTATGCTCTGCTTTAATGCTAGTTGGCAGAAGGAAACTGCAGACACAAACCTCTGCTTTCATTGGAAAAGATTTTTAGTTAGATTTTTAGTTATCATAAAATAGGTTATATGTCAGATGGTCATAGTTTTGATGGAGGAAATAGAAAAAGCAGAGAACAAGGGTAGAGAAAACCTGTGGTATGAAAGGTGGGTGGGTATTGTAAAGTTAACCATGAAGTCATTAAATATACATGTGCTCTGAATACTATGCTGGACACTGAAGATAAGGTGATGAGGAAAAGCAGACAAAGTCTTTGCCTTCCTGGATCATTCACCTAGGAGAGGAGCGATATTAACTAAATGCTGTATAAATGTGAAACATTCACTGCAATAATTGCTTTTGAAGAAAATTGAAAGGATTCTATAATTAAGTAAGTCTAGGGGATGTTATATACCATATGAAACCCTTTCCACCCCTCCCTTATTAATATATTAACGTATTAAGAAGCCCAAGAGTCTCCCTAGTGACTATAAATGTTTAATATATATATACCAAATGTATCTGTTTTGTGGAATAATTTGTCTATTAGCATCTCGCAGAATGCTCTATTGAAAGAGACACAGGAATAAATATTCATAGTATATTTTTTAAGTATTCGAACTTTCATTAAATGGTTATTAATAGAAAGATAGAGGGTAAGCCAAAACCACCAAGGAGGAAAAAAGTAGTTTTGTTCACTATTTCCTATTTTTTTGGTCTCTGAATAAGAGAGTGAATCAGGAATGAAAAAGAACTGTGTGCTTTCTCCAGATCTATTTCTCATAAAATCTGCCTGTTTGGCAACATTTTCAGCTTCCAAATATAATATTCATACACCAAACTTCTTGACATAGAACTATAAGGAAATACTGACTTTTAGCTACCCATTTTGTTGTGGTGGCATATTGAGGGATGGAACAAATGAGTTAATATATTGATACTATCGAATGCAAATGTTCTTATTGTGAGATAAAGAAGATTTAAATACTTAATGAGGAAAAGCAGAAGAGATCCATGTGGGTTTGGATTAGAATTAGAGCTATGATTATGAATTTATAATCAAAAAAATTCTTGACATGGCTAGGGGCCACCATCACCCCCCCCCCAAAAAAGGGGGGTATTTACTAAAATATTTCTTATTCTACTCATGACCAGCTTTATGTTTCTTTTCAAGTTACCTTCTTTTTTCTTTTTCCTAACCCCATTGCTGTAGTTTCAGCTGAGCTGAAAATTGTTCCCTTCAAAACAAAATTGTTTTGGAGTTTTCAGCAACCACTGCCTTGGCTTAGATTTTGAAATTTCTGAAGTGAAAAAAATTATAAAGGGGAAACTAGACCTTGATTTTTCTGTCATCTGGGTGGTTTCTAATTTATATGACCTAGCTTCAGACAGAAAGCAAATATTACAAATATCTCTGTACTCATTGATTTCTATAGCCTCACTTTAATTTGTCACACCCAGAGATAATTTTGAAGTCCATAGGCAGCCACTATATAAGACAGAGAAATTAAATGGGAGAAGAAAATAAAATAAGTTTCCAAAGATTAAAAGGCTGAAAATTAATTATAAGCAAAATGCAGAGAAGCTATAGTTTGGAGTGAATCATGTCATACGGTTAATTATAACACAAATTTAAAGCTTTCCTTTGACATAGAAAATAGATATTAGTGGATTTTTCCTTTTGAACATAAAAATACAAATTGGTATATGGGTTGGTTTAGTTTAATGTTTAATATCCAATTTCTTTCTCTGATATTTAGGCTTTTTGGGTTTTTATTTTACTGATCAAATAATCATGTTATATAACAGTTATTTGCTTTATAGTGCTCCACTAAATATGATGTTTGATTAAAAAAAGTTTTAACCTAGTGTATGATATTTAAAAGCACTTCAAATAAGGGAATAACAAAGCTGTTACAAAAGGAATAAACTGGTGAAGGCCAGAATGATTGTTTCCAAGTGGGCACTGCCTCAAAGGTTAGCCATCCTCTTTTCTTTTGTGTCCTTTAAAGTTGCCGACTGGTCTGTACTTAAAAAACAAAATACACGACTTGAATTTGAATTGTTTGAAAGGAAAAGATGGAAGGTTTCATACTTTTCTATTTTACTAGCACTTTAGTGTGCAGGACTCCAAACTTTTTCTGAAGTTCAAGGCACCTCCATGACAAGTTATTTGTAGAAAATAAAATAAAATCTATATTCCTCATGATGCATGCCTGAGATTTATTCTTCAATTAGGCTTAGCCCTCTATTCCTTATGGAATGAAATTTGGCCCAAGGGAACAGTAAATACTTAAAGTTGATAGAAAATCACTAGCTGGTTGATCAGCTGGGATTGACCAATCTTTAGACAGCTATTCAGTATTTTTTTAATGAAATAGGTAATTATAGGTTATTTCCTACTAATAAATACTAGATATTTCTCATGAACATTCTTCATAAGTAAACTAAAGCAAACAGGACTTTGCAAAAAAGAACGAATAAACTAAATAAACAGAAAAATACTTCTAAACCCCTAACTGAAAGAGAAAAACCCCTCCAAATCCCTTTTCCAACATGGCAAACTAAAGAGCTAACTCTGCTATTTAAAGCCATGTTTGAAAAGAGATTGGAAGTAAATAAACATATGGATTTAGTGAATGTAAATTCAAATGTTAGGGTTAGATGGACCTGGAGCCAAATTCCAGCTCTATTTCATAGTAGTTTGACCTTGAGCAAGGTACTCAAACTCCATTTTCTCACAAATAAAATGAAGATCACATCTACGTCATAAGATTGTTTTGAACATTGGATATAATAATACATAAGATGTTTAGCACAGTGCTGACACATGAGAGAATTGTTTTGATTTTCATTTTAATTATAACGACTATGATTGTTTGGTTGTAATTTCCTTTCTGGTTCTATACTGCACTGTCCTGAATTTCTTGGGAAAACCATAAGGAAGCATATTAAAGAAAGTTGAACGTCCAGATATTACTTTTGAGGAATTCCAACATCAGTGTGAGTGGGAAGGTGGTAATGGTCAGAGGTCAAAGATTAGAATTTCATTAATAGGTCTTTCTAGAAGACCTAGGTAAAAGATCTTGTTGGTGAGCATACTTCTATCTTAGCCCACCTGTCAACCATCTCCCATTATTGTATCCACTTTAACATTTTATTGGTAGGCCTCACTATTCCTGGAAAACACTCTAGCCACTGTAGGCTCTGTGAGTTTGCTTAGACAAGTTTCTTTCTTTGGAATATTGTTGCCCCAGTTCATCACGACCTATCTAAATTATATGCTTATTTCAAGATTGAGGTCAAATGATCTTCCTCCCTCCACAAATACTTCCCAATACCATAGTACAGTATACATTTTTACTTCATTGGTGTTCATTTAGTATTTAATATCATGACTAAATCACTCCTACGAGTTATAGTTACCAGTATGCATGTCTTATCTTCCCTAAAACATTATGAGTTAGTAGATTCCTCTCCTATACCCAGTGAAAACTTCCTGTTACACAATAGTCACTGCTGGCATTCAATGATTGATGTTCAATTAATCAGAAATGATTGTATTTTCAAAGCAAATAGCTATATTGTTCCAGCAAGAGGAATGTTAATCATATATGTGAAAATATTTGGGAAGAATCAGAAGATATTTTATTCTACTGTTTTATCTTGAATCAACTATTATAGTTCATACTCTATAGCTATATTTTGTGGGTGATACATTATTTTGTTTTGGATCAGCTTAACATTGATTGCCTTAGGTTCTACCCATGGCCAGATGCCTTAGAATGTCACCAGGGCACCACTGTTTAATATAGTGCTCTTGTACATCTTAATGTTGAATATTAAGCTTTGCAAGGAAAAAACTCCTTTAATTCACTGAATTTAAGATGCTATCAATTGTAAGATGAGTTTCTTTTCAGAGATATTAAAATGTGCAAATATGTGCATCTTACAATGGATAAAGTGTGATACAATAAACTCCTTAATGGTGGTCCATATTAGGATGCTTTTGGTTGCAAGTTACACAATTCAAATCCAAATTAAGCAGAAATAATAATTAACTTCAGATAATGAAATTTCCTCTATAGGTGTGGTTAATTAAGTGGCTTTGAAGTGATATCACATACCCAGGTTCTTAACATAGTTCCTTAGGGCAATAGCTTTGGTCCTCTGCTTGAGCTGCAAGATAACTTACACATCTGGCACCACTGATACACTTAGGTCCATACGCACAGACATGTTGCTTTCCATACAGCGCTTTTTATCAGTGGGAAAACCTTTCTCAGAAGGTACCCTAGTAGCTTTCTCCTCATGGTTCTTTGGGCAGAGTTGAATCTCATGGCTTTTCCCACGTCAATCCCTGGCAGAGGGGATGAAATGACAATCATTGGCTAAAGTGGGTCAAGTTCCAAACCTCTGGTGCTGGTGATAGGATGGTCTTTCTTGAGAACATGGATGTGAGAAGAGCACATGTGTCACAATGAGCTGCTGCTAACAAGAACAAAGCAGGTATCTATTTGAGTAGGTGCCCATGGCAATCTATTTATGCCTCTGTTTATGTATATACTTCTAAAGCCAATTATTTGCTAAAGTAATATTCTGGCTGGATTGTTTAATTGTTATAACTGGAAGCTCTTAGATTCTATGTGAAATAAAAAGAAGTCTCTGGTTTGTAGCAGAATGGTTCACTGACAACTACTTTTTTCTCAGAAACCCTTCTAGTCAAGTAAATTAAATTCAAAAATTAACTAAATTGTTTGATAACTCATAAATATATAAGATATGGACACTCCATAAATGTCACAATTGTAGTTAGCATTCACTATTTTGCCCCAAATTCCAAACCTTCCACTGTGGAAAGAAAACCACCTTCAACTTGATAGTGAGGAGAGGTGGCTACCTTTTTGAGGCTCTCTAGATAATGATAAGGTAAAAAAATTGCTTTAATAGGCTGGTTACTATGAATATTACAATTTGAAGAAGATGACATTCCCTAATGGAGAATGATTTGATAGCTGTTAAATATATGCCAAAAGAATAAATTAATTAAGCCCATGCTAATTAAAAAATGGTATCAACCATAGTCTTATGAAATGGTCAGTATTGGTAACATTCTTTGAAGGATTTTTAATTGTATCCTATTTAAATACCAAGTTAAATATTTAGTTAAATATTAAGCATTCATCTGATTAATTTATAACCTAATAGCTATTATTATATAATGAGAAGTTCTTTGAGCAAATGGGCAGCAGAACCATGAGTATTTCTGGGCATCTAAAGAAGAGAAACTGACAAAGTTAAAAACAACAACCACCACCACCTTACCCTGGAATTTTACCTCCAGTCAGTCTTAGTCTCTCAAATTTGTCTCCTTATATCCATATCCACCAAAATCCCAGGACATGTTACCTTCCTTCATTTCCCACATTAGCCACTGAAATATTTCTTAATAGGGCTTCCTACTTCTACTCTTGTCCATTCTCTATACTCCATACTGCTGTTAGGGCAATCTTTTACACAGATCTAGTCAATTTTCAGTATTCATAGCAGTTAAGACCTATAACATTGCTGTAAACACCGAGTTAGCAAATACTGAACGACTGCTCGTAGAGGACATACAGGGCTTGGTTACTCTATGCCTCTGGTCACAATATTTTCTGTTAATTTATCAACACATAACCTTGTCTAATGTGTGTTTCTATTTCAAGACCTCTTATTTAATATACATTGCTAGCTTTTTAACACTAAACATATGGCTACAGCAATATGACTCATGCCTGAATGAAACTTACCTAACACATGTATGTTCTCCATAGGCACATGACAACCTTAGGAATACTATGATTATATATAAATATATAATTGATAATTATGATAGGTACTAGAGATTAAATTAAAAATGCTAAGAGGGTGTTCAGTGGTGAGGGAATAGGGAAAACCAAAGATCTTGTGAGAATCGTCAAAATGTAGGTGTGTGTTAAAAGCCACGGGAGAAGGTAGGTCCTAGATATGTAGGATAGAAAAAAATTAAAGCAAAAAAAAAATTCTCAGAAGTACCCAAGGGAAGATGTTGCTAGGCCTCTAGCAATTGGTTTGCTTTATTCTAATACCATCTTGTTCTAAAACTCTGTGCACACACAGCACATGGACAGGAAGAAAAAAAAAATTGATCTACTTATCTTTAAGCTGAATTTTCATTAATCCCAGTCTCTTTTTTAAATAGAAATATCCTTGGTATATAGTAATAATGAAGATAACATCTACAATGAACCAAGTTCAAAGCCAGCTCTTTACATGCAATATCTCATGTGGCAATGCTGTCTTTCGGTTTGGTATTTTGAGATAGTGTTAGGTGCTGTCCACATTGAATCATTCTACCATTTGGGTGAGGACTCTGGAGTTGAGAGGAGGTAAGTAATTTACTCCCAGCTTACATGGTCAGTAAAAGGTACAGCAGGGACAGGAATCCACCTCTTGCAAATACCACAACCCACAATCTTCAGTAATTGCCATAAATTATTAATCATCTGAAAATTGGGATGTGTGTGTGTACATGAGTGCTGAATTGCAGCTGTCAACATATCATCAAGAGTTATGAAATTGAGGTTTTAATAAAAGGTGTGACAGAGGAAGCATTTTTTAAAAAATATTTATTTATTTATTTATGTATTTATTCAGAGAGAGAGAGAGAGAGAAGCAGAGACACAGGCAGAGGGAGAAGCAGGCTCCATGCAGGAAGCCCGACATGGGACTCGATCCTGGGTCTCCAGGCGGCGCTAAACCGCTGCGCCACCGGGACTGCCCAGAGGAAGCACTTATTAAGCTATAGTTCAGTAGCTTTAAGTTAAAGGATTTAAACAAAATTGCAATGTTGAGAACTCGAAAATTAGTTCTAAAAGATATTATTATAAAAGTATTTTTAGAATGAGGACATCTACATAGACTGTTCCCCCCACCTCAACTATTCATGAAATTTTATTTTTCCTGATCTTAAACAATAAATATCTAATTTACATATAGGTACATTTCACTTGGCTCAGAATTTAGAGCCTACTCTATTTGAAATCATTGCTGGATCATTTACTGTAATGGAAAGGATAGCAAAAATTTTTTTCGACTGAAGCACTGTTGCATTTTAACATGAAAGATTTAAAAACAATTTTACTTATACATTTTTTAGTAGTAAAGGAAGGCAATTCTAAAACAACACCGGAGAAGTAGAAAATAAAAGAGGGACATTAGGACAGAAATTTTATCAGTTTGATCCTCACCTGCTAATGAATGAAAGGGGAAGAATTAGAAAATATCTTAATAGATTCAGTGCTTGGGATTGAATTACTAAAATTTCCAAACTAAGGTCTATAAGACATGTCTGTTCATCTGTCCCATCCATCCATCCATCCATCCATCCATCCATCCATCCATCCCTTCTAAACTCTATCCTGTGATTTGACTCTATGGAATTTGTGGAATTCTAATTGTTGTGCCATTGAAATTTCTACAAATAAAATTTCACACATTTCTTTTCTCATTTAATTCATTGTGACTTTTCCCGGAGTACTTTCACTTAAGCATGTATACTATCTAAAAATTTCAGTTGGTTTTCTGTTGGTATGTTATACTTTAAAACTATGAAGAGTGAAAGTTTGACTTCTTCCTTGACAATTTGGATGCCTTTTATTTGTTTTTGCTGCATGATTGCTGAGGCTAGAACTTCCAGGACTATGTTAAATAACAATGGTGAGAGTAGACATCCCTGTCTTGTTCCTGACTGTAGAGAAAAAGATCTCAGTTTCCCCCCACTGAGGATTCTATTAGCTGTGGGTTTTTCATATATGGCCTTTATGATGTTGAGATATGTTCCCTTTATTCTGTTTCTTGAGGGTTTGTATTAAGGATGGATGCTGTACTTTGTCAAATGCTTTTTCTGCATCTATTGAGAGGATCGTATGATTCTTATCCTTTCCTTTATTAATGTGGTGTATCACATTGAGTTGCAAATATGGAACTACTCTTGCAGCCCAGGAATAAATCCCACTTGATGGTGGTGCATGATTCTTTTAATGCACTGTTGGATTCAATTTGCTAGTATTTTGTTGAGAATTTTTGCATTCATGTTGACCAGGGATATTGGCCTGTTCTCTTTTCTCGTGGGGTCCTTGTTTGGTTTTGGGATCAAGGTAATGGTGGTCTTGTATTATGAGTTAGGTAATTTTCCTTCCATTTCTATTTTTTGAACAGTTTCAGAAGAATAAGTATTAAGCTCTTTAATGTTTGGTAGAATTCCCCTGGGAAGCCTTCTGTCCCTGGACTTCTGTTTGTTGGAATATTTTTGATTATATATTAAATTTCTTTGCTGGTTACTGGCCTGTTCAAGTTTTCTATTTCTTCCTGTTTCAGTTATGGTAGTTTATATGTTTCTAGGAATTTATCTATTTCTCCCAGATTGCCCAATTTCTTGGTATATCATTTTTCATAATATTCTCTTATCATTGTAGTTCTGTGGCATTGGTTGTGATCTCTCCTCTCTTGTTCATGATTTTATTTATTTGGGTCTCTTATTTCTTTTCTCTTTTTTTTAAGTCTGGCTAGGGGTTTACCAATTTTATTAATTATTTCAAAGAACCAACTCCTGGTTTCATTGATCTGTTCTACCATTTTGTTGTTATTGTTTCTGTATTATTTATTTCTGCTCTAATCTTTATTACTTCCCTTCTTATACTGGCTTTAGGCTTTCTTTGTTGTTCTTTTTCTAGCTCTTTTAGGTATAAAGTTAGACTGTGTTCTTGAACTTTTTCCTGTTTCTTGAGGTAGGCCTGTACTGTATACTTCCCTCCTATGACTCCTGTTGCTGCATCCCAAAGGTTTTGGACTGTTGTGTTTTCAGTGTCATTTTTTTCCATGTAATTTTTTTAGGGTTTCTTCTCTAATTTCCTGGTTGATCCATTTGTTCTTTAGTAGGACGTTCTTTAACCTCCATTTATTTGTGGTCTTCTCAAATTTTTTCTTGTGGCTGACCTCAAGTCTAATAGCATTATGGTCAGAAAATATGCATGGTATGAGCTCAATATTTTTGTACTTGTTGAGGCCTGATTTGTGACCCAGTTTGAGATCTATTCTGGAGAATAAAAAAGAATGTGCATTCTGCTGCTTTAGGATGAAATATTACAAATGTATCTGTTAAGTCTATCTGGTCCAGTGTGCCATTCAAAGTCATTGTTTACTTTGTTGATTTTCTGCTTAGATCTGTCCATTGCTAAAAATGGGGTGTTAAGTCTCCTACTATTATTGCATTATTATCAATGAGTTTCTTCATATTAGTTATTTATTTATTTGGGTAAATTTATTTGATAAATAAAGTTATTTGATATAATGCCCTTTTCAGCTCTTATTGGAATCTTCGGTTTAAAATCTAGTTTGTCTAATATACATAAAATCTAGTTTGTCTAATATACATATGGATACTCCATCTTTCTTTTGATGTCCATTATCATGATTCATTGTTCTCCATCCCGTTACTTCCCATCTGTGGGTGTCATTAGGTCTAAAATGAGTCTCTTATAGGCAGCATATAGATGGGTCTTGTTTATTTTATTCATTCTGACACCCTATGTCTTTTGATTGCTGCAGCTAATACATTTACATTCAGAGTGATTAGTGATAGATATGAATTTAGTGCCATTGGTATTACTTGTTAAGTTGTTGTTTCTGGAGATTTTCTCTATTCCTTTCTTGTCACTTTTGGTCTTTCTCTCTCACTCAAAAAGTCCCCATTAATATTTCTTGCAGGCTGTGTTAGTGGTCACAAATTCATTTAGTGGTTTTTGTTTGGGAAACTCTTTGTATCTCCTATTCTGAATGACAGCCTTGGTGGATACCGTATTCTTGGATGTATATTTTTGCCATTCACCATGTTGAATATATCATGCCACTCTCTTCTGGCCTGCCAAGTTTCTGTGGAAATATCTGTTGCTAACCTTGTCTTCCCTTGCAAGTTAGGAACTGCTTTTCTTTTTGCTGCTTTTAGGATTTTTCTTTATCTTAATATTTTGCAAATTTAACTACAATAGATCTTGGCATTGTCTTGCTTTTGTTGATTTTGATCGGCCTGTGCCTCCTGAACTTGGATGTCTGTTTCTTTCCCTAGATAAGTTTTCAGCATACTTTCCTCCAATAAACCTTCTGTCCCCTTTTCCCTCTCATCTTCTGAGACTCCTATGATACAAATGTTATTACACTTTATGGAGTCACTGAGTTTCCTAAGTCTGCATTTGTGATCCAATGTATTCTTTCCTCTCTTCTTTTCAGCTGCATTATTTTCCATAATTTTATATTTTATATCACTGAGTCATTCTTCTGCATCTTCCTTCCTTGTGGCCATTACATCCAGTTCATTTTCATCTCAGTTATAGTATTTTTAATTTTAGTTTGACTAGTTTTTAGGTGTTTTATCTCTACAGTAAAGGACTTCCTAGTGTCTTCTATGCTAGTCTCAAACCTAGCTAGTATTCTTACAACTGTTGCTTTAAATTTGGGATAAAAAAATACTAATATTACTTATATCTCTTTCAATTAGCTCCCTGGCTATGACCTTTTCTTCTTTCTTTTGGGATGAATTCCTCTGTCTTGGCATCTTGTCTAGGTTTCTGTCTTCTCTGTGTTAGGAAAGCCTGTTATGTTTCCTGTCTTGAGAGTAACGACTTTACAAAGAAGAGGTCATATACTGTCCAGGGACTGGCACTTCAGGAAGTGTCTCTGTTGTATGCTGTGTATACTCTGCGGCTGTGTTTTGGCTGCTCTTTCCCTCATGTCAGTCCTCGAAGAGTTTCTCCTCATCTGCATTGGGGAGTGTGTGGACCTAGGCCAGAGTGTGGTGAGTTTTAACTAGGTGTCCTCTGTTGTGCTTGTTAAGAGACCTGATGGTATATCCACCAGAGCTGAAGCTTTGCAGGACATTATGGTGAGTAGATGTGGTACAGGGGAAGGAGGTGCGGTGGGGAGGTTGTGCTGGTCTTTTGGGGGAGAGGCCACTGCTCTGACTCAGGCACACTTGCCCTAGAAAAACAGCACCTGTAGAGTGCAGGGGGGGTGGGGTATGGTGTAAGTGATTTAGGCCACCACTCTTGGCACTGTGCTGCTCAGTGAAGCCAGCTTATGCTGAGGGGTAGGGGACAGAAAAGGCACCAGCCCTCTTCCCCATCCTAGAGAGGGTAGTTCACACCAACTGCTGTCCAGGAAGCAGCAGGGCTACTGTCCAGGAAGTATCCCAGAAGGGCAAACAATCTCTCCTCATGTGTCTCAGGCTTCCCTCAGATTCCTGCCTTCACCAACTGTGTCTAGGCCATCTGCCCACCTGGCAGCACAGTGCACCTGTGTTCTATCCTAGGTGGCCTAGGATATTTATATTAAATACATTTATTTAATATTCATATTATATTAAATATATTTATATATGTTTATATTTATTGGACCTGGTGTAGTGTGTACTTATGTTGGTCCTCTGGGGAAGTGTCTTGCACTCTGGGACTGATGCAGATCTGTCCCAGAAGGGCAGTCATGCCAAAGCACAGGGCGGTGGATTTTGGAGTAAAGCACAACAAGGAGTCAGTGTCCAGGTTAGCTGCCCTTAACAGGTGTCTCTGCACCTATGCTGAAGGGCAGGGATGGTAATGGTGCCATTCACCTGGCTCTTTTGTTCTGAGAGACAATTCCACTTCTCCCAAATGTGCTCCAAGGAGGCGTAACCATTTCTCCCAATGTGTCCCAGAGTATCCTCAGATAGCACCATCTGCCTCAGGGCTGTCTGGCCTCCTTCTCCACAGGAGCAATGCAGTGACTTCAAGGACGCCATACCTGCTATGCCACAGACCTCTACAACTCCAGTCTTTGAGCCCCACTGCTTGTAAAAATTCACGAAAATTAGCCCCTCTCATTTTCCCAGTCAATATCTTTGGGGAAATGTTTTCCTTATGAGATCCCCTGTATACTCCTCTCTCTCTCTCACCTCTCTCTGTGACCAGGGCTCCCTCCTCTCTACAGCAATCCTTTTCTCCCCAAAATTACATCTCTGTACCTCTTCCTTTCCACAATATGGCCTCTTCTCTCCCTCTAGTTGTGCATTTTGTTCTCAGTCCTCAGACTGATTTTTTGAGCATTAGAATGCCTTTTGAGAGAAGAGGTAAGCCCAAGGTCCTCATACTATTTACCATCTTACCTGTGCTCTGCCATCCAGTCTGGTAGTACTTAAATGGGAGAGATTTCTTTTTCATTCTCTTTACTACTGATGGTGTGAGTAACATATGTAGGGAGGCAATGAATTTTTGTGTAATCAAGTATAGCCAAATTATTTTATAAATAATTTTATTAAGCATTTATTTGCTGGCATACTTAGGTTTTCCTCAGTGTACACTCATTTCATCTATAAACAATAATTTTGGCAATTTTGCCTCTTATTTGCCACTTACACATTTATCTATTATTGTTGTTTTATTTTATTTGCTAAAACTTTCAGAAAAATAATGAATGATAGTAGTGTTAGTGAGATCTTGGTCTTTGCCTCACCTTTAAAGAACATTATTCCAATATTTATTTGTTTCTCAGTTTCTGGTAGATTATAATTTCAAGAAAAAATACCTTTATTCTTAATTTACCAAGAAATGTATTGGGAACAAATGTTGATATTTTTATAATTATTTTAAAATATCCATAATGATGTAAATTCCTAGAAACATATAACCTACTGATACCAAATCAGGAAGAAACAGAAAATATGAACAGACCAATTAGTATTAGTGAAATTGAAGCAGTAATTAAAAAAAAAAAAAAACTCCCCCAAAACAAAAGTCCAGGACGAGATAGCTTCAAAGGTGAATTCTATCAAACACTTAAAGAAGAGTTAGTACCTATATTTCAAACTATTTCAAAAAATACAAGTGGAAAGAAAACTTCCAAGTTTCTTCTATAAGGCCAGGTATTACCCTGATACCAAAACCAGATAAAATAAAAGAGGACTATAGGCCAATATTTCTCATGAATATAGATGCAAAAATCCTCAGCAAAATGTTAGCAAACTGAATCCAAAAATACATTAAAGAAAATATACACCACTATCAAGTTGGATTTATTACTGTAATGCAATGGTGGTTCAATATTTACAAAACAGTGTTATACATCACATCAATAAGAGAAAAGATAAAATCATATGATCATCTCATGAGATGCAGAAAAAAACATTGGTCCAAGTACAACATCAATTCATGATAAAAACCCTCTGCAGAGTAGGTCTAGAAGGAACATACTTCAACATATCAAAGGCCATATGTGAAACACCCAGAACCAACAACATACTCAATGGTGAAAAACTGAAAGCCTTATGCCTCAGGTCAGGAACAAGATAAGGATGTCAATTCTTACCACTTTTATTCAACATGGTACTGGAAGTCCTAGCCACAGCAATTAGACAACATAAAGAAATAGAAAGCATCCACTATTTGCAGGTAACATAATAGTATATACAGAAAACCCTGAAGACTTTGCTAAAAAACATCTAGAACTGATAAAAGAATTCAGTAAAGTCCTAGGATACAAAATCAAAATACAGAAACCTGTGGTATTTTATACACCAATAATAAAGGAGCAGAAAGTGAAATTAAGAAAATAATCCTATTTACAATTACACCTAAAACAGACACATAGATCAAAAGAACAGGAAACCCAAAAATAAACTCATAATTATATGGCCAGTTAATCTAAAAAAAAGGATAAATGAATATACAATGGAAAAAGATAGTCTCTTCCACATATGGTATTGGAAAAACTGGACAGCCAATATAAAAGAATGAAACTAGCCACTTCTTTTTAACCATACACAAAAATAAAATCAAAATGGATTAAAGACTTAAATATGAAATCAGAAACCATAAAAATCCTTTAAGAGAGCACAAGCAGTAATTTTTCTGACATTAGCCATAGCAACATTTTTCTAGATGTGTCTCTGGAGGCAGGGGGAATGAAAGCAAAAATAGACTATTGGAACTAGATCAAAATGAAAAGTTACTGCACAGTGAAGGAAAGACTCAACAAAGCTAAAAGGCTACCTAATGAATAGGAGAAGATATTTGCACATGACATATCTGATAAAGGGTTACTATCCAAAATACATAAAGAACTAATGCAACCTAACACCTAAAACCAAATAATCCAATTAAAAAATAGGCTGAAGACATGAACAGCCATTTCTCCAAAGAGGACCTATAGATGGCCAACAGATACATGAAAAGATGATCAAAAGTACTCATCATCATCAGGGAAATGGAAATCAAAACTAGACCTGACAGAATGGCTAAAATAAAAACTCAAGGAACAACGAGTGTTGGCGAGGATGTGAAGAAAGAACTGTCCTGCACTATTGATAGAAATGCAAACTGGTGGAACCACTGTGGGAAAAAGTACTTTGGTTTCAAAAAAAAATTAAAAATAGAACTACCCTATGATCCATTAATTGCACTACTGGATATTCACCTCCAAAATACAATAAAACACTAATTCAAAGGGATACATGCACCTCTGTGTTTACTGCTGCATTACTTACAACAAAACTATGAAAGTAACCCATTTCTATCCATAGATAAATGGATAAAGAAGGTGTGGCACAAATACACACACACCACACACACAGAGGAATATTATTCAGCCATAAAAAGAATGATACCTTGCCATTTGCAACAACAAGGTTAGAGCTACAGAGTATAATGCTAAGGGAATGAAGTCAGTCAGAGAAAGACAAATACCATATGATCTCATTCATATGTGGAATTTAGGAACAAAATAAATTACCAAAGGAAAAAAGAGAGAAAGAGAAAGTGAGAGAGAAACCGAGAAACAGATGCTTAACTGTAGAGGACACACCAGAGGGGAGGTGGGGGGGGGCACTGGATGAAATAGGGGATGGGAATTAAAAAGTACACTTATCATGATGAAAATAAAATAAAATAAAATAATTTTTTAAAGTTGAACATGAAGAATATGAAAAACCACAAAAATTTAAATTGTCCTTGATGCTTAATTATTTTTAAATTCATGTAAGACTTTTTTACATAGTAAACAGTTTGAAAGACAAAAAGTATAGATAAGTTTTGCAATATCTTGACCTGTTTTTATCGTGCCTCCCACAAGTTAACATTACAAAAAATTAGTTAATTGCCAATTATTGGTTCTATCAAATCTGGGCTTCCTTTCCAACTTATCTGAAAAGACATCCTCAGAGGAAAAGAGTTTAAGAATGTTTGTAAAACATTTTTTCCTACAGAAGCAACATGTCTTCATTACTTTTAAAACTACAAATTAAAAAAAAGAGAAAGACAAAAGAAAAACAAAAGCTCAAATGCTCATAAACAGAAGATAATTACTAGTCAATATTTGCTATTTGTTTTTCACATATTTTCTTTCCTCTAATATGTGTATAAAATGCATTAAAACAGTTATAATTTAATATCCTGCTTTTAAAATAGGATTAAGAATAGGAGTTATGTAACAAGTACAGAAAAGAAGGTTCAGGGTTGTTTGTGTTGGAAATTCTTCATAAATTTTTCCATGATCCATTGTTAGAGTTTGGCATTATTATCAATACTGTTACTCCTTAATGCAAATAGGGTTTAAAAAATTTTCCCAGTGTATAATTCACACATAAGTATTACAAACTAACTGAAAAAATAGCAAAAATTATTTGTTTTAAAAGCCAATGGAAATGATAATTTTTTCCTATCAGACTTCAAGACCTAAAGACAAGCTGGACCACTTACCTTGTGCAAAGCAATAGAGCCCAGTGGATTCAGTGTTTTACTGGGAATTACAGCATACAGGATTATCAGAGAACTGATTAGATTGCATTGTGAAATTCTATGCCGATTCATAGTGCAAAAACATAGTGATAAGCTGTAGTAGGAAGCACACTTCACCACTACAAGGAAAAAAAAAAAAGGCCCCAATAATGTCTTTTAAAACCATTTGACTCCTGGTTTCAGGCAAAGATTTTAAAAGGTTAATGTCTCATTTATTGCAAACATATTACCATAGGGAAGAAAATATTGAATTTTTAGGTCCACTATTCATAAATTAACCGTTCAATGATAAAAGCTTCAAACTAGATCATTCAAAGAAATTGGTAATTTTCTTAACTGCCCTTTAACAATGAAAGATGGATTTGCATACAGCTTTAGAATGAAGTAAGTTAATTCTTTTGTTTATCCACAGGCTATCACTACCCCCCTAAGAAAGTCCCACTGTTAATGATTATATATAAAGACATTTTTATCAGCCTTCTCCCAGTAATGTCAGGAACTAAAGCAATTCATCAACAGGCCACTCGTTTCCTTTTTCAAATTAAACAATCTGTTAGATATTCTTTTCCATCAGAGAAGAAATATGATGGATTCTATTTCCTGGACTGTAAACGATTTTTGAGTCTTCTTGTCTGAAATGTTTCTGCTTAAACCTGACAAGGGGGAAAAAAACCTTTCATAAGGCAAAGTCATCCTTAAGGTTAGAGTAGATGTGCTGCAGGAGCACAAGTCCAATTTCCTACTGTGGCAATGGAATATGAGAGAGAAGTAGCAGATGGATATTAGATGCTCATTTTGGAAACCATGAGTTTCAGACATTAAAAGATTAGGCTTTACTAGGTAAAGAAAATTGCTTCATGGTAAACTGCACATCTGTGATGCTGTTGTTAACTCATTTCCACAAAGCTTTCTCTTATTTGACCAAGATGGAACTGTGTGACCCAAGGGCACTCCTCTATCTCTGAATTTGCCTGGTACACTGAAATTCTCACAGAACCCCCTCTTACTGAGCACTGCAGGACTACTCATTTCTTAGCTACAAGTCCCTGGCAATGTCTATTTACACCATAAATTATTTATATATATATATATGTATTTCTACAGAAACCAGCTATCTTGCCAGGGCCTTAATGCAAAAATGACTTTTCATGTGACTTTTCACCACTTTCATAAGTGAAACTCCAACATGCAGCCTGGATTTGGCCAGAAGGGGAATTCTGATAAAATGAAAGAAAATGATGAAGGGCCAGAAAGGACAGCTTGCTATAACTTAACAGGAATATGATATGTTATATCATAAAAAGCCCAGTTTTTTTTTAAACAAACATATTTTGAGACATTGTACATATGCCTAGGATTACCCTATATAGGCAAGGCAATAGGTGAGTTCTTATATGGTAAATTATCTGTCATAAAAATCAGATGCTTGAGGTCTCAGTAGTAGGCTTCCTTTTTTTCACCAAATGAACCAGGAAGACAACTTTCTAAAAACTTTTGCTCTGTGGTTGGCACTACGACCCTCAATATCTTACAGTTCCCTTGGTTTGTGACACAGATTTTGATCCCTAGATTCTGTCTTGGAATTAGATACAGTTTCCTCTGGTCCTCTTCTTAGCCACAGATACTTGTTCCAAACACAGGAGTCTGCTCTGTTGCTTCTATTTTGAAGTCTGGCCTGGTTCAGCATTAAACTTGTTAAAGAGGCAAGCAATTTGGAGTGATTACCACTACCAGGTGTGGTTTTTATTTCCCACCTGAAAATCTTGTGGTTATCAATATTTCACTATGGCCTGGAAATTCCTCCTTTGGGCAGGGGAATTTGTCAGTCTCAGAGGGCTATGTATTGACACATTTGGACAGTGATAGTATACATTTTGGAGCTGGTACAAGCACACAATTTTGACTATGAAATGGAAACAGAAATCCTCAAAAAGATGAGATAGGCTTTCTATAAAGAACATGTATTTTCCAATGTACACAGGAGAAGGCTCATTACAGCCTATCACAAGGACAAGCCCATCGATTTTAAATACAGTTGAAATTCTAATTATCTATACTCTGCCTAATTGTAATGAACCATGCAATATGTCAACCTCTATATGGTTAAATCTTTCCATATAAACAAAATACATCCATAGAAATAGGATTAATAGGTTAGTCTTTCTCATATGTAACCCTTACTCTAAATCATGAGTTAACATTGAAAGATAGTATTGTCTCCTTATTTTTTTTGTCCTCTTTGAGTAGAACCTCTTCCTTTCAGAAAAATACAATATTGTCTATTAAAAATATATATTTTTTCCAAAAGTTTAGCATCCCCCCAGCTTATGAAATAGTTCTCACCTATCTTTAATTTGTCATTTCTCCTTTTCTTTTAACTTCACTATTTTGTTTGGCTGGTATTATCTATTTTTAACATTGTGTGTCAACTATATTCAAAAATTATCAAATCAATAAACATAAGAAGAACAGTGCATGAGACAATGATGGAAAATGAAGTACAGACAGATGTGCACTGGTGGCCTCTCAGAACATTCTCCCTATCTCTTACTAGAGAATAGTTGAAACTAAGCTATTTTCTTCTTGACTTGAACACGGAGTATATATTTGCCATTGGAAGTCATTTTATTTTTTATTTTTTAATTTTTTTGGAAGTCATTTTAAATCAAAGAAGAACCAGCCTCAGCATGAGTATAATACTCTGGATGGCAGAGCAGAGAGCCCAGAAAAAATCTAGGACCTAGGCCATTATTGAGCCCCTGGACCCACTGCATCTTCGCTCTGCTTCTTTATTGTTTAAATTGACTTAAGTTGCCTTTTCTGTTATTTGTCATCCAGAGGAACAAAACCAACACATTTTGATCTGTATATTACTAGCTGTAACAGTAAAAACTATCACTTTGGTAAAGATAGCCATCCAGTGGAAGCTAGGGCTTTACTTCCTTATAGTTTTCCTTTATTTTTTAAAAAGATTTTATTTATTTATTTACTCATGAGAGACACACAGAGAGAGGCAGAGGGAGACGCAAGCTCCCCATGGGGATCCCGATGTGGGACTCAATCCTAGGACCCCTATGACCTGAGCTAAAGGCAGATGCTCAACCACTGAGTCACCAAGGCATCCCTATAGTTTTCCTTTAAATCTAAGTCACAAAAAACACAAAAGAGAATAGATTATTATTGGTCTCTATGTCTAAACAGCTTAAATATCTAAAAATACTTCTATGATCATGATAATTGGTCAGCTTCTTGTTAGGTTGACAATAACAAACTAGGCAGTAGCCATTAAGTTATAAATATGTCACGGGTCCTTTTCTCAAGAAGCAACATCCTGGATGAGAATGGGCAACATATACATCAATAAGTATATATCTGTTGCTCTAATGAACTGCTCTAAGGTCTTTGGAAGCCAATCTCATCACAGAGTCTTTAAGGGGCTTTCACCAGGTACGTGAGACCAAATCCATGTAGACTACAGATGATTATTTTATATTTATGAAAGAGATTCTGTAATAATGGTATTGATGTAAAAGGGGCAGTTTTTAATCTCAAGATTATGGTCCTTTATTTAATTATTTTTAGAAGATTTATTTATTTATGAGAGAGAGAGAGAGAGAGAGAGAGAGAGGCAGAGACAAAACAGAGGGAGAAGCAGGCTCCATCCAGAGAGCCTGATGCGGAACTTGATCCTAGGACTCTGGGATCATACTCTGAGCCAAAGACAGACGCTCACCTGTGAGCCACTGAGGTGTCCCAATTATGGTCCTTTAAATCTACTTATATCATAGATATAGGCTGTGTTCATATTTAATATTCTTGGAGCCATTAGGACTATTTCAAATCCAGTATTCTGGGATGAAACCATTTCTTGTCTATCAATCTGAACACTGCTAAAACTCTTAAAGACTTTAAACTCTAAGATACTAATTTTCAGACCATTTACTTAAGATGCACCTTTATTCAACTAATTATCTTTCCTACTTACCTACCTTTTAATATGTAGGTATAATTATACATATACAAAAACTCCCTAATACAGGACTCTGCAGGGAATCAGAACATGTCATCCTCAAATATGCCACTCTGGCATATTGATTATTTTGAGCTCTTGGTGCTTGAAAAATAACAAATTTATGAAAGGCTCTCTGGGCTCTCTCTTTCTACCTGAAAGTAGGGTACAAATTTCCTATGAAGAATACACCCTCCCTGTACCAGGAAGAAAACAGTCTTATCACAAGAGAAGGAAGTTGACACCAAGAAGAAGCTGTACAGACAAACCTACTAAAATACCCTTATTTTCCATTATTTCCCCCATATATTTCCTATATAGAAATTTCTGTTCAATTTACTGCTCTAGCTCAAACTCCCTTTTCCACTGTCTTGTCACATCTCCACAACCTACTGTTCTTTGTTAAAATGGTATATAAACTCTCAAGCCTACTTGCTTCTTTGGGCATTCATTTCCTATACATGAAGGCTTCTATGTACATGTAAAAATGTTAACAAATACAACCTGCATGATTTTCTCCCGTCAGCCTGTCTTGTGCCAGTCTAAATAGTAGGCCCAGTCACAGAACCTAAGATGGCAAAGGAAAAAAAAAATCTTCCCCCTACAATACCACTCATTCTAGCAAAACCATGGCTCTTTGTAAACCTAGAAGTTTCTCTTAAAAACTTGATGTTTCTATATTTCAAACCAAAACACTTGGAAAATTTATTTATGTAAATAAATTCATTCTGGTCATTTGAGATTTAATGTAGTCTTCTAAATATCAGATTTGATTACTTGTTTTCTGTTACATTTGATATTTTCCATCATGTCAATAGTATAAAGATTGGAAAGAACTTAAATATCTGATCAGCATCTCTTACAGTTTTATTTTCTATATTCCTTAATGCCAAGTGAATAGTTTAACAATAAAATTCACAGTAAACTCAAAATCAGAGTTAGACATGTTAAGAATCTGGAAGGGAATATGTTATATAACTATTGACAGATTAAACATACACATTAAAACAAAATTTAGATATCTAAGTTATTAAAACACTCTAATTTAAAGGCAGAAGTTCAACCTCAAATACAAATTTCAACCCTCTAAGGTAATTAAGCCACCTTATGACTCTAATGTCAAATTAATTTAAATCTCAACAAATTATAAATTATGCTATAGGCCAAATATGCCAGATACTATGAAAAAAACACAAAACTTGAAATGCCTCCCACGCAGAAAAATAACTTCCCAAATATCTAGTTACAAAGCAACTTCCTCTCCTCTTAGTTATCCATTTACATTTGTTTAATTTTGATGGATGAAAAGCCAGTGTTGTTAACTTCTCTTTCTTTTGTCTCAGGTAGCAGGTAATCATAATATTAACAATTTATATGTTTTGCTACACCTTATTTAATTTACATGGGCAGTTAGACATATCAGCATGTTGAAATGCCTTCTTTTCATAATTTTGTCTATGGGAACACTGTTGCATAAATCGTCTGCACTAGAGGTAGCCATGGGTGAAATGGCCTTTCTTATTAAATGTCACAAGATTTAATGTCACAGTATAATTGGGATGGAAGGATAATTGCACTAAGCTCAACATGTCTTTTTCTGCTAATACATTATTAATCCACAGGAGTGTTAAAATATGTTTAATAAAGGCCTCATTCACATGGAAATTGTTGGCACTTGCTAAAAATTACACTATTTCATTGCTCAGCCCTAAGAATTTCTAGTGGAATTCACAGCAAGTTTGATTTTCAAGTGAAATTATAATGGGAATCCACACTAAAAAAAAAAAACCTTCAACATTTGTCCTTAAAGTATATTTTTTAAAGGATTAAAAATGGTCTTGTGCTTGAAGCACTAATGCAGTCTAGAATTACATTGGCAGTGCCATAGTTCATGTTTAACAAGTGCTTTGAAAGAAGATGTTTGGATCTGTTCTTAGGTTTATTTCTTTTTATCCTGCCTATACACATACACACACACACACACACACACACACACACACACACACACATACACACACCTGAGCACACAGCTAAGTTACATTGCTAACTACTAGCTTCCTTTGAAGGAAGGCAGGGTCATATGACTGAGCTCTAAGGAGTACAGGCAGAAGCCATGAAAACCTGTTCCACAATTCTATATGGTCTATTCTATCCTACTTCCATGAAACAGAAGACCCAGGACAAGACTCCGAATCTGATGCTTGCTGAATATCCATACTGACTTACAAGCGAGAAAAAAAAATTATACTGTGACATTTCTGAGACTACAGGACTGAGTGCAATGCAGTTAGACCATCCTGACTTTCTTCTTTCTTTCCTTATTCTTTCTTTTTTAAAAAAGATTTTATTTATTGATTCATGACAGACACACACAGAGAGGTAGAGACACAGGCAGAGGGAGAGCAGGCTCCCCAAGAGGAGCCTGATGTGGGACTCGATCCCAGGACCCCAGGGTCAGCCCTGAGCCAAAGGCAGACGCTCAAGCACTGAGCCACCCAGGCATCACTCTTTCCTTATTCTTTCCTTTTGCCTTTTACAAAGGGTAAAACCTACCTACTGAAGAAAGAAAGAAAATCATCTTCTAATACTCCATGTTTTGTTATCATTCAGTCAACGACCTTAAGCTATTTTTTGGGCTTCACACTCTCAGTCATTAACCCAAGGATATATACTCAAGCATTTCATAAAGTCATAATCTCGAAGACTTTTTATAGACAAACTCCTCCATCTCCATGCTTTCCTGTAGGATCTGTCCTCTCAATGCTACAGACTATATGAGAATTTTCATTGTTTTTAAAGGAACTTATGGTAAAAGATTCTGTGTTATTATTCTAATCTGGCATTTTCAATACCATTCTTGGTAAAATTTACTTGTAAAAAGTCTAACCGCCCATAAATGTCATTTTAACACATTTGTATTTATCTTACTTTCAATAGAGTATAATTCTTCCTATAAGTGAGAATACCCTGTTTCCCCCAATCTTTCCTTTTCTAGGCTAAACTAAATCACACTGGCCTTTTAATCTTTCCTTACAAATGAATCTCAAAATTTCAAGCAGTTCTAACTTTTTTATATTTCTTTTTCATAACCCACAGTCACATAATTGATCTGTTTGGTGGAAAAGTAAACTGAAGCAGAAAAGAAATCCATCCATCCAGCTGTTTATACAGACAAAACTACTTCTGATTGCATGTACTTTTTTTTTTCAAATAGTTTTTATAGCCTAAAAGAACAGAATCTGAAATTGACATAATACTCAAGGAAAACTGTAATAAATGAGCTTAAGGGAATAATTTTTTACGGGTTTCAAGTGTTAGATGTCTATGCATATTTTACAGTACAACCCGTTTGGATTTAATTTAGTTGTAATAATAGTTATTTTCATTTCAGCTAGGCACATTCCCCACAGGTTTCTATCTATTAAATATATTTGATCAAGCTAGAACTGGACATGATTGAAAAACTTAGAGGCATATTTGCCCTAATCTATCTTTGTGACCATCCAAGTGGTAAGAACTCAACACACTCATTTATTTGTAAGAACCAGGAGAAGCAAAGTGAGCTAGTATAGAAAACAGTGCCATGGAAATTTTTAGACCATTTAATTAACATAGCTTTATAGGCTAAAAAAAAATCTTAATAATTTTAAGATAATAGGAATGGAGGAGGGAACTCAACCAACAGTTTAGGATCCGCTAATAGAGCAATATAACTTACCTAAAAAATGCATAAGCAATTGTTATTGCCATCTCTTTCTCTGTGGCTTATTGGAGCTTTAGAGACAGATAGACTAGGATCAAAATTCTACTTCCTTCCTTTATTAGCTCTGTAATTTAATATTTCTGATCAACAAATTTCTAATCTGAAAAACAGGATAATGATATTTAACCTCCTCTGTGGTTCTGAGATTTATATAAAATGCAAGGGATACAAGACTTAGCACAGTCCCTGGAATATAGTAGGTGGTTGTGGTGAATTACAGATGGCTATCCACCCCTCACTACTCCTTCGCTACACACTTGGCCATCCAACAACATCCTCTTCCCACCCTGAATGTGGGCCTTTTCTGAGACTTGCTTTGATCAAAAGAAGGCAGTCATAATGTTGCTATAGAACTTTCAAAGCTGGGCTTCAAGAGATATGCAGCTTTCACTCTCATACTGGGGATGCTCCTACTTTGAACACAGCCACCAAGCCAGGAAAAGCTCAAGCCACAGACAAAAACCATGTAGAAAGACCCAAGGCACTTGAGTTGACAGCCTCATGTCCGCTAATGGTCAGTAAGTACTACACACCAACCATGTGAGTGAGCCATCTAGGATCCTCTAGGCCATTTGGACCTCCAGATAACTACAGCCCTGGGCGATACTACATAGAAAAGGATAATCACCCAGCTGTGCTTAGTCAACCCATAGACTCAAGAGATGGTAGTTTTACTTTCTTAAGCCACAAAATTCTAAATTAAGCCACTAAGTTCTTAAGTTTTGATAGTTTATTACATAGCAATAGATAGCCAACAGTGTGTACAATAAGCAATTGTTATTGTTTTTCTCCAATGATGAGGGAAAATAGCATATACTGGTATTTCTTTGCTCTACTTATAGACTTAGAGGTCAATATATTCTATATTGTCACTCAATATCAAAGCATTGGGGAAATAAAAAGTAGATGAATTGCCAAAAATTTTTTTTAAAAAGGAAAATTTCACTTATACAAGAGACCTCTAGAAGGACTACTGTTTTTGTTCCATTGTAGTCTTCACTGTAGTGTGAATCCTCTCATTTTATCACATACCTGTGAGTTCTTAAATGACTATAAATCATAGGACAGAGAATACGTTTGTCCTAAAGTCAGATATCACAGCCTATTTAAAGGGTGCAGCTCTCATAGACTCCCTCACTCACTGTTCTCTGCCTATGGCCTTCTAAGATTTACATTTTGTTTGCCTCCCTGCTCCTCGTCCCATCTACCTTTGTAGAGATTGCAGAGCCAGCATCTACTTTGCTTATCTGCTCCCATTTCTTACTTTTATAGACTTTCTGTATCTTCTTTATAGTTTTTAAACTTCTCCCTATGCTTACTATCTCTCTCCCTCCTGCACCCTTGACCTTGACTAGTTATCTCCCTACAGCTATTACATCTAATGGACACTACTTTTAGATTTCCAATCTTGGCCTTTCTTGTCCTACGCTGAATCATTATTGCTATGCCCAGTGAAGCACTAGACATGGTATTATCTTAATTGCAGGTATATAAATGCACAATGTCTTCTTTCCTCAGGATACAAATGAATGAAAATTATAGTAATCTACAAAACAAAATGGTTATGTGATTCTAGGTAAATTTCCTAATAGAGGTGATGGTATCAAAATATATAACTGCATATTCAGTGACAAGTCATATTCTTTGCTTTCAATATATAAGCAAGCTCCCAAATCCCTTGAAAGTTTCTACTTTCAGGGGTGCAAATTCTTGCCATCTTTGGTAGGTTTTGCCATCAAATATAACATGGGGGCAATAAAAAACATGGGGGCAACTGAGCAATTATTATGACATGATCAGTACATTAAAGTCATCCTGTTTTAAGGAGCCACCTTTCCTTTACCAAAAGAGGCTATGACTAATTTAGGAACAGAATATTTATTGTGTATCTGCAATGTGAAGAAAATGCTTATTGTAGATTATGATATAAGATTTTACTATGAATAATACATTTTGTTCAGGAACTTTCCTCTTAAACATAGTAATTATTTTAATTATTTCTTCTCTGGCAATTTTTCAATTGAAATTTTCTCATTGTGTTGTTTTAATTGAGAGAACTCAAGCCACAGAAATGTGAAATTATTCAAAATTGCAGCAGTTTTCATTCTATGTGGATTTGAAAAAAATTCTTTTAAAAACTTCATTTTGAAGAAATGTTTTATGTATTTACTCCTCAGCTATGTGTTTCTTGGCTGCCTTGATCTACCTCCATCTACATGGTGGCAGTACTTTGTATTTCATAAGAGTAGATATCCTAGTGAGGACAATTCATTCCGACTGCAAAGAAAACAGGGATTTGAGTTGAGATCCTGAAAGCCAAAAGTAAAGATTACACTTAGAAACAACTGGCTATCAAATATGGACTTGAACAAGGAGGCAGAGAAAGCAATTCTAACAACTTGTTAGTAGCATGGATAGAAATATTTAGATGACTAGCATGTAAGGACCACAGGTATGGTGGGAGGGGCTTCCTAATGAGGTTCCTTTCATTTTTACCTTTGTGTAGTAATGTTTAATTTACAAAGAACTTTCATGTCCTTTATCTCATTCAGTTCTCACAACAAACACATGAGGGACGCTGGCATTGTAATGTTTTTCCCTTTTTCACCTATGGGAAAGGAGGTTCCAAAAAGATTATAGATTTCCTAATATCATTAGTTTCCTTAGAAGGTAATCCAAGACAGCCAATAAGAGTTGTCGTTATCTGTGTCTTCTGACTGCTGGGCTCGGGTCCTTGACTGTATGATTCTGTGGCTCAAATTTTGAGATGCATAAAGTTGTAAGTAGTGATAGATAAAGCCTGGAAATCACATGAAAGATCATATCTGCCCGATGCTAAGGAAGAATTAGAATTGGTTAAGAGGATGTATGTTCAGTAAATACTTCTTTATTAAAATCTTTATGATGTATGCACTGAAAATTATACCTGTGTGGAATTCCTGTTTACTGTCATGAGAAAAGCTAAAGAAGCATTCTAAACAGGAAATCTGTGAATAGTATCATTTCATCTGATCATGCTAATTATTGACTACTGTGGTGACCTCACTCATGTGGGTGTGCTGCACAGCCAAACCAAAAGGATTCTTACTTAAGGAATATTATACAAGAGGTGCTGTTTACCTTATCTGACCTACTTTGTGGTGCTGCCACCTCTAAAAATACATTTTTTTAAACTCAAGATTTTGTGAAGGCAACAAAAAAATTAAGATGAACAAATATTACTATGGGCTGTGAATTTCAGTACAGGGTTAAATATAATTTGCATCTGCAACAAACTTTAGGTAACATGTCAATGGTTAGAATAAGATTTTTCTCTAGAAATTATGGAAACATTTAGCGAAATGTACTCAAAAGAAAAGATTTCTCATCAAGACTAGTACTAGTATTATACTCTTACCCTTGACCATTGATCTATTTTCTGCTTGTTAGGAGCCTAGATTGGTCTATAGTAGAAGGCTATTTCCTTTATCAAGGCCTGTAACACAAATGGCAGATCATCCGGAAATCCTTTGTTTTCCAGTTTGCATTTATTTGAAAATAGAGTCTTAGCCGTATTTCTAAAGTGGTTTTTCTTTCCATAAATATGCTTTACAAATTGCCCACGATTAGTTGTTGATGACCATGGAACTCTGCATTTGTGTGGCACTGCAGTTCTGTCTCTCTATATGCACTCTTTGCTGGGAGCTCATTTAGCTCTGAAAATGATAGCCATAGCCTCAGTAAGCTGCTGGTTCTCCAATCTGCCTGATATCTTTTACTTAGCTACTTCAGGATCCGACGGCAGTGGAAGGACTTTGTTAGTTCCTGGCTATTTTCAAGAAAATCAAATAACTTTCAGATCAGTCTGCAATAAAATATAATCTGTCCTGAATGAAGATACTCTATGCCAATGTTTTCAAATTGTGGTTAGAGATCTACAGGTCCTAAAAACCAAATCAAATATGAATATGTGATTGAGATTTTTGTTTATAACTGGTAACTGAGTTTTGATGTAAGACATATTTTTAAATTTGGATCATGATTTTAAAAACTTTGAGGGCAGCCCCAGTGGCTCAGTGGTTTAACGCCACCTTCGGCCTAGGGTGTGATCCTGGAGACCCGGGATCAAGTCCCACATCAGGGTTCCTGCATGGAGCCTGCTTCTACCTGTGTCTGTGCCTCCCCCCGCTCTCTGTGTGTCTTATGAATAAATAAATTAAATCTTTAAAAATTAAAAAATAAAAACTTTGAAAAATTACTCTTCTTTGTTATTTAATGTGTAATAGTACATATCCAACTATTGGCTGATGTTTTAGATTTTTAACTGTTATGCTTTTCATGTTTGCTGTGGGGTCATATCTATATTGAAGTGAATTGCTGAAACAATTACACAAGCGCTGTGAAGAAAATTCTTTCATTTGGTGTCACTGATCAAAGACTTCTCAATATGGGATAGCCTGGTATGTGGGAACACAGGCTTCTGAGCTGGTTGGCCTTTGTTTCTAATCTGTTTCTATAGCTCCTTAGCTGCAGGCCTTGGGTAAGTCACTTAGTTTCTTTGAGCCTCAGTCCCCTCACCTGCAATATGGGAATATTCATCTCACATGGTTATTTTAAGGATTAGAGAAATGCATTCAAAGCACCTAGCATAGTACCTGCACATAGAAAGTTCTCAGCATATAGATACTATAATTCTAGCAGTGGAAGGATGGTTTATAAGAAGTATTAAAGCAAGTTATGGAGATATTAGAGCAGTTTCAGGTTAAAGTAAATGTGACCATAGCAACTGATTTTAAAAATCTGAAATATTTAGGGGCGCCTGGGTTGCTCAATCGGTTAAGCGTTTGACTCTTGGTTTCAGCTCTGGTAGTGCTCGAACCCTCCTCAGGCTCTGTACTCAGCAGAGAGTACGCTTGGGATTTTCTCCCTCTGCGTCTCCTCCCACTTGCTTTTACTCTCTTTCTCTCTCTCTCTTAAATAAACAAACAATCTTTAAAAAATCTGAAATATGTAAAGAATCAATACTTTCATCTGGAATTGAAACAAAAACTAAGTAATCTTCTCTATGACCTGAGAGTAAACTATAAAGAAGGATCTAGTCATCTTTCACAGAGGTCAAAACAAGATAATCTGACAATAAGAGAATCTAGTTAGATACAAAAATTAATTTTATTAAAAAACTTAAGAGTGGCTAAATAATCTAGCAATTGCAATCCCAGGTATATAAATACTCAAGGAAAATGGAAACAGAAGTTGATGCAAAAACTTGTATATGAGTGTTTATACCAGCATTATTTATAATAGTTGAAAGTGGAAACAATACCTTTAGAATGAATAAACAATGGGTTAGATAAACAAAATGCCATGTATCTGTATAAAAGAATATTATATAGCTATGAACAGAAATGAAATACTAAAACATGCTATCAATGAATCTAGATGAACCTTGAAAGTATTATGCTAGGTACAAGAAATCATTACAAAAGGCCATGTATTATATGATTCCATTTATATGAAATGTTCAGAATAGGCTAGTCAGTAGAGATAAAAAAAATAGATTAGTGACTGCTTAGGGCCAGGGAGGCAGGGGGATTTGGGTAGTAATGAAAGGGTATAGGTATCTTTTTCAGATCATGAAAAGGGTTGAAATTTGATTATGGTAATAGTTGTACAACTCCATGAATATATTATAAACTACTGAATATCCTTTAAATGGGTGAGTTATATAATTTGTGAATTATATTTTAATAAAGTTGTAAAATAGTGGCTAAACATTGGGAAAGGCCATAATAGCTATGAAGCCATAATACTTAGGGGGTTGGGCTATCTCAGTAACATAGTGGCCATGGAGTTGTAAAGTGGGGTGGTAATGATTGATTCTGGAATGTTGCCATTGTGGGGGGTATTTCTTAATTTTTTGCCAAACTTTATCCTACTCTGGTTTTGAAGATCATTTCAGTCTTGATCATACTGGTAGAATTTTCCTCCTTTAAGGATTTTTATTATTCTGAACTGGCTCTCTCAATACAGAGGAGAAATAAATAATGCATCGAGTAACACAAAAGTAGATTGGTAATGTATAACATCAAATGCTTGCAAAAGCATGCATCATATGGAGACACATTTCTGCTATATACAGATAAAAATGAGATAAATGTCCCATTTTTTTGCTTATTGCTGTCTTTTCCATATCTATAATTAATGATCAACAACCAAGTGTTTAATACCCTGGATACAACTAACTTTCCCACAGAAATAACCTGTCAGAAATGGGGGAAAAAAAAACACATGTGCAGTTGGTAGTGCATCAGAATTGTTTAATTCTGTGGCATAACAATTTTAGCCATAAAGCAGTATACATTGTGATAAAGGATCTGATGTTAGTCTACGTTTATCTAAAGTTAGGAATATATAAGATATAAAATAAAATGTTCTACTACAAACTGACACATAGTTTGGTGATACACAACAAAAATATTTAATTTGGGGATATTCTTATGACATGTGGGAAAAAACACCCACAAAATCACAGCTTTCTCCAACACATGCATCTCGAAAAATTGCCTGTCTCTTGCCACCTATGCAATGTGAAGTCTAATTTATAACAAAGCTTGTAATGGGCTCTTAAATGTGCTGTACAGATGGAGATTTTGATAATATCACTGGAAACCAAAAGCAGAAATGCGATCTGTCTGTTTTTTGGATTTGTTATCTTCATAAAATGGAATCTCATTATTTTTCATTTCTTTGATTATTTTATCTTCTATTATGGATGAGTTATACTCCAGACTCTAAAAGTCACACAAAACATAATGAAAAAGAATGAAATCCTATTCATCATAAAATATTATTAGTTATAATAATTTCTGAATCAGAGAGAACTGAATATTTTGCATCTAATAACTAGTATTGAGAGCAAATGCAGATACAGGCAACTTGGGGTAATAGTAAGAATTGTGAACTGAGGAATCTTAATTGTACCTGCTGTGCAGCTCACTCATCAAACCTCATTCTTCCCATTTGTAAAGAAAAGACCAGTTGGACCATATGACCTCTATCTGTATAACATTTTTTTAAGCTTTGGCAGTTTATGATTCTTTGATATGGCACTGAATAGTCTGAAAGGATGGCAGAGAAGAGAATTGTATATCTTTCTCTACTACATCTAAATTAAGCCACCTTTATAACAAATACAGTTTATCTGCTAAGAGTTTGAAGCAATTATGATTTTAAGCCAATAAAAATAAAAAAAATTGAAGCCAGTTCAGATATTGTTACAAGGGTGTCTAATGTATATGTAATAAACACCTAAGCTAGTAAAGCAAACTCTACAATCCAGTAGACACACCATCTGAGAATGTGTTTAGGAAAAACAGTTAAGGGGCAGCCTGGGTGGCTCAGCAGCTTAGCGCCACCTTCAGTCCAGGGTGTGATCCTGGAGACCCGGGATTGAGTCCCATGTCAGGCTCCCTGCATGGAGCCTGCTTCTCCCTCTACCTATGTCTCTACGTCTCTCTCTCTTTCTCTTTCTCTTTCTCTGTGTCTCTCATGAATAAATAAATAAAATATTTTTTAAAAAAGGAAAAACAGTTGACTTTAGTTCTTCAGGGTAGACCGTTAATTATATTTGAGCCTGTATCTGATTTTTGGTACAAAATTTTTCCAAATATTGCTTTTGAATCACTTCTCGGCCTTTTGGCTAAGATCAAGTGGAAATATTGCTTTTAAAGCTTTTTTGGAGTAGAATTTTCTCTTCATTTTATGAGTACTGTTCTTTATTAGTGATAAAACCTCAATTCTGCATAACATCTGATATGTGAGGCAATTTACATTGAATCTTTTTGCCAATCATATTGGCTATGTCTCCCTAACTTTGAAGAACTAATAGTTTAATTTAGAAAATTTCTTGAGGTATTAAAACAAATAAATACATTCTATAATATGTAGTATGTAAATTCAAATACATATACACAAGAGTGTGTATATATGTATAATATATAAATAATATATAAATATATAAATATATAAATATATAAATATATAAATATACATATATCTATATCTATGTCTCTATTTAGAGAGAGAGAGGAAGAACACACACAAAACCAGAATTGAGCATTTGAACATAAACTACATCAATTGATTTACATTAATTTATTTGGTTATTTCAGTTTGCCTCAAATTTTCAATAATGAAATAAATGTAATCTCAGTGTCAGTCTACATCCAAAATGAGAACTGTTAGAATTGGCTAGTTTGTGTTTGTGGCTTTCAGTAAGCAGGACTATCTTAGATGCTAAATCTTAACATTACCTATTCTCTCATGTAAATGTCAAGAAATCTGATGAGATTTAAGTTTCTGAAGGTAGTCTGGGGAATGCTATTTGTTTGTTTATTGTGAATGCTAACTATTTGGACAGAGGCAAAATTGTTCTTAATATTCAAAGATAGCATTATTTGACTTTCATTTTTATGTTTTTCCCCCCACAGCAGAAAAGTGACCTCAACATTTACCCATAAAATGGATGCCTAGATTTGGGACCAAGTTTTTCCCCTGAATGAAACTACAGAGCACTAGCGTTTTAGCTTCAATAATACCTCATTCTAGAACAGTAACAGACAATGCAAGGTAATGGCTTTACAAACCAGAGCTAATTCTGGTAAGACAGGTGATGTGTTAATATATGGAAATTTCACACCTCCTTCATTTCTCTAAGACAGAACCAGATCTTCCTCATTTGGTGGCACTATTTCACAGTGATTTTAAACCTTTTACCCATTTTGTCCCTAAGTGGCAGGGCATATTAGAGAACTAGAAGGATATTTTGTCCCATTAAAACATGGCAGTGGACACATATTACCAACATTAGTAGATGATACTCTGGTCACTAAATCTAGAGTTTAGCTTTGCCACTCACTACTTGCATGCACCTGGATAAGTCCTATGTTCTCTAATTCTTACTTTTATTATCCTTAAAATAAGGGATTTCAATGGACTCTCAAGTGCCTTCCATAACCAACTTGACGTTTGACTTTCACAGCACACAAAATATTTCCACAAATCTTATGATATTTGTTTCACACAACTCTGTTGGTTATTTATGCCATTCCTATTTTATATATAATTACACTGAGGCCTCCCCACAAAAAACCTTGTAATAAATGTGTCATCCAAATTTCTTTTAAAATTATTCAACTGCTGAGGGCACTAATGTGGTCATCTTAATGTGTATTATTTAAGTGTATCATGGTTTTCTACAATAGTCCTGTTTTATATTTTCATATTATTTATCACAGGGGACAAAATTAAAGGGCAGAAAAATTAAGTGGATCTTAATATTACCAAAAATTCTATCATTTTTTGAAAGTTTACTAAGTGACATATACTATTGTGTTACACATTATTTTTAATTCTACTATCCTTCAAGTGTGTAGTAATATTATCTCTGTTTTGCAGATGAAAAAAAATGAGACTTGGAATGTAGGTACATATTAATAGTTGTATAACAAGTAAATGGTAGAGCCATTTGGAACTTAGATAAGTTACTCCCAAAATGGCTTTCTCTCAACTATAGCACATAGCCTCTCTATCTCTTCTTTTTTCTTTAAATATTTATTTATTTTATTTGAGAGAGACAGAGAGATCAAATGGAGGGAAGGGCAGAGGGAGAGAGAGAGAGAGAGAGAGAAGCAGATGCACAGGGCTCGATCCCATGACTCAGATCATGACCTGAGCAGAAATCAACAATTGGATGCTCAACCGACTGAGCCACCCAGGTGCCCCTACCCTGCCTCTTTCTTTCAATAAAATGAACAAGTATGTAAAAATGCAAATATATATATATATATATATATATATATATATATATATATATATCCCAATGTTAAATCTAATAAGTATAGTTAAATAAGGCACTTAACATCCTAGGTACTCTCTGTTATAAGTGGCGTTCTCAGCAAATGACCTGTCATTCTCTGAATTTAGGTTGTTCTCATTCCATTCCCCTCAATAGATGCTTAAGGCATTGCCCTAAAGTCTAAATACAGTGAACACATTCACAAGATATCTATGCTCTTTTAAGCTAAAAGGGAAAAATTTAATTTCCCTCCTCAAGAGACCAAACTGCAAGTGCACAAACTAATTAACCATCACCAACTGACGTATTTTACACTGCTGAGGGAGATCAGGGAGTCTTGCACAATTATCTCTTCTAGGAGGGCTCCTAGGACCATTTCTTTCTCCTACAAAACAACAGTATTAGAATGTAAGAAGATAAAGTCAGAAGAATTGAAAAGCCTAAATCACTCTGGAATGAATGAGAATAACCATTACATGAATATACCAACACAGAAATGGACAAAACAGCCTTCTTAATCTCTCTCACTAGGTCTTTGATATTTTAAGACTGAGAAACTACTTTCATTTTTATTCTACCAAAATACATAAGCTTACATTTCAATTCACATAAGTATTAAATTGTGTGCTCGTTACATTTTGGTGGGATTAATGTTGGAAATTATCATTCTAAAATGATTAATCTCCTTCCTTTTCCCTCACCGTGAAGTTGTCAATGAAACATGTCGCCAGTGCTAACAAGTTTCCGTGGTGTTTTGAGTTTGGGACTCAGTGATTTCCCTGTTTATTTTTTAAAGGCAAAGCAAATATTTTAATAAATTACACACACAGGTGGATGAAGACACAATTTTTCAAAATATTCTTGAGCAATCTGAAGGCCTCATTTGCCTGTGATTTAAGAGAATCATTTTTGCTTTTATAGTGTTTAAATCTAAGAAGAATAAAATGGCAAAATAGATTAAGAGAGCACATACGATGTAGGTAGGTGGTCTGGAGCAGACAGCTGTAAGTGTGACTTGTTCTTAGACAAGTTTACTCTACAATCTCTAGGGAGTTTTACAACCAGTTTTAGCTTCATAGTGTTGATCTTTCATTATCATCTCCATCATAACTTTTTCTTTGCCCCTCACATGTGGGCACCCTGTCCATCTGCCCACTATGTCCTTCTATCTTCCAACCTGCTGCATTCTCTCTTGAATGCCTGACTTCCAGCTCCACCATTAAAGTTCAGAGTAAGTAGCTGCCTACACCTTTGTCCATTACCCATGTTTTTCATGCAAATTTGTAAGGCTGAGCCATGAAAGCATAACAAGTTAAGTGGCAGCTTAAGAAAGTTTAAAAACAAACAAAAAATTAAAAAAAAAAAAAAAGAAAGTTTAAGAACCACTAGGGAAAAAAACTGTCTTGATATGACAACAAATCAGGTTCTTATGATATACATGAAATCATAGTTTGGTTATGCTGTCTATCAGGAAACATATGCATTATTTTATTATATAGTCCTGTCATTTTAGTCTTCCAATTAGTCCAGAATATTATTTATAATGATCAAGTCCTGACTGAAAAGTAAATTATGGAAATATGCAATATATATCCAGTAAAAGCAAATAAATCTATGATTTATTGAGCACTATGTACCAAGGACTTGCTTTGCATCGACATGTCTAATGCTATCTGAGTGGGAAGTAGCAAAGTCTATGATGTTTGACATTTACACTCTATAGCCGCTGAAAGCAAAACCTTAATGTTTTCTTGCAGTTGTCCTGAAACAGGAGTGTTATGCCGTGGACTCCGCTGGGGGTACTTTATTTCAGCATCAGCTTTCTAAATATTAACATTTTAATTTCACATATATTTATTCAAATAATGGGAGCACCATTTGGGTCATGTGGATTTTTAAAAATAGCTTGGTGTCAGGAAATTTGTAAAATTGTATTCATTGTAGTGACTAGTGAGTCACTTTAAATGGTCTAGAACAGTGGTTCTTAATCTATATAGTTACGAATTTCTTTGAGAATCTATTGAAAGCTTTTACTTATACTTTGAGGTCATTTCAAATGGGGTAAGATGGTTAGCAGTTATAAACACATAGGCAGTGGAGACGGAAAAGAAATACAAATGGGAAGAATAATGAAGTTTAGGGTTGATGCACAAAATGTGTACCTTACAGCCCTGTAGATTTGTTGGAGGTAGACTCAAGTTTTGTCGCTGAGCTGTTTATTAACCATAGCATTACGACTTTCAATGCTAATGAAATAAAAATAAAACCTCTCTACATTGTGCTATTAGAAAACTGTGTTTTATTGTATCTGTAATAAAAATTTTAAGTAGGTTACAATTATTTTTTCCCCAAAATAATATATAATTTTAATGCAATCTAATAAAAATCCCAGTGACTGATACTAGTGTCAAGACAGGAAGACAGATTAATGGAATGAAATAAAAGGTTAGAAAGAGATCCAATTATATCAGAATTGTGTGATAAAATTGGGATATTACGGTTGTGGGCAAAGTGTAGATTATTTAACAAATAGTACTAGGAAAAGTAGATAGTTATTTTAAAAATAAAAAAAATTTGATCCCTACCTTATACTTTGTAACAATATATTTCAGGTTAAATTTTGAAATAAAATCATAAAACAATTATAAGTAATGTGCACTTTTATTAAAACTTGGGGTAAGGAAGACTCTCCTAAGCATAACAGTGAAGACCAAAACCATAAAACACTGATAGAGGTCTAATTGCTTATAAATTTAAAACTTCTATATATCAAAAGCATAAAAAAATATTTAGAAATTCAGAAAATATTTAGAAAATATTTAGAAAACATGTATATATAGGGATTCATATATAGATGTATATAAATGGATATATATGTGTATGTGCATATATACATATATACACAGAGAGATTACAATTGAAAGTGAGCTTACAAATTAGTAAGAATAATTTGAATAGCATAATAGGGAAAAAATGGCATAAAGAAACAATTCTTCCCAAAAGAAATTCAAATGTCAATAAACACATGGAAACATTCAACTACCACAGTAATCCAATAAAGGTAAATAAAATACTGAGATGCCAATAAATCTGATAAAAATGGAAAAATAACAATGGCTGTAGCTATGGATCTTAGAAACTGGTGCTCTACATGCTATTGTGGTAGTGTAAATTGGTTCAAAATTTCAAGACAGCAATTTGACAGTATATATAAAAAGCCTAAAATAGCATTTGTTCTAGGACATCTTTTAGCATTTAATACACATAATACTGGTCAATTATACAAATATATGTGGAGTCTATATTAGTATATTTTTTCTTTTGGTTTCATGTACATAAAGATTAATATTTGTTAGGAAAATTAAACAGGAAACATATATCATGATGTTATCAGTAGTGATTGTGGGTTTTTGAGATCTCAGGTAATTTAAATTAATTTTCTATTTGCGCACCCATGTTTTGACTACAGTCTCCAATTTGGAAACAAGAGGCATATATCCCTGAGTACAGTCCTGAGATGGTTATTTTCAGAAGCACAGTGGGGTTCCTGAGCACATTTAATATGCGCAGCAAAGAGCAAAGTGTGTTTAAAGAGGTGCAATGACTTCATCAGGATCAGTGAGCAAATTCTCATCAGTGCCAGTCAATTTCTAGTCCTCAAATATTTAACAGCGCTCTACACTTCCATCTAATGAGGCTTTGTGATACAACACGGCAGCTATTCAGCTGACTCCACAATGGGACCTGAATTTTGTTTCCAAAGGACAGTCAAAGAATTAGTAGAGATTCCCTCTTCAATTACACTCACAAGGTCATAGACTTTTTTCTAAGAAAACATAAACAGGGATCCCTGGGTGGCGCAGCGGTTTGGCGCCTGCCTCTGGCCCAGGGCGTGATCCTGGAGACCCGGGATCGAATCCCACGTCAGGCTCCCGGTGCATGGAGCCTGCTTCTCCCTCTGCCTATGTCTCTGCCTCTCTCTCTCTCTCTCTCTCTCTCTCTCTCTCTCTCTCTGTGACTATCATAAATAAATAAAAAAAAAAAAAAAAAAGAAAACATAAACACACCACAGTACTAGACTAGAGAATTTGCAAATGGATTAATTGGTGGTAAACAGTTCAACATTAGTTACAGAAATTTAGGAGTAAATTTTGATAATATAATTTAAATAGTCTTGTGGAGAAAATACAAATTCAGTATGCAGTGAGAACAGACTTCATGTCCCATAGCTTCCGAAGTAAAGAAAATTTTGTCTTAATTAAGAAGAAGTCAACACTTTAGAAAATGTTTTAGATTCCGGAAGCATGTTGGAAGCTTTTCTACTGCACTATGTTAGGCCCAATAAACAAACAAGAGGCGGCATTAGGTAGATTTTAAACTTTAGGTCAGGAGCTCCTACACTTACTGTGTGATACCCTGTGTACACATTCTGTGTACTTCAATTATCTGATTCATAAAGCAATAATAATAATAGCAATTCCATATGGGTTCTACAAAGATGAAATTAGTAAATGAGCATATTTAACATGTAGCATCTAAAAACAAGCTCTGTTTTAAAAGGTTGTGACAGGGATCCCTGGGTGGCGCAGCGGTTTGGCACCTGCCTTTGGCCCAGGGCGCGATCCTGGAGACCCGGGATCGAATCCCACATCGGGCTCCCGGTGCATGGAGCCTGCTTCTCCCTCTGCCTGTGTCTCTGCGCCTCTCTCTCTCTCTCTGTGACTATCATAAATAAAAAAATAAATAAATAAAATAAAAATAAAAGGTTGTGACAAATAAGTATCCCAAAAATAAACTATCAACGAAATGACAGTATGTTTTATATATTATATTTATTTTTTAATAGATTATTTATTTACTTATTCATTCATTCATTCATTCATTCATTCGAGACACAGGGAGAGAGGCAGAGACATAAGCAGAGAGAGAAGCAGGCTCCATGCAGGGAGCCTGATGTTGGACTTGATCCCAGGACCCCAGGATCACGCTCTGGGCCAAAGGCAGATGCTCAACTGTTTAGCCACCCAGGTATCCCGACAGTATGTTTTATAAACTATAAACCAAAACATTTTGAATATTTGATATGCTCTGACATGGCAAGCTTCCGAAGCAGGCAGGAAAACATTTTGAAAAAAAATAACATGGATAGAAACATAACAACTGGAGTTGCATAGCATATAATGTGGATTGATTAAGTGATAAAAATCTAATTGAATAATATGAGGTCAAGGCAGGAGTAGTAACTAAAACTTCTTAGAGAAGGTGGGGTTTAAAATACTCCCTAGAAAAAAAAAGTACGATTCATTTTGCTAGATAAAAGGTAGGGGTATGAGATATTTAAAATTTGTAGCGGAAGCAAACCAAATTTTATTATCCAATTTCGTATGTGATTTCTTTTTCTGACTCTTTTTTGTCCTCTTCTGTGGGAATCCACTTGTAATATAATTTGTTTTTTGTTACTGAATAGGTAGATCCTGTGTTTTTCTTCTTTAAAAGAACTTTAGAAAAATTTCAAGCATATACAAAGTAGAAGGATCATATAATGAAATCCCAACTTCCTTAACTCAGCTTCAAACTGGTTGTCAATATTTTGACATTCTTATTCCATGTTATGGCTTAATTAGCATATAACTTTAAACATTAGGCTCTTTGTTATGACCAACTTTTATTTTTTAATATCTTTTTAAAAGATTATTTATTTATTTATTTATTCATGAGAGACACAGAGAGAGAGAGAAGCAGGCTCCATGCAGGGAGCCTGATGTGGGACTCGATCCCGGGACCCCAGGATCACGCCCTGGGCTGACGGCGGTGCTAAACCGCTAAGCCACCGGGGCTGCCCCTATGACCAACTTTTAATGTGTAGTTGAGGTAACTATAAAAATATGAATTTTTTCATTACTGTGCAGGATGCCCCAAAGGGGCCTTCTGGACTTTGTTCATCACTTCCTGGAATAAGGAAGGATTAAAGGATTTTGTTCAAAAGAAATAGTCTCCCATAAGTTGAATAACACTTTTAAGCAAACTTTTAAAAAACTGAATAATATAAGTACAGAAAACCGTGCAAATTGCAAGTATACAGCTGAACTGGTGAATACTCCAAGTGAGTATGTGTGTGTAACTATCACCCACTTCAAGAAATAGTCTACAACTTGGGTACTTCCCTTGTGCTGTCCCAGGAATCATCTTCCCCAATTTTCACCTCTCACCACAGATTAGTTTTGTTTGTTTTTGAGTTCTTGCATACATATATTATGCATTTTTTTTTGTGCCTCCTCAATGTGAACAACGCTATGCTCAAGACAAACACCCATATTGGTTGTAGTATTACATATCCTTCTATGGTATGGATATACCAAAATTTATCTAGTCTATTTTTTTTTATTTTTATTTATTTATTTATTTATGATAGTCACAGAGAGAGAGAGAGAGAGAGAGAGAGAGAGAGAGAGGCAGAGACACAGGCAGAGGGAGAAGCAGGCTCCATGCACGGGGAGCCTGATGTGGGATTCGATCCCGGGTCTCCAGGATCGCGCCCTGGGCCAAAGGCAGGCGCCAAACCGCTGCGCCACCCAGGGATCCCTATCTAGTCTATTATTGATGGATATTTGAGTTGTTTCTACTTTTTAAAAATATTACATATAATGTTGTAATAACTTCTTACATCTGTCTTTTGGGATTATTCATTGCTATTGGGTAAAAATCTACAAGTAGAATTACCGGGTCACACTGATGAATATTCAGTTTTGGTAGATTTGGCAAAAATAGGTTTTCCAAAGCAGATAAACCAAGTATATTTCTTAAATTTTAGCCACAGTCTGGTAGTTGTCTCTAATTTGAACTTAATTTTCAATTACCCAAAAACCAAGGAAATAATGAGATGAGCATGTTTCTCTATGTTTACTAACCATTTGGATAGCCTCTTTTGTGAAGTGCTTAGTCAAACTGGTTGCCAATATTTAAAGGAGTTTTCTATTATTTTTGTTTAATTGATTTACAGGACCTACTAAGATATTTAGGACACGAATTCTCTGTCCATTCTGAATATGGGCCCTAAACTCCAATTTCAGTTTGCTTACAACCATGACAATACCAAGAGCTGAGCTCAGCCTTTGAACTTAGTTATTGGCAAATTCCTCAGTGGAACAAGAGCTGAGGTCTCTCTTTCTTTTTCCCAGGAAGTTCTGACATCACTGCTACCCTTAATTCCAATTTTCATCCCTAGCCTTATTAAAGCACCAGTTTACCACATTCTCCTTGGCCTCTCAGCCCATGTCACTTAAGCAATGGCAAACATTTTGGGTTGAAAGGCAGAATACAATTCCAAGTTCACTTGAATGCATTTCCTTTTTCTGCTGGATCTTACAAATCCCACTGGCTGTCTTGTTTGCTCTCCAATACCTCAGACAACTTGGTATTTAAAAAAAATCATTATTGTGCTATTGTAGCTCTTTTTAGAGAGATGGTTAGTTTGATACAAACTATTCTGTGATGTCTGGGAACTGACTCTAGATGTAGGACTCAGAATCTGGATTTGTTTTTTAAATTTAAGCAGAATTTTGCATGTGAAAATATTTGGCAAGGTTGGGGGTGGGGTTGCAGAAAATCCATGATTTTTAATCATTCTTAAAAACATGAGACTAAAAAATCTATTACTGCTGTAATTTCTAGGAGCCCAAAAGAGGCTTAAAAATGTTGTGGATATTTAAAGTAATTCATCCAGATCCTACAAATTTCATATATATGATCCATACTGTAGGGGTAGAAAACTTTCCTTTTATTAATTCTAGGTTCTTTGGCTAGTCTAATAATTAGAATGATTAAAGTGGATTAATAAGAGAAAAGCAAACTCATGTTGTGTAGATGGCAGCCCCATAAGAATATGAAATGCAGAAATCAGCCAGATGATTGAGGCTTCTGTAACATCTTGAGCCAAGGAAAGGGGTGGGAGTCTGGGAATCCAAAGAGAAGGAAGGCCATTCACAGGAGGGCAGAGGAGGGGTTTGGAAAACAAAACTGACCTATTATACAGGTAAGTTTCTTAGGTAAAAAAGGTATCTCTAGTAAGAGTTTTCTTCCTAGGACAGGCCCTCTCTTTCCAGTGTAAATTTAGGCAGGTGGGTGGGGGGAGAGTGGTGGAGAAGTAGTGTTTTTCCTGAATGTGCTGAGTTATAAATACATTCAGATCAAAATAATCTTTATGCCAAAGAACCATATTTTGGGGTAGCAAACTCTATTCCCCTTCAATACTAAAAAAGTTCAGGGTATGCTGCCCTAAAATCTGCCACTCTGACATAAGGGTTATTTTGAGCTGGATGCAATTTCAAAGAACCCAACATACACCCAAAAATTACTGACCTCCCTCTGTCTACCAGGAACAACAGGATGATTCTTCATCACCAGAGGCAACCCTGGACTCAGACTACAGATGGCACCAGAATAATCAACGTAACAAAACTTATTAACTAGCTGTTATCTTCCATTAGTTTCCTCACATATTTACCTTTTCAGTTTACCATCCCTTAGAGTGGAAACCCCCCTTTCCTTTGTCTCATCACTTTTCTAAAAAATGTATGGTTCTTTGCTCCTATACTATAAAAGCCCAAGTTCTAACCAGCCTTTGAGATACTCAGTACGGAGTTCTCCCACATACATCTGTGATACACGTGTTAACAGACTGTGCTTGTTTTTCTCTTGTTCATCTGTCTTTCATCACCTTATTCTGAAGCCCCAGCTACTGAACCTAAGAAAGTATAGGAATTTTTTCCTCCCCTAATTTTGGCAACTAGATGAGATGCCTGGGACATCCCACTAACCCCAGAGGCTACAGTAAATCTTAGGACAACTGACCAAGCAAGTAAAAGGTAAGAATTCTTACCAAAAATAAGTTTTTCTGATTTCTGTTTGTAGGATCCAGGCAAGAAAGGATGGTAACATTTCTCCTTTCCAAATTAGGTTTAAAAGCAAAAAACCTTTGTGTAAACTACTTCTTTGGGGATGGGGCATTTTGGCCAATTGCTATTGATCCGTTTCCTTTCAGGTAGTCATAATTTTCCTTTGCCTTTATCTTCTGTGGCATTTGTCATAAGGAGACTCATAGGGTAAAACACAAGCATAAATCCCATAAGCCTATTGTTTGAACTGGCCTCACTGCCTGGTCAGTTTACAGTTCTCACCAGACCAGAGTTTGTTTGGACAACAAACTTTGCTGTGGGTAACCAATTTAAAAAAACAGATGAGATTCTTCTTCTGTCTTGTTTTATGTCTTGAGAATTTGGCTTGAATCCAGTGAAAGCATACTCTCCCTGATTCCTCTGCTTCCTGGGAGATATAGGTTCTTGGACCTGCATCTGCAGATGGCCATCTGTCAAGATGAGGACCTGAGATATGTCCCTACTGTCTGTGCAAGCTTTCAGGGGAATTTTTCCAAATAAGATGGTCTCAGCCCATAAGGACCTTTATCATCTTTTCCCTATGTTGCCTTGTCAGTGCTGGAAAAACCTCATGCCTCAATAGCCTACCAAGCATCATAGACTAATGGCCCAGTGACTGAGGCATCTCATTTTTGTGGGAGACTGAAGTTTTCTTACTATCTGGGGGTGAAGTCTGTTTTCTTTTATTATCTTTGGAAGTGACCTTTCTGGGCTATGGAGGCTGCATCGTTGGCACCCACTCTACCTCTTGTATCCATGTGAGCATTTATTCTAAGCTTGGAAAGTTGCTTCTGGGTCTTTCCATAAAAAGGCTTTCTGGTTTGTGTTGCAATTATAATAGGTATACCTTTGGTGATCCGATGTGTTGAAGGCTTGACAATAGACCTTTGGTTTGAAAAAAAATATATTTGGAAAATATCTAAAAGGATTTTTAGAGAGCTCTCATCCTAAACAAACCTCTTATTGGTACCTATTGGAAGATCATACTAAACATAAAGGAAAAGAAAGAGAGGGAAGAAACAGGAGAGTTCATTTCCTGGCCCTTAACAAGATTAGAAAGTAGAGTTCAGATTTAGAACAAAAAATCGAGCATTGCAAAAGGCACTAAGGCAGTTGTGAGACAAGTAAGTACTGATAGCCAGGAAATAGCTTTAGTAAAGGTCCTGGGAATACACAGTAAACCTATGTTTACTGTCCCTTATTCTATAACCAGACTCAAACAACTTCAGGCCTTCTCATACAAAACTCTTGGCAAATATATTTTATATCTCCCACCACAAAGAATTCACTGGGCTGTCTACAGTTAAGGGAAAGAAAGACTTCAAAAACAATTGCCCTAGATTTTTGATAATAAGCAAATATGCCCCTGAACTCCTTTTTCTTATGACTTTTTGTTTAAAACATTACTAGTTTAATAAGACTCCATTCTCCTTATGACAGAACGCCATTGAAAACATTGGTTATATTACCAAGACTTTGACTGAAATTTCATATTTAAGAATGATGTTCATAGAATCAGATAGGAACAGACAGATTTAATAAAGTAAGATTTACTTTACAGAGCCAGTGCTTGCAGGGTCTCTTGAAAAAACTGGTCTCATACCTGACTTACAGGGTTCTCAGACTTACAGGTGAGTAAGAAAGATCACTTCCTAGCAGGCCCACGAATTTTAAATTTTTGGGGGACCTCAAGAAGAGAGAAATTTGCTGAATCTATATGTATTAAAGGAAACGTCTGATAGCTACTTCTTAGTTTGACTTCCCAGCCTCAAGAGGCTTTTAAAAGTCGAGTCTGAGATTCCCTAATAAAAGTTCCAGTCAAGGAAAATAGTGTGGAGGTTCCTCAAAAAATTAAAAATAGAACCACCCTATGATCCAGTAACCATATGACTGGGCATTTCCCAATACAAAAACACTAATTTGAAAGGATATATGCATCCCTATTTTTATAGCAGCATTATTTACAATAGCTAAATTATGGAAGCAGCCCAAGTGCCCATTGATGGATAAATGGCTAAAGAATAGTCAGTCATAAAAAAGAATAAAATCTTACCATTTGCAACAATATGGGTGGTTGGGAATGTAATGCTAAGAGAAATAAATCAGTCAGAGAAAGACAAATACCATGCAATCTCATTCATGTGTGGAATTTAAGAAATAAAATAAATGAACAAAGGGGAAAAAATAGAGACAAATCTAGAAACAGATCCTTTACTATAGAGAACAAAAAGATCGTTACCAGAAGTGAGGTGGGTGGGGGGACAGGTGAAATACATGATGGGGATTAACGAGTACACCAGTGATGAGCATTGAGTAATGTATAGAACTGCTGAATCTAAACTAATGTAACATGGTATGTTAACTACACGTTAACATTAAAATTAACATTAAAAACCTAGTAAAATAATATTTATTTAAAAATTTTCCAGTAAAGCAAACTTAAAATAAAAAGAGCCTATATGGCCAATCACTAGTCTTGCTGCAATTTTTTTTAAAATATTTTATTTATTTATTCATGAAAGACACAGAAAGAGAGGCAGAGACATAGGCAGAGGGAGAGGCAGGCTCCTTGAAGGGAGAACGATGTGAGACTTGAACCCGGGTCTCCAGGATCACGCCCTAAGCCAAAAGCAGATGCTCAACTGCTGAGCCACCCAGGCATCCCTCTTGCTGCACTTTAAAAAAAAAAACTTTATTTATTTATTTGAGGGAAAGAAAGAGAGAGAGACTATGAGTAAGGGGGAGGGTCAGAGAGAGAAGCAGACTCTCCGCTCACCGGGGAGCCCCATGTGGGGCTTGATCCCAGTACCGTAAGATCATGACCTGAGCTGAAAGTGGACACCTAACCCACCCCCTTGCTGCACTTTTGTAAATAACCAGGCTAAGTTTAATGAAACTAGGCTCACAGCATAAACAAAGTAGTCTTACTTTGGTTATCTTTTATAGAAATGGGGGTGAGGTGATTGTAGGGAAAAATTCTCTGATTCAATGGAAAATTATAACTTCTCCTTATGTATGTTTAGTATCTTTGAACTATTTTCATCTCTTTGTAAACTGGATCTTGCATCTTTCTGCATTTTGTCAGTGATTAAGGTTTCCCATTATCTCTCATCCTTTTGGTTTAGTGTCACTGAGAACTAAAACCTGAATGCCCAGATCCTTATCTAAAAAAGCCCTGAAAGCTGAAGCTGGATGCATCCATGGTCTGCTCTGAACAATAGCCGTGACTGTGACACTGATGTATATGCCATCAGAAGAGACACTCAAACTACAGAACAGGAAATTCATTGGATCCCCACTATTTGTTTTCACTTTATCATCTAAGAATGTTTCAAGACTTTCATCTAGAAATCTTGATTCCCCGACTTCTGGATTCAAAAACTGAGTTTAGAGTTTGTTCTAACCATTAAACTTTGTTTGTATTTTCTTTACACAGAAATGCCCCCTCATTAAATGCTTGAATGCTCACATCCTATCAAGGCCTCATTTAAGTGGGTGCCCTCTTCTCATCTGTACCACTGCCTCCAGAAATGAGACACAATTCTTTATCTGGACTGACCTATTCCCAGGACTGATAGACTGTTCAGTAAGATATGGAGCAATGTACTTAGATTTGTTTTTTCTGCTTTTTCCAATCTTTGTTTTTTGGCTCCTTTACAGATCTCTTATCATACAACTTTTAACTCAGATCTCCCTCCCTAGCCACCAACATGATTTTTATTTTTTTATTTTTTTTTCAACATGATTTTTAATATACAAAACTTCTTAAATTTTCAAATGGGAGAGTGAAGGGGTTTGGAGTATGCTACCCTCAAAGTATGCCACTCTGACATAAGGGGTATTTTGAGCTAAAGGCAATAGAAAAGAAGCAGACACACATTCATTCACTCTCTCTCTCTCTCTCTCCCCCCCTCTCTCTTTCTTTCCTTCTCTACTAGAAAGGGAAGGGTGATTTTTAATCATGGGAGATAACTCTAGGCTTTTATCAACTCAGAGACAGCACTGAGTGGAATCTCCATAACAAACCTTACTAAAAAAACCCTTACCTTCCATTAGTTTCCCTATACATTTATCTTCCCACAGTTTGCCACCTCTAAGAGCTTAGACCCCTTTTCCTTTGTCTTGTCACTTCTTTAAAAATTTATTCTTTGTCTAGATATTATATAAACCACCCTATTGGGTTACTCATCCCTTAAGTCTTCCACTGCACGTATTAAAAAGATTCTGTTTTTCTCTTGTTAATCTTGTTTTTATCAGTCTAATTTCCAGAGATTTAGTTAGAGATTCTCACAGGGTAGAGGAAGAATTTCTTTCTCCCCTACAATTCCAAACATAATGTCTGAAGTATACTGACAGCAAGTTTTAAAACATTGAGAAATCCAAGATAACGTTCACACTCTGGAAAAATGAGCAGTAGTTTGAGGTACTGATATATAAGATGGATGTTGAAAATAGAGTAAGGTGAAAGATATAATATTTGTAAATACATATTGGTGCATTGCGATTTATCCTTTAGAAAATATTCTTTTATCCTTCTAACATGTCAGAGAAGGGGTAACTATTTGATGCTTTTAACAAAAATAATGACCTTGACAAACAAAAGAGAGCAGGGAAAGAGAGGAAAAGGAGGATGAAAATAAAAGAGAATAAATTTCTTAAATTTCTTTAATATATCAACAGGAATGCCTAATCATGAGAGTGACAGATCATAGAATTTCTTCCTTAATGTAGAGAAGATGTTCCATTTTCAAATACATCATGAAGCTTGGAGTCATATGATAGGAGGAGAAAATGGCATAGAGAAATAAAAGAAAAGCCTGCTCCTTGTCATTTAAGGGATAGTAAAAAAAAAAAAAAAAAAAAAGTGGAAAAAACAGTAATAAAGATAAAGATGGTAGAGTGTCAGACTCCTGAGCCCAAATCTTGCTTCTTTAGCTGAAGCTGCAAGTGTGCTACAGATATTTAAGGCAACATTGAGAGAAGAAGGATTCTTGTCTGTCTCTCTCCCTGATGGCGCTCTGAGAAAAGCACATAGTGTGAAAGACATTCTTTCCAACGGGGAGCTGCTGCATTCCAGGGTGGGATGGCATGGCCAAGCATAGAGTATTCTCTAGCCTCAGTGCCCACATGGCAGGAATGCTGGTGGAAAACCTGTGGGCCACCTTGGTGAAAGTTCAACATGAATATGAGACAGGTTAGCCATCATCCCTGTGCCTTGATACAGACAAGAGAAGTTAGACCAAAGATGTAGAAGGTTCTCCAAGTTCTACAGGAGGTCCTTGTAGAATGCCCAGAGATGGGCCTGCATCGGTCATTTGTTTGTATCCTCCTTCCTGCCGGTACAAACCCAAGGATTAGCAGGGTGCCTGGAGAATCTCTCCTGGCCAGTGTACAAGATCCTCTAACCCTTCCATCTAGCCCATCTAACCCTTCCATCCTCTAGCCCAAACACCATCTAAGGAAGGGTCAAAGTAAGGAGAGAAAATGAGGAAGCTAATTTTTTTTTTTTTAAGCAGGTAAATCTAGAGAAATTAAATCATTGGCTCAGGCTGTGTTTGGACTAACTTTAGTATGTCTGTACTTTCTACTACTTAGTATGTGGAGGCTAGTGAAATAGATAAGAGCTGTTTTATAAAATAATGGCATTACATTTGCGTGGCACATCTGAATATACTGTGATACATTTGTGAGGCCACTGAAGTATTAACCACAAAGCCAGTTGCATAACATTTATTACTACTGCTAAATCATACCAAGTCTATAAATGTATGGTAGGCAATGGCACTCAGTTTTCAGAACCATTTCAAAATTTTTTGCTTTGGGGTAAGTTTGGAGAGAATAAAATCTCAATGTTGGCTAAAAAGAGAGAAATCTAGCTGGGTTTCAAAATAATTAAACTGGTCAACCAGCTCTAAGATATTAACAGCTGCTATTTTAATCACTAATGAGGTAGTCAGTTCCTATAATCCGGGAGATGGACCAAAAAACATGGGCTTGGTTTTCCTCTCATTTTAAATCAGTTCACTGGAGAAGGGCTATCCTCTATCTTAGTGCCGTCACTCTGCAAGCTGCTGATAACCTGTGGCAGACAGGGAACACTACTGTATCACCGTGACACATATACACAGAGGAGGAAGCACATTGAGTTTAATGGTTATTAACAAAAACAAACACGATGCAGACCTAAGAAATTATTTCTGGGCACTCTAATTTGCAGGACTCACCTGACTCCTAACAGATAAATACATAAATAGGAAGGGTAACTACCTTCTGGATATATTTGGAGTGTGCTCCTCAAACATTTTACAAACTCCTTTATGGTTTTTCAAAAGCCTCTGTGTTCCTGAAAGTAACATTCTGATCTAATGGATGTGACGTTGGTCTTGCAGTACAGTTCTCTGTCATTACTTTTTTATTCATTATTTTCACTTGATATAACTGCATGAATGGCACAGGAGACTTGGCAGGGCTCGAATAATAAAATATCCAGTTCACAAGAACTACGCAATGTAATGATGTCTAAATGTATCTCCTTTTAAAGTAACAGACCGTCCAGCAGAGATATTTTCGTCTGTTTCAGTTGTATTCAAGGCAAGTTTATTTTCCAGTGGGTTAAAAATCTCAAGGAAGAATAAGGGAACAATTATAAATTGTTGACTAAGTTAATAATAAAATAGTCAGTTGGAGAAATATGATTCTAATGATTACTAGCAATTTATCCTAGCGTTTTCAAGGCATATTTTCTTTAAATATTTTGTATGTACCTCTACTACAGCAAATAATATATTATATTGAAATTACTCATTACACAGCTGTTTCTATAGGTAAATGTAGGCATGTTTTGGACAGGGACAGCTTTTACACTCTTATGATGATGCTGTCTGGCATTCAATCAATGCTATTGAATGATAACAAATGATATTTTACTCTGTTAGAATGGAAAACAGGGATCCCTAGGTGGCGCAGCGGTTTGGCGCCTGCCTTCGGCCTAGGGCGCGATCCTGGAGACCCGGGATCGAATCCCACATCGGGCTCCCAGTGCATGGAGCCTGCTTCTCCCTCTGCCTGTGTCTCTGCCTCTCTCTCTCTCTCTCTCTCTCTCTGTGACTATCATAAATAAATAAAAAATTAAAAAAAAAAAAGAATGGAAAACAACGAAAGTGAATCAAATTGGAATACCACTGCATAATTTTAAGAGCTTATTCAGATAAAAAGTTTTGGGATAAATAGAATATAGTATTTCCTAGGCTTGAGCCTAGAATGGGATTAATGGAGAAGAGTACGGTTTATAAAACATGATTTAGAGGCCATTTTGATTTCCTCCCCATTTTTAAAATCAGATATCTCATAATAAAAACTGTAGTGAACATATCTACAGATCTTCCTCTGTACTCCCTTGCAGTTTCCTCCCTTATTTTGCCTCATCATTACAAAGCTAGAAGACTCCTGGAGAGGAAGACCTCTTACTCTACCTTCATCTAGGACTATTACTACATGCTCAAAAAAATAGTACAGAAATTTGAAGGGAAAAATCCAATCTCTCCCCACCCAATTCCCTGGATATTAGGAAGCTTTTTTTTTTTTTTTTTTTTTTAACCAGCTGAAATGAAACTAAGGTAATTGAAAAGCAAGAAACTTTGCAAAAGCTTATTACTATAGTGATGTAGAGACAGGCCCAATAATGAGTACTTTGTGTTTCTACAGGATGGTTGGTAGGGAGGCTGCCCCGGTTCCAGTCTTCCTGAGAAGTCAGATACAATTTTGCACTGGGGCCGCACTGGTTTTCTCTTTGGGGTCCCAAAGCTAGGGAACAGCGTAAGGAAAGGTAAGAGTGGAATCCGGCCTTTGTTTGAAGACTGAGAGAAGGAAGAAGGACAGAACAGGTAAGCGCCCAGTTGGATAAGAGAACTAAGGGAATGGAGAACAAGTGGGTTTCTATAGGAATTAATGCAAAATATGTTTCTAAAAGCATTTTTGTTTCATCACCTAAAGAGATCACACATTTTAGTATCATACTTAATCTATGTAAAAGCAGAAACATATTTTAAAAGTTATCCTTTCATGAGCCCATCTGTGGCTTATCAGAGGACTTGCCTGACCACAGAAGTAGACGCGGGATGATACTGAGGAACTACATCAAACTATTTTAATTTTATTCAACACTATTTTTCCCCAAATTGTGAAGATGCTGCAAAAATGAGCAAAATTTATGAAGTACTAATCTGTTATGTGAGACAGCCTAAATTTAGTTTTAAAAATTGAACTTCACTATTTTTCAATCACCTATATAAAGCCTAGGTACTTGAAAGAAAAAAGAATATACATTTAAAAAATCCTCTAGCCTCTGCCCTTCAGGAGTTGGTTTTCAACAATGTATTAGGTAAAGGCTTGGAACTTGAAAGGCAGAGATACAGCCCTCTAGGAGTGAGAGAGAGACAAAGAAAGCAACAATTATGATAAAATAGGATAAGCACTATGATAAAAGAAGCCCAAGGTATTGCAGCATCAAGGAAGAATGGCTTCCAATTCAGCTAAACTCCTTTTTTTTCTCAGCAATGTATCAAAATGCCAGTTACTACATCTTATATAAAAAGCTTCCTATTTTTGAGGATTTGAATGCAGAGGTTATTAATTCTCATTGAATGTCAGCAGCCCTTGAGGACATTTTGAAAATATAGCTATGTTCAGACTCTCAGGTGAGGCAGAAATCTAGAAATTTCTAGAAATTAATTGTTCTTGGGTGGAGACAGAGCATCAACACTTAAAGGAGAAAAAATAATCTGCCAACTGTTTTTGCTGTGCAGTTAAGGCTCAGAACCAGTTCCTTCTCCAGGTTTTCCTGATTATTATGCAAAATTTTAAAAGAGAATCATTGAGGGTTAGAGTTGCTTCCTATAAAATTTCATTTTAAGAGATGAACAGATTGAGGAGAGGGTCCTGAAACCAAAATTGGGGTCATGAGGTTAAACAAATTCAGGATAGGACATGTAACATTAACAGAGAAAGGCAACGTCATGCTGCAACTAAATTCATTCTCTGAAGACTTATTAGCAGGCAAAGAAAGTCAATGAGCAATGTAAAAAATGATTTAAGCCCTGCCACTGCCATTCTATCTGGGGGCACGCTCTGTCAAAGACTATTTAGTGCTTCGCCCTAGTGCCACAAACTTATCACCATCTGTTCCTTTTGTACGTTCCTCTCGTTCTGCTGAAAGGAAATGCTTCCCACTATATTATTAGGTTTCCTATTATACACATCCCATACTGTGGTTTGAATATCAGAGTTTTGCAAGTAAAAAGCAGCATATTTGCCCTCCAAATGTCCTCACAACTCCCAGGACTTGTTAATTTCCAGAGCATCACTGATTTTCAACTTCTGGGATTTCCCTGAAACATGTGGAAATGGGAGAAAAAGATTTTGCTGAAGCTCACAAGCATACCTACATTCTGACCCAGACTATTTTTGTTTCTTTACCTCTATCAGGACACCTGTTATGATTTTAAGAGAACTCTTATTAGAACATCTGTTTCAGTTGCTCTGCTCTCTGGAGAAAATACATTTATTAGAGAAGATATCTGTACTTGATTTTCTTTTTTTTTAAGATTTTTAATTTATTTATTCATAGAGACACAGAGAGAGAATGAGAGGCAGAGACACAGGCAGAGGGAGAAGCAGGCTCCATGCAGGGAGCCTGACGTGGGACTTGATCCAGGGTCTCCAGGATCACGCCCTGAACTGCAGGCAGCGCTAAACCGCTGCACCACCGGGGCTGCCCCTGTGCTTGATTTTCAAAGTTGAATTTTTTCTCCCACAAAATGTTGCAAGGAAATTTTTGAGTATATTGATGCAAATGGGGAAAATCCTGGCCTCATACTTATTTAGACATCATTCTGGTGGCACTCTAAAATTCAATTTCTCCTTAGAGAAGTAACACTAGGTCTGGGGAACCCACAGTGTGGGCACAACCTATTGCCAGCATTGCATTTTGTTTTGTCCTTGGATAAACTAGAATTTTTCATTAACCAAGCTTCCACATCTATAATTGGGAAATTTTTCCTTTTATTCCACTGAGATGATTTCGGTGTCTTCTTACCACAAAACTAGGCTAAATAATATTGGAATGGCCCCTTCCCTAACTCAGTGCTATGCTTTACAAGCATACAAGACTGATTGCTCACATGCCAATATGATGATGAGTACTCATAAACAGAGAAAAAAATGATAAAATGTATTCACTAACATTTCTGTTGCTTAAGGTTTATGATAGATAATAAATCTCTGAATAGAATTATGTGAGATAGAGAAAACACTTGACTGCTTCATTTATGCAGGGTTTTTATATACTCATTTTCAAAGGACAATGTGAAAAGTGAAGTGTCTAATAAGGTTACAGGGGCAGATTTTTTGTTGTTGTTGTTCACTAGGAAACATCTTGTTTGACTTCTCTTAACATTTTTCGGTAGATTACTATGGGGATTCTAAATTAATTTTGCTAATTAAGAATGCTCTTGAATGAAGTAACCTTCACCCGCTGCTTGATATTTCTCTCAAAACATTTCAGGACCTGTAGGAAATTCATTTCAATGTGTCTAATCCCGGAAGCCATATTTCAAATGAAAAAACATCCTTACGTTACATACAAATCAGAAATATGATTGAACTAAAAGAGGTACAGGTGAGTCAAGAAAAGAAATATATTCATTATTAAAGGCATCACAAAGCATAGATTAAGTGATCAATTAATGCATATGGATTGATTAATTGAAAGCAATGCCTCATTGTTCCACCAATCTTAAACTTTAGCATATTATTCCATCACTTTATACAGATGTTGATGATCAGAATAACAATAAAGGTGTTTGTTTTAGTTGATTGATATACCATTATTAATCTAGTGTTATCTTTCCATTTTATAAATGAGATTCCTGACACACAAAGAAGGGACTTTTTTCAATGTAACTGAGATCCTGTTGGTATCAGTATTAGAATTTCAGTCCTTTGGTTGCAATTTTATTGTCTCCCTATCATACAGGACCTTCTATGTACCAAGCATTTACTAAATACTGTGGTGGGGTAAGTAAGGTGCAGAAGGTGGTGAAAGTATATCATAAAAAGACAAAGGAAGAGATTTCATGATTTGTCCCTTGAGGTTATTAAGATTTCATATTCACTGGTAGCAAAGAGCCATCAGTTTCACAAGCTGTTTGTATGACCAAGTGGTTGCCTGTTCAAGAAGAGAGTACTGGGCAGCCCAGGTGGCTCAGCGGTTTAGCGCTGCCTTTGGCCCAGGCCTGATCCTGGAGACCTGGGATCAAGTCCCACATCTGGCTCCCTGCATGGAGCCTGCTTCTCCTTCTGCCTGTGTCTCTTCCTCTCTCTCTCTCTGTCTCTCGTGAATAAATAAATAAAATCTTTTTTTTTTTTTTTTTTTTTTTTTTAAAAAGAGAGTACTTAGTATATGTGGAGAGGAAGAGGAAAGGGGAGAGCAGACACTGACATGGTGTAAATCCCCACATACTTTAAGCCTGATGCTTCTGGGGACCAGGGATAATGATAGGAAAATCAAAAGTACGATTAGTTTGTTGTTGTTGCTCTCACCAGTAATTCCTCCTTATAAACTGTATGATTTAAGGATGGGTACCATTCATTATACAAGGACAGTAAGAGAATTTTTATTTATGGGGTTTAGGAATTTAGAGACAATTATATATAGTTGAAGGGGTAACTGAAAAACAAAGAGATACACAGATGTATTTCAAATATACCCTAGAAATTAAAAATGTGAACTCCTATTATTAAAATATTTGGGAAACCATTAGAGTCAAGTTATAATGATGATAATAATAATTAATTATTCCACTGGTTCACCCACCTTTGTTCTTTGCACATGGGAGATATAGATATAGATAATCTGCAATGAATGAGTTAATTGAGTAAACCTATAGGTTATAGATTATCTACGTAAAACTTCATTAAGAGATGATTTGGAGATAGGCATTGTTGGTTTCATAAAAATGTATTTCAAAAGGCTTTCCACAATATGTGCCATGATATTCTCATACACAAGATAGGGATGTGTGAGCAGAATGCTAATCTGGCTAAGCAGAGGCAAAGCTGGTTGAACTACTGTATAAAGAGTGTGAGATTAGTGGATCAGTTTCACCCTGGCAAGAAGACCTCTGTTGGTGTGCCAAAGAGCTCTGTACTCAGCCATGTCTTGCTGAACATTATTATGAATGACTTGTATGAAGATGTAAAGAAAATCCTGTCATATTTGCAGATATTATAGAGCTAAAATCTATAAAACAGCATTAGAGTCCTAAAGTAAATGGACAGGCTGGAATAAGGGGCTGAAACTAATAGGACTGGATTGGTGTTCCGGGAAAGTCCCTGTCTAGACTCAAGACAAAATTATAGAGTCAGCCTTTCACCATCTAATCCTGATGTAAAAGGAATAAAGTCAATAATAACAGTGACAATTTTTATTTTAGGCCTTCTAAGTGTTTCTCTGGTACATTTGATGCTTAAAATGGGGCTATGAAATAGTTATTATCATTCCCATTTTATAGATGAGAAAAATGAAAGCAAAGAAGTAAAGCTGCTTTCCGTGAGTCATAGAACTGGAAAGCAGAGAGGAGGTCAGGATGGAGAGCACAAGCCATCTAACTCAAGATACACTGTAAATTTACACAGAAATTCTGCCCTTAGGTTTCAAAAACCAAATACAGAAGCACAGGTTGCTAGAGGAGACATTGTTTAAAGGTCCCTAAGTGAAAGATTTCTGTGACAGGGTTCAACATGAGGTATCAGTGTTGCCAGAATGGTTAATGGTACCTCTAGCGGCATTTGTGGAGAAATTTATCTAGATCAAGAGAAATAACATTCTTGTTCTTCCATATGGTGTCATCCTGCTTCAAATTCATTCATCATCTAATTTTATGCTCTTCACACTTCCTGCATTTACATTGACACTGATAAAGGTACTCAACTCATTAATGAAGAGACAATAACGTAAAACAAAATACGGCACAACTTGAGCTCAATACACAAAATTTGAGAAAATTCGAGCAGTTATTCAATTAATCGAGTTGATGAAAATCGTAATCTAGATAAAGTGAAATTGAAGCTTGTGAACTGGTCCATTCATTTCTTTTTCAATCATATTAACATACAAGTACCACACTGTCATTTGGATCAACTGGATAATCTGGGATGACCTTCATGTTTCCCTAACAACCTGACCTTCTTTCCACATTCACTTCATTTGATCATATATAGTCCCTGTTTTTTTTTTTTTTTCTTTTTAGTTGAATGCTACTGGCTCAATTATTCAATTAAGGGGAACTGAACCTACATTTAGTTGGCTTCCAAATACTCTAGTTTTACTAGAGTAACAATTTTATCAGTTTTAGATTTGAATTTTAAATTCAGACTAGATTTTTAGATTCTCTGCAATCTACTTTTTAAAGATATTTTTTAAATGCTCAAATTGCCCTTGCAGACTTTTCATACAAAATTACGAGGTACATAGCTCATATTTTATGACATCAAACTTAAAATATGTATGCTTTCTCTAATATTCTGAAGATTGAGGGAAACTTCAATTCTGTAAACAAAATAATTTTAGAAGCTAATTTAAAAAAGATTCTGGAAGAAGAGTAAAATTGAAGGCTCAACCCTTTCAACAAGAAAGTTGTACTATAGTCTATTTTGCCACTCTTATATATCTTTATTTTTGTAAACTAATGACAAATTATTTATACAATAGGAAAAGAAAACTTAAATACAGTGTTAGATTACTCATAGTATGCACAGAAGCTTCCTCTCTTGAATCATGTCTCAAGTTGTTTACCTTCAGTCTTTGTTCCCTCCTGATAAGCCAACAGTCATGTTCAGTACACATCTTGCAGATATTGGAACTAGTTATTTTTGAGGCCCATTCATTTATATAATGAACTTCAGAAACTATACATTAAGCAGAAAAATTAAGTACAATAGTCTATTTTTAATCATGAAGACAATACTAATTATAATTCTCCAGATAAACATACATAATTATAGTAATTACAATTCAACAATAACTCACTGGTACTTACTATTATAAACTCATAAACTATTATTCAGTACCCTATAAAATTCAAAATCTAATTGAAAGTGCTAGTTTAGCATAATTCCCACAAGCCATCATTCTTTAATATTCTGGAATGAATGAGGTTTTGGTTGAGCTATTAATTGATACTGACAAGCAATAACCACTGGAATGAAACTGCAATTATGAGTGGCAATTAATCACATTTGCTGTCATCTCTGGTGTCAAACAAAATTCAATAATATTCTAAATAGTTTTCAAAAGTTTATACCTTTTATGTTTCAATTTACTTAATGGAAACCAAAAGCAGTTTCTTGGGATAATCAAGTGATACCCAAATTGTATTTATGTAAAATATGAATATTACATTTTCTTAGTTTAAGAAGCTTTTGTTCTCCTTCTGAAATTATTTTCAGCATTAATCTGTGTTTTTGCACGCTAGGAAAATCTCCTTATGCTCCAACCCCTACCTGCATTATCCCAGCACATCTTTTTGACTCATAGATCACCTTTGGACATGGCCAAAATTGCACGTGTAGTGAAACTCCTGGGAGCAGGAACTTTAGTAGGCATCATTAAGAACTTGAGATCATTTGAGAGGGATCTTTTAGAAGCTTCAATTGATCAATGTCTCTTTGAATTGGGGAAAGGAGGTAGAAGGATTTAATTTCCTTTCCTTCATTTTTTTTTTTCTAATTAACACGGCAACTAGCAATGTTCTTTCTCTGACCTATAGCATTCATACACGGCATCATTTACCCCAACCTGTTCTGTTCAAAAGTCACTGGAGGGCTCCTTAGGCACTAATGCTGTGACCTTGGGATTGAAATATAGCAACGTATTTGTTCTAAACCAAGCAAGATCACCTATTAGATGACCACTTCAAGGACAATATTAGCAACAAAAGAGCCAATCCCAGATAAATGAAGCACTTTAGGCAAAGTGGAGGTTGTGACCTCAACAGGCAATATCTACCAGATATTTAAGCAGATACACAGGCTTACTTCAATATTCATGAATCCCAATTCTTGTTTGCTCAGTGAGACATGTCTACAAGGAAAAAGTCTTGTTTCGTTTTACATGCTTACAGTTTGTGGCAAGTTTAATGTACTGAGATAGTTAATCCTCAATAAACTAAGAAAAGAAATAAAGCATCTGTTCACTCTAAGCTCCAAATTTGAAAAATGTTTTCTGGAAGGGTCTTCCATAAAGCTGAAAATGCCAACAACTTAAAAATAAAAAAGGATTTATGTGCTATAATTAAAAACTTGAATAGACAGAGCAAAGTTACTTATTTAGAAATATTTCTAAATGCATAGCATTTATATATGTTTCAGGGAATGTTAGTAAAGTGAAGGGACTTACTAGCAAGCAGACAGAGAAGAAAAGAACATTATACTAATTGCTGACACTAATAATGTAAATAGAATGACTTTCACTTTAATTATTCTGTTTTTTCCCTTTACTTCTGTTTCTGCTAATTGCATTTATGCTCATTATTGACTTACAATAACATAAAGAAGTAATGGTCAAGACTTAGATTTCATGCTGTTTGAAAGCTGCCTCAATATAACATGACCTTTTCTTCCTTGGTATTTACGGTTCTGACACAGCTATGTTCTGGCATCTTTTTGTTTGTTTCTTTCAAAAGTTATTTAAGTTCTACTCTGATTTTGGATTCGTTTCTTTCTCTTCCTTTTTCCTGCTGTTTTCATAATAGTAATTTTATAAAATTTCAAGTGTACAGAAAATTTCAAACTACTCAGTTAGCAGTTCAATTATTTTCAGTTGTCTAACATATGTCTTGACTAACTCATCTTGGTAGGTTTTCTACAAAAAACCTTGTTTAAGTTCAGATGTGCAGCAAGAATAGTACTGAAATTCTTATTGTTAATTAGAATCGCAATTTGCTCTTGATCCTTGAAAAGTTAGGGTTAAAAAAAAATCTTGTTCCATAGCTTGGAACTTTGGTATCTGAACTGAAGCCTAATCTAAGTACATGATCAAGGCCCATATGCTTCCAGAAGAAACTTTGCAGCACATCTTTGTGTTAGGTGCTCTGGTTAAGATCCAAGTAAGATTTCTCTTCTTTCCCAGTTAAGCACCAATTATGTCTTTGTCTGACAGTTGCCCTTCAGTCAGAAACACAGAATTTTCACAACAGAATCTTCTATTTGCCCTCTCCAGGCCTATTAAATGCCTGCCAGCAAAAAGTGTTATTTAATAAATAGTGTTAAGGGAAATCCCGTTCCTATGTGATCTGAATTCCAGGCTTGTGTCAAGTTATATGACTGGAAAGGTGCACATCTGAATGATATGTGATTCTCCCACTATAGAATCACTGATACAGAATTATACTTTCATGTTACTGCAGAGCAATTACAAAGCAGATACAAGAAATATTATGCCAAGAATTCTTCTGTGCTTTCTGTTGAAGCTCCTATCTGCTATGTTGTTTAATGTCTCCTATAAAAGTCTCTTTTCCTCCTATGGTGAATTTCTTTTACACTGTGATACCTAGGAGAAATGAATCTCTTGAAGAAATAGAATGCTTCCTTTCACCGGAATGAGAATTATGTAACTTAACATTTTCTAAAATAGTTTTAAAAGAAAATTATTGTGGAGGATGTTATTATGTATGAAAAGTGAAAAAGTCTATGCCTGTGAATCTAAATTTGTTTAACAATTGAACCAAGATTCAAAAATTGAGGAGGTTTCTTTTTTAACTGTAGGATGTCCTCAAGACTTTGATTTGCTAATATGTACTCTGAGTCTCTAACAGGGAGATTTAACAGCCACATATCCCAGCTCACTGAAACATATAACCCTTGTTTTCAGAGCACGATTAAAATCTTTCCACATAATTAAAGAACTAAAGAAAAATCTAAATGAATGCCATTTAGATTTGAATGCCAGGATCACACTTTCTTGCATTCCTTTTGACCTAACTGCTAAGAAGCAGAAAGTTAAATACACTACTCAATCACAATATCCAAAAGACCTCTTTAGTTAATATAATTCCTCCATCACATTAAAAATTATAACGCTCTTATCATTATCCACTACAAAATCTTAGAAGCAATAAAGTATAAATGCATGAAACTTTAACATTTATAGCATTATTGAAAACACTGTGAAAAACATGCATAGGGACAGTGGTTTTCAAAAATCAGTTTACTCATCATCACTGTTACTATCATTTCGCTTTATTTAAAATATGAAACTTCAAGAATGATCCCTTTGTTCAAGTGATAGGGGGAGCTTCATACATCCTTGAGATGGCCTTGGATTATTAAAACCAAATAAAAATTCCATGCATAATAAAAGAGAACTCCTATATTTAAATCAAAGGGTTACATTCTTTGAACATTATTTAAAAAAATAATCAGGTATTATTGTCTATAGTCTTGCAGATTAATTCTAATTCTTATTTTTTTAAGTTGTAAAATACGGTTTCCTAATCATCAAAGCCACTATCCTAATATCAATTTAATATTAGCCACACTCTTCAGTTTTAAAAAAAAAATCAGATTTTATTCAAGGAAGGGGACACCATTCCCCTTTAATTCAGGCTCTTTACAAGTACTATTTCAAATCTGTGTCCACATAAATCACCAAAGAGCTTGTTAAAAATGTAGATTCTATGGGTCATTTCCCAGAGACTCTGATCCAGAGTCCTGGAATCTTCATAGTTAACAAGTACCCCCAAGTGAGATGGTGGTTTATATTTTAAAAATTGCTTTTGAAGAGATTGTTGCCATGAGAGAGAAATTTTAGTTGTACTTAATTTCCTTCCCATTCCAAAAGGGCCTAGACACTAGTGTTACTTGGGAAAGGACTTAAAGTTCACTCAGTACTTCAGCATAGGAATGCCCACCCTTCCTTCTAACTGCCATTCCGTCCACACATAAGCAGTGCATTTTGTTCAGCCTGGACATGTGAGTTCTGGACCCAGCAATGTTGTTAACTAGTCATGTGGCCCAACCAGCAAATCTCATAACTTTACTTCATGTCATTCAAATAGAAGACTGGATTACATCATTCCAAAAATCACAATCAGTTTCAAAGTTCTGGCAATCAGTAAACTTAGATTTTTCTTTTTTCTTTTCTTTCTATGTTATTTTTTCTAATCTGTAGGTTTTCAAAATGAGCTTTAAGGGTAGGTTTTATTACTGTTGTTTTGTTTTTGTTTTTGTTTTTTTCTGATAACCTGACTTGTCTTTTTCAGAATACCACACATTGTCTCCATTTTCTTTCAGAGATAAGACATAAAAAAACATAAAAAATTTGAGAGCATTGTGACTTCATCTGGAGCTCAGTATTACTCCTCTTGACCTCACTTGGTAAGTCCACTGGGCCAGACTAAAAGGTTTACAGTTCGAAGCAACAAATATAGCAATAACAACAAAGAATGTGATTGAAGGTATTGAGAGTTTCCCCCCTTTTTTCTTGAACTGGCAAAGTAACTGAATGTAGGTACTGCTTTATAGTTTGCAAAAGATGTAGACTGAATATACAACTACTGTGAAAGTGACACCGCAAATAAGGTTGATTCTTCCTTTTTTAGGGTGAAATTTTAACACATGCTCTACTTGGCCTACAGTCAAGCCAGTGATCTCTGTTTATGTGGAACAGAAAAGTCCATAATGATCCTTTGTTTTAGGTGAGTTAAATAAAACAACACTTTGTCTTCTATACCATCTTTGAAGAAAAAACAACAAGCATCTGTCACCTGTGGGATGAAGTGTTGCCCACAATCACCTTGATAATCAGTGTGGGGCTATGGCTAGAGCACAGGCTTCTCTGCTCCTGTGTTCTGTCCTCTAAACAAACAAAACAACAAAACAAAACAAAACACCCCAACAAACAAACAAAACAGGTGCCGCCCTGTGTCCTGACAAGTAATGGTTTGTTCTTGATATCCAAGATAAAATGTTTCTCTGTTTTACTAAAACTTTTAGACCTAAACAATTTAGGTATTAAATAATACATATAAAATCTAACATTTCAAGCAGGTATAATAACTTCCATTCTGTAGCCACATATTTTATTACTTTGCATTAAGATGACATGGTTTTAGGTGAGAAGGTAAAAATATCTGTAACTTCTTACTAGAAAAGGTGAAATTCTTGGCAACAAAGAATACTTGTTGATCAATATTTGTAATTCATAAAAGTATACAATATAAGGTGTTTAAAATGTCTTCAATCTGTCTCCAAACTCACTTCATAATTGACTTTGGTATACAAATAAAATTAGAAAAAAGGGAGAAAAAAGTCGTGTGTGTTATATAGAGAGCTAGCTTATATCACCACCGATTCTGGAAGTAGATATATAGCATTATTCTACAATTAGAGTTATCTGCAATTTTTAGCCAAATGGCTCATTTTAAGGGATGAGCTCTAGAATATGCAGAACTGAACCTTGGCCTAATCCAAGAGCATATTTCCTCATTTCTCCCTAAGCGTCACCTGTAAAAGTGGCACACTATTACCTACAGAAACCTTATACCCAGTAAGGAGTAAATCAGTTTTGCCACAAGAGAACAATTATTCCTAAATGGCAGCCTGAAGAGAAGCATACCTATAATAACCATTCCTCACTGAAATTGCAGTATAGGAAAATGTCCCAAGTACGGGCATCATGGATTAGTGAAGATGAGGATGGCCAGTCTATTTACTGTTTCTGCAATGCTTTCATGATTATTCCCTCACTGTCTTACCTCTAGACTTTAAGAAAGCAGTGAGATTTTTGAGTTTAAATATTTTGATCACAATAAAACCATTTTTATTAAAATAAAAGTTTTAAAGACTGGAATTTATGAAAGATTCTAAAAAGACTTCGTTATGCTACTGTAATCTCCCCGTGGCATCCTTATATTACATTTTTAATATTTCCACTCGCATGCTTGACAATAATTGTTTCTAAAAAATTGTACTCCCCACAATTGTGCATTATAGATAGAAAAATTTAGAAGTAGAGCTTTTTCACATTAAAGAACTTTAAGTGCTTTATTCAGTTCTTATAAGAATGGTTAGCTTCTTCTATTCCACTGCCTCATTTGTGCTAAATTCTAAGCATTGTGATTAAACCATATTCTTTTTATCTAACCTCTGAGTAGGTGAGTCTTCCATAATTATTATTTAAAATATATTCTAGATTATGTTATTGAGCGCTTCCACATAGAGAGATTTTTCTTTTCATTACTTTTCCCTCAGATTACCAATGAAAATGTAAAAGCTGTATTATATTATGTTATGAAAAATGGTGATTTACAAATAATTGGTATTTGGCCTTGGTCCCTTCCACACTGTCCCTGGGAACCATGGAATAATCCTTGGCGATTCCATCCTGTTGAATTAGTTCATATTTGACTGATGTCAATAGCTAGAGAATGGCTCAACATGCATTCAAAGAGTCTGGTATTTCATTATCGTCACGGAGTCATTGTGCATGGTGGTATAATCAAAATCCATTCAGACTCAGATGATTATTCAATACACTTTCGAAGGATTCCTTTCTCCTTTCATCCTTTGTACATTTCCCAAGGAAATAGGATATATCAACACAGCATATGGTAAATGGAATCAGTCATAGCACCACATTGTATCTTCTATCATATGCTATTTCACAATATGACATGCTCAAGTTCTTTTCTGATGAACACTGTAACTCCTAATATAGATTTGGCAATAGCTCTTGCTTCTTCCCCTTTCATAGTCATCCCTGTCATTGCTATTAGCCTATTTTTATGTCTGAATAAAAGCCTGTGTTTCTTACTGAAATGCAGCTTTTTTATAACAGTGTATAAAAGTAAAATGTAAGCAAAAAGATGAAATAGCTCCAGATGTGGTAATTCAGTGACAAGTAGTTGAGCTATACACTGGTAAGAAAAAAAAATGCCCATAAAAGATTGGATTTTACTTTATCCTAGAAACACATAGTGGAAACAACGGGGACTTTGCAGTTCTTTCATGCCTTATGACTCACTGTGTGACCTGGGGGGATGTTAGTTCTGAAATTAGAAAGGTAAGAACACTCATTCCATGACACTGCAGTGAAATTTATGTAAGATCATGTGTGTAAAGTTCCCAAAGCACAGTGCCATGGCACAAAATGTAAGTGCGCTGCACTCAATAGCTTTCTTGTTCTTATGCCTTCTACACTTCTTAATGCTTCCTGAAGATTTCCCAGATAGATTGGATATAAAATGTGAATTTGAAAACTGAAGCCTACACATGTCTTTCATGTACTGTCATGGCATAGTTCAGTTAGTTGAAAGATAAGCCTGTCATACAAATAATCACTCAGCATGTTATGTTATTATCATGTCACCTATTTTAAGGTAGAAGATTCAGAAGATAGGCCTATGCTTCTTACCCTATGTTTCCTTGCCCTATACCATGCGTGTAATTATTTAATAAAAGTTATATGATGAGTTGCATATTTTGTGTGGTGACCAAATGACAGGACACGTAAAGAAATATTATTAAAGAACACAAGAAATTAGCTCAGGGTATTAAAGGTACAAAATACCTTTCAAGTAAGTCAAAAGAAAATTTGATTCTCAGTATAGTTTTACATTTTGATGAGGAGAAAATAGAGGATAGATCTAAAGTAATCATCAAGCAAATAAATAAAATGTCTTCTATGAAAGATTTGCTGTGAGCTTCATGGATTAGCAATGAGAATCAAGTGTGAAATCTAACTTTCTAAAATATTACATATTCTCATTTCATACACTCATTTTCTTCACATCAGCCTTATAATCTAAGGGGAGAGAAAAGGACAAAACTAAAGGTATGTATGTCAAGGGGGCAGACCATAGGAATATTATTTGCATTATATTGGTTCCTGAAAGTACTGGTTTTACAATTCTTAGTGTTATCTTGATCTGTTATCTAATCATTTAACCCTTGGTTCATCCAGCCACTATGTCCTGAGCACACCTTCAGTGAGCTGACACCAGGCCAGGTGCTTCTCTGTTTAAGGATATTGTCTTTCTTCTCAATCACTCTTACAGGTTTATTATGAACAGGGTGGCATGTTCCAATTATTTAACAACTTGTACCAAGTAGGAAATAACTATTTAGAAAGGATATTTCTTAAGCATTTACTACATATTAGGAATGATACTAAATGTCTATATACATTAGCGTCATGTATTCCCTTAACCAGCACAATGTAAGTACTACTCTTACTCCCATTTCAAACCGGAGAACACTGAGATTCAGAGACATCACTTGCTCAAAGTCATATATTTGCAGGTAGAAGGGCCAGAACTAGAATGTAGGCCAGTGACATAGATCCCACAGAAGAAAATCTGTACTCTGGTGAGTCATGGTACAGCTTTTGCCTCATGGATGCCCTTATTTTTTGACATTTTTCCTGCACAGTTGTTGACTAAATGTACCATATAATTATGCCTCTCATATCTGTCCTTTTACCTTCTTTTCAATCACTAGGAAAAGTGATTGCAAAATTTGTTTTCTGAATTTCAGAAAATTACATCAGCTTAAATGTTCAGAAAAAATGCCTTGATGATTAAGAACTTCATATCCATAGTTATAGTTCCAAAATTATAAGTTTAAATTGGGCCTGAGGAAAAGATCTGCCAGGGAATTAGAGCAATTTAGGGCCAAGAAAGATGGAAGTCCTTATCATTTTATAGATGAGGATGGAAAGCCCAGAGGATTCTTAATTGTTCCCAGAGCCCAGTGTTAGCAGAGCCAAGAGAGGAATGTAAACATAGGACTCTACATGTTTTCTTGGAGGTACAGAAATAAAAGCAAAAATGACCAGTAGTCAAGGGTTCCCTAAATCCAAGTTCTGCCACTAAATGGCTATGCTGTCTTTGGGTAGTCATTCATACTTTTTGGGTCTCAGTTTCCTAGGGTGAAAGAGCATCTTCTTATTTTTGCAATTTTAGTTTGTTTCAAACTGTAACATTTTATTATCCTGAGTTTCATTACATCATGATCAATTTGGTTATGTCAGACAGACATTATTACTATTCATTCGTGTTTCAGCCTACCACCATTCTACTTCCAAATGCAAATACTGCCCTCATTTGCTCTTTTGAGACAAAAAGATTTTATGCTAAGATTTAAGTTTTGTTTTGGATTTGGTTGTCCTTGAAGCCTTAAAAAATATCGACTAGAGTAGCTTAAGAATTCTTTTCTGTATAAGGATTAAATATCTTAATAATGATGATACAATAAATATTTGATGATATATTTTGGTCACATAATGAGGGATAAAATAATACAATCCTGAAGATGTTTAACAACACATTCAAGTACTGAAGCCCTGATTAAGACTGCTTTTAAATAACAAGGAATCTAGATAAAGGTGACCAGTGGAGAAATTCAAGGACTTAAAGCACATTTTAAAAACAGCAAAATGTGATATACCATATAACTAAAAAAGAAACTATCTTGCCTGGAAATCCAGGCCATTTTAATACTCTTTGTCATTTTAACTGGCTTTCTCCTAAAAAAATTATTTCAGGAAGGGCTCATTAGTGTCCTTATAGAAGACCAAAGCCAACTAGAATAAGGGGACCTGGAAACACATTCCAAACTTTACTAAAATGTAACTTTAATATAGAAGAATTTTATTTTACAGTTGGACTATTTATAATATTGGTTCCAGAGGGCAGCCCCCATGGCGCAGCGATTTAGCGTGCTTGCAGCCTGGGGTGTGATCCTGGAGACCCAGGATCGAGTCCCGTGTCAGGATCCCTGCATGGAGTCTGCTTCTTCCTCTGCCTGTGTCTCTGCCTCTCTCTCTCTCTGTCTGTCTCTACGAATAAATAAATAAAATCTTTAAAAAAATAAATAATATTGGTCCCATGGATGAAAGAGTATTAATAATAGTAATAACAACATACACTTAAATTGTGTATATTGTGTGACAAATACTGTTCTAATATATATATGTATATATATATGCATACACATTAAATTTCATGTTGTACATTTATTTTACTGTTTATCTGCTTTATAGTAGTCCTACTGAGTAGTTTACAAGTTTTAAAAAGATATTTTACTTTTATATTCTAAATAAGTAGTTTTATTTAATTTCATTAAAACTGATAAATGTAAGGTTGTACATTTCTGGGTTTCTTAATGTTTATATGAAAATATCTTTGCCTAAACGGTTGTGCTTGCTATGTACCATAGAATCTGGAAATGTCAGAACTAAAAAGGAAATTGGTAATCATGTATTTGAGGAGTCACCAGTACACATGAAACGAGCATTTTACAACTGAGATAATGCAGGGTCAAAGATGTGAAAGACTTCCAAGGTCATCCAATTAGCTAGGGGTAAAGTCAGATCTAGTTCTTTTTGCTTCCAGCACTAAGAACTTTCTACTACAAGCAAAATCCATGTAGCTACAAACTTAGTAGTAACTAGCAATAAAGATAAAGTTCTAAAAAAAAAAAAAGAGCCTTTTTACTACAAGTTTTAAAACCCTAGGACATGATAGAAATGTTCCATAGTCTATTTAAAATACTGGGAAAAGAAGCACTTTCAAATAAAATAGTAAAGTTTTAATATAAGGACACAGCTTAGGGGGTTGAGAACCCCTCTCCAGTGTCCCTTCCAGTATATCCTCAAACCTGCACATAGGGGAGGCACAGAATTACTTCTCATATATCCAAGTCATGATACGTATCTCATATATCTGTCCAAGTCACCCCTGATCTTAGTAGGGCCACTGTTAGCTCATATGGTGCTTTGAGTAAATTTAGGAAAAATTTCTTCCTCTGGATGGTTAAATTAGAAAAAGATACCTCATATGGGTGATCTGTAGCCCCTCAGGCACAAGATGGCTTTGTGCCAAGAAAAATGTATCCTCTTCCAGGAGTGTGCAGGTGTCCCCAGAGCACACTGCTTAGAGAGTCAACCAATGGCTCTTCATCTCTCCCTGCTTTTATGGGATACAATACACAAACTACACAACTCTGTGTAGTGGTCTTGCTCTTGGACCTGCTGTCTGTCTCATGAATTCCCTTGGAGATTAAAATGAAATGTTGTGGTTGTAGAGCCCTCCACTGAATGCCTCTTATCACTTTGTCTTCTAAGTCTGAGAATGTGTTCCTCTACTTCTTGTTTAAAGGCAACATCTCCACCAATGCCTTCTATCTCATCTCCTTCTAACTCAATCAAACGACATTATTTTTTGGCTTATCTGTTTTCACCTTTTTCTGTATCCTGACTCCTTTACCATTTATAATTATTCTAGGTAGCTGATCACTAAAACTCTCCTTTTCCTCCTGGGCACACACATAGACCACATTTCCCAGCCTTGCTTAAGGCCAGGTATGCTTTATGACTAAGATCTGGCAAATGGGCAGGTGGATGAAAACAAAGAAGCTGCATGTGGGCCTAGCCTACAACACTTCTCATACAATCGATCATGTTCTCCATTGTTTGTCAAGTAAAGACGATTTCAGTAGTTCTGTGGGTTTTGGGAGATAGCATGGTCATTACACCAAAGAAACTTGGTCCCTAAATAACTGCAGTATGGACCACTCATGCCAACCCTCACCAGACTGTAACGGAAGTGAATACATTTTGGGGGGTTAAGTCACCGAGATTCGGCAGTTGTTTTTCATGGTAGGCCACTGAATTCCACTATAAAATGTACCACTTTCCATTTGTCAGGCTCTACTGAAGAATCAGACCATCACTACAGGCAGCTATCCTTTACGTGGTATAGGAAATTCAATGATACCATGCCTTCTCACTCTACTTTCAAAGACTTCAAGCCTTTAGGATAATGAAAAGTAACTTCAGCTTACCCAAACATGTGAGAACATCAGTAATTCCCACCCTTTCATGCTGATATTGTAAAACTAACTCAGCCTTTTGGGTTTGACATACCTTCTCCATGATTGAAAAAGGACACAGGGAATTTGGTTATTCTTAGTCATACTACTACAGGGTATTCTTGAAAGAAAAGTAAGTTTCCAGAGACCTCCTGCATTTTAGATCACAAAATCCAGTATGTACGCTTTAAACTCTATAAATTTCCCTCCAAGTACTCAGGCTCTCATTTAAATGATAATAAATGTCGTTAATCATTTTTTTGAAAATGTATGCATCATACAAAATTACCTCATTATCTGAGATGAACTTGCATATTCCTTTTGTTTTCTCCCACTCCCTTAGTGGATAGTAATGCAAAGAGATGACAAGGATGTTTACTTTTGAGATTAGAACCACCTGTTAAAATTAATTTCAAGTTGGTGGTAGGATTAGTAGGCTCAAAGCAAAGTAGAAAATGGAAGGAAATATTACTATTGATCATCAAAGACTAGAGTAGAAAATTAAGACCTGAAACCTTAAAAAAAATATTATGGTGAATATATCAAATTGCAAGGTAGGTCTAGCACAGTTGTTCACCAGAGTGAAGAATAAGAGCATAGAGTATTTTTGAAGTACTTTTTCCTTGGAATTACTTCTGTTTTAGAAAAACTTAACATAAACACTAAAAGGAAAAATGAAATTATGGGCTTTTAACAATATTTTTGAGGCTAAAATCAGGTTAAGAGAAGGAGGCAAATTTCCTAAGCTTTTTACATCATACAGATTCATATTCTCTGACTGTGTAAAATACTTGCTGTTTGATGCTTAGGTCAACTACAAGGTCCAGGAAAACATTTGGTCCCACAGACCACATGGTGCTGAGAAACAGAACCCCAGTGACAAAATGGCATCACGGGCAAGGAGAGAAGCTGGTTTCTGCCTTTCAGTGACAACCCCACACTAGGGGAGTGAAGTATGCTTGTTATGTATAGTTAAGTCACTTTTGCCACCATCCCAGGGATATAGTTGAGAGTACAACATAGCAAGGGAAAGGGTAATTATTTGCTAATTTGAAGGAATTATCTATTAGTGATTTTAGTGGCTAGCTGCTAACTGGCAGGGACACCACTTAAGTATGGTACTGCATTTTGGGCAGCAGGAAAACTGGTATGGACACCATTTAAGAGAAGAGCATAAAGTGATTTGTTAATTCAAGGCAGCAACATGCAGTGGAGAGTCTATGTTCTGAAGGCCGTGGTTGGTTCTAGTTCAATCTCTTTTAAGATGAGCATTCTAGGAAGGTTATTATGCTGGTTATGAACTCCTTTGATTCTGTTTCTTGTTTTGGAAAATAGGATACTAATACCTCCCTCACAACTTGGTGAGCTACACACACACACACACACACACACTGCTGGTTTTAACTATTATAAATAACTACATTGATAACAAACATCAATAATTCATTTAACATAGCTCTCTAAGTATTTACTGAGAGGCTTGTACATTTTCAGTACTGAGTTGGAAACTATAAGTGATTCTAAGAAGTGGTTGGACCTTAGTCTCAAGAAGATTACAACTGTTTGGGGAGTCAAGATATACTGATGAAGCAATAAATATTAATACACAATCATATGTTATTAAAAGGGAATGTGTTTTTTAGGTGATGAATAATAGAAAATGAGAGGTAGGCCTTGAACTTGGTGAAATATATTCCTGAACAGGAGAATATTAGTTATTAAATAGTTTAATAGTATAGTTTAATACTTATAGTTTATAGTTATTGAATATTAAATATTAGTTAAGAAGCAAAAGACAAAAAAAAAAAAGCATCCATTCAAGTTAAGTCCTTTGAGATTTACCTTAATTCTAGGAATTTAGTTGGATAGGTTTTGCTGCATATGACAGAAAACCAAAATTAGAGTGATTTAATTTCTGATTTAAGACAAAAAAAAATCTCCCTGTCTCTCTCTCCCCCACTTCCTCATCCCTTCCCCACACATCTGGAAAGACAATCCCAGGCTAGCATAGCATCATCTCAGAGTCAGACTTCAAGTTCTTTCTATCTTGATGCATCCCCTTGCATGGTACTGCATTTCAGGCAGCAGCAGGAAGGAGGGGAGGGTGGAGAAAGGCTCACTTCACCTCTTTTAAGAAGACATTCTGGGCAAAAAAAAAAAAAAAAAGATATTCTGGGCACCTGGGTGGTTCAGTCAGTTAAGCATCTGCTTTCGGTTCAGGTCATGATCCCGGCCCACAAGGGGCTCCCTGCTCAGTGGGGAGCCTGCTTCTTTCTCTCTCTGCAACTCCTCTTGCTTGTCCTTTCGCTCTTTCTCTCAAATAAATAAATAAAATCTTTGAGAAAGAAGAAAAAAAAAGACATTCTAGATATGAACTATATTTCCTTTCACTTCTCATTTTCAGAACTTATTCTTATGGCCATATTGAGACATAAGACTCTGGAAACTGGATTCTAAGCATTTATTAGAGAAAAAAGAAAGGGCATAGATGGTAGAGTGGGGAGTAGCAGGGAAAATGAACCTCTAGTAGGCTTGGTTTCTCTTTTCATTTTCCTCCTCTAGTCAGAAAACTAACACTCCTAGAAAAGAGTGGGCAGAAAGAGAGTAGAACTATATTCCCTTTCCAGCACTTTCACTAACTAGGTAAGGGTGGTGCCTCTCTCTCCACTTCCTTTCTCAGCTGAAAAATGAAAGTGAGGTCTTGTAACTGATCTGAAACTCTCTAGATCTATCATGGGTAAAATCAGACTGATGGAGCTGGAACTGGTGACTTTACAAATGAGGAAATGTTCAAGAGTTTAACACTTAAAAGATTAGATTAGGTTGCTGAACTAGAAAAAAGTTTATAGTCCCAGAGTCATGAAAGAAGGGGTTTCCTTCTGCAGTGATTTTGGTTCTGGTACAGAGAGCCAATGGAAATCCTCATTTAGAGGTTGCTGATTTGATGCTTCATGAGCCTCAGCAAGCACAAAATTTCATGCAGCAAAGTCTGCTGGATCTGATTCTTTTTGGCAGACAGCTGGAGGAAAGTGGGGAAAGAAGTTAGAGAACTTAATTCCTGTCAGATGTGGTCACTCACTACCACTGGGACTTTCAGCCAATCATCTAACATCTTTAGGTCTCAGTTTTACTAACAGCATCATTTTTGTAGATATCCCAACAAAATAATGTAAAGACCCAAAGATCTCTCACCTTCCTACTCAGTGATTTGACAAAGATGTTAATGTACAGATATACAAGTTAGGCTGCCTATGTAGAAAAAAAGGACCCAGGGATCCCTGGGTGGCGCAGCGGTTTGGCGCCTGCCTTTGGCCCAGGGCGCGATCCTGGAGACCCGGGATCGAATCCCACATCGGGCTCCCGGTGCATGGAGCCTGCTTCTCCCTCTGCCTGTGTCTCTGCCTCTCTCTCTCTCTCTCTCTCTCTCTGTGACTATCATAAATAAATAAAAAAAAAATTAAAAAAAAGATAAAACCAAAGAAAAAAAGGACCCCAAATAATCCGATGAAACACATGGCTGCTCTCCAAGTGGAAGGTTCCAGGAAAAGCAGGATGGCATCCAAGGTAGAGCAACTCTATATGGCACTGAGACCAGGGATGTGCAGCAGTGGTGGGATCGAGCCAGTATAGCTAAGAGCCCTGCTTTCTGAGCAAGTGAAGGATTATTTCCAGTAGCCTATGTGTCCAGCTTATGGAGGCTGAACAGCAGAATCCAGGATGTGATGCTGAATGCTGGAGAGCAGCTAGGGACCATGGGGGCGTGGGAGTGAGGGAAGGGGAAATGGAACATGAAGAATGAGGATACATCTTGACCTTGAAGAGGTTTGGCTCAATGCAGAAACAATGGTGAAAGGACATTTGTTTTCTAGTGCTAAGAATGCATCATGTTCCTCCAGGTTGGTGTTTTGAGAAGATGTTAAATGGTACCATAGGAGAAAATATGGGTGGCAAGAAAATTTAAGGTCAAAAAAATTATAGCAGTGTTATGGAGAGGGATATTCTATATTAAGCAAGAATCTATCACTGTACATGGCTGACACATCTGGATGCCAGAATTATATGAGAGCTGAATCAGAATTTCTTTTTCTATTTCCTATGAGTAGTGAAGGATAAACTTTAACCCAGAGAGGTCTGGCCATTGCTCTTTGCTTCTAGAAGGTGATCTCTAGGGCCCTGGAATATCCTGCCTAATAGGAGTGTCTTTGTTTGCCTGGGGACTTTGGTCACCAGTCTAGCAACATGATATGCGATGAGGCTTAGAAACCACCATATCGGGGAATCCCTGGGTGGCTCAGCAGTTTGGCACCTGCCTTTGGCCCGGGGCGCGATCCTGGGGTCCTGGGATCGAGTTCCGCATCGGGCTCCGGGCATGGAGCCTGCTTCTCCCTCCTCCTGTGTCTCTGCCTCTCTCTCTCTCTGTGTCTATCATAAATAAATCAATCTTGAAAAAAAAAAAAAAGAAAAGAAGCCACCGTATCAGTTTTGACCTCTGGAGGAACTAGAAACTAAAGTTATTATCCCTAATTTCCAGGAGGGGGTAGAAACTAGAGGTCAGCCATGTGGGCAGTCTGTGATTGAGTCCCAACAGAAACTCCAGATACCAAAGGCTGCACTAAGCTTCCCTGGTTGGCAATACTCTTTGAGTTACTGAGTCTCAATGTTGAGTTGTTCATCATGGCTGGAAGAAGGCCATCCATTACTCCTCAGGAGAAGATAAGTGTTTTGTGTTTCAAGAAAGAAGAAGGAGCTTTGTGTTTCAACCCTGCCCTGGCTTTGCTATGTCTCTTCCTTTTGGTGGTTTTAACTTCTATCCTTTTACTACAATAATAAAACTAATTTTAACTGTAGCAATTTTTTGAGCTCTATAAGTCATTCGAGTGAATTATTGAACCCAGGGGAGTCCACAGGGATTCCAAACTTGTAGCCACCTGGTCTGGGTAAAGGGAGGGGGGCCCTGAAGATCTCTGAATTTACGACTGGTGTCTGAGATAAGGGCAGTCTTGTGGAGGGCTGTGCCCTCAGACTTGCTGTTTGCCAAACTCACTGCAGTTGGTGTCAGATGTCTTCTGTCAATTTGGCAGTCTGTGGCCTGTACCCTTAACTTTGAATTTGAATAAATCTGGATACCCCTCATCTAAAATCTCCTTCCCCTCTTGGGTCAGCTGGATCCTTCAGATTGACATTGGCCATTCAAAATCCATTGTCCTTCTCTTGTTATTTTTAAGGGTAGCCAATGTACTTATCTGGGCCAGGTACTGGATCAAATTTGGTCAAAGTCAATCATGACAATTTTGTGTTCTGCTCTCCCTTTAACATGAGTCTCCATGTGACCTAGTTCTGACTATTGGGCCCTAAAAAGATTTCTGCTGGGGGTGCTGGTATTCTGGGAAATTTTTTGCCTTCCTGATGAGAGAATGCATATAGCTTTTCTCCTGTTGCTGGTTTGTCTGCCTTGAATGTGACATAATGCCTAGCAGGTGGACCATAAGGCTATATAAACCTACAAGACTAGGAGAGTTAGATTGAGCCTGGAGCACTATTAATACGTTTGAGCCACTGCAGCTACCTATTTCAGGACTTCTGCTATATAAGAAAAATACACTCATACTTGTTTATAGCCTGTATGTATCTGCTTCTCTGTTGTTTGTAGCCAAATGCATTTATGATAGGTACAAAGAAAGAAGAAAGAGGTCAACCACCATGTTCAAAGTCATAGGTGTGCCAAGGCTCCCATGACTTCCATCCCAACACCTTCCTCCATACTCCTTTATGCCCTGTTTTGTCCTTATGAATCATAATGAGCTTAATTTCTACATACTATTCTATATAGTAAATGAAACAGCCTTCTAATTAGAGAAAGTTAAAGTCATATACAGCTCAATGTTCCATTATCAGACCCTTAAAACCATAAACTGAATGATCAATTTGCTTTTCTAATAATCTTTATTTTTTAAATATATCTTTTCCCCTTGACTTTCACCAACTCCCAATCTCAGTGTCCCAGTGATTTTGATATGTGGTGCATAATCATGTCGTAACCATTCATGTTAAAACTACTTTATTATAATCCCATCCATCAAAGCATTAATACTTCTAAAGAACTTCAAAAAGTTTATTGATATGATCTCAGCTGACTAAAAGCATCTATGTCACCCTTGTTCAAAATAAATTTATTTCTTGCTTGATTTAAAATAAACATTAAATTCAAAAAATAAATAAATAAATAAATAAAATAAAATAAAATAAACATTAAATTCACTGCTTTTCTAAGTAAATACTAAGTAGACTTCTTCGACCATGTTGTTTATTTACGAAAACCATCATCTGAGTTCTGGAGGATAATTCCCATAAAAAAAAACTCTCTGTTATTGACCAAGCTGAGAGCATAATTAGTATATATTTTCCCTCTAAAATGTCTGAACTGAATAATGACTAATAAATCAATCACTTCTGAGTCTCTCTAATCTCTTAATGTTTAATTAGGAAACATTAAGACTATTTCCAGTGAGAAAGTACATTTTCTACAAGACTTCTATGAGACTATTTCCAGTGAGAAAGTACATTTTCACAACAAGAACTTTATTTTTTTAAAAAGAGTTTATTTACTTATTTGAGAAATAGAGAGAGTGCACCAGCAAGGTAAGAGGCAGAGGAGGAAGCCCACTTCCCCATGAGCAGGGAAACCCACACAGGGCTTGATCCCAGGATCCTGAGATCATGATCTGAGCCAAAGGCAGAGGCTTAACTGACTGAACAATCCAGGCACTCCTGCACACACTGAGAACTTGAAGCTCCCCTTTCAAAATGTTTTACTCTGGAATATTTTTCTAAATGTATGGTGTGAAAATTACGACAGCATAGATGTGAAGAATGTCACTGTCAGTCTCAGAACCTACCTTTCTTTCCTTTCATCTTAGAAAACAAAAAGCCTTAGTATCAAATCATATATAGATCTCTAGAATAGTACAGGACTAAAAAGACTTTGCCTACCCTATATAATCCATGCATTTTAAAAAACAAGATACAAAAAGCAGAATTCCACTTTGCAGAGTTGATTTTCCATCAACATCCTGGTCACATCTTTAAGAATAAAGTACGTTTATACAAGTAGACCAGTGATTACTAGATTCATTTAAAATACTCTTCTATTCCTTTGTAAAAAGCATTCTGCTGAATTTATATCTCATCTTATGGCATAAAAACAAGTAAAGGCTTCTAAATCACTATATATAGTTTTGTCCATAAGGAAGAAACTATGCCAGTGCTTTTTCCTTCTTCCAAATATGGAGATATTCAGGTGGAAAAGATAGACCCTGACTTGCCCACATTTTAACAGAACAAGCGTACAGCAAAACCACCATCTGGGTTCCCCATCACAGTTATATGGTTCGTAGGATACCTCACAGCAGAATTACTTCTTAAGGCTTATTTTAAATCTTGAAACTTATCTTAGAAAATTGAATACAACTGAGTTAAATTGTTGAAAACGCAAAAAGAATAGAGATAAATTATGAAAGGGCAGATCCTTCCCTTTTTCTTTTATCAGAGTAGGTAGAAAAATTATCTCACATCATTTATACAGGATTATCAGTGAAATACATTTGTCTCACATTTTAAAGGGGTATAGAGGCAAATGTAAAGAGTTTCAATAAAAGCAGTATAAAACAGTTAACAGTTTGGGTTTAAACATTAGTTCAGAAGAACTTATAATTTTTAAAAGATTTTATTTATTTATTAATGAGAGACAGAAGAGAGAGAGAGAGAGAGAGGCAGAGACACAGGCAGAGAGAGAAGCAGGCTCCATGTAAGAAGCCTGACATGGGACTCGATCCTGGGTCTCTAGGATCAGGCCCTGGGCTGAAGATGGCGCTAAATCGCTGAGCCACCTGGGCTGCCCAAGAACTTATAATTTAAAATGAAAAATTTAATGTTTTTTTTTTTTTCCCAAAATATCCCTCTAAGTTCAGTGTCATTTTGTTAATATTGCCATTAAGTAATGGAGCTCAAGTAGCTCCTTCGGGGACATCAGTCAGCAAACAGATTCAGGAACAAAAGCCTCATGTTGTGACCTCTAAACCCAATTCCATTTCCAGTAGATGATTTGTCTTTTGGGGTAATAGGTCATATTTGAGAGATTAACCACTATGGAAATTCAAAGCATAGGTTAATTAGGAATAACAAGCTACATAATTATGCCTTATGGAGCCACAACTAGAAGTATGGTAAGCTGGGAGACAGTCATGGAGGATGATATCATCATCACATGTAAAAGCCTCATAGGCCCTCAATAAATGTTCTGTAGGACTATTGCAGCGATTGTAGAAATATCTGTCCACAGGGATAGAAAGGAAGTAGAGAATTGAGGCAATTTCTGATTAGTTCAGGCTTTTCCAAACATCCAAACGGAAACATCTAGATTATGCTAAAAACACCTGAGTTACTTCAAAACTTTGTCTACTTCACTATCTGTAGATGGTTTAAATCCTTTGTGAGACACTGTAAAGTGCCTCTAAGAAAGAGGTATTTTATATTCCAACAGGGAAAAGGCCATCGACACTTTTACAAATTTGAGCTACCTAAAAAGTGTTTTTAATTTTCATTTGATAATTGCTTATATGTAACTTGGTTGCTATAAAATAAATTAGTATTTAGAGATTAGGAGGAGAATGGAATGAAAGAAAAGGGTTGAGTAAGCAGCAGCATCTTTAATCAAAATAAGTCAGAAAAGCTAAGAAGTCTATCCTCTTGATCATCTAATCAGTGTCAAATCGGAAAGGGCAATACAGCTTTTTTTCTACCTTAAAGGGAGGAGTGCAGGTAAGAATGCAAAATGAGTACCCTGTGTGAAAATCAAGGCCTTGGAATTTACTCTTTAGTAAAAAACACATGCATGAAGTCTCTCTAAAAAATAAGAATAACTTATTAAGTATAAAAAAATGCTACCATTTGGCAAGAACAAATAATTCTGTTTTAAAATAATTTCAGAATTTTACCCAAACAAAGCATAACTAATGCTTTTATTTGGGGTTATTTTAATGACTGATTTGCATGTGCCAAGACTGAAAAGTAATCATTTCAATGATTTTATATGAATATCCACTGTTACCATTCAGTTGGCAACCTTGTTTGAATGAGATCATGTCATAGTCTCAATCTCTCTGCCTCCTCTTTCGAAAGGTTTGAGAAGGAAAATAATTTAATTTTACAGAATTAGATGTAATGGGGAGTAAGAAAAATCTAAGAGCAGATTTAATGGTATGTTAGAAATGACGGACATGTGAGTTGAAACATACTTATCCCCCAAAGACAACCAAAAGCATAAGGACAATAAAGCAACCACAAAACCCAGATCGGTTAGTTTAACACCAGTTGGCATCTCTAAAATGCAATAGGAAGTCAGCATCTGATGTTCAGCATAATTTAAATTAAAAAGGCATGCTACCTAGTTTCAATACTTAAAAGAAAACTGATGAGGGACTCCTGGGTGGCTCAGTGGTTGAGTGTCGGCCTTCCCTTCGGCTCGGGGCATGATCCTGGAGACCCAGGATCAAGTGTGGCATCAGGATCCTTGTGGGGAGCCTGCTTCTCCCTCTGCCTGTGTCTCTGCTGCTCTCTGTGTGTCTCATGAATAAATAAATAAAATCTTTAAAAAAAAAAAAAAAGAAAGAAAACCGATGAACATGAGGCTAAATACCAGAAAGAATGCTCAGGCACCAAATAAGTAGCCTAGAGCAGCACTTCTCAAACATTAACCTGCATATGAATCACCCAGAGATTTTGTTACAATATTGATTCTGACTCAATAGGTCTGAGGTGGGGCCTCAAATTTTTGTATCTCTAATAAGCATTCCAAGAAAGAAGTATGCTGCTGGTTTAGAAACCCTTGGAGTAGCAGGGCACTATTACATATAGTAGGAACAGGTACAGGTGCTTTTTGGGCTCATGAGTTGAAAAGCATTGAGGCAATCTGGGCAACTTCTGACCTAAACAGTTCTCTTTCTTACTGAAATCATCCTAGGGTGACTGGACCACCACTAAACAAATACAAAATCAGCAGGATTCTCTTGGAAGTGAAAAAGTTGACTAGTGTTCTACCAAACACAGGACTGGGGAAACGACCATTTTGTAATTGCTTTGGACTGATTTGTTTCAGTGGATTTAACTTGTTCCTAATAAATAAAGTCTGAGTCAGGGCAGCCCGGGTGGCTCAGTGGTTTAGCACCACCTTCAGCCCAGGGCCTGATCCTGGGGACCTGGGATCAAGTCCCACGTCGGGCTCCCTGCATGGAGCCTGCTTCTCCCTCTGCCTGTGTCTCTAACTCTCTCTCTGTGTAGGTCTCTCATGAATAAATAAATAAAATCTTAAAAAAAAAAAAAGTCTGAGTCATATTCAATATGCCCTTTCTCCTGTAAGGAAAAGAGTTGTTTTTTTAACAGTTGGAAGAAGGGAAATTCATTATTAACTTAAGTATGATCCAAGGTTTGAAAAATGGAAAAGAATTAGAGGATTTCCAAAAAGTTGTTTGAATTTAATTTAAAATTGTATCTGGGGTGCCTGGGTGGCTCAGTCGGTTAAGTGTCCAACTTGGTTTCAGCTCAGGTCATGATCTCAGGATCCTGGGATTGAGCCCCATAGCAGGCTCCCTGCTCAGTGGGGAGTCTGCTCAGGATTCTCTCTCTCCCCCTTTGCTCCTCCCTCTGCTGTCCCTCTCTCATCTCTCTCTCTTTAAATTAAATATTTAAAGAAATAAAATTATATCTGATTTTCTATTTTTATTCATATTTTGTGTAAAACAAATCATATTATCTTTGTTTCCATTTACCTTGATCAACTCAGAAATAAAGGTGTAAAAAACAGAATGAAGGCTAGTTTTGGTTCACTATGAACAGAGTTATATAAGAAGAGAATGGGTACAGTTTTGGCAGTGATCTCACCATAATTCAATTTCTGCATGCTTATATGACCTACAGTTTACATTATAATGTCAAAGAATAATCAGCACTATCCTCCTGTCTTTACACAAAATATATCAGTACCATAGATCATATCAGATTGAGATTCAAAATACATTACTTTGTTTAAAGAGGGCAACCTATCCTTGCAAAGTAATGCGTTGTTGTGATTTATTTGGGATAATGAATAATTTTTGTCTAACTTTTGCTGGGTGTGTACCTGACTACTTGGGGACATTACTAATATCTGCATATATTTTTTTTGTCCTTGGAGGACTTATTCATCTGCTTTGTATTGCAGCACAAAGATTTTTTTTTTCATTGATAAAGCTAACTTTGGTCTTGCCTAAATCTTTTTTAAATAGAAAAAGGAATGACTATATTCTACTTAAGCTCTTTTTAAGAATTCCAATCATGTTTGTACTATGGGGGAAAGAATAGAGGCTGCCATAATTTATGTGGACTTAAGGAGATTAACCTACTTTCGTTACTTTTATTGGACTGCTTTCATTTGTCATTAATTTTTAGCGTACTGCCTTTAACAATTAACAACAACAACAAAAAAAGACAAAAAAAAAACAAACCCACCCACACCTAAACAGTATATTTATCTTTTCACCATTTTTACTTTAACAATTATAAACTAAGTAAATTAGATCCGTTGCCTTTGGAATCTTTTTAACAATAATAAGGCAGTGAGTTGGAGTACAAGAAACATTTGTCACATAGATTTTGAGGTACATTTGGTCTGTTGAATAAACTAATTTTTCTTCTGTCTAATATCAATTTTGTTATCTATCAGTGCTCTAGAAGCAGGTATAGATTTTTCATGAAAGCTAAGAAAACTCGGTTAAGTATTTTTAAGAAGTTCCTGCTAAAAATCTCTTTAGTTTCATATTTAGTTCAGCAGTTTCTATGATTTACATAATGTTCTAAAATACTATTCGGGTTATACAAGGATGAACTGAAGTTATTTTCTTTTCTCATTTTTCATGTTGGTGAGCGTAGAAACCCAGTTTAGAAATAATCAAAGATGCCTTCTGTGAACAGTGTGGTAAGATCACTGCTCCATCCAGGGTGACTCCAGGGGAAGGTACTCAGTAATGTGTTAGTCTTAAGCAGTCAACTCTGCTACAGAGGAGCAAAAGAGCAAGACAGCACTTACAGACGCGAAAGTGGCGCCCTTCATGTATTCTCACCAATACTGCAGGTCTGATGTCCTCAACCATCCTACTATTTGCAACACTGTAAAAACATACATATGTTTTTAAAATATATGTATTTATACATGTATATGCACAAAACATACATATATGTGGTTATACACACCTTAAAAACATCTAGGTATGTTTTCATATGCATACATATACCTGTGTGGTTTACTCAGCTATGCCAAATCTTTTTATTCATGTTTTTTTTAATCTTTTGTTTGTTAGCAATCCAGTATACAGATACAGCATAAATCTTTGTATATCTGAGTTTATATGACATGGAATCAGAGAATATTTGCAAAGGCAAGAAGCTGGGAGCATAGCTGACTTCAGAATAAGCATCCAGAAATTGAAAGAAAAATGTTTGGCAGGGGCTTCCAACTGCTAGAAATTGTGGATTTTGGATTACTTTGGACCTCAAATAGGTGCAGAAGCAGGGAAACAGTTTAGATAGGTGGCGAGAAGAGGTCAGAAAGGTCAGAAAGATCAGAATTTGCTGATACTTGGAAATGGGGTGGGGTGGGGGCCTGGAGAGGGAAGGAGGAATTTGCTGGACTGATGTTTTGGCTTCAATCACTCGCTGGATCATTGTTCCATTTACAGAAATGGGGGCAAGGGTAATTGAAGGAAGAATATACATAATTAACTACCATCTCTTTAGATTTTAAGTCTTTTTTTGGATTGGATCCCTTCCGACTATATCTTCATCAGTTCTCTCAGAGACAGATTGCATATATAGATACAATTTTTTCTCTATCTTGTTGGTCAGTAAGTCAGCCTTCAGTTCTTGCAACAGGGATCTGGGACTTTTTTCACTCTTTTAGAAATCTAAGTTTAGCAAGAAATAGGCAGGTCAAATTTACCTCCCAAAACATGGTGTCAGAGTGTTGAGGCAAAAGAGCAGCTAAAACTCTCATTTTTCCTGCAACTTGACTGGGCCATTTTCTACTTCCTCAGTCCTTGCATTAGGGTGGCAAGGAGGAAGGACCTGGGTGTATTGGTTCCTAAAGGACCCTTAACTCTTCTGGACTCTTCTGGGAACAAATATTGTATAAAAGGGACGAGAGATGTTTTGGTTTTTCTTGCACATCTTCCTTTCTCTTGTTCTTCCTCTCAACACAAAAACATATCCTTGTCTCTAACAGTATAATTGCTTTCTTGAGGACTGAGGCATTGGGAGGAAGGGAAGGGTGTTCAAATACATGGTGGAAGATTTTATAGAGCACTGATGAATAAGATTGTGTGTGTGTGTATTTATCTATCTATATAGATACACACAAATTACTTTAGGACATTAATTAATTACTTTAGGACAAAATGTTTTGCAGGATGCTTTATGAAAACCAGACTTTCTTTTGAAGATTTTATTTATTTATTTGAGAGAGAGAGCACACATGGGGCATGGCAGAGGTAGAGTAAGAGGGACAAGCAGACTCTGCACTGAGTGTGGAGCCCAGCTCAGGGCTCAATCCCAGGACCCTGAGATTATGACCTGAGCCAAAATCTAGAGTTGGATGCTTAACTGCCTAAGCCACCCATATTCCCCATAAATTATGTCCTTTTAAATGACAAATACCTCAGTTGATGTGATGCCTTTTGAGAATTTTTTTACTACTGGGGTGCCTGGATGGCTCAGTTGGTTACGCGCTGGACTCTTGGTATTGGCTCAGGTCATGATCTCATGGGTCATGAGATCAAGCCCATGTCTGGCTCCACACTCAGCAGGGAGTCTGCCTGAAAGATTCTCTCCTTCTGCCCCTCTCACACTAAATCAATCAATCCTTTTTTAAAAATAATATTATTATGTATGTCACTCTTTTTCTCTTCTCCCCTTTCCCTCCCTCCTTCCCTAATTTCATTCTTTCCTCTTATCTTTCTTCTTCTTTTTCTCCTCTTTTCCTCCTATACTTCCTTCCTTCCTTTCTTCCTTCCTTCTTTTCTAACATTTTAGAAAATATCTAATTGTAATACTGTTACACTGAACGAATTTTGTCGAGTGAGATACTTCTGAAACTAGACTTTAGACCTTGTACACTTTAATGGCAAAATATACTTTGACTCAAAATGGCTCTTATTATTCTATTCTGTAAAATAATAAAGTTGTCTAAGAGAAATGACATAAACAGCATCTTTCTTTTAATATAAAGAAAAATTAACTAATCTAATTGCTGTAAAAACATAATTTATGCCAAAAATTTATTCCTGTGAAGTAACATAACATTGGTTATATTGGGGGGATGACAAGGGATGTATCTCCTTCAAATCCCTATGCCTTTTATTTTGTTTTTGCCTTCTTCCCAGACTAGAAAAATTCAAAGGATAGAGCCACCTCTTTCTAGTAAAATATGCTAGCCCTAAATTAATTCAGTCAACTGACCAAACTCGATTTTTCCTGATTCCCCATCCCCTCCTCTATTGTCTTCCTGGAATTATATTGCAGGTTGCATGTCATAGCTTCGAAGACCAGATGGCCATGGTTTCCCCACAGTGGGCAGCTGCACTATGTAGGGTGGAGACTAGAGAACTCAAGGAAGCACCATTTTCATTACATTTCTAGAGATATAGAATTCAACTTGTGCAGCCATGCTCTGTGGCCTGAGAGCCAATAAATCCCTACCACAAATAGAAGTCTCCTCCAACACAAAATATATCTATAATTCTAATTTCCTGCAACACAAAATATATCTATAATTCTAATTTCCTGCTTTGATTCTTTACACCCTATAGCTACTTAATCTGGGAAAGTTGAGTCATCTTTTTTCCCCTTCTTCCTGTGTTTCCTTGATGATGTGTACGATAGAACCTACAATAAAATAGCATGGTTTTGTGAAAGATCATGGTCCTTGGAGTCAGACTTGGGTTTGAATCTGGTTCTAACAACTGTAAGAGTTCTTTTTTTTTAAGACTTTATTTATTTATTCATGAGACACACAGAGTGAGAGAGAGAGAGGTAGAGACACAGGCAGAGGGAGAAAGAGGGAGAAGCAGGCTCCATGCAGGGAGCCTGACTTGGGACTTGATTCTCGGTCTCCAGGGTCACACCCTGGGCTGAAGGCAGCACTAAACTGCTGAGCCACCTGGGCTGCCCCAATTGCTAGCTTTATAGTCACAAGTATCTATGCTCCCTGAATTTCTTCTTTTGTAATATGAGGATAACAAAACTTTCTCCTCGGAACCACTGTATGTCTTAAGTGTATGCAGTGCTTAACACAGAATATCATAAATCCTTAGGAAATACTAATTTCCTGATTCCTCACATTTGCCAGTTTGGATTTGATTACTTAAATTGTGGGAGAATGAAGTACTAATAACACATCACAAATTACCCTCAAGATCACCCAATTTAACTGTAGCTGTGTCCCCCAAATATAAATATCTACATACACATGTATTTTCTCTGTGTGTTTGTGTCATAGGTGGCTTAACAGAGACACTGAGAGGGTCCTTAAGGTAGCTCATGAGTCAGCTCAATTACTACTTTGGGGTCTCTCTTTGAACCATTCCCTATAATATTCATTCCATTTATACCTTTTCAATTTAGAAAAAGATTTTTAATTTTACAATAGCTTATAAGTTTTTTTTAAATTAAAAACGCACACCTTCATAAATCTTTCCAAATAATATATTTAACCACCTAAAAACAAGGCAAATCCTGAACAAATTCCTTTCTATTCTCTAATCCTCCAAAATTTCATTATCTTCACTTTTATACTCTCCCCAGAACATAATCTCTTTATTTTTAAAAAGAACACTAAACATAGGCATTTTATATATAAGCATAACATACATGTGAGTATAAATGCTATTTTAATTTTCCTATTTTTTATTTTCCTAAGTAAATGAATGGGAAATTTGTGTGTGTTTGTGTTTATAGGTGAGAACATAGTGAATTAAGAAAATATAGGAAGTGTGGACAAAGAAACAAACTTTACTTGATTTGAAACAACAGACAAAAAAAGATTTAACATATAAAATAAACCTAAGTAGATCAGTATTGCCTATAAATAAATGATTCATGATATTTTATTTAGAAAGGGTTTTAATACATCCTAAACAGGGGATATTTTTTAAGTGATTATCTAGCACTTGGCCTTAAACATTTCTTTACCATTTTGTGATGTAAGTTAAACTGTTAGCAGAAAAATGAAGTAGATCATGGACTAGTTAGTTCTGTTCTGACTGTAGAAACTGTTTACTAAAGAATGTAAATACTAGAGCCCAAATAGTAAATTAACATATTTTATGAAAAGGTCCCCAAAGAAGAAACACAAATGGCTAATAAACATGAGAAAGTGTTCAATATCAATAGTAAGCAAAAATATACAAATTAAAATAACAATGAAATTCAATCAGCAATTTAAAATAAAATTATGAGGAATGCATAAGAGCAAAACATTCACTTACTTGTAGGAAGTTAAGTTTTTATTTATTTAATTTTTTAAAACTTTTTTAAAGAAGGTAAGATTTTAGAACATTTGCTCCACATTCTTCTTTATAAAAAAATAATTCATCCCAAAAAGGTAATTCAAAAGTTTTGTGCAAAAAAGCATTAAACTGAATGTTAGAAGTAACCAAAATATTCACAATAAGTAAATGGCTAGGTAAATTTAACATATGTTGATATATTATAAGATATTATGGTATGATTATGAAAATTAGACATTTGTAAGAAATGGACATAGCTTATAGTATTAATAAAAACTATGATACATAATTATAGAGTATAATTAATATTATACTCTCATTAGCATATTAAAATATACATAGAAGGAAGCTAGGAAGTGCAAAAATATTCGTAACAATCCTATCTAGATGGTACTTTACCTTTACCTTTGGGGGTGCTTTACCTTTTTTAGGGGGAATTTTTTGTTTTTACCTTTTTTTTTTACAGCAACATATATTACTCTTATTTTAGTGCATTTTTTTTATTTATTGGGAAGTAAGCCATGCACTATTTGAAGAAAAAATAATTGCATTACATTTTCTATCTCGGAAATATGCCTTTGTGACTGGCTTCAATAATGCAGTCCCCAAAGAGCAGCCCTATTCTCACTGTTGGCTTAAATCTTCATATCTGATAGCAGATCATTTATTTGGTTTTTAACACATTATGGAAAGATAAAAATAAAATGACTGAATTATAACGAGGTTCTAACCTCTCCTTAATCTTTTTCAAGGTAACACAGAAAGTGACCATCAATTTCCAGACATGACCTTTCTTTCTGCTCTGACCCCCTTCATTTTCCCTGTCATCTCTATCCCAATTTACCCCCAAACATTTATGTTGAGTACCTCACAAGCCAAATAGAAGAGCTGTTATTTAAAGCTGTAACACAACATTGAGATCAACTATTTTTTTGATGTCCAAAACATTGGGATTATTATTTTAAAGTTAATGTTCATTTGCTATATGAACTTTTGGTGTTTGTGTTTTTAATAGGAGAAGGAAACACAGTATATAAAGCTGAACTACAAAAATAACTAAATGAATAAAAACAGATGTCATGATAAAAACCTTAAAGTACTTAAAATGGCTAAAAAATTCTTTCTTGTTCACATATGATTAATTCAACAACATTTGAGCATTAGCGTTTCCTACTATGTATGCCTACACTGAATATGCAGGCTAATCTGCTTAAGCATTTTGTATGCAGAATTAATTTTCTATTTTTCTAGGAGATCTTCCCCCAAAAAAGAGCTTAAACTTTTGTGATCAAATCTGATTTAACTTAAATAATAGATGTTCAATTGAAAGAATAATTAAATATTGGAAAAGGTTTCCCATCAAGGTTGTAAAACACTGGAAGAGCAGTAAGAATGAGACAAACATTCAATAAAGATGGACGGTTGCCTGAGTGCTATGCAGGCTAGAGGGTGGTAGCTGATTCAGATGAGCTTTTGGGTTTTCCTCCACCCTTGTTCTTACAATTTTAGGAGCTGTTTCATAGCCTCACTTAAAACTAACATCAAATAGCAAGGAAAATGGGTCAGTCTACTAAAAAATTAAGATTTTACTTGAGGAATTATTATAGCAGCATGTATATAATACAGCTGTACAGAGGCCATTCATCCTTTCATCCTTTACTCTAGAAGATGTTTAGTAGGCCCATTTGGGTGCCAAGCACTGATCTAGGAGTTGGGAAATCACAGAACTCCTATGTCCTCACAAAATATATATTTTAGTGAAGAAAACATACAAAAAAAAATAAACAAAAATTCATAATAACCAGGTACTGTTAATAAACAAAAATAAACCCAGACAAGAGACAGAGAAAGACATGAGCACCGCTGTAGTTAGCACTGTGTAGTAGAGAGGGGGCTGTACCTATGTCGAGGGGATATGTGCACAGAGACCTGTATAATATGTGAGGGAGCAAGCTATGCAAATATCTGAAGGAAGACAGTTTTAAGCACACAAAACAGTAAAATCAATGTCACAGAGACTAGATGGGCTTTCGTGGACAAGGGAGAGTGGAGGCAGAAGTGAAGAGGGACTAGATCAAAGAAACTGTCATGGGGCACAGCAAAGATTTCGGATAGCACAGACTCCACCCGAGAGCAAAGAGGAGGAGACTGCCATAATCTGTTCTGTGATTTAAAAGAATTGCTTTGGCCACTATATGAAGCACAGACTTGGGAGTTTGTGAGGACACAGGGAGACTGTATGAGAGGCTACTGAAATAATCCAGGTGAGAAACAGTGGTGACTCATCCCAGAGTAGTAGCAACAAAATAGAAGGAGAAGTATTTGGATTCTAGATATATTTTAAGGTATAACCAAACAATTTATCAAAAGATCAGCTGAGAAAAAGGAAGTCAGGGAAGATTCCAAGTTCTGGCTTGAGCTACTAGAAGGATAGAGCTGCTACCAACTGAGATGGGGGCAGCTATTAGTGGTGCTCATTTGGAAGGAGGGAGATCCTTCCAAATGAATTGAGTTTTGAATCATGAACTGAGTTTAGGTCGTCTATTAGATGTCAAGGAAGCAAATGTGAAGGCTGTGGCTTCTGTAGATGTTTGAGTTAGAAGTATCAATTTGAGGGTTGTCAGTGTATAGATAGTATTTTAAGATATTTTAAGACAAGGAAATCACCTAGCAAGTAGCTGCAGATATAGATGGAACCAAAGGTCTACCCTTGATATGCCAGCATTTAGAGTTAGGGAGATGAGGGGGGAAAAAAAAACAACAACCTGGTAATAAAAATAAAGAAGGAGCAGCTTGGGAAATAGGAGCAGATTGAACACTGCTCTATGATATGGGTTTCCTGGAGACCACTGGAGACATTGATTAAAGCAGTTTCAATGGAAGGTAGGAAAGAAAATCCAATTGAAATGGGATCAAGACATAAAGGCAGATAACAGGGAAGTAGACAACTCTTTGTAAGGGTTTTCCTGTAAAAGGAGTCAGAGAAGACAGAAGTACAGAAGTCAGGAGCACAAGACTGGAAACAGGAGACTTCATAGGAATCCTAGAACTTTATGTTTAGAAAACAAAAACAAAACATAACAAAAGATATTCCAACAATTACTGCCTTATGATGGAATAAATTTTCTCTTTTGTACTCTGCTTTTGTTCCACAGACCTGCATTAATGAAAGAAGAATTAACAACAAAAGAACTCCACAAAGTATGTAGTTCTATTTCATGTAGTTCATCTCATATAAGAGTATTTGGTCAAAGATATTTGATGTGTGAAAAAACTCAGGCACAGAGAGAGTAAGCGACTTGTCTACTGGCATACGACTATGAGCAGCAAGTAGAATTCCATGTAGTGGGGGGATCCCTGGGTGGCTCAGCAGTTTAGCACCTGCCTTCAGCCCAGGGCATGATCCTGGAGTCCTGGCATCAAGTCCTACATCAGGCTCCCTGCATGGAGCCTGCTTCTCCCTCTGCCTGTGTCTCTGCCTCTGTGTGTGTGTGTGTGTGTGTGTGTGTGTGTGTGTCTGTGTCTCTCATGAATAAATAAATAAAATCTTAAAAAAAAAAAAAAAAGAATTCCATGTAGGTCGTCTGACTATAGTGTATACACTCTTGACAGAAATCAATGTTGTCTCTGAAAAAGAGTGAACCGGGTTCCTCCCCAGCTGATTATGGAGCGTGCCGTGAAAGACAGGAGCAGGGCAATGTGATAGTGGATGACAAGAAGGAGAAGAGGCACCCTTAGACTGTGGCCAGAGACTCCAGAGGCACAAAACAGATCTAAGGATAAAAAAGAGCCAAATACATAGGGGCTAAGGGTAAAGTTCTCCAGATAGAAGAAATGCAAATGCACAGCCCTAACACAGGAAAAAAAACCTGATGTCTTGGAGTAGAGTGAGGCTAGCTCCGGGAACTTGCAGAACAGTGATAGTGCAGTGAGGGTTGGAATGAATGGGGTTAGAGAGACGGGTAAGGGCTGGATCCTGTCTGGCCTCATGGACCACAGCAAGCAGCGTGTCTCATGTTCTAAGCACAACTGAAAGATCATGCTTACTTCTTGGTGCTGGCAGTGACAAAGCTCAAAGCCAAATGTCTGGCCCACCATTCCATGGTATATAGTATTTTACAACATGCTTTTTCTTTTTCTAACTTCCTACCTGACTTAATCTTATCTTTTATACTCATCCAGTTTCCTCTTCAACTTAAAAAAAGAACAATTTTTTGAATTCTTTTCTTTTTAAAAACAATTCTAGGAATAACTTACACACACACATCTTTAAAAATATTCTTTTTCTGGTTTGAGTGGGCAGACTTCAGGTTCTAAATTTGGTATTGCCACTACATATGCAGCTAATCCTGAAAGCCACTTGACCTTATAATGTCTAGATTTCTTCAATTATTAGATGAAAAACCACAACAAGGATAGGCAGGGGATAGGATGGGTGTTTGAATGAAAACTAGTTTTTAAATTATATGCAAATGAACACTATTACAATTATTATTGTGTTATAAAGCATTATGGAATATGAGGTCAAATCAATTTTGTTTGGATGAATACACCTGTATTCATCCAAACAAAAGTTTGCAAATAAAGTTCTATTATTTACGGTTTTGTGAAAAGGAAGTCAATTAGTTTGCCAGTTGAACTCATCTGAATAAATGAATCTTTTTATTACTAAATGATAAAATATGATCTTCAGTTTTAGTTTGAAAAGTCATCAAAAATTTATCATTCTTTTTCTACTCTTATAAAGTGAAGGTGTAAATCAAAAAATGAAGACTTACATCAAATATAGCAAATATTTAATATCCTCAGTATGAAGAAAAAGGATTAAAATCAACCAAACACTGAAGCTCTTGTAGGAAAAAGTGATAAAATGTACACTAGACTTTTTCAAGATCATAACACTGAGAGTATTGTGAGATGGACACCTTTTAAAAACCATTAGTATGATTGCAAATCGAAATTTTTGAAGGAATAAAATCTTGTAGGCTGTATCAAAGGACATAAATCTTTCATACAGTTGACCACAGCAATTTCACACTTGGGAATTTCTCCCAAAGAAATCAGAAATAGAAAAGTAAAAAGAATGTGAATATCAAATCATAGGATATGATTAAATAAATTATGATAAATGCATAAGATGTGATAAAATTCAATGTAAAGGAAATATTTTAGAAGTATTCAAATGATCTTTGCTTACCATTGATTAGAAATTTTATAATATAATAAAGTACATCCAAATGTATATTCAAAAACAATTTTTGGAAAGGACTACAATAAAATATTAATAATGACTACCTGTAGGTGGTAGAAATATTGCTAACCGGTATTCTCTTTATTTTATTTTCTAAAATATTAATAAATACCATAAATTGTTGCCAAAATAACAAAGCTTATACCCTTCATGTAAAAAAGTAGGTATTTCCTTATTTTGTATTAACTACGTTTAAAAATCTATTATAGTTATGGAATGAAAACTGTGGAAGATATGTCTGTAATATGTATTAAGATACTTGTCGGGATCCCTGGGTGGCGCAGCGGTTTGGCGCCTGCCTTTGGCCCAGGGCGCGATCCTAGAGACTCGGGATCGAATCCCACGTCGGGCTCCTGGTGCTTGGAGCCTGCTTCTCCCTCTGCCTGTGTATGTCTCTGCCTCTCTCTCTCTCTCTCTCTCTCTCTCTGTGTGTGTGACTATCATAAATAAAAAATTAAAAAAAAAAGAAAAAAAAAAAGATACTTGTCAAACAAGAAATCTCCCACTGGTTCACCACAGCTTAGTCCTGTTATAATAAAAATTCAGTGCCATAACAGGCATAGGACCTGTGCTATAAAGTAGAGTAACTGCATTACGTGATTGAGGAGCAACTAATTTACAGAAGATGCTGTGGTTGGCCCTGAGAATTAAGTAATTATGTGTAGAAGAAAATTTTACAAATGAAGACTGTCAGATGTTTTCCCTGTAGAAATGAAACGATCTCGTTACATGCTTTGAGTTAGGTTGGTTATAACGTTGGTAGAAGGTTTCTTTAAAATAGCTTTGCAGTGATTTATACTCTTACTAGGATATATTCTGCTAGGAACAGAGTCAGTAAAAACCAAAATACAAATCAGCCCAATACCAGTTCTCACATACATAAGTGAAATTTTTGGACACATACATAAAAATACAAGATATGGGTATACAGAAGAAGTGATAACATCCTTTTATATCATTCAGTTTGAAAAAAAATATGATAAGCTCAACCATTCAGAGGATTGTGCATAAATTTATCCCCTAAGTGGAAAAAAATAAGTTAAGAAAAAGATTTATACAGCAGGCCTACAAGATTGCTATATTCACCTTCACAAAACAAAAGCATTTGCATCGAGATATATATATATCCCAATAAGAAACTGGAAAAACATTTGAAACTCATATCATGGACCAAAGGCTGGCTAATTTCCTTAATGTAAAAAGTAATTACAAATGGATAAGAATTAGTAATAACTCAATTTTCAAATGCACAAAGAATATAACAGGCACTCAAAAGAAAAGCAAAATCAAAGGTTTCTTAAACATATGAAAAGATTTTCAATCTCATGGATAATATTAAAAATGCAAATTAGAACTACAGCAACAATTCTAGTTGGTAAATTTCCTTCTCATATGGATATAGGTTAATAATTTTGAAACTGCTTTAGATGTATACTGGGGTTGAACAAATAAGTAAACAGATGGTGGGTAGTGAGAGCCAGAATATTCACACTGTCAGAGGGAAGTAATAGATAAACAAGAAAGGAAGACTTGAACGAACCCTTCACTGCCAGATTAGAGCTGGAAACATGAACATAAATTCATGTTTAACTTCATAGTTGTACAGACAGATAAAGAAATAATCATAGATATATGAATATACATATATTACCTAATTTGGTCCACTCAGAGGACCTTGAAGCATTGATACGCCAATAACAACAAATATACTCTGTGACTAGATCTTCAGTTTTAGATAGTATCTTCTATTGAAGGAACCAAACTACCTGGAAAAATTATTGTTTCGAGGCTGGGACAAGGAAAATACAAGATGATCCCAGAGCATCTTGTATCAGAAAATAAGAATGTGCTCAAGAAACAAAAGATTGGGGCAATGTCAAACGGACCCAGGAGCCAAACTGAAAAAGCTCCCCATGGCTAAATCTGGAACAATTTGAGTTAAAAAGTAAATAATGTAGTGCTGGATTACATTCCAAAGTACGATTGGCCTAAAGTGTCATAGAGGACAACTTGGCAACATATGTCAACTGAAAATGCACCTACTAGTTTACTTAGGAATTCTAATAAGCTATACTTTGTACATGTGGGAAATGGCACATGCACATGAAAACTCACTGCAGCATTTTTGATAATATCCAATGTTTGCAAATATCCCACATATTAATCAACATGATCAAATATGTCTTTGGATAGTAATTACGTACTTTTAATGGAGTATGTTTTTCATCACAAGAGAGCAAAACTGGGAGTAAAAGAGACAAACCTGGGAAATATGATTAACTATGGAAAACAATTTGTGCATTTTGTTTGCCTTCTCAAAGAATCTTAACAGATTTTCAGACCTATCCTCCAAGAGGCTGAATATACTTAATGACCCTACTCTTCAGTAAAAGTACCAAAAGTTTGTCTCATAAACGTTAGATTGCTGTTTCCTTTCTAGAAATCTTGTGGTAGAAGTCACATTACAATCTGTCATTTTTGTGGTACAATGACCATGTTAATAACATTTAATATATCTCGGCCAACATTTTAACAATTTTACCTTTTAAAATCTTCATACATGTATCTCATGTGGATAATTTATCCATATTCAAAGATTTACAAAAATCTAATATTACTTTGTGGTTAGGATAGAGCTTTCTAAATAACTGTATGGTTTTGGTGCAATGAAATAAATATACCTGAATTACATGTTATTTAAAACATAAATTGGCCTAGAAATAAAGGAGGGAACGGAAAGCAGATTCTAGGAATTATATAAAATTCTAACAATTGATGATTTAATTTTTAAAATATTTTTATTTATTTATTCATGAGAGATCCAGAGAGAGGGGGTAGAGACACAGGCAGAGGGAGAAGCAGGCTCCATGTAGATGCCCGATGCAGGACTCGATCCCAGGTCTCCAGGACCACACCCTGGGCTGAAGGCGGTGCTAAACCGCTGAGCCACCCGGGCTGCCCACAATTGATGATTTTAAAAGGTAACAGTAGATATGGTAAATAAGACCATGAGGAATTGGGTGCCCTTATATTCTGCTGGGGGCAGGATAAATTGGGGTAATTTAGAGGGGAGAGAAAAAATTTGATTTGTGAAAAAAGACTTGAAAATATTCAAACTGTTTACCCTACAACCTCAGTCTTAAGACTATCTAATGAACCAAAGTAGACTATTTCGTCTACATTGGCCAGATTTGTAGACAAAAATGTTCACTAAAGCGTAATTTCTAGTAATGAAAAATAAGAATCATAAATCCTAAGGTTTGGATACTAATTAAATTATAGTATATACCTAAGAGGAACTGAATAGTTATTAAAGTAGTGTATTTGAAGAACATCTGATAGAAAAATGGTGAGAAAAAAAAAACCACTCTGGGTTTGCATGTATATTTGATTCTATTTTTTCATACTGATACTCTTTTTTTGTATAAAAAGAAACAGTTGTGTTTATTGAGCTGAGATTATGAATACTTCATATACCCATTTTAACTGAAATTCTATATATTTTCCAAATCCCCTACAATGACCACATATTTCTGTTAAAGTAAAGCTAGAGAGTTTTAACTTAAAAATCAAATAATTGCAAGTTAATTTAATATATTCATAACAAGCCTAAAATGAGGTTAGGTTTTTCGATTTTATCATTAATACCCCCAACAGCTGGCTCATACACAGAAAGCATATGGCACATATAAAATATACTCACAATATCCATGTTGATTAGCTAAGATTTGCCATATCAGAAACAAACAGGATAAAATAACATTCACTATAAGTACTTATCTTACTATCCGTATCTAATGAAAATATAAATATTTTTCAAGTTGGTATTACTCAGTTTGATAGAAGATATACAGTAATTAAAGAAGAATTTTTAATAATTGTTCTAGCAGGGGATCATTTCTGAATTATTCTCTTCATTCTGGAGCTCTGATCTGTGTTCAGTATTTCCATTGATGCTAAGTGATTTCCAATAGTGTGGAGCTAAAGGAGAAATCAGCTGAGTCCGCACTCCACTGAAGTGTCCATTTAAATAATAATATATATCCTTATGTAAAATGATAATGCTATTGTCCAGTTAATAAGCTATGTGCTCTAAATTATTTTAAGTCTTACTATGTTTTTTTTTTTTCTTTTTTAGCCCAAACTTGCTTTGCCATGAATCTTTTACAACTCATAACTTGTTCTCCTTTCATAAGAATTCCACTGGGGATCAAAATTCTGGCCTTTGAATAGCTTTTTTCCACATAAGACTAATTGCCTATATGGGAATCAAACCTGCAATTTTAATCTCATTAGCACCATATTCTAACCAATTTAGCTGATTCCTATTTACGTATTCAAAAACCAGCAAATGGAAAATTATTTTCTTAAGCTTAATGTAAATTCATACTACTCATTTTATCCTTTCCAGCAAAAGGCTTGTAATAATGAAAGATGCTGAATTTATTAGACCCTTTCACATGCAGTTTAGAGTCTTACAAGAAATAAAGGTACAAATTGATTTAAAGAATACTGAATGAGCAAAGAAAAATCTTTGGGAAATTAGAACAAAATGTGACAGAGATGAAGCAAGTAAGTACTGAGTATTGAATATTTGCTCTCTCTAAGAGGTAACAGTAAAGCAAATGATTGGTAATAGTTCAGCATTCAGGATGCCCATAGCAACCTGGGAACCGTTTTCATGTTTCATCTCTGTTTGAAAGATGGGTGTCTGTTATATTCAGATGAAAATCCAGAACAAAATCTCATGATTTGCAGTCCATCAGTCAATTTTTCACTTTCCACTTGTCAGCATTTCCTGGTGTGTCAACATGGTACTATGCACTTGAAGGAAAGAGTTAATGCCTGATTTGTCTTTTCTTACAGATGTAAACTTTCTCCCTGCCCTAGGAACTTATCTTTTCCTGCAAAGTCACTTAGGATCAAAGTTCTACTGAAGGGGGAGCACTTTGTATCCTCTGACCAGTAAGTCCAATAGCAAGGAGAGTTCCCAGATACTTGGATCAAATGAGATTATATTGGTATAATAAGATAGTTTTTATAGACTTGAGTGCCACACAATTGGAGGTATGGTTCATAAAATTAGAGATAACGATTTTCTCCTAAGATTGTTTGGGACTATGCAATAGACTAACATTTTGAAATGCCTGCATTGCTTATGTAAACCCAGCATCGAGGTATTTGTAGAATTATTCATAAATCTTTGTTAAGGAATGTAGAGTGGATAATGATGGTGAATGGCAGAAGCTTGTGTCCACTACAAAACTAGTTTAAAGTTTCATTTTTAGTTGCCTGGTGACTGTTGACTCTTTAGAGAAACTTCCAGTTCACCTTAATTAAATTAGATAATGTAATTCATGGGTTGTTTCTGGACCACTGCTCTTTGTACTATAACGGAAATCAATGAAAAAGTAAGAGGCTTACTTATAAAAAAGAAAATAAAAAGTGCATATAAAACTTCAGAAAAGCAGTTCTTGATTATATGGGCAGTATACTAACTGGCGAGAATTGGTTAACAGTAGAAATTACTTCAGTATAAAATCTGCAGTTTATTTAACTCTTTCTAGACTGATAACTGTTTTACTTTGAGAAGATTTTCTTATACTCCTATGAACAAATAGTATCTCCGTTAGAAAATACAAAATCTTACTCGGTAGGTGACCTAGGGTTGCTGCTGCTAATCTGTTAGCTCTGAAAGGAAGTCACCTTCTGCATATTGTGTAATTTTATTTCTTTGTTATATGCCAGAAAAAAACATCAATAATAACATCTTAAAGTAGAAAGTGCTAACTTCATGTTTTAATAAAAAAAAAAGAAAGAAAGAAAAAGAAAACCATTTGAGGAGAATATTCTTCTTTGTCTCCATTTTACAAAAACAATTATTCAATTATTTATCAAGCCCCTAATACATATTGGCTCCTGTCCTATTAGTGGTACACAGATTTTTAAAAATCTAAAACAATTTCTCCTTCAAAGTATTTATGATCTTGTAGCATAGACAGTCAATACATTTTATATGTATAAATACATTTGGGTGTGTCTGATGGGCTCAGTCAGAGAAGCATGCAACTCTTGATCTGGGTCCTGAGTTTAAGCCCCACATTAGGTGTAGAGATTACTAAAATAATAATAATAATAATAATAATAAAGAAACTTAAATAAACAAAGAAATAAATACATAGATGGCATCCAAGACAAGCAGGTAACCCATATGAGGAGTGGTCACAGGGTTGAAAAATGATATAAAGAGCAGGAGAAAGTTATAGACAAAGGAATGCTCAGAAACTATGATCAGTGTACCTGCAGTATAACTATACGTAGGCTTGATAAGACTGTGATAGAAAAATAATTTTGAAAAATAACAGCAATAACAAAATAATAATAGATGAAGTTATATAGTTTCTCCTTCATGCCACGCACTGTTCTAAGCATTTTACATACGCTACCTCATTCAATGTCATCAATAATACCTTCTCATTAACAGTACTATTATTTCCAACATTTCACAAATGAGAAAACATAGGCCCACAGAGACAAAATGACTTGCCACACGTGAGCCAGCTACCTAATTACTGAACTGGAATTTAAGCCTACTCTGATGCTTTGGTCAGAATTCAAGATTAGAGTGGTAAGCATGGCCTTGGATAGCACAGTAAGGTTTGAAACTAGTTCTGAAGGTAATTGGAATCACTAAAAAATTTTAAGCAGAAAAATGTTTAAAAATCAGACTTATGTATTAGAGAAATTTCTCAGGCAGAAGTGTAGAGGATGACTTAAAAAGAAGCAAGACACCATCAGAGCAGTCATTAAGGAAGTTCTTGCATCAGTCCAAACAAGAAATAAGGGCCTGACAGAAGGCAGAAGTTTGACAACAAATGTCCCCTGATGATAGAAAAAGTTCTATTGGATTTTTTTTAGCATAAGAAATAGAATCTTCTAGCTCTGTCTAGAGTCAGAGGCAGTTATATAAGGTGGTCATAACAACCTAAGTAGGGAGAAAGGGAAAAACCATAAATGGGCAAATATGATTAAAATTAAAGGTAAATAGAAGTTAAAGTCCATTCTGCCTAAGTTTTGCTTCAGAATAGAAATTGCTAGAGTATATTAAATACCTACATAGGCAAGCCTGGAAAATTTATGTGGTTTGTCTTGTGACCTAAAAAAGTTGGTTTTTAAAAGTCACTTGTTTGATTAGAATATTCTTTAACCATATAATATAAACGTTACTTTATAATTAAAAAAAAAAACAAACCTTGATTGCCCCGAAAGACTGAGAAGACTTGCTAGATAATTGTGTCCTAAAGAACATCCAAAATCCAAGCCAATTATATCATAAATTTTAGAATAAAATTTTTAGGCAATCTTGCTTTAATGACAGGTTTAATTTCCCTGGAAAAACAAAGTGATTGAAGGTTATAAGATCAAAAACAAAGCTAACAGAAATATTACACCCCAACGAACAATAATGGAAGTGGCTTCACATCCTGTAGAAAGATAAAACAATGAAGAGCTTCACATCATCCTTGAGACATTAATCTGTTTGCAGAGACACTTTTGAGCATTTTGGTTTATGCTTCACTGTCAATCTGATTGCTCATCTGATGCTTAAGCAGTAGGACTGTGTTAGCCAACAGCATTCAGTGGCACATTGCTAAGAATTCTTTTGTAAACTCCAACATATGTGAGCACCTTCTCCATCTCAAGTGTGTTTCTTTTAGGATGCTTGATTGGCCTTACACATACTGAAGGAAATAATAACACCTGAAGTAGATATGTACATCAACTCTGGAGGCATCTAGCCAAAAATATATGTATCTTCTTACCTTCAGAGGAAAATTTCTCTTGTATCTTTAGATTTTCCAAGCTATATTAGGTTGGCTCAGACTGAAGACATTATTTTTGTCCTCAGTATTATTTTGATTGCTAAATGTAATACCATTAAAAGGGCTAACTTAAAATGCCTGAGTGAATGACAATATTAAAAATAGTAAATCAGTTACTAAATTATCAAAATATTCATGTTCGCTTTTAAAAATAAACTTTTGGTATATTTCAAGTTAAAAATACAAATCACAATGATGATAATGATAGCAAGATGATGATAATTAAAACATTATAGCAGTTTACATTTATTAACCAGGCTACTAATTTACATTTCACCTTTTCTTCACCAAGGTGAAGAAACTACCTTATGGAGTAGATGTGATTATTATTCCCATGTTATGGATGAAAAGACCATGGCTTGGAAAGTTTCAGTAATTTTACCCACATGTCCAGGGAGGAGCTAGGGTTTAGCTGTTTTTTAAAAGTCTACATTATTAATTATTATTCTATATGGTCAACATTATTTGACATCAAATAAAAAATAGTACTAGATTAAACTTTACCACATAAAATAACAGATATTCTGCTTTCCAGTTATATTTATTATAGCTCAGCCTGAAATTTGCTCATTTATACTCAGCTCTATGAAGCTGGTGCTGGGACTCAGAACTTTATTTTTCCTTTGCCCCATGGCTTCCAATTAGATTCTTTCAATAGGACACATTAAAGAGAGATGGGAAGGCAGAAAGAAAAAAGAAAAACAGCCCTTGTTCCCATTTCCTACAGGGAGCTGTTACGGGCTGACAATCCTCTAATGTTCAAAAATAAATATTTTTTAAAACTGCCATGATTTTGCTCATTCAGTTACATTTATTTTTTTCTCTTGCAAAATCGTTGAACTGATATCCTTTTTAAAATGTGGTTAAAATCTCTTTTAAAAAATAGCTAATAAAGTAAATAGGAATTTTGAAATTTTTCTCAAAGTTTAAAATAAACCATGTATAGTAGGGAAGCACAGGTATATGAATTCATAGTAGCAACAGAATTAAGATGGAAGAAAAAACTGTACATTTGTAAGCTAACAATGCTTTTTTATTCTTTTTCCTAATAAAAATGAACTCTTCATGATAGACATTTCCAATATAGACAAAGATAAAAAAAAGGTTATTATAATGAGCCTATCCATTAAATATAATCTAGTTTCAGCAAGTTTGTTAAGTTTGGTTCATCTAACACACTTCTTTTTATTTTACTAACTTTGCCTTTTTTCTGAAGCTTTTTTATCCCAGAAACCATGAAATTTCACTTGAGATCTTTCAATATGTATCTCTAAAAAAAAAATCACTTTTTAAAACTACAGTAGCTCTAATAAAATTAATCATAATTTCTTAATGTTTTCTAATATCCAGTTCACGTTCAAGTTTCCAGTGTCTCAAGATGTCTCCTGCTGTTGATTTGTTCAAATCAAGACTCAAATACAGCCTACGCTTGCATTTGTAACTAACTGCTCCTCCATCCATTTCCTTCTTTCTGTACCAGGTGGTAGAAAGTACAATTTGAAATAGAAGCTGTGATAACAGGATTTCGGTTTTTCACCATTAAATGTGATGAAAAAACCAGGTCATTTATCCTTTAAATTTCCTGTTATTCTAAATACTGCTGATTACTTCTTCATGTGTCATTTAACTTGCTTCTGGATCTCCTAAATTTTCTGTGAACTGGTAGGTAGAGCTGAAGATTTGAATAGATTCCACTTTATTTATTTATTTTTAGCAAGAAAATGCTATAGATTGTCTGTGAATTCTTCCAAACATTTAAAGAAGAAATCATAGCAATTGTACTCAATTTTTCTCCATTGAATATAAGTACATTTAAAAATTAAATGTAAATATGTACATTTATATATAACATATACAGATTTATAGGAATACAGTTTCACATTTATATTATATCCATAAAATATTATTTGTGTTTATATAAGTATAAACCAAAGTGGGTTTATTCTAGGCATGCATTTTCTGTTTAACTTTTGAGAATTATGTAATGTATTTTACCACATTGATAGAATAAAGAAGAAAAACATGATTATCTCAATGAATACATAAAACTTTTGATAAAATTCAAAATTCATGATAACTCATAGAACATTAGGAATATGAAGAATAACCTATCAGCAATAAGATATCTAAAAAACAATCTATAACAAACATCATATTTAATAACTGAAATATTAAAATCTTTTCACCTAATAGGAATAAGAAAAAGATTCTTGCTGTCATAGCTTCTATTTCCAATTGCACTTTTAATTCAAACTGTGTCATCAGTTTAACAACTTGCCCTCTATCTTGCTTCTTTTATCTACATAGTACCCATCATTTCCTAACATATCTTACATTTATTTTTACATCTCCGTATTGTCAAAAAGTGAGCTTCGCAATGGAAAGGACTTTGTCCTTTGTGTTTAGTGCTGTATCTCTTTTCTATACCAAGATGGGTGCTTAGTAAGAAATGTATTTTGAGTGAGTAAAAGTAATAAGTTAAAAAGTGTTCACTTTATTACTATTCAAGTCCGTGTTATTAGTTGTCCTTATGTTTTTCATGTAATTCACCACTTCCCTCTTTTCAGGTAACTTTTTCCTCAATATATGATTTATGTTAGAAAATTTAGAAAGTACAGAAAAGTTGTAAAAGGAAAACCTATCACTCAGCAAAAATTATTTGCTAACATTTGGAAGACTGCTGATTAAAAAGAACTACGCAAAAATATATTTTTTGTCTATCTAAAATCATGTAAATTCTGAATCTATTGTACTTATTTTTATTTTCGATATACTTATTCATTATTTTAATGGGTGAATGAACATAGTATTTAACTATTTTCTATCATTTATTGTTTGTAATGTCTTCCTATTCAAATAACACTACAATATTCTTCTGCATTTCTATAATTATCCCACACAGCAAATTACTTAAACTGAATTTTCTGAATATTATTTATTTTTGCCTTCTCATGAAAGCCAATCACACTGTTAACAGAAAAAGAGTAGACCTTTAAATTTGAGATAATTTAAAATCCTGAAAACTAGCTGGTGTTTATCTTCACGGTTGATGTATAATAGTATACAATATCTAATGCTGAGCTACCTCCAACTAATACCAGGATATGGATTCTAGGCTAGACTTATATCCACTCCAATTCAATGTTCTATGCCATTTCAGGAAATGATTACCACTAAATAAATAAGACCAGCTAAACAATAGCAGACAATCTATGGGCTTGGCACAGAATTAAGAAACTTCATTATAATTCAAGTATAGCTTCCAAATTCTGAGAGTATTTTAACTTCTTCATGATTGGTAGCAATTAATCTGTTATGGGATTGTAGCCACTGCATATTAATCTAGGGAGCCAGAAAATCCTGGTGATGATGATACAGTAATTTTTTAGCTTGATGGTTATTGCTAAGTTTCTGTTCTTTTTTTTTTAAGATTATATTTATTTATTCATAAGAGACGGAGAAAGAGAGGCAGAGACACAGGCAGAGAGAGAAGCAGGCTCCATGCAGGGAGCCCGATATGGGACTCGATCCCCGGACCCAGGGACCATGCCCTGAGGCCAAGGCAGATGCTCAACTGCTGAGCCACCCAGACGTCCCTCTGTTCTTTTTCATTAACTCAGCAACATGTATTTATTGAACAACAAATATGGGAAAAGCACCTTGACTTCAAGGATTTAAAGATAAACTATCCCAGAATATAGGACAATTTATGTACAAAATTATGAAAACAAAGTGCATTTGAAATTTTAACACAAGGAAGGCAATCACAACCTTGTAAGTGTCACCAAACAGATGGGCATCCAGAATACAGAATGTTATTAGGGGATTTGTATGATTTCTAAAATTGGAATTCAGATAAAAAATTACCCTGGAGTGAAGTGGTTAGGGATATAAATACTTAGTAGGCTTTTTAAGAAGAGAAATTGGAGGAGAGGAGCTTTTCTTGGAAGTGAGATAACTTAGAGTACATTAGGGGAAAAGTAAATGAACTACTTTGGCCAAAGCATAGAATTTGTGTCGGGAAGTAGTGGGTGACATGCTGTAAATGTAGGTTGGAGATCACATTGACTATAAAGAGTTTTTAAAGCTAAGCTACTATATTTTGACATTATCACATAAAATACATCAGCTATTGGAAGCTTTAAAGAGTCTAACATAATAAAACTTAGCAGGAGGCTTTTTTACTTTTTTGCAGGTGTTCAAGAACCAGCAGTAGCCTGAGTGGCAGTCAAGTGAAGGGAAACCTCATGGCAGGTAGATACTTTGCAGATTTTGATTTGAAGTCTATAGCCCATGAATTTCTCACAAATAATCACCCATGAACACCCATCAGATCTATTCACTGCTTGTAAATACTTTTGTAATAGTTGAGTCAATCCATAAGGTTGGTAAGAAGAATTGTGAGGAAAAACTTAGAAAGTTTTAGTGCGCAGTATGTCAATAATCTTAACTTTAAAGTATCATAAAATAATCTATATGTTATAAAGTAGTAATTAAAATCCTATGCAATTACATTTATCTCCCTTAGTTTTGTCCAGTTCTGTCCAGGAAATACCTAATAAATATATACCTAGAACACGAAGGTTGCTTTACCTTTAGCTTTCTCCTGGAGATTCATGGCCTCTCTGACTATGTTAAGCCATGCTGTTATATACACTTGTCTCATCCTGTTCTTCTCTTTATGGTGTTTCTCAAAATGGCATCTATGGATAGATAGGTGATGTGTTGTTTAGTGTATATCTCCCCTACTAAATTGTAAGCCTTTACCACTTGTTCACTGCCTAACAACAACACAAAAAGACATTCAGTAAATGTTCCTTGAATGAATGAATAAACCACCTATGGTCCCCTGTCTTACGCATCAATAGTAAGAAGAATGGAATGTACAAGTGATATAAGACACGTTTATTTCACCAGGACACTTAAAACTTCAAAAGATTTAACACTTTAAGAGTTTAGAGAGGAAATGAGACTCTAGAGTCTTGCCATAAATGTCATATGTAATTCATTCATGTACTCGTCTCAAACCAACACTACTTTGAAGGCTAAATGCCAACAAATAAGCAAGCACTTCAAGGTAACGTCCAAGGTACATAATTACTGCAAGAGTTACACACTAGTGGCTCAACCTCATTGACATTCTTTTCCTGCTGCAAGATGAGTGAATTAATATTTCTAAGAGCTGTCTTTAGGGGCAAAAGTTTTCCAAATTTGGAAAACATCTAATTAATTTTATATTTACATTACAACTAGGATGAAGCTATAAACTATTCCATAAATGTCTAAAACCTTGGTTTTTGTCTTATAAGCAAAAGTATTAGTTTTTTTTTTTAATTTTCATTTATTGCTTTAAAGTTTGAACTTCAAGGTAAAATCAGGAAAATATTTTTAACACATTAAAAAGCTTGATTGAAAAAAACTGAAAACTTGACATTTGAAAACTAGAAACAGCTGCTATTGGCTGCCTTATGTATTAATTTTACTAAAACATAGTATAATTATAACTATAAAGTAATATTAATGTAAATATTTTTGAGTTAAAAAATGTTATATTTGTTTTCATTTATTATTTAATAGACATATTATGAGAAAAAAATAGTTCAAAATATCCACTTTAAGATGTTTTCTAAAGCCCATTTTCTTCTTCTATGACATAGTACCTTAGAACATTAGTAGTTAAAAGGACAATAATTTTATAATCATTGCATTTTAATTTATTGAAATATATCATAAAGTTCTTTAAATGTCAATGGCTCTTTAAATGTCCATTTTTAAAAGATGTCCCATTACTCTACTTTAGGAATTAGCAGCAAATTCATGGAATAGTTCCATTATCCCAGATAGCACGATAGACCTACCAACAGTAAAGGATTGGGGTTCAAACAATCAACTATTACTAAAGATCTTAGAATTACCTCATTAGGATCAATCTCTTCCTACAAATCATTACTCAAAAGATTTTTCTTCTTTTTTTTTTAATATTTTATTTATTTATTCATGAGATACACAGAGAGAGGGAGAGAGAGGCAGAGACACAGGCAAAGAAAGAAGCAGGCTCCATGCAGGGAGCCTGACGTGGGACTCGATCCAGGGTCTCCAGGATCACGCCCTGGGCTGAAGGCGGCGCCAAACAGCTGAGCCACCCAGGGATCCCTCAAAAGATCTTTCTACTCTTAATCCTGAAATAAGTTAGAATCAGCAAGTGAATTGAAAGTTCCAATAACATCATCCAAGGGATGTCAGCCATATTCATCTTTAAATCCATGTACTAGCAATGTATTAAAGAATTATTAATGCTCACAAAAATTAAGCTGTGGATAAACACTCTTCCATTTATAACAAGCACAATATGGGCATTTCCCTCCTTTTAAAAAGTTGTCTGGAGTCCTAGTGTGACACAGAACTTCTTAAATGCTTGCAGTTACTCTAGTGATGGATATAGTCAGATCCTCATCAGATATGGTGAAGTCAAGAGAAGATTCTATGGGTCATAAAACAAATAAAGAGCAAGACAATTTTCTCCAAAGATCCCAACAATGGCACCCCTTGGGAATTTTTTCCAATTAGCTATCATTTAAAGTAGAGAAATAAAACTGGGGCACAGTGAAGCCATATTTTAGAAGTGCCACTGAAGAAGGTCAACATGCAATTTTCAGGTCATTATTTAACAAGCATTTTAACAATTTCTGAAGAACTGTTCTTGCCTTCTATTCTGTATAACTGATGGTTTGGTAATAAACCCATCAAATTCTCAATCTGTTAAATTAAGATTGACAGAGGCTGCAAAGGCCTTTGCAAAACTGTATCTTCTATCCTGAGAGTTCTTACAGGCTTTTAGCAGAACTACTGAATTGTTCCTGTGAGGCTATTGTGACATTAAGTGGATGTTTTCCTCAGAAAAATTCAGATGCAAGAAGGTGAAATGATATTTCCGAAGCAGCAAAAACCATCGCTAGTGTCAAACCATAAATTTAAAATATAATCAAGTATCTTCCTCTGTTCAGAACTCAAATTCTTCCCTCTGAGCTTGTTTCTGAGTTTGTATTTTGGACTATCTCTCTTACACACACACAAACACACACACATTCTCTTTCTGTCTCTCTGTCTCTTTCTGTCTCTTTCTGTCTCTCTGTCACTCCCTTTCTCTCCTCCTCTTACTCCCTCCCCACAATCCGCAAGATTTTACTTTAACTATTCTAGTAGAAGGCAGATAAATGAATTTTACTTTAATTACTCTAGTAGAAGGCAGATAAATGAATATAACTAGGGTATCTCCAGGTTCTAATCCAGCCTTGCATTCTTACATGGTTCACTTATTTCTTCCACCCAAATGTTCTTTTGCAGCTCTTTGCTGCAGAAGGGAAAACATAATTTCTTTCATCTTTTAATGTAGAGCTTTGGAATGTTTTTGATAAAACCTGATTTTCTCCTTACTCCTGTTAAAATAAAAAACAAATGAAGACCAACCTTGAAAATTCTTCGATAAGACAAAAACCAGTTAGTCATACAAGCAAAGCTTCATTTATCTTATTTCACAGGACTAACCTGATCTGGGGCATTTCTTGCTTATACACCTGGAAATCATAAGCAAAACTTGAACTGTTTCTCAAAGTTGGTATGAGGTTACCACTGACCAATTCTCTATTGTTTAAGAAAATTTTAATATTATAATTAACCAATTAATTGGTTTTAATATTATAACCAATCACTGTGAAGAATAAACAGTAGTGACTGCTTCCTCACTATATAAACTGCTCTATAACAATATATCCCTGAGCCTCATTCCTTATTTGGGTTGAGGGCTTCTGGTTTGCAAATACGTCTTTTTGGTGTATGTATGATAAACTTGTACGAATTACTATTTTATTATTAAAATAATACTATAAATACTATTTATCATATTATTTATTTTATTACTATGGTTCATTGGTTCTACTTTTGTTATTTCTCAACTTTTGACATTCCATGGCATCAGAAGTGGGATCCAGAGGAGACGCCCGAAGACTCCAAGGCCTGTAAGCAAACAGGTGCTGGTACCCCCCACAGAGCTCACTGAGCTCCTTGCTTTCTTGCCAAACCTGGAATTTGAGAATAAGTCTTTCTTGTATCCAAGCTCTGTTTTCCTTGCATTTTGGGCTTGTGAATAGCTTGTGCATTAAGCATCTTGTGCATAACTGTATTTTGTTTAGTGAAGCTTCTGGTCCCCTTCTGTTCAAAAGTGACTCCCTGTGTTTTGGAACAGTTGTTGGAAAACAGGACTCCTCGTAACTAAGATGTCTTAGGGAATCTAAAGGCAAAGATGGGTTTGACCTGGTCTATGGACCAGGATCTTGTGCCTTTTAAGAAAATGTATGATCTTCTGAAACTGTACTGGCCAAATTAGAGAAACTTTAACTTAGAAAGTCTACCTTCAGGGGCACCCTCAAAAGATTCCAAACCCCTTGGAGACAATGGAGTGCATTCTTTGATTGGTATTTAGAAGTCCTAACAGACCAGATTGCTCTGAAAATAGCTTTAAAAAGACCCTGGCAACATAGAAATGAAAAATCTTTAGTAAAAACTCTTTGGCCCTCTGAACAGGTAACTGTAGCTATGTCCATCTGATGTATGTTGTAAATATATGATATTTTTCTACCTCTGAATGATATTGCCAAAATTAATTTGTAAAGAGATCTATTTAGTTGGCATAAAGAAAAATAAGCACTTTTATAAATTAAGTATTCCTAAGACTCAGAATTATAGAAATTAACTCAAACATTTTTCAAGTTCTTTGTTTTTTAAATAAAGATTATATTTATTTATGAGAGACACAGAGAGACAGACAGAGAGAGACAGAGACAGAGACAGAGACAGAGAGGCAGAGACACAGGCAGAGGGAGAAGTAGGCTCCATGCAGGGAGCCTGATGTAGGACTTGATCCTGGTTCTCCAGGGTCACACCCGAGGCTGAAGGTGGCGCTAATACCAATATACCAATATACCAATAAAATTTTTATTTTTTTTAAGATTTTATTTATTTATTCATGAGAGACACAGAGAGAGAGAGAGAGAGAGAGAGAGAGAGAGAGGCAGAGACACAGGCAGAGGGAGAAGTAGGCTCGTGAGGAGAGGCAAATGCGGAATTTGATCCCAGGACCCTGAGATCACGACCTGAGCCAAAGGCAGACACTCAACCACTGAGCCACCCAGACGTCCCCACTTTTGACTTTTTAATTTTTTTAGAGGGACAAAAGATACTTGGGCCTAATAATAAATAATGTTTTATGCCACACTGAAAAATTTACTATGAAGAAGAATCTATTTTTAGAAATTATGAAATGTAAATTATAAATTTGTCAGTCCACAATTGCTCACTTCTCAGTGTTCACTAAGGATTCTAAGAGTTAATTTTATTTAATATATGTAATTAAAACTATTGAAAATAATAAGGGTGAAAGCAAATGACTGTATGTGAAAAGTGGGCTAGGTGAATTGGGGGTTAAGGAGAGATATGAAGGTCACAGAATTTCTTTGGTTTTTGTTTTTTTGTAAAGGAAAAAAAATTAATTTTGTCCTAAAGTAATATAAATTGTTCTAGAATAAGAAAGGAAAAAGGAAAAAAGCTGGATGGATACAGAAAATTGTAGGTTTGTGAAAAAGAAATCTTTACAAAGAAATATACGTGTAGTCAAGCTAATACGGGAATGGATTCAAGTTAAAAAGGTAAAAAAGAAAAGAGGAGTTATAATATCAAAAGTATACTGGGACAAAATTATAATTTGCTTTTCTTTCTGTTATGATGACGAAGTTTATCTTAAATCATCAATCTGCTCTTGAGAAATTGTAAACAAAGATTTTTCTTTACCTTCAATGTAATCTGCCTAGGAAACAAAGCTTCTATGCCTTATGAAAATAATTTCCTGTGCTTCATGTTGCTTTATCAGGTCTTCGATTCCTTGAAGAAAAACATGGAGTCTTCTCCATTAAAAGAGCTAAGCTCTACAGTTGTACATTCTAGTTGTATCACTATGTAACTTTGTTTTTAACCTTTAACATCTTTTAATTTCACTCTGGTTGAATGGAAAACAATGTATTGTCTCACAAAGACCTTTGATCCTGTTTGATAAGTATTTTACATCTTTGGATGTTTAAAAAAAATCTTTTTACATTTTAAACAAACTTTGTCAAATCAAATCTGAATGAAATAAAAAAGTTTATTTAAACTTATTTGATATATTAAATTGGTTGAAGGAATACTGTCAAATAATAAGTAATGTTTAACTCTCTTAGATCATATATATATAATTTAAGGGACGCTTGGGTGGCTCCATGGTTGAGCGTCTGCCATAAGCTCAGGGTGTGATCCCAGAGTCCAGGGATCAAGTCCCTTATTGGGCTCTCTGCATGGAGCCTCCTTGCCTTCTCCCTATGTCTCAGCCTCTCTTTCTCTCTCTCATGAGTGAGTAAATAAGATCTTTAAAATAAAATAAGTAATTTAAAATTATTTGGAATTCTTTTAAAAATTTGGCTTTATGAGTCACAATTCTAGCTATTACCTTAAAATATTGTAAATCACAGAAAAAAAAGCCAAACTTACTGATCAATTGCATTATTTGTGTGTGTATGTGTATGTGTGTGTGTGTGTGTGTGTGAGAGAGAGAGAGAGAGAGAGAGAGAGAGCTCTCACTAGAGCTTTAACAACATAGTTCTTTAAAAGTCCCTTATCACTCACAATGAGTCATTGTTTTACTTCTCTGAATGCATTTACAATCAACTATTTGGCAAACCTGCTTCATCCTCAAGAATATTCATAGAAAAGACCCTAACAAGAACTCTAAATTACAGGTTTATGATAAGTTTAAGGTCATAACACCGAACAGGTTAAGAATTTCTAAAATTCTAATGAAAATCTAATTGATTCATAAAGTTTCTAACCTAAGATGGAGCAAGAATCATACAACATTGACAAAACTGATGAAAATGATTATAAATTTGATGACTTCATTTAAAGTATTGCTAGTTCTTTAATATTTTGTTTCCAGATTTCCAGATTGGTTAAGTATATTCTTTGCAACAAAGATTGAAACACATCTTTTTCTCCCTGATTCCTCCAAAATTCAGAAACTCTTATTAATTATTCTTATTTTTCATGACAGTAGATACAATTGCATAAGTTCATTCAATATGAATCTCTTTTCTTGTAACAGGACACAATTGGACAAATCCTTGGCTTGGCTTCCTAGCCTTGAGAGGCTTTTGAAATCTAATCTGAGATACCCTATGAAAAGTTCCAGCAAAGTACATTTATTTTTTTTTTTTTTTTTTTTAAAGATTTTATTTATTTATTCATGATAGTCACAGAGAGAGAGGCAGAGACACAGGCAGAGGGAGAAGCAGGCTCCATGCACCGGGAGCCCGACGTGGGATCCGATCCCGGGTCTCCAGGATCGCGCCCTGGGCCAAAGGCAGGCGCCAAACCGCTGCGCCACCCAGGGATCCCCAGCAAAGTACATTTAAAAGAACTATATGGTCAATTGCACTATTTTTGCTTCCCTTATGCAAATAGCCAGGCCAAGTTTATTGAAATCAGATGTAATTTACAAACAAGTTAGTCTTATTGTGGTTATCTTTGATAGATATTAGGGATAATTATAGAGAGAAAAATTATATTTTAGTAATATAATAGTATATTACTAAAATAGCATGGATATCATATTCTTGTGCTGTTAATGTTTCTTGAGGTTTTGTTTTCTACTTATAAACTGGACTGGATACTCAATTCTTTCAGTTCCCTCTAATATTTGGCTAGAATTTTTCACACTAACATTTCCAGTTTTCTCACATTCTTCTGATTTGGAATCACTATAAAACTAAAACTGTCTTTTTCTTGAAGCCACTCAAGCTAAAGCAGGACAACTTGATATAAACTTCTGAGAAACCACCATAAGGGCTGAGGTGTGGCCAACCTTCACGTCCGTTACTTTGTGGACACTCAGAAAGATCACCAGAGACGTTCACACCACAAACCAGGAAAATCTGTCTAGAAATAGACACAACTGGCTGTTTTCACAACAGGCTGCTCTCCAAACTCAGAAACTGTATTTATAAACTACTCAAACTATTGAGCTTTTTCCATAAAGACGCCTCTCATTAAATAACCTGTTTGCTCATCTCACATATAGGCCTAATTTAGGTGGAAGCTCACCTGGAACACCATCTCCTCAAATTAAGCATCTTTACCTTGTCCTAAGTAAGCATGAGGATGCTCACTAATACATTACCTTGTGCCCCAGCAAATAACTTTTAAAACATTATAACCCACTCGAGACATTTAATTGGTTAAACCTTATCTCATGAGATGCTGTCCTCTGGTGAATTTTTAAATCATTTGCTCTTTTTCCTCCTTATAGTCACCATTCAGACCTCTCTAGGCGCATTGTATCACCTTGAGGGTTTTAAATGCTTATTGGTAGCCACTCCCTTGTCAAATGGTAACCATCAGGATCAGACAAATAGATCAAATCAACAATAACCACATAAATAATGAAGCAGGTCCTCAGGCACGATGAATGCAAACACAGAATGTGTGATTCTTCACTCTGATTACATCGATGGTAGGTAATAACAGAGAATAATGCTATACTACTTGATCATACTCTCAGCCTGCTGAGAGAATAACCAAAAGGGGGAATGGTTAAAAAGAAACAAACAATAACAACAACAACAAAAAAAAAAAACAAACAAACAGAGATCAATCTTGTCTTGAAGATTTCCTGAACAGACAAAACTAGTTAGTCATATAGGTACAGCTTCATTTAGCTTACTTCACAAGACTAACCTGACCTGGGTCATTTCTTCCTAATATTTCAGGAAATCATAAGTAAACCTTAAACTGTTTTTCAAAGTTGGTATGCGGTAACCACTGACCAATTCCCTATTGTTTAAGAAAATTCTATTATTATAACCAATCACTGTGAGGAATAAACAGTCCTCACTATATAAAGTGCTTTCTAACAATATTCCCCTGAGCCTCATGTCATGTTTTGGTTTGAGGGCTCCCAGTCTGCAGACTGTCTTTTTTGTATGTGCACAATAAACTCGTATTCATTATGACTTTAGAGATACATTGGTTTTACCTCTGTTATTTCTGAACTTTTGACACTCTGTTTCTATAAAGCTTTTATGTATTTGGAGATATTATAGGATTAAAAAACTATCCATTATAATAATTAAGAATTCTGTTATTGATGCAATTCCAATAATTCAAATAAAAAGCTTTAGGAAAACTTTTATTTCTAAGCAACCACTTACAGTGTTGCCAGATTTGCAGTCAAATATAGCAATTCAACTCTCTTCCTCTTAACAAAATATGCCATTTTTTTTCTTCAGTAAAGATTTCTTTTTACTGCTAAATCCTTGAGACTCGTAATACCAAATATACTAGATTACTATCTTATATTACTCTGACTGATGTTTTTCTCTTCCAAGAAATGAAACCAATGATGCTACCCTTTAAAAAATCATTTCTAGGACAATGCCTTCAAGGACAAAATGGTGATTTTATCACAGAATATAAAATCTAGATTTTAAGATTTTTCTCATGTGAAATATAATGATGGAAGCATCAAACAGTACATAAGAAGAGCAATATGCAACTAGTGTAGTTACAATTTTTCATTTGTTAACCAATTTAGCCAAATTAATTGTGGAGTTAAGAAAGAAAAAGGCAGGTTAATTAAAAGCAATGAGAATCTCATCATGTTGCAATTTTGGGAACTATATAATTCCTTTGCTATAAAATGCTAGCAAAAGCATATACAAAAATGCAACTATCGGGGATGCTGGGTGGCTCAGCAGTTGAGCGTCTACCTTCGGTTCAGGGTGTGATCCTGGGGTCCGGGATCGAGTCCCACATCGGGCTCCTTGCGGGAAGCCAGCTTCTACCTCTGCCTGTGTCTCTGCCTCTCTCTGTGTGTCTCTCATGAATAAATAAAATCTTTTTTTTTTTTAATGTCTTTATTTATTTATTTATTTATTTTTTTATGATAGTCACACAGAGAGAGAGAGAGGCAGAGACATAGGCAGAGGGAGAAGCAGGCTCCATGCACCAGGAGCCCAACATGGGATTCGATCCTAGGTCTCCAGGATCACGCCCTGGGCCAAAGGCAGGCACTAAACCGCTGCGCCAAATGCAACTACCAAATCAAGAAATGACCCATAAAATTTCTCAGGTCTTTCATACTGATCTAAGCAGGCTGATTTGTAATTATTTTCTTTTATTTTTAAAGATTTTATTAGAGAGAGAGAGAGAGAGAGAGAGAGAAACAAGCAGTAGGGAAGGCAAAAAGGGAGAGAAAGAGAGAGAAGCAGATTCCAGTGAGCAGGAAGCCTGGCATGGGGCTCCATCCAGGGATCAGAAATTATGACCTGAGCTGGAGGCAGATGCTTAACTGAGCCACTCATGCGCTCTGAGAGTTGGTGAATTTTTTAAATGGAGATGCAACCTTCCTTCCCTGTTTAAAATGTAAATACCCTTGGGACAAGTAAGACACTTAAATTCATATGATGTTATAAAAGACTGACAGTGGATCATTTTCTGAGCAGATTTTAATAGGTGCAAGATGATGGGAATCTGGAAGAAAAGAGGCAAGAAGAGAATAAGGGCAAAGGGATTGGCCTTAAATATAAATATGATCTTCAGAAGTTTCCTTAGTGTCAATCCCGAAATTCCAAATAACTTACACCACCTATCACATCAACTTGAACACACTTTCCGTGTTTTCCAGAGTAAAAGTCCATCTCTTTTCTTACATTAAGATGTTTCTCCATTCTTTAAATGGCTAATCTCCCACTGCTTTCAAAGCACTTTTTCTGAGAGGCTCACTACGTTACATAAAAAAAATGTCTTAAAGAATGAATTCTAGGTCATAGCACAGGAAGCAGGAAGCATGGCTGCTTGTACCAGTTTTATAAATCCCTGACTTCTGTACATTTTTTATTAACATTCTAACATAAATGTATTGAATTATTACTTATTGCTGTATCTTACTGTTCATAATCTTTTTTTAAAAATTCCAATAAGGGAGCTATTGAAAAGGCTACCAAATATTGACAGGCTCCACTTTTAACCCTAGCATAAGCATATGTTTCTGTTGGCCTTTTTTTTTTTTTTTTTTTAAATTTATTTATTTATGATAGGCACACAGTGAGAGAGAGAGAGGCAGAGACACAGGCAGAGGGAGAAGCAGGCTCCATGCACCGGGAGCCCGATGTGGGATTCGATCCCGGGTCTCCAGGATCGCGCCCTGGGCCAAAGGCAGGCGCCAAACCGCTGCGCCACCCAGGGATCCCTCTGTTGGCCTTTTAAAACCAGAACATCACTGCGTCCTAGAAAAAGACTTGATGCATTAATAAAATACAAGCTTTGGTGAAGACCTGAGGAAAACTACTTCAGGTCAGAGAATTTCCGCAAATTGAGCAATACTGCAACATCTCCCCACCAAAGGATGTGGAGACTTCAATTCTCTAACATGTCAATACTGTGCCTAGTTATGAAATCAGAGCAGATGGGAAGAGCAAAGGGGAAGGGGAAATTGCATACGTCCTTAGTTGGAAGCCTAACACATTTCATTTTACTCTTTCTAACTTGTCAACACTTTCTACCAAAGATAGACTTCAGAACATTATTAAAATGTCTTTAATGGATTGCTGAAAATCAACTCTAGGCAACTACCAATTCTTTAACAGTACAGATTCCCCATTGTTCCTGGTATAGGAAAAATGACCAGTTAAGTGTTTTGTAATCCCGTGTTCTTAATTAACTGAGACTGCTCTCTCGGGTCAATGGCCTTCATAACTCCAACACCCCTTCTCTCAATCCCATTGGGTTGTTTTTTGTTGTTGTTGTTCCTGCAGTCTGTATTCTCTGTAATCTTTTTGCACCATTCAGTACCTGGGCATCCCCTTTTCTTGGCCAAGCCCTCTTTCTACAACTCTAAGGACAGATTAGATACTGTTTTTTTTTTTTTTTTCTGACTTCTATCTCCTTCATTTTCTCCCACAGACTTCAACTGCAGGCATGGCCCAAGGCTGACTCCCTAATTCACTCTTCTATTTCTTTTGTCCTTTTGAAATTCAACCCATTTTGGCCTGAGGCAGAACTGTAAAGGAAGAAGATCCTTCCTAGCAGCAGAATCCTTTTTTTTCAGTAGTTGGTGAGGGGTACATCTGAGCATCCTGCCTTGGGATAGATTTTAAATTCAAAATGTTTGGCTATTAGTGACACATCCCCACTTTAGGGTCTTTGCCCTTCCTTTTCCTTCCTCCTGAAAGGCTCTTCCCTCAGGGTACTGTCTCACTCCCACCTTCCTCAAACCTCTGCTCCTCAGAGGCTTCCCCTGACCATCCAATGTAACAGTGCAGACTCCTACCCTTCCCTGCCTTACTCTGCTCAAAGTTTTCTTTTTCTGTAACATCTAAGATTTCCAATATATATAGTATATTATTTATTATATTTATTAGTTATTGCTTCTTATGTTTGTCTTCCTGACAGACATATGCTCCATTTTGTTCACTGATGTCCCAGTGGCCTCGAACAGTGATTGGCACTTAGTAGGTGATTAATCAGTATTACTCTAATTGAGTTGAAAAACTTTGCTGTTATCTGCCTTCTTTTTCTTTACACTGCCAACAGCCTAGTCCAGGTTTCTTCTCATGGTAATTAGCTAATTAGCATGCTAATTGTGTTTCCTGTTCTTCCTCTCTTTAATCCATCTTCTTTACTGTTGGCTGATTTTCTCCCTCAAAACTCACATTTATCCTCTCATTATCCTTCTCAGAATCCTTCACTGTAAGGCCAAGTAAAAATTCCTTAGTGTGAGACTTGATGCCCTGCTCAGTACCAGTCATGTCCAGCCTCACTCATGCCCTTTCCTCAGTGGACTCTAGTCAAGCTGCTATTAGCTTTTTTCTTTTAAGAAATAATTGTTGACCTCCTACTCATAGGTCCCATGTGGCATAAAATGAATTTACGGTCAGTTTAGGCAACATACGCTAGAAGGATAGAAGTTTAAACAATAGCATTTGTATTAAAGAAGAAATTAAGTCGACAGAAGAAAGACACTTGGCTGACTTGGGTGTATGAGGTCCCCGTCACTGAAATGACTCTCAACTGCACCTTTCATGTTCTGGGAAAGCAAACCATATCTATTGGTAAACATTCAACTTCATCTTACTCTGTGATTAATTCTCTGTCTTTTAACAGCCATAATCCCTTAAACATAAATAACAAAAATTTTGTCTTTGCACAAATATTCTGATGTGCCTTTCCTCACCTTAAGAAACACTGATTTATAGGCTTCACATGCCTTCCCATCCTGGAGTGCTGAAAAGCCTCTTCAAGCAGAGTCAGCCCTTGCCTCAAAACCAAGATCCAGCTTGGGAGGAAAAGCCTGAAAGGGCCCTGGGCCTCTGGGGAAAGGATGCAGAGATTGGATTGATGAAAGAGCTGGCATTCTCAAATGGGCCAACTGTGTTACTGACACCTCCAAGTGTCTCACAGTGTCATCACTCTGCATCTTAACATGAAGGTTGCTAAGATGATGACAGTTCTGCAGCATTTACTCTATCTCTGCCACCGACGCTTACGAGGTTCTTGTTCAAGAAGTCCTCCCATGTAATCCTCTTCATGTTATTCTTCCTCTTCTCTAAACTTCTACTTTATTTACTATGTTATATACATGAAACATTCTAGAATTTGACATTATTTTGACTTGCATTTTTTGGTCATACATTGATCACTGCAGAAATTCTTGAAGACATAATTGTCTTTCCCACAACAGTGGTCACCAACCTTTGCTAATCAATAAGGCCATCAATACAGTACTCAAAAAATTCAGAATCCAAAGCTAAACTCAGAACTGCAGAAATGTGACTACTTGTCCAGAATCTAAGGAATCCATGTTTTCAAAAAGTCCCCCATACAATTCTAATAATTGGCCAAGTGGGGGTATCACTGCTTTAGCTTTAGAGTTTACCTGAAGCTTACTAATAACATAATTTCAAAACACCTTTTTACTTAAAAATTATTTACTTTTTTGTTTTTTGATTTTTATTGTTGTTGTTATCTTGTCTTAGATATTTCTTTGAGGGAAGCATACCGCACTTCTACTCAACTAAAAGAAACATTTTTACAGTCCAGAGGTTTTTTTTGTTTTGTTTTCACTTATCAAGCCATGGCTTCATATAGGGAATGGATTCCAGCAGCTCAGGTTTCTTTCCATTGGTTCTTACAAAGTGTGCTTCTCTGGAGGGAGCAGGCTGGCACTTTAGTTGAACCCAAGTAAGTTTCTCCTTGGCTTCCTTCTTTTTCTAATCATTTTCCTTCTGATTACTCAGGAAGCTCTCTAGACAGAGGGCTTAATATGCTCAGTAGATATGTTAATTCTCTTGACAAAAATCTTGCCCTTAACTTGTTTGTTTACAATGCCAACAGCATGCAGTGTAACACTATAGACTCTTCGAGTCTTGTCATGGTAACATTTGTAGGGTATTCCTTTTTGAACAGTGCCATCCCCTTGATATCTAAAATATCACCTTTCCTTTTTTTTTTTAAGATTTATTTATTTATTCATGAGAGACAGAGAGAGAGAGAGACAGAGAGACAGAGAGAGAGAGAGAAAGAGACAGAGACATAGAGGGAGAAGCAGGCTCCCTGCTAGGAGACTGATGAGGAATTCCATCTGGGATCTCAGGATCACACCCTGAGCTGAAGCCAGATGCTCAACCACTGAGCAACCCAGGCGTCCCTATAATATCACCTTTCTTGCAGATTGGCATGTATACAGCCAAAGGAAGCAACCCTATGTTTCCTAAAAGACCTAGAGCATATATATCAGGTGTCTATCCTCTTCCCTTTGTATTGGTTATTTCAGTAAATTACTAGAAGATGGTGGGTCTGGCCAAAAGTAAAAAATTATTTATTTTAAATAATATTATTTAATAATATTTTAAATTATTATTTACCACTATTAAAAATAAAAATTCATGACCAAAGCATCTGATTCTAGATATCATTGGATTCTAGTATTTGATTTTGTGACTAACATATAATACCTAAGAAAATTTTAAAATTCAAAACACGTGAAATTTCACCACATATACAAACATATATTATGCATAAACAGTCATATCCTTTCTCATTTTTCTTTTTATATCACATATGTTAGATACTTTCTAAATAACATCATTCTTTAAAGCAGTGAAAATTATATTACATTGGGATAGTGATACTAATTAACTTAGTCACTTTTGGACTTCTTGGGTATTTATCATTTCCCCTATAATTACAGATATCATAACTTATATCTTTGAAATAAATAATTTGTTGAATATTGATGTAATTGTACTATATTTTATCTATTTAGAAAATATTTATTCTATTAACAAAATATGTATTTCATTCTTTCTAAAAATGTTCTAATCTCGGACATAGTTTTTGTGCTGGTGTCTCTGATTAGCTTGCTCTCTCATTTTCAGACTTGTAGGACAATCCTCCTTCAACCACACCAGTGTAAGGGGCCATGAAATTAATCTTGCTGGCACATTCTTTTGGTTCCTATATTTGGGCTGATCTCTCTACCACCCTCTTCTCAGGGGGTACTTTCTAACATCAACCACACAACAGGGAGGAAAATTGTAAATGGTACAGATCAGCATTCTTTAAAGCATAGCCCACAGGTCCTTGTAACAGAATAACCTGGAGTGCTTGTTAAGAGTGAAAAATCACTGATCCTTCAAATTACTCAGATGCTGTAGTGTGGCGCCTAAGAGAATAAAATTTAAACAAAGACTCATGGTAATTTTTATGCATGCCAATGTTTAGAAAATCAAGTTTCCATGTACTACAATGTCAATGAATTTGCAATCTAGTTTTAAAATTGAGTCTAATTTAGGGGTGCCTGGGTGGCTCAGTCAGTGACGCATCTGCCTTGGGCTCAGGTCATGATCCCAGGGTCCTAAGGTGAGCCCTGCATCTGGCTCCCTGTTCAGTGGGGCTTTCTCTCCATCAGCCCCTCCCCCTGCTCATGCTCTCTCTCTCGGTCGGCTCTCTCTCTCTCAAATAAATAAAATCTTAAAAAAAAAAAAGTTTAGTCCAATTTAAGGTACATCCTAGGGTTAAGATCCATTTTATTCTATTTCTCTATAAAATTTGTATATATATTTAATCTTTGTCACTAATACAACACAATTCTTCCCTTCTCCCCCAACCCTCCTCCACTAAAGTGTATTATTTTTAGAAAGTAAGAACATGTCTACTTTATCTGCACATTTCTGTCATCGTTAAGATTCTGCTTTGCACTTAGAAACTGCTCATGTATATTAGTCATTTAATTTTTTAAACAGATCCATGCTCTGTTTAATAGCTTACACTTGAACATTACACAAAATTATTTAGATGATTTAAAGAGATCTTCCTCTTTTGTTAAATCATAATGCCTGCCTGTTGTCTTTAGGACTTCGTTAATAGATTTCTATAGTATTTGTTAGAAACACATCTATATAATACCATAATACATGTTCACTAAAATTCTACTAGGTGTCAGGTGACAAAGACTCTGTCCTGGACCAAATCCCCTTCTCAACTAAGCTCTAATTTTGGTTTCTCTCTTTGGCCTGCTTAGTCCATTTTTAGCAAGAATACTGCTGAGTTCACTTAGTGAGACCCCTCTTCCCTTGGTATTTGATGATCCTTGATATTAGATCAAATTTATCCTCCATCCTCTATATCTTAGCCCCCTGGCCTGCCTTCAGTGAGAATCCTATGGTTCAGTCTAGTGAGAATTTCCCTTGCCTCAGCAATTTTCTATCCTCTAATCCTCACTCTAATCCTTGGCTCTAGATCCCTCCTTGTCCTGGTTATATTACGAATGGAGCCCCATCTCTGTCCCCTCTGCAAAACTCCACTCTCCTTACTTTAACAAGTATTGTGAAGATTATTCCTTTGACACAGGCATTGTGCTATGTTTTAAAGACAGAGTTATGGAAGGAGTAGTCCTTGTACTTGAGAAGGTCACCCTCCAGAATGGGAGTTTATCTCCTCAGATTTTTTTTTCTAAAGATTTTATTTATTTATTCATGAGAGACACAGAGAGAAAGAGAGGCACAGACACACGCAGAGAGAGAAGCAGGCTCCATGCAGGGAGCCTCACATGGGACCCGATCCCGAGTCTCCAGGACCAAACCCTGGGCTGAAGGCGGCGCCAAACCTCTGAGCCACCCGGGCTGCCCTTATCTCCTCAGATGTATTTACAAAGCCATATAATCAAATCTGAAGCATAAACATGCATCATGCCCACAGAAAAATTATTGTAACTTGGAAGGACAACGAGGAATTTCTTCCTATAGCTATATCTACATGGGGGGACTTAACGGAATGAAAAATCTAGGAATGCCTAATTTGAAATGGCTTACTCATGCCAGAAAGCTAGCTTTATATTAACATCAAGCACGGCCTGTTATAGTATCAGGATCTATAGAATACTCATACTTCATTTTTAGAAACAAAAATATCTTTGATTTACTCTGCATATTTTCATTTCAATGGTATATTATTAGAAAAGTCTTTGCCTATGATCTCCTTTAAGAAAAATAGAAAATAGTAGACATACACAGATACACAGATACACATAAATATACACTTGAGTGTACATACACTTTCATCTCATAAAAATACATTATCACAGTGGATGTTACCAGGGGAAAACCCATATTATTAATCATTTTCATCACCATATGAAAACACTAAATACTAAAGAAATTTCTAGGGGCTAAGTGTTCAGAATATTCTGGGCAGTCACAATCTCTCTTGTGATACATCGTATTAAAAACCTAAGACAATGAGAAAACACTACTCATCTATTAGAATAACATTCAAACGTTGACAATACCAAATTCTGGTAAGGATGTAAGGCAACGAGAGCTCTTGTTCATTGGGAATGCAAAATGACACAGCCATTTTGAAGAGCAGTGTGGAGGTTTCTCACAAAATTAAAGGAACTCATACCAATATGATCCAGTAATCACACTCCTTGAAATATACCCAAATAAGTTGAAAACTTATGTCCATGCAGAAGTCTGCAGAGAACTATTTAGAGCAGCATTTTTTTCATAATTGTCAAACTTGGAGGAAACCAAGATGTCCTTCAATAAAAAATGGATAAACAAACTACGGTACATTCATACAATGGAATGCTATTCAGCAATAAAAGGAAATGAGCTATCTAGCCACAAAAAGACAAAGCTAAGTGAAACATTGCTAAGTGGAAAAAGCCAGTCTGAAATGGCTGTCTTCTGTATGATTGCCAATTACATGACAGTCTTGAAAAGTCAAAATTCTGGAGGTAGTAAAAGGATCAGAAGTTGCCAGGTTTTAGGGAGGGAAGGGAAGGACAAATAGGGAAAGTACATGAAATTTTGGGCATGGTCAAAATATTCTGTATTTTCCATTTTATGTCCTATATAGTACTAGATGATACACTATATGATATAGCAACAATGGAAATACGTCATTATACATTTTTCAAAATCCAAAGAATGGACGATAAAAAGAGTAAATTCACACAAGTAATGAACTTTAATTCATAATAATGTACCTACCAATACTTGTTCATTAATTATAACAATGCACCATACTAATACAAGATGTTACTAATAGGGGGAATTATGTGCTTTGGGGAAGGATATGTAGGAATTCTCTATAGTTTCCAATTAATTTTTCTGTTAACCTAAAACTACTCTAAAAAAATTGTTAACTAAAAATTAAAAAACAAAACAAAACAAAACAAAAACAGCAAAGCCAAAGACACTAAAGGTTTTAAAAACAAACCAAACCAAATCAAGGCAAAAATCCTGGTAAGATAAGACAACTTCTAATATTGTGACTAAACAGTATTTTGTGCCGGTCTTTCATGGTGATAGAACTGGGCATCTCATCCCTGTTGTTACCACTTTATTCTTGAAATCATCATTATGTTGGTACCTGTGATAATATTGGAATAAGGCAAGAAGAAATACCAGAGAGTATCCATGTCCCATTAGCCTGAAACCCATAATTCTGCAATATTCAGTCTGAGTTTGAATCAGGCCCCCAATCTGTTGAACATTTGTGGGTTTTTTTCTTTTTAAATAATAACAAAGACAGCTAACAACCTTACTCAACCTAAACCAAATACTGAAGTGAGACCTGAGCTATGCACATCTCAGACTCAGGGGAGCCCTCATGACTGTTAAGGCAGATTTTGTCAACTTCCCCAGAGCCCTAGGACAACAAGGCGCCTTGCCAGAATTGAAATGTACCTGTGGATTCTCTAGGGGAGAGATTCTTTATTATTGTACTAACAGAAAGGATGAAGAAACTATTTTAGGTTCAATTTTCTTGATATAAAGTCAGGGATATTGGTCAATCTTTATTTAGATCAAGTTAACTTCATATGAAAATTGGGGACCCAGAGTTTTGTTTTGTTTTGTTTTGTTTTTTTCTGTAAAAGAAACTCCTCTAAACCCAGATTCCAGTCATTGAGATGCAGACAAAGCTGGGGACACTTTAGTGTTTTCAAAAAGGATAGAGCTCCCCCAAATAATGGTTTACAGACGTACTGAGATTCAAACCCTTCGGCCCTGGAGCTGTTCTGGGTCTGGTCTGATGACCAGGGCCAGCGGTCTCTGGTAGTAAGCAGCCTCTGCCATCTCTCGCAGAAGTATTGTCCTTTTCTATGTGGGCATGATAAGAAAAAGGCTGAGAAGCACCTGACTAGAGAATCTCTGCTAATAATGTTTTAATCCAAAATTGTTAGATTGGTGTTTTGCAATTCCCATTGTTTCTACATGACATCCTATTTCGAACATAACGATGATACCTGCCCAAGGAACTTTTTCTGAACATGTTTCACACGAAAGGCTGTAAGGCACGAGCTACTACAAAGCTATAAACAAATTCAGAGCATCCTACTACTTCTGTGAATACCAACTCATTTCACCTCACAATTTCATTAATTTTCAAAGACAACAAAACCAAAAGTAGGAATCATCTCTTACCCTACAAGGAAAACTTCTGAACTTGTCTCAGGGTAAAGCGTCAGGGTCTTTACACACTCCCTCCACTCCGGGATTAAGCAGCTCTTGAAGTGTCTCTACCGGGTCTGAGGGGGAAGAAAAATACATTAAAAATAACCTTGGTACGCTTCAGCTAATATTAACATTCTTTTTCAAGTTCAGATTCTCTTTTTGCCACTTCATGAAATTGCCACATATCTTGCCTCAAGCCATCTTGTACAAACTAATCAGCATTTACAGAACACTTAACTTGAAGAAGGAATTCTCTTCCTCTCAAATCATTTATAATCTCCCCCTCATCCGGCTTTGAATGAATGGAGTCTTTCCTTGTTATAACATCATATTTACTACTTTTCATGATTATTTACTTCCTTTCCCTAGATCACGATTTTATTCCTTGATCTCGTTAGTAATAGCAAACGTTTCTGCAAAAGAAGTTGAAAATTGTTAGGCTTAGCTAGTCCTGTCTGAGGCTTTGCTAAAGCTGTTTCATTGCTCTACTCTGATGAAATAAACTAACACGTTTTGGTCCCTAATCTCCTATGCCTAATTTTTTTCTGACCTAAAGATCTCTACCAGAGCCCTAAGTACTGCATCACGTCTGTAACAATACTGACCTGAGCCAGTGAAAAAGTGCTCTCTGCCAGTATGTTCTATAAGATAGCCTTCCATCACCACAAAGTTTCAGGCATTCTTTTTTTTTTGGAATGAGCAAAGAAAATAAGCCGTCTCTGGCAGTTGATCATGGACTGCTCTAATTCGATGAATCCATTTTCTACAGGCTTCAGTTGGCAAGCCTCTTTCCACTGCCTGCAAACTGACTACAGTTCTTTGCAAACCTCCTTTGCAATTCTACTCAAACACCATCCTCTACGCCACAAAGAGCTATATGTTACTGAAAATACATTTTAAAGAAGACTTTTAGTGGAAATACCTAATTTTGGAGCTCTTTCTTAACCTCTCCCATTTATTACCCATACATATGTTTACCCATAGAACTATCTCGAGGATAAGTGAAACCGATGGTGTAGTGCTGTGTAAAGCTCAGAGAAGTCAGGAAGACAGGCTGCATTCCCACCCCTAAAATATGCCTCTCTTGATCAGCTTGATTTGTCAATCTGTGTATAGAGGCCCACAGTTACAATAATATAAGTTTGATGGTACTTCTGAACTCTACTTCTAAGAATCTTATTCTGTATATCGTTGAAATTCTTTTTCAAAAAGATTTTATTTATTTATTGAGAGGGAGAGAGAGTGTGTGAAAGCATAAGCAGGGGTAGTGGCAGGCAGAGGGAGAGGGAGAAGCAGGCTCCACGCTGAGCAGGGAGTCGGACATGGGGCTCCATCCCAGGACCCTGGAATCATGACCTGAGCTGAAGGCAGATGCTTGACCTATTGAGCCACCCAGGCGCCCCTATCTTCGAAATTCTTAAAGAGCAAATGGTTAGAGAATGGGATAGGCAGGACAATAAATCCTCCAAGTAAGAGTCATACAGCAGCTTTTTAAAATAGCACAGCCCTTCCTTATTAATCTTATTATTACAGACAAAACAAGTGCATACTTTATTCAGTTATGGTTATATTTATATGAAGCTCCAGAAAAGGCAAAAAAGAGGTTATGATGATAATCAGAACAGTGTTGTGAGAGATTAACTGGAAAATGGTAGGAGAGCACTTTCTGGGATAATGGAAAAATTCTGTATTTCTTCTTAAGATTTTATTGGGGGGGGGCAAAGGGAGAGGGACAAGCAGTCTCTGCACTGAGTGCAGAGCCCAAAGTGGGGCTCGCTCTCACAACCCTGAGATCATGACCTGAGCCCAAACTGAGAGTCAACTGACTGAGCCACCCAGGGGCTTCAAAAATTCTGTATCTGGATTGAGATAGTTCCTTATGTAAGTAGAAACATTTGAAAAAACTCCATGGACCTGTGCCCATAAAATCTACATTTTACTATAAATTATATTATAAGTAAATACCTTAATAAAAAATAAAAAACAAAGGGACTCAAAGAGATCTCTCAGTTTTGGAGTGATTTTCAGAGATCACCTACTTTGTAGGAAGGAGTCTTCACCTCCTTCCTGGCCAGTGAAAAGTAATTCTTCATTCTTTCATTTATGGATCTACTTAACAAAGATTTATTACACATAAATATATCCAGAGTTAGCACAATGGCAGCATGCTAGAAAAAATGATGGTTAGCAAAAGAGATACAGCCTCTATTGTGGAGCTTAGAGTCTGGTGGAGGAAAATAGACAATTAAAATGGACAAAGAGAAAGAGTTATGGCTGCAGCACTGAGAGAAGGTCCATGTTTTACGTAAGAACTTGCATCAAAACAGAATGAACTATTTTATGCTAAACCCCAAGCTAAGCTGAGCTGAAAATATTGGTGTTCACTCAGTCATTAAAAGCTGTTAGAGTAATCAGACTAAAGCAAACTAAATAATGTTTTTCTATTAAACCAAGCCTAAATATTCTCTAAATTGACTGAATCAAAACATCAAAATATTTTTCATGTCAAATTTCATTTGGACATTAAAGTCTTTTTTTAAAACTGAATTTAGGTCTTCCACACCCTACGGCAGCTTATACATACAGCTGTCCATGAGGACAACATGGTGTTAAATGACCCTCTTTCCCATGAGCAAATCCCAGCTGGGAAGACAGGTGCATCTACTTCTGGTGACTCTGCTGCCAAGGAGGGATTTGCAGGCTCTCCCAACAACAGCATTATGCATACTCACCATAAATCCAAGCTTGTGATAGGTACAGTATTCGATATACAAAGTATAACCACGAGCAAAGTATAACCATAAGCATTCCAACATAAAGTACTTTTAGGTAAATGCCACTTCCTTATCACCACCCCTGACCACACTTTTAAATGAAGTCCCTCTGTGGGAATCCAATTTTTTTAAAGATTTTATTTATTTATTCATGAGAGGCACAGAGAGAGAGAGAGCCAGAGACACAGGCAGAGGGAGAAGCAGGTTCCATGCAGGGAGCCCAATGGGACTCCAGGATCACGCCCTGGCCTGAAGGCAGGCGCTCAACTGCTGGGCACCCAGGCATCCCGACAATCAAATTTTTAAAGCATATGAAAATTTTCCTTTGTCTAACTAGTATAAAAAAATCATCTTGTTCCTTTTTATGGTTTTCTTTTTTTTTTTTTTTTTTTTAGATTTTCTTTATTTATTCAGGAGAGACACAGAACGAAAGGCAGAGACATAGGCGGCAGACCGAGAAGCAGGCTCAAATGCAGGGATGTGGGACTCGATCCTGAAACTCCAGGATCACACCCTGAGCCGAAGGCAGGCACTCAACCGCTGAGCCACCCAGGCATCCCTATGGTTTTCTAACCTAGTCGATCAAAATTCTTTCCAAAATGAGAGAAGTCATTTATAAAATCAAAAAGATGAAATAATATATTTTAAAAACAAATAAATGAAACATGAACCATATAATTATTGAATTTCCAAGCCTTCTAAAGAAGACTATTTAAAAAAAAAAAAAAAAAAGAAGACTATTTTTGTTGTTTATTTGTGAAACTATCTAGAAGAAAACCAACATGATTTTTTAAAGATTGCTTTAAGAGGAAACATGCTAGAAATAGTATTTAAAAAATTAGCCTTCAAATGAGAAGTGTACTTTAAACCAAGACCATGATGGATAATGGATGATTTGTATTTAATTACACAGACATCCATAACCTCTTACTTCTACCATCTTTCCCAGGCTCTGACCAGTTTAGGGTTTCGGTTGCATTCTCCTGGCAGCACCAAGAATGGCCACTAAAATTCTAAAGTAACTGGAACTCTAATTAATTTTCTCAAACATGAGACCCATTCCATATATCCACAGAAAATATTGTCAGATTGTAGTTCAAACTGTCAAATGACACTTTTATTATTTTCTAACTCTGGTCAGTGACAAATTCAAAAGAAATCCTCTACTGGTAATTAGGAATTACAGTTCCTGTTTATGTAGTTTTAACATATTTAATATTTAAGGAATGTGTATATTTTGACAAAGTAATGCATTTTTTTAAATCTCATGTTTTATTTTTATCCCCCAACCAAATAGCTTGATGATTAGAATAGTTAACACAATGGAACACTTTCCTAGCATTTTACTTTAATTTTTCCTTCTCTAATTTTCACTCTACCAATCTCACTTTAGCTTGGTTGCTATTCTTTCTTTCTGCCAATGTAAATATCAGCTCCCTGTGTTCCCAGTTCCTTAGTCATTCTTTGATATTCACTGGTATTTTAAGAAATACTTTAAAGAAAGAAAGATGGTGTTGAGTTTGGGAGATTTGAGGAACCTTATATATATACTGGCACTTAAGATTTTCTCAATCTCAATCCATTAGATATATAATTGTGGTGCAAAATTCTAGATGATTTTTAAATGATTTTTTGTATTGTCACAGCCTCCTTCCTCATTAAGTCTCAAAGAGATGTCACAGCATGGCATTCTGTTTGTTGGCTTGTATCTGATAAGACAAGACTGTCATGTGTTCTTAGAGCAAATTTTAAACATCTCCAGACTCAATGGACTTATTAAATACTAAAATCTATATAATAACACTGAAATATTTTGAAAGAGGAAATAGAATCTTTGGAATTAGTGATTAGAACTGAATTATTCTAGCAGTTAAATTTTAGGAATTAGCTTTATTGTATATGCATACCTTAGACAAATTCAAAGGTATTTATTTAGCTGCTAGTATGTGCCAGTCAACATGCAAGTCACTATAGGTACGTGAATAAACATGGCCCTTCTACAGCAACTCACAGTTTAACGATGGTAAGAACACATAAACAGATAAAAAGATAATTTAATACCATTTGGCAAGCATTGTGACAAATGCATACACAGCCCTATGTAAAAAATGTAAGTTGGACACTCAGTTTCCCAGATGAAGTGGGAAGGACTAGGATGTGTTCCATAAATAGTGACTGAGATTCTAACTCTGGGGCAACATGTGTCACCGAAGTCCTTAAGATATTATCCTAATTATTATTACAGATCTCATTAAATATACATTTGGTTTTGCCCTGTTTTTCATCTAATAACTTTTTCTTTAATATTTAAAGTGCGATTAGTTCAGGGAGAATTTCCTCATTTCATAAAACACACACATCTATAGGCTTATTGTGATATTTAATGAAATATATAAAATACTTAATGCAGTACCTGGTATGTGGTAATTGTTCTCCAAGGAAGGAAGGAAGGAAGGAAGGAAGGAAGGAAGGAAGGAAAAGAAAAAAGAAATGAGAAGAAGAGAAAGAAAATTCAATCATTCTTATTGAAAAAAAATTGGCTTACCATTGTAACTCTGCCACTGGACAAAATTTTCACATATAAAAGATCTGGGGTTAGTTATCAGAATTTCTCATCCTTTAGAAGTCACTCCATTGATCCAAACAGATTGCTTGGTGTTTATATTTGAATGGAGAGCTACAAATACCTTTAAGACTAAGGGCTTGATGGGGCATTCATCTGTAGCTAGAAATCATTTCTCAAGAGGAATAGCTGAGCTGAGGAGATCTCTAAGATTTCCATAGAGATCCAAGGAGGTTCTATAGGGTCTGTATATTCTTCTTAATTATACTGGCTGGACAAATTGTTAAATGGACCAAAGGAAGACTTAGCATCTTTTATGGAAAGGAGACATTATCTAGCACACACTTCTTGGCTATCTGATTCTTTTGGCGGGCAATTTGAATTATTTTATAAAGCTGTAAATTATAGATTACTGAGAACAATTAAAATGATACTTATCCAAAGATGTGCAAATTCCATTTAGTGGAGGGAAAACTTCCCCCAAGGAGAAAAGGCCAGTTTTACATCTATTTGTAGATTCAACATTCCTGACTCAACTGTGTATATGTGGTATTTTGAATTCCCAATTGAGAGAGTTCATAACATCTTATTAATTTCCTCATTAATAATTGAATGAAAGAATCACCTTTCTGATACTTGTATAATAGTTTTGACTTCGCCCTTTTAAAAAATTATCCTTTAACAATTTTTTTATGTTTGTGTTTTTATTTCCCACAATAATTAAAGAAATAACCTAAGTGGTTTTTGGGTCTTCTAGACCTGTATTTTACAGTCACATATTCATATGAACCCAGTGTTCATGTTTGTAAATACATGGTACCAGGAATTATTAATAAAAACAGAGTTAGAGAAAAAGACAATGAAGATACTATCCCAAAAGAGTTTCCCCAAGCAAAATATTAGAAGAATATTTTACTGCACACCATATTGTCATACTAGATACAAGAACTTGTATGTAACAAGCCAATGCCATATTCACGTAGTGAACAAATATTTCATTTTAACCAAACATTTCCTGCTACATTAAAACCCAATATTGTGAAATTGAATTTTCTCATATTTGTAGATTTGTTTGTGTTTTATTTGTAATTATGTTTCATAAAAGATATAGGCATAAATACCTTATATTTAAGTAACAATTTAATAAAAATGATTTAATATCTGAGGCACAGAGAATATTTTTGTCCTTGTTTTTGCTTTTCCCTTAAAAAGACACTATATATTATGCAAGTTTAGGAAAAACTGACCTAAAATATTGTGGAAAATGTGTGTTTCAAATTTTGCATTTGTGGAAACATATTTTCTAAAAGATAAAGTTCTGGTGTCCTGAAATAGTTAATTTATTTAAATTTCATGATCATCTTTAATTCATCTGGATTTCCCATCAGATGATGTACTAAAAGAATAAAGAAGGCTTAAGAAAAATGTCATTGTTCAAAAACAAACCCAAAAAAACCCACCTAGTCCTTTGAAAGCTCCCTTGTATAGCTGCAAAATACCATTAATCTTTTCAGGATTTGATATATTATAAATTTCAGTTTAGAAACATTAGAAATTAGATAGACAATAGCCTATCTCATTAGACTATGAGATAATTTTACTAGTAAAGGACTGCAAAGAGATGAATTTATATTGTATCCAATTTTAAACCCAATAAGAAAGGAAATATATAAAATTTCCGTTGTTTAAATTTATATGAGTCATTTCCTAGTCTTCTAAAAACGAGTTGCATCTTGAGAAATGATAGGCATTAAGTGGGAAGTAAGTTTTAATTATTTAGAAAACACCTTTCTGCATATTATTTATTTAAAAGAGCCTTCTTTTTTAGAAATCAGTCTTAAAATTGTGTACTTGAGGCAACTCTTTTGGGGATCTAACAGTACTCTCTGCAGTGGTGAAGGAAATGCCAAATACAATTAACTCCACCACCAGAAAGAACAAGTGAAGATTCAGGTGTGGCTTTGAATACCTTGGAAAGGTAAGGTTTGGGAGGTTCTACACGGTGGGATGTAAGTTTGAAGATTTTTGATGTTACTTGGTGACTGAGAAATTCCCAGCGTTTAGTAGATTAGCATTTAGTAGAACATGCCCATTGTTTTTCATTTGTTTATCCCCAGTTCCTGGCATATAGTAGTAAGGAATTAGGACAGTTGTAAGAAAGGCAGGCACGGACAAGCTCCCCAACCCCCAAGAGGAAACCACCTTTAAAAGGATTCTACACCAGGCTGGAAGGAGCCCTTCACCCTTCCCATGAGAACAACTAGGTTGACCACAGTCTGTAGACAAAAACTTGATTGGGTGGCAGCTCACACCAAAGAGCCCATACAAAACCCCCTAGATTTAAATGCCAAATTGGCAACCCTCTTGGGTCCTCTCCCTCTTCCGGAGCTTTGTACTTTTGCTCAAAAACTTGGCTTTGCTGCCCACCACTCTGGTCTACCTCTTCATTCTTCAAAGCAGTGTAACCAAGAACTTTAGGCACTAAAGAAAAAGAAATTCTGCAACAGTAGGCATTCCATATATGAATTGATGTTTATAGCTAGAAGTATTCAACCAAGACATCATGCTCATGGTCAAAGATTTTTAAAAAGTTTGTGATAATATATGCTGCTCATAAACATTATATATATAATATGCATATATGTCATAATATGTGTATATATAAAACACACACTCATATATACATATATATGGCACATTTGTTGCTTTGTTTTTGTTTTACCTTATGGAGCTAGTACACATATCATTTTATTTCATTGTGACTATCCTTCTGTAGTAGGGTACTTTGCTATTTTTTTTAAATTTTTTAAATTTTTATTTATTTATGATAGTCACACAGAGAGAGAGAGAGAGGCAGAGACATAGGCAGAGGGAGAAGCAGGCTCCATGCACCGGGAGCCCGATGTGGGATTCGATCCTGGGTCTCCAGGATCGCGCCCTAGGCCAAAGGCAGGCGCTAAACCGCGGCACCACCCAGGGATCCCGGTACTTTGCTATTAAACTAAGTGTTGATTTTTTTTCAATTTCTTTTAGTTCTATTTTTCTACTATATTTAAGTAGCAAAGAATACTTTCTCTATGCCTCAGGGTAGGGTTGATTCAGAGAGAACAAAGAATCACATTTTTGGCCTTTGAACTATTAATTTGACCTTTGTAAGTCAACAGTGCAGACAACAGACAACAGTCTTTAAAACCAAGGCTTTGAATTGCAAGTACCAGCAGCTTTAAGGAAAAAAAAAATCCAAAAGCTTGGATTTAAATATCAAGAGTCAAATCCTAGAGGACTTGGAGGTAAGAGTTTAGGTCTTGGAAAGAGTAGGAAAAAAAATAAGTGATGCCATAGGAGCAATTTTTCTATAAAACAGAGAAGTGATACCAATAAAAATCCCTTTTGGACTAGAAAAGGAGAGATAGGGAAAGGAGAATAAGAAAATATAGCTGGCCTATTCCCTGAACCTATATTAGAATTGAAATTCTAGAGTTCGGTGACAAATATTTAGTGACTCCCCCACATCTACTCTAGAAATTGAGAAAAAAACAAACTTGATAGTTACCCGTCACCAAACTAGTCAGCTGTAGTAGGTAGAAATGTCACCTAGGCAGATCTAGATAAAGAGGCGCCCTGGGACCCCTGGGTGGCTCAGTGAGTTAAGACTCTGACTCTTGGTTTTGGCTCATGCCATATGATCTCATGGGTCATGGAATCCTCACCCACTCCCCCACCCCCGCCCCCGTCCCCGTCCCTCCCCATGTGGGCACTGTGCTCAGCACTCAACAAGGAATCTACTTAAAATATTCATGGATATTTTTTAATAAATAACTGAAAAATAAGCTAAACATTGCCAATACACATCTGGATAATAATAATAAATGCTAACATTATTGAGCGTTTAGTTGGTACTAAACGTTTGCCTGCACCACCTTATTTAATCCTCACCTATATAGTAGTATCATTATTCTTATTTAACAGAGTAGGTAATAGGAAATTGTGGCTTGTGGAGGGAAAAGATGATCTGCCCAAGGTCCCAGAGCTAGCAAGTAGCAGATCTGGGATTTAAAGATATACAATCTGAAATGCTGCAACACTGAATATTAACTTAAAAAGCTGTTTTTGAATATTGGAAGCAATTTTGGAAAGTTGGTTCCACATGACTTTTTGCTTTTATTTGTTGTTTACAGTTTTTATTTTAGTGCCCTCACTTAGCCATCATAGCATTGTAGATCTCAAGCAGGGACACTTTATGGATCATCTAGTTCAGTCACCTATAACAAATGATAGAATCGACTCATTCAAGGGCAGAAAGCAAACCAGTAACTCTTGCTTTAGGAAAACCTCTCTCTCTCTCCTCTTTTCCCTTGGATTTTTTTTTTACTCACCCATTTTAGTAATTGTCAAAAAGAGTTGCAAAGGTGAAGGGTAGTGTATTTAGGATCATAAAGGATTAGGACAATGAGATCAGTCAATGAAGGCTGAAGTTAGAACTGGTAAAGCAAACTCCTTTGCGTAAATACAGAACTACAGACAGTATCTAAAGCTATGCTTTTAAAGAGCTTGCTAAATCCATCCATCGTAAAGGAATTCTTTATAAAGGCATGCACCTCACTATCTCAGACCTCTAAGTTATTTTATTGCAAAGCAGACTTTCCTATTTTGAAGATCTATTTTGTATATACTCGATTTTAATGTTCTAGGCATAATACCCAAAATGTAAAAAAAATATCATTTCTGTTTGAAACAATAGACTTTCCATATGCCATTCACACACTGTTAGTATTTTCTAGTCTGTAATTCAAAATGTGTTTTTGTTGTTTACTTTTCAATCAGCTTACTGAAAAGGCATGGGTGGACAAATAGAGGTACTCAACACCGATGATTCAATGGACTGTGTATGAGGAGAAACAATATCTTTAAAACGTTGAATAGGGTTCACAACCATCTATTTTTTAAAACTATTAGACACCAAAGCACATTGACAAATGGGTCTAATAGTTTCTCTGCAGTGGTCATCACAGAAGAATTGGTAATGCACTCTATTATTTTGTTAGACATGCACTTCTGGTGACATTATAGTGCCCATAAAATGGTCTGATAACTAACAATCGGGATAAAACTAAAGTAATACATTATAGACTTCATAAAAATGTTTCTCTGGAACTTACTCTCACATTATTATAGGATCTCACTGCATCATCTTTCCTTTCTTCTGTCTAATCATCTCATTTCATTTTTCTTAAGATTCTTAAACTGCCCTTGCAACAATTTTTCATGTAAAGACTCAGGCACCATTATTGTATATGGTCAACATTGCATGGCCTGCAGCAACAAATGTGAAGGCCAAGGATGTCATTTTATCCTACACCTCTAGCTCTACTCGCTGACATGACTTTTTAAGCACCTTTAATTTATGTCCTTCTTTCCCTTTTTCCAAAAGGCTAACCCGTCAACCTCCTTCCCACGTATGAGGTTTAAATCATCCCAACATTTAAAAGCACATATGCTCATAAGTGGGAGAACTCTTAAACATAAAAAGCATTCGCCAGTGTCTTAGCTTTTGCTCCTCCTCTTGAGTTTTACATTAGGATTCTTTGATGAGTCCTAAAGCTTGAATAATTAATGAAAACATGGATGTGATCAAACAGTTTGAAAGTAATTGGCCAATCTGCTCCTTTTATCTTTTGCAGACAGAATTATTTACGGAACTACAATACTTACTTAAGAGAGGCTTTTTAAAAATCAGAAGAAAGTCTTTTTTTTTTTTTTCTTTTCTTCATGTTTGGCCATCTCCCTTTATCTTTTTTCTCTTTCTTTGTTGCTGCATCTTCCTTAATTTCCTTCTTTTTTCATGATTCCATTTCATCAATTAGCATTAAACATGGATTATAGATCATGAAATAAATTGCTCCATGTTGCTCCAAAAATTAAGGAAGCCATTATCTCAGTGAGAGTATACAATTTGGAATTTCAAAATTTTGTTTTGAGTGGGATATATATGTTTTTTAATGAGGGAGTAGATTTTTGCATAGAATGTTTTATTAAGATACTACAACCCTAAAAAGTCCACAGAACTTCAAAACTGTCCATATTATTCTCTCCTTAAAGGAAAACCCAAAAAGCTGTCAAAGTTTAACAAGACAAGAAGGACAGTGTTGTGCATCTTGCTTTTGTAAGCCTGCAGGTGCCAGAATTGAAATGTGACTTGAGGCCACAACCTTATGGGCAAGATATGATATTATCTGAACTCCAAACCATAAAAACAATACATTCTTATAACTGTGTCCACTGACATTAGAAAAATGCTCAATACTGACGCTGGCTGTGCCTAAGGTAAATACCTAGAGCTGCTAACTTGGATTCTAAACACTGGCCACATTAGAAGCAAACCAACTTCATAAATGTCAGTAGTCTTTCCGATTTATTTACTGTTAGGGTTGCTAGGGGTTAAATTGTGTTCACCCAGAATTCATCGGTTAAAATCTTAACTTCCAGCATTTCAGAATCTAATCCTACTGGGAAATAGGGTTGTTGTTGATATGATTTGTTAAGATGAGATTGCACTGGGGTAGGGTGGGCCCTTAATGCAAAATAATCAGTGACCTTATAAAATGGGAAAATTTGGACACAAACAAATAGAATACCATGTGAAGATGAAGGCAGAGATCAGGGTGATGCAGCAGAAGCCAAGGAACGAAGGATTGCCAGCCAACCCCCAAAAGCTGTAAGAGAGGCATGGAACAGATTCTTCTTCACAACCTTCCGAAGCAATCAACTCCACCAGCATCTTGATCTCTGCCTCCAGAACTGAGACAACAGATTTCTGTTATTGGAGCCATTTGATTTGTGGCTCAAACACTGCTACAGAAGCCTTAGCAAATTAATACAGTTGTTGAATAAGAAGATATATAAAATCTGATTGATATTTACAATGCATAACATGTATATTTATTTGTGATTATGAGGAAATAAAATTTTCCATCATCCAGTAATTATATCTGAATTGGCAATTCAAAACTTTTAGAATCATTTTAGAATCACATTTATGTACTCCTTTGGAGAGCAAACCTCATAATGAATAATTTAGATTTTAACATCTGGGTCAAAATCACATCAAATTCTAGGTGTCTACCAAACAGTGATAACAAGAACCTACAATGTAGCTTCAAGAACTGATTAAAGTACTGTTGATGGCTATTTCAATTTGTGCCCCATATTTTGTAGCTGAGGTCGGCTAGGAGTAGATTCAGGTTTCATGCAGCCTACATCTCACACAACTTTGGGATCCCTAATTAAGAAAAGAAGACAGGATTACAAGTTAAAAATTAGATCATATAAAATGAGCCCATGTAAGTGACAAGCCCTGAAGCTTAGTCTTGATTAATTTCACCTGAAATCCACCTCTGCTGATAAGATAATGATAATAGAGCCCAGAAACAATACAACCAGTTTCACAGGGATGAAGTAATGCTTATATCAACACAATTTTGCTAGCTTGTAACCGTGAAATAGAAGTGGAAACTACAGGGAAGGATAGACCATGATGCTGGAAGATACTACAAACGTCCTACATAGATCAATCCAGTCTAATTTTAGGTCACCATTTCTCCACAGACAACTGTACTGTATAGATGATGAGTAAGACTGTCAATGAAAAGTCAGTTCAGGGATCCCTGGGTGGCGCAGCGGTTTGGCGCCTGCCTTTGGCCCAGGGCACGATCCTGGAGACCCGGGATCGAATCCCACATCGGGCTCCCGGTGCATGGAGCCTGCTTCTCCCAAAAAAAAAAAAAAGTCAGTTCAGTTAGCTGGCCACCTTGGCAGTCTAATGCTAACAATGAGTGAAAATAGCTATTGAAGTATGAACGAATTGGCTAATTAGAAAATTTTCTTATTCAAGTGGTGTAAAACACAGCTTCATATACCTATTATCTCCATCCTGTTACATTCCATTTCCCTCTGTACAATATTCAGTACCAAGCTTTTAGCTATGAGCTCAAGAACCTGTGCTATGGCATGTGTTTATGCCCATGTGCATTGTGGTTTTTCTTTCTGGTTATCTGCTCTGTCTTCCCAGTAAATGTCTTCTTACCTTTCTGCCTCCTATGTGGTTTAGCCCTAGAGCTGAAATCAAGAGTCGGACATTCAACCAACTGAGCCACCCAGGCGTAGCCCCCTTTCACTATCAATTCATTAGTGTTCCTTTTCTTTTTTCCCCCAAATCTCTGTATCTTTAACATATTATACTTATGTTTAAGTCTATTTCTGCCAAGGATTATAAATTTCTTAAATCAGGGACTCAGTGCTTAGCATAGTGATAGGCACATAATACATTTTCAGGTAATGTTTATAAGAAACTAAAATGAATACACATATTTTAAAAGATTTTATTTATCTATTCGAAAGAGAGAAAAAGAAGGAGAGGGAGAAGGAGACTCCCCACCGAGCAGGACCCCAATGTGGGACTTGATCCCATGACTCCAGGATCATGATCTGAGCTGAAGGTGGATGCTTAACTGACTGAGTCACTCAGGTGCCCCGAAAGTAAAATATCTACATATTACTCCCAATGTGTCTATTCCTTGGGGTCATGTTTCTTTACAACAGGATAACTGGAAATGAGGCATGCTATTTTTTAGAGTGACTGGCATATAATAGTTACTCAATAAATGCTAATTGACTAAAGGAATGAATTACAAGATTTGGGTTTCTGAATAATTAAACTGCAAATAGACATTTTGGTCCTAAGTAGAACTTATTGAAGATTTCTGAACACAGAATGTGCCTGACATAGATTTCTTAATTAACAGAAAATGACTTAACTATCCTTCATTTTTTTCACAAAAATTAGAAAGGACATTTAGACCTCCCTAACACATATATATAGCAATTTGCCACAAAGAATTCCAAACAAATGGAAATACTGACATCACTGCAGGTAGTTGCCATTTTTCACCATGTTTCACTTAATATTTGACAGCTCTGTTCCTTTGATGCTACCAGATAAAGACTACTTCAGTTACAAAAATGAAGAGTGAGGAAGAGCAAACAGTGGGCAGAGGGAAGAACAAGGCAAAAGGCTTTGAAATAGGAGGTGCTTGGAAAATTCAGGGAAGAGTAAGGATACTTAAATGTTTCACAGAAAATAGAGAAGGTTTGGTAGACTGGGATAGATCTGTGTAGGATCTTTCAGACTATGATAAAAGGTTTGAATTTTATCCTAAAGTTTAGTGGGAAGTCATTGAGGTTCAGCAGGGTGTGAGACAGCAAGCTGAATTCAGTGGACCCAAGGGATAAAGACTATAGTGAGATTAGATTTTATGGGAAACACTGGATTAGACCCATGAGTTGGAAGGGTGCTCAGTTGGGTTGGAAAGGTCCAATATACTTGGGGTCAAGAGTCTTTGGCAGAGATTACTGTTCGCTCATGTTAGTATCTTCCACCTCCAACTCTTACTCCACACCCTCCCAAATGCACACACTGATTAGCAGGACTGAGTAACCGAAAATATGTGTATGTATGAATTCTGACTTGAAGTCCCATGGCAGCATCTTATCAGCATCAACATATAAAGATTGCCTAATTTGTATATCCTATAAAATCTACAGCCAGATGTGCAGGAACAGCAGAGTCAAATACGCACTAATTATATTTATACAGTGAAAACATACTGAAACACACACTGAAACACTAAGCACTCTGAAATTAGGTGGCTAGGATATAGCCAATCATAGCAAGGAAACGAACAGCAAAACCACTAGGAGGACTAATTACAAAAACAAGTTCCCTACCATGGAGTTTAGTAACCCTGAGCTTTCATGGTCTTCTAGCACTCTCTCCTACTACAGTGGTTCATATAATCCAACTACTCTTCCAACCAACAGATGGCTGAAGGTTCTGGGGCTCTCTCTGAAAGCCCTCACACTGGTTATTAACCACAGGTGTGCCTAGCTAGCCACCATGAAACAAAGACCATTCATAGCTTTATGGTGACCAATGGACCATGTAAGGTACCTATCAAGGGTTTAAAATATTATGAACTTTTACTATCGCTTCAAATAGAGTATGTGTATATTAATAGCAACATTAATTCTAAATATACTAGGTAACACTACCCTGGAAAGCCTTTTGTAATACTGAATAATGCTGTAAGTGATTTGGAAAGACTATCTCTTGTCAGCTTCCATGTGCCACCTTGAAACCAGTTCACCGTAGGTGTTAGACACTCTATGGTTTTGATAGTGATCTATCCAAACTCTGTATCAGCTGGATTTCCCCAAAGCTGATTAGTTTCTGATGGGGCTGCCAAAATCTCAGTTTCTACATCTGCTCTCTTAAATCGTCAACTCCAAAACCCATCTTTCATTTTCAATGGGAGTAATTTAGAAGATGAGGTTTGATATATTGATTTTTTTTTCCTTCTCAGCTAACTTTGAAGGGATAAAACTATTCCCTCTATGAAAGGATAATTTGTACATAGGAATATGTCTCCTACCAAATCTTAGTTCTATTTATGTGGCATAAATGAACCAAATGTCAATTTTCTTTTCCAAAATGCGCAGACATTTAATATGTGCTAATTAATTAGCAGGTCCTCTTCAGAAATAACAATTCCCACAGGCTTTTTCAGGAAAGAAACCTAAACAAGAAAGGGTCTCTCACTGTGTTTACCCAACATTCTGCTTATCTATTTTTAGCAGATTCTTCCTCACTTTTCCCTATTGGACAGGATCAAGGAACTGAAACTACATTATAATGAATCTCTTCAATCAGCCTGCTCTTTCCTCCCTATATAAAGGATAACAAAATATCAAGCTGCCAAAAGCCACAAAGCCTATTTTCTATGTAGAATAATGAGTCCTTAGGACAGAGGCTCTGAATGCTCCCTTACAATAGCTAAATGAAATTTATCAAGCTATATGGAAAAGTAGGTACATATTTTATTTTTAATTGTACATTTCCTCAATGCTTTTCAACATTCTTTAAATAGAATAAGCTCTTAAAAACTGGTCTACTATATCTCACAAAGTAAAACCAAAAGACAGGTGAATATAATCTTATGTAATATGGTAAAGACTTCCACATGGGCTGAATAGAACATGATACTGTATAGTCAGTAGTGCAGGAGTGGACTGCAGAAAAATTGTGGGTTGGGGGCAACCTCAACTCATAAAGTCCCTTCCCTCTCCTTGTTTACAACTGTGATTTAGATATCAGCATTTAAAAAAAAAAGAAAATGGAGTACTTAGTAACTTAATACTTACCACTATAATAAGTATTTAAAATCCAAATCTTTACAACATTTCAATAAATTGCACTGGATTTATGCATATATCTACATATTATTTACTATTAAAAATGAGGATGCTACGTCTAAAATCTATTTCTCAATAAAAGAAAAGGGAGAAAGAACACATTTAGACTATTTCTATTTAATATTTAATTGCTAGGATCCAGAAAAATGAGTTAACCAATTTTTACTATTTCTTGGATTAATCAGAAGAAAATGATCAGTGGGTCCATTCTCAGAAATGACTGACTACATCAGTGAATTTAGCAGACATTCTTGGTATTATGAAACTAATGGTATCAAATAAACTCCCTTTGGGAGAGAGCAGGAGTCAAATAGAGAGACACTGGGTTTGAAGTTGGAAGATGTACTGCTGAGCCCTTCATTCTGGAACTCATGAATATACATCAGGATTATGGTTCAGAGGAAAGCTACTGTGATGGGAGTTTATTTTTGCAAGTGGACAAAATGAACATTCAGAAAAAAAAATAACAATTTAATTCTTAAGAATCAACACTGTGGGAAGACAATCATTTGTTGCAAATCTCACAGAAATAATTTTATATAATTTGCTATTATTAATAAGGAAATAGAAAATACTTGACAGTTTGCATACGTTTTTGAGATATAAAAGGCTGGTCAATTTTTAATGCTAACAATAGTTTTTTCTTACATGCTATGAATTTTTAATGATTATACATATTAATTAAAATCATGTGTTATCTAAAAATATGAATGATAACTAGAAACTGCTTTCCAGTCTAGTTTGATGTTTCTAGAAAGACTACTACACTTTGATAGTATATTATCAAAGTCTCTTTACTCTATATAGATAATATTTTTAACTTTTTCTATTATACCATGATTACAAGTATCTATAGTGACTGAAGATGCGTTTTATTAGGATTTAGAATGTGTTCTTATCATGGACACATTTGTTCGGATGTACTGCTTCATGCTTAAATACATCTATGTACTGGTTTATATAAACTTAGTACAAAAGAAGAAAATCATTTTAACTCTAAACATGAAATCTCAAATTTCCATAGTTCAAATTTGGTTTGTTTTCCCAAGTTAATATTTATTTAATAAATACATACCAAATATGCAATACATATATACCCAATATATACCAAATATAAATGCATGTTAATATTTAATAAATATATACTAAATAAGTACATATGAAATATTCTGACACTTAAAATATTTTAGAAGCATCAACTTATATAATTCTCAAAACAATCCCCTAAGAGAGATAATATTATCTCCATTTCACAGATGAGAAACTGAAGCACAGAAAAGTAAGTCATGCAAAGTTACTTGGCTGGCACGTGGCAGGTTTGAGCTTTTACACTTTGGTAGGCTGGCTCCAGAGTCCACAATTGTAACTATGATACCAGGCTACTTCTCAGATACCACTAAGTAGTTTGTCTTTCAGATTTGGCTTCTACAATTCTCTCAGTTGTAGAAGGAGTGTTTCTGGCTATTTTAGGAATAGCAGCACCACACTCATTCTACAACTAAGAGATATGGATCTCCTCACATCACCCTTTACCTCTTTCTTACAAACAGGTAATCATTATTCTGGTTTCTAACACCAGTGATTAGTTTAACTGTTCCTTAACTTTATGTATGGATTTCTCATATCTATCTACCTAACATCTATTTATTTGTATCTCTTGTTGCTCCAGTATCCTCTTCATTTTTATTCCTATTCCAATGCATGAATACATCCATTCCACTATGTGAACACATTAAAAAAAAAAAATCATACTGGGACACCTAGGTGGCTCAGTGGTTGAGCATCTGCTTTCGGCTCAGGGCATAATCCTGGGATCCCGGAATGAGTCCCACGTCAGGCTCCCTGCATGGAGCCAGCTTCTCCCTCTGCCTATGTCTCTGCCTCTCTCTCTCTGTGTTTCTCATGAATAAATAAATAAAATCTTTTTTAAAAAATTGGCTTCAGGGTCCAGAGATCTTGCTAAATTCACTTACTAATCTAATAATTTTTCTGTAGAATATTATGTTCTATTTTTATATATAACCCATGTCCCCTTTTTTCTAATCTTGATTCAAGATTCACATTGATTTCTTTTCACTTTATTCACTGGGCAGTTTCTGTAGTACAATATTAGATGGAAGCATTTATACTGCTATCCTTGCCTTGTTCTTGATCTTAAGGAATAAATATTAAACATCTAATTATTAAACATAATGTCAGAAATACTTTGTCAAACTGGGAAATCTCATTACTAGTTTCACAGTTTTATTTTTTAATTCTGAAGAAATGATGATTTTTATTAAATTCCTTTTCTGGGGATCCCTGGGTGGCTCAGCAGGTTTGGCACCTGCCTTTGGCCCAGGGCGTGATCCTGGAGTCCCGGGATCGAGTCCCACATCGGGCTCCCTGCATGGAGCCTGCTTCTCCCTCTGCCTGGGTCTCTGCCTCTCTCTCTCTGTGTCTCTCATGAATAAATAAGTAAAATATTTTTTTAAATCCTTTTCTGTATTTATTGAGATGAACATTTCTTCCTTTTATTTTGTAAATGTGCTAAGTTATATTGATTTAATTTTCAAATCTTGCATCATAGGAATAAACCCAACTTGATCAATTGTGTTATTCTTTTTATATATTATAGAATTTGGTTTGCTAGTTTTTTGACTAAGAGTTTTTGCATTTATGTTATAAGAAACAGTAGTCTGTAATTATCTTTTCTTTTAATGTCCCTGTTAGATTTGTTTTTGTTTTTGTTTTCCCTGTTAGATTTTAATTAGATTTGATTACAAAAGCATCTTATAGTCTATGCTTAAAAGCAATTTATGTTGACAATTATTTATCATAGGCCTAATAATACTATGTCCTTTAACTTATGAAAATCAGTAGTCTACAGAATCTTCCTAGATAGGCATCATTCCAGAAGGCTACGGTCTTTCACAATTCATTGCCCTTGAATCCTCCACTGAACAAGAAAAAGCATCACTACCTCTTCCTCTCGGGCCCCTTATATTTTATGTATCTTCTAAGCACTTATCACCAATTAACATATGTGTATTTGTTTAGATGTTTATTAAATGTCTTTTTGCCCACTGGACTTCAAAATGCATGAAGTACATCTTTTATTTTTCCCAATGCTATAAACAGTGTCTAGCACAAACCAGAAAACATATATTTGTTGAAAGAATGGAAACATCAGGGCAGCCCGGGTGGCTCAGCGGTTTAGTGCCACCTTCAGCCCAGGGTGTGATCCTGGAAGCCCAGGATCAGTCCCACATCAGGCTCCCTGCATGGAGCCTGCTTCTCCCTCTGCCTGTATCTCTGAGTCTTTCTCTGTGTGTGTGTCTCATGAATAAATAAATAAAATCTTAAAAAAAAAATGGATACATACTATAATCTCTAGATTGTATATATATATATGTATATATATACACTATATATATTTTTACATATAATTTTATATATTTTTAAATTTTATATATTTTTATATAATTATATATATATATATATAAAATGTATCCAGTTTATACAATGTGTGCTAAATTAATTTTCTTGTTTTTCTTCTAGTTGTGGAAAATAAATATTTTTGACAAAAATACAAATGCTACACAACATGGCATTTTGAGTTAAAAGCCAATTTATTAATCTCCTCATTATCTTTATCTTGGAATGGCCTTCTGCCCCCATCCTTTACAAGAAACACAACCCTGTCAGTCATATGTCATCATGTCAAAACTCTGGCTGACAGGGCAAAACAAAGACTCAACAGCTAACAGCTTATAACATGGGGTTTATGAACATGCAGGAATAATAACAAAGAAATAGTCTTCTTTCGAGAATCTTCATGTGACATTTTTGGTCTTTACTATTTGCTCTGCTAGGTAATGTTAGAGCTCAACATGGTTGCTTAGGACTATGAGTTATCAAAAGCAATGTCTGCGAGAGGCCCTACACGAAGTAGTAAGCCAAGAGAATACCTGGGTTTGTGTATTTTTTCTTTTTATTATTTTTTCCAGAGAATAAAGCATAGTTGTAGGTTAGCTCAGATAAAGATACATTATATTGATGAGGTCTTGAGTGGGCCAGTGGGTTTTACTCCTTTCCTTGCCAAGCATGCTGCCCTTCCCTTCAATTCTGCCTCTCTGTCTCCAGAATGTGAATACTGTCTCTCCCTATTGGTCATTAGATTGGCTAACGGGAACTGTAAATGAATTTGCGTCCATCCAAAGGCCTACTGCCACAGCACAGTGGCATCATTTTTTTAATATAAAGGAACATGATAGTAGTTGATAATTACACAAATAAGGTGCATAGCTTGCTAAGACCAAGTTAACAGTATTTACAATTTTTTAAAAGCCATCCTACTTAAGATATTTATAAATAACATGCATGTCTTTAATATATGCTGCATATATCCATATATGATTATCAAACTTATTGTTTCTTTTCTTTGATATCTTAGCATCCATTTCTGTTCTTAAAAACAAAACAAAAACCCCACATTTCTTCGAATATATCAATGAAACTAGAGCCATAAACAACATTTCCTTTGAGGAATTCATTGAAGTATAAATCTTCCCTGATTTACAATGGGGTTATATCCTAACAAACCCTTTGGAAATATGAAATATTGTAAGCCAAAATGCATATTGCTAGCCTGGGAAGAAATCAAAATTCAAAGAACAGTTTCTACTGAATGTGTATTATTTTTGCACTATCATAATGTCAAAAAATTGTTACATCAAATCACATGAAGTTGGGGACCATCTGTATTTCAGTCTGACTCTAAGGGATGGGGTTGCATTTATAGGAAGGTAGGCTTTCTGAAGATCGCATGCTGAGGTGTGATTGAGAGCAACGTGTTTTCTTGCCTTGAAGCAAAACCTATGACTGACTTTAGAAGCAGCAGATGATATTTCTGCAGGCAATGTCATTGAGCTTTTTTTTTCACAAAGGTCATTCCGAGAAAGGCCCTTGGAGAGGGAAAGAAATAGCCTCAGCGAAAAGAGGGGGGGAAAAATCCAGTCACATCTTCACTCAATTGTCCTCTTTTCCTTTAGGTGATGTGAAGTTATGTTTTATCATTCACTGCTATTCTATTGTATGATTTAATCTAAATTCTTGGGGAATGTTTTAGATAATTAAAAATAATGTACATTTGTTTTTAAGAGTTCTTTTTGAAGTATACTTGAATAGACAGATCTTTGATCATGTTATGAACACTTTATGCCACATTAAAAACACACACAAACACAAAGTTCAATGGACTTATTTCCTCTCTTAAATACTTTCCTCTTTCTCAATACTTAATATTTCTTAAATTCTTTTCTCTTCACCTTCCAGAATGGAAAGAAAATCTTAGATTATACAAAGGACTAAAATATAATAGTTAGCAGGTACCTCCTAAATAATTATAAGAATATGTAGTCTGGAAAATATAAAGTATCTACCTATCTATGCTTAAAAGACTTTCTCTTTGAAAACCCATTTGTATACTTTAAAATAGTATCTTATTTATGTCAACACATAAAGGATTGAGCAAAATGACCACTATGCCAATTCAAATTTGAAAAATGTTCTTGGGATCACTTATGCTGTGAATAATATATGAATGAAAAGCAGAATGTTGACTTTATATCATTGTAAATCCAATTTATTTCACTTGGCACCTCATGTCTGTTAGATCATCTATTTCCTGCAATGATTCCCTGTGTCAATATTTCCATTCATATCCATGTCAGATATTTGGAAGTGGGTCTTAGGAAAAATTAGGCAGCTGAAGGTTGTTCAACTAGTAATCAAAAAAGCTGAGTTTCTAATTTAAGATTATCTGACTCCAGTTCTTACTGCTCACAGGCACTATCTCGTGTTGCCTTACTCTATACTGGATGAATTCTGATTCTGCTACACAGATAAGGACTGGACACTATCAGCACTCAAAAAATTATTTTTCCTAGAAAGAGATTGGATTATATTTTTCATCTTATTTGGAATGTCACAGAACTTTCAGATGATCCAATAAAATCTGTGGCAGGAAATGGCAAATTTAACTTCTTACAAGAAGAAATTACTCTAAATTATTCTTCTAAATAATATAAAGAAAAACGATGGGACATCTGGGTGGCACAGTTGGTTAAGCATCTGACTCTTGGTCTTGGCTCAGATTGTAAACTCAGGGTCATGAGATCAAACCCAGGGAAGGCTCTGTGCTCAGCGCAGAGTCTGCTTAGGACTCTCTCTCCATCTCCCCATGCCCCACCCCTGCCCAATAAATAAATCAATAAATATGTTTTTTTAAATGATATCTTCATTGAGGCCAAGAACTTGCATTTCTGTTGTCTTTATTTTCAAGTTATCTCCTTTAAGAGATAGCTGAAGCAGTGCAATAGTGCATTTAATGATTATCACTTGATCCTTTGGGATTTTCAAATAATTATTTTAATCTTTTAAAAAAATCACACAGGATTCTTGGTTTCAAGTATTAAGTTCCTTATATAAATCATTTATGTTTCAGAAAGCTTTTTTTTTTGTTTTTCTTAGAAATTATATTAAAGATTAAAATGGAATAATTACGTTTCTCAGACCTGAGTAAGGCAGAGTCTTAAAGAATGGCGCAACCCAAAGTTCAGCTTGTCATAGCTCTTGCTCAGGTCCTCTAGGTTAGGTCTTGACAAACACATAAACTGTAGTTCTGAAATGTTACATCCAATTTTACAAATGCTTTCTGTCTTCATAGTAAACTTTCAATGAATGACTATAAATTTCTTGTTTTTTACTTCCTAAGGAGCTCAAATCAAACTTATTCTATTCTCATACTTACTCATATATTTGGTCCACACTTGCCATCTTCATATCAGTATTGGGTTATATTTAGAGAACTTCCAAAACTCTATATTCCATTTTTACATAATCTTAAGGGCACTGAAGTCCATCAGTATTAGAGTTTTTGTTGGTAGACTTTTGAAACGTTTAATCATTTCTATATCTGAGATGGTAGAGTAATGATTGTGGATGCAGATTTTCAACCCAAACTTCCTGGATGCTGGTCCTTAAACTATATGACCATGGGATAATTTTCTTTCTACTACCTAAAGAATTACATGAATAACCCATGTAAAATACTTGGAATGGTGCTAGTATTATTAAACACTAAATAATGATACTAATATATTATTAATATTATTGGTGGGAGCTGATTGTATAGACCCATGTGTAGAACCTTATACTTCTTTCTAATAAATTTTAAAAGGCACAGAATACTACTATGTTCCTGATGCTGGTAGAGGTTACAGAGGACAAAAAAAGTAAAAAATTTCGTTCTCGTGGATCTTAAAATTTAATGAAGGTAAGATGGTATTGAGAGAAAAATGGCTTTCTAATTCTGCCAGAAAGAAAATATGTATAATAGATACCGGAAAAAGAAAAACTAAATAAACTAGGGCAAGTCATTAGGAATGATTTTGCAAAGAAGATAGGACTTAAGTTGTGCCTTGAGGGAAAGGCTTATGATGTTTTCCAGCAGCTTAAGTGGAAATTAAATTTCATTCACAAATAAATTTGCATTCATTTTATTATTAATATGCTCAAAAAAACTCTGAGGACAAGTGCTACAGAAAAAACTTACATGGCAATTATCCTCTTGTCATATTTGAAATTTTGTTCCCTGATAAGGTTCTTCCTTTGATAACCTTTACATGAAATACTAGAGATAATATGTGGGTAGAATGGATTTAATTAGTATTTGTTTATTTTACATACTATATCATCATGAGCTTAAAGATTACTAAGAGAAAAGCCTATATTGAAGAAATCCTTAGAATGGTGAACATGATCCAGCCAACTGCACTTAAATTATTATTATTCCTGTCTCTGCACTGAAATTAATGACACAAAATTACACCAATCTTTGGATATCAGATGGTTTTCAACTCATTTCTTCCCTTCAGTGCCCAAATCCAATTCATCAGGTATATTAGTTTGAAGATGGATACAGTTGCCAATTTTTACAGAGAAAATAATTTGATTATGGAAAAGAGGAGTGGATGGAAATCAGATTTTCTTCTTTTAATACAGAAATTTAGGTAGTCCAGAGAAAGAATAAAGGCTTTGAAATGGCTTATTACATTTGCCATTTTCTCTCAACATTTTGAGTCAGCAGAAAGCATGGGGAATGATGGCCTAAACCCCGGCTTTCAAACTTTCTGACATGGTCTAATTGTGTGCTTGAGCTGGCTCATACCAGCTCATGAGAGCTGATTATTAACTTTTCAGCACTGTTGTTAAAGTTGGCCATTATTAAACATTACATTATAAACAATATCAAATACATGTTAAAAATAAAGGTAATAAATACTTGAAACTGAACAATTTCTAATTACTACATTTTACTATGTGCTCTTGAGGCTATTTATATATACCTTTATGATTGAAATATATCATAATGTTGTACACTGTACATCTTGTCCACATCTACCTTCAGTGGAGATGCACTGATAGCCTAACATCTGCTATAGGCAGGTGGTGCATATAATAATTACACTATGCAAACAGACAAACTGTAAACCAGAACACTTTGCCCCCAGACAGTCAGTTGTTAAATATCTTATATTACAACCTAGTAGCATACACATATTTATACATATACATATATATGTGAATCAAAATTTCACATTGCTGTACTCTACTTTCTACTATTTTATTCTATTAAATCTAATACATTAAAGGTGCACCTGGGTGGCTCAGTCAGTTAAGCACCCAACTCTTGATTTTGACTCAGGTCATGATCTCAGTGTCAGGATCTCAAGGTCGTGAGATGGAGCCCTGCATCGGGGTCCATGCTGCTTAAGATTCTCTCTCCCTCCCTCTTCCTCTTACTCTCCTCTCTCTCAATCGATTTAAAAAGAAAATACATCATGATTAAATAAAGTAACTTCTATAATTACCTATAAGGATCACAATCCAAAGCATGAAAAATAAACTAATCAAAATATAGAAAAATGTATCTCCCTTAAAATATACTCCAAGAGTTTTGGCTCAGGTCATAATCTCCTGGGTCATGGGACTGAGGCCTAAAACAGGCACTGCACTCAGAGGGTAGTCTGCTTAAAGATTCTCTCCCTTTGTGCCTCCTCATACTTGTGTTCTCTCTCTAAAATAATAAATAAACCTTTAAAAATATATATATACTCCAAGAAATGATATTTTATAACTTTAATAATAATAATGTACAACTTTTGAGAATTTTTCCGTATCAAATAAATATACTTTATATGCTTTGTGTGTGGTTGATTTTATGGCTAGATATATAATGCATTTCATATCTCTCCTATAATTAGCTATGTAGTTTGATGGCTTGACTTCAACTCTAGATATAGGCTCTGATTAGTCAAAAACAATGGTTCTCAAGTTTTAGTGTGCACACAATTTCCTAGAGGGATCAATAAAATACAGATTGCTTGGGCACTTCCTCAGAGCTTCTAATTCAGTTGATCAAGAATTAGCTCCTGGAAATTACGCTTCTAATAAATTCTCTGGTGCTACTGACGCTACTTGTTCAGGGACCATATTTTGAAAAGTACTGGATTAAGTTATTCTGGGTAACCACATTCCATTTGCCCAGTGATTCATTCAAGATGGGCAGTTTATACCGGGTCACTCCCCTGGTAACAAGTATTTGCTCAAGAAATAGGTGAATAATCGATATCAGACCAAAGACATGTCAGGGCAGATTTGATGATGGCTCCTGGGATAGCAACTTCAATTATGGACTAAATTTTGAAAGTCACTCTCTCTGCCTTTGATCTACTTAAAAAGGTGAAACAACTATAGTAGCCCACTTGTAAAGAGACTGATGATGAAACCAACACACAGAGAAGACAGAGCCACAGAAGAAAAGAGAAATGAATTGGCTTCCTGAACCACCTCTGAATTTTTTTCTGTTAATAGAGACCCCTCCAGAACTCTCAATATTGTTTAAGCTGGTTTGAGTTGAATTTTCTTTTCTTTACCATGAAAACCATCTTAATTAATATATCTATACCCTTGGTGAAGCAAAGTATTCGAAGACCCCTAAGAAGATACCTAAAATCATTATGCGTTTTATAATAACCTCTATGAACTGACCTATTGCTTTGGGATGCAAAACCCACATTTTGTCTTGCTGCCATTAAGGAAAAGTGTTCGATGCATTCCCATCAGGAACTTGCATTTTGCATTACAAACAAACAAAGTCAACTGGAATAACTGAAGACCCTTGAATAAAAGAAAACGTAAGTATTTTATACTCTAACAAACCAACTTAACCCTGAATTTTGCAATGTTGATTTCTTAAGATTTGTCCTGTCCTCTGCATTTACGATATTTGTTTGGGGGGAAAAAAATGCTTCCAGACTGGACATAAAATTGGAAATTCTGTGAGTTTTGTTTTCCATTGAGATATCTAATGGGGTTGTATTTGATGAGTCAGCTCTGCAGTCTGACTTTCTTCCAATGGTTTAGTATGAAAACGTCTTTCTTTGACAAAATGCGTTTGTCTCTTAGCCTTCTCTTTCATTAATTTCCATGTTTTTAGACCGGGGGTTAGCAAACTACAGCCCATAGCCCAAATAGTCTTCTTCCAATCCGGACCTTACCTTTTTACTTTCTTTATGATATATTTTGATGAACCATTTAAATATAGTCCTATTTATCTTTTTTTTTTTATCCTTTAATCATTAGTCTTGTGTTTCCTACTTAAGAAATCATTGCTTAGTCCATGGTCAGGAAGATTTTTTTTTTAAGATTTTATTTATTTATCAATGATAGACACACACAGAGAGAGAGAGAGAGAGAGAGAGAGAGAGAGGCAGAGACACAGGCAGAAGGAGAAGTAGGCTCCATGCAGGGAGCCTGATGCGGGATTTGATTCCGAGTCTCCAGGATCATGCCCCAGGCCAAAGGCAGGCGCTAAACCGCTGAGCCACCCAGGGATCCCCAGGAAGATTTTTAAATGTTTTCCTCTTCAAATCTTATTGTTTTACTTACTAGATATAGATCTGAAATGATCTGTAGTTCATTTATATGTACAGTATGAGTTAGGGGTCAGTTTGATTTCTCTTATATCCGGTTGACAATTTATTGAAAAGATCAGGTTTTTTTCTATTATACTGTATGATCCCTTTGCCATAAATCAGGTGATCATATATGTATTGGTTGGATCACATTTTAAGGGAACGGTTTAAGGATAATTCTATGATTCTATAGATATTTATTTAGATTATACCATTTACAGTGATCCATTAAAAATAAAGTACTAGGGATCCCTGGGTGGCGCAGCGGTTTGGCGCCTGCCTTTGGCCCAGGGCGCGATCCTGGAGACCCGGGATCGAATCCCACATCAGGCTCCCGGTGCATGGAGCCTGCTTCTCCCTCTGCCTATGTCTCTGCCTCTCTCTCTCTCTCTCTGTGACTATCATAAATAAATAAAAATTAAAAAAAAAAAAAAATTTAAAAAAAAAAAAAAAATAAAGTACTGAATTTTGCCTTAAAATGATGGAGCAGGGCACCTGGGTGGCTCAGTCAGTTAAGCATCTGTATATGACTCAGGTCATGATCCCAGCATCCTGAGATCAAGCCTGCATCTGGATCCTTGCTCAGCGGGGAACCTGCTTCTGCCTCTCCCTCTGCCTACCATTCCCCCCCTGCTTGTGCTGTCTCTCTCTCTGTCAAATAAATAAATAAAATCATAAAAAGGATGATGGAGCAATGGCATTTTTATTTTGCTCTATCTTAAAACCTATCAAAATCAACATATATATTATATAAATAAAATAAAATAAAATAAGTTTGCTTCATCCTCCAAATGATATATTTTTCTAAATCTAGTGAAACTTGCCTTTAAATCTGGGAAAACACTGAAAGCTAACCTTGATTCAGTTAGAATTTTCCCTAAAGGTGAATGTCATCATTCTTAGAGGTCCAACATATGAGCATATTTTTTAATATGGGGAAACATAAGGCATAGGAAAACTGTGGAATGCCGCATACTTGGAAACCTGGAATGTCCCATACATGGAAACCCAGGTGGGTTTTAATTAAAATAAGTTTTGATTTGCAAATGTTGAACTTAGTTCATAAAATTCTTGCAAGTGGAGTCAATAAGTTGAAATAAAGCCTTGGTATTTTGAAACACGTTCTCCAAGGGAAGATTTCCCTGACTTCTTGAGGGGCTTTATTTGGTTTTAGGTATAGGGATGCACAACCAGCAGGCCCCTGTATATGTCGCTGGATCTCAGGGGTGGATGAAGCCTGAACATTGCCTAGAACATATCAGGCAATCAATGTATGTATGTTACAGCAATTGTTTATAGCTCAGTAAAAACTAACGTTTATTAACCTTGATTTTCTCATGTGAAAACCTGGTATTACAGTACCAACTGCCATCTCGCTTCAGAGGGATGCTCTGAGTAGCAAATGAGATAACAGATGGGACTTTTGTTTATTACTATAAAATCCTATTCAAAGGGGTTATTGTTTCTAACATTGCTTTCCTCTCTTAGCATATTCAGTTTTCCAGGAGAACAAGGTTGACACTTAAATAAGCAGATGATATTTACATGAAGCATAAGTCCAAACCACATCTCTCTGCTGTAACAACTATATTTGAGAAATTGGTTTCCGAACTTTTAAAGTGTTTTTCCTTCCATATAGCTCCTTAGATTCCTTTTTCTTTTGTTTTTTGGGGGGTGTTTTGTTTTGAAATGATGATGTTGATTTTAGGTCTCAGGGTTTATTAGCAGGTAATGGGAGGACCTGGGAAGGGCTGAAATGGAAATGGCTATCTGTGATAGTTAATTTTATGTGTCAACCTGAGTGGATCATGAGGTGCCCAAATATATTCCTGAACATTATTTCTGGGGGTTTCTGTGAGGCTATTTCTAGATGAGATTATTATTTCAACCTGGACTGAGTAAAGCAGATTGCCTTCCCTGATATAGGTGGGCATAATTCAATCCATTGAGAACTTGAATAGAAAAAAATAAATAAATAAAAGGTAGAGAAAGGGAGAATTCACTTTCTCAGCCTGACTGCTTGAGCTGTGCCATCAATCTTCTGTCCTGTGACTGGGACTTACAGCCTCTTCTCTCCTGTTTATCAGGTCTTCAGACATGCACTGAACCACTCCACCGACTTTCCTGGACCTTCTGCTTGAGATAGCAGATCATGAGACTCTTTAGCCTCCATAATCATCAAATGAGCCAATTTCTTAATATATATACCTTTACTATGCCAAAAACAACCAACGCAGCATACATATATAGAACGCCGGCCACTTTCCAGGCCACATTCAGACTTCACCTATACTCTCAGATGATCGATATATTTTAGTTTTGTTGATTTTGATGGACCTCAAGATAAGGTAACAAAATAGTGCACCTCGGTGGCTCAGTTGGCTGAGCAGGCTGAGTCCTCATTTCAGCTAAGGACATGACCTCAGGTCCTGTGATTGAGCCCCATGTCGGGCACCATGCTCAGTGGGGACTCTGCTTGAGGATTCTGTCTCTGCATCTTCCCTCACTCATGTGCTCTCCTTCTGTCAAGTAAATAAATACATCTTTAAAAAAAAAAGAAGAAGAAGATAAGGGAGCAAAATAACAATGCCATCATTCCATCATCTGTGTATATTATTGGTTCTGTTCTCTGGAGAAACCTCATTAATACACGATCCATTCTGGGCTGTATTGCCAAATGCTATAGCTTCTCCAGAAAGTCAGGATGGATATCCCATGCCAAGCTAACATTCTACTTGCAGATCCTTGGCTTTGTAATTTACACACATACACACAAAATTCCTGTTACACATAATATTCCTGTTATTACTATATCTGATAGCTGTGGTTTACCTGCAGTTGTATGTCAAGAACATACAAATCACACAGACAGATACAAAAATCTTAGATAATTTTGGATAAGTACCTGGTGTGGGTAAGTAAAACTCTAACCATGTAAGATTCTAGTCTAGACTACTTTTTAAAAATCTGTGATTTGTATGCCAAACAAGTAGAAGCTGAAGCTCATTTAAAGTCAAGGTAAATTACAGCTGTTACTTAAACTGATACATCAGTCCTATCATTCTGACAGAGAGGAAAATTCAATTAGTCTGACAGAACTTCACAAAGAAATTCTGATTATTACCTCTTTCCTTTTACATGTCTTCAAAATGATATGTTGTTAAAACTTCCATTGAGTTTAATGGTAGTAAAAGTTTACCCTCTCCCAAAAAGAATAATTCTTGGTCAACCATTTTCCCACTTAAAATAGAAAGTCAAACACTCCACTGGCACTTATCCAGTGTTTAGGTTAAAGTGCCTTTGTAAGAATGTGCCTTTGTACATATCATTTCAATTTTATGTTAAACACTTTTCCTAAATGACAGAAAAATATAGTACTGTTCTATGACCCTAAACCAAAATGTAGCCTTCTCAATCTATTTCAGCTTTGTCTTCAAATATTATAGCTTTTCCATCAACTTGGTGAAAATTAGCAGAATATACACATTGCATTTCATATGTTTATCTAATTGATTCTGTACAAAAGATTTGGAAATATAAAGTCAGCAGGGGTGTCCAACAGTTGGAAATAAGGCTTCCTCTCTAAAGAAGAAACCCAAAAAGAAGGAAATAGAAAACACCACCCTAAGTCATGAACTATGAAGTGAGCCATGGAGGTGATGTTGGAATGACTAAGAATTTTGGGAGCTGCAAAGATATGACTAAGTAAACAGAAATAAGCAAATAAAGTGAAATCTTTGTGGGAGATAATATTAAAAATATGTTTGAAAGAACGAAGGAAAATAACAGAGTTGGGACGGTCTACCTTAGTACGGAAACTGGGAGCTCAGAATGCAAGAATACAGTAATTGGAAAGGCCACCAAAGGTTCTATTTGTTCACCCCTCTCTCTCTCTCAAGTATATACATTCTCATGAGAGCTACCTAACTGACTTGATAAGGCTAGCTGCTCAGGTTATTTAACCCCTCCTTTGTGATTTCTACATTCCCCAGGTGAGCCACCAACTTCATGTTAGTTCCCTATGTAGACATTTCTTCAGGAAAGAGTGTGCTGATAAACTAATATTGGTATTTGATCTACTTGGCATTAAAATTCACAATATGTATCAGTGATCCTCAATGTGGTTTAATATTAGAATCACCTGGGGAATTTTAACTATGGATGTCAGTACCATGCCAGACCAATTAAATTAGAATTCCTTGGAATTGGGTTCAAACATTGACATTCTTTTCTTTTAGAGAGAGAAAGAACACAAGTGGAGGGTGGGGTGGGGCAGAGGGAGAGAGAGAATCTTAAGCAGACTCCACAGCCAGCATAGAGTCTAATGCAGGGCTTAATATCACAACCCTGAGATCATGACCTGAGCCAAAATTATCAGTCAGACACTTAACCAACTGAGCCACCCAGGTGTTCCCAAGTATTGACATTCTATATGTGAACCTCACAGCACTCAGAGTTAAGAACCAGAGCAATAATTAAACTGGCAATTTGTCTTACACATCAGTCTCTTATCTCTTTGGTTTTTGTGTGCTGTCTTTTCATGATCAAACTCTATGGACTGGAAAACTGAGATTCTGTATGTGCAAAGCTGAAGACCAGTCTCTAGACTTCTTGCTACTCAAAGAGAGGTTTTATGAATCAGCAGCATTGGCATTATCTGGGAGCTCTTCAAGAAATTCAGAATCTCAGGGAAGACCTAAAACTTATTGAATCATAATTTAGTTGACTTTTTCCTATTTAAGCTTGAGAAGCACTGTGCTTTAATGGTTCTTCAAAGTAGAATTCTTATACCTGTATATCTGAATAATGCCACAAATGTACATTTCTGAGCCCCACTCAGACTGAATACAGTAAGCTCTGACTCTGCAGCTAGGCAGCGTTCCACTGTGACTACTTTGTCACCTCTTTCTCTTTGATCATCAATATTTCAAATACTCCTGAGAGACACAGATAACCATGAGCATGAATTGTTTACAAAATATGAACCATTTAAAATTAATCACCTAGTCCAAAAATACTAGAAGAGTGGCAATTCTCTCTTTGATAAATCTATGCTGTTATTCAGCCACTTAGAAACCAGCATGGCAATAAAAGTAGTTGCTAAAAAGGAATAGGAAAAATATTTTTAAAAAATATTTTACATTTAAAAAAAATTTGTCATTGAGTTATGGTTATTCATGCAGCTGGCAGAGGCTCTATTTAGAAGAAAATAAACCATCCAGCATTCATGTGGAATTGGTCATTCTACCACGCATTCTGAATAATGTATGAAGGATCCAGGGAAGATTAATTTGAATGAAAGAATATTCTGAATAACTTTCACTTTTTAGCTCACATCAAAATTGAAAACAATATTACTGCTAAATCATTCATTCGTTTTTGTTTACATTTTGAAGGTTGCATGGCTGGGAGTCTCTTCGAGGAAAAGGATGACATATTTTAGAAATTACCCAGTGCACATTCATTTTTCTTTCTTCTTTATTAGAGAACAAGTCCCTAAATGGTCATGTTTTTGTAGAGCAAGGGAATAACAGACCCTTCTATTATTTAAGGGAAACATTAAAGATAGAAACCACCTGGTTATCATATCAATAAGAGTCTCTGATCCTGACCCACAAAGTACGTCAGAAAGTAAAAGCTACTACTGGAGAATGATTCGAAAACAAGCTTTTCAGATATGATTGTCCCCAAAACACAACTGCTTGATAACAGAATAACTGTGTTTAAGATGGTATGCTATGACCATTTCCTAGTAGAATTCACACCTTAAATCATATCTTGAATGCCTGTTTATTTTACTAAATTATAAGATGCAGATATGAGAAGTCACTGCCATTATTGTTAGTAGTATCAAAAAAATCACATTGATTCTCTCCCCTTATACACCCTGGCAACCTCCTTTGAGTAGGAGGAAAGCATCTGACTGAATATTTTGATCTGGAATTCAGGAAGCAAAGGCAATGCAGCTGATATTCTTCCTGAGTATTTCTGCTTCTGAATGTGTTATCTTGGCAGATTTTCAACGTATCTCCTCAGTAAAAGTTAACAAATGTGAGAATGACAAGTCATAAATAACAAAATATCTTACTTCAACTATTTGCAAGTAAAATAATTTAGAAGACTATCAGAATCACAACTGTCCTAAATGATGATTCTGTAAACATTACACACCACCTTACATTGATATAAAGATATATATGCTTTTGATAATCAAGATATTCAAATCCAATAATTTGGGTTACTAAAACCAGAAGGGCGTCTGTATATTTGTTCTTTCCAATCTCCCCTGGAGTGTTAAAATATAAATGAAAGTAAGAACAAATCCAGTATACTAATGATTACCAAGGAAGACTGCCATCAAATCAATTCCCAAGAATTTCTGAAAGATAACATGTGCGACATAAGATTGGTGGAAAAATCATGCAACATTTAAGAAATCACAATACTATAAAAATGGAACTGTCAAAAAGTGAGTTTTTAAAGACCCTTATTATAAATACAAGATGAGGCAGGAGTTAGGGGCAGGAACTAGGAGCAGTGGACCCATTAATAGAAGTGCTGTACAAATAGGTTTAATTCCCCTGTGCTCAAAATTGCTGGCTTCAGAGTTTGATCCAGCCGAAAATGAAAGAACAGCCCTCTGCGTAAACAATATAACAATCTGCCACCAGAAATTTATATTCTGGGTGCTAGGAACAAAGTCAAAAGTGGAGTCATGCTCCAGGCAACTTTTGGATCTCTTCATGAACCTTGAAATTCAACTACATAGAGCATATCACACTAGAAGCTATTCGACCAAATACATCCCAATCCAAACCATGACAACCAGGGATCCTATAATCATAATATCCATGCACTATTCTTAGGCCATTAGAAATAAATAAACTAGACTTCATCCTTCATAATATCAATGATCAATCATATTCAATTAGAATTCTCAAAAATTAATCATGATCATTGTTTTTAAAGGATCAATAAGAAGGTTGAATAAAACTGGTTATGGCTAGAAGGGAAAGAATAGAAAAAAAGCAAAACAAAAAGTTTACGTTAGGGCTCTGGGAAGCTGAAACAGGAAATTCTGTCAGAATACAACGCAAAGGGAAAGGGAAAAAAAGAAAATTATAAAAGAAAAGCTATGAGATATGGATAATCGATTAAGATATCTAATAACTAGGCAACACTGTCAGGACCCCTCTCACGTCTGAGAGCTTTCCCTATCTTAATAAACTTCTATCCCTTTACACACACACACACACAGATATCTAATAACTACAAAATGATCATTCCAGAAGGAGATAACAAAGATAATGGAGAAGAAACAATCAGAAAAAATAAAGACTAATATTAAAAAAAGAAGAAGAAAATATCTAGATGCAACAAAGTTAAATTAAGAACTGAATAAAAAAATCATTAAAACCATATAGAAATGAAAAAATATGTTCTTTCCATAAGGAAAAAAAATCATACTTTTAACCTAAAACATGAAATTTTAGAAGAAAACATAGAGCTGTATCTATAAGGTATGAAAAATGATGAAACAAATGTCAACTCTTATGATCAGTGCTTTGAATTCCTATTTATAGCCATACTGTAATTAAAACCTCAAAATATTATGATTCATAGGCTTTTAATAGTTTTTCTTGCTAATGTCTGTCAAAATAACAAAACAAAACAAAAATCCAAAAGATTGGGTAGCCTGGGTAGCTCAGCAGTTTAGTGTGATCCTGGGGACCCGGATCAAGTCCCACGTTGGGCTCCCTGCATGGAGCCTGCTTCTGCCTCTGTCTCTCTCTCTCTCTCTCATGAGTAAATTAAAAAAAAAAATCTTTAAAGAAAAATCCAAGAGATAAGAGAAAGGTAAGCTAAGATAAAGTAAAATCTACATTTAATCCCAAATAATTATTTATATTGTAGCTATGAAATATACTGCTTTTATTAAAAAAGGATTCATAATGGGAAAAAAAGTAGACCATATTGCAACTAAAATTGTGAACAATTGCTACAAAATCTGAAAAGCTAATAGAGAAGAAAAGGAAATACATAAAGAATTTACTAAATGTCTTTTCTCATTCACAGGAGAGGTTACTCATTAGATGTGTTCATTGATAACCAAATACATATTTAAATATGTCTATTAAAAACCTAAGGGTGTTTTTACTACTAAATGAACTAGAATATCATGGTAGAAATAAGACATATCTGTAATTTTAAATATTAATTCGCATATTGGGGAAAGTGTGTATACGCCCAAATCGAACAATCTAAAACAAAATAACATAAATCTGAAAAGAAGGAAATGCAAAGTAACATATTAGGGAAATATTAATAGAAAAAAATCAGAGTTGGTAATATTGATATGAAAATTAGAATTGAAAGAAATTAAAGTGGTCTAAGATGACATAATTAACAAAAGCCTTTATACATCAAACAATACAGCTTTAAAGTATAGAAAGAAAAACTTGTTAGTGTAAAAGAAAATTGACAAAACAACAGTTATATTGAATTTCACACTAGTATCTCAGTTATCAGAATATAAAAGCAAAACCTATTTAGGATGTAAAGGATTTGAATAAGAAAATGAACAATGTTGATATATATGTATATGTATAATGCACATATTATATATAACATATATATAATGTGTACTATAAGGTACATGTATATTTGCGAATATATATAAAATGTGTATGGTATATTCAAAAGGCAGAATAAAAGGGCAAAATAAGACTTTATTTTTTCATGATTGCTTCTGAAAATTCACTCTTGGGGGCTAGGTCTTCCCTTGTCCTTGGACAAGGAATCAGGCAGATTCATCTCTCATTTGCTCAATTTTAGATACTACAAAGTCCTTCCGTGCGGATCTGCTTCAAGGAGAAAGAGGGGCATAGTGATTCCTACTCAGTTGCTCCACTTGAAGCTACTCTCTCTCTCTGCACCAATTCACTGTATTGCCAATACCCTTTGAAGTTTGAAAGGTGGTAGAGACTAAGAGCAGAGAATAGCTCCTAAACTAAAAGATTTGTAAGCTGGAGTCTGTTCTCTCTTAGCTTGGTATTTGTAATGTGCTGACTTGCACTTTTCAGTGTGCTTTGTGAATTCCATGAAGGATATGCATTGCTTGGAATGTCTTGCTGAAATTCTTTGATGCAGTTCTCAGGGTGCTGGTGATCTCTCCGACCCCATTACCACCACTGCACATTTTGGTTCTCAATAGTCTGAGCCCATCTGAGAAGATATCTTTTGGTATTTTACCAAATGCCAGGTGTACTTTTAGGAATAATCCCAATAAGACAATGCCACACAACTCTCTCTGTGCATGTATCGACAGGAAACACGCAATTTTAATCAATCTTAGAGAAAGCAGTTATTCTTGAAATCACAGTCTTCTAGTGGGCTGCTGCAAGTGACTTCCATTTCTTGCCCTTTAGTTCTTTCAGGTATCTGAATGATCTCTTGACAACTCCTCTCAATCTACTTGAGTTTAGACAAGGAGCATCTCCCTCCCCATCATGCTGTATGTGGAGATATGCCATAGCATTTCAACAACTTTTTACAAAGACATTTTCTCTCCAATCTCTAATTTCCTTTCATCTTCTCTATCTTCTATTACAAATGGTCAATCAGCCAGGTAAGGCGTGTATAGGTAGTTTAGCAATTTACTTTAGAACATGGGAGAAATTGTCACTTGTTTTCTACCCTGCCATTTTGGCCTCACTACAAACCACCACTAACATCCCATTAAACAACCTGTTTCACAGTGAGTTGGCATTAGGGACAACAGGTCCACCCTTAATAGACTATAATTTTCCAATTTTCCAATGTCTATTATGAATCAGATATCAGCAATAAATATATGAATTTCTCTAGCTCAGGTCATGGAAATTGTTTTACATGAGAATCAAGGCAATCTGGGATTCAACTTGGCATACAATATCCTTAAAGAAGAAATAGCTAAGCATTCTGGGACTTCGCTGTGGCTGAGAAATGTGTGGCACTAGGAAAGTCTCCATTGCCTCCATCATTTCAAGTGTTAAGGAAGAAGGGCAAAAGCTACTTGAACAAATGGACCAGGCCTACTTCCAAACCCTACAATGTTACTTGGGTAATGAGTTCATAAACAAGATGTGGTTCTCTCGGTTCAAGATCAGAGGAGAGAATCGGCCTTAATCCACAAGTATCTCCCTGATTTTGAGAACATCATATGAGGACTTTGGATATCTGAATGGGGACATAAATTTTAAAACTAATCTAGACAGTGATTTTTCGCCTACAATTGCAAAAGTTAACAGATTCAAATGGAAAATTTGTGCTTACTGCTTCTAGCAGAATGCCCTACCCACGCAGGGAGCTTAACTTGAGGACAATTCAAATAGGAAGCACTGGAATTAGTATTCATAGACCTTTGTGCTTAACTAGGGAATATATACTTGCAATGGCTGAACACTTTATCTTTTAGGCCCGATTTATCCCACCCAAGATCAGAAGGCACAAACAAATGCTCACTTATCACTATATGAGCCAGTGATTCAGGGGAGGGTTCCCAGAACCCCTTGGTGTGTAAAGTCCTCCATCTAGTGGGAGTTCAGAATCCAGAAACTTCTAGTCCTCACTAAGAGAGACCCTCAATAAGAGATTAATGAAAATCGCTAAATATCCTGGGGATACATTCCCCAAGAGAAAAGAAGATACAGTGTTCCTCCATAATGCCACCAGAACCATGCCATTATTTCCTCCCATTTTTCATACTGGGAACATACCTCTGCTGTCTTTTATTTCTATATATCCAGAAACCATCATGCAGCTAACCTCAGGGACACGTTTCAGGAATAATACTTCCAACTAACAATGTAGTAGTTAGGATAGTTAGCCAATAGTACTGAAATAGTGTCTGCTCTTGAATTGGAGACTGCAAGGTAAAAGCAAGATGAATGATGACTAGAAGCCCCACTGTATCTCATATTAGAGTGTTGCAGATTTTACCTGTATGCGAAGTAAAAGATGACAGTGGATTACATTCATTAACCAAATATTTATTGGGTAAATGCACTGTTGGAGATATAACAATGTAGTTTGTATTCCGTGGAGGGAGGTATATAATAAGCAATTGTATTAAATAAATAACAAATAAATATGTAGATAACACATAAATATGCAGTGTTCTGGGCGGTGATTAAAAGCAAAGAGCAAAATTAAATCAGGATAGAAGGATGGGTAGGTGTTATTTTTATTTTTATTTTTATTTTTATTTTGGCAAAGGAAGAACTCCTAAATAAGGACACATGTTAGTAGAGACCTATAAGTAATGACAGCACATCCTACACGTGTCTGGGGAAAGAAGAATGTAGCAGAGAGGGAGTGGCATAGGCAAATTCCTGGGGTTAGATTCTTCTTGGCAGGGTGAAGGAAGGGCAAGGCCAGTGTGAGTATAGCAATTAGCAAAAGGAGAAAAGAAGTAGAAGTCAGATAAGTCATTAGGGGCCACATGGTGTAAGTCATTGTAGGCCTTATTTGAGCACCTTGAATGTTATTTTGAGTCAGATGAAGGTTTTGAGCAGAGAAGTAAAATGACATGAGTTATTTTCAAAAGGATTATTCTGATCCTGTAGAATACAGAGGGTCAAATGTTGGGCAGGGAGATTAGTTAGGTATTATTGCAGGAGTCAAGTGGAATCATGACAGTGGCTTGGACTAAGCAAGCCCGTGTGTGTGTGTGTGTAAGGTGAAGATGGAAGAAGACAGAGACCAAAATGGAAAAATAAAGCAATTCATACCCATCAAACAGAGACTACCTATTCTTTTCCAAGTAATTATGAGACATTTATAAAAATAAATCATTTGGTAAGATAGCAATTCAAATGCAATCAATTCTAAAAAGTAGAATGGAAACAGGCAACATTCTTCAATCACAATGAAATTAAACTAAATATTAACCATGACAGACTAGACAACAAATCTAACCCACCGGAAATATTTTAAAGTCTCTGTATAACTTTTAGCTTATTACCTGACAGTCTTTATTAAACTAGGATCCATGTAGTGAGTCTTTTTGTGTGCCCAGGCAAAGAGTAAGAATACAACACTGCGAGGCTTATCTTTCTAAAATATATGTTTTATTACATTTTTTTCCTCCTGAGTCCAAGGCTTCTTATGATTTCTCCCCACAACCTATCTTTCAATATTTTAAAAATCTCACACTGAGGGTATATTATTTCTAAAGTAAAAGGGTAAAAACTACAGTTGGGAGTTCACACCAGAATATTCACCCTGGGAAGAAAATAACCCTTCAGAGCCAAAGCGAAGTGAGTGGAGTCAGAGGATCCTGAGCTCACTTAGGTGTCCATCCAATGGACACACTGAGGCAACAACTACATCTATCGCAATGACCTGAAAACTGGAAAAACAGATCTTCCACAGCTGGTCAAAGAGAAAAGGCCACATCAAAAGGGAGGAAGGGCAAAGATGTGGTCAGTAACCAAACCCCAGGTATAACCAACCACAAAGTGACGAAAGAAGATCAGACCCCACACAAGGCATCTCTGGGCCTGGGGACCTGCACTGGGAAGATAGAGCCTTATAATGTATGAAACCGAATCCTCACCCTTGAAGAGACAGCATGCTACATAACTTGGCTAAAGACACAGCACAGAAACAGCAATCTGTAAAGTACCTGGAGTATAAGGAGATTTATTTATGAATCTTAGATTGTAAGCTGCAAGGGCAGTGATCTGCAGGAAATTTCTCTGGGAACAAAAGTGTCCATGAGTACCATTTTTTTTGTCCTTCCCCAGCCAAATATTCAGAAGCTTGTGGGAGCTAGTTCTACTATGCTCCATCTACCCTGTTAAAATGGTGTTCCCTGCCCCAGCATTCCCCTGCATCTGCCCCTTTCAATCTACCTGCCAGGACAGACACCCTTCCAAAGTGGCTCCTGCCCAACCACACCCAGCAGGTAGCCCTAGACAGGACCAGCAGCCCTCCAAAAGGGGCCTGCCCTTAGGATGCCTGACAGGAGTCCTTGACAGGGAGGGAGATAACCTCACACACAGTGCACTGGCATATCTTGCAGCTAGGCCTCTTCACTTGATGCTCAGGGAACAAGCCCTGCCCTTGGGTGCACTTGTAGCTGTCACAAACACTAACTAGACAGCTAGGCGGAGTACTGGCCCCAACCACAAGCAAGCCTATGGTGGCTGCAGCCATGCCTTTCAATAGCGAACCCAAGCCAGTGCATCTAAGAAGGCAAAGGGGGTTACTACAGCCAGTTGGGCTAAAGGCCAGCCCCACTCACCAGTCTGCCTACAACAAAGGGGCTCAGCCACAATGAGAGGGTGTATGCAAGGCACTACAAGGCACAACAAAACCTCTTCTACTCAAGGTTAGTACTTTAAGACCAGGACAAATGGCTGACCTATCTAATACATAGAAAGAAACACAGAGAACTAGACAAAGGAATATGTCCCAAATGAAAGAATAAGACAAAAACGTACACATACAATCAAAATGAAATGGAGATAAGTAGTATACCTGATAAAGAGTTCAAAGTAATGGTCTTAAAGATACCCACTTGGCTTGAGAAGAGTAAATGAATTCAGTGATAACTTCAACCAAAAGACAGAAAATATAAAAATAACCAGTTGGAGCTGAAGAATACAGTAACTGAAATGAAAAATACACTAGAGGGAATCAGTAGAGGATTAGAGGATGCAGAAATATGGGTCAGTGATTTGGAAGACAGGGTAGTGGAATGCATCCAAGCTGAACAGCAATAAGAAAAAAAGAATTATAAAAAAGAGGGATGCCTGGGTGGCTCAGCGGTTGAGTGTCTGCCTTCCGCGCAGGGCGTGATCCTGGAGTGCCGGGATCGAGTCCCACATCGGGCTCCTTGTAGGGAGCCTGCTTCTCCCTCTGCCTATATCTCTGCCTCTCTCTGTGTGTCTCTGATAAATAAATAAACAAAATCTTAAAAAAAAGAAGGATAGGATAAAGGAACTATGAAATATCAAGCATAGTAACACTTCACTATAAGGATCCCAGACAAAGATAGAAAGAAGGATGTAAGACTTATTTAAAGAAGTAATAGCTTAAAACTCCCCCTAATCTGGGGAATGAAACAGACATCCAGGTCCAGGAAATACAAAGAGACCCAAACAAGATGAACCCAAGGAGGTCCAGAACAATAATAGAATAATAGTTAAAATTTCAATAATTAATAATAAAGAGATCATCTTAAAAGCATCAAGAGAAAACAGTCATATACAAGGAAAACACCAATGAAGCTATCTTGCAGGCTAAAAGGGAGTGGCATGATATAGCTGAAGTACTAAAAGAGGAAAAAAATCCAAGAAACAAAAAACCTTGCAACCAAGAATATTCTTCCCACAAGGTTATAATTCAATTGAAGGAGAGCTACAGTTTTCATAGACAAACAAAAGTGAAAGGAGTTCATCATCATGAAACCAGCCTTATAACATTTGTTAAAAGGACTTCTTTAAGTGGGAAGAAAAGGCCATAACTAGAAGAAAATTATGAAAGGAAAAACTTCACTACTAAAAGTAAACTTATAGTAATGGTAGTAGAGTAGTCACTTATAAAGGCATTATGGAAGTTAAACATAAAAATAGTAACATCAATTATATCTATAAAATTAGTCAACAGATACATAAAATAAAAAGATGTTAAAAAAAGGACATCATATACATTAAACACAGAGGGGAACCAAAAATTTAGTGCTTTTAGAATGTGTTTGAACTTAAGTGGCCATCAACTTAATATAGACTGCTATACCCCAATGTTCATAGCAGCAATGTCCACAAAAGCCAAACTGTAGAAGGAGCCTCAATGTCCATCGACAGGCGAGTGAATAAAGAAGATATGGTGTATATATACAATGGAATATTACTCAGCCATTAGGACAAATATTCGCCATTTGCTTTGACCTGGGTGGAACTGGAGGGTATTATACTGAGTGAAGTAAGTCAATCAGAAAGGACAATAATTATATGGTTTCACTCATAGAGGGAATATAAAAAATAAGAAAGGGCTTATTGGAGAAAGGAGGGAAAATGAGTGGGAAAAATTAGAGAGGATGACAAAATATGAGAGACTCCTAATTCTGGGAAACAAACAAAGGGTAGTGGAAGGGGAGGCGGGCAGGGGGATGGGGTGACTGGGTGATGGGCACTGAGGAGGGCACTTGATAGGATGAGCACTGGGTGTTATACTATATGCTGGCAAATCTAACTTCAATAAAAATTTTTTTAATTAAAAAAAGAAATGCACTGTAAAAATTACAGACTGCTATACACATAGGTTGTTATGTATTACCCATGGTAACTATAAATAATAACTAAGATACACAAAAAAAAAAAGAGAAAGGAATCCAAGCATAACATTGATGAGGGCCACCAAACCACAGGGAAGAGAGCAAGAAAAGAAGAAAGGAACAGAGGAGAACAAAAATAACCAGAAAACAGTTAATAAAATGGCAATTAAGTATTACAAAAATAACAAGAAAACAGTTAATAAAATGGCAATTAAGTATTACTTATCAATAATTACTTCAAAGGTAAATGGACTGCATGCTCCAAACAAAAGATATAAGGTAGCTGAATGGACAAAAACAATAAGAAAAATAGACCAATATGTATGCTCCCTATAAGAGACTTCAGACCTAAAGACACATATAGACTGGAAGGAAGGAAGAAAATATTCCATGCAAATGAAAGCAACAGAAACCAAACAAACCCCAAAAAAACAAAAACAAACAAAACAAAAAACACGCCACGATAAAAATACTTATATCAGACAAAAGAGACTTTAAAACGAAGACTGTAGCAAGAGACACAAGAAGGGCATATATACATGATAAAGGGATCAATCCAACAAGAGCATATAATAATTGCCAATATTTATACATCCAACACAGAAGCACCTAAATACTAATGCAAATATAAATAAAGGAGATATTGACAGTAATACAATAGTAGTAAGGCATTTTATCACCTCAGTTATATCAATGGTTAGGTTGTCCACACAGAAAATCAACAGGGAAACAATGGCTTTGAATGACACATTAGATCATATGGACTTAACAGATAGATACAGAACATTCCATCCCGGAATGGACAGAATGTACATTCTTTTCAAATGCACATAGAACAATCTCCTGGATGGGTTACGTTAGGACAAAACAAGTCTCAGTAAATTTAAGAAGATTAAAATCATATCAAACATCTTTTCAGATCATAACAGTACAAAATTAGAAATCAATTACAAGAAAAAATTGGAAGAAACACAAATACATGGAGGTTAAACAACATGCTACTAAATAACCAATGGGTCAACAAAGAGGAAATCAGAACATATATGGAGACAAAGGAAAATGGAAACACACTAATCCAAAATCTTTGGGATTAACAGTAAAAGCAGTTCTAAGAGGGAAGTTCATAGAGTTACAAGCCTAGCCCAAGATACAAGAAAAATCTCAAGTAAGCAGTCTAACCTTATGCCTAAACAAACTAGGAAAAGAATAAACAAAAATCAAAGTTTGAAGAAAATAATAATAAAAATTAAAGATAAAAAAATAGACACTAAAAAAATAGAAAAAAAAATGAAGCCATGAGCTGATTATTTGAAAAAATAAATGAAATAGATAAGCATTTAGACAGATTCATTTAAAGATAGAGAGAGAAGCCTCAAATAAAATCAGGAATAAAGAAGTAGAAATGACAACTAACATCACAGAGATACAAAGAAGTATGAGAGGTTATTACAAAAAAATTATATGCCAACAAACTGGACAGCTTAGAAAAATTGATAAATTCCTAGAACACAATTTTCCAAAACTAAATTAGAAAGAAAATTCGAACAGACAAATTACTAGTAATAAAATGAATCAATAATCAAAAATCTCCCCACAAACAAAAGTTCAGGGCCAAATGGCTTCACATTAAATTCAACCATGCATTTTTTATTTATTTTTTAAGATTTTATTTATTTATTCATGAGAGACATTGAGAGAGAGAGAGAGAGAGAGAGAGAGGCAGAGACACAGGCAGAGGGAGAAGCAGGCTCCATGCAGGGAGCTCAACATGGGACTAGATCCTGGGTCTCCAGGGTCAGGCCCTGGGCTGAAGGTGGCGCTAAACCGCTGAGCCACCAGGGCTGCCCCCAACTACGCATTTTAAAAAGAGTTAAACTCTATTATTTTTAAACTATTCCAAAATAGGAGAGGAAGGAAAATTTCTAAATTCATTCTATGAGGCCAGCATTACCCTGACATCAGAACTAGACAAAGACGCTACAAAAAAAGAAAACTAATAGGCCAATGTCCCTGATAAACAGATGTAAAAATTATCAACAAAACACTGGCAAACCAAATTCAATAGTACATTAAAAGGATCATTCTTAACAATCAAGGGGGATTTATTCCAGGGACGCAAGGATGGCTTAATATTCACAAATCAAGGTGATAACATCATATTAGAAGAGAAAAGATAAAAATCATACAATCATCTAAATAGATGCAGAGAAAGCATTTGATAAAATACAACTCTGTTTAGGATACAACAAAGTGAGGTTAGAAGGTTCTATTATGTTAGAACTCCAACATAATAAAGGCCATACATAATAAACCCATAGCTAATATCATACTCAGTGGATATCCACTGTCACCATTTACATTCAACATAGTACTGGAAGTGTTAGCTCCAGCAATCAAACAAAAAAAGAAGGCATTTAAGTTGGTAAGGAAGAAGTCAGAGTTTCACTATTTGTAGATGACATGATAGTATTTATAGAAAACCCTAAAGACTCCATGAAAATTATTAGAACTAATAAATCAATTTGGTAAAATTGTAGTATACAAAATTAATACACAAAATCTATTGTTTTCATACACTAATAACAGAGCAGTGGAAGAGAAATTAAGAAAAAAAAACTCATTTACAATTGTACCAAAAGAATAAAATATTTAGGAATAAGTTTAAGCAAGGAAGTGAAAAACCTATACTCTGAAAACCGTGAGAGTAAAGGAAGAAATTAAAGATGACACATACAAAAATGGAAAGATAGACTGTGCTCAAAGAATGGAATAATGTTAAATATTAAATTGTTAAATTGTCCATTATACCCAAAGCAATCGCTATCAGAATACCAATAGCGTTTTTCACAGAAGTATAACAAATAATCTTAAAATTTGTATAGTACCACAAGACTCCAACTAGCCAAAGAAGAGCAAAGCAGGAGTTATCAGAATCTCAGATTTCAAAGCATACTACAAAGTTATAGTAATCAAAACAGTATGATACTGGCACAAAAAGAGACACGTAAATCAACAGCTCAGGATAGAAAGTCCAGACATAAATCCATGTTTAAATGGCAATTAATACATGACAAAGGAAGCAAGAATATTCAATGAGGAAAAGATAATCTCTTCAACAAACAGTACTGTAAAAACTGGTCAGCTACATGGGAAAGAATAAACTGGACCACTTTTTCCACCATAGGCAAATATAAACTCAAAATAGATTAGAGACCTAAATGTGAGACCATGAACTCTTCAAAGAAAACATAGGTGGTGATCCCTTAGACATCAGCCTTAGTATTACATTTAAGGATAGGTCTCCTTAAGGCAAGGGAAACAAAAGCAAAAATAAACTACTGGAATTACCCAAAACAAAAACCCCCACTTTTGCTGAATGACTTATTATTGAAAAAAATGTAGGATAAAGATAGGTATTCTAGGAAATGTTGAGTCCAGAATTTGGTCAGTAATAAACAACTAAATAAATCCTCTTCAGTATATTTGTACTTGTGATTAATATTAGGCAAAAGTTTTAAAAAATGCCTTTTAAAAAAGCATATATCTCTTAAAATTGCTTTCAGTCTCTTAAACTTTGCTTTTCTAATTATCCACTTTAAGCATTAAGGAGAAACGTGTTGACTATCTACTTCAAAAGAAAAACTCAGTTTTATATGGTTTTATTGAAATCATCTAGGATTACAGACTCAGACATTATGTATCTTTGATTTTAAGAATGAGTCATGACATTTTCATTCGACTTTGTAAGGCAAATTTGTAATTTTAAGGCTTAATCCTTTTTCATTCCCAGTTCTGTATCACAACATTTCCAGTTTGAGATTTTTTATTTTCATAGATTTTGTTGTTTGCTTACATTTTGTGCAAAGTACAAATGATAAATTTAGAATTTTAAAATCACAGTGTATTCTCTCCAACTCTACAGGATGGAGAAGTAACTATTTCCTCAACAAATAAATTATAAGGAAAAAAGAATGGGAAGAGACATTTACAAATTAAATTATACTTTAGAGACTAAGCCAAACAATTTCTGAATGTATTTAGGATCCTGATTTGAATAAACCAAAAGTAAATATATAAAATTGGGGAAGACTGATATACTGTTTGGCTATTAAACGATATTACAAAGGTATCTTTTTAGATATGGTAATGATTTATAGGTGTGATTTTGAAAAAGAGTGTACTTCTATTTTAGAGATATGTAAATGATGTATTTATGAACAAAGTGATACAATATCTTAGAATTGCTTCCAAAATTGGGGAAGGGGGGATGGGTAGATATACAAATGAAACCAGGTTAGCATGAGTTGATAAATGTTGATCATCAACTGGGGGATGGATGGGTACATATGGGTTTATTATACAAATTTGCCGACTTGTGTATATATTTGAAAATTTCCATAATGGAACAAGAAGAAAAAAAAGGCTAGCTATTGTTTACTCTTTTCTACAAATGTAGAAGACAGATCTGACTATACTGTTGCCTTGGCAAGAAAAGTGTTATTTATTCACTATTTCTTGCTGGAATGCTTGTTGGATTCTTTTTGCTTAAATTTCAATAGCTTTGCTATATCCATGTCTAGTCTTTTAAAACTAATTCTATAAATTTTGTTAACTATCAAATTATATCTTTAGCACTGAGATATCTTCTCTTATGTGTTTTAGTCCCATTTTTAATGTTCTGATTTCTTCAGCAATTCTATGCTGTTTTCCACATCACTCAACTTTCTTCTGCTCAAATTATTGTTTTTATTATTATTGTCCACATTCTGAGATCTATAACACTTGTCCAGTTGCCCGTTGTATAATTTCTGCTCTTAATTGGTTTTAAAACATTAAAAAATTCTCCTATAACTTCATAACCTACTCCCTTTCTATTACTGATCTCTCTCTTCAGACTTCTGCTTGCCTCTCAGATGGCTTCATTTTAATAATTTCTCTTCTCTTACCTTTTATTTCTCACCTAATACAGGCAATGTTTTCTTCTTTTGTCAAAGGGACAAAGCAAATAGAATCTGAAATTTCTTGCTGTATGTATAACATCTTTTTTCAAGAATATGGTTTTGGATGCTTATAGCAAGCAGCTTTATTCATGATTGGCATAACCTGGAATCAACCAAGAATGTTCTTCCATAGGTGACTGGATAAATAGACTGTGGTACAACCAGACAATAAAATATTATCCAGCTCTAAAAATAAGTAAGCTATCAAGTCAAGAAAATACATGGAAGAAATTTAAATGTATATTACTAAGTGAAAGAAGCCAATCTGAAAAGGCTACATACTATATGGTTCCAACTTTATGACATTCTGGAAGAAGAAAAACTAAGGAGACAGTAAAAGATCAGTGGTTGCCAGGAGATGCAGGGGTATGGGAGTGATGGATGGACATAACACAGAGGATTTTTAAGGCAGTGGAGATACTCTGTGCGATACCATGATGATGGATACATGCCACTCACTATAGATTTCTTCAAACCCGCAGAAGGTACAATACTAAGAGTAAACCGTAATGTAAACTATAGTCTTTGGGTGATAATGACGTGTTATTGTAGGTTCACTGAATGTCACAAACGTACTACTCTGGTGATGAGTGTTGTTAATGGGGCAGACTATGCATGTATGGAGACAGGACTTATTTGGGAAATCTCTATGCTTTCTGTTCAATTTTGCTGCCTTAAAAAATAAAGTCTATTTATTTCATTTTTCTTCCTTCTGCATCTTGAACGCTTTGTGCTCAATTTTATTATAAAGTCTTTTCATAGGCCTCTCTTTGAATTTTCTTATTTTTCGAAGATGGCAAGGCCATCTATGTCTAATATTTCTCCACGGAAACAGGGCAGGGAATTCTTAGGCTTCCTCATTTTCCACTTGCATGCTGTTAGAGAAATTATTTTTTTTTCCAAGATTTTACTTATTTATTTGAGAGAGAGAGAGGGAGAGAGAGCGAGCTCATGCATGAGTAGGGGGAGGGGCAGAGGGAGAAAATCTCAAGTAAACTCTGTGTTGAGCACAGAACTAGACCCAGGGCTCAATCTCACAACCCTGAGATTATGACCTGAGCCAAAACCAAGGGTAAAATGTTCAACCGACAGAACCATCCGGGCACCCTGTAGAGAAGCTCCTTTAAAGCTCAAACTGGAGGGCATGCTGCTACTGTGTTAACATAGTGTGTAAGAAGAGGGGGGCCACTAAGGCTATGAGTGATCTCAGCAGGCTAACTTCATCTCTGCATGCTTTCTCTTCGGTTTTTAAAAGAAGCCTTTAGGTCAGTAGCTAGATTTGTTGAGACCCAGCCTTCTTTCAGGTGCACCAACAGTCTTATTTTTCTGGACCAATCTTATTCACTTGTCAGTCAACAGAGCCTCCCACTTTTTATCAGGATACCACTATCCCCAATCAACAGGTCTTGAAACTGCGATTGAATTTCATCTTGGAAGTGACTGGAGGGTTCTGCTAATTTACTGCAGTCATCGTTACTGCAGCTTTTCCCTTCCTTTTATCTTTTTGAGTCCCTGGCTCCAGTGCCATTATGTCGCATGGGATATGGGACCCCTGTGACACAATAGGGCCCTAAATGGGGTTTGACTGGTCAGTTTCTCAGTTTACTTCTCCAAATCCAGGAAGGGTTATATCCTCCAGGATATCAACTGCATACTTCCTATGAGACAATCCTTTTTAGAGCTAGTGACTTACAAATAGATTAATTCATGCTCCACCCACACTGATTCTGGCAGAAAATATTTAAAGTTAGTGGTAGTTTTCTTTATTTCTTAGTTTCCAGTGTTGTTGCAGATTTCCCCCTATTTTGATATTTTCTAGATAGTTTTCTTAAAATATAAAGGGATACTTCTCCCCCTCCCCGCAAAATTCTCAAGCAATCATCTTTTCCAGAAAGAGTGGCCACATTTCAGATAATAATTTTAAGTGCTCTGAAAAAGCAGTGTTTTTTACTCATCTTTTCTTATCCTTGAAACTGCTTCTGACTGATTTCAATGCAAACACCTCTACCACAATAAATAGAAAGTTGCCACTGTATGTTTTTATTATGTCAAAGTAAGAGAAGTCTCAATAGACCACTACGCATGATGTTCAATTATTGTCAGAAAAGAATAACTTAAGAATTAGTATTCTAAAAGCAAAAAAACAAAAAACAAAACAAAAACAAAAAAAAAACCCTCTGAGGAAGATGTCTTCTAACACTAAATTGTCTAGTAAACATAACATCTTTTGGAAGGTTAGCTCACTTAGCTACTCAGAGATGCATTTTTGCACCTTAATTAGTCTTGCTGAATTCATCAAGAATTTATATTACTTTAATATTAAAATTCTCATGAGTCTGTTAATGAAAATTTCCTGTTAGGTGATTGGTAACACTGCTTTGAAATTTTGCCAGGTCTAAAATTATCAGAGCAATGTTTCATGGAAAAAAAATTGAGGGTCTTTATTTTTCCACTTGTTTATGTCGTTTTCTGATGAACATATTTACCTCAACCATTTACTCTTTCACCTTCGTCTTTGTGAAGGTGAAATGATTATCTCTTCAACTACAACGTTTACCATTTTCAATTTCATTGTAGATAATTTTTTTTTCATTTTCATGGTAGATGATTAATTATACTATCCACACAACTGACTATCAAAGCACATAGGTTTTCTCTAGGCAGTAGTATAAAGAACATGACAGTTTTCATGCCAAAGAATTCTCTGTTGTCCGAATATTATCAACATTGCAGTTGTAAGAAATAACTTGGAAGGTTGCCTAAAGGATAAGCAGTTCATTAATTCCTCCTAATATCATAAATTTTATCCTTGCATTAGTTAGACCATCAAAAAGCTGCACACTTATACTACATTCTCTTAGATCTTCACTGAAGTGCTTCCTCTGAACCACATTTTAGGGGTTTGCCATCACTTTGCTCCAAGGAAAACAGTATTAACAATAACAGGGATTATTTTGATGTTGACATTATTTTCCTTGAGACTGGTACTCCTACAATCTTCCCTTAGCAACTCTCTGCCTTTATCCAGTTGGCATCAACTCAATCCTTCCATATGTTCAGATAAAAAACTTAGGGGCCATCTCTGCCTCCTCTTTTCCTTTGATATTCCACATGTAATCCTTCATCACATTGTGTTGCCTCTACTCACACACAAAAAATCCAGATGATGACTAGTTTACATCATCTCCCCTGCCACCATCATGATGCAAGCTATGATAACTACTCACCTGGATAAACCCAAAAGCCTCCTGACAGAGAGTCAAATGACCTATTAAAATGTAAGTCAGACCACATCACATCTCTTCTCCAATTCTCCAGTAACGCCATCACATGGAGAAAGCAACAAGGCATTTACCAGGTTCTTCTCGGCCTGGCCCTCATTAACTCCCTGACCTCCTCTTCTGTTGCTCTCCTCATTCCTTTGCTTCAGACAAACTAGTCCCCTTATGAGTGCTTATAACACAACAGCCATTCTAACTTCAGGTCCAACAATACCTGTTAAGAAAAGATGAGTAAAGAACTAGTCAAACACAAACAGCCATTCTGCTCTCGTTGTCTGGCATGTCTTCCTTCACATATACTCATGCCTTTTCACTAACCCACTAGGAGAGGACTCTAACTTGCAACTTTATTTAAAACTGAGCCCATCCACACTTCCCTTTGGCACTGTTTACCCCCATTCCTACCTTACCCCTGCACTTATGGTCTCCTGTCATGCTGTGCATTTTACTTAAATATTTTGACCGTTGTCTGGCTCCTCCAAATTTACTTTGAACTCTCAGTAAGCAGGGATTTTGATCTGCTCTGTCCACTATTACATCCCCAGTGTCTAGAATGGTGCCTTACATATAGCAAGCATTCAATAAACATGTGTTGAATAAGTGATTATATAGAGAATAATGGCAATATTAGAAGCTAACATAAACTGCCTTTTCATATCAGCCAGGCAACATCTTTATAGGAATTATTTATGCTCACAATCTTATAAACTGGGTGCTGTTTTCCTCTATGGGAGGAAACTATGGCCTTCCAAAGGAAAAACTTAACTGAGGTCACATAAGTGGCAATGGAAGAGCTGAAATCCAAACCTACCCTCTTTCTCCTCTAAGTCTCAACTTTCTTAATCACAACATCAGACTTGCTTTCATCAGAAACACATATGACAACTGATGTGGATGTGCATGTGTGTGTGTAGAGGACACTGTTCACCATTTGAGAGAGTTTCTGTTATGTAGATCCATGGAAGAAATATCTCTAGGCCTCAGGAACAGACAAGCTATGTTGCTCTAGATACTCAGCTCTTTTTTCATCTTTTAGACACTGTGAAGTGTCTGTTTGTTTCCATTTGAGTTCTTGACTGGGAAACTCAGAAATTTTGAGCTAAGTTTTAGCATGCAATATTGGGTGCTAATCTTCATCTTGGCTTTCTACTACTTTCTAAAAGTCCCCATTCCAATTTCCCTTATTATATATTTTATCTTTCTCAGTGTATACCATTTGTATAAATTCCCCTAAATGCCCTTTGGAATGAGATGGCATGGAGAGAAATACATATATTTATAAATTAAATCAAAGAGTTGAGTTCTTACACCAAATTGCTTTGACCTCTTATACAACTGCCTATTCTTCTGTTTTCCTTTAGGGTTATGTTCTCAGCTTTATATCAGGTGAGATACTAAAAGGAACAGCCATGAAAGAAAAATAGCATGCACGTATTTCTTGCTTCTGTTTTCCAGATGCCTATCACCTTAAAAGAAGGCAAAGGACCTTACAGAAAAGGGATAAAGAAGGAAGAAGACTTCTGTGATTAAAGAAGGTAGGGAATGAGGAAACCAGAGAATGACCAATGTAAATAAGAGCAACAGAGATGCACTCTGCTTCTGACATTTTTGCAAACTTCAGTTCGTGGATCTACATATATGTAAGTTGCTTCACACTCCTTTTGGAACCAGGCACAGTCCACACTAACCAATCAACCCAAAAAAGAATGAATACAGAAACGAAGAAGAAAACATGCAAATAAAGTGATATAAATGAAAGATAAAAAATTCAGAGTTAGAAGAATATTATGGTCAAGATTTGAAGTATAATCCTTAAATGAGATTCAGATAATCGTTCTATTGAATATCCTGAAGGCTGAATTAAAATCTGTTCTATCAAATTTCTCTTTCCTGCAAGGTACATTCATTACACATCTTAATGCAGTTGTGAGGGATAACCAATAGTTTAATGTGAAGTACTTTATTAGTCTAAGTCCTTGGTAAATAGTTGTTACTATTATTAATTATGTATTTTCAGTTCTGTACTCTGAATTTGAAACATGATCTCCAGTCCTTACTTCCCTTTATTTCTTTTCTTTTCTTTTTCTTTTCTTTTCTTTTTGTTAACTTTAAAAACTGGTTAACAGCACATGAGGAACTAAATAATAATGATCACTTGATGTTCTCAGTTAATGTGCATTTTACCATTAACATCATCAAGAAAATATTGTTCACCTATATGGGTAGAACAAACATATTTTGCAAACGCATTATAGCCCTTTTTAGTGCCTTTCCAGCTCTACTTCCAGCATAATTCTGGGATGCTATGTCTGAAATCTGAACCACTTCTATTAAGCGGGAAGTAATTCCCTGAATGCAGGTTTACAGATAGAATCTGCTTTTCCCACTGGTTCTATCAGGATAGGCTGTCTTTGGTCCTTGTGCTCTTGTAGGGATGAGAGATTGGAAAATTTAATTACTATGGTACTGCCCACTTACTGGTGCCCATAATTCTCTTTAAAGAAAATTAATATCTACTGTCTTATACAATACTTCCAAAATATCCTAATGATTTTTAGTTTGTAAAAAAAAAACAACAACAACAAAAAAAAAAACTGTTGGAATAAATACTCTCAGGCAGTTTACAGTGCCTTTTTAAAATTTAGTTTTCTTTAGATAAAGATTAATTAATGTTGTGTGAAGACTTTATAAAGACTTCCAACGTGCTTAAATTTTTAAGCCTAAACTCTTTTATTTATTTATAGAAACTCTAGAGGAGCTATTGCAGTGGAAAGTGGCATTTTTGTTTATAGTTTCCATGGTATGTGCCTTTTATAAATGTTAACATTTATAATGTCATATATTCTTTGAGATTCAAAAGAAAGTAAAAATTCACACTAAAAAAGAAAAAGCTAAATTCTTCAGGTTAAGGTCAATCTGTAACCTCTTAAAAAAATTTTTGATATAATTTTCAATTTTAAGAATTAGTTAAGAAAGCAGATTTGTAGAATCTAATCTCAATTAATTCCAACCCTATGTTCTTAGTCTAATGGGCTTTCAAGAACTTCTGCATCAATCTCCATCTTTCATCCAAACCTCTACCTGAACCTTCTTTGCATAAAAACACTAATGATTTATTTTGCACAGAATTTAGCTCATACTAGGGTCAGTTAATACTATTAAGCCATGGCACCATCTTTTTCACACTACTGCAGCTGAATACAGACGGGAGAAAATTGGAAAAAAGAGAAGTATTATGACATGAATAATCAATGGCCTGAAAGAGAAGAAACGTGAAATCAGACCAGAATAGAGGAATGAGCATTTTTCCCTTAACTTTATTGACTGGAGAGAAATTTAAGGATAACTTGTTGCAGTATTAGAGAGAAACAAGGCTGGCACTTCTGAGATTTACCTAAACTTAGCCACGTCCCTTTGATCTCAATGGCTTTATCTGGATAGTGACATAAAGGGTTGGACTACTTGACTGTTGACATTAATATTTTATGATTCCAAAATTAAAGGTGATCACGATGACTTGAGAAGTATAGAATTGGTTATCAGGGGAAAATTACTAGGGATCTGCTATTAGTGATATATTGTAGTTAGCAATACCATATTGTTTATTTGGAAGTTGCTAAGAGATAAGATCTTAAAAGTTCTCATCACACGCAAAAATGGTAACTATGTGAGGTGAGGAGTGCCTCAGCTAAATTTAATGTGGTAAACATTTTGCAACATACCCATATAGCAAATCATTATGTTGTATACCTTAAACTTATACATTGTTGTATGTCAGTTATATCAAAATAAAGGTGAGTGGAAATTATATTTTTTGCCAACTGCTCCTTGCACAAGGAGTTCATGATCTATATGTTGTCCAACTGTTTTAATGGTAAATATAAGCTGGACTGAACTTTCTACCTCTTTTACCTTTTTATTGTGAAATATATTTAGAGAAGAGTACATAAAACCTTCACAGAGAGTTTAATCAATATTTATGAAGTGAGGTATAACAATCAATCAGGTCAAGAAACAACATCATTACATTCAGATGCCCTCCCCAGCCCATGCAGATTTTTCTAATCACTGCTCTTTCTTTCCTATCTAGGTAACCACTATCCTGACTTTATAACACTGATTTCCTTACCTTAGTCATGTTACTCCTACTTACTTTATCTCAACATAGTTTAGTTTTGCCTACCTTTGAGTTTTGTACAAATGGAATTGTATTTTGTGTTTCTTTGTGGTTTTCAGGATTTTTAATTTAAAAAATTTTTTGAGAGAAATAGAAGTGGGAGCAGAGAGACAGAATCTTAAGCAGACTTTGTGCTCAGTGCAGAGCCCACTGTGGGGCTCAATCTCAGGACCCTGAAATAATGACTTGAGCTGAAATCAGGAGTCAGACATATAACCAACTGAGCCATCCAGGCACCCCTTGATTTTCAGTTTTATTCAACATAATGGTTAGAAATTTGCACCATGGCAGATTTTTAATTTTAATTGTTGCATAGTATTCTATCATATGACTATACTACATTTTTTTTTATCCATTCCGCTAGTAAAGGACATTTAGGTTGAATCCATTTTGAGGATATATTAAAGAATAATACTATGAACATAATACATATTTATTACATAGCATATAACCATGCATTTCTCTAGGAGATATATAAATATCTCTAAGAGTGGAATACAGGGTCACAGGATACGCGTATCTTCAACTTAACTAGATAATGCTACCCCATCTTGTGAAGTGGCTTTGGCCAATTTACATAATTATCAGCAGTGCGTGAGCATCCCTGATGGTTTTGTCAACATATAATTGTGTAAATTCATCAAGTTACTTTATTATACTCATTCACTCATCCACCCATCATTCGTTCAACAATTTTCAAGATTTTCTATGTCTTAGTGTGCTAGGCACTGGGAACATGAAGATAAATACAAGAGACACTTTGTCCATTCTAAACTGAAATAATGATAAATCCAGAGTGCCCTTCAGGATTCCAATTTCCATCAACACTCAGTGGGTCAACAAACTATGAACATTATATTTCAGGAAAGATCCTACTGCAGAGGTAAAGGACTTAGTGTATGTATCATCCTGGTTATGATTAGAGAGCATAGTCAATAGCACTTCCAGTTGCTTCACTTTTATTCTCTTGGTTTGATATGTGCATTTTATTTGAGGACTACTTTTCTTTCATGTCACAAGAAATTATTCCTATATTGTTGCTTTGGAGGTTATAGGTTACATGTCTTAACTTGACAAATTACTGATAGAATAAAGAAAAGGTGCCTCAAAGCAGCAACAAATGGTATATCATGCTTCATGTCAGAATAATATCTAATCAGTTCAGTTCTTAAATAGGAACTCTTATTTCATTTAAATTTAATGGACACACTTTTCTGAGTGCCTCTGTTTTTGCACATGCATCTACTATGCTCGTAATTACAAAATTAGTGCATTTAAATCATGTACAAAGTCACTGAATCATTATACGTTTGGTACTCAGATACAAATGTACAAATGTGCATTAATGCAGAACGAAAAGGAAGAAGAAGCTGAGAAAATCTGGCCTTGGATAGCAAGTAAAAGAATGCAGCATAGCAATTCTCTTATTTCCACCCTAATTTGCCAGAGGAGTTAATTTTGGTGACCCAAGTCTGGCAGTGGTCCACACAGCATGCAATTGGAGAATTATAGGTCATCTGTGGACGTATGAAAAAGTGATTCTTCTCAAGTATATTACTGTATATTATTCTTAATCCTTTAAAAGTCATATGGATAAAAAATAAAAAAAATAAAAGTCATATGATTTGGAGATAAATGTTTCTTTTAAATAGGTGTGCTTCTTTTTCCTTTGGTGGGATTCATTTTTAAATATTCTTTGGTGGGTACTTAAACCTATGCAGAATCTCTTGATCATTTTATGCATCTTGTCACGGCATTACTTCAAAAAATATGAAAAAAGTATGGATCACATACAAATTAACCATCAAAGCAGTTGTAGCCTTCACATATAGTTTAGCATGCAAATGGCAACTGCCAACAGAATGTGTAAAGCTCACAGTTTTGGATTTGCACTCGATACAGGACACAAACAGCAGGGTTCTCTCTGCCATGGACAAATGAAGACTGCTGACTTTGTCAAATGCTTATCATCCAGAGCGGTTGCCAGTACTGTTTACAGTCACAAATACAAATTATTTACTACAGCATATTAAGTAATAGGGTAGATTTATAAGTAGCAGGAGAGGCTGATAAAACCACTGGCAAGATGTAGCTTGTAGAAGTAAACAAATTAACCAGAAGGAGCAGCTGGGGAAAGAAGTGCAGGCATATGTGTGTACATTTGGTTAAAATGCAATGTTGATTTCAAAATGATGGGAAAAGAATCCTCTTCCTTCTCCTATGCTCACCCCAAGGCACAGAATCTAAACAGGATACTTTCAAATTTCATTGTCTGTCTGCTGCTGGAAATCAGGTGTAGTATATGTAAGTCGTCTATTATTGCTGTAAGTCTACAATCCTTCATAACAACCCCCATGGCTATAAAAGGGAATGGCTGTTACAAAAGTGTGTATTTTCATTGTCAGCTACAGAAAAATGAGCAAGGGATGAGAGAGCCCTAGGACTTACAGACTTGCCTCAATCTAAATATGGCTTGCTAACTATTTTTGCTTTATCATTTTGGAAATCACTACACACACGCGTAGAGAACACTTCTGAAAGTTTCAAGTTTAAAAAAAAAGGCTCTTTCTTGGGTTACATAATTTTAATTATGTCTTCCTTCTGGCATTTTAGCAGGTGGCATTTCAGTGATCAATGAAGCTCTGGCATCTGCGCTTCCTTGTATTTTATGCTAGTCCGCCAGTCCACTGATCTAGAATTACATTATTGTCACCATCATTTTTAGATGCCTGTAAAAACCAGGTCTTCTGGCACCTTTCCTCGTTTTTTAGCATGAGGGTTATCCCAAATTCTCTTATATTTTATTCTTAAGGAAGCATTTTTTTTTGTTCCAAAGTTATTTTTCTTTACCTCTTTGGCTCCTTTTATGACCCTTACATTTACATGGCAAGTGTAGGACGCAAGACAGACTGGACTAGACACGTCAAAACCAAAGACATATTACACACTTAATAAATTGAGGTTGAATGATTAGGGATGCCAAATGTGCCTGGGAATGTGGCATCTGGACATCTCAAATCACTCCCATCCTGCATAATGACACTTTGTATATGCCTTTGACTTTGGTGTAGTGCTTAAAGTGTCTCAAGTCTCCCACCTCATCTTATCTTCACAGTATTCTTGTGAGCTAGGCAGGAAAGGCATTCATTCAATCTTTATTGAGTATCTTTTTGTGCCAGGCGCTGTTCTTGGCACTCAGAATAGCAAAATAAGTAAATGATACTTCCCTGTTTAAAAGGAAGAGGGATATCATTCTAGAAGTTATCATCACCAGTCTGCAAATGTGGAAACGTAAGTTCTAAGAATTAATGATTAACTCCTAGTAAGATGTTGATTCCCAGGTTACTTCTAACACCTTTTTGGACTGGTGCTAATTACTGCAAAGAATGATGATGACAAACCCTGAACAGAAATATCCAGTTTGTTAATCTGAATAGAAGTTCTCAACTTGTGCTCGACAATATAAAATGTGGACTTTTATAATAGGCTTTTTTCAAGGATTTCAAAATTTTAATTGCACTGGGAAGAAATACTTTTGTTATATGTATCAGATTTATTGCATAAAGTGGTCCTGCAGAGTTGTGAACAGAAAGCAAATAGAATCTTTTTCACTAAGTCCCCTTCAGACAATCACTATAACATTTTTCTTCCTTTCTTCTTCTTTTTAAAGTTGTTTTCTGGTATTTCAAGGATTAATCCAGTTTAATGTAATCATTCAGTTGAAAATTTTTCTTTCTCCCAGCTGAAGCCTGGAATCAACACCCCCAGATGAACAGGGGCTACAGCCAATTTCTTTCAAATCTTCACATCTGGCTCTTCTAGGCTTTTCTCCCATTCACAGTGCTGCCTCTTGGTTCATCAGGTTGGAGTGGGGAGACAAAGGAGAAACAAAAAAGAATAGAGATCTCACTTGACTGGTCTACGTATAACCTAATATTGGGGCCCTATGGATTTTGATGTACAAATCCTGGTTTGTTTGTTGTTTTCCCCTTCTGGGATGTTTCTGAGGGATGTGCAGATTCCTATTGTTAGAGGTCTTCTGGCTGCAATTCTCTGACATGGGCAAGTCTCTTCTGGATAATAATCCTGTGTCTTTCCTCAGTCCCGTTTTGCAGTAGTTTATCTCCCTCACATTAGTTCCAAGTAAATCATCTCATCCTCAAAGGTGATCAACCTCATGACTCTTGGATGGAGTCTACTTCAAGATGTCTTAAGCCTGGGTCCCTTCTGTGGAGTCCATATCAGGCTCATGTGAAAAATGCACCTTTGTCCTGCCCAAGCTCTGGAAGGAGAGGGCATTCCCAGAATGGTGTTCTTGGCTCTGCTCTCAAAGCTGAGCTGTCCTGTCCACCTCCAGCCACTGACCTTTTACACTTTTTATAGACATGAATCAGACACCCATAAACTCAGCCTCCGATGTCCATGAGACTTAAGTGAAGCATGCCCAAGGTCTCTCTGTAATTTTCCCTGATTTGGCATAAAGTGAAGGAGGAAGACCCCTTTTCCTCTTCACTGAAGATAGGAAATGCTACAATATCCTATCTAGCTTGTCTCTGTTGAAATTCTACTTATCACACTTTATCAACATGTAAGCCAAATGGAGGTTGTTCTTGGTTGGCTCTAACTGCCATTAACAAAGTACTACACATCAAGTAGCTTAAACAACAAGCTCTCCATCTCCCTCTCCCTCTCCCTCTCCTCCTCTCCCCTCCTCTCTCTCACTCTCTCTCTTTCTTTCTTTTTAGAGTAGGATCCACACCCAATGTGGGCCTTGAACTATAAAGACCATAAGATCAAGAGTCACATGGTCTATAACTGAGCCAGCCAGGCACCCCCAGATTTGGTTCTTAGTAAGGGCCTTCTAACTGGCTTGCAGATGGGCTGTCCCCTTGCTGTGTCCTCACATGAGGTCATGAAGTGGGGAGTGGGGGGCAGGAGGACAGAGATAGAAAAGAAGAAAGAGGGGAATCCCTGGGTGGCTTAGCGGTTTAGCGCCTGCCTTTGCCCAGGGCGTGATCCTGGAGTCCCAGGATAGAGTCCCACATCGGGCTCCTGGCATAGAGCCTGCTTCTTCCTCCTCCTGTGTCTCTGCCTCTCTCTCTCTCTCAATCCCTCTCTCTCTCTCTCTCTCTATCATGAATGAATGAATGAATGAATGAATAAATAAATAAATCTTAAAAGAAAAGAAGAAAGAGAAAGAGAGCATACTCCTTGTGTCTCTTGGGTCACTAATCCCATCATGAGGGCTCCACCTTTATAATCTAATTACTGTCCAGAGGTTCCATCTCTCAAACCATCACACTGATGTTAGGGCTTCAATGTCTGAGTTTTGGAGGAACACAATTCAGTCCATAGCAGAGGTTGATGTGGCAACTCTTATCAAACTATCTTTTGGTCACTTAAATAACTGCATGTAAAATATGGGAACTTCATTAGGGGTGGGGGTATTTAGACTCATTTTTAAAAGTTTTGTGAATTCTTCCGATGTGCTGAGACAGGAAGAATAATATTTGAACACTCTTTTAAATATATGAATGCTTGAAAAACTAACCTCTTTATTTGTAGTTTGTCTTTTCTTTTAAATAGTAATATTTGTCTCCTGTTTGCATTTGCTTTATTGTTTTGTGTTCTCTAGCCTTTTCACATCTATAAAAACCATTTAGCTCTAGAATAAATGGCCTGTTCAATAAAACTTTTTGTGATGATGGAAAATTCTGCCCTGTGCAATATGGTAGCCAATATCTATCTTTGACTATAGAGCATATGCAATATGGCTAATGGCAATTAGAGATTTGAATTTCTAATTAAATTAAATTAAGTTAAAAAGTTAACTTTAAATTTAAATAGCCACATACATTTATAGTTAGGATCTACCATGTCAGATAGATAGTATAGAGCCAAATGACTAAAATTTTGATTTCTACTTTTTTTGCCTTGTATAGCAATATCCAGAATGACATCCCGCTTACAATGCATATTTTTCTACTCAGTAAATACTGAATGGCTCTGTTATTTCATCATTTCACATAGCCAAAATTAAAACTTAAATATATCTATTTGGTGATATTAGAAAAAGCCACTTACTTGCAATAATATTGCAATACAAAATGATGTCCCTTCCTATTTGCTACCACAACTACGTCTATGCCCTTCTCTACTTTATTCAATAAAGTAATTTTGGAAGGTAGGACTTAACATAGTGTGTATCCTTAATTCTTCAAAGAAGAAGCTTTAGAGCAATGACTACATATGATCTGAGAATGAATGCTTCTATAAAAAGGATAAAATGGTTCATAGGGTTTCCAAGGCCAATCATCAAGGAAAAGATGGATCAAGATGGCCATGCTAGGCATCAGTTAGTTTATATCTATTTCAAAACACACTAAGGATATAAAGGACATATTTAAGTCATGTAGTGCTCACTACTCTTCTGGAATTAATCCCTGTGTGCAATGAAATTTTCTGCTTTATGGATCTGTCCTTGTTTCTCACAACGTACAATGTCTTTATGCAAATAAAACCATACCACTTCTGATAACTGTACTTTATATTTAGCTAGATACTTCTGAGATTTACTAGGAACCACCATGTTACTTTTGGTTAATCTAGAAAATTTACAGTATTTCTGCATAGTTACCATTTGTTAGTTTGCTGAAACATCCAGTTTCTATCCATTGTTCACCCACTTAAGTAGAATATCATTGACATTGAACTTCAGTGGGTATGCCATGAGCATTCTCTAGGATTTTTCTGGGTACTAATTCTGTCATTTGAAACAATGGGTGGCACAGAAGTAATACTGATGCCAATGCATAGAAGTCATATGTGAATTCCGAATCATTTCTAAAACTCCAACAGCCTTTCATACTACTACAAAAACCTTCATTTGTTCTAGAACTTCACTTTGGAGTTATGCTCTAAGGGATAGAGGGAAAACAGATATCAATTTTCTGGGACTAATCCTATAAGAGACAACCCATGAAGCCGATATTTAATAGTCTTTTAAATCCTCAGAACAAATTCTAAAGGAAAAAATATGTTTTGCTTCTTGACACAAACTATTCTGATTATAATAGTGGTTTTAAGCACACTGTGGTAACTTCATATCATGTAGTATTATTGGAATCTGCTGGGAAATAACATTATTATCAGACTCATTGCCTTTGACACAATCAGGTCCACAGGACTGTTTCAGACTAAGGATGGTGAATAAAGTCAACAGCCACAGAAAATAGAAAATAGAAATACAATGTATATTTTCAGAGTTGAAGAGACTATCAGATACACCTTGGTGCATTAAAGCACTGTAACTCATGTATGATTTAAAATTCTTCATTCCTTGAATATGAATGATTATATGAATAAAAGCATTCTGTCCCAGCTTCTCCCTAAAGACTATCCCAGCTGTTTTATTTTGTATCAGTCTTTTACACTTTCCAGAATCTTACGGTACTTGTTGCTACTACCTGATTTGGCAATTTAATGTCTTCTAGTATCATCTCTCTTCCACAAACGGTGCCTATGGACAAAAGACATGTCTCAAACATGTTCTATATTTTTCATAGTACCTAGCATGATGCTAGAAATAGAAGGCATTAATAACTGTTTGTTTGTTTGTAAGTATAATGGCAACCATTTGGGGGAGGGAGAAACTAGATTTAAAGATTGTTATATTTTACTGGCAGTGATTAAGCACTAACACTTCATTTACTCAGTTAAGGTGACCTGTGCTTTAAATAAGTTTGCAATGGTCTTTTGGTGTGATCATATCTGAAGGCACAGTTGCTCCCTAAAGGTTAAGTCTGGGGCTTATTTATGATAAGTCCAGCATTTGATAAGACTATGAATCTCTTTTTCTTTTAGATATATTTTTCTGAGCTAGAGTCAAGTTGTTGTGTTTTTTTATTTTTTTCCATTTCATTGTTGTATCCCTAAACCAGAGGGTACAGAGTCTCTTTCCTAATTTTTTTCTGGAAAAGTAAGAAAATTGTTTAACACACAGAACCATCTTATTCCCATAGTGAAATACTAACAAAGGCAAACATAGCACCCAGGAGTTAGGTGGAATCTATGCTACTTATCAAAAAGCAAACACAGTACTCTCCAATGGAATAAGAGCTACCACAACAACTTCACCCCTCAGCCAAGCATCCTGCATCTGTTCACTCAGATGGGTAGAAAAGACAGAAGAAAAAAGAAAGAAAGAAATCTGAAAAATATTTCAGCTATAATCTTTGGAAAAATAACAGTTCTGTTTATGAGGAAGGTTGGGGAATCACTACAAAATACAAACTCTAATCCATAATCGCCTATATTGTCATTGGGGTCTATGGAAGCCCTGAAATACCATTTAAGGTAGTGGAAGATAATGGAAAATTTTCTATGGCACTGAGGCAATTGGCTTCTCCTCTGGTAAGTTCCTTTCAACACCACAGAAAAAAAACATTAGTTTTCCTATTTCATCCTTTTCCCATACTCATGTCTCACACCCCTACCTTTGCTCCCCTCAACGTATTGAGGATAACATTAGGCTTTGCAACAAGCCATTTTCCCAAGGTAAGTCATTGTTTTTTAACCCACACCCAAGAAGAGAAAGCGAAAGAAAGTAGGAGTAGTCAGAAACTTAATTCACAGACACCTGGAGATCTGAGTTTTCTGGAAGTGCTTAAGAAGCATGGGGACTGAGAGCTGTGTTCCACTATGGGAGTCAGTGGCACAATGGAAATAAATATAAGTGATTTCTAAAATTGCTTTCAATCAAAGCAGCATAAAGTGACCACGTGATGGAGGTTCAAAATGGAAATAAATCACATGCAAACTCTAAGTGAATATTAAACTATGTCCAAATCTGTCATTTTCAAGATCAAAGAAACTCTTAAATTGCCGAACACAATAGAACTTTTTCAACACACACAAAAAAATGGTGCTTAACATCATAAATGTGTCAGTTTACTGTTGAAATACATTGAACTAATTGTGCCATGAAATTCATATTGTACAATTTCTGGAACAAGATCTGCACAATGTTTACTATTGCATGCAAGTCACCACCATAATAGGAAGGCTATTTTTTTTTTAAATTTTATTTATTTATTCATGAAAGAGAGATAGAGAGAGAGGCAGAGACATAGGCAGAGGGAGAAGCAGGCTCCCCACTGATACGAGACTCGATCCCAGACTCCAGGCCCTGAACCAAAGGTAGACGCTCAACCACTGAGCCACCCAGGTGTCCCAGAAAACTGTCAACTTTAACAGAAAATGTTAGCATTTGTTTAAGTAATTAATACTTTCAACAACCACGATACTTTGTGATTTATTGGGCCTCATGAGTTAAATAAAATCCTGAAACTATTCACTTATGGACCAACCACTATTCCTGAGGTCACCTCTCAATGGTGGACCACTGAATCCTAGTGATACTCTAGGAAAACTCTTATAATACTACATAGTTTTTAAACTAATTCTTAAAAGAACACAAATCTTGACTTGGCAATTGACTATGTAAATTTATCCAAGTGACATAACTCTCATAAGTAGTTTCTAATCTATGAAAGAGGGGATAAAATACATCTATCTCACCGAGTTCATTATAAAATTAAATGAGATAATGCATTTAAGACATGTAATAAACACTAAGTGAACATGGATTTTCTCCTCATTTGAAAAGTACCAAATTTATATTTGCAAATGTCTGTTAAAAAATTAAAACAGAAGTTTGGAGTGTGCATATACCTCATATTCCTAACTCCTGTGGCTGCTAAGATTGTTACACAATATTTGTGAGAGCCTGATAAAAATGAAAGTATATTTGAATGAACCCATGACACTGTCTACTTATTAGTGGAATTAAAAGGGGTTGTTGATTAGTGGTTTTTAACAGTGATTACAGGGGCCATTACCCTAAGTTCATAAGAGTATGTGTTTATTTCAAATGTAATGAATCTTTAACATTAACTTATCTTTTTAAGATTTCAAAGTTCATATAAATGGTTTTTGTGGAAAAAGCCCACTTTACTTTTCTGCATTGAAATTGAAGATTTGGCATCTTTAATTTACTGCGGATCTTATAAAAAGTACTGAACCAAGAAGAGGACACATGGTTAATTATGTGTCACTTTAGAAGAAATGTAACATACAGTGAACAGAAATGACTTCCATAAAGTATACATTTTTACCTAATTGGTTACTTGCACCTTATAAATTAGAGCTAATTAGCAAAGAGATATTTTTGCATCTTCGAGTGGTTAGTTACGTTGTTTGGCCAGAATTACAGGGTCAAGTTCTAAGCTCAAGTCTTCTTGATTCAAACTTACTATTCATTTTATTGACTGTGCTCTCTTAAGAATTAGTAAGAAGAAATGAGTGGCATTCAAGGTTTTCATGAAAATTGGTAGTACAAATATTGACCCAAGATTGAGCAAAAAGAAATTGTCTTTATTGTCTATGTTACCTATTTGAAAAGGTTTTTCACTGAAAATGTGAATCTCTCCCTTTTTCTTTAGTTTCCTTATTTATTAATAAGTTTTATATTTAATCTATAGCATGAGATATTATGAAATTAATTTGTAGAGCCAATTTTAAAAAATTCGTGTTAATAAAAATATTTTAAGACATGTACAACAGGAATACTGACTGAGCAAAATAGATATTGACAATATACAATAAAAACAGAATGAATAACAACTTTATTATCTATCAATAAAAACTTTACTTATTCCAATTTTAAGTAGTGTTAACCAATTCCTAAAGTCAATGAGTTCTATGAAATGCAATAACCTATTAGGTAAATAAAGATAAAATTTTAAGATGGTGTTGCAAAATGAGAAACCAATGTTAAGTACAATGCTTAGGAATCAGTAGTAAGTTATTCTCATTCTTCTTTCATCGAAACTATTCCCTAACCTGAATGACTTCCATTAACCAGAACTTCGATTAGAAAGGAGGAGGTTGGCTGTTTCTTTCCTACTCTATCAGATTATCCATATAGGGATGCCTGGGTGGCTCAGCAGTTGAGGGTCTGCCTTTGGCTCAGGGCATGATCCCAGAGTCCCCAGGTCGACTCCAACATCGGGCTTCCTGCAGGGAGCCTGCTTCTCCCTCTACCTATGTCTCTGCCTCTCTCTGTGTGTGTCTCTCATGAATAAATAAAAAAAATCTTTCTAAAAAAGAATATTCATATAGATTTGTTTTTATTAAAAGAAACATAAAAAGTAAAACCATTTTAATATTTAATAATTTTTTTCTTCATTTCTTTGTTTCTTTTGAAACCATTTCCAAAGATTAAAATAACTTACTGTGCTTGGAATAGAGGCTGGTTAAAGAAATACAAAAGATTGATTGTTGAGACATTCCTGTTATAAGTTTTATACCTGAATGCTGTTCAATCATTCTCAGAACCACTTCCTGCTGGAAGTGTGCTGCAATAAATACCTGAATAAAAATGATCTTGGTAATGCACTAGAGCAGAGAAGTAAACTGAAGACCTAAAAGAAATATGTCTGCCATTTTTAAAAAGGACTAGAGAATAGATTTGTGGATATTAACATTTTTGATTATCAGCTACAATAAGAAATACACCTCACATCTTGATCCAACATGCACATACATCAAGATTAAATCACCAAACAATAATACTTTCCCTCAACTATTAAAGTGCTTATCTTATTAGAAGATATTGATATGTTAAATACAATAATAGGGGTAAATAAACTGAACATAGTTCTTAAATTTATGGCATCTACAATAATAAAGTTAGAATGCATAATTCTTAAACCAAAAAAAAAAAAAAAAATTCCAACAACTTGAGCTATTCTAAGAAAGCAAAAGTGAATCAAAATGAAACAAAATGATACATAAAATTAAAAATATGGATAAGAAAGCAGGGCTAAATCCTAATAAAACTACAATACAAGCACAGAACATGAAACAAAAGGGCATAGAAACTATGAAATTAATAGTATGGACAAAGATATATCAGGTAAATATGAGCCCAAAGAAACCTCCAGTAATACTAACACTTGGAAGCACAGAACTTAAGGCAAAAATAATAATAATAAAATAAAGAGTACAAAGAAAGATGTTATATACTTTATAAAATGAGCAATAAATGGACAAGATATATTCATCATATCCAACAACAAATACGTATCCAACAACAAATCTTCAATATATATAAAGGATTAACTGACAAAATAAGAGGAAGATAAATAAAAAATCTAGACTATTTTGTCATACTCCTCAGAAAATGTAGATTATACCAAAAAAATGCAGTTATGCAAAAAACCTCAACAGCAACAAAAAAAATCATTGCTAAGCTTGAGCCATCAGACATATATTGACATATATACTGACATATATATCAGACATATATATTGAGACTGTCTCTCAAATAAGAATACATAATCTGTTTAAGCACACGTAAAAACTTACAAAATTTGACATTTATTACGTCAAAAGAATGCCTCAGTAAATTTCAAAGCATCAACATAATGCTGATTATATTGTATAATTTTTTCTCATTCTCATTTATTTTTTTTAAAGATTTATTTATTTATTTATCATAGACAGAGAGAGAGAGAGAGGCAGAGACACAGGAGGAGGGAGAAGCAGGCTCCACGCCGGGAGCCCGACGTGGGACTTGATCCCGGGTCTTCAGGATCGCGCTCTGGGCCAAAGGCAGGCGCCAAACTGCTGAGCCACCCAGGGATCCCCTCATTCTCATTTATTTTCCCACTTCTATCCTTCCTTCCTTCTATTCCTCCCTTCCTCCCTCTCTCTGGCTCTGTCTTTAACTCCACTCTATCTGTAAGTTTCATTGTGGCACCACCTACATACAGAAAAGTGCAGAAAACTTAATTGTACACTCAATCAATGTTCACAGAACGAACAAATCAGTATAAACAGTATTACCAAAATCCAAAAAGCTCCTTTTTTTATACTCTTCTAGATGCTATCCCTCTTTAAAGGATAACCTGATTTCTAATAGTGAAATCATATAATATGTACTCTTTTTTGTAGGATGTCATTTGTTCATCATTATGCTGTGAGTTTCATCCAGTTAGTAGCTTTCTTATTTTCTCTTTTATTTTCTTTTCATATTTTTAAGGTATTCAAATATATTGCAATATATTTATGGACATTTGAATTCTAAAGATATTTCCAGTTCTAGAGCTTCCACAAAATAAATCTGTACATGTCTTCTAGTGAGGAAATGTACACATCTCTTTTGGTTCTATATAGGTTATAGGTATACGTATATTAAAGGTTATGGGAACACATATATTAAATTAGGTTATAAGGTATACATATATTAAACTTCAGTAAATAACACTAAACAGTTTTCCAAAATCATTGTATTGATTTACATTCTCATTTCCAATGTATGAGATTATTAATTGTTTTGCATCCTTGCCAACTTGATATGATTTTTCTCTTTTATAGTAGTCATTTGGTGAGTATGGTATTTTGTTACAAGTTCAATTTTTATTTCTTTTTTTTTTTAAAGATTTTATTTATTCATGAGAGAGAGAGAGAGAGAGAGAGAGAGAGAGAGAAGGCACAGACACAGGCAGAGGGAGAAGCAGGCTCCGTGCAGGGAGCCTGACGTGGGACTCGATCCCGGGTCTCCAGGATCAGGCCCTGGACCCAAGGTGGCGCTAAACTGCTGAGCCACCCGGGCTACCCTCAATTTTTATTTCTATAATGAAATTAAGTGTTTTCATATTTCTATTGATCATTTGGATATCCTCTTACAAAGTGCTCATTCAAGACTTTTGCTCATTTCTATATTTAATTGTCTATGTTTTGATTATTGATTTGTAGAAATTCTTTATATATTCTGGATTCAAGGTTTTTGCTAGATAAAAGTATTGTGAATATGTCCTCCAATTCTATGGATGGGTTTTTCCAGTAATTGATACTATTTGATGAACAGAAATTTGTAGTTAAAATGTGACTTTGTTAACTCTTCTTTATTTTTCTTCATTTTTTTTCTACATGGTCAGTGCTATTTGTGTGTGCTATTTAATTAATCTCTGCTAACACCATTTCATGAAAAGATCCCCTTATGAATTTTTTAGAAAACCTTACTATTTTGCCTTTCACATTATTTCTACAATCTATCTGGATTTTTTTTAAGATTTTATTTATTTATTCATGTGAGACAGAGAGAGAGAGAGAGAGAGAGGCAGAGACACAGGCAGAGGGAGAAGCATGCTCCATGCAGGGAGCCCAATGTGGGACTCGATCCCAGGACTCCAGGATCAGACCCTGGGCCGAAGGTGGCGCTGAACCGCTGCGCCACTGGGACTGCCCCTCTAACTTGATTTTTAAAAAATATAGTCAATATACTTCTTTTTTAAAAATCAACCTTTTCTGAAATTAGGTCATAACTTTAAACATTCCCTTCAGTATTGAAGGTACTGCATAGTACCACCACTGTAAAATAACTTTAAAAAAATAGCTTAAACTTAGAAATGTTCTCATAGAATTCAATGTTCTTTAAACAATAAAGTGTACAGGACTAGAAATCAGGTGATCTTTCATCTACCAAAGTGGTCAAAATGGAAGCAAATCAGTTTTGGGACATCATTCTTCTTAGCCATAATGTGGATTTTGATCCAGGTCCCTCCCTATAGATCTTTCCTTCCAATTCTAACTTTTTTCTCTCCTATAATATCTTTATGCCATTTTGTTCATTTAAAGGCAAGAAATTGCACTGAGTACCCATTTTATTTTATTGTATTGTATTGTATTTAAAGATTTTATCCATTTATTCTTGACAGACACTGAGAGACACACACACACACAAGAGACACAGGCAGAGGGAGAAGCAGGCTCCATGCAGGTTGCCTGATGTGGGACTCGATCCCGGGTCTCCAGAATCACACCCTGGGCCAAAGGCATGCGCTAAACCGCTGAGCCACCCAGGAATCCCCCACTGACTCTTTAAAATAATTTCAATTATGTTAAAACTTAACAAAATAGGAGTATTTCCCCAAATAAAAACCATGTTACACAACAGCTGCTTTATTTTGCAATATTTCTTTCTACTCTTTTCCTTTCTTTCTACTTACTCATCCATACCTGTTTACATTCTTCATTTATTCAATCATAGTTTTTTAATATGACTCCACTACTCGAGTCTTTAAAGTGTATAATTCACCACTGCTGTCTTGAGCTTCCCTGGATAATAGTCATATTTGTTTATTTCATGATCATTATGGGGAAGTTCAATTTAAATTACAGCCAAAAGCAAAATAAGATTCAAAATAAATAAGACTGAATCAAACCACACAATATATTTAATATCTTACTTTTCACATAAAAAGAGAAGGCATGGGGAATCTAATGATTAAGTAATACTATAGCTTCAAATATACATACATGTGAAAAAAAAATCCTTAGATAATGTAACGAAGACAGGTTCTCTTTATTTTGATCTCATCTTGCATTTAACATGAACCTGCAAATAATGTCCTTATAAGGAATAATACTTCCCACTTTTGACCCATTTTGACTTAATAATAACACCCCAGGAAACTAGACTCATTATAATTAAAAAATTATTACTATAATAAGAATAGTATTTGAAAAATAATTATTGCACTGTAATAGTTAAAATTAACAATCCTCAGAAATTCAATATTCTTTAAACATTCCTAATGTAATAAATTGGATATATAGGATTATGAATCGTCATTTTAAGTGATAGTAATTATTTAATAACACTGTTATAGAATAAAATATTTGCTCCCAATACTACGTTAGTATAAAGCTACTTTATACTTTTAGATATTCAAATAACTGCATTTGTAAACTGCACCCATAAGAAATGTCTAGAGTTCTTATTCCATAAAAACTATTGTAGTAATATGATGCTTACATATCATGGCTAAAATGGCCAGTCATGAAATGCAGTCACACAAAGGGTCATCTTTCCTGTGTAAGGAGCACAAATGTGTCTTTAGGAATAGTGGGCACAAAATGATTAAAACACTGACATATTGACATTCGGGGTTTTTTCCCCTTTGCTCATAACAGCAAAAATGAGTTTGTAAATTACCTGTATATGTAACACACATGGTTTGAAAGCTGCTCTTTAGCTGCCACAACCCAGTGGAAATAAAAGGACAGCAATTAAACAAGCATCCTAATTATCATAAACTCTGAGGAATACATGAACAGAGTGCCAGGAGGCATTCATTCATTTTCATGCCAGAATGTGCTTTATTTAAGCATAGTGCAAATCACCAAAGCATTTGAAATCTATGCTAAGGTAAGACATTCTTGTTAATGGAGATGTCTTTAAGCAAACTACACTGAGTGAAGAATGACTGTGCCATCTAGCATCAATTTTCACTATGAAAAGAAGACTTATATTATAGTGAACATACTGACTGTGATGCATCTTCACAATTTCAAAATAATTAGTCAAGTTGGGCATATCAGCCAAAAAATACTAGGCAAACCAGTTGTATTACAGTGAAGAAACAAAACAATAAAACAGAACAACCTATTAATTAACTGAAATTTTCTCTAGTTTGATACTTGAATAATCACTAATCTCAAAGTAGTCTATTTTATTTTTGTCAACTCTGTGACAAAATACTTTCTTATATTGCTCTAAAACCTTTCATTTATATTCATCTGTCCTTGCTTGCCTCTTAAGACCAAGGGGGAAAAAAATCTAGTCACTTTTTATGAACAAACCTTAACATTTATATATTTATAAAATAAATTATATCTTCATGTTATATTCTCCTCTTCTCAAGGTAATAGTCAACCATTCCTCATCAACCTGGTTTCAGGTTCTTTTTGCATAGACTTGTCTCCCGTATGAGTATGTTCAGTTTGTCTACAATAGTGTGTGATATTCCAGTCAGGCCATTCTATAACAGGTTAAGCAGGGTTTCTACATGCTGGTTCTAGCTACTCTTCTAGCTGGCCATCATGAAATTATGTTGGCCACATCATAAGATTGATCACATCACTCTCTGGCCTCCTACTGATCAACCAAAGCCATAGTTGTGCAAATCACTGAGTCCTTTCTATTTTATTTTTTTAACATACTCTATTTAGCCACATCATGCATGCTTATTTAGAGTCAAATGTAATGAAGGGGTAGGAAGTCGTTCCATTATTCCATATTGTGCTTGTTAGAATATTTTTCATTTTAACTGAAATTCCTAATACCTTCAAAGTATCTTCCAAAATCTCATGCTATGGAAATGTGGCTAACTTTGGTGTAGAGGCCACTTTTAGGCAACAGGTTTGAACAGAGACCTGGGTAAGGTAAACAGTCCCACAGGAACCAACAGGTTGAATGCGAACAGGCCCTTTAGGCAATTCACCTCAAAATATCCCTAGGCCTACTTGACCAATGGTCTACTTTATAACCAGGTACATTTTTACCAAAAAAGGAAAATTCCATGTGTTCTCATACCTCTTCACTTCCCTCATTAACAGCAGCCCTCTGCCACTACCCCCAGGTGTTAGGAGTTTGTTGGACAGCTAGGTATCAGAGCCAGGGTCCCCAAAAAGAAAATATGGAGTCAGGTCAGCTAAAATAGAACACCACTAACATCCTGTTTTGCAGCTTAGACAGGAGCACACTAACATTCTGCTTTGCAGCCTTTGCAGAAAGGACTTCTGCAAAATGTCCTAAAATAATACAATTAACCACAAAGCATTTGTCCCCATCACCGGCAAGGAATAGTTAGAACATAAACCCCCAGATGTCAGCAAAAAAGACCAACAGCATGTGGACATTAACCTAATAATAGGTAGACAGACATGTGACCAAAGCCCTGATTGGCATGACTCAGCATACCCTGATTGCTGAAGATAGTTCCAACAAAAGAGTTCATAAAAACCCCTACACTTAGAAGCTCCAAGGGCAACCCTCTTAGGTCCCCCTCCTTTCCTGGGAACTTTATACTACTGCTCAATTGGCTTTGCTGCCCACCACTCTTCGTCTGGTCTACATCTTCATTCTTCCAAGTGGCGTTACCAAGAACTGCAGGCACTAAGGGGACAAAAATTCTGTTAACACTGGCAGACAGTCTCTCCTTTACTGTCCTGCTGGATGCTCCCTTGCAGCCTATTCAATAAACGTCTATTTCCTTTGTTCTGCCTTGGATGTCTTCTTTCATTACCTGCACTACCCCGTATTTGGATCTTCAGAAATCTGACTTTATGACCCCGATGTGTTGGCCAGCTTTAATATCATGACAACTTCCACTTTTCAAATGGGTCTGTCACATCCAGTGGCATAATGGCTAAGAACCAGATGGCCTCATTTTTAATTCAGGTTCCGCTGCTTATTAGTTGTGAGAAGTTAAACTTGATTTCTTATTTCTTCATATGTACAATGAAAATGATATTAATATCTGCCAATAGGTTTTTTTGTAAAGATTCATTTAATTAAAATATACAAGTCACTAAGAAACATTCTAGTTCATAGCAAGCCTTAGTGGGTGTTTACCTATTAATTTGCAACCCATTTGTCAGAATTGAGGCCAGAATAGTGGTCCAATTATGTATTTATCAAATAGTAGTTTTTCAGAAATTATTATGCTCATGAATCACCTTCCTTAAATGCATATTTCCAGGTTCCATCTGATTTGCTGCTTCTTTTGGCATTTTTTAAAAAGTAGGACATATAGTCACATAAGATAATCGAGACAAATATTTTTTGTTATACTTCTAAATTTTTAAGTTGGTAATTTTCTATTCATAAATATCAAACACAAGCATGGTTCTTTAGTACTTTTTCTAGAAATTAAAATTATTTTACCATATTAATGATAAAATTAATTAGTAGGCATTTTAACAATTCCTTCCATTTAGTTCCCCTAATGAAATTGCTTGTGTGTATTTTTATTCTTTAACTCCTAATTCTTACTCAAATTTATGCTGTCAGAATTTCTTAAAAGCCAGTTCATTCTTAACTTCCACTCAGAACTTTTTGCTTCCAAATTAGTGGCTCTCTCAAGCCATTTATTGCAACAACTCGTTCATTTCCATTTAGTTCACTGCTTTTTTTTTTTTTTTTGAAGATTTTATTTACTTATTCATGAGAGACACAGAGAGAGAGAGAGGCAGAGACACAGGCAGAGGGAGAAGCAGGCTCCATGTAGGGAGCCCAACATGGGACTCGATCCCAGGTCTCCAGGATCATGCCCTGGGCTGAAGGCGGTGGTAAACCACTGAGCCACCAGGCTGCCCTAGTTCATTGGTTTTAATGAGATTCTACTCCAGGTACAAAATTCAAGCCCAAATAATCTTCCTTCACAGAGTTTTCCAAAAGTCATTCAAATTCGTCCTCAATACTACATCCCAAGAAGTATTAACCCATGGAAAACACATCATTAAAATGTAACTTTTTCCCTTCTCAGTTTTGGTTAAGGTGTAAAGGTCACAGGCGATGCCTGCTGGCAAAGAGAATTCTGAGTGTGATCATCAAGACTGCTGAAATTGAGAGTATTTATTTAAAGAGAACTGGGCAAGTAGTCCATCTTCTGAGGCAGAAGGGCCAAGGAGCTGTTATCCTCTAACCTCAAGCAAAAGCAACAGAGAATTCCAAGGAATCACTCAGAGAGTTTGACTTGCATACCCTGCAGTTCTGGGTGCAGTGGATAGTGAGAGGGTCATTGTTGAAAGAATCCTGCTAATGAAGGCAGACTGCCAAGTCAGGAGGACCCCAACGGTAAGATCTTGGATTGAAGCGGTAGTTCAGGAGAAGTCTAGCAAAGGAAGGGCAAGGCTCTCTCAAGGCAGTTGCAGTTCACAAAAGTCACCATGAGAGAGTCAATTTTACACATCTGCTAAATCAGAGAATACGTCATCCTTCCCTTGCTTTTTCCTAACTCCAGTTGGGCTAAAAACAGGTTATCCTGATGAGGAAAGAGGAACAAGGAAAAAATGGGAGACTAATTTTATTTTATTTTTTAAAGGATTTTACTTATTTATTCATTAGAGACACACAGAGAGAGGCAGAGACACAGGCAGGGGGAGAAGCAGGCTCCTCACAGGGAGCCTGATGTGGGACTCGATCCCAGGACCCAGGATCACACCCTGAGCCTAAGGCAGACACTCAACAACTGAGCCACCCAGGCGTCCCAGGAGACTAATTTTAAAGTTTAAAATTCTTTATACTATCTGTACCAAGTAATTTTGATTATTTAATCAAGACTTAGTAATTTAAAGTGACTCTTGGTTTGGCCTGGGTTTTTCCAGTGATGGGAACATATTGTCCCTCATCAAGCTGATTTAAGGGGACAGTGGAAGACAAAAATAATGGTAATTTCTAACTATATCCTATGAGACTTGCCTACTCAAACTGATTACATATGTATGCATGGGGAAAAAAAACTCTAAAAAAATAGACTGAAGCAAAATAAAATTCTCACTCTATATTAGTCACTGGCAAGTCTGCTAGAAGTCCTAGCTATTGGATTGAGTATGAGAATTTCCTATTTAATTCAGGTCTATGGAAGTTTAGGTTGCACTTTCTGTTTCCTGACTGTGATGGCAATCTTTTGGGATAAATTTCCTACACAAAGCCAGATTTTCTAGTAGGATCCTCATCCAATTAAGCTATTGAAAATGTGCATCCTGTTCAGTTCAAGATGGCCAAATTACTACACAAACTTCCCTCCAGGCCTTTCCAAATCCCACTGAATTGACAGTGAAGTTGCATAAAGAGTATAAATCTACCAACAGTGAAGAAAATAGAATTGAAAGAGAGATCTTTAGTGAATGAGTTTATAACAAATTTCTGAAAATGGTGTATCTCCAGGGTCTAGTCAAGGTACAGGAACCTATAGTATGCTTTCCCTGATCCCATTTTAAAACCCTAATAGAGATTCAGTTGAAAAGTCAAATTAAAAGTGAATAGATATGTTGCTGATGGATAAAACATAATGGTAAAATTTATATTGAAATGTAAAAGGAGACAGTATACATGAACAAAATCTAGAAATAAAGACTTCATACAGGAGCTGAGACATCTCACTAAAAAGATTTAAAGAAAATGACAAAAGAAACAGAGGGGTAGAACCTCCAAAAATTACACAGCACTACAGAAAGTAAGTTGAAATAGCTTACCTACTTGTAAGCATAAAAGATGAGGCAAGTCCTGTTCTAATACATATTTATGAAATTTCACAACTCCAAGGAGAAAGAAAAATCCAAAACTTACAAAGACTAAAAATTAGATCTCCTCTAACAGAATAAAAATCATTTTGGTATCTGACTTCTGATGAGCACAAATAAATGTTAAATAATATTAGACTGACGTGTTCAATTTTAAGGGAAAATGATTTTAGATAGATAATCTTATGTCCAATAGAGTCATTAATTAAGGATAAACCACAGAGATACTTTCTGACATGCAATTATCAAACTTATTTCTTTACTTTTCACTTCTCTTCTGAGAAGCTAAATTGAACATATATTCTAGAAAAATGAGGTCTAAACAAGATAGTCTAAGGTATAAAATCCCAGAGACAAGTGTTTCTAAGTAATAACAGCTAAAAGAAGTCTCATAATGACAACTGTGAAGTATGCGTAGAAAACAAATAATTCATTGTAGAACAGAAGATCAAGGATTATGGGAGGAAAGAGAATATATAGTATAATTGAAAACATTTGTAGAATAAAAGACTACACTGCTTCTATGAACTAGCAAAAACAAAGGCAATAAAAAAAATCTCAGGAAAAACTGAAAGCAAAACAATGAATGTTAAAATATGAAATAATTACATCACAATTTTAAACAATTGAAAGTAAAAGAAAATAGAATGAAGAGAGGAAAAAGGAATGAATATGAACCCATTTGGCCTTGATGCTAGAAATACGTACTTTAAGTATCATTACATTAGTCTCACTTTGCTTCCTTTATAACTTAGAGAAGAAGAAAAAAAAACCTAAAGTTTGTTTTATACAATTCATTTATACTTATGTTATAAATTAACAACTATTCTGACTTCTAAGAAACAGAAGGCAATTAATACATTCTAAGAAACACCAGATACTTGTCCTAAAGATAATTACTGATGAGGGGCTTTTAACTCAATTATTAGAATGTCCATTCCTGCTGGCCCACGTGTTTCTAGAATTTCAGAGCACTGTGGCTTACTGGGTTCTGTAATGCACCTACTGAAACCATCTGCACAATTGTTATTCAGCTCATCTCAGTTAAATGAAAAGACTGACCTGTGATGGCTGTACAGAATGCAGTTTGCCACATCTAGAGTTGCTCAAACTTCTGGGAGCTATGACCCTATTGATTGATAACAGTCAGTAAATCTTAGTATATGAAGGTCTGTGTTGGCAGATGTCACCTTGACATTAGCTATACTGGCTTCAGAATAAAAATCCCTGAAGACAGAGCTCCAGTATGAAAATGCAACACCTATTATAGGACACAGGCTGTTGTAGATGAAAACTCAGTTTTCTTGTTTTGTAGCCACAACCATTGGTTTGACTCTCTATATGCCTAAGATATGCCTGAACAAGTAGGAGGAGAGATAAGTTAAATAAATGATTGAGGAAACAATATTCTGACCAGTTAGTTTAGTCAGACCTATAAGCTTAGTGAACATTTCTCTCATGAATATCCTTAGTGAGTATTCCTTGCTTGAGTGGTTAGCATTTAAAATGTATATTGAAGTTTATTTTTCATAACACTGTAAAGTGCAACAATTGCTTTGTTCTCCATTTCGTCACTCTTCCAAATCTATATAAAATACATGTAAGATTTATACCTGGCGTACATTAAACATTCAGTGAAGATTAGCTATTAACTATTATAATTTTTTATGAGTTAGAGAATAACAGAGAGAGATATAGAAATAAAGATTGAGATAGAGATAGAGCAATATAGCACTAGCAACAGAAGGAAGGAGGAGGAAGGGAGAGAGAAGAGAGACTGGAAAGGCAAAAATCAAATCGAATATATCACTCATTATCTAACAATTTATAACTGCTAAGCCTGGACTAACAGTGTGAAGATCTAAAACTTTTGGTCATTCCTTAGAACCAAATCATTCAACTGCATAACTACTACTAACCTGAACTGACTTTGATGGTCTCCTTAAAGATTGAACCATAAACGTTGAAATTAGTGAATAAAATACATTATTTAAAGTTATAAACCAGTGACTAGTTTTCAAACACAGAAGTAAATCACAATGTTCCCTGTTACTACTTTGTATGGCAATAAAGATTAATTACTCCACAAAACTCAAGGTGCAAGAGATATCATATCACTTTGATTTTGCACAAATCAAAGCTAGGGCTGAAGCCATAGAACTAATTTAACAGTAAGTCCAATATCTTCTTGCCTTCTTTCTTAGATTGTGAGATATGGAGATACAGAGATATGGAGCTGTATCCTAGTTGTATTTTACCTTTTTCTCTACGATTACACCACCTAGAAAATGGGGTAGAGGACATTCTGATCATTGATCTGCTGCTGTCTTTAACTGATGAAGATAATCTTGGATGGAATAAGTCTAAGTACTTTCCACCCATGGGAAAACAAAATCTAGAATATGAGAACACTAAAGCATGCAGGGGAAAACTTTTCATTCTCTAGGTGATAAATCTAAAATGTCAAGAAAAGATAAGACAGCAAACATTTCTCAACTTGTTACATATGCAATATGAAATATTTGAGTAGATAATGATCATCACCACCCCAATTCTTTTCCTTCCCCTTTTTTAAGTGTCCAAAAGTCCGTTTGATTTGAGTGCTGGTCAGTACAATTAGGGAGCCAGTAAGGATAGGATGTTTCAAGAAGTTTTCAAACTATATTAATGACATTTCAATACAGTGCCTTCTGAAATCAGAAGGGAAGGTTTTACCCTCACATCTTTAATAACTTGAGAATCATTTAAAAAGTTTTTCATATTTGCCCCCAGAAAATGTGCTCAGCATTTTAGATTCAACTTTGATTTGTGCTTTTAAGTAGTAAAAGGAAGGAAGGATAAAAGGAAGAAAAAAAGGACAGAAGAGAGGTAAGAGAGGAAAGCAAGGGATAGAAGGACAAAGTAGAAAAGAAGAAGGGAGAGAGGGAGGGAAAAAAGGAGGAAGAAAAAGAGATGAGTGAATGAAAGAAGGAACTTCAACAATCTAAAGGTGATTAATGATACAACAACCAGGGATGCCTGGGTGGCTCAGTGGGTGAGTCTCTGTCTGGCTTCAGCTCAGCTCATGATCCTGGGGTTCTGGGATTGAGCCCCACGTCAGGCTCCCCTTGGGGAGTCTGCTTCTCTCTCTGCCTATGCCTCTGCCTCTCAATCTGTGCCTCTCATGAATAAATAATCTTTTAAAAAATGATACAACAACCAGATTTCACCTAGCATTGTAATAAATACAAATCCTATTCTAAACACCATAATGCCTTTTAAAAAGGGTACGATTTCAAAGTCATTTTTGGAAGTCTTGGATTTGAAGACTTGGCAGATTCTGATTAAGATCGTTTTCATTCGGGGATCCCTGGGTGGCTCAGCAGTGCCTGCCTTTGACCCAGGGTGTGATCCTGGAGACCTGGAATCGAGTCCCGCGTCGGGCTCCCTGCATGGAGCCTGCTTCTCTCTCTGCCTGTGTCTCTGCCTCTCTTTCTCTCTCTCTCTCTCTGTGTCTATCATGGCTAAATAAATAAAATCTTAAAAAAAAAAAAAGATTGTTTTCATTCAAAGTTTACTCTGGCTTCATACCATTAACAAATATGAAAACTCTTTATTTGAAAAAGTCCTATAAGATCATCATAATAATAATCATAAAGATGCTGTTGAGGACTTTGTTCACTGCATTGAAACGAGCCACTTTTATCAGGACCCAGTTGTATTTTACCTTTTTATCCATATATACTAAATCATGTAAGTAATAGTATCACTTCTTTTGCACTACTTTTTAGAAAGGTCACAGCTGTATCTGTGACCCTTATTGGGCAGGTCCTGGACTTCCTGTACACCCATGTTTTACACATCTCAGCAAGCTTGTTCTTGTGTCCTTATGCTTTGGCCCAAAGAAATAGTGTACTATTGCAAATACAATATCACTGAGAAAAAAGTTAACTTATATCACATATATAATTTAAAAATCACAAGTATGATTTATATAAAAGTTTGCTTTCACAAGGCTTAAAACTAAAAAAACATAAATATATATATGGTTATATGGTGAATATGTATACACACACACACACACAAATGGCTTATATACATATACAATATATAGAACACATTACTCCCAGCCCAATATTGGCTTTTTGATTAAAAGGAAAGACTCTATCCAGAAACTGTTTCAACCTGGAGCAACTTGTTTTTTGGAAATTTTTAGGTAGTAAAGATTTTAGACTACTTAATGAAATAAATTCTTTGTTCCTCTAAAGACTCATTTCATTCCAACACATAGAGCACAGCAAAACAAAAAAAAATGTGTTGGAGGGGATCCCTGGGTGGCTCAGCGGTTTAGCACCTGCCTTTGGCCCAGGGCGCGATCCTGGAGTCCCGGGATCGAGTCCCACATCGGGCTCCCTGCTTAGAGCTTGCTTCTCCCTCTGCCTCTGTCTCTGCTTCTCTCTCTCTCTCTCTCCTCTCTGTGTATTCTTATGAATAAATAAATAAAATCTTTAAAAAACATGTGTTGGAGAATAAAATTTATAATGATATACTGGCTTTTAGGATGACTAATCTTAAGATGAAGAAACTTCTGGATTCATAATAATCAACTCTGTTTCCATTCAACTGTTTTCCATGAGAAATTCAAATCAAATTATGCTAAATAGCAATTAGTTATAAACTCTTCAGAGGAATTATTTGGTTTTATTTCCAGTAAAAGCCAAGTCTTCATAAAAGCCATTAATTAGTGTATCTTTTGTCTCAGCAGGGAAACTAAGAATTGAAGCCCTTGAACTTCATTTAACCTTCAAAAGTCTCTGTGGGCTCAACTTGAAATGCTCTAGAGGAGTTGGGGTTGGCGACAGGAGAGAAAATATCCAGGAAAACCAAAATAAAAATGTTTTTTGATGCAGTTTTTTGGACACTAATGAAAACATCCCTGCTAAACTGTAAAATTCCTCTTCTTTATGACCCAGTAATGTGTGCAGCAAACATTCCTGAGTGACTTCATGTTCAACTCCCACGCCCATTACAAAATTTTATTTTTTTATTTGAATTTTTTTGGGATCCCTGGGTGGCGCAGCGATTTGGCACCTGCCTTTGGCCCAGGGCGCGATCCTGGAGACCCGGGATCGAATCCCACATCGGGCTCCCGGGGCATGGAGCCTGCTTCTCTCTCTTCCTATGTCTCTGCCTCTCTCTCTCTCTCTGCTATCATAAATAAATAAATAAATAAATAAATAAATAAATAAATAAATAAATAAATTTTTTCAAGGAGTGTGAATTTAATGTTCAAGGAATCATCAGTTTTGTTCCAGAATCTGATATAAAGTAGTTTCACATGGACCCGCAGTATTAGACTCCTATTGCTACTATACGAAATTACTACACGGTAGCTTAAACAACATGAATTCATTATCTTTGAAATCTGGAGGTCAAAAGTCTGAAGTCAATTTCATGGGCTAAAATTCAGCTGTTAGCAGGGCTGCATTCTTTCTGGAGGCTCTAGGCAGGAGGAATTGGTTTCTTTGCTCTTCCCAGATTCTTATTACCACTTGTATTCCTTGGCTTGTAGCTACTTTCTACAGCTTCAAAACATATTCTCTGACTCCATCATCACCTCATTTTCTCCTCTAACTGTGACTCCTCCTATGCCTCTGTTATATGGACACTTGTGGTTATATCAGGCTGCCTAGATAATCTAGGATAATCTCTTAATCTCAAAATCCTTATCTTTATTACTTCCAAAAGTTCCTTTTGCCTTATAAAGTAACCATCACAAGTTTCAGGGACTAGGACATGGGTATATCTGACATCATTCAGTCCACTATAGCCCATCCTCTTGTCCCTAAAGATTCACATCTATGCACATGCAAAACACATTCACCCCATCCTAATATCCCCTGGAGTCTACACAAATTAACATCAACTCAAAGTAAAAAATCTCACCTAAATTCCATCAGGTCAAAAGTCCCAAATCTCATCATCTAAATAATCTAAATCAGTTATGGATGAGACTGGATATGAGCAATTCTGGGCCAAAATTCCTTTCTATCTGCAGACCTGTGAAATTAGAGAATAAGTAATCTCCTCCCAAAATAAAATAGTCAGTATAGGGTAATAGTTGTAGGCATTCCCATTCCAAAGGAAGAAGATGGAAGGAATACAGGAATAATTGGTCCTAAGAAAAGTCAAATTCAACGGTAAACTCCATTAGGCTACAATGTCTAGGAGTAATTCTCTGTGGTTTACACTTCTGCTCTCTGGGATCTTACTCCACCCCTAAACCACCTCATTCCTAGTTTCCATGGTCAATAAATAGGTAGTATTTGGTGGAAAATATCTATTTTCAAAGTTAGAAGGAAAATATTTATTTTGCCTAGCGCTTAGTAATGAAATGCTGAAAATAATGATTTTTTAAAAAAATGCATAATGCACAAAAGTGTCCCCATATCACATTGCTCCTAGCAAAAAGACACTTCAAAGTATCCTCAAAATAAAGAGAGAGAGACTCTTGTTCAGTAGGGTTGCATTAAAGCTGTAGTATCAAAACATCAAGTACACATCTGGAGTAGCATGTAAAAAATTTCTGTTTCTACAGTTATCTATACTATTTCAGAAATACAGCAGGGCTGCCTACGTGACTCAATGGTGGAGCATCTGCCTTCCTCAGGTCGTGATCCCAGGGTCCTGGGATCGAGTCCTGCATTGGGTTCCTGCGGGGAGCCTGCTTTTCCCTCTGCCTATGTCTGTTCTTCTCTCTGTGTCTCTCATGAATGGGTAAATAAAATGTTTTTTTTTTTTTAAATGAAAGAAAGAAATACAGCAGAGTACACCCTGCACAATGAGGTATTTCATTAGGGCAGTTCTGTTTCTGAACTAAATGCAGAGATTACTTTGGGATAATCTGGCTTCTGTAATAACAAATAAAATTTAGAACAGCCAAACCTCTTCTACATAAGACACTGAAAACAAAGTATATTTGACTTAAAACTATGAATTGTTAAATCAGTAGACAAACTAGTGAGTTCTAAATTCTTCCTGACCCCAAATTTTTGTTAGATACAACTTCAACGGAAATTTTTATAATTCAGAGTTAGATGGAAGATTCATTGTTAAAAGGTAAACACTAAGCTAACAATTTATTTTGCTATTTACTAACTTCACAGCTAAAATTGAATACGAAGAATGGCTTGTTTTAGAAAAGAATTCTAACTAGAACAAAGTCCATGATGTCTCTGGAATGTGAGCCATCTCTAACTCTAATTCAACAAGCTAGCTCCAATAATGGAGGGGGAAATTTAGCCATATGACATATACAGAGTAATGATTTATAAAAAGTAAATTATTCTACTGAAATATAATGATAAAGGACAATATAGTTCACTCTACATCCAATTTAGAATAAATTAGAATAAAGTCAGACAAGTGGGTTAGGGCTCTAAAACATGAGGCATATTCTGGTCCAATTATTGCCTTAAACTTCTGCCCTTTTTAATGAAAATTAAGAGGTGATATGGGGGGGGAATCCCTGGGTGGCTCAGTGGTTTGGTGTTTGCCTTTGGCCCAGGGTGTGATCCTGGAGTCCCCAGATCGAGTCCCCCATCAGGCTCCCTGCATGGAGCCTACTTCTCCCTCTGCCTGTGTCTCTGCCTCTCTCTCTCTCTCTCTGTGTCTCATGAATAAATAAATAAATAAATAAATAAATAAATATCTTAAAAAAAAAAAAAAGGTGACATAGGTAGGCTTGCAGTTGAAAAATTTACCGTATTATGTGGAAAGATTTTGTTGAGATGACCTCAAAATTGTTACATTTTGAAAGCAGGGCATCTTTACTGAGATAGAATAATCCCTAATTTCAAAAAGAGAAATGTAGAAAGTTAAATCATTTTCATATCATGTATTTTTTTAAAATTCTTATACAGTAGCATTGTTTTTAAGAAAAGCAGTAAAAACTGTGCAGATTGACCTTTGGTTGTTTTGTTTTCTGCTACGTCTTCATTTCATAATATATTTCAGTCACAAGAGAAACATACGACAGATCCATGGTACCTTTAATGTCCTCCTCCAACTCCAGATCCCCACTCTTGGTACCCGTAATCTCCCTGCCCTTGAACATCCTGGGGTTGCCCAAATCTAAGTCTGTTTTAATAAACCTTGGTGCTTAGAACGTTTCTACTAGGTCACAGATATGAGTAAACAAACAAAACACACACACACAAAAATCACTAACAGAAATACTTATTAATGGTTCACTTTCAGCTCAGAAATGTATGGCTTTTTCAGAAGTGTTCCTTCTAAAAGAGTGTGTGTTATGATAGATCCATCAATATCATATAGATTAAAAATTGCTTCTGGCATGTCTGATTTTTGTTGAATTAAAAGAAAAAATAATATACTGAGTCAAATAAATATACTAAAATGTGGCCTGTTACCTCTAAGTTTTAATGGTCTTTTGTAGTATTTTATGTTACTTTCCCAAAGAAACCTAAAGCTTTCAAAGATAGGGTAGCTCCTTAAAAATAGTTATTGACCAAGTAATTTCAATTATATCCTACTTGATTTGAAAAATGATTCAACTTTAAAACAGCAATAACATATCTCAACATAATTAATATCTATAATGATTCTGTTCATTACGATCTTTCCTACCACAGATAATACTAAAGCCCTGACAATTGAAATTGTACTGTTTTTACCCAGAGTTATGGATCAAAATTGCCTGGAGCAATTTGAAATATAATGGTTTACACTCTTGTGCCCAGTGAGTTGACATTCTAAACAAGATAGCTGAAACAAGCAAGTCAGCAGGCTGAAAAGAAGTATACATCCTTTAATGAAAGCCCACCATATTTGGGGGATTTAGGCAGGGCAGAGGGAGTCTTGGCCTTTTTTCAGTTTCTTCCATATTCTCAACCCTTTTGTCCTTGAGAAAAAGCTTCCTAAATTAGATAGCTGTTAAAATTTTTCTAGAGCTAATTTGAAAGAAAAACTTGCTGAACAGAGAGAGATTTCTGGTCTAGTTTACTTGTAGGACCCAAGAGAAGAAGAGAAGAATAAGATCACAAGAAAATAACAACAGCAGTCGGCCTGGACAGTGCAAATGGCACAGAAGAGTATCACACGTGTGAAGCTGATGAAGAATACGGGGTTCTACAGAGACCAGCAAGTCAAGTGGGATGATAAGGTTGTAGGATAGAGTCAATATTTAGTTACTTTTAAAATGTATGCACTTGCTAATCAGATTCATTCTCACCTTATTCAAAGTGGACTTGCAATTACAGTCACAGGATTCAACAGGTATTTACTGCAGGATTTCATTATCCTAGGCTCTGCTTTAGGAGCCAGATATCAAAAGTTGAGACAAAGTAGACAACATGCCTTTCTTATAGAAATTATAGTCCATGTACAGTAGGGTAGAAAGTAAATTTAAAAACTGAAATTGGGGCAGCCTGGGTGGCTCAGCGGTTTAGCGCCGCCTTCAGCTCAGGGCGTGATCCTGGAGACCCAAGGATCAACTCCCACATGGGGCTCTTTGCATAGAGCCTGCTTCTTCCTATGCCTGTATCTCTGCCTCTCTCTCTTTCTCTCTGTCTCTCTCTGTCTCATGAATAAATAAATAAAATATTTTTTAAAAACTGGAATTAAAAAAAATAAAAAAAAATAAAAAAATAAACTGGAATTGAAAGATGTAAGGGGGGATTAGACAATGAGCCTAAAAAATGTAATGGTAGTTGGGAGGACAATGCTCATGTCACTGATCCTCTAAAACAGGAGACTTTGAAAGCTTACGTTTGCCATAAAAAATCTGTTATATCAGGTTAATCCAGACTCAGCCTTAGCAAAATTACACCTACCTAATGAAAGCTATCATTAAAGCAACCAGCAGTGGGTGGAAGAGCATTCATTATTCTTTCATCAGTTATTCCCATGATTCACACAAGTGTTCTTCATCAACTGATTTATTAGGCCTAAAATCCAATATTATAAAGTAATTCTAAGTCTTATCAAAGCAGTGGAACTGTTATGTAAAAGTTTCTGAATATTAAGTGGGCTATAATAAAGAAATAAGAAACAAGTTCCAGGGAGCTCACAATGTTAAAAAATAATCATAATACAGTAACCATGGAAGTATAAATAAAATTGCCACATAAATGTACTGTTATCCAGTTCACTCACTCATCTGCATAATATTGCTGTACTCTGAGAAGACATAACTTCTATGATGCAGCAAAACTACCTAGCCATGCTGATGATAGTGGATAATAGGACAAAGAGTATAAGCTCCGTCTCTAAGAGGCCATCAACCAGATTCCTTCACATTATATCCATATTCCTCCCCCTTTAATAATTCGAGGTGACAGAGGTGAGAAATTAGGCCTAAATGTACATTCTGTAGCATATTTCAGAATAAATATAGATCTGTTTCATTCTCCTTTATCTAGAGTCCTTTAAAATGAGAATAATGGTCAAGAGGCAACACAGTTTTAAAAATTAATAAAAAGACTTTGGACATCCTCTTTGTTAATGGTTGTTAGAGCAGGAGGGAAGATCAATGAATATGTTAAATTAAACATAAATAGATGAGCAAGTGGATTCTCAAACTCATTCATTTGGATATTTACTAAATGCTTTTACCACTTCAGAAACAGATTCTTTCCTCATAGAAATAATCGCATGGCTCACATCCTAGCAGGGAACACATTAAATACATAATTACAAGTGTCATGAATGACACTGAACAAGGATCTTAAATAGGAGATTTCTGCATGTTGTCCAGAACCTGCAAGGGAGGCAGAGGGATAGAGAGAAAGAGAGAGAGAGAGAGAGAACATAATCAGAATTTCCAGAAAAATACGGAGATAAAGAGAAGGTAGTCATATGTTTCATTTGAAAAAACTCCAAAGATGATGCATTTCAACTGAAAACCTCTGCTTGGAGCCTAGATCAAAGTCTGAGAGCTTTGAAGAGAGCCTTCTCCCAATTATATCTGGTGTCCCATCTCCATTAGCAAAGGGGGAAGTAAGAGAGGAAAGAAGTAAATTATTTTGGTAGGTGACAATGAGTTCATTTTATTGGTGTATCACTATTAGCAATTTCCAGAAGTGGCAAGATATGGATCATGTTCATTGGGAGCAATTTCTGTTCAGCTATTGACTCATTTCTTCTGTATCTCTCTAGCCTCCCAGACTTAAATCAACCATTTAGTCCAACCTGCACACCAGTCAAGCTCCAGTCTTAAGGATAAATCCAAGCTGAAGCAGCAGGTATTTGAACAGTCTTCCTCGTATCTTCTACTGGGGCTTGGAGGCTATTGGAGTACAGCAATGACTTAGTCCTAGGGTCCTACTTAACAGATACTATACCCATTTCCTCCACAATAGTTCAGTGTATATATCTGGGCTTCCGTCTTGATCCCTCAATATTACTGGTGTCCCCAACCAGGATCTCTTTCCTTGCAGTTGTTCTCTTGATAACTCACCTGGTCTTTGTCTTTTCCTAGGTAGCTGGAGTTGGCTTGCTTTTTACACCACTGAGGTCTATTAAGATTCTTTCGTAAAGAAGCAAATTTCCTACAACTACCATGCAACTCCAGTTGCATGTACAATCACCTAGACATTCCCATTTCTGGTTCTTATTCATGCATGAGATATTTATGTTGCCCTTTATTGTATCTTGAAGTCTTTGACCTCATTCAAGGTAGCATCAGCAAGCTGATTAATCCACATAATCTACAGCAGACACTCTTGATGGTGGTTCTTCTCATTTTAGGGTAGTTGCTTCCTACAGGCATGACTATTATTCAAACTGACAGTGAAAAAATAAAATAGCACGAAGTCACTGAAAATCACCTGGGCCCCATCAGTGGTTGTTCATTGACTTTTTTCCCCTCTGCTTTTTGCTGAATAAAACTACTAAGGTCTATACATCTGAATTTGTTCTCTGACTTGCAAACAGAAGAATTAGAATGCTTAACAGACAAAATCTCAAATTCTTTGTACTCAGTGCTTATGTGCTAGGAAAAAATAATTTAAGACTTGTCTTCACCATCAAAAATATTCATGGGCACACCAGAATCACAGAATTAAGTCTATGACAAGATGTTCTTATATAATATATTGGCTCTCTCTGTAACCAGATTGTGATTCTTCCTGCCAGCCAAAAAGCTGATATATTCTTGGAAATGTCTCTTACAGAATTGTTTTTTTTTTTTTCAAGATAATTTACACTCTAGGAAATTATTTTGTCCACAACAGAAACAGATGCATTCCCCCCTTAAGGGACAAGACCCCCGTCTTTCTCTTATATTTACAGACATCAAATTTGCCAAATGATAGTTTATGGTTTTATTAGAGAGATGGCTCTCTCTGTTTCTATGGGAAGTATTGCTATTGTATTCTTGTTATAGAACAGAAGTTCTCAAGGCTGGCTGCACATTAAATCACCTGCAGAGTTTTAAAAAAAATCTTTGTAATGCCTCTGCCATAACCGCTCCCTCCCAAGGACTTTGATTTAAATGACCTGCGAGGGGCCCAGGCAGTGGGCTTTTGTTTTTTTGTTTTTTGTTTTTTCAAAGCTCCCCAGGCAATTTTATTGTGCAGCCAAGAGTTGGGAACCATGGCTACAGAGTCAGTTTGTCTCTGTCTTCTCTTGTTATTGAGCACTTGCTATTGAGTTACCTCGACAAAATATTGATCACTGATATTTTCACTTTCTAATTCTGGATATTACCTTCAAGTCTGTCTAGGATGGTCACAATAAACTTGAGTGGGGCCCAGAGGAGAGTCAACTGCAGTGTGACCATCCTTCTACTCCTAAATTCCGGGAGCCTTCCTAGAGATTTCCTTGGTCTCTCTTTGTCTAATGCTTTGGAACAGATGGGTTGTTTTAACCAAAATTTTGCTATTTTTATTTTGTTTGAGGATTTAAGAGAAGACTCTCCTCTCATATTGCACAAAAGTCTTAAGTGGCAATCTTAAATCCTACCAAGTATAGTTTATTGCACCTTTCTCAGTGAATTACTTAGCACCAAGTTCATTCTTCCTTTATTTTGTGATATCTATTTACCTCATCATCTTGCATCTCCTAATAAATGCAGGATTCAGTATTCTAATGCCTCAGAAGTTCTCCTCGATCTAAAATGTTCCCTTTCAAAAATTATATTCAATGCTGGTGACAGAAAAGCTATCTTTTTGCCCAAGGTCACCCACTATTCAAAATATTCAATATTTGTTTTATATTTTTATTCAAGTTTTGCTCTTTAGGAAATGCCATTAGTGATGTAATAGGTGGCATCCCATTAAGTTACATATGCTCCTTTCAAATATGCTTTAATGCTGTCATGAAATTAATTGAATTTTGAAAAACAATGCTCCGTATTCTGACAGCTGCAGAAAAAAATAAGGCATTATTAGCCTTTTGGGGAAGGGTTGGTAGTGGAGCTTTACACTACCCTTCTTTTTTTTCCTTTTACAAATAAAGTGTCTATAGTGCTATATGGCTTAGAGTTATTTAACCTAAATTAATGTATGTAAATTAACACATTCTATGATTTAACTAGTAAACAGGTGTATTTAAAAATGAAATGTGCAGGTTTAGTAGCAACTTAAATTGGATCAGTCTCTCCCTGAAAATTTTTAAGATAAGCCTAGTAGTTGCTAAAGTAAGGAGATCATATTGAGTTAAATGGCTTGGTTTTTTTCTACCATCATAATTTCCTTTTGTAATGCCTTTTAGTCTTTTTCTGACTAGAGGGAAAGAGACTCAACTAATTTCTACATTTTGCCGTTGAATGTATAGTAGAGAAAACCCCATGAGATTTCATATGATGAGATAACCTCTCGCCTCCTCTACAAGGCCCTATCCAGATCCAATTTTACAATTTTGAAGTTTCATTATAGTACTCTACTTAATTAATATAACATCTGATTTTATTAGATTTTTCCCAACAGACAAAATCAAATGGTTCCTTTAATGGGATAATAAAACTAATCTAATTTTACATGTATATTTCCATTTATTTTAGCAATCATAAGTCCAAGATTAGGAATGGCTTATTTTTGTCCAAAATATTAATGAGGATAACAGCAGCCCATATCTCTTAAGACTCTTTCCTACCAAAGGTAAATAAATGCAATAATAGAAAGTGCATTCGACTGGCAATGAGGATTCTCACATTCTAATCATAGTTTCCAAGGCAAGTTACCTCACTTCACTGGTCCTTAGTTTCCTTATCTGTGAAATGAGACGGTTATACTATCAGTGGTTATAACTATGAAGCCCCAGGGGAATCAAGGAAGTCACACAAGGCCCAGAGGAAGTGAAAGGCAGTTATGTGGCCCTCACTTCATCCAAGTGATCTCTTATATCTATTTTATAATCAGGACTACCTCTGTTAGGAAAGAAAAAAATTTCAGTTTCCAAAACTAGTTTGAAACACTATTAAAATAAAAATTGGCCAAAATCCTGTTTAATTCCCGAAGTAGAATACTTTATAATAGTATCTAAGCTCCTAGGTCATATGTCTAAGCTTTTGTACTAGAAATTTGAATTTACATGTCAGACAGTGATACAGTATTGGATTTTCATATAAGAGGATGAACAGTTAAGGCTGTGTAAGACTAGTAACATGGTTTGAGACCATCACCTCCTATTTATAATCCAGTATAAGTGCATTGAAATTACTCGAAAAGCTTCTGGAAAAAAAAAATTCAATGTCTGGCAACATTGCAGGTGTACTGAGTTAGAATCTGAGAGAAATGGGAAATGTGTCATGATGTGTATTTGGAAACCTTTTCCCAAGTTATTTTGCTGCTCACCCTCAATTAAGAACCATGATTTGTACTGTTGTTTTATGTGTTTTCATTTCTTAGTTTTCTATTTGATTTCCTACTATAAAATTAATACTATCATTAGTAGTAATTTAATTAACTGGTTCTTGAAAGCAGAATTTTCAATTGATACTCTTTTAAAGAACTTTCTGCATAAAGAGTTAGCAGTACAATCTTACACAAACTGCCTGCCCAGGCAACCAGAAAGCTTTCAAAACCCAGCTGAACTTTATTAGCAACTTCTAAGGAACAACAGTGCAAGGTTTCTGCTGACGTAAAGATAACTGGACTTCCCACCGTGTACCTATTTCAATTCCAGTCTATGTCAATTAGCAGAAGCCACTAAGGGCTTAGAGTCTCCTTGCAGAGGACTAACTTGTTTCAACTTAGCAGGCCCATCCTACAAGACAAAATAAGAAAGGAGAAAACTAAGAAACTGAGTATTCATTTTACCTGGAATATGGTCCCCAAGAATATAAATGAACACTTATAAACAGTCCTCCTTCCAATCATTTCTGTGTCTGTGGGATGGTAAATTTGGGACATGGGCTCTTTTATTAAAGGTCATCTTCCATGAAATTTGAGCTCAAGCTGCAAAGTGCAATGTTGTTGCAGGCAACAAGTTGTTCCAAGCTTGTGCTAGTGGTGTCCACCAAGCAACTATTTTGATGAAAGAAAAAGCTGTGGTTTTGTGGTCTCATTTTCAATTTCAATTATGTTATTTCCTAGGATTGTGGCCTTTGCACTCTTCCACAACCTCTCTACCATGAGAAAGGTGCAATTTGGGCACCATCTTAACATAGGAGTTGGAAATTGATAGGTATTAGAGAGGAAAGAACATCTGGGACAGTATGGATGAACAGAGTAAAAGGTGCCTGCTCTTCAGGAGTATGACAGGTGAGTAGTGGTTTAAAGTTCTGGCTCTGAGACCTGCTTCCTAGCTTTTAGTGAGCTTTCTCAATTCTCAATTTTCTCCTCCACGTCACCACCAAGCTTGACTGTGTTGATGATGAACTGAGTAGACTCTTGTTCTCAGCACAGTGCTTGGCATGTGGTAAGATGTTACTGCTGGTGGGAATGATGGTGATGATACTGAGAATATCAATATCAATGTTGATGGATCTAGAGGAAGACGAGGCTACAAAACTAAAAAGGAGACCAGCCACCTCCTTTGAGGAACTTTTGGGCCAGATAAAGAAGACTGGGCTTTTGGTTCCCAGAAACTGGTGAGATGGAGGTTTTACATATGTGTGAGAGGCATGAGGCACAGATGATGGCTTGGATGAGAGGACAGAAAGGAAAGACCAGTTGCTTAGAGGAGTACTGACCAGAAGCTATGGCAAGACTGCAGGAAAGAGATGTGAGGGCTGGCCCTGAGCAGCAGGAGTGCTCCCTGTGAAAGTGATGATGGACACTTAAAGGAACATATGACTGGCAGCACGTGGGAGGGAAGGGAGACAGAGCAGAAGTTTCTAGGTTGGGCAGCTGCCTAGGTAATGATTTCTGATAGGTAAATTAGGCCATATAGGAGTGTGTGCGTGTGTGTGTGATGAGTGGGTGGGAGGCAAGAATGGGTTTCAAAAAATGAGTCTAGAATTTAAACGGCCCCAGCTTCCCACAGGATCCCCTGAGGCATCCCCATGAGACAGCATACATGTTTACCACATGTTAGTTTATTCAAGGAAAACTGCAATGTGTCCATAAACAAGTTTATCAAGCACATATTATTCAGGGAGGAAGATGCTTTAAGTACTGTTCCCAAATCTTTAAGGATCCAGAAAAAAAAGATCATCAGACAGTACCATTTTATTAATACTGTGTGTCATGATGTTTTCAAACTATTCCAAATTCATTATCTAAGTCAAGCTCTGCCACATTCCATCCATTAAAGGGATCAGGTTTTGTTGCAACTACTTTAAAACTAAAATGGAAAGGTTTGTTGGAGTCCAAGTACTGGTTACCAAAGGAACTGGTGCTCTTTACGTTAATACATACTGTATCTATAGCCATAGCTATATATTTAACATATATGTAAGGTTGTATACATAAATATTTTGGGTTTTTTTAAGATTTTATTTATTTATTCATGAGATACAGAGAGAGAGGCAGATACAGAGGCAGAGGCAGAGGGAGAAGCAGGCTCCATGCAGGGAGCCCGATGTGGGACTCGATCCTGGGACTCCAGGATCATGCCCTGTGCCAAAGGCAGGTGCTAAACCGCTAAGCCACCCAGGTGTCGCAATATTTTGTATTTTAAATGTATAACAGTTACTTTAAAAAGCAGTGTAGTAATGTCATAATATATTCTAAAACACACAATAAAAACTTAGCCATAAAATGCAAAACTTTAATTATAAAACTTAAAACCTGAGAGAAGTTGCATTAGAAAATGTATAGGAAAACTCTGCCAAAGTCAATGACTGAGGCTTTATACTGCAAAAGGCCATGAAGTGCTTAGCTCCCCAGTACTGAAGACACAACCAGCAGAAGAGAACTATGGACATTTATGCCACCAAGACAAAATATCTGGATACTCATTCATTTGTTCTGAAAAAAATTATTGTGCATTTACAATGTGTTTCATACTATATTATATGCTGGTGTTTCAGAGCTGAAAAATATGCTCCCTGATCCCAGTAGAGTGGAAGAGTCAGAAAAGTACACGAGAAATTATTATTGTAATACCATGCATTACATGTTATGATGGAGGAAATTCAGAGGAATGGTTCCTAATGTGGGCTCTGGAGTGAAGGCAGGCCCGCAGAGGAAGTGATCTGAGCCTGAAGGATGTGTAGGAATCAACCAGGATAAAAGCTGGGCAAGTATATTATTAAACAGTGGGACCTGTCAAAGCCTACTTCCCATTCTTTGGAGGCTTCCTACTTTCTGGACAGATCTCTGATTTGAACTCTCATATTGACTTACTTTGGAACGTCTTTCTTGAATAGCTGCTCCTTCTATGATTAGAAATTACTTAAAAGTAAACCATAGTTTCTCCTGTCCTCTGGTGGCAAACCTTGGTAAAGAGGTTACCAAATGAATTCTGGTCTAAATAAAGTCCTGCACATAGAATTACAAACTGCTAGAACTAGAAGGGAATTGAATCCAACCCTTTTAGTGTAATATATAAGGAATCTAGGAATTTAGAAGGTGTTTATAAATAAGGTATGGAGTATAGCACCTAAGATTGAGGTAGAAGCATCCTTCCTGATGACGTTATTAAAAGTCATATTTGGCATGCATGCAAACTCAGGCATGACTCACTACATATGCCCTCTCCACCTGCCACCCCCACTCTTCCTTCACTACACCTGCAAAGAAGGTTGGCTAGGTTTCCATATACTATATTCATCAAGTTTGATTTCTAGGTATGGCTGTTACTGTAGTTTCTTTAGCCTATTCTATTTCTAACAGGGATTGCTTTTAAAACTGCTGAGTTCCACTCTAAGGTAAAAACCCTGATTAACTCTTGAATGATCCTCATCGAGGAGTCCTTGATAAATATTTGAGGGGATGGGAGGGAAGGAAAAAAGAAAGAAGGAAAGGATACAGGGAAAGAGGAAGGAACGTATCTCAAATACAATTTTTAACCATAAGCAATATCTTTAATAAAAGAAAAAAGTAATGGAGAGTTAGTGGAGAGGTTAAGAAAGTGTTCATTAAAATTTTTTAGGGAAGAAAAAGAAGGGAGAAAAAACTCATGCAGAGGATAGAATGGAAATGAGAAGAGCCAAAGTTATGATTAGACCAATTCTAAATAATAGCAATGACGTTTTGTTTTGCCATGTGGGAGAAAAATATTTAATGGTGGAATCACTGACATTACCTAAGTGTGACAGCGTGATTTAGAAGCGACTTAGTAAGCTTGTAAATGGAGATAGGAGGAAATGACATCCTGCAACTAAAACAAATAGCCTCAATTTAAGCCCAATACCTTATTCCTGCCACTGTTGCTACAACTAGCCACCTTTGGCTCACACCATCAACCTCCAATAAAACACAGTTGGCAGCACTGGTTACTGAGGTAATAGGCTATGCCTAACATATTTGATCCAAATTTAAAAGGATCCTGCTGTCTACATCATCAGAGTAAGAAAGATAAATTGATCAAAATGTTAGGTAAATAAACCATTAAATGAGATGTTGGTTGCCAATTCTGCAGCCTCAACACCACAAAGGCTTTTACATGATCCTTAAAACAACAGTCCCTCTCTAGCTAACAGTGGGTGCCACCTGCTTCCTGTAGGTTCCTGCTGTATAACGCCTAATGTATGTTCATAAAGTTGGTAATAGTAAATCAGAATTTTCATGCTACAAATTCAGCACAGGCTCTGTAAGCTTCTCTCAAACCTGGGGTCAGAAGTGTAACACACCATGTGAGTATCAGCACATTGGTTCTCAGCTCTGGCCGCACATTACAATCACCAAAAACTTCCAAATAATACTGATATCCTTAGGCTCCTCACTCCATCGATTCTGGTCAGGGATGAAATGTGAGTACTGGTGTTTTTAAAGGCTCCAAAGTGATACTAACATGCAGCCAGCATTGAAAATCATTGGCTTAGATATTTCTAATAAATCAGAGTCCAATTTGGAAAAAAAATATGCCAAAACAAAAGCATTTAGAAGTCAACACTTGAGTGCTAAATTTGTCATTTTGCTTCCTCAAACCATGATTATATTAATCTCCTTTTATGAAGTATCTGTTCAAGTCTTTTACCCCTTTTTTTATTTGCCTGTTTGTTTCTTCTTGGTGATTTATAGGAATTATTTATATATTCTGGATACCAGTCAATCCTTTGATGTATGTATTGAGTTCTTTGTCTGATATATATATATTGAAAATATTTCTCTTCCAACCTGTGGCTTACATTTTCAATTTTTCCTTTCTGGTGTCTTTCAAGGAGCAGGTGAAGTCCAATTTATCAATTATGTTCTTATTTGGTTTGTGCTTTACATCCTATATATTCCAATGTTTTAAATACACTCTTCTATATTTTCTTCTAGAAGCTTCAAATTAGTCAGCTTTTAAATTTAGGTTTATCATCCATCTTGAATTAATTTTTGCAAATGATGTGTAGCAGAGTTGGGGCTTCTTTTCTCCCAATTTATAATTTATCCAATTGTTTAGAACTTTTTCTTGAAATGGATGTTCTTTTTTCAATGGAATTACCTTGGAACTTTGTTCAAATATTGAGTGGCCATATATACATAAGTCTATTTCTGGGTTCTACATTATAGTCCATTGATGTATTTGTCTAACCTTACGCTAATACCACTCTGTCTTAATTATCATACCTTTAAGTAAATCTTGCAATCAGGTAGTATAATCTATAACTTTCTTCTTCTGCAAAATTGTTTTGGCTAACCTAAGTCAGGTCATCAGTCTTTCCAAATAAACTTTAAACTTATAAATTTCTACAAAAAAAAATCTGCTAAGATTATGACTCGGATTGTGTTGAATCTGTAACTTAACTTGGAAAGAAATGACATCTTAACACTTTCCAGTCTGTTAATCCAAGGACATAATATATCTTTCTACTTATTTAGGTCTTCCTTAATTCCTTTAGTGATGTTCCATAACTTTTAGTTTATAACCTTTTCACATATTTTGCTAATTTTTTTTCTAAGTATTTTTTGCATTTATATTACTGTAAGCACCTTTTAAATCTTCTTCTTCTGGGGATCCCTGGTGGCTCAGCAGTTTAGCACCTGCCTTCAGCCTAGGGTGTGATCCTGGAGACCTGGGATCGAGTCCCACGTCTGGCTCCCTGCAGGGAGCCTGCTTCTGTCTCTGCCTTTCTCTCTCTCTCTCTCTCTATCTCTGTATCTCTCATGAATGAATAAATAAAATCTTAAAAATAAGTAAATAAATAAATTTTCATCTTCTAATTGTTTGATACATAGAAATACTGATTTTTGTCCATTTACTTATTAACCTGATCTCCCTAAATTAATTAAATTTAAAAGTTATTCTTTAGAGTCTAAGATATTCTAAGTAAATAATTATGGTTTTGTTACTTGTTTATTTCCAATTAGTAAGCCTTTTGTTATTGTTTCTTCCCTTATTTTATTGGCTTGAGCCTCCACAAAAATGTAGAAGTGGTAAAAGTGAGTTTCTTTGCTTTGTCCCCAATCTTAGGAAAATCATTTAAAATTTCACCATTTTATATGTTAGTTATAGGTTTTCACTGATTCCCTTTTGTAAGATTAAGGACACCTTTATCTATTCTGTTTTCTGGCAGTTTTTGTTTTTAAACCATAAGTGGGTACTGAATTCGGTAAAATGCTTTTAATCAATTTATTGAAATGATCATATATATTTTCTTTTTTATTCTACAAAGACAGTTAGCTATAGCAAGTTATTTTGAATGCTAAATTAGCTTTCCATTTCTAGGATAAATCCCACTTAGCCATAATGTTTTACTTTTTTATGTAATGTTGGATTCAATTTGCTAAGATTTTGTTAAGGGTTTTTCCATCTATGTGCATGAGGAATATTGGCTTATAATTTTCCTTTCTTTTAATGACTTGGTCATGGCTTGCTTTGAGACATACGCTGTCCTCATAAAAAAAAGGTGAAAGAAAAAAAAAAGGAAAAAAAAAAAAAAGGTGAAAGAGTTTGTGTAAACTTGGTATTCTTTCTTTCTTTAAATGTGGAAGAGAGGGACGCCTGGGTGGCTCAGCAGTTGAGCATCTGCCTTAGGCTCAAGGTGTGATCCCAGGGCCCTGGGATCGAGTTTCACGTCTGGCTCCCTGCATGGAGCCTGCTTCTCCCTCTGCCTGTGTCTCTGCCTCTCTCTCTGTGTGTCTTTCATGAATAAATAAAATCTTTTTTAAAAATGTGGAAGAGAATTAAACAATGAAATTATCCAGACGTTGTAGGAATACTTTTTATCATAAAATTAATTTTCAATACATATAGTTTTATTTTTTCAACATTTTATCATATCTTTTAATCAGTTTTTATAGACTCAATTTTGAAAAAAATATTTCAAGTATAGTTACATCTAAAGGCTAGATTGTCAAATCCGTTTATGTTAGCAAATGTTTTAAAGTTTCTAATTTTCCAAAAATTTCCCCTCTGATTAGAAATTTTAGAACATGGCAAAAATATTTATTTCTTCTATTAGAGATTCAGAATTAAGCCAAAAGTACATGTAAAAGGCAATTATTTCTCTTCTTAAAATATGTGTAATTTAGCAATTCATAATTTCTATCCTCTTTTCAGTTTTCTAATTTATGAAATGAAGGAATTGGATTAAGTAATCTCTAAGAATTCACCCAGCTACACAGCCTATTAATTCCAAATTATGCTATTACTTTCTTCAGATAAGGCGTTAAATGTTTTACCTAAAGGTTGAATAAATTTAGCCTGTCAATAATCTTAATTAAATCTATTTTTGAGAGTTTCTAAATTATTTCAGAAGAACATTTTAGGTAATTTGGGACTTTATTATTATATGGGAGTAGAAAGTATTATCAATTTAATCACATTGCTATTAAAAGCCAAACAACATCATCAAGATCTAAATGTTGCCCTTTTAGAAATATATACTCTTTAGTACAAATATTTCTTTTAAATTTTGAAAAAAATTAAACATGTCTAACATAAAGACTAAAGAATTTTGCAATTTATTATGGTACCATTCAATAAATATTTCTGAGCACATACAATGTACAAAGCACAGAAGATGTAGCAGTGAACAAAAATATACAAAAAAAAAAAAAAACTCACAAAGCAAATATTCCTGTAATGTAAATGAGGAGAATGAGACCAGTGAATTAGTTCAGACATTCTTGATTCACAGAAATATTGCTAAGCCCTTTCCATTATCACCATGCCTCCTTTTTTATTTCTGCTTCTATTACATTACTGTAGACTCACTGATAAGGGTATTCAGCATACAGAATTGAAATTTTGTAACTTATGGTTGATGATACAATTTCATTAGAGCTTCATGAAATTGATTGATTAGGTAATTCTTTTACTTAAAATAATAATAAACACCACAGGGATAGAAGTCAACCCAAATACTCAGAATACGATCAATTATATCTACCTGTGTTTTCTACTCCCTAACTCCACTTCAATGCCCTGAACCAGAAGTAGCCAATCTTTAATTCCTCCAGTAAACTAATCTTCCCATCTTAGAAGCACCAAAACAGAGCCCGAGTGGGTGTATTCTCTACTGGAGGGCCAGCTCTATTTTCATTTTCTTCCCACAGGGCCTGGCTAGCACTGGGCTGGCACAGAGTGTGTTTCGTTAATGTTTGCTGAATGAAGCTATTACAGGAACTCATGGTTCTGTCATTCAGTCCCTGTAGACATCACCATCAGATATATGCCTCTGCAAGAAATATGCTTAACAAAATGAACAATCATGAGCACAGTCTCAGCAATTAAATGCATACAATCTTGGCCTTTTAAGAGACTGGAATCTAAACTAAAGTCCCATGTATATACAGTAATAAGGTGTTCTCATAATCATTGTAAAGTTTATTAAAACTTCATAATGAAAGCAATGGGAATGGACTAACATTTGTATAGCAATCAAAACTTTGGTTTTGTTTTTTTTTTTAATAACATTAACCTGCTTCACATTTAATTACAGTTAACTTCAAATATTACTGCATCCATTATTTAAAAAAAAACAAAACAAAATAAAAAACAACATAAAACCCATAGAGGATTACCAAGTCTTACTAATGGAACTAAGTCTTCTGGTCTACTTCGTAGACTTGTACAATTTTAAAAAAAATCTTTCGTATCTTCCAAAAATGAAGAAATAAATTTTAAAAACTGCTATGAAAGATATTTTTATCTGTGCTAAATTTCACTTTGCTCCAGTGTGATCCTAAGAAATTCTAAAATTTTATTTTTAATTATAACTACTATTATATTTAATATTACATATTCCTTTCCTAGTTAGCTACAGCACATACAATATTGAAACTAAAAGCAATTCTGTTCCAGACCTACAAAATCACCCTAGCCTCATTTCCTCCACTTAATATACTCTAATCTATGCTTGGGTGGCTAAAACAAAATTGAGTATTACTATCACTACCTTTGTAAAGTATATATTTTTACTCAACTGTTTCACAGCTCAGTTGATTTGGTAGTGAACAGATATAAAATACTTTCCAATTCCTAGTTTACTCAATGTAATACCTCAAACTTTAATCCTGTTATCATTCAAAATAAAACATCGATGCTACCACTTTTTCCTAAAGGCATTTTCATCTTTCATACAACTAGTAAATACAAATATTGCAAACACTATCACTCCCGGGAACTTTTGATTTTGCTTTCCCCACTCTGTGGTTCAAAGTCACAGAATATAGACTCCTCACTCTTCCCCACTATTCTGAATATGGAACTAGTAAAAGGCAAGGCCTCCAAAACATTAGCACCCCAGCACCATCCAAAATATCATCCTGGAAGTCCCACTGTGTGCAAAGCTAAAGACATACAAAAACAGTCTGCTCCCTCTCCCATTCTAAGATATCGAGTACACATTTGTACACAGACACACACGAGAAGATAGGAGTTTTATCCATCCAATACAAAAAATATCTTATTACTTTGAGTTAAAAAATTTTGTGATTTAAAAAAGTTAGGATAATTCCTTGTACATAATTGCCCTGCTAATTAAATTCTTCACTTTAAAAACTGCCTCTTTACATCCCATCTACTATGTGAAGAATACTGATGGAGTAAGGAGCACCTGAGTGGATCAGTGGGTTAAGCCTCTGACTGGTGATTTCAGCCCAGCCCAGGTATCGCATGGATTGTAGGATGGATGCCCTTGTGGGGCTCCACACTCAGCAAGGAGCCTGCTTGAGCATTCTCATGCTCTTACCCTCCCCACCTCAAATAAATAATCTCTCTCTCTTTTTTTTAAAGACTACTGATGGGGTTGGGGAAAGCAATAAATAATGGGCATACTAAAATACTGCAACATTTTTCACTGGGGCTGAGGAGAGACCTGCATTCTTAAGATTCAAAACAGCAAGGATTTGCAGTGGGCCTAGCAATAGTGAAGCAAGACAGTGAGGATAACATTTATTTGAACATACGCAAGGTTAAATTTGGAGACTTAATTGTGAGTCATATAAAGTCTTAATTAACACTTCCTAATCAGATGTTTCAGGTAAACGTGATTCCTCTCAGCAAACTGCTTAAATAGTGAGCCACAGAAGTCCCAGACCTTTCCAGAACTGGAAAATGAGGATGGTCTGAACCAAGCGCGGCAAGTACGAGCTAGGAATTTTACTTTACTTCCATAATTTCTGCATAACCATGAAGTGATCAGAGCAGTCTCAGCTAATCCTGCCATCTCGGGAATAGGGGTAAAGCACATGGAAATCACGGTGTGGTGACAGTGGGATTCAAGGCTTCAACAATTTAAACACAACCCTCAGGATTTATTTATGTTTCACCACAAATAATGACTCAACAGACTTTTACTTTTCTTAATAGCTTCTGGACTTAAATTGCCTAACACTGTGAATCAAAGCAATAAGGAAAAAAGATTGGGCCAAAACTTCAAGACACCCAAGGATGAAACTAGTATGGACTTGAGCACTCTGGTCACACACTCCAGAAGACAATTTTTCCCTGAAATTAGTTTTTTTTCTTGGCTCCAGGTTAACTGCTTCCAGAATCTTCACATTTTCTGGTATAGATTACTTGAGATGAAGGTGTCATACTTTCTCATTCTTAGAAAAAAAAAAAAAAAGTGTTCCTGATAGCTCTTTGGTCCTCTTGCTTTTATTTTTTTTTTATTTTTTTTTTTTTTGGTCCTCTTGCTTTTAGTCTGGCTGCTAAAGGAAGGAGCATTCACAGCAGTGCTACAGTTTAGTGTTAACTAGCAGATTTTTTTTTTCCTGCTCACAAGACTAGTAGAAGAATAAATGGCAAAATTCTTGCTTTTGCAGTCCTGTTAGATTTGATTTGCTATGCCTTGAAACACTCCAGAGATTCTTATTTATGATTTAAAGAATGACTAGACCACTGTAAAGGGATGTTAGCAAGGGAGACATTGCATTTGATAAATATCCCGTGAAGGAGGCTAGTTTTACTCAGGGGAGAGAAGGGTGGATTTTTACTCAGTTGGCAAATAAATGTTCAAATTCTTGATCAGACTCCTTCATGGCCAGTTTATATGTTTAACTGGAAAGAACTTCACTGCCTTTCCCACACATAAAGTTAATGACAATAATTGACATTTCAATTCTTAATAAAATTGCAAGTTCCTCTTGCTGAAGAGAGCCAAATACAATAACGAACAAACCTAGATCTCACCTCTAAGATTTCTATATTATTAGCTTATTCTTCAAAAATGTGTTCTCTATAAGCTGTAAGTGATTTCTCCAAAATAGCACAGTAATAGAAATGAGAAGCTATCTTCCTGGCTCTAAATCCAGTAAATGTTGAACACTCTCCCAAAGAAGATCCAAAACTAGCAATGGGTAATCCATCACATCCTCACTAAAAAATCTAATTGAAGGCAGATTACCAAACTGCTAAAAGGAAAAAAAAAATAGTTGAGATATATTACATTGGGATCCTTTTCAAATTACAGTGGATTTTTTTATCTGGCTTAGTTTAGGAAGTAAAGGATATTTCCCATTAACTAAGATTTATTTTTGTAAATAACTGATTTGGAAGTCTTTCAAAAATGTATACAATGTCTTTGTTTTTCTTAAGTAGAATATTCTAAACTCTATGTAATGTAATAGCTATATTGGTGGCTTCCAATGGACCACAACTCCCACATGTTATGCACTACATAGTCTCTTCCCTTGAGTCTGGACTAGCCCTGTGACTGATTTTAACCAACACAATGTGGCAAACATGAAACTGTCAGTTCTAGGCCTAAGACTTAAGAAGTCTGGCAGCTTCTGCTTTTGTGCTATACAGGAAGCCAGACACCTTATAAGAAGTCCAATTGTCTCGAGCCTCAAGGAGAGCCCAAGTTGAGGAGGTCTGAAGACCCTGGCTGACAGTCCCAAGCTGAGCTTCCAGCCAGTAGCCAAAAACAACCTGCTAGACATGAGTGAACCACCTAATAAGCGCTCTTCCTCAGCTGAGCTGAGCCAGCAGATATCCCACAGAACAGAGATGAGCTACCCCTAGTGTCATGCCTGAATTATAGACATATGAACAAATGATTGCTATTGTTCTAAGCCACTATGTTTTATGATAACAGACAACAAACACTGCAGTCAATCTTTTCTTAATGGCTCATGGTCATCATATTTTTTGAAGAGCACAAGAAGCAGATATCAGAAGATCTGGATTCTTATTCTAGGTCTACTGCTTATGGTCTTGTGGCTTGGCTATTCATATTCTCAATTTCCACATGTATAATTCCTGACTATCCCACAGAATTATTGTACAAAATGAATGACAAACACATCACAGTGCTTTCAAAACTATTCTACACATCTGAATCTATTCGCTGTTAGCATGTTTAAGTCTCAATTCTAATTTTTTATTTATTATAATCTATGTAAAAGAGTTGGAGCCTATACAAAATTTTGGAACAAAAGAGGTAACAATTTTTTTTGCATCCATATACTTGATTTTGTATATGATTTCAAGTTGGTGAGCCAGAGTTGCCAGCAGTTTGTACACCTCCTAAACAAGGTGTTGCTCTACTTGTACACAGAACGGGCCGATTTTCACTTTAAAGAAGCAATTGTGAAGTATTTCAAAATTATTGGTATCTCAAAAATGTTTCTTGAACTTTAAAATGTGTCTTTGATAAGACGTTTCCCAATATCGTTCTCTGCAAGCAATTCCGCTCTTTCTTCGGATGCTTTCCAAAAGAAACATGAGAGTCTTACATATATGCAGCCTTTGGCCAATTACTTAATCATTCTGAGATTCAGTTTCATTCTACATAAATTGAGGATAACTGTTTCTTCCTTGCTGTTTTGTATAAGCACTTATTGTTAGAGGCACTACAAAGCCATTCAATAGATGGTAGTCAATAATTATTGTCACTATTATCACTCTAATTTCTTTTGTATGCCATATTAGAAGGTATGCCTCATTTTTATGATTTAGAGACTTTAGGGCAATCTTTTTTTTTTATAGCTCTCTTCTGAAGAAATAAAATAAAGCAAGAGATTCAAATGTGAAAAACAAGGCAGATTTTTTTTTCCTCCCTGAGAATTTGGCAAAAGGCATTTTATGTGTGTGTGTGTGCGCGCGCGCACATCTCATACTATGAATATGAGCTCCCTAAAGAAAGAGATACAATTTTCTTGTATCTTCTTTTCGGCATCTTGCAAACTAGGGGTGATTAAGAAAAATATCATTATGATAGCAGCAGCAGCGACAACAATAAGAACAGATATGCAAGAGCCTGTGCCTCTGATCCTTTCACAGTGCAGTAAGCTCTTCATATTTTAGTGAGAATAAATGAAACATAACGTGAAGTCTTATGCCTAGTTTTTGAAGCCAGATTTCCTGGCAGCTTTACCAAATGCTTCAAATTGAAAGGGCAAGAGGAACATAATTCTTTCTGATCTTTTCTCACTCTAAGACTGTTCTTAGACTTTAGTTCCTAATCTATGATGGGAGGTATACAGAGATGCTAGATGCCGGTCTCTGATTCCAACTCCTCAACTGTAATTCATTCTCTGAAGCCCCCGAAATTATCTGTAGTCAATGAAGTTCAAAGCTCCTCTGGAGTCTGTTACTGAGCTAATATCAAAGGCCAGATACAGTGTAATATTCATCAGAAAAGCTAATTCATATAGCTCACATTTCACTTTTTTGTTACATTTCAAGCATTTAGAGTCCAAAGAAAATTCTCCACCCACCAACGAGGCAGCTTTAAAAAGTACTCTAAGGCCATCTAGATTGTCCATCAAAGTAATACCCGGTGCTCCCAGAAATAACTGTGGGTTTTAAAAGGATCTGGTGCATCTTTTGATTTTGCCTCATGTAGCAATATACATGGTATATAAGGTGGATGCAACCAAGTAAAGAAAATGAAGATATGAGCTATGTCAACACCTACACTAAACATAAAGCACAACTGCTGTCCAAGGGTGTGTGTATAAAAAACAGTAAGAGAGCATCCAGCTATGAATGGTCTAGTCTTTAGACCCATGCAAACCATACCTCAGCATCCCTCCTAGTCACCTTGGTGAAAAAGTGCAGAATGGCACACGTGCCACAAATGGAGTTGGGTTGATGTGCCTTCAGTTTTCATAGCAGCCAAAATGATGGACTCACTCAATATTTATTCTTTTTTTTCACAAAACAATGGTGAGAATTTCTGCTATGTACCGGATACTAACATGTTGGGAGTGAGAAATGAAAATCCTGCCCACAAAAACTAAATAAATAAATAACTTGACAGTAATAAACGCATAGGACAGAGAGGAAAGGTTATGGAGAGAATGGGTGGGGTAAATGTACTTTAATTTCATTCCACAAACATTTATTTAGTTCTTCTTGTGAGGCAGGCAATCATATATCCCAGGAAAGAAATTAGATCACTCCTTGTAAAATAATAGAAAGTGGGATAAGGAATACATCCAACTTTAGATGGACTTAAGGTTTAGCAAGGTAAAGTGTGGGGCTTGAGGAGAGAGAAAGATAAGGAGCTGAAAACCTAAGAAATCATATGACCAATGGGGACTTTTTTGTGTGTGTGTGAAACTGAAGGAAAGGCCACCTTCTAACAGTAGAGAACTCTAAGACAGAGCTTGGGGGAAGAAAAGAAAATGAGACAAGTGTGAAAATCTTGAGTTACGAATGAGTAAAATCTGAGGGCTCAGGCAACAATGGGCAGGATACATTTCAGAGACACGCGTCAAAAGTCATGGTGAATGCCATCTTCTTTGTGAGCAGGAACCATGATTTATTCATCTTGCTAGGATGAGTACACATTTTGAACTCTTCATTCAGTACCCCTTTTCAGTACGCATTAACTATTTTATTGAAAAAAGAGTGAAAAGGAGAAGAAAGTGAAGAAAAAGAAAAGATATGGGGGATGCTCTCTGAAGGGTAAGATCAAGAGACAGGTAAGGAAGGCCCAGCAGAATGGGGAGGCTAGGCCTCCACAGGGAGAGACAATGCAAGGTGGAAGACAGGGTGGGGACTTGAAAACCGGGAGAGATAACAAATGAATAGGAGAAAGAGCAAATGAGGTAATGAACTGTTAAAGACCTTATACTCGAGATCTGCGTAGGGATGCTCATTTTAAAACAGGAAAGCTGGGAAATGGGAGAACAAAAGACACAGGATAATGAAGTGAAAACGAGAGGATGTCCTGGAGTTGCCAGACATCAACGTGTGCAGAAAGGCAGGTGTGGAGAAAGGCAGAAAAGCACAGAAAAAGAGGTGAAGATATAGATATATTTCATGGCACTAATTACATTCTATTCATATTCTTATATATCGTACATCTTTCTCAATCAGTGCATGTCTAAAGATTTTTTAAAATCAAAACTGGAAAAATGGTTATTTGGAGGATTTATAATATGTAGCTTCAAAACAGTGGAATATGTATTTTTTATAAAAAATCCCTGCCACAGTGACAGGTAATTTTCTTAGAATCTAAAACTCTGATTTGGGATAGAGAAGGTTTTAGAATGAAAAACAAAGGAGGGAGAAAAACAAGGAAACAGGATAAGTGTTGATTGGTGCTGGTTGTCAGCTTGTTGACAAGAAGGAAACAGATGAATAGTCACCAAGAATGCTAAGCAGTAAAGGCTCTGACAAAGGAAAAGCAGAGAGTTTTTTTCTTTCGATTCGTCCTTTGGTATTTTTGTTCATGGATCACAGTCTGCAGTGTGTATAGAGGCACTACCACTGCCAGTACCTTGCTTAACACCTGACTTCCATCTCTGTTCCATTTGCATTGCACTGTATTCTGCTGTGCATTGTCAGTTTTTGCTGGATCACTTGATTCTTTCCTTAATGAAGATTTCTCTCTGTATCATTCAGGAGAGATGATTCATTGAGAATTTTCTCGCTCTTATGGTACAACTGGTCATAACTCCCCACCATAAGTGGCATCTTCATTTATGCAGATCAGTGGTTTTCAAGCTTAAATATGCATCAGATCTCCAAGCCCCATCTGCAATGTGTGATTCAGTAGATCTGAAGGGAGGTCCAGGATTTGCATTTCTATTAAGTTGCATGGTGATGCTGATGCTGCTGGCCCTGGGGCGCATTTGGGGAACCACTGGTGTAGATCCTTCCTACTAAAAAAGATTTTCTTGAAAGACTTACTCCTACGTCTAGAATGACAGCAAGTCAAAGTAAGGTCCTTTGATTAGCAGCAATGTTCTCTACTCATATGATTAATTGAAAAGAATGCTTAAAATACTGCTTTTAGTAGCAAAATAATGGCTTACTACACACCTATTTATATCTGGAAGAACATAACAGTTCCTAATTCTGTTCCTAAGTAGAGATTCTGTACATCAAAGTATGTAAAAACCAGCATTTTGCACTTCATATACACTTTCTTGTATGCAACCCTCTAAAATTCCAGTTGATTTTAGCTTAAAACGGAAAAGTGTATATAGTAGATATAAATCACTGAACGTTTTTAACTTTTATTTTCTGTTATCTATAATTATAAAAAAAGCAGATATACATGGAGAAGGTATAAACCTCATGGAAATTTGAAAGACAATTTTGAGTGCTTCTTTATGGCAGTACTTGATTATTATTATAACTCATTTCAAGATATAAGTCTCTATATTTTTTCCCTACTAAAATTTTAATATGAATACTACCACTTCTGATGCTTTCCAGTTGCGGTAAGGGTTGCTTTTTTTTTTTCCTCATGGAAATTAGCAAAGTAATGTTTGACAAGGCAAATGTTATAAAAGACAAAAGACAAAAGTTACAAACCAAAACATATTTTTCTCAAGATGGATGTAGTCGAACTGTTTGGGGGTAGGGAGTGTGGGGTGGGGGAATTGTATGTGTGCGAGTGGTATTCCTGGATGGGCAAAAAAGAAAGAAGTGCTAAATGTTCAAACTTAGGTTATATTTATCCCATTGTCCGTTATCAGGAGACACTGTTCATAATCAACAGCTTAGTTGTGCTCTATAGCCAGTACCGTGATGTTCTCAAAATGTAGTCTGTAGATCTTACGTATCAGAATCAGCCAGGATGTATGTAAACAACATATATGTAGACTGCATCAGGAATAGACATTTTAAAACTGCTAGAACTCTAAGTTTGTACCCTAAAATTTCAAATTACTTAACTTGTGGGTAATGGCAGAGAAGATTTATGGTAGGTATTGCAGAAGGGCGCAGCATGACACTAGTATTTTGTATTTTGGGAGGGTGTTAAATACAAATTCAAAAGATTGAGTTTTTGCCTTCACATATTCTAAAATCTGTCATACAGACCCAGGATACATTTAAAGGTGACACTAAAAGCATTAACAACAGAACTTTTTGAGCTACTTTATTTCATTTACGAGGATGTTGTTTTTAATAGATCTTTGCATATAAAGTATGAATTACAATTATATGACTGTTGCTAAAACAATCATTACTTTAGTTAATAAGAATTGTCCTGTCTAATTTACTAAAAATTAGCAACCCATATGAGAAAAATTCATTAAAATCCTGTCACATAATAGTATATAGTGTTAATGATTCAGGTACCATATCAAAATAAAGGTTTGTTAATGTATGATTTAGTGACTATAAGATTTGACAATTTCAAATTGAGCCTTTTGTAAAATTTTCAAGGTATTTAACTGAAAAGAAGTTTACCAACCTGCTCCACAAACTCAGCTAACTAAATTAAGATTAGCTTAGATTAGATTTTCTTAGCTTTATTTACAATTAGAAGACTCTAATGAAAAAATCTGCATATAATGTTTCCAAAACAAAACAAAATCCACCAAGCAGAATGTGCCTGAGCATTGTGCCAGCTTAATCCACCCATATGCCTCTAACAAACAATCTATAAAAATAAGTCCTAAACTTCAACACCATTCATTAAAATTACCCAGAACTCCTCCTTCCTCAATCCCTTTTTAAATTGTACTCACTCCTCAGACAGGCTTCTATCTCTAGGACTTTGGGTTTATGAACTTATCTTGGTTCCCCTGCCTTGACCTTGGTTTCTTTCTAAACTAATGGTTCAGGCTCAATTTCTGACCATCTTAGCCCTGGTTCCCAGCATTCATCTAAGTGATCAGTATAACTGTAGATTTTGCTCCATTTTTTGTAAACAACAACAACACAGTAATTTTAGTATCAAATAAGTGCAAGGGATGCCTGGGCGGCTCAGTGGTTTGGTGTCTGCCTTTGGCCCAAGGCAGGATCCTGGAGACTAGGAATTGAGTCCCACATCAGGCTCCCTTGCCTAGGGCCTACTTCTCTTTCTGCCTGTGCCTCCTCCTCTCTTTCTATGTCTCTCATGAATAAATAAATAAAGTCTTTTAAATAAATAAATAAATAAATAAATAAATAAATAAATAAATAAATAATTCTATTCAAAATCACCACATCTTGAAGATTTAGCCAAACTGAACCAAACAATTACTTATTTTATCATATATTTAAAATGCTCTTAGTTTGATACCCCATAAAGTCTGCAGATGTTAAAATTCTATCCCAGATTCAAATTAGTTAATAGTTTTACCTATCATTTATATTGCAGTTTAAAAAGATGAATGTGCAATGTTTTATTAAAAAGCTACGAACTGTGTCCAAACAGATATAAGGAAATGTTGAAATAGGTTCCATGTAGGAGAATGTATGGCTTTTATTTTCCAAATAGCAACTTCAATAAATTAAAGTGCTCAATATTGTACCAGCCAGGTGTCAGAAATGAATAGTGAACCTGTCAGCAGAAATGTTTTCAATTTCTTAAGCACCATCTTGGTCACTGACAGAATTGATTGGCTTTTTGACACAAAGTTGTAGTGGCAGAGATTAAAAAAAAGAAGAAAATTCTTCTTTAACAAACTACCGGAGTGACAAACTGTATCCAAATGTAATTCAATACACCCAGTGTTCTATTTTAGAGTGAAGCTAAGATAAATACCAGCACTATACTATTTTGGCACTTTAAATAATAATAATAATAATAATAATAGTAGTAGTAGTAGTAATAGTAATAGTAATAATACTGATGTGAATCTCAAAAGAAATGTATGTTTAAAAATTAATTAAATGTGGGAAGCCTGGGTGGCTCAGTGGTTGAGTGTCTGCCTTTGGTTGAGTGTGATCCCAGGATCCAGAATCGAGTCCCATACCGGGCTCCTTGCGGGGGAGCCTGTTCCTCCCTCAGCCTGTGTCTCTCCCTCTCTCTCTCTCTCTGTGTCTCTCATGAATAAATAAATAAAATCTAAAAAAATTTTAATTAAATGTTTGGGATTTTTTTAGCCCACATATTTTTCTCCTGGATTTGGAACATTAATTAAACATTCTGTACCTATTCTACTTCAATTTCTTTTATCATAAAAGAAATGCAAGTTATTTGAATAGGTACAGAATGTTTAAGTCTCAAGATAAATCTAAAATAGTATTAAATATAAATATGGTTGTATATTTATTACAGTTTTTATATAACTTGTCTTCAAAGTTATAGAAAGCACTAGAAGAGTAATTCTGTATACACATATATTCACAGGTATATATTCATGATCATAATATGTATACATGCATACAACTTGAACTGGGAATATTACTTATGATACTCATGTTAAACATAAGGCTAATGATGTATCTACTTTGTTGTTTTCTATCTTTATGATTTCCTTACTTAGATTTAAATAATGAATCCAATTTAGAGTTATTTCTTGTGTGACTATAAGTGAACTGAAATCCCACTCTAATAATCCTTGCTCATACAAGTTATTTGGAAACTAGCAATAAGTTACAGTCTAAATATATGTATTTAGTGCATATACATGTCTGTAAATTTTATTAAATCCAACATTTAGCAATTACCTTAGAACCAAGGTTTAAGCCCAAATCTATTTAAAAAGTCTGAAATTCTAGACCATATTAAATAAATTATATTTTTTAGATTATCAAAAATTTCATTTTACAAAACGATCCAAACCCAGGTTTCTTTAAATTTAAAACTCCCAATAGTATGTAGTAGTTTACTATACCACTACCTATTCACAGTGTTGCAGACACAGGAATTTAAAATTAGAATAATGGAAGCAAGAAGTATAATTTAGCAATTATATTAATATACTTTTATCTACTAGGAAAAATAATACACCTATGCTACAACTTCAAGATGATACTTTTTAAAAATCAAATACAAAAAAAAAGTAAAATGTATCACTCTAATCTAAATCCTCATCCATCTTTCATTCTCCAAATTTTGGCCAAAGACATCTGTATGCACTGAGGGTCTATTTTATTTTCACCACTTGGCACAGTCAGTATAAAAACAAAGTAACAATAGGTACTGAGATATGTGCACAATATCTCCATTTCAGACACCACTGTTCATAATGTATTATAAATGAGGTATCGACCTTACCACTAAACCGAGAACAATTCCTACAGTGAGCAGGGGAGACGAGTTTAGGGTAGCAACCTTCTTGCTGCAGGAGATATAACCAATCTTGGGCTTCACACTCCACTAGTTTTGCTTAGTTTCTCATTTTTCCTCAGAAAACTTGATATACTCAGTTTCTATAAACATTACTGTGACACACCTGGAAACACTATACTGTATGAATCATTCTCAGTACTAGGGTTTGATCTCTTTCTTCCATATTGAAAACAAAAATACTCTCCCACTTACATCACCAAACTTGCATGTCTCAGTACATTTACCATGATTGATCCTTTTGGAAGAAAAGGGAAGCTGTGAATGTTTCTTTTTCTACATTTTATTACATTAAAAATGTCGATCTTGGGTATCTGGGGTCTAATACAAATATTCAAACATTGCACCCACTTTAAACTCAGTGGTTGAAAAAATCATTCAGTCTAAAAAGCACAACACACCAAAAAATCATCATTATAAGGAAAAAGTGTTCTGAAGTTCAGGAATGTAAAAAACAAGGACAGGGACTAGTTTTAATATTTTCTATGAAAGATAAATTCTAAGCTAACAATGAGCAATAAATCTAGGAGTGTACATATAATGGCATCACGTCTTAACATCACACATAGCTCAGAAAGTAAAAGACTGGTATTTCCAGACAATATTCTCTATTTATTGACTCTATAAAGTTGTTAAATATAATACACAGGTATGCGTTTGGCAGTTACTCATCAAATTTGACTTTGTAAGCTATGATGACTCAGCTTCCCATAAAGGAGCACCTAGTCCATTCAGCCCTTACTTCCTCACCCATGTAATACAATCTTAATCAATCCAGTGTCTACTTTTAGATCATTTGTAATTTGCAAATTACTTGTAAGCTCCGGTAGCATTTAAAAGTCCTTGAGATAGTCACCTACAAGTTTAAACTGGAAATTCATCATCATCCTGAGACATATTTTGAAAACAGAGGAGGTAAACAAACACTTGTTTATCAACCACTTTCTATATAACAATTTCATCTATTCTCCTATATATTTTTTCATTTCATTTTTTTTCCTAAATCAAGTCCACTTAATTTTAAACTATTTTTTTTTATTTCAAACCCCCATAAACACAGCTTTTGTTGGGCCAGCACTGATGGATTTAGTAAGACTTTATGGAGAAGATAAGACTTGAGGTTAGCCACAGAGGATGCAAGGAAATAAGACACTTTAGAAAGAGGAAGAGAGAAAGGTATTGAATAAGCAAAAGCATGGCATGTTCTAGTGAACCAATTTGCTAGGAATCAGTGATTGGTATAATGTCCTAATGAAAGATAAAGATGAAAAACAAGGTTAGAATTAAAGTGGGCAGGCAGATAGTAAATGTGGTACAGGCAATTCAAGACAATTGAAGGATTGTGAAGCAGGGAATAACTTGCATGGAATATCATGATAAACTGAAGTATAAAGCCCTGTTGATGGGCTCTTAATAAACGGAATAGTAGGTTAGAAGGGTTTTAGCCTGAACAGTGCAAAGGAAATAGAGCAAAAAGGACAGACACGAAAGACTTAACAAAGGGGAAAAAAAAAAAAAAAACTTAACAAAGGGAAAAACTACCATACTCTTATATTACTATGAGAGGGAAGAAAATAAGAAAATTTGGCAATAACTTGAATAGGCTTTAGCTATTTTAGAGAGAGGATGGCACTGTGGCTTGATGACAAGTTAGGAAAAGATGTATACAAAACTGAGAGTTACGACGCAACTTGGCAACTTGGACTTGGACAGGGCACTGTTGTGGAATGTGCCAAAGAGCTGACGTATAGGTCATGGGAGCTTCCTCATGACTTTTTGCATCCTGACACAGTATGCGAAGACAGCATCTCTCCAAAGCAAGGAAAATACTAGAAAACTGTATTTGTATCCATATTTCATGGCTTCATGCATTAAATTAACTCTGTAAGATTTCACCATTAGGTGATGTACTATATTTATGGTTATATCATCCTTTATTATCACAAGAAATAAAAGGAGGCTTGACATTCCATCACTCAAAACTGCAACCTAAATTTCTTTGCCAAACTTCTAGGAGGTGTCAGATATACAACAAACTACCTACCTATTAGGCAGGTATAGGCATTCCAATCGACTCAGCCAGGAACAATACAATAAGAAATCAGGGAATTGAAAAATCATGCAAGTCTCCTAAACTGATATATTTCAATATGATTTCAGAATTTAAAATACATTCTATACTGTAAATTATTTATTTGATGTACTCAGATTTTACAATGATAGAAGCTGCAGTAAGAAAAAAAAATTATCCTTCATGATGCTTATATTTGCTATTAGCTGAGCTGTATATATAAGTTGAATGGGTAAGATATCCTAAGACCTTAGAAAATACCTTACCGAGCAACATTTGAGCAATGGTACAAAAATAGCTGAACACGACCAAACAGCCATTTATCTACCTGAAAAAGTGATCACTGGAAAAAAACAGTATTAAGTTTCAACTTCAAGCAATATTTGAGAAAGCTGTGAAGCAATAAGTCACAGGTCAGCCAACTCGCAGAATGACTTGAGTTTCAGTAGATACTACTGAACGAATTATTGTCTCTACATTTGGAACCTTTCTCAAGAATCTTGCACCTAAAATACACTACCTCAGGACCTTAGATCACCTCAAATTAAATTCTAAGAAATAACTGTTTCCTAGTCATCTCATATATAATCAGTTATCTTCCCCAATTGAGAGAGGAAAGAAAGGAGGAGGAACTACTTTTACATTTACTTTTATTATCATTTGAGTGAAATCCTAGCCCCATTTATTGTCATAGCTTGATCCAGAGTGAAAAACCAATGAAAATCTGACATACTTATGCTACTTGTATTACAGAGATACAATCTCTGTTATTTCTGGTCCCTCACTCTTAACATTTTCCCACAAGGCTTTTTTTTTTTTTCAATCTCCATTATCAATAAACACTTGACACACCAAAATCCAATGGGTTTATTATTTACAGTATTATGCCCCATTATCAAATTATTATGACTGTTGTTATCCTAGGATTCATTATCCCAGAAAATGGGCGATGTCTGCTCAATAGTGGTTTTCCTTTTGAGACTGTTGGGTAATCCATCACTTTCAGACATTCTTTTGGACTCTACGCCAGTTTACTGAGTGTGACCACTAGTGTTTATCATTCCATTAGTCCTTCCTCTTTTTTGGAATGGTTTGTACCTTTCCTGAATTATCTCACATACTCCCAGTCTACTTACACAGACAAACTCTAAAGACATGTCTATGCCAAATAGAGAAACAAATTACCCATATATTTCTTTAAAAATGATAATGTAGAGAAGCAAATAGCAATGGACATTTAAAATAACTCAAGAAGAACCTTCTTGTTTCATAGCATTGGGAGATTTTACCACTCACTTCTAGTCATAGCTAGTATTACGTAACCATATAAGTTTGTTAGCTGTATTAAAGGTGAATAGCAGATAGAGCAGTTGTTGTTTATGTCTTTGTACCTATGTAAGTGAATGTAAATAATACTTTTAAAGAATGGAAGGGGGCACGGAAAGTAAGGAAGAAAGCAAAGTGGGTCATTTCATATTCCGCAAAGTTTTCAGTACTCCTGACCACGATCTTACTTTTTTTCTTTTTTAAAGATTTTATTTGGGCAGCCCCGGTGGCTCAGCGGTTTAGAGCTGCCTTGAGCCCAGGGTGTGCTCCTGGAGACCTGGGATCAAGTCCCACATCAGGCTCCCTGCATGGAGCCTGCTTCTTCCTGTGTCTGTGCCTTTCTCTCTGTGTATGTGTCTCTCATGAATAAATAAAATCTTTTAAAAAGAGAGATTGTATTTATTTATTCATAGAGACAGACAGAGAGGCAGAGACACAAGCAGAGGGAAAAGCAGGCTCTCTACAGAGAGCCAGATGGGGGACTAGATCCCAGGATCTCAGGATCACAACCTGAGCCAAAGGTAGACCTCCCAGAGCCACCCAGGTGCCCCACCATCTTATTTTCTTTTACCAGCATGTCCCTCATTACATGTGCAAAATCCAGAAATATAAAAATATTCCTGAATCCTAAGTAAACGTTCCATCTTGACCATTCCTACACACATACTTGTGTACTTTAGTGGTTTTGCCACACCAATCACTTTTCACAAGGCCAAGCCCACATTCCAAGGCAAAATTACTTTTTATTATACATGCCATAAATAAGAATGAATGCAAAACCACAAAGGTTGATTTTTACTGTCACGAGATCTATTTCATTTTTGCTCTAGGAGAAACTACATAAACATCATATTAATCTATAACAACATGGAGAAATAACAGCCTCTACAAAACATCTCCAGTATGACAAGAAAACTTAAAAATGATATTGGTTCACTAAGTGGCCAGGCTACGCCCCGGGCTAAAATGTATGAATACAGACAAGGTTAAAAGTCCCACTCACGGGGATCTGTGGGTGGCTCAGTGGTTTGGCATCTGCCTTTAACCCAGGGAGTGATCCTGGAGTCCAGGGATCAAGTTCCACATTGGGCTCCCGGCATGGTGCCTGCTTGTGTCTCTGCCTCTCTCTCTCCTGTGTGTCTCTCATGAATAAACAAAATCTTAAAAAAAAATTCCACTCAGGAAAGAGATCAGTGCATGATTTGAGATCCTTGAAGAGAGACAACATACATACCAGGTTCAAGGTATACAGTGCATATTTATGGCAAGAGAATACACAAGATCCAGCTCCTTGCAATACATTGATCCCCTCTGGCTGGCTTCACTCTGCAGCCGACGTGGGCAATGCAGCTGTATGTAAACCAATTCATGCTACAGCAGAAGAGCCCCAACCCTGACCCTGTGGGCCCTGAAACACAAAAAAGCTGGGGGCATGCCCAAGGTTGATAGCAGCATATATAGCTAGGCCATTCCAAGAAAAGTTTGCATGTGCCAGATACAGAGGAAACAGGGATGTGTGTACTGGCTGTGCTCTAAGCCTTTTGCATGCAGTGTGATTTGTGAGCTTGCCAGCATATCCTTTATTGAGCGCAAAGTTCTTCTTGGGAACACAGAAGAGGTGTCCAGCTGAGCTTGGATCCTTCCCACACTGATAAAAACCATTTTTGAAAAAGACTGCAAACAAGTATTATCATCAATTATAATACTAATATTTTATAAGCAATCCAGAGATTAAAAGTCCCTTTGCTTATATAATCACAGTTGATCTTCTCCACAACCCACAGAATAGGCTGGCCATGTTCAATAATCCTCATTTTCAAATGAAGAATAAACTGTAATTTAAAGAGGTTTAGGAATCTACCAAAAAGCCCACTGTAAATGAGTGGTGGAATTACTTAACATTATGATTCTGGTCAATTTGGCATGCATTTAATATCTTTTTCAACTACCATGTTTTACTAAAGGTTTAAAAGATTGGAAATGATAATGCTTTGCTATCTCTGTGAAAATGCTGATTAGTCTTTATTGGCAATTATAACTATGAAGATATATTTAAAGTTCTTTGAATTGATATCAGAACTTTTATAAAAAGGACTCTATGATTGGGGTTTTATTTTTATATTTAATTGATGGAATACACTGATCGGAATTACGGTTTAATTGTAAACTTCAGTTCTTAAATATTATTTATAGAGGGACATGAAAAGAGTTTTAAAGATAAACTGCTACAGATATGGATATGATCCATTAAAAAAATAACATAAGATGTTACAGGCTGATTCTTTATAGAACACTAAGTATATAGTTATCTATCCAACACTTATCACTTAGTATATTTCAATACCTATATCATGAACTGAAAACTTTGAATTATGACTAGTTCAACAAATATGTATGATGTGCCTACTAGAGGTAAAGCCCTCTACCCACTTACTACAGGGACACAAGGATTAATCAAGCATTGATCCCACATTCTTTCTTTTTAATTAAAAAATTTTTATTTAAATTAAATTAATTAACATATACTATATTTTAGTTTCAGAGGCAGAGTTTAATAATTCATCACTTGCATATAACACCCAATGATCATTACATAAACTGCCCTCCTTAATGCCCATCATCCAGTTACCCCATTCCCCTCCTCCCCTCCAGCAACCCTTAGTTTGTTTCCTATAGTTAAGAGTCTCCTGTGGTTTGTCTTCCTCTCTGATTCTATTTTGTTTCTTAAATTCCACATAACAGTAAAATCTTATGATAATTGTCCTTTTCTGACTTATTTTGCTTAGCATAATACCCTCTAGTTCCATTCATGTCATGCAAATGGTAAGATTTCGATTCTTTTGATAGCTGAGTAACATTACATAGTGTGTGTATATATATATGTATATATATATATATATACTTCTTTTTTTTCCATTTGATCTCACTTTCAAGGAGCTTTTACTAAATAATAATAAAGACGACATATATGTAATATGATTATATTATGACACAGAAAGAGCGATATCATTAAACCCTGTATAGAAAAATAATAGTAAGAGTTAGAAGGACAGCAATATTTTTTAGTAAGGGAATCTGGGAAGGCTTCCTGGAATGAGACTTTGAGAAAAATCTTTTACAATGAATGAAATGTGAACATACTGAGTAGGATGGAAATGCTTTATATCCTGGATGAATAAAAAATAATTTGTGAAGCCAGAAAGTGGAGTTCAGCCTACATATTAAAAAGAAGTGGTTTCATAGAAGGTAAGTTCAGAGCAGAAGGAAACAGTTCATAGAAGGCTTTGAATGATGGACAAAAAAGTTTGCATTTAGATAATTAATATGGTTAAGCATCTGAGGTTCTAGCCGTTGCTTCAGTTTTCTGGCAAATCTTAAGTCCTAGGATCCTCATAATAAAATTTGTCTTGGGCAGTCCCAGTGGCTCAGCGGTTTAGCACCACCTTCAGCCCAGGGCCTGATCCTGGAGACCAGGGACCGAGTCCCACATCAGGCTCCCTGCATGGAGCCTGCTTCTCCCTCTGCCTGTGTCTCTGCCTCTCTCTCTCTCTCTCACTGTGTGCCTATCATAAATAAAAATAAATAAAATAAAATTTGTCTTATTGAATTCTATGTATGAAGATATTTAATGAAATTAAAGGTAGTAGTATCCATTAAAAGTATTTAAAAATATGGGGCATCTGGGTGGCTCAGTCAGCTGAAGCCAGCCACTTCAGCTGAAGTACCTGCCTTCAGCTCAGATCATGATCTTGGGATCCTGGGATAGAGCCCTGCGTCTGGCTCCCTGCTCAGTGGGGGTCTGCTTCTCCCTTTTCTTCCCCTACTTGTGCTTAATCTCTCTTCCTAACTCTTGCTCTGTCTCAAGTAAATAAATAAAACCTTTTGAAAATATGTAAAGAAATAAACTTATTACCAAAACATTGCCTCAGTATAACTTCACGTTTCATATAATTTGGAAAAAACGATACAAAAATTATTGAAAAAACATCAGGAAAAAAAAACAACTAAATGTATGTGTGAATGCCAATAGGACTTAAAACTTGTATTAAGTGTACTGGAGTGTTTGTCTTAAAAATAATTACTGTTTCTGGTAATAATAAGAGTTAATCTTGCCTGAATATTTATGTCAGGTGTTATACAAAATTTCGGTTTACATGTACTATCTTTGATCATCATTAAGCTCTGTCATTTGGGAATTGCTACTACTACTTATAGAAGATGAAACTGAGATTCAGAAATGGCCAAGATCACACAGTAAAATAAGGTTTGGACATGGGATGGTTACCCAGATCAGTCAATCAGCAAAGCTAGTAGTGGTGCATTTTTTTTTTTTTTTTACCATCTTAAACACCAAACTAGTATCTCTAAAAGTAAACTTGATCTCTGAAGATATAATACATTTCGGTTTTCCAGATACTAACTCAATTTTTCTAGGATAAAAAATAAGGGAACTGTTTTCCTATTTTCTTCTTTTACTTCATCACAGAAATAAATGGTATTTTTAAGGAAAAGCAACAAGCCCAATGGATACTGAACCAAAGACAAGACAGAATGACTGATTCTGCAGGAATTCATTCTATTCACACATTTATATAAACTCTACTGGCACTAATACTAATGTTTAAAAATGTCAAGTCAATTTCAAGTATAATCAGTTCTCGTGAATCCCGGTCCCACAGAGCTTGAAGGGTGATACAGAACACATAAAATTTAATTTCCTATATATATTTTTTTTAAAAACTGCCTATGCACAACCTCAAATACAGAACTTAGAAACCGGTTGGGAAGATGACCTGATAATCAGAAGGATAACACTGGTGAGATTCCAGAGAGCTTTCTCCACCTCTTCTCTCTTGTGAGGACACAAGAGAAGGAGAGCTGTCCAGGAACCACTAGACACTGAATCTTCTAGCACCCTGACTTTGGATTTCCTAGCCTCCAGAATTTTGAGAAAGAAAATTTCTATTGTTAATTAGCCATTCAATCTATGTTATTTTTGTTTATAGCTGTTCAATGACTAAGACATTAGGACAAAAGACAGTCAGGATGGCTACACTGTCTAAATTGCAACTGGACGACCCCAAAGGACTCTGACTTATTCCTGGTTGTGATTTAAATATTCAAGACCTGGTTGTGATTTAAATATTCAAGACCTCCCTAAACCAGCAATTTCAATGCAAAAAATTGAATAACTATACTATTGTTTATAATATATTTTCTTACAACAGAGGAGATTTAGAATTTTATTTTAAGTAACTTAAAATTTCATTTCAAACAGTCCCAATGTTTAATGAAAGGTCTTTTGGTTAAACCATAGGGCACAATGGAAAATTTTTATTTTAAAAATTATATTACATTACTACTTTCTTATTAAAATTGATAACCACTTTATTATTGAAGTTAATGTAAATATTTCACTGAACTTAAACTTCATATTATAGCTTAATTTTTTCAGGTTTTTCCAAGTAAAATATTGAGGTTTTTATTCCTTTTCCACCCATACTTATTGTTCAAATATGATTTTGCAGGTAACCTCTAAAGTACTTTAATACATTTTTAACCTCTCATACATTCATTTTAATCAATTTTGATATGATATTTCTATGTCTTCCACTAAGGTTTCGCTAAAATGCTCATAGTTAATCTAGTAAGATTTGATTCTACTTAACAGGAAATAATAGTTCCACAGAAGAATGAAGCACTTACTAAGACCCAGAAGTCTTTCACTTAATATCAAAGCCTATTTTTTTTCTTTTTTAGATTTGTCATCCAGAGGATCAAAACATTTCTTTTCTTTTTCTATCAGCATGATACACCTAGATAGATTCACATCCCCAAGGAGAGTTTGTCAATTGTCATTGCATTCACCTACCCAAAGCCCCAAGTTTAATTTAATTTCAGAGTATGGTTGATTAGTATGAGAAGGAAGGAAAAAAGAGGTTGATTATAGGCACGTGATCAAAATAAAATACCAGTGCAATAAGATGCTAAATGAACTGAAATGATATATAATAGTTCCTCAATTATGCTGCTTTTCTTGTCCCTTCTCTTCATTTTAGAAGTGAAGATGATATTTTGGGGGAAGTGAGTAGATAAGTTTCTTTTTTCCCTCCAGCTTTATTGAAATATAATTGACACCTAATATTGTTTAAATCTAAAGTGTACAGCATGTTGATCTGATAAATTTTTAATTGCAAAATGATTACCAAACAAGGTTCTTTTGGAAATACAGGAGCAGACTGTGGCTTAAGACCTCATCTTATTTTTACAGGTTAAGTCCTTATATATTTCAATTACATCACAATTTCTACCTGTTACGTTATTTTAATTATTAATCATAGTCATCAATTGTAATTTATGTATTACTTTTCTAATGATTTTAAAATTTAAGAAAGAGGGAAATAACTGGTGGAGATGAGAAAATGACCACCCAAAAGCCATCCAATCTTCTCTCTCATCCCCTTCCTCTATTCTAGAGGCAAGATTTAAACCTGTGATCCAGCTCTGGAAGTGGTATGTAATTAAAAATCATGGGGTATATGTGAGGGGGGGGCTTGGGCAGTTGTTTCCTAAAGTATATCCTCTTTTATCCTTTGCTATTTAGCTTCTGGCATCTTCCCCTTCTAATCCAACCTGAAAAAGAGAACTGAAACCTGAAGGCACAGAAGGCATCATGCAATCATAATGAAAAAGCCATACCATATACTTATAAGCCACACTTTTTTTCTCTTTCCTTTCATCACCAATAGAACATACTGGAATTAAATCAAAATTGGAGTTCCTGGGGATGCCTAGGGGGCTCAGCAGTTTAGCGCCTACCTTCCGCCCAGAGCGTGATTCTGCAGTCCTGGGATCAAGCCCCATGTCGGGCTCACTGCAGGCCTGCTTCTCCCTCTGCCTATGTCTCTGCCTCTCTCTCTGTGTCTCTCATGAATAAATAAATAAATTTTTAAAAATTGGAGCTCCTGGTTAATGAATGTGATAACAATAGACAAACTTTCTTAGGATATATGAACCGTTAACATACACAGATGAAGAGCAGAGCACCATCCTAAGTAGTAGAAGGGAAAAACAAGATTTCTCGCCCTACCATCACAGAAATGGCTAACCAAGAGATGGAAGGAACGTGGTTCCCTCTAGTATCATTGAGCCATCATGCCAGTCCTAGAATGCTTAAAATGAGTTAATGTTTATTTAAGGCACCATTCACTGTTTTTCTAATGTTTGTAGCTATAGATATTCCCTTGGTGTTTCAAATTGCAAAATTCAGAAAGAAAAAATATTCAAACTGTCAAATTATGTTTATTTACCATCGATTGTATCACTTGACTGCTCTATAATAAAAATCCTCCTAAGCTGAATTTCAACAAAGGAAGTCAATCACACGTTTTTAAAAACATGGATATATTAGATCCAAATCTATTTAATGTCATAAAGCAAGTTTGCTCTTTTGTTCCTTCCCTGAGTATTGATTTCATTTTTCACTTAACCTGCTTCACACTTAAAAGTTTTATGATTCAAACATTATCAGATACAAGATCTAAAAAATATAAAGCTACTTCTTACCACTACACAAGTTTCAAATTTATAATATTCATTGACATTCAATCCGGTAGGCAGGACAAAGAACTTCTTTCAATAAAGAAAAGATTAATAAATCCTGAATGCTACCTTGAGGTGACACACGTTTGGACCACTTTAAGAGTTCATTTGCTTTTGTCATTATTTCTCCTTTGAGAAAATTCTAAGAACTCAGAAGCATCATTTTTAAGATAATGAAAAAGAAAGCAGTAAAAGCAGGTGTTAAGTCCTATGATAATAGACACAGAAAATGGTGTCCCATGACCAGTCCAATCATTTATGGGCAGTAACATACCAGGCTATGTACAGCTGGAAATGGAATTATAGTTAAAGAAATAGGAAACTCAGAAAGGAGATTACATGAGAAGAAAGCAAACAAACAAAATAAATAGAGAATGTGACATAAATTCATTTCTACCAGTAATTTACAAGTTTTTATTTTGATAAATTCCATCTCATATTGGGAAATACTAACTCCAAGACCTTTCTTCTCTTTTTAGACATTTTAAGATGTGTCTTTGTTGTTGTTGTTAATATCTGTTTCATTTCATTCACTTTAATTCTCATGGAGATTTAGATTTTATAAACCTTAACAATTCTTTATTACTTACAGCAATATCTTTCAGATGTCTTTAAAAACTTTTTTTTTTTTTTTGCCATTTTTGTCTATTACGTGTTTCTTTTTGTGGTCACTATCATGATTGTATTTTTAATTTCCATTTCCAGTAAATTTTGTTTGCATACTAGACATTGGATTTTTTTTTTTTTAAATGGTAGAGGCTCCAGCTGATGACATTTTCAACTAAAGAAGTTTTACTCTTTCTTCTGCTGGGCAGATGGTGTGGATGTAAGCTGATAATGCAGTTTAGGAGAGAATAATGTCAGGTGAGGAGGCTACTTTGGTAAGACCCAGGCTACTTCTGGTTTCCTTCGTTCTTACAGGATGGTCTTTCACGATGCTGCTTGGAAATCTTTGTGAATCTTTGTCCCTTCAGCACTAAAAGACTGCGAACATTTCACCTTTTTGTAAGACGTCTATGACTTAGCTGTTTAGCTCCTGCCTTGCAACGCTTCAGATTTTGACAAATGTCTTGAGGGAGACTGCATGTGGTTTTGAGGTTCCTTAAGTCCCTGATTTTGTAACATCAGCCCTGCTCCATTGTTAAAAGCTGTGTGTGTGTGTGTGTGTGTGTGTGTGTGTGTGTGTGTGTGTTTCTGTCCTACAGCAGTGGTCTTCCTTCCAGATAACCCTCAGGATAAAGAGGTTGAGGAAGGAGATCATCAAAGCCAATTTGCCATTCCCTCAAGTGCTTTCAACTCTCACCTGCTGTTCTCATGCACCTCTCCTTGCCTCCACCCTTGGTAAGTCTTTATTTCCCAAATATACGCAAATACAAGGAACCCATGCTAGTTTTACAAAGTTTTTGCCCAATGCCCCTCTAGCTCCAGAATTCAGTAAATGACAGAATTAGAAACTATTCATGTGTTTTTGAGACTTCCCAAATTCCACTTTTGTTAGTCCAGCCCAATGAGGTGACAAAAAGTTCTGCTAGATTGTTGCTTTCTAGCAGTGACCTTCTGTCTGAGTCTCACCCATATTTGCAATTTGAAGCCTCCGTGTAGGTCCAGTAACTGCCCCCAGGGACCACTGCAGATCCACAACTCACTATTGAAAGGTTCTCCCTGTCTCTGATTTTATTCCTTTTGGTTCTCATTGCTTCTACTGCTATCTAATGCCCCAATATACATGTTTTTGTAATTAATTGGCTTCTCCATTTGTTTTAGTGAGTTTTGGCCTACTATAAATTATTTTATCCTTCTTGGAAATGGAAGTCTCCTGTTCTTTTGAATTTCCATTATGTAGTTGAAACTCTCATTTGCTTATAGAGTATTTTAAGACTAGCTAGACACACAGAGAATCCTCCACCCAGCTTAAGAAGTAAAGGTACCTCTTCCTAACTTAATAAATACTGCCAGTACAATAGAAGGTCCGTGTATATAATTCCTTCCCCAAAATATTCATCATAATGAATTTAATATTTATCCTTCTCATGCACATCTTCATGCCTTTTATTTACACTCACAACCACATCCACACACCATGAAACCCCCACACATATGCATTCAAATGCATTAATTTACTTAGCATTTTTGTAAGTTTCTAAAGTTTACATAGTTGGTATCATACATTAATTTACCTTGTGCAATTTGCTTTTTAAAAAATTCAACATTCTTGGGCAGCCCGGGTGGCTCAGTGATTTAGCGCCGCCTTCGGCCCAGGGATTGATCCTGGAGACCCAGGATCCAGTCCCACGTCAGGCTTCCTGCATGGAGCCTGCTTCTCCCTCTGCCTGTGTCTCTGCCTCTGTGTGTGTGTGTGTCTCTCTCATAAATAAATAAATAAAAATCTTAAAAAAAATTCAACACTCTTATCTTGAAATTTAATAGTGTCGATTCAAGTAGTTTTTGCTATATGCTTTCACTGAACATTTGATTTTTTTTTTTTGCTTCTTTTGCCACTGATCAATACAGTTATGAAAATCTTTATGCAGTTCCTCCTTTCACACATGTGAAAATTTCTCTGGAGTTTATACCTAAAAGGACAATTGCTGGTCAGATGTTATGTACATCATCAAATTGTGCAAATTGCTAAGGTGAAAATATTAAACACCATTCACATTTTATAGGAGTTTCTGTTCTTCTACAACCTCACTAATACATTATTTGGCCTTTAGAGTTTTGCCAATGGTGGCATGAACAGGTATCTCATTTTCATTTTGCTATTTTTAAAATCCATATATTCTTATTTATTGAAGGAATTTTTTTGTATGCTCAATATTAGTGGTTTTTTATTATATGTATTGCAAAACCTTTTTTTAACCTGTGGTATTTTTTTTTTTACTTTATTAGGTCTTTTAATGTACAGATATTTAAAACTTCAATGTATTAGCTTAAATGCTTGTTTTATATATTTGGGGTTTTATTTCACCTACAGTATCTGAAAAAGGTATGAAATAACTATCCAATTTTATTTTTTTTTCATATGTGTATTCAATGCATTCAGCACTCCATCACTGATTTGCAATGTTGCTTTATCAGCTACTAACTTTTCCAGGTATGCATGTGTTATTTTTTCAATGCCTATTCAAATCTATTCATAGTTGTTCTCATACATACGTTTATTTTCAAAATTTAGTTGCCTATTCATGGCATTTTTCCTCTTGCACAAATTTTTAGTAATAGCTTTCTTAATCTAGATAGGTAAGGTTCTGCTTTATAAGCAAAAAAATTGCCACAAAATTTTAGTGGCTTAAAAAAGTGTGCTTTCCTCCAACTGATGAATCAGGGATCTAGCCTACTTCATCTGTAAGTTCATGGCCATCTAAGTGGCTTCAAGGCCACCTAGATGCATATGATTTCCTCTCATGTTCCATTGACTAGTGCTAATCATCTGGCTAAGCGAACTGTGTGGAAAGTTGGGAAATGCAGAGGTGCAGTTTCTGCTATGTGCATAAACATTTATTGCAAGTCTATTATAATTTTAATTCCATTTCATCTATTCATAAATGCATAAATTTTAGGATAATTGATTTTATAAGTTAAAACTTTACTTACTTAGAGCAGTTTTAGGTATACACCAAAATTGAGGGAAAAGTATAGAGACTACCCATATACTCCCTTCCCCTACACATGCATAGTTTCCATAATGATAATTAAGACTATCAACATTCACTACCAGAGTTGTATTTTTGTTACAATTAATGAACCACATTGACATATCATAATCATCCAAAATCCAGAGTTTACATTATAGTTCACTCTTGGTGTTTGTTATACATTTTATGGTTTTACACAAATGTGTAACATATATTGATCATTATTATATTATATAGAATATTTTCACTGCTCTAAAAATCCTCTATATTCTATCAAGTGTAAGGTTTGTGTATTGTCTCACTTATTGACTATGGATGTCCAGTAGTTCCAATACCATTTGTTGAAAAGACTACATTTGCCCTATTGTGTTGCCTTTTTTGTTTGTTTGTTTTGGTTTGGTGTTTTGTTGTTGTTGTTTGGGTTTTGTTAGGTTTTTGTTTTGTTTTGTTTTTGTCAAAGATCATTTGACCATATTTCTGTAGGTTTATTTCTGGGCTTTCTAATTTTTTCCATTGACCTATTTGTCTACTCTTTTGCTAACACCACACTGTCTTGATTTTTGCCGCTTCATAGTAAATCTCAAAGTCAGGTAGTGTCAGTCCTCCAACTTTCTTCTTCTTTAATATTATATTGACTGTTCTAGATCTCTTTGCCTCTCCATACAAACTTTAGAATCAGTTGCTGATATTCACAAAATATCCTGCTGGTATTTTGATTGGAATTGCATTGAATCTATAGATTAATTTTGGTAGAACTGAATCTTTACGATATTGAGTTTTTCTATGCATGGACATAGAATATTTCTCTATTGGTTCTTCGATTTCATTCATGAGCATTTTGGAGGTTTCCCCAAATATGAAACTATTCCTCACTTATTTTGTTAGACTTATACCTTAGAATTTCATTTTAGGGATACTACTGTAAATGATAATGTGTTTTTAATTTCAAATTACACTTGCTCATTGCTGGTACACAGGAAAGCAACTGACTTTTGTATGTTAACCCTGTATTCTATCACCTTGCTATAATCATTTACTAGTTTCAGGAGTTTTTAGCCAATTATTTTGGATCTTTTATATAGGTGATTATGTTATCCACAAATACAATTTTATTTCTTCCTTGCCATCTGTGCACTTTTTGTTTCCTTTTCTTGTCTTATTGCATTAGCTAGAACTTTCAATATAATGTTGGAAAGGAGTGGTTAAAGGAAACATAACTGATATCTATTGTTGAATATTTATACTTATAAATGCAGTGTTATCCTCTAATTTATTTAGATTCTCTTTAGAAAACTTCCCACTTATAGAGAAGTGGAATTGACTACCCTGCTATAGAGCCATGTGAGAATAGGATGACTTAATTTTGCCCATTGGTGCATTCCCTCCACAAACTTTGATAGTCCATCTAATATCTGGCTGGCTCTGTGTGTCACGACCAAATACCAGGGTGACTAAAAGCCTGTTTACTCTAGCTTAACACTTTGGATGACTCCTATATATTTTCAGTTGTGATCTAAGAAATAACAGATTCTATCTGCTGTGTATAGCCATGTTGGCCTTATACATTTTTCCTAAAATGAAAAATCAAGTTCCTTCCTTCAAAAAATCAAGTTCCTTCCTTCAAAAATATCTTGAAAATTTGCAATTTTATCACCTTTCAGTTCATAATATTCAGTGTTTCTCTTATTCACAGAGGAAAATGCAACCAGAGTTGTTAGACCCATTGTCAGCTTAGATTTCAGAGTTTTTCCCATATGGCAGTGAAAAGAAGGCAGTATGCACTTGAGAAAGCCTCCTCTAATTGGTTTCTGGGAATCCAGAGAATTGGTCCAATGAGAATAATAACACTTATTATCTCTGATTAGTAGTAACATGAGAAAATAAATGCATATGAATGATTGTTTCTATTAACAGACTACTTTTCATGCTTTTTACATAGTAAGTGCTAAACAGCCATCAAATGGAAAGGTATATTTAGTTTTACATGGCTGTAAGTATGTAAAGTTCAGAATTTAAATACAGATATCCCATGCAGCAACTGTGCACTAACAAAATTGTTTCTAGGAATAAATGAGTCAAAGAGAGGACATCTGAAACTAAAGGAGGTACATTCTTTGTTATTTTTTAAATTGTTAGGATGACAGCAAATGAATACTCAAGTCTATTTCAGCAGCCTGAAAGAATTAATTATATACCCCAAATGCTAAAGTTATTGCTAGAAAATAAATTATACAGGAAACCCAGCTGGTCAGATGCTTCTTCACAAAGCATGTGTATTTTGGGAAAAGTTTTATTGTGGTGTGTGTGCATGTATGATGTGTGCCTATGTGGAGTGTGTGTGTGTCTGTTTGTGTATGCTTGAGGAGCGTAGTAAAGAAATGGATGATAGATGGATATTCTTTCTCCAGGATAATTTTATATACTTCAAACCTCACAGCATATTATCTATAGCCCCTGGTAAGCACCTGCATTATAGGAAGCCACAAAAGTGATATCCTTTGACTTTCCTTTGATGGAGTATATTTTTCAGTGAAAATTAAAGAACAAGTTCACCTCTAACTATAGTTTTGAACCAGCCCTCATGTAATACTAGTATTATTCAACATTCTGATCCTGCTCCAACCAGCCCTATCTTTTCTACATCCTAAATCCTACCCATGGAAAAGAGACAGGGAATTAAAGAGGGATGTAAACCTTGGAAAGTTAGAGAAGAGCTGTAGAAATTCTGTAGTTCCCATCTAGCCAAACTGGATGAGAAAGGGATTTCCAGGCAGATTCTATGCCCAGTCATGGCTACAAGCTGAGGTTACAATCAGCTGTGCCAAATACAGGACAAATTTCAAGATATGGACCCCTTGAGAGAAAGATTTAGAACTTTTAAAATTAATTGTAGGACTTTTATTGATTTAAGAAAAACTAAAATTGGGCAGCCTGGGTGGCTCAGCAGTTTAACGCCACCTTCAACCCAGGGCATGATCCTGGAGACCAGGGATCCAGTCCCATGTCAGGCTCCCTGCATGGAGCCTGTTTCTCCCTCTGCTTGTGTCTCTGCCTCTCTCTCTGTGTGTCTCTCATGAATAAATAAGTAAAAAAAATCTTAATAAAAAAAGAAAAAAAAAAACTAAAATTACTAAATAGCCTGACCCACCAGTTTAGAGACTTTATGGCAGACTGATAAAAAAAAAAATTAAAAAAAAAACAGGAATCACTAATAAGTATCTATTTTAAAGGAGATAAAGAATAGACCTGGAAAAAAGAGACATCCGACTTTACTTCTATACCCATAAAAAAAGACTAGGACAAATACAACACCATGTACTTAGAAAAGAATAAAATGAAGAAAAATCATCATCTGCCTTGATAGACTAATCCAATCCACTTTTTTAAAAAAATATATTTTATTTATTTATTCATGAAAGACACAGAGATAGAGAGAGAGAGGCAGAGACACAGGCAGAGGGAGAAGCAGGCTCCATGCAGGGAGCCCGACATGGGACTCAATCCCGGGTCTCCAGGATCAGACCCTGGGCTGAAGGCGGCGCTAAACCACTGAGCCACCAGGCTGCCCAATCCAACCCACTCTTATGTAAGAATGCCCTAGTGGACCTCACACTGTGCTCACAGTACAGCAGCGGCTATACTTTCCAAAGATTAATCTGAATGCCAACTAATTACTTAGTATATCAACATCTTTATTGATGACCATTAGAGCAAGTGCCTTCCAGATGGTAAGCTTCTCTCTCTGGGCAAACCCTGAAAGACTCACCAAGAATGACCCCAATGCCTACCCTCTTAAAGGGTAGGGAAAATGTATATGATTTTTAAGGACTCCATTTCATGTTCACTTTAACAGTGGTCTTTGATGACCTAAAACAGTAGGATCCAGGTTGACATGTAAAAATTGACTTCAATCTGTGAGTCACTGTAGGCATTAAGGTTTAGAAATAGAGTAAACTTTACAGGGCACCTACCAACATGATATCAGCTAACAGGCCACTGTCCAGCAAATATAAATGAGGCAAAAACAAGCAATAATACACGCAAAATATTTGGGTTTGCCATTTGTTTTTTTTTTTAACAAAAGTTTTAAATTCTCTCCCAACAATATAGTCATCAATAAACTAACAAAGAAGTGATAATTTGTTACTATTGAGCTGAGCAACTCTGGCTAAAATCCCAAATTTCCCTAGGACCTCAATTTCTCATCTCTAAGTGAAGGTGTTAAATTATTAGGTGATCTCTAAAAATCAATGCAGCACAAAAACCTTATGGTTTTTGAAGGTAAACTGGAATTATATCCTTCCCATTATGCCTATCAAAATTGTAAGTAACTGTAGGCTAAGTGGAGAATGTCTCTCAGTAGTTATTTTTTAAGATGCTGAGCTGGAGAAGGTGGATAGTATAATAAAAGTGATTATCCTTATACAAATAAGACTGTTTGCTATATTAAATGAATAGATAGCCAAAAATATATCTGTGGTCATCAGAAAGACAGATAAACCAATTCACTTTTTAGAATAAAGTAAGCTGTGCTCCTTTTTTTTTTTTTTTTCCTATTGAGAGGTTTTGGAGAAAACAGACCACAAACTAAGAGGTAAAGAGAAGTAACAAAAAAAAAAAAAAATAAAAAAATAAAGAGAAGTAACTTAGGCTTTTAAAGAGAATGGAGCTTCACCTAGAGATCCACATATGTGTACAAAGCCAGAAGTTACACCTAAAGTTGAAATATAAAAGAGGAAAGAAAGCTTGAATATCCTAGCAAGAGAGCAACAGTAGCAGAGCTTCAGCAGGAAATTGGAGAATTAAAGCCAGAACATGAATGAAAGACAAATACTTTAAAAATAAAGAAAATTACAGAATGCAATCATCTGGAGCTTAAGATAAAACAGACATAAGAAAATTATTTTGCCACAAAGAAGTAATTTCATATCTATAACATAGTTCTTAAGAGATGATTCCTGAGTTAGTCTGTGCAAATAAACTTTTGGTTATGCTACAGTATTCCCATTTTTTTTCTTGAGAGAGACGGAGAGCAAGCACAAGTTGGGGGTGAGGGGCAGAGGGAGAGCGAAAGAAAGAAGAATCTTAGGCAGTTTCCAAGCTCAGCCAAGAGCCCGACAGCGGGCTCGATCCCATGACCAGGAGATCATGACCTAGGCCAAAATCAAGAGTTGGACACTTAACCGACTGAGCCAACCAGGCGCCCCTAAAGTATTCCCAAATTGTTCAAATATCTCTATATTCACCTTCTTCACCATATTTCATCTCCTTTTGCAAATAAAATTTAAACATCCTCATAAAGAAAGATACCCTAAAATACTATCTTTTTCCGGAAGGAAGAGAAACTATACTATCATCTTTCACTTAAGGATTGCAAGCTTCTTTTTATTGCCCATTTCACTTTCCTATTCCATCCATAAGTATCTATGTAACAGTACAGAATGTTTCAGTGTTATTATATATAGTATCTATATAGCCCCAAACTTGGTTCAAAGCTGGCTTCAGAGGGAATGATAAACCTGAATGAATCAGCTCATGACCTCCTTTAAAACTAACTTCAGAAATGACTGCTTCATGCTTCATCAACTGTCTTTAACATAATGAATTATAAAGCATGGTTAAATCACCTTGCAGGGACTATTTAAAAGCGAATGGAGTCCCTTTACTTTCCAACTTATTATTCCTCTTTGAGGAAGATTAGGAGAAGATACCAGATGGTTAGTTGTCCATCTATACTAATCTTAAAGGCAGTCAAATGTCAAATGATCCGTACTATCATTAAGTTCTTTTGTGCATAGTGTGTAAGTCATTTTTGAGGGTCACTAGTAGACTAATCATAGTAAGTAGGTAAAAGAGTTGTTGAATTGCACTGTATTATATTTATTATCCAATATAAGTAGGGTCATACACTAAACTATATCCAATTATAATATAATAATTGATACTAATTGACATAAGTAATAGAATAAAAATAAGCACCTGAATAAAAGTTTTAGTAAGCTATTATCTGGAAAGTCAGAAAATGAGATAAAGTGCAATGCTCTCACACTGCAAAGATAAAAAAAAAAACAATAAAGCTCCTTAAACCTAAATAGCAAGATTTCTCAGTGCCACCAAACACAACTTTGAGAAAAGAGGTTGTTTTTAAGTTTTTAAAGTATGTTCTTACCGTTGCCATTCCCAGTAACTTCATAGTTTGAGCTAACCTAGTTAAGTTCTCTGAAATACTGCAATAACGTAAATCACTTCCCTTTGTACTAACTCTCATCTAGTGCTTTCTATAAGCCACCAACCAATTATTTTTCATAGCATTGTCCAGTTCCAAATCTTGAGTTGCATACACTGTTACCAATAGAATATACCTATAGGTCCAAAGCATTCCTTTGCAGGATCATTCTATGTAGGTAGAAAGAAATTCATAATCCAGTTTTAGTAAAGCCTCAATCACGAACTCGGTATCTGAACTTAAGGAAGGTATGTTAGGACAATCTAAGATTGATCTTCAGATTGTAAAATTCTGAATCTGTACAACACTTAGGTAGGAAGCAGTTGGAGATCTGAGGATTGCACTCATTCCTAAATAGAATTTTGACCAACTCTCCTGGTTCTAGCCCTGCTTTACACTTACTTCAAAAGGTACCTCTTAGCACCAAATAAAGCCTTTGGGAGATGTAGGAAGTAAGCTATGTGGTTTCTTGGCCCTCTGTGCAATTACCCCAGGATTTAACTTTTTTAATACTGCTAGGTTAGCTATCACCTGTCCATCCACATTTCAGTTTCCAAGATTATGTTGCTATTGTCTCCTCTTCTGTTTTCTGTCCTTGTGGGTTCATATTTTTTTAAAAGTTACCCTTATTATCACTTTAACAGAATTTCCAAAGAGTGAAATAAAATGCACATGTCCAATTTGACATCATTACTCAGGATCAAATTTTCTTAAACTTGTTTCAGAAAAGGTCTGCTGTGAGGGCTAATTTCAGCAGACCTGTAATTGGCCTGAGTTGGGTTACTAAAATAAGAAATGTACCTGCACAGCAATGACACCGGGTTAAGGCATGAAATGTACTGATTAATAGTGTTGCTTTATAACCACAGGTCCAAAGACTTTGGGGGAGGTTTGTAACAGCTTGTCAGCATTGTTTCTTGGTAATAGTGAGATTGATGATTTGCATTTGGTCCCCATGAGACCCTTACAGGGTCTGCTGTTGGGGCTGGTTATGTAACATAAATCTGTCTACATGACCAGCAGAGTCAACTGGACTAAGACTCCATCTGGGGTTCTTGGCTCTAAGGAATTTTGCGTACATCTCCGTGGTTCCTGATCTGTATGGTCTTTATTAAAGGACAATTGGAGCTGGCGCCTGCCTTTTCTTGAGCACCTGCCGGGAAACAGCCTTTGGATGTGATCTTTTCCTTAATTAAATAATGTTCCTATATTCCATCATTTTTTTCTGCAATAAACTGTAGACTGTATGCATTTTTATTTTGAATTCTGTGACTCTTCTTAAACAATCTACCACTATTTAACAGCCTACTGTTAGTGTAACAGGTAATCACATAATTTTACATTTTCACAGTATTGCTTCAGTAACTTCTGCACAACAAATTAGTATGTTATATTTACTAGGCAAAAATCATTCCTTTTGGCTTTAGGTCCTAATAAATAAAACAAAAGCCTTAGGTATGAGTAAATCAAAACATGCCATTAATTAATCCCAAGACAAACACAGACTTAAGAAACAAAAAAACAAATAAAAACCAGCACCAGGCAGCAAAACTAAGCACATTTTTGGTGCCATGTGGACAAGGTATAAATAATTGGTTACTCCTAATTATCATCCTAATACTCCATCATCTATTATGAAGTAATGTGCCTTGTACTGTGAACTTACTCTCACGAACTAAAGCAGTCAGAATATATAGAGAATTCCACAGATACAGATTTTCCATCAACATACCTGAAAATGTTTAACTGAACTGCTATTGTTAATGTCAGCAGTGAAGCTAATAGAAAGGAAAAGGAATCATAGGTGCAATAATTCTGGCCCATATTCATAGGAATTTCCAAACCTCCAATAATCATTTGAATTGCATTTTGAATCAAGGTTAGTGTTCACTCTAAGGCAGGATCCTAGTGCATTTCTAGCCAGAACAGTGTCACCAAATCTTGCACTTGCTGAATGAAACACTAATCAACCACAGTTACATATAAGTCATGGAAGCAATGAGCCACTGTGGATATTACTGGTGGCCAGGATTGCTTCTATCAAGCTCCCACTATCAACACTATATTGTTGACCATATTTCAAAAAGGAAATCAGGCAACTGAGCCAATGTTAAATTCTGGACATAAAGTATAACTTTGGAGCACTAGGTCTGAGATGTCACAGGCAAAGGACAAGTACAATTTTTCACATAAAACAAAAGAACCCTAGAGTTTTTGAACATCTACCAAATGTGAAGCACTGAACTAAGAGTTTTATACCCAAAACCTGAAGAGATGGGACGCCTGGGTGGCTCAGCGGTTGAGCATCTGCCTTTGGCCCAGGGCGTGGTCCCAAAGCCCCAGAATCAAGTCCCAGATTGGGCTCCCTGCACGAAGCCTGCTTCTCCCTCTGCCTCTCTCTGTGTGTCTCTCATGAATAAATAAAAATCTTTAAAAAAAAAAAAAACCTGATGAGAAAAATACAATTATTCCCATTTTATGGATGAAAAAACTGAGGCTCAGTTTTATGAATGAGAAAACATAGAGCTTAAGTAATGGGCTGATATTCCCAATGTTTGAAATGTCATAAGCAGAATCTGAACATGTGTGCATCACTATAATGGACTTTCTGCTGCATCACAGTATCTCCTAAAAAAGTTCTATTACTCTTCCATCCTGTATGTGCTCACAGTTAATATTCCCTCTGCATTTGCTAACTTTTATGTAGCTGTCTATCTTGCTCAGTTATTGAGTTTCTTAATAATCTGACATTTCAGCGAAGTAGCCATTCATTCGTTCATTTAATCATACATGCATTAAATAAACAGTTACTGAGTACCAACCTATCCAAAGTGACAGAAAAAAAATTCAGTTATATGTACATATAAGAATACAGAAACCTCAGGCAAGGGATTTTCCAGAATAAAAACCAATTTGCATTTAAGATATATTTTATCACCTAAAATGAATCTTTCACATATCCAACATACATGCCACACAGCATTTTAAACCTTATTTACTCACACTCTTAAATTTCTTTCCTTTGCTAAATCATGACCTTTATAACTTCAACTGATGAACAAATATTTCAAGCTACTAAACAGTGGGACTACCTGCCTGTCTGCTTTGCATGGCTGTGCTCTCACATAAAATATGCTTTTGTCTATACAACAATGGTTGTTTGAACAATCATAATAATGTTTTATTGCACTTTGCCTTTATTTTATAAAAAGTGATCAGAAAATAGAAAAGGAAGGCATTGTTTTAGAGATAATACAATTGAGGCAAAATGAAAATGGTTAGTCATGCCAAAAGTGATGAATCCTAAGCTGATTGGCTCTGTTTTCAATTGTGAGGGAAACCAGTACTATCCAAAATCATAGAAAAGAACTGCCAGACTGCTATCACTGAAGATTTTGTCTGAAAGCCTCCATTTACTGATAGACAAAATAAATAAGCATTTTAAATTATAAGCTTAAAAATAAAGATTCAGAAGCTCATCAGTAATGTGGATTCCAGAGAGTGCATTACAGTCCCATAGAACTACAGCTATACAGTTATTATAGGCTCCTCAACCAAGAAAAGAAAACTTGGAAGTTCACTTTTTTTTGACAAATTTTTCAAGGAGGTTGATAAGCCATTGTTGCCCCCATACCAACTCTTTTTGGCTTCCAGGCCCAATTCCAATGTGGAGGAGGGAGTTTTTCACACACACACACACACACACACAATACCAAGCAATTCTCAGATACCCTGTTGGTGTCCAAGAATTCAACCCACTTCTGACACTACTTACCATGAGGTAGCACCAGATTCTACAGGTTAAGGGCTCAGTCCTACAATGGACCCCCACCCCACCCCCATTTCAGACGCTAGTCACAAGCATCAGGCTGTTTCCTGTGCTTCTGACCCACTGGCTATATACATTAGAAGTTCCCGGGACGTCCTCCTTAGGTTCTTTTAATTTGTTAGAGTGGCTCACAAAACTCAAGGAAACATGTTTAGCTGTTTATTAAAGGATATGATAAAGGACATGAATCAACAGCCAGACAAAGAGGTACACAGAGCAAGATGTGAGGAAAGGGTGTGCCCCCTCCTCCCCCTGTGCCTTCCCCTGCACCTTCCTGCACCCCCTCTCTACTCCTCCTGCACCTCCACACGTTCATCAACCTGGAAGCTCTCTGAATTCAGTCCACTTGGGTTCTTATGGAGGCTTCATGCATAGTCATGATTGACCAAGTTAGTTATTGCCCACTGGAGGATCCAATCTCCCCCCTCTACCCTTCCTACAGGTAGCAGGTGGCACTGAAACTTCTAACCTTCTAGTCATATGGTTGGTCTTCCAAGCAACCAGTCTCCAACCTTAGGTGGAGTCCAAAAATTACCTTCCTTAGTAGTAAAACATCCATGTCATCTTTATAGCTCTGAAGCATTTTTCCGGAACTGTGGATGAAGACCAAATACATATCTATGTATATATCATTACATATCATTATATTGCAGCCATCGAAGTGAGAAGAAGCTCTTATTCCTTCCCTTGCAAAATCATCATTAAATACTTCTCAATATCCAGCTAACCTATCTGAGTTTTCCAAAATGCCATTCAAGTAAGCTGTGAAATTATCTAGGTAAGTTAGAGGAAAAATATTGCACATTCATGCATTTAGACAAGTAGTTTAGGTAAATTGTCCTTTTAGAGATAAATTTGTCTACATTTAGGGTATAATCTTGCTTTTAATTTTTTAAAAAGGTTATAGACCACACATCATAAAAATTATTTATGTAATAATTATAGATTTTATCTCTTTTTAACTTTCTGGGAATGAAATCTCATTTGTGAGATTCTACTGTTTTTCTTTCAGATATTCAACGATCAAATACATTTTCAGGAGTGTTTTTATTGGAAGGTAGGGGACAGCTTATATCAGGATAAAACCTTTAAAAATATGTTGGGGTTGGGGATCCCTGGATGGCTCAGTGGTTTAGCGCCTGCCTTCGGCCCAGAGCACAATCCTGGGATCATGGGATCGAGTCCCACATCGGGCTCCCTGAATGGAGCCTGCTTCTCCCTCTGCCTGTGCCTCTGCCTCTCTCTCTCTGTGTGCCTCTCATGAATGAATAAATAAAATCTTTAAAAATAAATAAGTAAAAAATAAAAATATGTTGGGGAAGAACTTTTCATAGAAATTAGTTATAATTTAGCAATAAGCATTTCTCCTTGTAGAAATTAGGCAATACATTTAACCATTAAATTAATGTTTATTTGTTCAAAATGACCAGATTCTAACTTTCTGGAAATATATGTCTTATTTCATATATGTAATAGACCAAGACAAAGTCTCACTTTTAGTACCTCACCAGAACAACTAGGACATTGGCTGGATTCTTAGAGCCATTCAAAAGTTAATATTTTAAAAATTAGATGCCCCTGCCTCAGAAATTGTTCATCTCTCAAATGAAATAGCCCTGTAATCTTTCCCTCTCAATATTAGTGCTCTTTTTTTTATTAAAAACCTTATAAATATTAGATAGCACATATCTTTGAACTTATTAAATATATTAAGTTATCCCCAGATAGCTAAATCTAATGGGATTTATTATAGGTCTTTGTTACACTGGAGCCTTTGAAAGACATGCCCAGTTTTTATGGAATGTTTTATGCAGCCATTTCTTTTTAAGAGCAAACATCTCAGGATACGGAGTGTATTTCTATACACTAGGGTGGAGAGAAAGATTAATTAGATTTAGATTTTTTTTAGTATAATACAAAAAAAATTTAATTTGAAATGATTCAATTTATTTTTTTAAAAAATAAGAAGGATAGTAGTATCAATTTCCTCGCTATTTTGTTCTAAAAGGGTGTTCCTTTTATTGTTTTCAAATCTATTACAATAAAATAGTTAATAGCTTTGCATGTCATTCCTCTCACAGAAAATGCAATCTTATAAAATGGCATGTTTTCATCCTTTAACAATGTAAATGCTTCCATAATAATATGGAAGGTGGAAAAAATCACCATTTCTCTAGAAGCACAAGGACACGATTTTAGTTTTTCCATTTTTGGTCTGCTATTTTTTCAACCTCCTGCCACCTAGTCAATATTAACATGTATATAAAAGCTGTGAAACTGTCTATTATATTATATAAAAAATGTAGCAGAGTAATGTATTTTAATTATTTTGAATACCATATTTTGAGTCAGATGCTCTAAGTAAGATATGGCAGAGAGAGAGAAGGAAGGAAGGAAGGAAGGAAGGAAGGAATTAAATATCCTGACACTTTGAGGTATTTATAGACCACACAGCCATGGGAAAGTGCCTGGTTATGAGGTAGATACTTAAATATTAACATAGTGAAAGAATGATTAAGCAAATTAAAATATTACTTCTGGGAACACCTGGGTGGCCCAGTGGTTGAGCATCTGCCTTCAGCTCAGGTCGTGATCCCCGGGTCCTGGGATCCACTTCCTCATCAGGCTCCCAGCAGGGAGCCTACTTCTCCTTCTGCCTGTGTCTCTAGCCTCTCTCTGTCTCTCATGAATAAATAAAATCTTTTTTCTAAATAAGTAAATAAATAAATCACTTCTGTCATTTGAAGAACTGAAAGTAGAATAGAACAGAAGCTACAAAAGAAACTGAGACTGAGGAACCAAATCCTGGGAAGAAAACCAGGATACTGTAATGTCTTAAATACCAAAGAAGAGTCTCAGTCAGGAAGGAGTGGCCAAAGGTATTGAATGATGCCAAGATTTCAAGCAAATGGACCAATTGCCCTTCATATTTAGCCCCTTGAATTTTAATGGTACCCACACTGAAAGGTCTTCTCAGGTGAGTGGTAACTACAAAAGCTGGACTATAATTGGTTGAGACATACGCAGGAATTGGGAAAATGTACTCAAGTTAACATTATCATATTGACACATTTATAAGTGGAGGGAGAAAGGGTAGCTGTTAAAATGGGACATAGGACATACCAGCACTTTGTTTCTGTTCTTGTTTTAAAGATAGAAAGAAAATCTTTAAACATACAATGAGAAGCATCAATAAAGAGGTAGGTAAGATTCCTGATAAAATATGAAGGAAAAATCTTGACAACAAAGTGGAAGGATACCTCTACCCTGACCTTGTTAAATGATCAATGATTTGGTGGAAATGCAGGTATCTCAGTAAATGTGGTGTCTGGATATTGAAAAGATCCTCTGTTCCCAACTTTGGTTTTCCCTGTGTATTGACAAGGAATGTTAAAGGTGAGAATGCTGGGGAGATAGGATTCAACGCTGTATAGGTAGATGATATAAGAGAAAAAATAAACATCATATATAGTAAATATTTAGCTTCATGATTTAATATAGCTAATATAATAGTTTGTATGCTAAAACCAATAACTTTATATATACTAGAATTTTTTCAAGGTGATTTTCAGAGTTCTTTTTCTCTTTTCTCTTCTCTTTTTATTTCTTCTCCTTCTTCTCCTTCTTCTTCTTCTAGTATTCTCCAAATCTAGCGTGGAGTATGACACAGGGCTAAAACTCATGACCCTGAGATTGAGGCCTGAGCTGAGATCAAGAGTAAGACACTTAACCAACTGAGTCACCCAGGCACTCTTGAGATTTTTTTCTATAATAGGTTTATAAGTACTAACTTTTTAGTATTTATTCACTTCACTTCAGTAATTATCCTTTCTTTGTTTTTTCTTTAACTTTATAAGTATTGTATATATAAATGGTGTTACCTAACATCATATGATGCTAGGTAAACATCATAGGTTTACCATCACAGAAAATCTCATATTTAAAAACTATGTATCAAAAACAGGGGATCCCTGGGTGGCTCAGCGGTTTAGCGCGTGCCTTTGGCCCAGGGCATGATCCTGGAGTCCCGGGATCCAGTCCCATGTCGGGCTCCCTGCATGGAGCCTGCTTCTCCCTCTGCCTGTGTCTCTGCCTCTCTCTCTCTCTCTCTCTATGTCTATCGTGAATAAATAAATAAAATCTTTAAAAAAATAAAATAAAATAAAAAACACTCCTGCTCCCCTTGCATGTGCGCTCTCTCTAATAAATAACGTCCTTAAAAAAATAAGAAGAAATACAGGTAGACGGTCAACAGATGCATGAAAAAGTGCTCAACATCGGGGCAGCCCGGGTGGCTCAGCGGTTTAGTGCCGCCTTCGGCCCAGGGCCTGATCCTGGAGACCTGGGATCGAGTCCCACATCAGGCTCCCCACATGGAGCCTGCTTCTCCCTCTGCCTGTGTCTCTGCCTCTCTCTGTGTGTGTCTCTCATAAATAAATAAATAAATAAATAAATAAATAAATAAATAAATAAATAAATAAATAGAAAAAGTGCTCAACATCACTAATTATTAGGGAAATGCAAATCAAAACCATAATAAGATATTACCCCACACCTGTTAGCATGGCATCAAAAGATAAGAAACAAAAGTATTTGCAAGGAAGTGGGGGGAAAGGAACTCTTGTGCACTGTTGCACAAGGAATATAAATTGGTATAGTCACTATGGAAGTTCCTCAAAAAATTAAAAATAGAACTACCAAATGATCTAGTAATCTCACTTAGGTATATATCTAAAGGAAATGAAAACAGGATATCAAAGAGTAATCTTCACTCTCATGTTTACTGCATTATTTGTAATAGTCATGATATGGAACCAACTTATGTGCCTGTCAACAGATGAATGGATAAAGAAGATGTGGTATACACACACACACACACACACACACACACACACACACATCTTATCCAGCCATGAGAAAGAAGAAAATCCTGTCATTTGCGATAATATGGATGGTCCCTGATGCCACTGTGCTAAATGAAATAAGTCAGAAAAAGACAAATAATGTTTGATATTACTTATACACAGAATCTAAAAAAAAGTAAATTCATAGAAACAGAAAGTAGAATGGTGGTTACCAGGGGCTGAGAGTATGGGCAATAGAAAGATGTTGCTCAAAGGGTACAAACCTCCAGTTAGAAGACGAATAAGTTCTGAGAAGCTAATGCACAGTATTTGATTATAGATAACAGTATTGTGCTCTATACTTGAAAGTTGCTGGAGAGAGACATAATGAAGGTTTTGGCTAACACTCTAGTGGTAATCATATCGCAATACGTAAGTATATCAAATCATAGATCATACACCTTAAAGTTACACAATGTTATACATCAATTATATTTCAAAAAACTTGGAAAGAAAAAAAATAAGAATGACCAAGTGAGTTAGAAGACAAGCCACAGACTGGGAGACAATATTGGCAAAAGACACATCTGATAAGGAACTGTTGTCCAAAATATTCAAAGAACTCTTTCAACTCCACAATAACAAACCACCTGATTAAAAAATGGGCCAAAGACCTTCACTGACACCCCACCAAAAAAGATATACAGATTCCAAATAAGTACATGAAGAGATTCTCCACATATATTTCATCAGGAAAATGCAAATTAAAACAAAGCTGGAATGCCATCATACTCTATTAAGAGTGGCCAAAATCCAGAACACTGGTACTAAATGTTGGTGAAGGTGTGGAGAAACAAAAACTCTCACTCATTGCTAGTGGAAATGCAAAATGCCACTCGGAAGCAGTTTGGTGGTATGTTTCAAAACTAAGCATATCTTACCATATGATCCAGCGATCACACTCCTTGGTATTTAACCAAAGTAGATGACAACTTATATCCATACAAGAGTCTGCACACAGATGTTTATCACAGTTCTATTCATAACTGCCAAATCTTGAAAGCAAGCCAAGATATCCTTCAGTGGGTGAATTAATAAACTGTGGTACAGCCAGACAATGGAATATTATTCAGTACTAAAAAGAAATGAGCTCTCGGGCAGCCCCGGTGGCCCAGCGGTTTGGCGCTGCCTGCAGCCTGGGGTGTGATCCTGGACACCCGGGATCGAGTCCCAGTCGGGCTCCCTGCATGGAGCCTGCTTCTCCCTTTGCCTGTGTCTCTGCCTCTCTCTCTCTATGAATAAATAAATAAAATCTTAAAAAAAAAGAAAAAGAAATGAGCTCTCAAGCTATGAAAAGGCACGGAGGAAACTTAAATGCATATCACTAAGTGAAAGAAGCCAATCTGATAAAGGTGACATACTGTATGATTTCAACTATACGCCATTCCAGAAAAGGGAATACTATAGAGACAATAAAAAGATCAGTGATTGTAGGAAGAAGGGTCATAAGAGATGAATAGGCAAAGCACAGAGGATGTGGGGGACAGTGAAAATATTCCATATAATATTAAAATGATGGCTATATATCATTATAAATTTATACAAAGATAAAATACCAAGAGTGGGCCATAATGTAAAGTATTGATTTTTGGATGATTATGATGTGTATGTTTATCCTTGGTTTGTATGTACCATTTTGGTGAATGATGTTGATAATGGAGAAGGCTATGCCTATGTGGAGAAAGGGGCAGGGGGTATGTGGGAAACCTATTTACCATTCTCTCAATTTTGTTTTACACCTAAAACTCCTCTAAAAACAAAGTATTTTTTAAAAAGTGACTTAATTTGGCTTGGTTAATTTTATTCTCCTATTTTAGCTTTTTCTCTATTTTTAATGCATACTAGCTCTTTGACTTGGGTTTTTCTTTTCAATCTTTTTAATGATTTCCTTTCTGCCCTGATTACCAAATTTCCTTTAAAAATGACTATTTTTCATTGCTTAGGATATTTGAGAGTAAGGGCTCTATTTTATTGTGATTCATGGATTTAAACTTGGATATCTTCCTTTTAACCTAAAAAGTGGGTACTAGATGAACATTTTTCTTCAAGAACCATTATACAGCTACAGGCATTGTAGCTTCTGAATTGCTTGATTCTCATTTATCCATTTAAATGTTTTCAATTGATCTTTTTAAAAACATATTGTTTTCTAAAAATATAGCTACATAATCTCAGTTTATAATCTATACAGGAAACATTACTTAAAATGCCTTGAAAATGTTTTTATGCTCATATGTATTGGATGAAGGCATTCTGAAGAGAGAAAAAAACAAAGAGATGATAGTGGAAAGTGGATTTCACTCTTTAACATGGGCATGGCAAAGTCCAGCTTTAGGATGAACCTGAAGGGCTACACCTAGAGCAACAGAGGCAGAGTCTTCAAAAATAACCGAGGGTGTTGATTGCATAAATAGGGAAACAGTCAAAAAATTCATAATACCAGAATGTTCTTCAGTCTCACTGTAACAGGCAAGTTTTATTATGTTTCTAAAAGAAAGCAAGCCAAAGGGTATAAACTTTCAGTTATAAGATAAATAAGGATCTAATGTAGAGCATGGTGACTCATAGTTAATAATACCATATTGTATACTTGAAACTTGCAAAGAGAACACATCTTAAGTGTTCTCACTGCATACACACCAAAAAAGGTATCAATGTGAGAATATAATGTGATAGATGTGTTAATTAACTTGATGGTGGTAATCATTTCACAATGTATACATATATTAAATCATCATGTTGTACATCCTTACAAAAGGGCAAGCAAGATAGAACACCACCATAGGACTCTACTAGATCCGGATTCAAATTGGAATTTGATCACTTCCAAGGTATGGAATATAAAGAATACAAGTAACCAAGTCACTTAACTACAGAGCCACACTGTTTTCATCTGAAAATGGAGCTAATGTATCTGCCACCCAGCTTGTTGGGATCAAATGGGTAACAGGACTGAGCACCCAGGAAACATCTGGTGGCATTGGTCATGATTACTACTCTAGCAGACTTTTGTGTATGATCAAGTAACTATACTTGATGAATTGCAAACATCATATGTACTATGACTTGTTATGCCCCTCTTTTAAGTGACAAGGAGATACATTTCTTTATTTGAACTAAAGAGAATGTGCTCTTTTTTTGTCCCTCATGTAAAAAAGTAATTAGGCCAGGGCCGTGTTATCCTTGTAAAAGAATTCTTAGAAAGTTCAACATATGACATAGAAATTCTCTATGCTTTCCAATTTTCTCATTACAGTGGCCACTGTTTCAAGAAATCTATTATTACTTGCATCTCTGCCACAGGTATTTGATAAGTGAAAACCATCTTGGTTTGGGTGCATCCGTGCATGAGTTCCATCTCCAGACGATTAGGTGAGAAGACACCACCCTAGGCTTCCTGGAAAGAAACCTCAGCCCTCAGGAAAGGAAGTTACAAAAGGGAAACTATAGTGAGGAAAACATGACAGGTTGAGATAGTCCCCATTACAGCTTAGAGGTGTTTGCATGCAGACCTGCCAACTGTAGAAATGAGATCAGGGTCTTGGAGACTCATGACAAGCTTCACCCCTCATGTGCTCAAAACAAACATCCTAGGCAAAAAAGAGTTCAACCTTCAGTTTGCCCTGGCTATTATTATTCCTTACAAAGAGTCCTAAAACCCATCACAAAGCAAGGTGATGGCATCTAATGTTGAATTCCTCATGCCAGTTTGACCCTTAGATGGGCCCCTCTGGAAGTCATCCTCCTTCACAGCTATAAATAGAAGTGGCTCAAGCTCCTCTGAGAGCAAAGGTGGCAGAGAAGGTGTTCTTGACATCAAGTGTACCCTGCAGGCTACAGACTAGACCCTCCGGGCTGCCCAGGGTCCCATGGTCCCATTTGCAGCTGTTTTCTGTGGCTGATTTTCGGCTTGTCAGAAAGACTTTCCTCAGCCTCTGTGCACACCGGAGTCTATCTGCCACGGCAGCTGAGCATGTCTCCCAGGGAGGCTGGCGGAAAGCCCAGGTTCCTCAGGGAATCCAGGAAGTTGGAGAAGGAATTTTTTTCCTCTCCTTAGACAGGAGTGCAGTTGGCTTGCATTTCTGAACCCAAATTGGATAATTAAGATCAACAAATGCTAAATTAAAGAATTATAAAATCTTACTGAACATTTAAAAAAGATAACATAACCTTTTAGAGAAAATAATTGCATAAATGCAAGCTGGATTTTTTTCCCCCCTTCCCAAACTTCAAATTTCTTAACAGGATAAGGGCCTAATTGGAGAGAAGAAACTGGTTACAAACTGGGCTCACTGATTTGTCCCGTTAAAAATAATAATAAGGAAATCTTATTTTATATCTAAATTTGCTTAGGAAATGAAACTTGAGTGAATGTCTGTTACTATTTGGGTTTCAACATGACTTCTTTAAAATGTAAACATCAGAATATTAAAATTACAAAAGAATCAAACACATACAATAATTTTGGAATTGAATATAGTTAATCAACCAATTTTGAGTATATCTGCAAGATTTTATCAGGTTTTATTTAGCTTCCAGTAATGAGTTTTAAGTTTTCACATTGGAACTGAGTCTATTTGCAAGGTGAAAACTCATCTTCCAGAAATTCTGAAAGTTTTCCCATTTTTAAATGGAATAATCTCAGAATTTAGAAATCTGCAGTTTAGAAGAAATCCAATCATCTTCCTTATAACAAGTAGCAGCAACCATCTACATTACAATCATAAGACATATTGATTTCTTTTACTATTATTGCTATGACAAAAGCTATCCTTAATTATCTGATTTTTTATTGTTTAAAGGGAATGTGCAAATATGCTGGATTGTAAACGTGAAATGTATATCCATCACAAATTGTGATGATGTTACTCAAGAAGAACATAATGCTTTCTTGTGGAAATGTAAATAAGAGGGCAGGTTTCCTTATCATCGTTTTATATAGTTCATCAGACCACATTGAACAAGGGGTTCACATCCTTTTAAATGTATCCTCAAGTCACTCCCAGCAACAATGTGACTGTACTGTGATGGAAGAGTTAAAGTACCCTGGCTTTTTCTTCTCTATGCCCGCAAGGAACTGGAGTTGAGTCCCATTAGCAAATGCTTTGGGACTTTACAGCTTGATTTGTCCACTCATTCATCTGTTCAACTGCTATCCCGGGTAGCTGAGCTGATTATCCAGACTCTAACATCTCTGGAATGTTCATTTCTGTTTGGATCAATACTGGAATAGCCCACATATTTCAGTCTATCCTCTGACACAGACACATTATTTAGGTAGCCTTCTAAATGCTTATGTTGCTTCACAGAGAAATAATTAGAGCTCTTCTCTTGTCTATTCCTCTCATCCTAAGATACCCACCACACTCAAATCCTTAGTGGCCTGGGGAAGTGGAATAGTTATATTATCAAGTCTCAGAGGAATGACATAAACTAGGAATTGGTAAAATAATCAAATAAGCAAAAAACTTGACCACTGTCTCCCTTCAGTACCTGTGTTATCATTTTTCCCTTATTAGTGTCCACAGAATTTTATGGAAGGTACTTAATGGTAGTTTGGATTCCCTCAGAATTAGACCCTGTGAGGAGAGTCTGAGTACTCGAATGTATCTGGGAGCTGATCTCAGTAAGCACCAATATGAAGTGCAGAAATGAGATAAAGATGGGTGGAGGCCAATAAAGGTATGTAGCTGAATAGGTTACTGCTTTAGCCAACTGTCTTGCTAGGGAACACTGGGAGACAATACAGAGTATTCCTCAGACTTTTCCTACCTGGCAAACAAGAAGCTGGGAACTTACCTCCAGCTTGAACATGTTATTCCCTGAGGATGCTCCTGGGGACAGTAGTCTCTGGGCATGCCCAACCTGCCCTGCCTGAGGTCTGAAAGCCCTCAGCTAGAGAAACCCAAGACTTGCAGTGATGGCATGTGTTAGTATGGCTAATGCTGAGTGCGTTATGGGCAGAAATAAAATAAAGGTGGGGGGAGGGGGGGATACCACTCTTCTTTACATAGCAAGTGTGATGTAAAATTATTTTAAGTTATACTTTAAAGGATTTAACAAGACTGCTTTTTATGTAATAATTGTTCTTCAATTGCCAATGATGGGCTAGACTAAAGCATTGTCTATGCAAGAATTCTACGGCAAAGGTTTTGCGAATCTAATGCCCATTCCCATTGAGGTTTTTTGCTATTCTTGTTATACATTTTTACACTTAGGTATGCATAAAGCATTCCTTACCATTTCCTCCCAGAAACAGAAAAGCTCTAAAGAGGCCGGTATGGAATCTTTTGTACCAAATACCCAAAGCTCTCCCACCCTCCCAACCATCTCTATCAGTTTTCAAATTCTTGGTAAAAGCAGAACTGTGCTAAAAATTCAGCAGGATTTTTTTTCTTTTTATTGGCAAGGCCTGGTTAAAAGTGAAAGAAAATCCTGGTCAATTGTTTTATATTTATTCCATGCTATTAGGAATTATGGACTAGGTATTGAAAAAACTATAAAAACTTGTAGTTTATTAATAGGCAAAAATAAATATATTGTTAAATATGATACAGCACATAGAAATGCTTCAAAACACACCCTATTTTATCTGGCCAAGTGAAGCATTTCCCTACCATACGGAAATAAAACTATCATTACATTTTCAAAAGATCTTCTCTCAGCATAAACCTTGGGAGTAAACAGAAAGGCTGTGAGGTCAGGTCTGCAAAGAGTTAATTCTGCTCAACTCACTGAGCTAAAATGGGATTATGTCTGGCAATGGAAGGATGGGGGGGTATTTTGAAATTTCATGGCAATTATAAAGTATTACATTAGTCTGAGGTTTCAAGTTACAACTATTTCATCCTCATAAAACTTTCCTGAGATAAGGTGGTGCTTCCTTCTAAATAGAAAATTTGGTGAGCACTGAAGATTTACCTGCCAGCCCTGAAAAAAAAAGAAACCAGAAGGTAGGTGATAATGAAGGTAGCTGCTATGTGCATTCTATCTCTGTTGCGGAAAAATCAAATATCATGTCATAGGCCACTGGGTAATGCACTCTCAAAGAATCCCATCTAAGACTGAAAAAGTTCAGTGTTTCTCACTGACATATTAACAGAACTTAACAAGCCTGTATAAAAAAAAATCCTCACTTCATTGTATCTAGATTGGCAACTATTCTAGGAGCCTTTGCACAGTAGGTGGATTTATACTTAGTCACTAGGATATTAAACAAGGACTTTTAAATAGGAGTTGACATGCAGCAAAAAAGCATGGTTTATTACTCTGAGGCTTATATGTTATTATGCAGAACAAGCTCTTCATCTTCAAAAGGTCAACTAATATTTCAATTAAGTTTCAAGATTCAATGGATATATCACTATTACCACTCAACAGAGTTCTTGCTAAATATGCATGATTTATTTTAATAATATTTAAGAGATATAATTTATTAAGTATTCTTGTTCTGGAGATATTTTGCAATCTAATGGACACACTGAACTGAGTCATGAAACAGCTAATTAGAAATAGGTAGTCAATATGTAACAACCCATTTATGTAAATTTAAGAGTTTTATTAGGCCATAAGATTATATATCACATAATTTATGCAAAACATCCTTATAACCTTTATTTATAAGAAATGGAAGATCCTGAATCTTAGAAGGCTTTAAAGTACAAAATAGAAGTATTACTTTGTCAATTCTACCTCAATTTAAAAATGAAATAAAAATTACAATGTAAAAAGACAAATATATCACTATTAGTAGTCCTGGATATTTTTCATACGATAAAATAAATCTGTAGTTTGATTCCACACAATTTGATAAAACCATGAATGACACATCAACTCCTGACACAAACTGTGTCTTTACTAGAAGAGCTAGTGAACATATGTGACCAGAGGAACACTTGTTAAAGAACACACTGGCAACATACCAATTAGCTTGTAATGTTCATACAAGTGAAAGTAAAATTGTATATGCTAGTCACAGTGACAGACTGAGTCTGGTGCTAGAAGGAAGCCAGGTTAAATTATTAGGGCACGGGCAGCCCAGGTGGCTCAGCGGTTTAGGACTGCCTTCAGTCCAGGGCCTGATCCTGGAGACCGGGGATGGAGTCCCAAGTCAGGCTCCCTGCATGGAGCCTGCTTCTCCCTCTGCCTGTGTCTCTGCCTCTCTCTCTGTGTCTCTAATGAATAAATAAATAAAATCCTTTAAAAAATATTATTAGGGCAAAGACACCATCTGAGCAATTTTCTCTCCCCTCCCAGGGACTCAAAGTCTTCAGCATCTAGGCCAATTTTTCCAAAACTTTTATTCTTCCACATTTTAAATCTTGAAACCAATGTCAAGCAGCATTTATACATACTGAGTAGGGAGTATTTTTAAAGGTTTACTGCTAAGCTCAGTTCAAAAGCGTATCAGGCTAATATTGTTGACAGCAATTTTTTTTGAAGGATTAAGACCCTCCAATCTCCCAACCAGCCATGCTCATAATAGGATATGATCTTACTGAGGATTTTAACCTAATGACAAAGCCACATTATTCTTAGTGGGTGCAGCATGAGAAGAGATACTCTCAACATACTTCAGGACTTAAAATATGCAATTAAAAGATACAAGGGCACTCTTATTTTGTCGAAGGGAAGCACTGGCAAAGAAAATCTAAGTGACTACAAGTGACCTGGGCTTTGACAAGTATGCAAAAAAAATATTTTTTGTTAAGTAGATTAACTTGCTCTGCATCCATCAAATATCAGTTATTTCAACGGTCACCTGATAATTACCAACAAATCAATTATTTTCTCAAAGGATGATTGAGGGAAATAACTCTAGAGATTTGTTTTCACAGAGAGACAAGCCCAAATTGGGAAATTCCATAGGACAGCATCCAAATGCTGGACTATACAGACAACTGTTCTCTCTCTCTCCCTGCCTTAACCAGGGCAACAAACAAATCGAATCCTTTGCATGGGAAGGGAACTTTATCTGACGTCTTACACTAGGGTTATCAAAAGACCAGAGTTCGTAGAGTCCTTTTGGACTGGGAGATCCAGCCTGGATTGAGACCCTAAAAATATCTTTAATCTTTCCAAATACAGATATCTATTTATGTTTAAATTAAAATCTTTATAGTAAATCATTTAATATGTTGATCACAGTCCAGAATAGTCTGTCAATTATTTGGGGAGGGTAATATTATTTAAATCATTGAGTCATTTACTGAAAGAAGGTGTGGAAATTGAGATAATGGACTTCAAAATCTGCCTTTCTCTATAAAAAGTAGAGAACAGGCAGACAAGAATACATAGCAACTTATTCTGAGGGGACAGTTAGTTTAGTCAGATCTCCATATAAATGGCAAAGTGACGGTATACTGGCTTTTCCATAAATGAGGAGGAAAATCAAGGACACAAGAAATCCAAAATATTGTAGCATTTAGCAAGTTAATTACAAGCTCATTATATTGTAACTTTGCTTAATGAAATTGAATATACTTTGAGGGAGTGAGGGAGAAAGACAAATTCTTTTTTTTCACCATATCATTATTTTTAATGTCCAACGTTTATAATATGAGGGCCAGAGCTTTCTCTCCAACTCCAGTTTATAAATTTTCGATCGGCTTGTGAGGCCAATAGGGATACTTCTTATCTAATTTGGTTTCTGGGAAGACTTCATTCAGGTCCTCAATGATCATCTGAACAAATGGAATCATGCTCTTCATCTTCTCCAGCTCTTTTTCATATTCTTCAATCCTGGCCTTTGAGAGAGACAAAAACTCAGCACAGCTTTTCACATCTTTTTCCTCAGCATCCACCTGGATAGTATATTTATCCTCTGGCACAGGAACCTTCAGGGCATTAAACTTCTCAAAGTCACCTACCAAGCCAGCCTTTGCCACACCAGCCTTGTAGCAAGCCCAGTCGATAGCAGGTAGTTTCTCAGGAAGAGTAGCCAACCTGTAGGTAAGCGTCTCATTCCAGGATTTCAGGGAGTTGGCAATGGCCTTCTGGTTTTGGGGTATGATCTCCCTGAAAGGTACCAGTCAATGTTTTTAGAGCAAATTTTCGCCTGGCCATCTTGAGATCCTTCACCGACCCCAGCAGCCCACAGTCCACAGCCAGAAGAAAGACAAATTCTATTTGACTGTCTATATGCCAGACAGAAGAAAACTACAACAGAACTGTAGTAATAGCTTAATGGCACATTTTTAGGTCTGTGCTTTGTAGTACTTTTAAACTAACCTGTGTATGCCTGTTATACAAATGAAGTCTTATGTTTTATTACAAAGAATTTTTCCAGCTTTATTGGGGTATAACTGACATATAACACTGTATAAATTTAAGGTAGAGCATGTTGATTTGATTCATGGGCATACCGCAAAACATGGTTACCACAATAAAACTAGTTAACACTTTTAATAGCTTATGTAGTCGCCTTGCGTAATGAGGAGTGAGAACATGTAAGATCAAGTCTCTTAGCATCTTTCAAGTATATAGTCCAGGATCGTTAACTTTAGTGGGCCTACATCTCCAGAACTTATTGATCATAGAACTGGATGTTTGCCCCTGTTATTTCACCTTTGCACAGATTTTCAAGTATGGGTTTTTTTTTTTCCTCAAAGAAAAAAAAAATATATATATATTTTTTTAATTTAGTGGTATTGCAGGCTGCATCTGATAACTTAGATATCTTAGAACTGGTGGGCCTAGTATTTCTTTCCAACTTTTCATTTACGCATAATTTTAAAGCTACAAAAAATTTCTAAGCGTCAAAATACATAGAACATCCATATAATCTCTCCTTGATTCAATATTATTAACATTTTGCCCTTGCTTTACCATTCTATTTATAAAAACATATAATACATATAAATATCTGTATATAAATATTTTGTGTAACTTTTTATAAATATGACATATAATACAATTCTTCTCTGAACAATTTGAGAATAAGTTATACATAACACTACTCATAAAATCTTTAGTGTTTAGTTTCTAAGAATATTATCTTATATAACACAAGACAACTACCAATAAGTTAACATCATTCTAATACTACAATGACTGAATGTGTCCCTCCAAAATTCGTATCTTGAAATCCCAATCCCAATGTGATGTCATTTTGAGATGTGTTTTTTTGGGAAGTAATTAGGTCATGAGCCTTATGAACGGGATTAGTGTCCTTATAAGAAGAGTTCATAGAGCTTGCTAGCTCTTTCCATCATGTGAGGATACAATGAAAAGTCAGCAGCCTCCACCTTAGAAGAGGTGTCTCACCAGAACCGAACCACGATGGCAGAAATCTCAGACTTCTAGCCTCCAGAACTGGGAGAAGTAAATTTTTGTTGTTTATATGTCCCCCCTTCTCTGGTACTTTGTTATAACAGCCCAAATTGACTAAAACAAATATCCTTATCTAATCCTCCAACCAATACTCTATTTTATGAATTGAGACAATAATGCCATTCTTTTCAAACATTTATTTATTTGTGAGAGAGAGAGAGAGAGGGAGCGAGCGTGCAAGGTGAGGGGCAAAGGAAGAGGGAGAGAAATTCTCCAGCAGACTCCCTGCCAAGTGCAAAATCCGATGCAGGACTCGATCCCAGGACCCTGAGTCAAAATCAAGAGTCGGACACTTAACCAACTTATGTTTATGTCCCAATAATGTAACTTTTTGCCATGTTATTCTCTTTGGTACAGAATCTAATTTAGGATCATGCATAGCATTTAGTTGTCATGACTCTTTAGTCTCCTTTAATTTGGGACATTTCCAGATCCTTTGTATTTTATGACACGGACATATTTGAATAACATAGTCTTACTTTCCCTCTTTTAAATAGAATAATGTCATTAAGGTTTATCTATTGTTTCTCAATGATTAAAGTTATACATTCTGAACCATACTATTACATAAATGATACCGTCTCCTCAGAACATATCAACAGGTACATGATGACCATTGGCCCTTCACTGATAATGTTAATTTTGATGACTTGGTTAATGTGTATCTGGTTTGAATGTATACTGAATATTACATATGAAAAATTATTCACTAAAACATTTCAAGCCTAAGATGATATTTCCTTCAGAGAAGATTTTCACTTTCTTTTGCCAGACATTCAGGATGTTAGCCAGCATGAACCACCTTAATCTGATTTCAAAGTTTGTGGTTTTGCAGGCTACCCATGTAACATGCACGTGGACTGCAAGCTGATGCAAAGACAAGTTTGCTTCCAGCAACTTACTCCTAAGGTTCAGCTTTTTAAAAGTCCAGTCCCAAAGGAGGGATAGTTACTTAGTGAATCCCTCTATGGAGATTCTTGGATTCTGTCCAGTCCCACAAGATCACCAAGACCACAATTCAGTCTCTCAGATGTTTTTCTTTGGGATGATAAAAATATGTTCGAATGGTAGATGCCTCTCTCTCCCAGATTTCAGCACTGTAATCATTCTTGACCTTTGTTACTTTTAAGAAGGTTTTAATTTTCTTTTAAATTTCATGTAATTTTTGTTGGTGGTAGAAAGGGTGATTCAAATTAATGTGGAAGTTATGTTTAACAGAAAATGATCTGTCCATTGGTATCTAATGGCCAAGGGCAATTTTTGCATTTACCCAAATGATAATCAGGTTTGTTCTGTTCCCTTGGACTCTGTACTTCTCTTCTCACAAATATTAACCCAGAAATACAGAATGTCATCTTCCAAGAAATTCATAAATCTGAAGTTTATTCGAAGTAATTCAAATTAATGGATGTAATTTATTTGTATCCTCAACATCTTTTGTTAGGGTTGTGATCAGTCCTTGTATGTAGTTCCAGAGAAGAAATGTAGAGGCATGTGGGTCAGCGCTCTCTTCTCCTGATCACATTGATCCAGTCACATTACCCAAATTGTGACCTCTCCCAGAGTTATGCAAGAAGAGCTTCATCCATTTCTGGCATCTTTAATTTGGAGATTGCCAGCTGTGTGGTAAGGAGGTGGGAGTGTGAGGTGTGACAAGGAGAGAGATAAACTGCCTAAGAATGAAACCAAGCAGAAGCTAGCCATAATACAATGATTCAGGGTGATAGACTAGGTCCGTATCATTGGTTGAAACCTTTGATCTCGATAAAACTGAATTTACCCCTTGGGTCACTTAGTGATACAAACCAGTAAATTTTTCTAAGCTATTTTGAATTGGAATTCTGTCTCTTGCAACTCATCCAAACTGATTAAAATGTTCTAAATTTTAGGTACACAATAAAATTCTATGTATAGAGTACGTCTCCTCTCAGAACTTGCAGGTCCAGTGAGTAAAAGCCAAGTGAGGAGAAGAAGGCATATAAAATGATGAACTGTGTAGTAAAATCAAATCTAAATGGCAAATAAGTTGGAAATGCTAACAGCACATTTAATTTTCACATAGCCAAATCTTTTAGTATTTTTATTATTGATAAGTTGCCTTAGGAAAAATAAAATGCACCCTCATGATAAGTGTACAATACTGTTCCCTAATAAGTCCACAGCACCTTGGTTTCTGCCATTATCCTTATAGAACACGTAGAATCAACAGTGAGACATTAGTAAAGAAAATAATTTATATTCAGAAGTGCTTGCACATAGCTGAGGTGTTTCTATTACCTGTTTCCAAGACCACCATTCTCTCTCTCTATAGATGTCTGAAATAGTCTCGAAATAATTTTCTACCGGGCTTTTTTCCTATTGTCAACTCTACACCTGGCAGCCAGAAACACATCAACCCATATTCCCAGTCAAAACCTTCCAACTATTGATGCTTCAAACTCTATAATCCTGCCTACAGCCTACAGAAGGCTCATTCTCTTCACCTCTCCAATCTCACATCCTACCATTCTTTCCTCCTCATTCTTTCCAGTAGAACTAGGTTGACTGAAGTGTCTCTGACACACCAGGCTCATTGCTCCATAGCATCTGCCTGGAGGATTCTTCCCCAGACAGTAACATGGCAATGGTCCTTCCTTTAATTCAGGTCTCTGCTTCTGAAAAACCACATCTTCTGAAAAACCTTTCTTAATCACCCTACCTAAAACTTGCAGCCCATTCTTCCATCAGTGTCTATACTCTTCCTCTGCTTTTGTTTTTATTATTTTTTAAGATTTTATTTACTTATTGAGAGAGAGAGAGAGAGAGAGAACACAGCAAGCAAGGGGAGGAGCAAAGGGAGAAGCAGACTCTTGGCTGAGTGCAAGGAGCCCAAGGTGGTGCTTGGCAGGCCTTGGGGGTCTGGATCCCATGACTCTGAGATCATGACCTAAACCCATGACCTGAGCTTAAATCAAGAGTCAGAGACTTAACTGACTGAGCCACCAGGTGCTCCTGCTTTTGTTTTTTTCTTAGCACTCATACTACCTAATGTGCTGTTATATTACTTACATGTTTGTTGCCTCTCTCCTCCTTCTCCTGTCCTGCCCCCTATCCTAGTCATATTACCTCCCTCCCAACTAAAATGTAAATTCCATGAGAATAGAGTCTTTTATTCACTGCTGCATTCTCAGTCCTTAGAACCGTACCTAGCACATAATAGGGGCTAAAAGAATTATGGTTGAATATATAACTATAATGGAGGCTAAATATTTTTTAATTATTTTTTAAGCTAGGCAATAAATAAATAAGTATTCTTCAAGGAAGATATTGGCTCACCAGTGCAAATATAAGTTGCTCATTGAAATAATGCATCCTACTGAAAAAAATTAAATCATAAACAATGTTGCACATTGCTGAAAGGAAATAGTTTGCTTTTGATGTCTGCACAGAAAATCTTTTATATATTCTTGTTTACTGTTTCTGTGGTATGCACATGACATTTCAGTTAAAACTAATACTTATTACATGTGTATAATATCCAAATATTCATTAATCCACTAGTTATTAGTTCAGTTGAATTGCAGTTCATGCTTGTTTTGGACAACAGCATTTTCTGAAAAACAAAATGTGAGTAAAATATATAAAAAGGAAAAAGAATCTATAAGCCTTTTTCTAATTACGGTATACCTATTTGAAAATGAAAATATAACACTAACTTTGCTGTATATGTATTTTTCAAATTAAATTTTTCAAAATCGTCAACTTAAATTTTTTTACCAGTTATTGTTATGTTTTCACTCTTCATTGTTAATCAATTGGGCTCTTGGAATTATAATGTGACTTGAAGGCATAAAACAACATAGATATTGAGTATTTTCTAATTCACTAGATGACCAAGATTAGAAAGGACCCTAAATAATTTTTTGAAGAGGCAGGTCCATGTCACTATGAACACTAGAACATATAATTGTGCACATGACATATACTATATCTGCCACATGCAAAAAGTGGTTCATAAATACAAAGTAATACCCAAGAAGTGAGTATATAATTCTAAGGTACATAAACTCTAAGTTTCCATCTTTCTTAGGTTCATATATTATCTATTTCTTCATTCTGAGAAATTCTGAAATCTCACTATTTGAAAAGAAAGCAAAGCAAATGTAAGGAAAGAAAAACTGAGTAATAATGATTAATGCTGAATCTAACCTTTCTGTTCCGGAGCATCTAGTATCTAATATAGACCAAGTTACATTTAATAGTCTTCAGTCATAAGCTATGAGAAGTTAAGTTTCTTGAAATACAACGTTAATGTATGTAGTTTAAAAAAAAAAGTCATGATTGTGATTCATGGCCCCTTGGATGTTAAGCTGGGTCCTGCTGGGTAAATTACTTTTGCAACAGGTAAAGCTGCATATATAAATATGACAATGAATATGACATTAAAAGGGCTAGGGAACACAGCTAAGTATAAGTTCTCAGTTCAAATAGGAGTTAATCGGGATCCCTGGGTAGCGCAGCGGTTTAGCGCCTGCCTTTGGCCCAGGGCGCGATCCTGGACACCCGGGATCGAATCCCACATCGGGTTTCCGGTGCATGGAGCCTGCTTCTCCCTCTGCCTATGTCTCTGCCTGTCTCGCTCTCTCTCTGTGACTATCATAAATAAATTAAAAATTAAAAAAAAAAAACCAAATAGGAGTTAATCATTGAGTTTCTGAATACTGAAATCATTGCTTTAGATAATTTTGGATATTTTTCAGAATTTTATATACATGAAATATTTCATCATAAATATTTGTCAAGCCACTGATGGAATAATATAGTTTTCAAATCCTATCTCACATATAGGGGGAAATTAAGTAGAGGATGTCATTTTCCTATCACCAACTAAAAAAGGGAAATAAACTATCACCCTACAATGACGCTTAAAAAAAAAAACCCAAATACTAGTAATACACTCAACTCCTCACTCCCATTCTCACCCATCCCCCTCAAAAAAAAAAGGTTTGGTTAGCAGCCAAATCTCTTAATTTCATTTTCAAACTGACTACTTCTCACTGGAGGATTTTTCAGATTTGATTTTAAAATATCCCTTACTTCATTTCCTCATTTTAAATTGAAATGTAAGATAATAAAACAGCATAGTAAACTATATGAGAAAGAACACGAATAAAACAGAAATTATAGCCAAAGTTGGAGGAAGATAGCATTGTCTTTCCATTTATTAGACTACCCTGGGCCTGTTCACTTGAAATCTCCTTTCTAGTGATAGATATAGATAGATACAGAGATGCATACATACATACATACACACATGCATATTTTATAAATTTCACCTCCTTTATTGAGTTTGTTCAGCAGAGGAGAAAAAGTTGAAAATTCAATCACTCTATGCTAAAAGCCAATAAACAAAAGTAGTAAAACTTTCTGAGGCTCCCATGTTGGATTCTTGCCTCCATCAAAAACTCACTTTTGAGTCTTAGAAATGTTACCTAACCTATATCTTGGTCTTAGTTTCAACATCTATAAAATGGAAATGTTAATGACATCTACTGCCTAAGGTTTTGCTAAGTATTAAAAGTCATATTATGCCCATAAAATGATTAACAATTCTGTAACTAACACATAGTAACACTCCCAAAATTATTTACTATTACTATTATTCTCAATGAAAAGCTCAATGAGACAGGAACTATTGTCCCTTTTACTAAAATGATATTTTGGGACTCCTGGGTGGCTCAGTGGTTGAACATCTGCCTTTACCTCAGTGTGTGGTCCCGGAGGTAGAGGATGGAGTCCCACATCGGGTTCCTCTAGAGGAGCCTGCTTCTCCTTATGTCTTTGCCTTTCTCTCTGTGTCTTTCATGAATAAATAAATAAAATCTTTTTAAAAAATAAGATAAAATAAAATGATATTTTAACTATATTTTCCTACTTTTTTATGTCACCCTTACTCCTAATTACAGACTGGAAATTTAGTTCTAAATGTAATTTTATTTTTCTTTTTATAAATGTAATTTTAAATGAATATGTTTTTAGACCTTAAAAAGTTGTTGAAGGTTTTTTTAATAAAGATACTCACAACCTGAAGCTATCACCTGGTGTTGATGAGAAATTTAGAATAGCTGAAAGTAAAATCTCTGAGTTTAACTAGGAAAAGGGGAGGGAAGGGGTGATCTTGACAGTGATATAGCTAAAATCTATAGTGAAGGGTGGTTTCGGCACTTATAAGCAAATCCGAATGTATTCTTTAAAATTTGACCAAGTCTCAGATGGTAGTCCTGGCAGGTCATGGATGGAGCATTGTCAAAAGCAAGTCCTTTAGAAAGCATTTCCACCATGACTTCAAAATGTCCCATGACTCACTGGCCCACCATCTCAGAAAATAACATCTTTATTATGAAGAAATTCAAAATCAGTTACCCTGACAGGAAAGATAAGTAGATAGAACTGTAAAACAGTGCTTCAAACATGAGATGACACTCTTCTCCTTGCAGTCTCCTTGAAATTAACTGTGAGCTTAATACTTTGAAGATAATGTGATAATCAACTGGGCAAAGATAACAAGATAGTCTATGATATAAAATGCACTTCAATAAAGAGAGATAATGCCACCACATTCATTTTACAAAGAGCTAGTGGGGAAAAAAAACATACTTCACATTATCCCTTCCTACTTCACTTCAACTTAACAAATTAACTCATATGCAAAAAAAAGGGAGGCGGGATATTTTTCTCATATTTTAGTTATTTGCTTTTTCTTAAAGATATACAACTGTCATGGGCAATATTATCTAGTGCCCATCTATTCCACAGGGTATGCCTATATGTCTGATATATTTGTGATGTCATTAATTTTTCCTGCATATACTTTAATGAAGAATGTAGAATTTAATAAAGAATTAGGAGACAGTCTGATTTGGCTTACAGTGTTTGAGAAGGAGAAAGATTGGCATGATAGAAGCTTGGTGAGCAGAGGGAAGAATGTTAGGAGATTAAGTCTAAGATGTAGGCAAAAGGCATGTTCAGGACTGTCCAAATTATCTGAATTTTTCTTCCAAAGAGAAAAAATATCTATCACAAAGAATGAGATTGAAAAGAAGTTCAGTGATTAAGGTATCTTTTGATATATAGAAGGGAGAAAGCACTTGTAAAGAAAACATGTATTGCACTGCACACTCCAGGATAAACTCACCTGTATATAAAAGATTAAAAATCTCACATCACTGAATAGTGGTAAAGAAGTTAGCCATCAAAAGCCATGATTTATATACAGTGCAAAACATCAAAGACAAAAGGGAAAAACTATGTTTTTCTTTTTTTTTTTCATTTAAAACGTAAAATATTCTAGAAAACGGGATAAAAAGGGAAAGACTACCTATTTTCCCACCATTTTATAACATTTATAATTTCAGTGTTGTTATGTGTAGGTCTTATATAGCTATAGAACTAGTATGTAATTTTGTACCATGTTTTCCCCAAGAAACATTATAGTATATGTATTTTTATTTTATTATAGTTCTCATATCTACTCTTAATTGTTGTATGTTATCCTCAACTGTACATGCCTAAATGTATTATTGGCCATTTGAGTTGCTTTTGATTTTATATTTTACATAATACATCCATCAACATCTTCAAACATAAGACCTTTTCCATGTTTTGTACTATTTCCTTAGGATAGATTCCCAGAAGGAATATTAATGGATCAGACAGTATGAATATTTTTGTAGTTTTTTCCCTATATGCTGCCAAATTGCTTTTCAAAAGGGCTGTGCCAATTTTAATTGCAACGAATGATTTCTGAAAGCACCAGATTCACTGCATCCTTGCCAACATGGGACATGATTATTTTTAATATTGTCATTTAGTAGATGAATAGCAAGTGCTCACATTGCTCATATAATTTATTAGTCTAGTAGGCCAGAGGATAGGAAAAGAGAATTTTTGAAATTAAGGAACAATTTGACAAAATCTCCCTATTTTAGTAGCTATCTTTGTGGTCAAGATGGTTAAGCAGATGCTGGAAGATCACCAAACAAGATTAGTTCACAATAAATTGCATACCTACAAAGCATGCCGATAGGGAAGTGTAAACCTGGGCAGGAGTCTCTAGGGAAAAGTCATGAATTGAAATCTTTGGTCCAGTCTAATTCAGCAGTATTAATCATGCAACTGAAGACAAGGAAAGCAAGATAATTAAATGAAAACAAATACACATACACTTTCAAAGGGAACAAACACACATATATCTGAATCCAGTGAGTCCATGTCTAGGACCTAACAGATTCTTGCACATGTGATATAAATGAGGAAACTCTTTATGTATCTACTTTGACAGTCATTCAAGGTTGTTGAGTTTAAAAGGTAGGAAGCAAAGTATGTATATAAAATGTCACCATTTGTATAAAAATTGAGAAAAGGAAAAAGCCTTTAAAAGGTTAGTGTTTGCATATGCTTGGCAATCCCTGAAAAGATACTAAGAAACAAATAAAAGAGGTTATCTATTTGGGGAGATGAGGACTAGGGGAGATAGAAATAGGGGAGAGAGAATTTTTACTGTGTATTTTTTGAACCATGTGTATATTATCCATTTGAAAATCCTATACATTATTCTAACAAAAGAAAATAATAACAACAGAATTGGCTCTAATCTACACCCTGGAATGGAACTAGCTATCAGATCGTACATTCCATGAACCACAAGAAGGCTATGGCTGTTAGAGGGAACCAATGATCAGCCAATTTTCTTTTTCCTTTTCTGTTCTTTCCCAGTTATTGTATTATTTATTAAAGTATAATTCATGAGATCATCAAACTCATTCTGTACAGAACTCAGTCAATATGCCAGAGTAAACTGCGACCCCAAAATGTATTATAATAATAACTTACTTATGCTTTTAGGAAAATTCCACTCATTGTTATCCCTAGACCCCTCTGTTCCTTAGCATGTATAATTTCTGAGCTGTAGGTATGAACCAAAAAGAAAAAAATTCAGACATTCGACTACATTTGCTTTCCGGTTTATATGGCATGGTTTTCTGTCCTATGATAATGAAATTTAACAGAATCTTGAATTGTACTTAATAAATAACTAGACCAGGCTATCATTTATCTTCTTTTTTTTTTTTTTTGTAGTTTAAATGAGTTTTTTTTATAAATTTATTTTTTATTGGTGTTCAATTTGCCAAAATATAGAATAACACCCAGTGTTCATCCCATCAAGTGCCCCCCTCAGTGCCCGTCACCCAGTCATTTATCTTAAGATACACTAGCGCATATTACCTCAATTTAAGCATGAGTTAATGAGAATTAGCAAGGAAACTGATGGGATAGACACACATATCTATATATGTAATCATTTCTATTTTTTTTACTTCTTATGCCAATAAAAATTCTTCATTTGAACCATAAAATGCAAATACATTCCCAATACTATTATACTGAGATTAAGATTTGAAAAGCAAAGTCCAAAATGACTCCTGACTTTCAAAGTAGGAAACTTAGCTGAACCTTACTTACAATAACTTACAATGTGGAAAAAGGAATATTGTACAATGAGCTATTTTCCTTTCAAAATTAAGTGTATCAGTCCAATGTTTTACTTCTAACATAGTTGCCTGGAAGCCCAAAGCTACTATCATTTTTCTAATTATTCTTTTGTTTATTTTAGTATAGATTTTTGTGTGATTATTAAAGCAGTGCCTGCTCCTGGCAAAAACATATTTTTCTATGCTTAAAAGTAAAATTCCCATGATCCCAGTATCCCCCCCAAAACAAATGTTAATATCTTATTCAAGCTTTTTCATATATGTAAATGTCAGTTCTTCCTACATAATAAATTTTGCATTCTGTGGTTTTTCACTATTATTTCATCAACATTTTTCCAAAGTTACTACCAACCTTTCAAAATCATCATTCAATGGCATAAACCATAGTTTAATCATTCTTCTCTTTATGGGCCAAATAGATTATTTTTACCATCAATCTATTACAAATGGCATTTAAAGAACACTGTATTTCTGATTAACGACATGGCATTAATTCCTAGAAGTGGTATTACTAAAACAAAGGGAATATTTTTAAGGCTTCGATACATACACTGGAAATCTGTTGCTTTTCACCTGTCCAGTATCCTTTCTCCCTTCTACTGGTAACAATGCCTTGATTTTCCTTTGAATGTGTTCTTGATAGGACTCCCTAGTGATTCACTGACTAAACTGTAGGCATGAAATGTGAACTAGGTCATACTTCTCATTCCAGGAATTTCATTCTGGAGCAAAGTGACACACGGACAGGAAAGAACTGATGCTGATTCATCCCAGGGATGGTACCCGGGATTCCATCACCTTCTTCCATGACCTCTGTAGCTATTCCATTTCCTCTCCTTTTCTTTTGATTTTGTAAGCTACAAAATACCTTCCCTTGTTTTCGATCTTATTCCTTAAGTTAGTCACAGGTAATTTCTGTAGCATGTAACAAGAATTCTGTAAACACTAATGGATAGCCTTACCAGAAATTTAGGAGAATCTGCAGTTTACCTTCATCTTCATCATCTACATCAACTTTTTTTTTTTTTAAATGAATCAACCTTCTCTTGTAATCTTTGCTATTTTGATGAGCTAAAAAGTACGCCATTTAAAAAATGTGTTCCTTTTCTTTTTATCCTTAGTTAAAACTAGAGATGCTTATTTACCCTTATATATTTCTGGGTTTTGTAGATTATTTTTCCCATTTTCTACTGGTATACTTTTAAGTTTTTACTAGCCACTAACAATACCTATTGCTCCCTAATTATTGTTCAAGACACTGGGAAGAATGATGAATATAAACCTCTTTTTCAAGAAGTTTTCAGGTATGAAGGGAATGGATATAAACTGGGAATCACATTTTGAGATAAGTCCACTAGCAGAAGAAAATACGGAAAGGTTTCTGTAACAGTGAATATGAAACTGCTATTAGCAGTTTCTGGTGAAAATATTTCCTTGATCTACTTTTGGCATTCCTGACTTAAAACGGTCAAATTTTATAAGGTCATATCTTCATATGTGTCCCATTATATTTGTGTTTATAAAGTATCTATTTTTGTCTAACTTGATTCAGAGTTTCTACTAACTCTTTGTTTCATCTGACATTTATTTTGGAATACATTATGAAATAGGGAGTGTATATTCTTGACAAATAATTACTCAGTTTCCCCAGCACCATATATTTTCCCACAGACTTGTAATTATTACATATTATACTTTATTCTCATATATCTTAGAGTTTGTGTCTAGGGTTCTCTCGCTTTCTTATTTGTCTATATATTCATATACTGTGTTAATTACTGACATTTTTAATATTTTTATTTGATAGCTCAACTTTATCTCAGTGCTTTATTTATTTAAACAGTTTTTTGGCTGATATAACCTATTTGCTATTCCATAGGAGCTTTAGAATCTCTAAATTTTGCAACACTCTCTTTGGATCTTAATTTGGATTGTCTAGATATGTGAAAGTCTATATATGTGTATGCATGTACGGAATGCTATCATCATTTTACCTGACACAGAAAACTAAAGTAGTGATGGGCTATGGAGGGAACTCACCAGCCCTCTGACTGGCATAGACAGATGTACAGTGGAATCTATTAGTTCATATACCCTATTCATAAAGCCTACCCACATAGCACTGTGTACATCTAGTGTAATTTTTCTCGTGTACTAGCATTTAAATTACAGCTTATTGTTTACAATCAAACTCTACCTCTGGCAATTGTTTCTGACTAAGTGCTAAGGGCCCTGAGGAAATCACCCACAAATGTTACTGTCCCACAAGGAATTGAATTGGCTCTGACGTCACCTCTATATGCCATGAAAATATTTCATTGTCCAAAACCAAACAAAATGCTAACTGCCATAACTCAAAACCAAGTACAGTTTTATAACTACATGATTTATACCATCTTTTCAGTTGTAAATTTGCATTTTAGGACAATGAAGTATCTCTTCCAACCACTGTGGGAGCTGTTTTCTGATGGAATCTAGCAGGAGGGTTTTCTTATTCTTTTTCTTCTTGAATCAGAAAAGTACTAGTTCTTTAAGGTCTCTTCACTATCCATACAGGTTCCTCTTTCTGCCTGCTTTTTGTGTTTTATATATTTACGTATTTTTTAAAGATTTGTTTATTCATGAGAGAGAGAGAGAGAGAGAGAGAGAGAGAGGCAGAGACATAGGCAGAGGGAGAAGCAGGCTCCCTGCAGGGAGCCCAATGCAGGACTCAATCCCAGGACCCCAGGATCACAACCTGAGCTGAAGGCACACACTCAACCACTGAGCCACCCAGGTGCCCCTGGGTTTTTGTTTTAATCTAACTTAAAGCAGTAGCTTTTAAGCTTAACAATTTTTTTCCTTACTATGGAATATTCAAAAATGAAAAAGCTTGCAAACAATTTGGTATTTCTTGGAGTCCCTAAAGCTCACCTATTGATCACTTTGAAGCCAACAGACCTTTGGAAATGAAAAAAAAGTCCTGTTAGAGACATAAATATTTAAAAGGAATTCAATAGACACAACAGCTGAATTGAGTACAAATATTTTACATGCAAACTTACCCCTAGCCCTATAAATCTTAGATGACATCTCTAAATGCATCCCAATTTATCATTTTCTTGATCCTAACATAATATTAATACAATTGCAGTATTATGTCAGATATTAAAATACTTAGATATACAAATTGGTAGATGTAGTCATTCTTCTTAACATTAATTACTATTTCACAAAATGTAGAGCTGTTTAATGGGCAACTGGCATGGAGTTAACTTACACACTTAGTAGTTGAAACACAGTGTTTCTAGATCTGGCTCTCCTTTCAACGGACTTTGGGCAATTATCAACTTCCTGGAGTAAAGTTCTTCCTTTCTCATAGGAGAGGTTGGGTTAATAACCTGGATTCTTCCCAGGTCTAAATATCTAATTCCTACTTAGCTCTCATCCAACATTTTCATAATCAGCCAGAGCTGACTTTTGTATGCAAGGTAGGATTACTACTGGTTGGTTTACTTGCTTTTTTAACACACTATTTCACTAAAGTCTTGAATTTTGAGGAGAACAAAGAAAAAAACAGGCAAAAAAGGTAAAGGCTTAAACTGGTAGTATATACATTTTTGAATCTAGATAAATAAAATATTGAGATAGTATTATTAGAAGACTTTTCCCCATCTCCTAAAGCTAGACTGTATAGCAGCAATCTTGAAGATTTTTCTTAAATGATGGAAATCCACTCAGAAATGACTGTTAGCCTTGTATTAGTACTAATATCTTGTTATAACAGAACTTGTGAATAAGTTGGCAGTAGTTCATTACGTAGTATGGCTTCTTGCGTATACAATTTCATCCTTCCTCTAATATGAAAATATTGTTCACAAACCAGTTTTTGAAAATAAGATTCCAGACTTTCTTCACATGAGGGTAAAAATAAAAATAACAAATCTTTGGAGCTGTAAGCTCAAGACCCTGAAGAAAACAATTACATGGAAAGCACTGAAAGTGAAACTGGACTTATAATTACACACTTTTATGCATAAAAGAACCTGGGAAAACATCACAAAGTTTTATCTGTAATTGGGCTTACTGGATAACCAAACTGATTTTGAATTAAAGACAAAGTTATTTTGAAATTTTTGAAATATTTCGGCATTTTTTCATTAGAGAGTCGGATCATGAATCTTTTTTCTGATGCATCAACTTTAGGGAAACTTTGACCTCAGATGCTAGGATTTTTGATCAACTTTCACAGATGTACATGAACATGTCACTCTCGATGTAGAAGCAGCAGAAGGTTTCTCATTAAAATTATGCTTTTGGATCTTTCCTTACTACTTCTAATTCACTCTTCTCCTTTAAATGAGGTTACGTAGATTTGACCTTGATAGTCACAAATGCCTTTTAAGATGTTGTTAATTTGAAACAAATTTGTTAAAGGATAATATTTCCCATTTTAGTTCCACTGGAAAAAAAAAAACGTTTGATTTTAAAGAATTTTTAAAAGGCAGATATTCTGTTATTTTATTGCTTAATCATCTTTGAATCCCTCTCTTACCTTCAACCCTTATCTTAGATAGTGCTGTTATTGTTCATATATATATTGCCTCAGGAGTGACACGTATTAGATTATCAACATGATTACTTTCCAGTTCTTAGATTAATTTGAGTATATTTGTGTGGGTGTGTGGATAGGTGTATATTTACTGGAAAGAAAATGAGATGCAAAGAGACCGGGCCATTGCATGGAGATTTAAAAAACAAAGGTCAGTAGGAGAGATAAATATTCTATACACTTTTCACTTACGTTTTTTGTTCATGATCTATTTCACCCCTATAGAATATAAGCTTCATGGGGGCAAGGGTCTTTGATTTAATCTCTGATATAGTCAAAACAACTAGACCAGTGTCTTTGCACATAGCAGGGACCCGCATAATTTGTTAAATTTTATGTGAATCAACCAGTATTATAATTAATTAGTAATGGATTATTTAGGCAGACGAGCTTTGCCTTATAAAGTATCTTCATCATTCAGGATAGGTGGCTGAACTTGTTTCTAATGCAGGGTGGTTGCATTCCTCTTGAGAGACTTTCCAGTAAAAGGGTGTATGTGCGACACAGAGAGATAAAGCAATGAATTTCTGACGTACTAACCTGGCTGAGGTTTCTCATTCTCCTAAATGTGCTAGTTTCCAATTAAAAACTGGCTTTGTCATTACTTAAATGAAAACAAATTACTATTAATAAAATTAAGTAAGCCTCACTATCTTACCTAATAACGTAGAAACTCTAATCATGACTATTTGACAAATTAAATGTTTATTTAATAAGGTCATAGTATTTTTGCACTGCTATTTATAGTAAACGTGATCTTTTTAAAAAAGTTATTCAGTGTTGAAATGAAAATCTGGCACAGGTCAAAAAGTGAATTTAGTGGCCTAGAGTCTTGACAAGTTGACATTTACTTGAGCTACTAAAATCCATGTAGAAAATATGGCAGTCTGAGCCCATGGGCTGCCCTGCAGCAAAACAAGTCAAAACTGAAGTGAATTTGCAGAACTGGCAAAACTTGAATTGCTTGTGTGAACTAAGTGGCTAGCGCTATCTATTACCTCCTTTAAGCCTCTGCTCTTCCACCACCCACACACACACACACCCACACACACACACACACACCCTGCATCATTTCTGCTTTTAGTCAAACACAGACCTTGCTGCTTTATCCTAATATTTATGTTCTTTGATGCATTTCTCTATATTTGATTATATTATGCCCTCACGGTTTTACAAATTATATTTAATTATTTTTTTAAACCCTCCCCAAATAAAAGATCCACAGACTAAAAATACCCACACTCTCCTTAAAATGAGTACAAAAGCTCTGTTTCTGTCTAAAGACTTGTGGCTTTCCCCAGTACCTAACGCAGTGGCTTTACAAGATGTTACTTGACAGCAATGTGAAAAACCACTTTCTTAGCCAAGTGGTTAAAATCTTCTGTAAAAGTTCCAGTTTTGTTACCGATAACTTGATTTTAACTTAATTTTAAGATGATTCATAATTCATAGTCCTATTTCCTCCATACCAACCTATAAAGGAAAATGATTTCTACCAACTCGTAGCATTGCATAAACGGAACACAAAACTAAAATCAACTGCTTAACGTGTTTAGTAACCTTAATAAAATCCCAAAAGTTACAACGACTAAAATATAGCAATGTTTAAAAAAAAATATATCACCTGGCAACAGGTAAATTTTATATTGAAACATAACAATAGCAAGCTATGCTCTCTTTAATCATATCAGAAATCTGGACTTTTAAGCCACATGTGATGAATACTAGAGGGAAAAAAAAAATTTACAACCGATTTTCTACTAGTCCAACTGCACAGTATAAGCATTCGGCTGTATAAGAGCATTAAAAATTCCATTTACCCGTTCATGAATTAAGCGATGAAAAATGTGCAACCATCGTCGGACACAAAACTAAATCACTGCTAGGTGGCCAGTAAGTTCTTCATCTGCCCCAGAATAATCTACATTGCGAAGCTGGGAGAAAATGGAGCTTTTACAATTAGAAACGTGAGAGATGCTGACATTTTGGACAGCTCCCTCCTGATTTTTTTTTTTTTTTTTTTTTTTTTTCCCCTTTCCCCCAACTGGCTTTCTGGACTAGGAGTCTCCGTTCCATTTCTCCTGCTTTCCCAAATCAGAAACGAGCCGGGCCCGCGCGGCTTCTGCGGTCTGGGGTTTCTCTGTCGTGCAGCGTGTGCGGGGGGAAGAGCGCACGGAGCCACCTCACAGCGAGAGGAAGGGCGCGGGGTCCGCGTTCCCCGGGGCCGGGCGGGCGGGCTGGGAGCGGCCCGGCCCCCGCTCCCCCGCTCCCCCGCGGCCCCTCCGGCCCGAGCGCGGCCCCTGCGAGGCCCCCCGGGGGCTCCGCCCGCGCCCGCAGCGCCCGCCGACACCAAGTTTGCGCGCCCGGGAGGCGGATGGAGACGCCGGCGGCGGGGCTCCGCAGGGGTGCGCGGCGCCGGTCCCCTGCCGGCGGCTTCACGCGGAAAATAATTGAACACAAAATAAAAGCAGCGTCGGCCCTGGAGGAAGCCGGGCACGTAACCCCGCCGCACTTTGCGCTCCGCGCGCCCCGGGTCGGTGGCCCGGACCGCAGCCCGACCAACTTTCCCGGAGCCCCGGGCCGCCCGCGCGGCCGCTGCGCTGCCGGGGGCGCCGCAGGCCGGGTGCGACCCCGGGGGCGGCGGGGGGCGGCGGGGGACCGCACCCGCACCCGCACCCGCGCCCCGCCCCCCGCCCCGCGCCCCGGCCCCTCTCCAGCCCCAAGTCTGCGCGCCCCAGAAGTGGAGCGAGCCTCCCAGCAGGAGCGACGGACTGGACGGAACGCCGCCCCCGCTCGCGCCCCCGCGCCGCGCCGCCCCTCGGCTCCCGCCCTCCCGCCGCCACTTCCCTCCTTCCTCAAGTCCCCGCGCGCGGCGGGACTTTGGGGAGCCCCGGGGCACGCGCCCGGCCCCCCGCGCGCCGGGAGCGCGGCGCCTCCTTCCCCTCGCGGCGGGAAAGTTGCGCCCGCGCGGCCCCCGGCGAGCCTCGGCGGACCTCCGGGGGCGCCTCCGCGGGGCTGCCCCGCCGGCCGCCCCGGCCCCCGCGGCCCCGCGCTCGCCTCTGCGCACACAATGCCGCCCCCGTCCCCGTCCCCGCCCCCGTCCCCGTCCCCGCGCCGGCAAAGTCCGGGGACCCGGGGGCCAACGCGCCGGCCGGAGCCGGGTCCCGAGCACCGCGGCCGGGGCGCCCCCCGCCGGCCCCGGGGGCGGACCTTACCCGCGGGACGCGCCGGCTCCCGCCGCTCAGCTGGCCCGCGGGCCACGGGGACGCCGCAGCCGGGGTCCCGGAGACGCTGCTGCTCCGCTGCCGCTGCCCGGATCCCCGGCGCCAGCATCACTTCTCCGCCGCCTCCGCCTCCCCGAGCTCCGCTCCCGGCCGCGCGCAGGACCCGCAGCCCCGGCGGCGCGGCGGGCTGGGCAGCAGCGGAGGCGGCGGCGCCCGCACGAGCTCGCCCGGCTGCACCGGCTCGAGCAGCCGCCGCGGCAGCCGGAGCCCCCGAGCCCGGCGGCGCTTCCCCGGCGAAGGCTCGGGCCTCGGAGACTGACGGCGCCCGGCAGCCAATCGGCGCGCCGCCCCGCGCGGCGGGGGAGGCCAATCAGGGCGCAAGGCCCAAGGCCCGCCTCCGCCCTCGCTCCGCGGGCTGGTTTCCGGGAGCGGCGGCGCTGCCGCGGGGTCTGGGCGGGGGGCGCGCGGGCGGGCGGGGGGCGGGGGAAGGACGCGCCCCGGGGCGAGGCCGCGTGCGGGACCCCGCGCCCCGGACCGCGCCCGCCCTGCCCTTCGGCGGCTCCGGGGCCTCGGCGCCTCGCGGGGCGCAGCCGGGAGGGGCGCCGACCCAGGGCGCGCGCAGGCCCGCCCCAAAGTTGCAGGTGCACGGCCCCCCCCCCCGGCTCTCCCACCTGCACCCCGCGCCGGGCGCGCTCCGGGAGCCACGGCTCCAGAAGCCACGCGGAAAGAGGCTTTAAGCAGGCCGTCTAGCTGCGCGGGGCGTCTTTTGCTTTTGCTTTTTTTCCCCCTTTTTCTTTGGAAAACCACTGCCGAGCGATCCGGTAGGTGTGTGTGTGTGTGTGTGTGAGCGACACAGACCTCGGGTAAGTGATGTCATGTACGTTCAGCCACGCAACAGAAAAAGAACACGGAGGAGGCAAACTTTGCGCATCACTCTCTGCACCCCCCCCCCCCCCAAGCTGGAAGGATCTGCCTTTGTGAAGCATTTCAGTGCCCTCCGTGCAAAAGCCTCAGAATGGTCCAGGGCCCTCAGCCTGTAAAGCTATGTTGCAGTTTAAAAGAAAAAAGAAAAGAAAAAAAAAAAGGGGGGGGGGGGACTTAAGTTCTACAAGAAGACTTTAGTATGCGTGGGTCTTTCCCCAGGTGACCGGTTCTGTCCTCTGCTCTCTCACAAGGTTGATGTGAAGGTCAAAAACCAAGCGTGTGAATCGGCTACATGATTGACAAAATCGTTGGAATCAGTATGTATTAGCTATGCTGCTGCTGCTGCTTCTAATTATATTTTAAGTGACCTTTTTTTTTTTTTTGGCAATAATCACTCCCTTTCTTCATCTACCTTCTTTTTAAGATAACTCAATGAGTCCTGTGATCCCCAAAATAAACCCTGCCTAAATTTTATGAGCCCTGGAAGCAAAATTTCATTGCAGAGTAGAGTGGTGTATTGCCATCTCGTCGTAAACCAAAACGTGCGCACATCAGCACCATTCTTCCCAACTTTCCTGTGCCCCTTCCTCCCACCTTCAGTCATTTGACCAATCTAGTTTGGAGGCTAGACCATTTCTTCTTAAGGAATCAACTATGCCGAAAGAAGTAGTGATAAGTTTATTTTTTAGGCTAAAACCAGAAATATGTACCACATCACTTTGAATTTTTAATCAAGAGAAGGTTTTTAGTTGCCATTGGTTAGGATTTTTATAATTATTTCTTTAGTATTTTTGCTGTTGTGTAATTTACAATCAATCCCTTCAACAACTACATGAGGTGATTAATAATGCAATGAAGTTTAACTTTGGTAGAAAAAAAAACAAATGTTTTATTTAAGCTTCATGGGGAAAAGAGTGGATATTTGAAAAAAGTAGAAATATTGGGATGACTGGGTGACTTAGTGGTTGAGTGTCTGCCTTTGGCTCAGGGCGTAATCCTGGAGTCCCGGGGATAGAGTCCCACACCAGGCTTCCTGCAGGGAGCCTGCTTCTCCCTCTGCCTATGTCTCTGCCTCTGTTTGTGTGTATGTATGTCTCTCCTGAATAAACAAACAAAATCTTAGAAATATTAAAAATTATTAAAATTGGAAATTGTAATGACAATTTAGATCTCTGATAGAAGATAAGTTTAGGATTATCTTCCAGCAAAAGATTAATCTTGACTAAAGAATGTTAAATATGAAGATGTTACCAAACTCTAGAACATTGTATGCTACTTACAAACTCTGGGATGCGCATATACAAATATTTACATGATTTTTCTAGCCACTTCTCCATGCCCTGACAAGTATATTATATTTCAGGTATACTGTTTCTTCATGTTATCTTGTATTTTGCAATATAAATCCTGAAAAATATAGAAGTTCTACATACCATATTCCTTAATAATTAAGATAATGAAATGACTCTCCAAAGAAGACGTACACATGGCCAACAAGCCTATGAAAAATTGCTCCACATCACTTGCCATCAGGGAAATACAAATCAAAACCACAATAAGATACCACTTTACACTGTTGAGATTGGCTAAAATTAACAAGACAAGAAACAACAAATGTTGGTGAGGATGTAGAGAAAGGGGAACCCTCTTGTACTGTTAGAGGAAATGCAAGTTGGTGCAGCCACTCTGGAAAACAGTGTGGAGGTTTTTCAAGAAGCTAAAAATAGAGCTATCCCATGACCCAGCAATTGCGCTACTGGGCATTTACCCTAAAGATACAGATGTATTGAAACATTGGGACACTTGCACCTCAATGTTCAGAGCAGCAATGTCCACAATAGCCAAACTGAGGAAGGAACCACGATGACCTTTGACAGATGAATGGATAAAGAAGATGTGAGATATATATATATATATATATGATTGATATCATATATATATATATATATATATATATATATATATACACACACACACAATAGAGTATTACTCAGTCATCAGAAAGGACGAATACTTACCATTTGTTTCAATACGGATGGAACTGGATTATGATGAGTGAAATAAGTCAATCGGAGAAAGACACTTATCGTATGGTTTCACCATATGTGGAATATAAAAAATAGTGAAAGGGACTATAAGGGAAAGGAGGGAAACCCAGTGGGAAAAAATTAGAGAGGAAAACAAACCATGAGAGACTCCTAACCCTGGGAAACAACCAAAGGGTTTTACAGAAGGGGAGGTAGGTGGGGGAATGGAGTAACTGAGTGACGGGGACTAAGGAGGACACTTGATGGAATGAGCACTAGATGTTACATGTTGGCAAATTGAATTTAAATAAAATATTTTAAAAATTATAATGAAATGACTATCTTACAGAAGCAAAAAAGTTAAAATGAACAGCATACATACAGATATAAAAGTAATATCTCATAACACTAGTGCTATAAATAAGCAGCTCTGAGCAAAACAGACCTGCACAATTAACAACCTACTACCATTGAAAACCATGAAATATTTCAAATGAATAAAGATGAAAAAATAAGGAAAACTTATTAAAGTAGCTAAAAGATTGATTGCATGCTGATGCCAGTTTATGTATTTCTATGAATTTCATGGGATGTATTGGTTAGAAAGTCTAGTGTTGGGCAGCCCGGGTGGCTCAGCGGTTTAGCGCCGCCTTCAGCCCAGGGCCTGATCCTGGAGACCTGGGATCGAGTCCTACGTCGGGCTCCCTGCATGGAGCCTGCTTCTCCCTCTGCCTGTGTCTCTGCCTCTCTCTCTCTCTCTCTCTGTCTTTAATGAATAAATAAAATCTTAAAAAAAAAAGTCTAGTGTTATTTAATTACATGACTATTTAATTAGCTAATTATGTTGAATTAAATGATGTTTCCTTTTGGGGGGGCCTGCTTACGTATATCAGTTTTTCTCCCCATAGTGGGAGAACTAACTCATCTTGTTAGTGGAGGAGGAGAAATTTGTTTGGGCACTCCTTAACTCAATAACTACTTGCCTAATTTTGGAAAATACATAAAATAATTTTATATTAATTGGTGCTAAAATCTATGTTTATCAATAATAGAAACTACTTCGTTGGAGTGAGTTCTGACAAGAGTTAGATCTAGCATGCAGAAAACTGAATAAAAAGGAAAGAAATCAGTCTAGTTCCAGTTCTGATTATGACTGGGTGAGTGATTGCAAGTCACTTAAACTTCCCCAGCATTCCATATCTGTAAAATAGAGATTAACAACAAAATCAGACCTATAGCTGCTTTTCTAGATGTGAGGATTAATTTATAAGTGGAACTGCAAACCACAATGTAGCTTGTTGCAGAAAAGCCCTTCCCAAAGGTAAGGGCTTTTATCCTCTCTCCAATGGGACTGAGTTTGATTCTCATGATGGCCTGTTTGTCGTGGATATATGATACCTTTTTCTACAATAAACGTATTAAGTTCCAAAGAGGTTCTTTTACCAATTTTGTGATAAATTGACTATCAGGTACATTCATTTATTTGTTAATGTTGTCCAGCAGGAATGTTTTTCCCATGGTTCCTTCACTATGCCACTTCCAATATGGTTAGAAGTTTAAAGGCTGGACACTTAATTTAAATGAAGGACAACCCATTTCATTTAATATTAGAGGTCAGTTGAGCCTGGGATAAAATCTATTTCCCCAAATAATATCATTAATTAGGTAACTTAAGCCACATAAAGCCTGTTTTCATATTTAAAATTCTAAAACATCTATAACAATAGATATTGCTCATGTTTATGTTAAAAGATTACTATTTAAGTCTTTGGTTTTAAAAGATTGAAGCAAAATTAAGATACAAAAACCACTAGAATGGAATTGAATTCTATTTAGCTCATCACAACTAGTATTTTGTTTTAAATATACTTTATACCAGGACCAGTGTCTTCACTCTCTCTCACATGCACACATGCATACATAAATGGAATAGTCACTCATCAAAATTTTATAGGGAACAAGACTCCAAACCAAGCAAATGTTCCCATTCCTAACCCAATACTCTTCTCACTGTATAATACCTTTCCCCTGAGATTTGAGAATTATCAATAGAGAGGGTGTCTTTGAAACTAAGAGAATGTAAAAAGATATTTGAGGATAAAATGTAGACAAAGCAGCAAGCGTAGAAGACCATTAATAATTATGAGAAAGTGTTTGTTTCGTTGTTATTGTTGCTGTTTTCGTTGGGAGTGATGGCAAAATTTAATCTGAAATCTAGGAAGATAATTAAAAGTAATTTGGTATCGTGGAATCCAAGAAAAGATAAATTTGCTAAACGAATGAAAGTTGAAGGATCCCTCGGTGGCTCAGTGGTTTGGTGCCTGCCTTGGCCCAGGGTGGGATCCTGGAGCCCCAGGATTGAGTCCCACATCGGGCTCCCGGCATGGAGCCTGCTTTTCCCTCTGCCTGAGTCTCTGACTCTCTCTCGCTCTCTCTTTCTTTTCTGTCTTTCATGAATAAATAAATAATTTTTTTTAAAAAAAGACTGAAAGTTGAATATATCAACCTAAGTACTGAAAACACATCATGGATTAATTGAAATCTTTGGTTTCTTTTAAAAGGACAGTTCTGGCAGGGTGATTAGGATGAAAACCATTTGATCCACACAGAATGAGGAAAGGGTAGTTCCAGTGGGCATATTTCTAATATATTAGGAAAAATTATGTGATTTTAAGTTCAGTATTTTGAAATAGAGGTAGAGTCCATTTATACAAAAGGTTGTGTAAAGAAGTGTGATCGACAAAATCTTAAATTATTGAGCCTGTATTGTTGTTATTAAAATAATTTGCGAATATGCAGCCCTTTCGTGGGTACATATGTTGTAGAAATCAAACCATTACCAAAATTGAAGAAAAGATATTTAAATACCCTATAGATTCCATCTTCAGTTATTAGGATTTTAAAGTAAATTATTTGCCTGAATAAGAGAATCCAACCTCTTTTAATAATGAGTTTCCTTTCTCCCCTTTAGCCTTAATCATTAAAGAGCAGCTGTATATTACACTGGTCTATTATGCAATAGAAAAGTGGAAAGGAGACTGGTGTGTGTGTGTGTGTGTATTGGGGGAGGCAATGGCAGGTGGGTAGGAGAGGAGCAGTAGGAGCTGAGAAGAATAAAAAGGAGAGGAGGAATAGAGTTTTGAAGCATTTGCGTAGCACTTCTCCCTGGCTTCGTTAATCGATGCTTCTTTCAGAAGCCACTTAAAGCAGAGGATGGTAAAAAATTAATTTTAAAAAATTAATGGCTCCTACATTACCACAACACAATGCTATTTAGGTGCCTAGTATAGTGCAAGGAGCTCAATAAATGTTTGATCAAGGAAAAAATGAATGTATAAATGTTGCATGGGGATTTTTTTAGGGAGAAAGGGAGGGGTTGCTGAAACAAACTGGTAACACTTAACATGGTTCTCGTAATTATGACTATTTTAAGTTTACACAAATGAAATCTTAACATGTCATTTTATTTTGCAGGATTTCCCAGGGCTTCTGGTCAGATTACACAATAGAATGTGTCCTCTCCTTACACTGAATCTTCATTTTCCCTTAGCATCCCAGTCCCTCCCCATCAGGCTTTTAACTAATTCTCCAGGTGTTTTAAGGTGATTAGGAAGTGTGGCTGGAGAAGGATCCTATCTGCTTGGGAGAAGAGTGCTAATAAAAGGTCAAAGCTGAGTTCCTAGGGACTGTGACTGCTGAAGCTAATAGCATGAATCATCATTAGCTCTTACTGATGCCAAGTCATGCAAGTCTGTGAAGTTCATACAGAAAGAGAAATTTCGATCAATAGGACTTTATGCTACCATGCAGCTTGATAATTACTTTCTAGAAATTAAGTTTGTAAAGCTTTTTTTCTTTCTTAAAAAATATTCTTCGTTCTGAAAGCCTGCCTTAGTCTTTGTAACTACAGTGCAAGATAAACCAAAGTGTCTTCCTTTAGCAACCTTTTTTTAAAATGTTGCATTACTATGGAGGTTGGCTGCATGCATACTTTATATTCAGTAACCTTTGGTGTGTATTTAACAGTGGGATAATATCTCATACCAGGATTGATATTTTAAATCCACTTCTCTGCGTGTCTGTCTACAATGCTAAGTCACAAGCATATTTCAATATTCTGTTTGCAGTCTGTTAGTATACTGGCTGTTGACCTGGTAATTCTAGGGGTAGGTAGGCTATGTTGTTATGTTGGTAAGTGAAGCGTGCAAACCATCCCCACTTCTGTTCTACTGTATGTTGATAACACAGAGACCCATGAGCACAATGGAACACCTTTGCATTCACTGGGAAAAATATAATACACTTGCACATCTCAGTGTCAAAGTCCTTATATAAAAATACCCAAGAAAAGGGCAGCCCAGGTGGTTCAGCGGTTTAGTGCTGCCTTCAGCCCAGGGTCTGATCCTGGAGACCTGGAATCGAGTCTCACGTCAGGCTCCCCGCATGGAGCCTGCTTCTCCCTCTGCCTGTGTCTCTGCCTCTCTCTCTGTGTCTTTCATGAATAAATAAATAAAATCTTTAAAAAAAATACCCAAGAAAATATTTTATGCCCTTACTATGTCAAGATATGTATATCTTTAAGGCTTTAAAATGAACCAGGGAGGTGAGAGCATGTTTATGAGCCTAACACCACAGAATGTAAGTTACTTTGCATTTACTTTGGGCGCAGTCATGCCCATTTGCCTTTAGCTACCAGCAGAAAAGACTTTATTTAACCTGTGATGAAAGAAAGGAAGTGGATGTAAATTTAAGTGATAGAAAAATCTAATTTCCTTATTAGCATTCATTTAATCATAAAGTGAAACTCTGCTTTTGCATTTCAAAACTTTCTTAAAATCTAGCTTACATAAATATTAGAAATCTTATAGTCTAGATTTTTATGTCCCAGTCTTACAATCCTTTCTAAAATACTTACAGCTCTATTCCTCTATAGATGATTTTTCTCAACCAAAGAACCTGAATCCTTAACAATTTATGTGAATGTCTCTGAATAAAAAACTCATTTAAAAAACATAATAATGGCTTCTATTTTTGTATCTTTCAGTGCTTTAACTGAGATTTTACGTGTATACTCTGTATTCAATTTTTTTCTTCATTACACTCACCAGTTAGACATATCTAGTACGTGACTTGAGGACTTCATTCTTAGAGAAGCAATTCTGATTATATATCAAGGACTTTTCAACTGAGACATTAATTATAAATATTTATACCCTGGACATTGCAAAACATGGCTGCACAGGGTAAGAGACTTCAGATTCCCAACGTGATATACATTTGTAACATCTCTTTTAGGCTTTAGGTACTCTAGAAATATGTTATATTAGATATACTGTTAATACATCTAAGAAAGATAGATGACAACATATTTTACTTTACTTGTATTTAACTATCTCCCCCTACTGCCTCCTGGGTGGTCAACTCTCATAAAGCCACTGACCTGTGATTTTTAAGTCTGTAGTGTAAATCTCCCTGAAAAAATCCAGTGCTAAGCCACATGCCATCTTAAACCCTTCTAACAGCACCCAGGGTTACATCCTCTGGTCAAGTATGCTAAGGATACTGTAACAGGACAGCCCATTAGATGCTATATAAAGTCCCAAGCATTTGTAGCAACTTGGAAATCCCTTAACAGAACATTTAAGTCAAGTACTTTAATGTAACTGATTAGCGTCTTTTTAGTCTTTGAAAGAAATGTTAGGTCTGAGAATTAAACAGGAGACCCTGGAATCTAAAAGCAACAGATCGAATTTGAACAGGAAGATAATTTCCAACAGCTGGTATTGGCACTAGACCATAGATCCTTTTTGTTGGGCTTTAGCCTCTGGGGGGAAGAACATCATGATTTTCTGAAGAGTAATAGGATAATTGCATGAAACACAATTTTAGATCAGCTAAAAGAAGAAAAGAAAGACCAGAAAATGTGCAAGTATCATTCTTTGCTTGACTTTTAATGAGAAACTAATGAAAATTAACCATAAATTCATTACTCTGTTATATCTATATTCACTGGAAAGGAGTGGTTAGTATACAATGATATAAACACAAATAAGATACAGATTTTTATGGGGGTTTTTGGACATTAAGTAACGGTGGTATGAGAAGACAAATGCTAGTTTTGGTTAACAAAGGAAAATGTATTTAACAAAAGCACAGTTTGGATCATTTTGGAAAACTAAACCACAAAACCTCATCCATCCCATGCATGCGTTCATTTATATCAAGTGGGTAATGGCAGGGAAGTTTAGAGAGTTTTGCTTTCTAAGAAATAGAATGAAGTAATTAAGAATGGGGAATTTTAGAGGCGCAACAACTAACAGAAAGTTGAAATTCTAGGTCTTATGGGATGTGTGACCTGGACACATTACTCATATCTTTGTGCCTTAGTTTCCTCACTTATGTAAAATAGGGATAATAGTAATATCTTATTCTTAGAGAGACTTTGAAATTTAAATGAGATAATAGATTCTGAGAGCTTAGTATCTGAAAGATAACTTATCAATATATATTACCTACGTAAATAATTGTCATTATTGTTAATCAGATCCCCAACATGATACATTTGTAACATCTTTTTTATTGTCAAACCAGCATTATTATAAAATTGTGGTGATTGACTTGCCTCAACTTCCAACCATTCTTTCAAAGATCGATCTAGTCTTACAGCTTTTGCTCATGCTTTTCCCATTAAAGCCCATATGTTTCTACATTGCATGTGAATTTCAGGAGCTATTTCAATTTCTTTCTTTTTTTTCTTCTGGGAAGTCTTCCCTAAAGTATTTGTTAGGATAGCTATCCTGCAACAGATAAACCTCAATATATCAAAAGTTTACTATAATAGAAATTTATTTCTTACTCATTCTCATTCTATTTGTATAAGGAAGAGGAGAAACAAAGGGATTTGCTCCACACAGTGCCTTTCATTTTCAACACATAGTTTTCAAAAGTTATCTATGATTCTGGGAGTCAACATGCAGATTAAAGTTGTAACATGAGGTAGGAAGGATTATTCAGGTGTAGCACCTGCCATTTCCATAAACATTTTATTGGCCAAAATTTAATGGCATAGCCATATCAATTGCAAGGGAGCCTGAGAAAGGCAATCTAACTATGTACCCAGAGGAAAAATAAATGCTTTTATTAAACAGTTCATCAGTTTCTCCCACAGGTTGCCCTTTTATAGTTTTACTCAAGCCTCACTATGATCAAAAAATAAACTAATTCCCAACCCGATACCATGTCTGGCTCAAAAGCAAGTTATATGTGTGCTACATGTTCTTCTCATAAACTATCAACCAGAAGACTAGTTATCTACTGTCCCCAAACCCAGTGAACAATGGCACACTTAAAAACTACTTTAGAAATGAGAATAATGGGAGATACTGAGGGGACATTCATTGACAGCAATCAAGGAAACTTTATTGTAGGTTTTGTGAAGTTCTACATATTACAATAGCTAAAATCCCCAAACCAACAGCTGGTGAGAATCTGGTATAACAGGAGCTCTCATTCATTACTGGTGGGAATATGGAATAGTTCAACTACTTTGGAAGACAGTTTGGTGAGTTTCTTACAAAGGTAAACATTGCTATGCTTTGTTAGATGATATTTGTAAACCACATCATCAATAGTTATGCTCATTGGTATCTACCCAACTATTTTGAAAAGTTATGCTCACACATGTTTAGGCCTACATACAAATGTTGATAGTAATTTTATTTATAATCACAAAAATTGAAAGCAACCAAGATGTCCTTCATAGGTGAATGAATAAGCAAACTACAGTAACCCATATAATGGAATATTATTTAGAGAGGAAGAGTAAAAGTAATGAGCTATCAAGATATACAAAGACACGGATGAATCTTTAATGCATAATGCCAAGGGAAAGAAGCCAGTCTTGAAAAGTTAAAATACAGTGTTATTTCATTTACATGATACCCTAGAAAAGACGAAATGGTGGAGATATTAAACAGACAGATAAGTACTTGCCAGAGGTACAAGGTGGGCGGTGCAGAATAAGTGAAGTGCAGGGAAATTTTAGGTTGGTGAAACTATTTTATGTGACATTACAATGGTGGATACATGACAGGATGATTATTAAAACTCATACAATTTTTTTAAGGTTTAATTTAAATTCCAGTTAGCTAATATACAATGTAATATTAGTTTCAAATGTACAACATAGTGATTCAACACTAATCTAGTGCTCATCGCAAGTGCCCTCCTTACTCCCCATCACCTTTAAAAGGTGCTCCTATCTCCTATCCCCATACCTACCTACCCTCTGGTTACCATCAATTTGTTCTCTAAAAACTTGTAGAACTTTATAGCAGAAAGAGCAAAACTTAATATATTAAACTAGAAGGAAATAATTTAGGGGGGTGATGAATCCCAGAATGAAAGTTATATAAATATATACTTGGAAATAGCAATTACCTCTTGATTATGAAATTACATTGACTTTTAAAGAAAGTTATTTTAAAATATCAAAATGGGGGTAATGGGCACCGTTATATAAATTCCAAATCTTGTTCAAGGCATTTCTTGGCTTATACAACTTCCACTACTCAAAATTCAGGCTTTCAGAGACTTCTTCCAACCTCATCATTACTAAAGTATAATGCCTTGAACACCTTCCTCACCAAGATCAACACTCTCAAAGTAAGTTTCCACAATTAGAGCCACTGCACACCTCTCTCACTTCTGTCTATGTCTTCAAAAAAATCACAAATCAGGAAATGGTGTTCTTCCTACAAGTTGTTCCTTCCAACTGTCACCACTTAAGGCCATCATCACTTAGCTACCAAGTAAATTCGTACCAGGCTCCTAGCTTGCTTTTGGTGCAGAGCAGCAAATAGCTGTTGCCAAGGTCATCCACACTTTCCTTGGCACCGGAGCTGCTGGATGTCTCCCTGCTCTGATCCACCCAGACTGCCCCGCAGTTTGGACAGGAAGGATCCTCACTTCATTTTATTTTATTTTTTTTTTCTCAGCTTAGAGTATAGAATTCACTTTATTTCTCTTTTATTTTGCTCTTATCTCTTAAAAATGATGCCAATTTTTGGATTGTAATATTACAACTCATCCCTATTCTACAAAGGGATTTATTGCTCCAGAGTTGTTTGTCAAACACATCTTCAAGACCAAAATATTTTTGAGTAATTCTTTCATTTTTTATGAGTTTATTTTTAGAAAACTATCAAGAAAAAAAGATCTGCCTTACTGATGTACCTACATCCTTTTCTTTTGTTAGTTTTGTTTTGAAGTGATTATGAATACTACCATCAGGGTTTCTGTCAACAAAATCTAGAAAAGGAGATATGAAGGAGGTGCCAATTTTTTGGAATGTGAAAAGGGCAATCTATAGAATATTCCATTTTCTACTCTCCTAGCAAGCACTCAATGCTTTCACATCCTTTCATTTCCAAACATTTTTTTGGCAGATAAGTCTAGTACTCTCACTGTCCTTAGGCTACAGCTGAAACTAGAAACCCACGATGGACTCTCTCTGGTTTCCATACATGTTTGCTTTGGTCGTTCAGTATCTTAAAACCCTTTAAATGCTGACCCCTAACATTTGGGAGATTTAACATAGAAATTCCAATTTCTGGCTTATCTGTTTTTTAAAGAGGGTTGTCTGTCCACACTGTCCACATTCTCCAAAACAACAGTAGCCTTGTACTAAGAAGAAGCTGCCCCTTCTGATAAGCTAAGCACACTCCAGTTTGACACAGGGTTTGCTGCTCCCTTTTGCTAGTCATGGAAGGTGAATGTTAGTTAGTTACTACTCATTACTAAGCTTACATTTTCAAATCAGCCCTCATCATATTTAGAAGTCCTGCTTGATCTCACGGGCATTTGTGTTTGCTACCCCTGACTTTACATTTTCAGACCTATAGGAGGCAAGCAGCGTACCAAATCTATACCAAGTTTCTATGTCCTGTGTCTCCTAGGCTAGTCTGTGTTTCACTTGTAAATCCAAAATTTGAAAGGGATAGAAATGTGTTCAACTTCTGCAGTTTCATCTAAAATGAGCAATGTATTTAGGAAAAATATAATGATGGACCAACCACCTAAATTACCTTTTTTTTTCTGCAAAATGAGAAATGTCTGGTGAATCCGGGAATTTTTCTTTCTTTCTTTATTTTTTTTACTCACAAGGAAAAGTTATAGAGTAGTGGAAAAAATAATAAAAAAATTTATACTTAGAAAACAAGCAAGTGGTATTCACTAGCTGTGTATCTTTGGGCAAGTCACTAAACACATGTATGAACTTATCCATAAAATGCATACAATATCTTCCCTATCTCTCAAAGAATTCTTTCAAGGCTCAGGTAGGATTATGAGAGTGAACAGGCCTTAAAAACATGAAGCTCTTAATGTAAAGCATTGTTTTAAAATGAAAAACAGACTCTCAGATGTAAATGAATGAATGAAATTTAGGCATTTGTCTATTTTTTATTGCTTTTGACTGCATTAGGCAGAATAATGTCCTCCCTAGAGATAAACACGTTATCCTCAGCCCCTGTGACATGGCTAAAAGGACTTTGCACATGTGAGATGTTGAGATGGTGTGATTATCCTGGATTGCTATTATGCTGACCTACATGAGCCAAGGATTGTATGAGGCTTCTAAAAGCTGGAAAGGGCAAGGAAACAGATTCTATCCTAGAACCGCTAGAAGGAACTCTCTCCTGTAGATATCTTCATCTGGGGATTTCTGACCTCCAGAAATGTAAGAATATAAATTTGTCTTGTTTTAAGCCACTAAGTTTGCAGTTATTTATTAGACAAGCAATAGAAAACTAATGCATCTTCACAGTATTCGGAGTCTAAATATTTAAAATGAAAGGGAAGCATGCCACAAGCAATATCGTATTTCCTGTATTATATTATTTGGAAATTTGATTACTCTTGCTTTAATCCTGGTCCCACATGCCTTGGGCACATTTACCTCAGCACACTTGTTCTTTATCCGATTATCCTATTCCAATTTTCACGATCAACATCATGTTCCAGAGGCATTATTTTCCCTCTCCAGTATCTTATCTAACTCTCCTCTTCTTGGTATCTAAATATTTCCCCAAATATTGCTTCTTATTTTGTTAAGGTGAAACCAGAACAATAATCTCTGAAAGCTTTTGGGTTACTCACATTCTTTTTGACTTATGTTACTTGTTGAACATTTATTTCTATGGTTCTCTTCTATAAAGTTGTGGTTATTAGTTTGTCAGCATCAAACATTGTCTTAAATCCTGAGCTCAAAAATACTACATACAAAATTCAATCATTTATTTTGAAAACTAAATGCACTGTCATGCTCATGCACAATTCTGATGTTTTCAATTCATCAGTCTTCATATATTCTGTGTAAGCAATTTCAGCCATATCCATATCTATTTTGTGTGGATGAAACCCAAGTCAGTGCTTCTGGTCTTCTAGCCTTTAGCTGCTTATATTCTTATAACTGAGAATACAGACATGATAAAGACACATTTTCACAGCCTCAAGATGTTCGACAATTTGTAGTATTTCCAAACACAAAGGAAATAGAAAGTATAGGCACCTGAGTCAGTCTAGGCTACTGAGAAGGATGTTTTCAAAATGACATATGATGATTGAATTGATCTTGAGAGTCACACATGAGATATGAGTTAATCTACAGAAAGGGTCTTCAGGGAGAAAAGACAGCAATAGGAAAAGAGAGATAGAGAATGAGGGAGAAGGAGCGAGATATGAAACAGGGAAACAATAATAGAGAACAAAATTAAGGATGATCATGAGATTGCTGAATTGAGTCTGTGGCCATCCCACTCATTTAACACATCACAATATGTAGACATACAAACATACACAAAAGGGCAATGTTTGTGGAGAACCTCAGCCTGCTATATTTAAGGTCTTTGTGGAAGAGCAAAGAGCAAACAAATTAAAAACAAATAGCCAGAGCTCAAGAGGAAGGTCCAGATTCTAGAGCTAGGGACATAGCAATGGGATTATTCACATGAGGTGAATATATGGAATATATAATGACAGAAGGAAAGAGGGCTAAAAAGAAAAGTCTAAATTCCAAAGAAAGATACTGGTGAAGCTGCCATGGCAAATGCAAAGAATGAACCACTAGAGTTGGAAAAAGAATCAGGAAAGATGTGTATCAGTGAAGCTAAGGTTGAAGATGGTTTCAAGGAGGGTGTAGTCAACAGTGTCAGATATTGCAGCAAATTGAAGTGAATTGAGCCAGCCCTCCTATTTCAGGGGCTATTTTTGAAGTAACCAGATCTGGGAAGAGTTTGAGGGTCCCCAATTGGGGGACCAGGTCAGTGACCTCTGGGTGAAGGAAAGGATCTCCAACACAAAACAGGAGGTAAAAACCAAAGACCATGAAAAGCACCAAGATCCCAAATACTGGAAACAATGAAAAACATTGTCACGTCCAGGAAGGTCAATAAAGGGTATGAAAATATAGTCATAGAGCCAGGAGGACAAAGAAAGGTACTCTTAGGACTTGGAGACAGAGCAGTATTGAAGTGTCAAGGATCAGAGACAGATTGAAAGTGGTCTTTAGGCTCCATAATGAAGATGTCACTAGTAAGAATTGAATGATTCCAGGTTATAGTTGGCTGAACCATCTATCAAAGATGAGAATCAACTGCAACTAAAAATTGTTTTCAGGAAGCTTCATTGTGAAAGAGAGGAGACACATTGGAGCTAATGGAGTATGCATAATTAGAAAGTGTGGTTTTGGGATCCCTGGGTGGCGCAGCGGTTTAGCGCCTGCCTTTGGCCCAGGGCGCGATCCTGAAGACTCGGAATCAAATCCCACGTCGGGCTCCCGGTGCATGGAGCCTGCTTCTCCCTCTGCCTATGTCTCTGCCCCCCCCCCTCTCTCTCTCTCTCTCTCTCTGTGTGACTATCATAAATAAATGAATGAATGAAAGAAAGAAAGAAAGAAAGAAAGAAAGAAAGAAAGAAAGAAAGAAAGAAAGAAAGAAAGAAAGAGATGTTTTCCTTGAAGACAGTAGTGTTCAGGATATGGAAAAACAGGTAGAAGCTCTGGGAAATAGGAAATATAATTATGGAGCAAGATCTCTGAAGAGGGGAGGCAAAAGGATGAAATCCAGAAGAGGGGAGGCAAGTTCAACAATAATTTAGTTTCTGAGATTTCTGATATTGGGGAAAAAAGAAAAAGAGTAACTTGTAGTTCCTGTATTTTGTCCACAATAATGATGAAATGAAGTAAAATTTAAGTGTAGTATGAAAGCCGTGTTGCACCATTTAGAGAAGTTTATGCACAACACATTTATGCCTATACATATAGTGCAACACATTTTTCAAAAGTCTAAGCTCATTTAGGATGACAGATCAACAGTTTATTTTTAAAATCAGCTTAGAAAAAGTCAACTCTATAATAAGGTGACACCTGAGTCTATTAATTATATATCCTATTTAGTGCATCATAAGTCACTTATTTATTTGATGAGGAAAAATAAACAGCTCCTCTTTCATAGGCAGAATTTGTTCCTTTGTGTTACCTAAATTCTTTCACCCTATTACTCAGTGGGTGCTAGTAATTTCATAACCAATAGAATTGAATTAACTTGTTAGTTAATATGTTTGAAGTGTAGTTCAACAATTAGAATTCAAATAGGCTTTAGAAAACACCTGTGTCTGATTAAACATCTAAGCCAGGTTTTCCTATAAATATAATTGCATTTCAACACTTGAAAGAAAAAATAATTTATCCATTTATATATTAACACTATCTATATTCTGCTCCACGCACCCAGGTTCTAAGGGACCACTTTCTTGTTCTCTTATCAAGAACAGAATATGAATCATCTTTTGACACAGAGGAAGGTCTGGATTGAAAGTAAAGATCACACCGGCCAAAGCATCCCTAGATTTTTGCATCCATAAGCTTAAATAGGCACCCAGTTTGAGTAAATGTGAGAAAAAAATAGGGAACACACAAAACAGAGAGAGAAAACTGTAGGGCTAAATTAACTTGTCTTAGATGGCCAGGTACCAAGAAGTATTTTTGCAAGAGGTGGGGGCAGAGCCATAGCATTTGGTGGCAACCGCAGTAACACGTTATGTGATCCATGGCTGTCATATACCACAGCCTGCCTCCCAAAATGTGGAGTTTCCCATAATCTTCTCCAGCAAAAAAGCAGAGGTCACAGCTAATACAAAGCAGTAGATACTGCTGATACCAAAACATTTGTGTTTGGATTTAGAATGCTTTTTTGCCCAGCACATTTATCTAAAAACACTAATGATCCACTTTTGGAAATTGTCCCTTTTCCCCTCAGAATCTGGAGCTAGAGCTAGAGCTTTGCCAATCCATTGGTAATCTGTAGTCTCACCATTTTTCTGCTTTCCACATTCTCGTAGATTTAGCAGCAATTCTCCAGTCTCTGGCGTGGCATCTTGAAAAACGTCCGCAAGTGACTCTGAGAATAGTAACCAAGTCAGTCGTATCCACAGAGCTCTCACCTAGGCTTTCAGCTTGTCCTAAATTCTCAAAGCTGAATCCTGTTATTGTAGCCTCTCGCCCACCTTGTGTCTCCCACCTGGGCAGCCTCCTTATCCTTCTATGGTTGAGGGCTGCTTTGAGCTCTCAGGTGTTGCATGGGTCTTCAAGGTTGATTGAAATCCACCAGCCTACATTCCTAAGTCCTGCGATGTAAAGTGCCTGCCTGCTTGGTCTCCACTTTGCCTGATGCTAACTCCTGAGTCTGAGTACTGCAGTACTTTTGGGAGTTCCTTGAGCTAATTGTTCAATCTCCCAGGTATTGCCTACAAGTTGGCTTTAACTTAGATTCATTAATACATATAAAAATATCTATGGAGACTTTCTAAATGAAAGGCTTAAGCCATACAAGTACAAATCTTAAAGAATAATATTTTTTAAAAAGAATAATATTAAATAAAAAGATACCAAAACCCAGATGTGGTTGGGTGCCTGAAAGTCTTGATTTTTTTTAAAAGATTATTTATTTATGAGAGACACACAGAGAGAGAGGCAGAGACATAGGCAGAGGGAGAAGCAGGCTCCATGCAGGGAGCCTGATGTGGGACTCAATCCTGGGTATCTAGGATCACACCCTGGGCTGAAGGCAGTGGTAAACCACTGAGCCACCTGGGCTGCCCTTGATTTTCTTTTCTTAAGATTTATTTACTTATTTTGGAGAGACAGCGTGAGTGATACAATGGGTGGGGCAGAGGGAGAGAGAGAGAGAATCTCAAGCGGACTCCACACTGAGCCCCCAGGGCTCGATCTCACGACCGACAGTGCTATCATGACCCAAGCCAAAACCAAGAGTCGGACACTTAACTACCTAAGCCAGCTCCCCAGTTGTCCCAGGTCTGGATTTCCTTTTATCTCATTGTGGCAGAGGTTCAGTTATATGCATATTTTAATTTTCCTCCTGGGCCTCAGATTGGCTCCATTTCGCAGGCTCCTTTACAGGTAGGTGTGGCCATGCCACTAGTTCTGGACACTGAAGTAGAGGCGAAAGTGACACACCCCACTGACAGGCCCAGTCCACAGAAACCTCCCTCTTGTGAGCCTCATTCTCTTCTCCATCCCTGCCCACCAGTCAAGGGGATTCCAGGGCCTCAGAGGAACACAGAACCACCACTTGGAAGGACTGAATTTTTGAAGGAGTTTATGGAGCAGAGTCCTCACCAACCCACTATGGATTGTGATATAGCAGGAGTTAAAAATTTCTTGTCTTAAACTATTGAGATTTCAGGGTTTATCAGTTACACCTGAGGTTACTGACTGTTACCATTATATCTAAGGCCTTTCTTTGCTTCTAAGTTTTCAGTGCTAGAATCTAAACCAATCCATTTACTGATCCTCACTGATGGAGCACCAGTTCTGCTGTTAAGCCCTTTACTTTTTCTCCATCTCTTCATTATCACCTTCATTTAAATCAAAAACAAACAAACAAACAAAAAATATCCTTTAAGCTATTTCTCTGGGTAATTTTCTCCCTACTACTTGCCACATATCTCTACTTCTCAAATCTCCCAGATTAATTTAGGCACACTGATTTTTGGCCAGTGTCCCCATGGTGTCTCACAGCTTAGTGTGATCTGCCACTTTCTAAGTGGGTAACCATGGGAAAGTAGTTAAAGCCATTCAAGACGTAAGTTCTTGGGACACCTGGGTGGCTCAGCGGTTGAGCATCTGCCTTTGGCTCAGGTACTGATCCTGGGGTCCTGGAATCGAGTTCTGCATCAGGCTCCCTGCACGGAGCCTGCTTCTCCCTCTACCTATGTCTCTGCCTCTCTCTCTCTCTCTGTCCCTCATGAATAAATAAATAATATTTAAGACATGAGTTCTTTACCTAGAGATGACGACATCTCAGAACTATGTTGTCAAACCAAATGAACATCAGTTACCTTGATTATAAAATCATGGTAGTAAGAGGCATTTCATATACTTTAATATGAGTAAGTATCAAATAGATATCAATATTTTGAAAACCTGAACTTTGGCAAAATACGGGCATTCTTTATAAGTTTTTCTTTCCTTCTTTTTTATCCCCTTGCCTTATATTCTTACCAATGTTTGGAGACAAAGGACTGAAGATGTTTCTGCAAAGTGCTGTCATTTGCTGCCCACAGGACCCTCTGACATTCACTCATTCCTTCATTTGTCAAGTATTCATCGAGTACCCATCAGTTACTCCCCTAAGGAAGACAGAAGCAGGACGCCAGAGCTAATGAAAATAAAAAGCTGGAAAAGCTGATGGGGGAGTAAGTGGCTACATACCCTGAGGGCAGGAGGGAGATGAAAGGGAGGACCTTGGGGGAAAACCTTCCGCTGGATCTTAGTTGAAGATTGCATTGAAAGCAGAAGCTGCCCCAATCCAGGGTATGCCATTTACACTCACAACTCTCTTCCTCCTGCCTTGGAATAAAAATATCAGTGGAAATTATTCTGTAAATGTGGCCATTATGTTTTACTTCTGCTGATATTGAAGTTCGTTCCTATTCCCCGAGGACACAGGGAAAGGTAGAAGGGAGGCAGTGGTCTGGGCAGGTTGGAGACGCCTGCCTGGAATTTAATATTTTCTGTAGGCAATCTCTTCATGGGTAATTGAAAGTGGGCTCTTTGAAATGCTAGTGATTTAATACTTTTCTTATGAATTAAAAAGTAGGCACATGCTCTGCCTTTATTCTTTATAAAGTAGCCATTTAAACATCTTCCAGTGTTGGAAGTATTTCTGGCTTCAATATTTCAGAACTTTGAAAATTAAAAGGTCTAGTATTTAGGGCAAATAGTCCTTGTCCTGTTTCACATAACCAGGGCTGAACCATTAAAGTCCTGACATTTCCTGGCACAGGCACAAATGCTGCCATGTTTTACAGCCACACGGAGAGTGAGGTAATCACTAGCAGCAGAGGCATTGATGTCTTTCTCTAAGTTATTCACAATCTTCAGGTCCCACATGTGCGGATTCCTACCTGACATCTCCTCTCTGCCACATTCAATTGCTTTTGTTAATTTCATCGATTTAAAAAAGAGCAGTTCTGCTTTCTGCTTGCCTTTAAGGTAGGCGGCCGGATTGATGTATTTCCTTCACTCCCATTCCCTGCGGTTGGTGACACTTTCAATAAATAATCTTATTTTTTTGTTCTCTACTTTGCACTATAAATGTCTTTGGAATGTACAGGCGTAGGCACCTGGCTGCACTCATGGTGTAATATATACGTGCACCTGTGTGTCCATGTACAAACATACATATACACGTAGATACACTCACACAGGAAAAATACAATGTGCACATACCTTATAAATATGTAACTTCGGTATGATATAAAAATTCATATAGTCAGGCACATTACTGGCTCATACTTATATGTACAGATGTGAACATTTCATGTACATATTTTTACAATCACAATGAAGTGTTGGGAAGCCAGCAGGATGTAGAAAAGCCATATTTGATGAGTCTTTTGGTCAATTAGGACTAGTATCAGTCCCTGTCTCCTCACTTAAAAGCTGGGAAACTTGGTAAACTCAGTCAAATAATTTAACTCCCTAAGGACAAACATTATATGGTCTCATTCATTTGGGGAATATAAAAAATAGTGAAAGGGAATAAAGGGGAAAGGAGAAAAAATGAGTGGGAAATATCAGAAAGGGAGACAGAACATGAGAGACTCCTAACTCTGGGAAACGAACTAGGGGTTTTGGAAGGGGAGGAGGGCGGGGCGTGGGGGTGACTGGGTGACAGGCACTGAGGGGGGCACTTGATGGGATGAGCACTGGGTGTTATTCTATATGTTGGCAAATTGAACACCAAGAAAAATAAATTTATAAAAAAATAATAATCTGTATATTCTTCACCAGGGTTAATAAAATCTTACCTCTTATCATACCCCTGAGGTATTTGTAAGTATTAAATAAGATCAAGGACCACAGTGTTCATCCTTGCTGTGAGCTTGAAACGCAGAAAAAGAAGAATGTTACCTGCTACTGGTTTATATTATTTTTGTACAGACATGCATAGCCATTCTCTAATTAATGGTAATTGGTTCCCTGCCTGTCTATAATTTCTGGTTAATTAATGGTTAATCCAGACCTCCGTGTTTTAAAAATTCTTGCTAAAAAATCTTCCCAAACCAGTGGACTCTACAGGTTTTCTAAGTTTATTAAAATGATCAACATGTTAAGTTTCTAAATATACCGAAATTGTTTTATGCACAAAATCTAATAAATTATGATTTTTTTCAGCCAAATCATGAGTAGAACCTTAATTAATAGATGTTTCATGTGGTCATAGGACATATACATGTCTATGCATGCACATAAATGTACATATACGCTGAAGATGTATGCATGTACATAGTACAATCATATACAATGATAAATGCAAAAGCATAAAGATAAACCAGAGAATAATAATTAAATGCATGATAGCAATATCATGATACTTTCATAGAGACTGCTTGGGTGGAGGATAGGATATGGGACTTCAAATAATAACTCCTTTTCATATCTTTGTGTTGTAATACTTGAACCTGTAATCTTGGGCAACTCAGTATCTACAAATCTTGCTTCTACCTACCCAACCTACATGTTCTATAAAAATGATTATATATTGTGTCATATATATGACATATTATATATATATATTATATAAAATTTAACTTCTAATACATGGGAAAATGTACGTTTTAAGGCTAATAGAGACTTCATGTCTATGTATCTGTATGTGTGTACTTATATGAATGAATTTGTATAACTTTATTTATTTATTTATTTATTTTTGAATTTGTATAACTTTAGGTACTGGATTCATTTTCATAAACTTTAAGATAATAAACATGTTTTCTTGTAACATCTGCCTAACCCTATTTGTAACAAATGAAATCTACCCATGCAGCCATTGTTCTAGACTTCTACCCGGGGGTGTCACTGGCATCTAGACATGCAATTTGGGAGCATAACTGCAGCTCTCTTGAAAGTAGTTTTTACATGTTATAAACATTGTCTGTTTGATACTTAGCATACACTCAAAAATCACTCCAGAAGATATCCTTATCAATTTTCACATGTGGTTCCATGTACAATGGCTCAAATTTTAGATTTGTACAGTGATTGACTCTTCAAATAAAATTTACCAAATGCCTACCATATCCTAAACTTTTTGCTAGGAATTGGAGAAATTTGGAAGATAGAATCAGATCGTTTCTATCTTTATAAAATTCCCAGTCAGTAGGCGGGGTGGTGTGGGATAGAGTGCCATGGGCACTGATCAAATAACTTAACAAAAACATGTACAATTGCAAATGTGTTATGTTTTAAGAAGAAAAGCTGAGAGAAATATTTAAGTAGTAAACATCAGCTGGACTTCGTGAAACATTTTAATTGTGAATGGATGAAAGAAATAAGGATATAAACTATGACTCTTCATTCTATGGTTTTAGTAACAGGATGGATAATGGTGTCTGAGATATGTACTACTAGAAGAGTACCAAGGTTGAGGTTGAAGGTGAGGAGCGAGTGATGCTCTGATTTTGATGTGTTGGATTTAAGGTGCCATTAAAACATCCAAGCGAAACTATCAAGTAGGCAGTTATCTATATGATTCTAACATTTAGAGAACTCAGGGAAAGTGGCATACGTTTGGAGTCATTGGTATTATGAAGATAATTGAAGCCTTGGGCATGTATAAAATTACTAGGAATAGTATAGATGAGGAAATAAAAGAGATTAGCAAAACATTTTGAGAAACTGTAAATGGCTATAAGAAATTATGTAAATGGATGTGCATTTGTTCATATACTATATCAACAACAAAAAAAATCAATGCAGGTATTATGAATATCACAACTGGTAACATAAATGTTATCCATTTGATGATAAATATTTATCCAACTAATGTTATTAACTTATGACAAATATGTATTCAGAGTTGATGATTTTGATGACATTAAAATTGAACATGTTGGTTTGCTAAAATCAGCCTGAATAGCACTGAAAACTGCTGATATTAATGTTTTCATAATTTGGACATTAACTATTAAACACATACTCACGCACTAACATTCACACATACAAACATATGCACTTAGAGTATGAAATGTAGAAATTAAGACTTAAAGAGATCAGTTAATGAGCTAAGGCAGAGCATTTAATATTTTTTTTTCAGTATTTGTCCTTAGACATTGCCAGCATTAATTGTGTTTTATATATCATCTCAGTTACAAAGTCACTGAAATTTTTATTGAACAATAAATATTTTCGGTTAGATGAATTCAGGAAATAAAATAATTTGAAATTGGCTTTTTAATTAATTTGAGGAGATTTCTATATAGGCAAATAATGATAATATAGAAAGGTATGTTCAACAGAAATATCCTTTCACCAGTCTGTCCTTCTCCTAAAAGAAATGGTTTAATGGGGATGAAAGGAACATCATGATAATTAATAAATAAACATCTGCCGCCATCTTATAAAACATGCAGTAAATTAGAGGGTGGACACAGTAGTAGTCATTACCAATTACTTCCTCTTTGAACCTTTTAAATCATCATTCATCAAAAACAGGTTAACTTAAAATGATAATGAGATGGATGGATCCAAGCACAGCTGGACACCTTCCCTTTGTTCCTGAAAAGAACCTGTGCTTGGTAAAGAACATGCTGGCAAGCTCACAAATCACGTTGCCTGCAAAAAGCTCAGAGCAAAACCAGTACATTCCTGTTTCCTCAGTATCTGGCACATGTAAACTTTTCTTGGAAATGCTTAGCTAAAGTGCGTAAATGGCTCTTAGGCACTCCCCCAGATTTCTGTATTTTAGATCTCACAAGATCAGGGTTAGTCCAACTACAGGACAAAGTGGGATGCCTGTGGCCATAATGTCCACTTTGGCTGTTGAATGGATCCACCAGCCTTGGAGAATTACAAAGGGCTGGATTTTGTGTACAGTGTCTTCTTGCTATAAGTAAACACTACACCACCAAAGCCTTCCAGCGCTCTCTCTCACTCTGATTCTTTGAAACAAGACTTGCTCTATTTGAAGGAGGCAGAAGTAATGGTATGCCAACATCTCTCTTTCTTTTCTTTTACTTCTGCCTTCACCATGAGGAGGACATGCTCAAAATAGCTTACTGGTCACAATACTATGGATGAAAAATAATCTAATACAGAGCTATTCTAGCTAATGTGACCCAAACAAGCACAGCCTAGAACACAATTCTCCACAGACTTGCTGATGCTTGGGTGAGGCCAACCAAGACCACCAGGAACACCCAGTTGAGCTGGAGAGAGTTGTCTCCATTGTTTTTGAACAAAAGTGTGGATACTTACCCTTAATAGATAGGAACATGTCACTTCTATAGGCTCAGAAGGCTCAGAGGATTTTGAGGTTTCAACATTTTTGTTGAAACTTATTTCCACCACATTCTGGATCCCATTCTTTTCCAAACAAGTCCCTGACTCTGGCAAAAACTTTGATTTCCATGGGGCTCAGGTACTTTTACAATTAAATTACATTTAGCCTTTAATTGTTGATTCACACTTTCAACTTTTTTGTTAATTTTTTCCTAAAGTGATAGGGGTTAGCAATGGGCATTCAATTCAATGTCTCCTCCATGTCTCAAATATTTGATACATGGTACCAGCTACGCATTCGCCTCAACCATTATAGGCATCCTAGTTTACCAGTGCTGAGAATTCTTACAATTGTACAGCCATCTTGTGCCCCTTATCAGCTGGCAGCAAATAGAGCAGCTCTAAAAGACCATCCCAGTGTCTACTTTCTTGGGCCACTCCCAGCATCAGGTTGTCCAGGTTGGCTTCTCAAAGATGTAAATTCTGAGACAGAGATTAATGTAGAGGATGTCTACCAGGGTGTGCTCTTGATTTCAAGGGAAAGGAAGGGACATAAACAAAGCTAGTTTGGACATAAGGAGAAGTTCAATGGTGACAGAGGCTCAGTGGAGGCCTCAGCCAACCCTACTGGGATATTTGACACTTTTAAGTGGAGTTTGCCTTTACTGATCACTTATTGAACACAGTCCATATGGGGGAAGTGGCTCTCTTCAGCTAAAGTGATCTTGGTAGGGGGCTGAAATTTGAGGGTTTTCTGTGGGCAGCACTTCTGGTATTTGGGAAGTAACTCCTTATCCCTGAAGGAGGATCTTGATTGTGCATTATGGAGTCTTCAACCACATCATTACATTAAGTAAATTACAACTATAGCAAAATGAAGACAGTTTAGCTTTTAAACTGGACATTTGTCACCTATTTATTATTGTTCTGAAGTCTTCTAATTTAAGAGAATCCTTTGTGGCTATACATTTTCCTGAGTTGATTCCCTCTATAGACATAAGTATCAACTTTGATTAGTTTTGTTTGAATGCTTCTTTTTCTAGTCTGAGAGATTATATGGAAGATGCCATTATTTGTCCTTTTAAAAAAAAAGTCACTCTGCCAACAAATACCAAGGGCTCCATAATATTTGTTGAGTGGCTGTTGACTGGATGATGTCAGGCTTTCTATCTACTAGTTTACTTTGCAAAAAAAGATAGTATATCAAAACATAATGACCACATCGTAGACATTCTACTACCATTATTTTTCCTCTACCATTTGAATACCTAAAGTTTTAAAATTTCTTATGATATTTTAGGGGAAATATTTACAGCAAATGGACCTTGTTAAATAGATTGAATTAGCCTTTCCAAAGGACTCTATCAAAGCTGAGATTACGTTATTTTTATATTTATCTAAAAATATTTTTAGTCTTCTATTAGAGTTAATTTCCAGGGGATTGAGGCTCTGCACTCATCAGCACCTCTCATATGCTCTCAAAGCTCTTATTTTGAATCTGAGTATCATACCATAGCCTATTTCTGATCTCCATGTAAATTCGATTTTTCTAAAGTAAGATTTTACATTACTGTTAATACGTGCAGATTTCAAAACTTACATTAGATTTGGTTCTCAATAACATTTTCAGAGAGAGAAGGAGAGAGAAAAAAGTTTTGCATTTCTCTTTTTTTTTTAATTTTTATTTATTTATGATAGTCACACAGGGAGAGAGAGAGAGGCAGAGACATAGGCAGAGGGAGAAGCAGGCTCCATGCACCGGGACCCGGACGTGGGATTCGACCCCGGGTCTCCAGGATCGCGCCCTGGGCCAAAGGCAGGTGCCAAACCACTGCGCCACCCAGGGATCCCTGCATTTCTTTTTCACTTCAATATCTATGGTTATCTTTCTCTAAGTTCATTTTCTTGGCAACGGGAAAATTTTCTACCCCTCAATTGGATAGTACCAGTAGTCAGTAACTATCAAAACACAGTAGAGAAAGTATTCTTCTTCTATCTTCCAGTTCCTTAAAAAATTGATGTGCCTTTAGAAATTACTCTAGAGATGTTTATAGAAAATTGTTAGTTTGGGGAAAAATATGCCAGATGCACATGTTGCTTGCACATTAGGGAATGGGTGGTATGTTTGCATTCTGTAATTTTATTGCACTGTTGGAAAACTATTGTTCTAATCCAAAAAATGCGCTGCCCAGAGCCCCAAATCTGTCACAAGGATTGATTGTGTGGAAGCTGCAAAAGACAATTCAGCACAATTTTCTGGGGGATAAAACATTTTTACAAGATTCATTGAAAGGCCCAGTCTCAAATAAATAATGCAAAGCCCCTTACATGCCAAGCTCTGCCATGACACTGCCTCCTCTAGTAAAGCATTTGGTCTATCATGGGCCCATTTGGACCCAGGAAATTATCTTCCTGGAAATAATATATTTATAGCATAAATATAGATGGCACAGTTCTGTAATTAAATCCCAAGTGAAAAATAATTGAGAAATTGTTTCAGAATATTAACAAACATCTGTAAAAAAAAAAAACTGAAGGTAAAATGTGGTTTCTTGCTGTTATGGGCTGAATTTTGTTGTCCTAAAAGTAGTATTTTGACGTCTGAACCAGTATATCTTAGAACAACTATATTTGGAGATGGAGTCTTTAAAGAAGTAACTAAAATAAAAAGAGGTCACTAAGGTGAGCCCTAATCCAGTATGACTGGTATCCATTATAAGAGGAAGAACTCTGGACTCAGACCCATACAGAAGGAAGACCAGGTGCAGAGAGAAGCTGACCATTTAAAAGTCATGTAGCTGGGCTTCAGAAGAAACTGACCTGCCAACTTGATCTTGGACTTCTAGCCTCCAGAATTATGAGAAAACAACTTTGTTTATGTTATGGCAGCCCTAATAAACTAGTAATGTAAGTCTTAGATCTATCTGGTTGAGAACATACTAGCAAGAATTTGTTATACTTTCTAAGGAGAAATAGTTTTCACCATTACATTGCATTTTCATACATAAAGTCAGTGGTCTGTGTTTATGTAGGAGAATAGGGGATCAGGCCTGTTTTCACATATGTATACTCCAAATTAATGTGAAGCCACTCGTTTATATTCAGATTATATTTTCCTCTCAGAATCATCAAATGTATTTGCAAGAAGGTAAAATCAGTAGAAATTCAGAAGACAGATTTTGCAAAGACTGTTTTGTAATAGAAAAACTTAACATCCATCAAATATGATTTAGAAAAACCTGACAAAACGTAGTAATAATATGACTTGTATATTTATTGATTACATATGGTAAGCAACAAAAATGCAATGTGCATAATTTATTTAAGTAACTTCTAAAATCTTTGTCATTCAGTTGATTTCTGAGAATGGACTCCACATTATCTTGAAGAAAAATTGATATTTTTCATTAAATGTTTATAAACATATTCCATGATAGTCTAGTATAGGTAATTATTTAAAAAACATAATAATCCTCCTATTTTTAATAATACAGAGCAAACAAGAAATGACAATTTTATATTTTCTAGTAATACTGTGGCTTTGATTTAGTTTTTTTTCTCCAAGATTATTAGCATGTAGGTGTGTGTTTGTGTAATGAGCTTGTGTGTTAAATACTTGCCCCTTAAAGACAGTTCCCAAATTATGGAAAACACATATACTTAAAATGTCAATATATTTGGAAAAAAAGTTACAGAAGTATTTTGATTTGTACCCCAGGTGATTTAATTTTATTTCAGCAGAAATTATAGAGAAGGTATAAGACATTGTGATACAGATCAGCAGTACAGAATCTTGCCAGTGATGTTATCCAACATGTTGAAAAACAGAGCGATATACTTAAGTGCCATTTGACTGGAAAACAGAGCCATATTTTTCATCTTTTCATTCCCTTCAGAATAAAAGTAGATTCAAACCGATTATGGAAAACATTGTATAGCTTAATACATGGAAAATCTGTTGTGATAGACATGAAATTTCTGAGCATCAAGTTTACAAGTTCAACAAAATGTTATCAAAATCTCTAGTCTTATTTTGGAACATCAATGTTTCTCAGTGCCCGAGTGTGGACTACAAGTGGCCCTCTAGGATGTTTTACTCAGTGTCACTGTAGCACCTGTTCCTCTTAATTTGCTCTTCCACAGTGAGTTGTTCAGACTGGACCTCCACTCCGGGAAATGAAGGTTTAGCTGCACATTCACTGCTCTGGGCATCAAAACTCATATTCCCATTACTGTGGGCTGTTCCTATTGCTTCACCATGCCAATGTTTGACATCCTTCCCCAATTCCCTTAAATACAAACATGGCATCGTTTTAATTTGATCTACAGAATCGATGAAGTCATGTTCGAAAATGTTCTCATTCTTTTTGGAAAAAGCAGCAATTTTCATGGTGTTGGAAAAGAAGAAGTGTAGATTTTTGTTATTTGCATGGTTTCTTTTGATGTTCAAGATATTTGTATCAGCAGAAGCTATAGACCTTTCCTCCTTTCCTCTTAACCCACCACGGAGGCCCGATTTGGGAGCAGACTGCAGGGTACTGCCAGCAGTGGCCCTGTCAGCCTGTTTACCGAGTGCCATAGCTAGTACATTCCTTGAATATGGCTTTTCAGATTCAAATATACCAAGTAACTCTGAAATTCTAGATGCATTTTCTAAACTTTCAATTTGATATTCACTTGCAGTGTAGTTTGCTTCACTTGACAGTGGTAATAGATTAGGAAATTCTAAAATAGATGTCTTCTGCCTGAAATTATTCAGACACGAGACGGCTACATAATTGTTATTATTATTCTTATTCAAATTCTCTTTACGATTTTCTGGCACCACCTCATCACCAGTGTTAGTAACCTGTAAAACTTCGCCACCATCAGGTTCATTAGTTTTTCCATTTTTCTCCTTCTCAGCACTCTGCACAACCACATTATTGTTGTCATTAAGATCCATTTCACTTTTCCTTTTATTCTTTGTATCTTCAGCCTCATTCAGCTTATCTTGCACATTCTTATTTCCCTCCTTCTTCTCATCTTTTCTTGCTTCGTACATTTCCATTTCTTTGGTTCCTGTAACATCCGCTTTCTGACATATATGGATGGACTGCAGATATGGCTGCAGGGAAGAAATGTTATCTTGTTCTTGTCCTTTATTTTCCAGAGTTTTAATGTGTTCTACTAGTGATTCACTTTTGAATTCAGCGGATGTAGCAACTGTTGTTTCTGGTGGCCATTTAGGTTTACTCATTTTGAGCTCTTCCTCAAGGAGGAAGGTTTTCTTAGGCATCTCTCTGGAAGGGGGCCAAATGATTTTTAATTTTCCCCTCTCCCTGAATTTTCTCAAATCATCTCTTTGCCCTCTACTGTTAACAACATCTAAATGTTTATTAGGATCTGCAAGTATGGCGGTGTTTTCTGCACTATTTTTACACATATTTGTTTTTTCGTTAGGAGTAAAGTCCACTGAGCTGCTTTGATTTTTGCAATTCCATTGATCTTTATGCTGTTTGTGTCCAAAACCTTCATCATAATTTCCTTTAGATTTGAAAAGTTGGCTAAAGTGAGGTTTACAATATATTTGTCCGTGAAGTGATGCATAATTTCCCAAACTGACAAAAAGAAAAAAAAAGAAAAAAATGTTTAACATTCCATATATATACTACAAATTCTTAGGGAATTAGGTTATTAATTATTTCAAGAATGAGTCAGAGATTCAGTGCAATTAACTGGCAATAGGGATATGCTTATTAATTGAACATTCTTGTTAGATAATAGTTATTGCTAATACCCCACATGATACATGTCTTATAGTATTTAGAATTTCATACTGTATGTCAAGTGTTGGTATGATAGGTATTTTAGTATAATGCATATGTAGTTATAGTGCAAAATGATAGGACTAAATCTTTGGTAACTGTGATTTATGTGAGGGGGCCCAGGATTTTCAAAAAATCCTGAATAGCACACACACACACAAATCAGCTATTTAAATTTCCTTGTTAAGTAGGTTTTGAATGAATTAGAAAGCTTGCCTATGCAATTGTTTATTTGGCCTCTTTGGGGATATTAACAAGTAGAGTGTCTGTTAAAATTAAAATTAAATTTAATCAAAGGCATCATTTTTTAATATCTGAATCTCTGCATACAAACAGATCCACCAATCACATAGCAAAACTTAAAACCCATGGATAAAATTTATAACAAAACTAAGAGACAAGGTACCTCACCAACCCTCAAAACACAAGAAGGTAAGAACAAACCAACAGTTATAGTGGCATCTGTATGAGTGATAGCAGAAGGAGCAAGGAAGGTGTCTAATTGTCCAGAAAATATAAGACCACAGGATAGCCAGCCAGTATTTCCTGGAAAGTATCACATGTCAACCAGAGAATAATAGCTGAAATGGGGAAGGGTTTTACTGTCTCCATTAGCCAGTGACTGCAAGGGCCCTGTGGTAGGAAAGTCTGAAGAGAATAGAGAAGTCAAACTCTCAAAACTGAACAATCAAGATCCCTTTTTAGGACAAGACTTTATACTGACAAAAAAAAAAAATGAGAGTGGTATCAAAATGTCATTGGATAATGATGACATCAATGAAAGAGAAGGTCTTGACTAACATGGGGGGAGAGGACTCAAGATAGGAAATCCAGAAATCAAGCCATTACAGTTTTTGGACAGTATATGAAAACTGGAAGAGGTAGCTCTGTGAAGTTTGGGAAAGCCAGTCTGAATTTTGCCTCCTTCTAAGATTTGGGAAAACTAATGCCTTACAAAAATAAGCAACAGAAAAGTACTGAGGCCAAATATTATATAAAGTCATTATAAGAAAAAAGAGTAAGGAGCATTTTTAATATCCCTATAGACAATGAAAACATGCTAGAGAAACATGCTCTTAACATCAGAATTTTAAATATGGGCTAAAAGACATTAAAACATGATAAAGAGACTTGAAAGAACAGCATGAATTGTAATTAGAAAATATCATAAAGGAGATGCTAGAAATCAGGAAAAAACAGAAGTAAAAGAAAAAATTGAGTAATAAAAACTAAACTAAAAGAAATATAAGAGTAAATAAACACACTAGAAAGTATGTTAGAAAAGAAATAAGGGAATGAAAATTTACAATCGGAAATGAAAAAGGAGAAGGATTTGAGAGAAAGACAAATATTAAAGCAAGGCACAAAATATCCATGTACGGATAACAAGAGATCCTGAAGTAAAAAAGAAAGCAATGAAATTGGTTAAATACTAAAAAGCTGTAATTTAAGGAAACTTTCCTGATATAAAGAGGTAAGAAACTGCACTTTGAAAGAGCACACTAGGCAACTGACACTGTTGACCCACAATGACCAACATCAAGAACTATTTTGGTAAAATTTCTGGACTTTATTTTTATTTTTTATTTTTTTGGACTTTAAATAAAAAGAAAAAAATCCTTTGTGTTTATCTAAAAAGAAAATAAAAGAGAGCATATGATTGAGAAGGGAAAGAAAATTAGATTATTATCAGTCATTTCCAATACTTTGTGCCAAAGAAAACAGAATAATACATTTAAGATAGTTAATAAAAGAAAATGTAAGTCAAAGATTTTACTTTCAACAAAACAGACTCCATTATCAAGCTCATAGAATAGATGTTTCTGAGGGAGGTACTAGAAAATAAGCTTGCATAACCAGAAAGGCTACAGAAACATCAACACAAAGGTTGGTGGCAAGCATTCTATATACTGCTACCTATAAACTAAGATGAGATGAGGACAGTGTGGGAGATGATGTGACATGTAATGGCTGTGGACTATGACACCAAAGATATAGCACAATTTTGAAAAGGGGGTGTGGATGAGTGGGGAGCAAATGCCATTTTTTTAAGTTTTCATTATCAAATTAGGGGGCTGATAGTTTTGCTATTCTAAAACTGTTGTCCAAATGAATATGGGATATTTTAATTCTTATATCTCCTTTGTCTTTGAGAACTAGAAGTCCTGAAGTGAAGGTCCATATGGAGACAGACCTGGCATGGAGAAGAGGCAAAGGCAAGAGCAATGCAGTTCTCAATTCAATTTGGAACTATTCCTACAAATTCATGATATATTTTTTCTTTGTATATAAATATTTGCTAGCTCTTACCACTAATAAAGCCTCAAAATAGTGACCAACCCAGTAAAAAGAGAATTGAGGTTATAGTCTTGAAATGCCATTTCTCACATAAAGAAAGCAAATGACTGACCAGGTTCATGGGAACTAAATGCACCAAATGAGCATGGACCTTCTAGTCCCATCAGACAATGAGGAGACTATCAAAGATTACTTAGGTCTTGCCAAAAGGAATCAGGAGACAACCAGAAGAGGCCAAGACTAGAATAACTTGAACCTCAGTAGCGATAACAGCATCTGATTAAAACCAATCAAATAGGGAATTGCTGCGTGGCTCAGTGGTTTAGCGCCTGCCTTTGGCCCAGGGCATGATCCTGGAGACCAGGGATTGAGTCCCACGTCAGGCTCCCTGCATGGGGCCTACTTCTCCCTCTGCCTGTGTCTCTGCCTCTCTCTCAACTCTGTGTCTTTCATGAATAATAAATAAAATCTTAAAAAAAAAAACCAATCAAATATATGTAAACCTATGAGTTTATTTTATTTTTTTACAGATTTATTTGTTTGTTTGTTTATTTATTTATGATAGAGAGAGAGAGAGAGAGAGAGAGGCAGAGACACAGGAGGAGGGAGAAGCGGGCTCCATGCCGGGAGCCCGATGTGTGACTCGATCCTGGGACTCCAGGATCGCGCCCTGGGCCAAAGGCAGGTGCTAAACTGCTGAGCCACTCAAGGATCCCCAACCTATGAGTTTATAATTCAAATATTTTATAATTGGTTACCTCTAGGCTATGATAAGGAACCATTTCATTACACTGTTATATAAATAAATGATACATTGGTGAAGCAAGTAAATAAAGGGAAAAAGCTATGCATTTATTTTTCCTTTCCTCCACCAACTGCACTACCAGGTAACCAAAGAGTAGATGAAGGGAAGCATCTTCTGTAAAAGTATTTGAACTAATAATGAAAAAGAAAAAAGAAAATGGGAATATCAACATTTTGCAAACATCAATGAATGGATATAGACATTAAGCTTCAATATCTGCTATGATCACAAAACCAGAGGCAGCCAGACACTATGTGCTTATTCTCTTCTTGCCAACATTCCCTATGTTCTTGCAAAAGGTATCAAATCTTAGTTTACACTAGTTTCTAGATTCAGCTGACAGTCGGAAATGCAGGGGAGAAAAGGAGTATGTGAACTGCACGACTAGTGTGCAATCAGCAAATCCAGACTGTGGAAAATTCTACACGTCAGATATCTTGGGCTCTTCACAAATAAATTGCAAGGAATGAAGGAAATGGACAGAAACTCTATAGATTTAAAAGAGATGTTAAAGTTGAAAAAACTGAGCAAAACTATAGTATCTAGGAGAGCATATTTGGATTTAAAAAAACTATAAAAATGCAAGGAAGCAATGATGAAAAAGAATGCTGTTTACTCAGGGAGAGAGATAACTGGAGTTTGGGCACACGGAAGGAGCTTCTGAAAGGGCTGGCAATGTTTATTTCTTGAACTTGGTACTGGTTACAAAGTGTTCACTTTATAATCATTCATTAAGCCATACAGTTGCTTTTTCATTTTTCTATAGTTGTGGCTTTTGGTACAATAATTTTTTAAAAATATCAGTTATTAAATATTTTCGAGTCCTTGCTAAACGTCAGGCTTTACTAGGTATTGACAGTCAAACATTAACACATTTCCTACAGCTGGAAAACAATTACATTAGACGGTGTTAAGTATGGGGCAAGCACAGGGGATGCTCTGGGAGCACACAGGAGGGACACCGGATCCATATGTGGGGCTTAACGCAGGTTTCTTCATAGACATGAAGTCTCAGTTGAGGTCTGAAGAATACTGGCACATTAGTCTGGTGGAGAGGCCTGGGGAAAACTCCTATAAGGAGCGGAAATGACACTTGGGACCAGTTAGATATGAGAAAGATAATGATTTTGTGCAACTGAAAGAAGTGAAGTCTTCATGAAAACTAACATGTAATGGGAGGAAGAAGTGTTGGGAAAGGAGCTGGGACAAGATTCTAAACTGTCTGTTAACTCATAGTAAGATGCTAATATGACTTTGATAGAGGAAACCATATGTTTCAAACAAGGAAATGACCTCAGATTTACATTTTAGAAATATCATTTTCAGTACATCATGGAACATGGCATTGGGGCAAGTTGTTGTTGGTGGTGATGGAGGTAAGAGGTGGTGGAAGCAGGGAGACTAACTTGATAGAAATACTATTGCATTAGTGCAGATAGGACACTTGGAGGGTACCTGGTCTGTGGGGATGGAAAAAAGCATACAGTTCAAGAGGCTTTTATGGGACCTCCATTATAGGACTTGGTCATTGCTTGGGCATAGGGAATGAAGAAGAGGAAAGAGTCAAAGGTAACTTCATGTTCAGTCATTGAGCTAATGCTAATGTCTTTTATTGAGAGAGTATCATACAGATCATGAAGTCAAGGAAGGAATTTTGGTAGAGAGAAGATAATGGGGCATATTGAATTTGGTGTACTTATGAGAAATATAATTGGAGATAAATATTAATAATTGAGATATAAGCATCTGAAAGAGGACAGAACTGGGCTACTGAACAGATTTCAGAGTTATTCCCCATAGATAATGATTAAAGTCATGGGAGTGGATGCAATAAACCATATATATAAAGAATACAAACAGTGATAAAAATAAATGTCCATAACAGAATTCTAGGGAACATTTCAATGATGGACAGAGAAAGAATCACCCACATAGGAGTCTGAGAAGGAAGACCCAGAAGGTAGCAGGAAACCATTATACTCTGGTGTCATGGAAACCAAAGGAAAAAAATGTTGCAACAAGGGGTGTTTGACATTGTCTATCAAAGCCAGGAAAGATATAATCTGATACACACTAGATTTAGCAAAAATAATTACAATTTCAGCATCTCAGATTATAGCTACACCAAATGCCACACTCATTAAAATTCATTTGTAACTGTGTTGATATGGTGCTTCTGTTGCACTAGAGGGGGAGGGAAACAGTATATCTTACCTGACACTGACAATACTCTACAATTATTATGATTTTTACTTAGATGAAACACCCAAACCTAGGTAAACTCCAGCCCACCATCTGATTTTGTATGTGAAGTTTTATTGGAATACACTTGGGCCTCTCAGTTTACAGCCACACTTGTTTGTTTAGTTATCTGTGGATGCTTTTGCACTCAACTAGAAGCTGACTAGTGACAGAAACAGTATGGCTTATAAAGTTGAAAAGGTTTACTATCTGGCCCTTTACAGCAAAAGTTTACTGAATCCTGATCTAAAAATTTAGATTTTAGGGGTGCCTGGCTGGCTCGGTCTCTAGAGTATGCAGTTCTTGATCTCAGGTTTTTTTTTTTTTTTTCAGGGTTTTGAGTCTAAGTCCCACATTGGGCTTACTTTAAATAGGGTCAAAAATAGAATCTAGACTTTAGATAAAGTAAGAACTTAAAAAACCTGACTTGCATAGCACTTCTTGATTTTTCTTATCTCTGTGATCTCTAGGTTTGGACAAAAGGGAACTTTCTGGATTTGATCAGAAATCAGATTTCCTTTTGATATTTCAAAAGGAAAAAGGTCATGGCTATCCTGAGAAAAACATAACAGAACCTGACCACATCCCCTTTGATAGTTGTTTTAAACTCATGGCAACAAGATCTAGAAAAATCCATAGCTTCTTTTGTACATGTATGTGTATATGTACAATATCCTCCAATATTTGTGTCGCAGCCCACAAAACATTTTACCTCAGTTTACTGTTGCAGTGGTGGCATCGGAAGCAGGATTTATGAAAACTCTGCTTGTCTGCTACTAGGCACTCCATTGGATAAACAGTCTTTTGACAAAGTATACATATTTCCTTGTCTTGGGGTAGCAGCTTCTAAAAATGAAAATTCGCAGAAGTTAATATGATACTATCTTCAATCCCATTGTAAAACCCAAACAAACAACAGCATATAGACTGCTATGCAGTTAAGAAAAACCTCTAAGACTATTATCCTAATATTGCTTCTCTGGACATGAGCCTACCATCAGGTTTGAGGGTCTGGTACAATCAATATCCAACGTTTTCATTTTTTAAAGCATTCTGGAGAGATTTTTTTCAGAGTATCTACATACTTGTTAAAGCTGAGGATATTGTATTTATTTAAATATTTCCTTGATGACTTAGTGTTGACTCTGTGACATCGTTTCTTAATGTTAATACAGTGAGACTCCTGAATACATCCTGAGATGTTCAAGGCCATTTCTCCTCCGTCTAAATGGCTTTTTTGGACTCTCATGTTTGCCTTTTATACTTTTCCTACCTCTTCCCTTGCTTTAGAGTATCGATAACCACATGCTGCTGAGCTCAGGTGAACGCAGGCTCCTATAAATCACAGTAGTTATATTGCTAACCAGTGTTTAGATGGTGGTTCAAAGCTGACATAGAATTTTTACCTCATTATTTTGATCCTCACCACAATCCCACGAAACTAACAAATTAAGCTTTCATATTAGTTCTGTATAAAAGCATACATGCTCAGTGTTCTTTTTATAAATGAGTATGTATTTTAGGCCTCTGATGCTTGATTTGAACTACTAAGAGATCTCCTTTGTATTTTTTTGTTTGTTTTTGGTTCTAGTAGGACGCATATTTCTAATATAAATACTGGGTGGTTTTTGTTTCTGCATTTTCTGTATGCTTTTAGTTATCTTAACAGAAACTGAGCATTTGAAATTAATCAGACAGCTTTGCTTGATTATGCCAGAAGCAAGCACATTAACAAATCATATTAATCTGATAAACTAGATACATATGTTACAAATATGATAGAGGCAGAATTATTAGTTTCAGCAGTTTTTATTTTCGAGCTTGATATTTCTTTCAATCTGTTTATTTTTTTAAAATCTTTTTTTAAATTTATTTATGATAGTCACATAGAGAGAGAGAGAGAGAGGCAGAGACACAGGCAGAGGGAGAAGCAGGCTCCATACACCGGGAGCCTGACGTGGGATTTGATCCCGGATCTCCAGGATCGCGCCCTGGGCCAAAGGCAGGCGCCAAACCGCTGCGCCACCCAGGGATCCCCTCTTTCAATCTGTTTAGAAGGATGGACTATGCTAATGGTGCACATTAATTATGTCAAATCCTTTTATAATAAAGCCTCATTAATTATAAAAGGTAGGGAAATATAAAGAAATAAAATGTTCTCTGATGTTAAAAAATAAGTACTAAGTTTGTGTGTTTTGAATCTTCCTCCTTCTAAATATATAATCAGATTTTTAAAATATATTGTCCATGTTCACCTGTGAATGAGGCCAACCAAGCTATCATTTGGAGTTGAAGAAAGGTAAAATAAAATTAGTTTAAAGGAAAAAAAAAAAAACAACAACAGTGGCATTAGAGAATGCTAACTCCACCCAGGTTAATAACCATAATTAAATGTACAAATGGTCCAATTCCATACTCGTACTTGTGTCAAAGATATCAATCAATAAAAATCATTAAGGCACATATGAAGGGTGTAAATTGTTCCTTAGATCATTACCAGGCTGTATTGAATTCAAATGCGAATATAATTTAAGTCAGTTAAAAACACGTCAATAGTAGGTCAATAGATATTATCTAATGTTGTCTTGAGTAAGTGGATAAAACATGAACTTTTAATAAAAGTCTAAATAATGGGCATGCCACTTTTAATAAATACACAGTTATCATAACAATCATTAATACTATTACGATAACAGTTATTCTCTCTGCCACTTTACCCAAAGTCCTATTTACCTTGACAAATACGGGTCTCAATAGCCTATAGGAGGGCAGTTGTTATTTTCACACAGTGCAGGTGAGTCCTACGTTAGATGCTGTTGTAAAAAGAAAGCGGTGGGAGCAAGCGTCGCGGAGAGAGGGCCACCCTCGGCCTGGGAAGCTGTTAGCTTTGGGTTACTTTCAGACACTCCTTCAACCGCAAGTCGCCCCAGCTGGGCCCGCGGCCTCTAAGCGGGTTAGTCCGCACACCCTGCAAGCTCATTTACCGCGTCTCCATGCAGATGCCTCTGCGAGGTGGAAGGTGGCTCTGGTCTCGGTGGCCGGAGCATCTGAGGTCGCAAATCCCAGGCTTTGAAACACGTCTTCGCTCTCCTGCCACGCCTTCTGCAACTTGCTCCTGAGCTCTTTGGGAGAGTCGGCGAGATCCAAGCTGTGGCCCGCGAGCACGTCCTCATAGGTCGGAGGCGCGTGCTTGAAGTCCAGGCCGCATCCGGCGGCCCCGGGGCTGCGCGAGGCGGACGGCCCCGCGGACGGCCCCGCGGACGGCCCCACGGACGGCCCCACGGACGGCCCGCCCGCCTGCCGCTCGCGCGCCTCCGCCCCGGGGAGCTGCTCCCGTGGGGACCGCACCGCGGGGCCGCTCCCCCGCAGCTCCCGGGGGCCACCGCAGGAGAAGCCTGCAAACCTCGTATTTTCTAGGGACGTCCATCCAAATTCCTCCTTACAGAACGAGTGGCTTTCCTGAATATCGTGGTCGGCTTCTCCGTTTGTGTCAAGTCTCCCGCCGGACGCGGCCGCAAAGGCGGCGCCAGCCTCCCACTCCCGGAGCCACCCGTGCGCCTCCCGCCCGAGGTCACCCGGGGGCCGTCCGGCCGCCCGGCCCGCGCACTGCGCCTCCGCCCGCCCCGGCCCCGCGTCCAGGTGGACGCAGGCGGCCCCTTCCTCCCCCCGCCTGACTTGCCCCTGGGCTCCCGCGGAGGCTCCTCCGAAGGCCACGCTGATGGGAATGGTGATGCTGGGCGCCGCGTCCCTGGCGCGGGTCTCTATCTTAATCTGGCGCCGGAGCGAGGCGGGAGAGGGGATGATCTCGGACCTGCGCTCTGCCCTGGCGGCCGGGGCTGCTGCCGGACACGGGGCGGCCCCTGCGGCTAACCTGGCGGTGGCGTCTCGGAGCTTGGCCAGCTGCTCCGAGCGACCCTCGGGGACCGGGGCCGGGGCCGGGGGTGGGGGCGGGGGCGGGGGCGCGGCGCTGGCTGCACCTGGCGCGGGGGGCTCGGCCGACCCGTGAGCCTTAGGGACACGGGGCAGCTGGTCCCCGGGGGGGCTGCGCGGGCGCCGGGCGCTGGACTCGATGGTTATGAAAGCCGGGGACCTTGGGCGTGTCTTCAGGGAGCCCGCGGGGCCCTGGCTGTGGTCTGCTGGGCCGTCGGGATGCGCGGGCACGTGGAGCTGAGCTGCGGGCACGTGGGGCTGAGCCGCGGGCACGTGGAGCTGAGCCGCGGGCACGTGGGGCTGAGCTGCGGGCAGGTGCGGCTGAGCTGCGGGCAGGTGCGGCTGAGCTGCCGGCACGTGGGTCTGAGCTGCGGGCACGTGGAGCTGAGCTGCAGCCCCGTCTCCCCACGACGACGTCCCTCGAAGGCCCGGGGGTTGGCTCCCCTGCTCCTCGGCCCTGGAGGACACCATGGCCCCCTGGATGGTGCTCTCACAGGACACAAGCATACCCTCCACTTGAGTTTTAATTTGCGTTACTTCTTCCCTGATTTTTTCTAGATTGTTCTCCGCAGCAATGCAAACGCCACGCCGCCTCTTTTCTTCACTTAGGAGCCATCCTGGCATGACCTTTAACAGCGTCTGAAAGGCTTCAAGGCCACCTTTACCAGGCTCCGCCTCCAACTGTTGTACCCGAGACAAAATCTGTTGCAGTTCTTCACGTTTTCTCACGGATTCCAGTATATTGAGAGCACGTTTTCCATCATCCTGCTGGGATTCTTTCGCGGAGGAAAACAAAGACTTGTTGGCTGTGATCTCTTGCTTTGAATCTTTATTATGAGAAAAGACTTGTTTCTGTTGTATGCCCTTGACCTCAAGACCTTTTTCTTCTTGCAGATTATTAGACGGCTGAGGCGCTGTTATACGTTCCACTTGACTTTCAGAAGTCTGTGTTTGCTGGAAATTCCGCGTTTGTGAATCAAGCTGTACATCGGTGACCTTTTGCTTGACTACCTTCTGTGCTGATTTATTCAAATGTCCTTGTTTTCTTTCAGCTCTTAGTCTCTCTTCCTCTGGACCCATCGCTGCTGGTTCCTGATCTGTTCTTTCACTTCCTGGAGGCTTCCCACTCGCAGATTCTCTAAATTCTCTTTGCTTCTCGGGAACGATACGCAGTTTACTTCCCTGGCTTTTCCCTGGGGGGTCTGTAGGCAATGTTATTGTCACTCTTTTCTCCCTCTTGGGTAGGTGATAATATTTTTCAGCTGCCGATTGCTTATGACTATATTCGGTGCTCGTTTCAGTTTTCTCGGTTTTCTGGTGTTGTTCCTTGCTGATGGTTTGAACGTCACAGTCGGGTTGCTTTTTACAGCTTTCATACGTGCGGTCCGTTTCATTGCATTTGTGATCTGCAGTTGGAAGCTTGATCGTTTTGACTTTGAAACTTGGAGACACTGGTTTTCTTGGGGGCAAGTGCAGCTGCTCCTCCAGACCCCTGTGTTGTGTTTGCTGCGTACTGCATTCCTGGTGCTCCTGCTTAGCTTCGTGAGCTGATATAGATCTTAACACCTCCCGTGAGCTCCCTAAAACTTCCTTTTTCATCACAGCCTTGTCTTCTGAGGCTGCTGAAACATGTTGGAGCCCCTTGGCGGCGGCTGTCACTGGTCCTGTGGTAGAAAGCTGGTCATCAGTACACACTCCTGGCACTTGAGAATGACTTTGAGGGTTTGGGTCTGGTTGAGCCAAAGTGACCCCTGACTCCGTTCCAGGGAGGGGAGCCTCCTCCTTTGTTTTCTGCAGCACTGACCTGTTTTGATTTGGGCTTCCGGTTTTGACTGTGTTGTAGCAAGAACTCTCGTGTTTCTGTCTTTCGAGCTCTTCTCTTTGTTGTCTGTACTTTTCCTCAGCAATCATTAAAGGGGTCTTAAATTTTCTCATATAAGGTTTTGGACTTTGTGGTCCTGAACCTGCTGAGAATGAATGAGATTTCAGAAGAGGCGCCATTGTTTTTTCCCTGGGTAGTGAAGTTTCTGGAACTGTCTGTGAGAGAGACCTCATAGAGTCCATAGATAACTGTTTTCGTTCATCAAGACTTCTAGATGTGCTCTGTTTCACCTCTGTGTGTTCACTGCTAGCCGCCAGTACTACTCTTTTCTGATCCGTTGAGGGAGTAATTTTACATTCCACACCTGGCAGGAAATTTTCCAGTTCAACTTTTGGGGAACTGTGATTCTTTTTGTCTTCTCTCTGTTTGGGAAATTTGGGTTTGGGGAGTGTGGGAGGTGGCAAAAGTACTCCTGATTTGCCTTTCAGGACTTTAGCCTGAGAATGAGTCTGCTGCGAACTGAAGGCTTCTTCCTGGGAGTGCTGTATGAAGGTTCCGGTGTGCTTTCCTTGAACAGAGGAGGAAAGGAGATGTGCTGGTTTACGAGATGGAGTTGGAGGAGGAAGAGGTGTTGGAAACGCTGATAGACAATCTCTTTCAGACTTCTCATCTTCTGGTGGTGGAGGAAGAGGGAGGCCTGGGAAACTTTCAAATTCAGCCTTTATCATCTCTGGGGACAGTGATGGAGGAAAACCATTTTTTTCAGGCAGCATCATTAAAGGAGGTGGAGGAGGAAGAGGAAATTCAATTTCCGATGATGCATTAGAAGGTGGAGGAGGAGGTGGAGACGGAGGTGGAAGAGAGCACTCACTTTCCTCTACATTATTTTCAGGGTTACAGTTGGTTGAGTTCAAGGACATTTCCATTGCCATTTTTAAGTCTGCGGAAGTATTTGTCTTCATGAGAAAGTCCTGGCTCCTCAGATGAACGTCAGCCTGCTTTTTGTCAGTTGCTTTAAATTTACTGTGGTTTTTGGGGGAGACTTTCACTTCTGTTATATTTGCTATGTCTTGCTCCACAGGCAAAGTCGGTTGAGGGTTCATGTTCTTTTTCTTCATATCTTTATGAGAACATTGTATTTCTTGCTTTAACAAGGTTTGCTTCTGGAAGTCCTCTGAAACTTCATAAGTTTTCCCAACTGTCTTATTGACTGGCCCCTGGGTTGGAATGGGCCTAGGGCTTTGTGTATCTGTTGGTATTTTCAGGTTTGGGGTACTTCTAGGACTCTTTACAGAGAAAGACTCAGTCTTCTGGTGGTCATTCCTCACTTTGCAAGTTTGAGTCTGTTGCCTTCCCACTCTTTTATCGATAGATTGAGTAGAGTGAAAGATAGCATCCTTCTGTTCTCTCACAGTCTCTGATTCCTCAGTTTTTAGATATTCCTTAGCTGACACAGTTGAGGTCAACTGTCTGCTCATATGCTCATCACTACGATGCTGCTCTGTTGTGGTATCAATCCGGACACCCATTTTGTCCCCCGATTCCAACACATTTTTAATAGCGTTGTGGTGTGAATTAGATAGTCTTCTAAGGCTTTTCTCAAGGGCATCATTGTTTTGTTCACGATCTATGACAATCTTTACAGTGCCTTTGGGGGCCTTTGGAAGAGTGACTTCAGTTCTTTTTTCTATTAAGTTCCCGTGACAAGATTTGCCTGTGGTTTGATCTGCTCCCCCTTGCCACCTGGCCACTGGCTCAAATGGTCCTGGTCTTGGCTGAAGAACACTTTTTGTGTCCCTCTGGACAGCCAGCTGATGAATCATTTTCTGCTCTTCTGAAGATCCTCCCATCACACTTTTCACATCTTCTTTCATTACACCTTTTTTATCCACCTCTTTGAAAGCTCTCTGGGCTTCTTTCAGATTCCTTAATGATATTTCAAGGTCATCTCGGATAAGCTCCTTTTTCAGAATTTCTGTTCTTGTGCTTGCAGTCTTTTCAAGGCATTCAATAGCTTTCTCGATGTCACCGGGGATGGCATTGGGCTGTTTAGATTCTCTCCATTGGTGGCTTGATTCCCTAAGTGACTTGAGTGTGGTCAGCATGTCACCTTTTATAGTTTCTTCTGTTTTAGCCACTGTTTTCTGATTTATGGCCTGGCTGAGGGAATTTAGGGTTGATTGCAAATCACCTTTGATAATTTCTTCTTTGGGTGTCTTGCAAAATGTAGTTTGAGGCTCTGTCATAAAAACCTTAACTGTGTTCTGCACATCTCCTGGGATGATGTCAGCCTCATTAACAGTACGTCCCACCTGAGACTGCCTTTTCTTTAGTAAGAGTTTTGTGCCCTCCACATCGCCACCAATTATTTCTTCCTCTCCTTGTTTCCTAGCTGTCAGTGTTTCATTTGACCCTTCCTGCAGTTGTTTAAGATAATCCAAAGCTCCAGTCTCTATGCATGTTGTGAAAAACTGAACATTTCCCCTCTCAGAAGCATCGATTTTCGCCCTTTCGGATATCTTATTGTTCGATATGGAAGACAGCAAATTGTGAATGGTACGTTTTACGTCACCCCCTATTACTTCTTCACGCTTAATTGTGTCACCAGTGTTTTCATGAAGAAGACAATAGATAGTCATATTAACATCTCCTCTTTCATCTTCCTGAATTAAGATGCCTTTCTTTACAGACCTGTCCTCAGAGAACAGGTTTTTTATTGCTTGTTGGACATCACCACTCACTATTTCTTCTTTTTCAGCATGAAATTCTGTTGATCGGTTTAATAATTGAGTTTTGGTCAAATTAACGTTGCCCTTCTCTTCTTCACTAACCCAAATCTCCCTTCTTGTGCAGTCTCTTTTTGAAAGTAGGTTCATTATTATATTTCTGAGATCAACCCTGATAATTTCTTCTTTCTGTATCTCGGGAGATGCTTGATTCATTAACTTGTATTTTGCCATTCGAACATCCCCAACTTCACCAGCTTCAATGATGATTCCAGGAGCCTCAATGACTTTTTGAGAGTAGAGTTCTTCTAATGTTTCCTTAATGCTCTTGCCAATAATTTCTACCTTCTCTACTCTACTTTCATTGAATTCGTGAAGGGGTGTGGTTTCAAAGAGCCATGTAGTTGTCTTGACATCAGAAGGAGGGATTTCCTCCTTGATGACTTTTGTGGTGCTTTCGTCGGCTTCCCTAATAGAATCCAAAGTTTGATTTTCAAAAAGCCATACCGCCTGCTTAACATCACCTTTCTGCATATCTTCCTGGGTAACTGTTTTGATGTTTTCATATTCTGACCCTTCTCCTCTCAGCTCATCTATGGTGTGGGTTTCAAATAGCCAAGTGGATGTTTTAACGTTGCCCTTTTGTATTTCACTGACACTTACTGTTCTTACATAAGTATTCTTACCACTGTTTTCAGACTCAAAAAATTGTCTACCTGCCTTTACATCCCCACCTTGAATATAGTCCACAGTGAGCATAGCATCACGTGATTCTTCTGAAATCTGATCCAGTGGCTGGGTTTCAAATCTGTATCTGACAGAACTAACATCTCCCTTCTGAATGTCTTCTTGTGTGACAGATTTAATAACATATACAGTCTCTGACTGATTAATTGAGTCTAGTGGTTTTGTTTCAAAAAGCCACCTCGTTCCTCGTACATCTCCATGAATCACCTCTTCTTTTTTAACTGTTGTCACTTCATGATAATAGCCTTCTCGATCTTGAATTGCATAGAGTGGCTGGGTTTCAAAGAGCATTCTGTAGCTTTTTACATCACCCTTCATTACTTCTTCAGTAATTGTTTTCTTGGTGCTGATACAGTCAGATTCTTCTTTAATCTCATCTAAAGAAAAAGTCTCAAAAATAAAGCACCCCTTTCTTACATCCCCACCTTGTACGTCTGTCACTGTCTTAACTAATTCGTCACCTTCGTGGTTCTCTTTTATCATATCAATTGGTTGGTTTTCAAAAAGCCACCTACAATTTAAAACATTGCCTTTCTGAATATCTTCAGTCTTTAGGGCTTTGATCTTTTTCAAAACTTCCTCTGAACTGGAACTTATGGAATCTAAAGGTTGGTTTTCAAATTTATGCCGCATGCTGGAGACATCTCCAGCTTGGATATCCATTTCCACGGCCTTGATTTCTTTTCCTTCCTCTCCTTGTATGCTGTCCAAATTTTCTGTCTCAAAAAGAAAACATGCCGTACGAACATCCCCACCTTGGATCTCCTCCTGTTTTACAGTTTGCAATTTGGTGGTTGCTTCAGAGTCATCCTTTATGGTATCAAGTGGCTTAGTTTCAAAGAGCCAGGTACAGGCTTTGACATCTCCCTTGTGAATTTCTTCACTGCCAGTCATTAATGAAACTTTTTCATAAAGAGACTCCATTGGTTGGGTTTCAAAAAGCCACCTGCAAGTTTTGACATCCCCTTTAACAATATCTGTCACTTGTTCAGTTTTACTTTCTACTTCTTCCATATTACTAAAATATTTAATTGAATCAAGAGGTTGGGTTTCAAATAGCCATTTAGCAGATTTCACATTTCCGGTCTGTATTTCTTGAGCAGATATTCCTCTGATTATCTGGAATTTATGAATGCTTTCATCAAACTGGTCAATGGGCCTTGTTTCAAAAAGCCACCTACAACTTCTTACATCACCTCTTAGGATTTCTTCTTGCTGCACTGTCTTGACTTGATGATATTTTCCAAGGTGATCTTGAATGGCATAAAGTGGTGTTGTTTCAAAAAGTGATTTGTTTAACTCTACAGCCCCTCTTGTGACTCCTTCCACCTCTATTTTATGTGATGCATCAAACTTAATTAAATTGTTTGATTCAAAGATGTGTGTGAAATTCTTTACATTTCCTCTGTCAACTTCTTCAAGTTTCACTGTTCGTATGTACTCTTTTTTATCTTCTCTAATGTCTTCCAGAGGTTGGGTTTCGAAAATCCATTTTTGGTGTCTAACGTCTCCCTTTTCTTCCTCAGAGGCAGTGATTTTTTGAAGTTTTCCCACATCAGGACTATCTTTTAAAGCCTCTATCGGAAGTGTTTCAAATAGATGCTTAGTAGTTTGTACATCACCCCCTATTATCTCTTCAGATCTTAGAGGCTCTGTATCAGGAACATCTTTTAGAATGTCTAATGGCTGTGTTTCAAACATCCAACACTTTCTGGAGACATCTGTACCTATTATTGTTTCCTTTTCAATGATGACCTCTTCTGACTCTTCTTTGATTTTTTCCAAAGGTTGAGTTTCAAATAACCACTTTGCCCTACTCACCCCACCTTTGACATTTTCTTCCATAGATATTCCTCGGACAACTTTAATTTCTGTGATATCCTTGTTAATTGTGTCCAAGGGCTGTGTTTCAAACATCCAACGTGCTGTTCTCACATCTCCTTTTTCAACGTCTTCTCTGTGAACAGTTTTAATTTCTAGCATTTGACCTAAGCCATCTCTAATAACATATAATGGTTGAGTTTCAAAACATTTTATACTTCTCTTAACATTTCCCTTAATTTCTTTGAGCTCAGACCTGAGTTGTAGTAGGTGAACTTCATCCACTGAATGAAGCTGTCCAAGCTGATCCAGATGTTGAGTTTCAAACATATATCTCACAGTCTTGACATCCCCACCAGTTATGTCCTTTGTGGCAGTTACCATTGATTCTTCTTGATGCATTTTATTCATTGAGTCTAATGGCTTTGTCTCAAACATCCACCGGGCAGTGCGGACATCTCCTCTGGCTAGCTCAGGAATTTTCTCAGCATTTTCTTCAGTGCCAGAAGAATGATCCCCCAGAGTATCTATGGGCTGAGTTTCAAACATCCATGTGGTATATTTCACATCACCACCAGCAATAATTTCTTGACCAGCAATGCCCTTATTGATGTTATCTTCATCTGGAGAGCCATTGTTGATGGAATCTAAAGGCTGATTCTCAAAGATCCATCTCATGGACTGCACCTCCCCCTTCAGAATTTCATCCCACTCCAAGTGTTCTCTTTCTGAGTTCAGAGTTTTTTGAGAACTGTCATTTGTATTTTCAAAAACATACCGGGCTTGTTGCACATCTGCTGAAACTGAGCTCCCTGAGTTCACTTGGCTAGAGACAATTTCAGAAACCTCACTGATATAATCTTTTTCTAAGTTTTTTCTTAACTCAGGATGTATGTGTTTATATAAACGGTTTAATTCATACAGATTTCTTTGCTTAGAATATAATTCTTTCGGTACTAGTGGTATTCTAGGAGGGTTGGGGCATTCAGGGGACTGGGAAAATGCTGTCACATCTACTGGAGTTTGAAATATATCAGGTGGGGGAGGAGGAAATTCTTCTGTCTTTCCCATAGGAGTCGCATTAACTTGTACCAGAGTTGAGGAAGAGGCACCGTGGTCACTATGTTTTGTGCTTGATGTTTCCTTCCTCTGGCTGGTAGATGTGCAGGAAGTGGAAGAGGTACTCACAACTGATGATGGTTTTAAAGTCTCTTCAGATTCACTTATGATCTTTAAGGGAAAGAAAGTCAAAGCTTATAAAAACGGGTATAGTGGTGAAGACTTCCTAGGTACTGCCCCTCACCTGTCCACCTGCTATGACATCTCCTTTGGAAATAACAGGTAATAGACTCCTTTGAGAGACCTATCTGGGAGCAATATTTAGTGTTTGTTACTGTCTTTCTTATAATTCATTGCGCTTTCAGCGTTATATTCCCCATTCAATACATCAACAGCTCAGTACTTTAACATTTTCACATAATCTTGATTGTTCTTCCTCCTTTACTTAATATGCTATGCTGAGTAATCTAGAGGGAAGCAATAAAAGTCTTAAAGTACTTTTGAGAGTTGTTTTGTTTTCCTTGGAATTTTAAGCAGAGTATCTGACATTTAAAATTGACTTTATTATTTTATCTAATGCTAGCTATTAAACTTTAGAGCACATATAATTTTTTCATTTTTTTCTTATCAGAAAAGTTCTAACTCCACTGCTTTTCTCATGTAGAATAATATCCTCCTTATGGAACAGAAAAGTACTGGCTCAGGATTTAGTTGGAAAACCACATCAAACATTCAATAATTTGAAAATGCTACGCATTTGTATCTGGCTTTTCACTTAAAATGTTTCTATGTAGAGAAATTGTCTTACTTTAATCTGCTTGGCTGGGGTCATCTCTTTGTCAGAATAAAGGACCTTTTCCTGGGCAGACTTTTCAAACTGCTCTTTTAAAAACTTAGCTGAAACCTTCGGGATTTCTTCATCCTCAGCTGTATCAATGACTGCAAACAGAAAAGAATACCAGTGATGTTATGTAACGAATAACCATGATGCTTGAGAAGGAAACTAATGCTATGGGAAACTTCTCACAATATATGTTAAATAAAAAGGTTCAAGGTACAAATGTATATATATGGCACTCTTTCATTATGTAAGTTAGTATATGTCAAGAAATATTGGAAGAACCGTGGGGAGTCATAGTGATGGGATTGTTGTTTAATTGTATATATTTCTCAAGTTTTCCACAAGCATGTTTTATTTTCATGCTTAGGAAAAATAAAAGTTATAAAACAAGAAAGGAACAGCACAAGAACAGAAAAGGAAGACCTACTTCCTTTAGGAAAACCAAAATAAAACCAAAATACAGATAGGGTCAAGTAATGATAGGGTCGCAATTGGCTTAAATCTCCTCTTTTAGCTCTTCAAGGCAACAAAGCTTCTCATTCCCCTCTTATAGTCAAGACAACCTGTATGGGTCTTATGCAAACTCTCACAGATTTGTCTGTAGTTTAATCTCATATCTTTAGGTTGAAAAAACTGTATATAGAAATGTTTAAATCTGTTATTAAAAGAAATACAATCTAGGAAACATTTCTGTTCTCAGAGAGCTTGTTAAACATTAAGTTTTATTCTAGGTCCCTACGGCAAAAAGCAATTCAGAGGTGGCTGGCGTATCACCTTCTAGGCTTTTAGGATGAATTCATAAGGCTGATGGGCAGTGAACTATTTTAGAAGCTTATTGCATCCATTACCACACACAGAACCTAATTATATATAGAAATACTACTCTGTCCCCTTTGGGACCATGAGTCACAGTTACTAAATTTACTTAGTGGGAGGGATTGTGCTTTGGAAGGCTTCCATTCAAACACAGATATATCAGCAGGAGAAAGGTATATTGGGGTCAAATAATAACAGATTCTCACCTGTTTCTTGAACATACTGATGGAACTGAGAAGCTTGGCTTCTTTCCTCAGTGTGTTTTTCAAGATGAGAGGCCTATGTTTTAAACAAACAGTTGTCTTTAAGAAGTCAGTTATTTTAGTATTATGCATATATTTTTCATTTCACAATGATTTTCATTCAAGACTCCAACAAACACTAAGAGATGCTAATTGAACTTCTATCCCTTATTTTAATGCATGGGCTCACGCTATAACAGAATATATATGAATTAACATCTAAAATGCACTCATATTTTTATGGTGCTCATCTTATTTTTCAAAGAACATCAGTTCCAAAGTGAGGAAATAGACACTGATATGTATTGATAGTAAACACATAAAGGACATTAAAAGCAATTGCTTATAATGAGGTCAGAATTTCCACACAGCTCTGTAAACTGTTTGGAAAGTATTGTCTTTTTAAGTAGTTACCATTTCTGTTCCAAGAACATCACTTTTGTGTGCTTTGGAAGCTTCTTGTTCAATTCTTTCCATTGCCTGGCTGCTTCTGGAAATGTCGACCTGACTGCTGTGGATTACCTCCTGAAAATAAATGAATGAAGAAATATACAATGTTTTAAGAAGAGTCTGAAAATTTTAACTGTTTTATTAATGCAATCTTAGTGACAGAGTCTTCTGAAAAAGGTTAAAGTTTCTCAGTGTATTAGTTTTCTTGGCCGCTATAACAAATTATCACAAACTTAGTGGCTTGTAACTGCACAAACTTAATAGTTTACAGTTCTGTACGTCAGAAACCCCGACTGGGGGTGTTGACAGGTATTAAAAGGTATGTATTCCTTTCTGCAGCCTCTAGGGGAGAATCTATTCCCTTGCCTTTTGCAATTCTAGAGACTGCCCATTTTCCTTGGCTCATGGCCCCACTCTTCTATCAAGCTGAAGTTTTCTCACACTGCCATCTCTGATTCTCTCTTCCAATTCCCTGTTCCATTTTTAAGGAAGCTTGTGATTACATTGGACCAATCTGGATAATCCAGGATTCCCTGTCAGAAGGTCAGCTGATTAGTAGCTATAATATTATTTGCAATCTTAATTCTCCTTTGCCATGTAACTTACATATTCACAGATTCTGGGAATTAGGACATAGATATCTTCAGGAGCTATTATTCAATCTATTACCCTTAGTAAGCTGCAATATGAGAAAGATGAACGTCAAAAGGAAAATGTAAGTCTTGATGAAAAAGAAATATATTTTGTTGTTTATAAGCCAACTTTTCATGTTATAGAAAGACATTCCAGTCTTCAAGTTGGCCACCTAGTTTGATGACACATCCAGAGTTCAAATGAAGACTATAGGGGAGCCTGGATGGCTCGTTGGTTGAGCATCTGCCTTCAGTTCAGGTCATGATCCCAGGGTCCTGGGATCAAGCTTCACAACCGGCTCATCATTCTGTGGGAAGCCTGCTTCTCTCTCTGCCTCCTTCTCCTTCTGCCTGCCACTCCCTCTGCAGGTGCTCTCTCTCTCTCCCCCTCTCTCAAATAAAATAAATAAAATCTTTAAAACAAAATCAAACCAAAACAAAACAAATGAAGACTATAACCATTAAGTATAACCAATATAAACAGACCATATTACATTAGTGTGTATCTCTCTCTCTCCACACATGGGGCTACTTTTGATTTTGGTTAATTGATTTAGGTGACCCTGGCTGAACTGAATGCTTTGAAGACCCTGTTTATTTTGGTGATCCAGTCCTGCTCTTACTATAGGATGTGATCTGATACAAATACATGATTGATTGGTTGGTTGGTTGATATGATGAGTCAGTTGGCATATTACTAAAAATCTTAACATCAAAAACTGAGGATGTGAAGAGATTACTCTTTAAGAACACATGAATTTGAAGTCGTTTGAAGTTGGGAGTTCACTTTTATCTTGATATCTACTTGACCATCAAACACTATTTTTGAGATCTGATTTTTAAAAAATTTGTCTTTGTAGAGAATAGTCAGGTGAACAAAGATCCATTACTATTCATCAAATAGGAGCACTATTTCTGTTTTACAGAAAGTTAAATAGTTTGACTATTTAAGAGTTTGACTATTTTAAAGTTTAAAATTAATTGAGACCTTGACTTGTTTTTTTTTGTTTTTGTTTTTTTGCTAGTGGACTTGTAGTGTGTGGCTTTTTCCTCCTAAGGTTATTTGGTATACAGGGTAAAACTTCTGATTAACCAAGAGGCAGTAGACATCTACTTAGAGATAGATATACAGTATGGTCTGATCTTATACTTTTCTAAGAAGGAGAATTAAGAAGAAAAGTTGACATCTTCCTAAAAGTTCTACAGAGAATTGAAGGCAAAATGTATGTTTATACTTTAGAATGTAGATTATATTTTATTGGATGTATTAGTTACCCAGATATCCTTTTACAATGTATACGTATATCAAATCATCATGATGTATATTTTAAATATTTTATAATGTTAACTATACCTTAACCAAGCTGAAAAAAATGTAGATTGTATCTCATTAAACTGAAGACCAGTATAATCTTTTTCTCTGAAGCAGAATGGTTTTCTAGAATGAGTTAATAATCCAGATACATAAAATAATAGTTAATAAGATGCTTGACACACGATTTGTGCTAAGAAAAAGTTTACTTAATGAGTGGATGACTAAAATAGCAAACTTCCATTAAAAAATGATTTTCATTTGATCTTCTATTTGCCAGGGAAGGTCCTAGAAATGGGATGGAACAATGAGTGAGCCAGCCATGGACTTTACTTTCTCAGGAGGGAGTATAGAAAATAAATAATCCATATCCTTTCCTTTAAGTTCAAATAATCAAAATCTAATTTAATAGGAAGCGTTACATAATCAAGTTTTATTTGAGGATATCAGTAACATTAGGCTGTAGGGAACAATAACAATCACTGAAGACTACAAATAGAGAAAAGGCATGAGCACAAATAACAACTCTTTCCGTGATAACTGTTTACAACTGTGACAATTTTTCCATCTATAAAGATATGATGGAAATATTTTCTGATATGATACTTTCTTATGATACTGATTAAACAAACAATGAAAGAGCTAAGGACAGTTTGAACCTGATCCCACTTTACCAAGATCCTTATTGAAGGGTACCATGATCATTACCATGGAATCATATCTCTACTTAGAATTCCATGTGACAAGCTATGGTGCAGAGACATGCTTATTTGGCTCAGTTGGTGTTTTTAAATTTGGAACTAATTAATACCTACAAAAATCAAAATTCCTCCCTGCTTTTGTAACCTTGGAAGATTTGACCACACTGGGTTCATATTCCAACATGTGAGTTGCTTGCCGGAACAAAGTAGTGGCCAAACTTTTTAGTTGGGACACGTACTTTTCAGTCGATCACTGTTCCCATCATTCACAAATAAGTAACAAATAAGTGGACATGTTTAAAAAAACCTGCCTGGAACCTATAGAAATTTTGGTTTCTTATACATGCTGCTAACCATCAGGCTGAAAGAACAGAGTTAGTGATTTGAATCTGTATGTTCAGAAAGACAAATGCAAACATTGGGAGTAACAAACATTAAGTAAATGTATTTTTGACATATTTTGAAAGTTATCATTTTCTGGGCACACTATACTGAATATGTATCTACTTGAGTAAAAACAATCCATGCCTGTCAGATCTAAATATATTTTCTTGTAGGAGATGACACAGCATAAACAGTACGAGGGTACATAAATTTTGTTTAGAGTTGTAAGTTTCTACTTATGTGCTACTACTAAATAGAACTGTAATTGCTACATTAGTTTGGTATGTAAGTGTCAATACATCAATTTTACTGCCCCCAGGTTGCTGTAATTTATATAAAATCTGTCTTAAAATATGCCAAGATTTTATTTCTGTCATTATTGTGTTTCATATTTTGCAACTAGTTTTGTTTGGATTTTAAATCAGACTTTCATTCTTCTCAATTACTGGTGTCTACAAAGTATAGGGATAGGTAAAAGGATGGATCAGGATAATGCTTAGGAGAAATCAAATTATACGAATAAAATGTAATAAAGAATTCTGGCAAGAACACCATCCATGAATTCACTCAAAACAATTAATAAAATTGGTTCTTGAATATTAAATTCATATATAGCTCTGGCTGCAAGAGTCAAAATGCAGTTTCGTTCACAAGTTGTATCAACCAGGAGTCAGAAACAGGGACTTTGTACTAACTTTCTCCTCTATTAGGTATGTCATAATCTTGGGTAAGTCACTAACTCACACTTAAACTTTTTTTTTTTATCTCATTCATCCATTTATAAAAAGTAAAACAGATGATATGTGTGCTCTAATATTGGAATCTAAAGGAAAGGATGTGGCACGATTGAAAGTAATATGATGTTTGTATAGCTCTCACCAATCTGATGTCAGTGCATAAATTAGGCAATCTATCCTTGATATATACTTCTAAGGAGATTTCTCCAGCACAGCAAAGACTTCACATTCTACTTACCCAATTTGCCATTGTTATTATCATTATAGGAGAAGGCATTGTACATTTCTACCAATAAAAATTCAAACTCATTCTAGCACAATGAGTAATGAAAGAATAGGACCAACTTTTTTTATGGTGACCCACTATTAGTGTGACTCTTAGAAGTATACCCAATAGGAAAAAATGTCATAAAACAGTAGAATAGTACATGATAACTGTTTCACTAGAGTGGAAAAACAGTTCATGCTCAATGCCAATAATTCAGCTGTTTTACCTATCACTAATCTCATTTTTAATAAAACTAGAAATAGTTATGATGTGTTAATGCTATTTGCTTCTTTGTCAAACAGACATAAATAATACCAAAAAATGTGCTATTTATGTTAGCAAAACTGTCAGCAGATTCAAAGTTTGAAAGAATAAACAGTTCTTTCTTTTAAGTGATGAACAATGATTTCTGGTTAATATATTGTGTTTCTCTAGATTTGGTTATATTCAAATTCAAACATGTTTGTTTTGCCATTGGTTTCTTTAAAACATTTAAAAAAATAATTTACAGTATAAAGTTTGATTTTCCTAGGGTTTAAACTTCAGGTTAAGGTTTTTTACATCACTATGGACTTTTGAAGTCATGGCTCAGAAGTTATTTTCTGTTTGAAACCTTTCCTGACTTTTCTATAGAAATTTACCTATACCTGCTTTTTTTGTTGTTGTTGTATTCCCATCCTGTCAGAACACATCTTTATTTAAACCTCTTTAACTGAACTCATGCATTCTCAAATCTCAGTGTTAGCATCCTGGCAGATAGTTGATGACTCCTCCCCGCCACCCCACCCCCAGCCTTAAATATCAAGGAGTAAGTGCATGGGCAAATTTTTTCCAAGAGTGTGAAAATTTTGTGATTTTAAATCTAGTTTAAAAATTGAAATTCTAAAATGTTTCCACATAATCCTATGGTTTTATTTTTTAGTCTTTTAGCTAACAATCTTTGATACTGAACATTTCATAATTGGTCAGTGGAATTATTGAAGATAATGTGTATAACAATAATGTGTTGATCACTTTACAAAGTGTTTTCTGAAAGAGGCCTTTGACAACATTGCAAGGGGTCAGAACATCTATGGATGAATATGGACAGTGCTGTGATGCTAGGAGTAATTGGCATCATCACAGGGAGGAGAAGGCTGAGCCAAGAAACCAAAAAATGCACAAAGACAACAAATATACACAAAGGGAAAAACACCTTTCAAAATAAAAAAATATATTTCCAATAGCCTTTCTATAAAAAGATCTACATGGTGCTGGGGCATCTGAGTGTCTCAGTTGATTAAGTGTCTGCCTTTAGCTCAAGTCATAATCCCAGGGTCCTGGGATGGAGCCCCAAGGCTGGCTCCCTACTCAATGGGAAATCTGCTTCTTCCTCTTCCCCTGCCCCTCCTCCCTGCTCATGCTCTTTCTCTATCTCAAGTAAATAAATAAAACCTTAAAAAAAGATCTTCATGGTGCTAAACAGACTAGTTTGTATTTTTTAAGTGAATTAGTATTCATTGAGTTGAAATTGAAGTGTTGTCAAGCATCATCTAGAAACAGCAGAATGCATTGAGCAGAATTACTATGACATGAAGAAATTAAATTGAGATATTTATGATGACAATGAAAGACAATACTTTATCCTAACTTTTAGTTTACACAAATAGGGAAAGATATCAAGGGAGAAAGGAATCAAGGCAATAACTCACTATACTCGGAAATGAAGCCTCCAATTTTATTCAGCTCAATAGTAAAGCTATGAGCACGTACTAGTTGGATTGTCGGATCCAAAGAGACTGATGATGCAAAACATTGAACAACATTTTAAAAGGCAAGGTAGTGACATTTTCCTTTGAAATCATTGCATCCCTAAACATGAGTGATCTTATATAGATTCACCTATGGATTTATTCAACCAACAGCTCCTGAATACCAACCATCTCAATCACATTGTGTTAGGCATGTCCCTGTTGTTTTAATAAAAGTTTCTATAATTATATCTCAGTCCACTTAAATGCCTAGCAATCATGTATCTATCCATCTGTCTATCTCTGTATCTGTGCAATATATAAAATTATATACATATATATTTAATGAAATAAAAAAGTTCAGCTTGAAATTCTCTTAAGGCAAGATTTGTAATAAATACAGATACATGAATTATGTAGCTTCACTACATAAATCTCTGGGAGAAGTATTATCATTCAATTAATTTCAACTTTTTTTCACTGAAAATAATTATGCTTTGGTCACATTTAGCTACAAAGAACAAAACTTATCTTTTCTAATAAAAAATATTTAATTTAAACGTGGAAATATTTTTTGCTTCAAAAAGGTTTTTGAATAAGAAACATCAGCTTTAGCTGCTAGAACTCTGACTGTCCTCATCTTTCCCCAAAATTTTATTTATAGAGCCATAACCCTGCGTCCAGAAATGCTGAAGATTCATAAAAAGAACATATAAAAGATGCACTCTCAACTGCGCCATCAAACATATTAGTTATATAAATAACAATATTTATTTGACAAACTAAAAAAGCAGGACATATAGAAACATTCAATTTGCAGTAAAGGATGCCTTCTAGAAGTTTTATGTAGATGCGTCTTAAAGATTGACATATGTATGCAATATTTCAATCCAACATAGACATAAAGCATCTTAAAACCAAAGTGGCATGGGGATATAAACAAACATAAAAGTATAATAAAAGAGGCTAAAACTTAGAGTCTCAAGGAACAGTGATATTATAAATAAAAGGCTTGCAAGAAGAATGAAAATATTTTAAAGAAAAAGAAAGCCAGAGGCTACATGTATCTTATGTTAATTAATGCAAACCAAAATAGAGAAACAGAAGAATCATACCTCTTCATTACCACCCTTCCCTCACCAATATCCACTAGATTTATAAGCCCTGCCAATTCTTTGTTTAATTATCTCTCAAGTCAATGCCCTCTTTACACTAAATTTCTGACCCATGTAAGCCCATATGTATTTAATCTATTTCAGTAGTCTCCTAACTTTTCTTCTTCCATCTAAACTTGACCCCCTTTATTTCAATACGGCCAGAAAAATCTTTCCTGCAGATCTATTCATCTTCCTCTGTTACGTTTCTACAGTGGCTCCTGATTGCCTTAGAATAAAATAACAGTTCTTTAACATATAGAACTTTCTTATTATCAGGGCTTTGCCTACATCTCCAGCTTCATGCCTCAGTTGTGCCTCACTATATTCACAAATATACTATTTTATCTTTTGTATAAGGTGTTCCTTTTGCCTAGAATGCAATTCTAAATTCATGAAAAATTATTTCAAATCTTAGCTCAGCATTCTCTGCTCTCATATGTCTTCCTTGACCATCTTTCATTCAGAGTAGTTTAGCACCAACTTGTGTCCCAACAAACCTCATTTATATTTTCTATCATAGAATAATTGTACTTTAATTATTTGTTTATGTCTATTTCTCTGATATAGTGAGCTCCTTGAGGGCAAAATAACATACTCATCATTGAATTTTTGTGCCTGACATCTGGTGGGTGCTTGATGACTATCAGCTGAATAAAAAAAAAAATATAAGGCACAACCTCCAGTCATCCACTTGAGTTAGGATCACTTCTGCTCACTTTCTTTGGGCAAGTTACTCAGTCCTTCAATGTGTTCTTGTCTTATCCTCTCCCGCCCCCACAATAAAAAGGACTAACCAGGAAATAATAACAGTGTCTATCTCAGAAGGTTATTATGAGGAAGAAGTAAGTTAATATAAGTGAATACCTGGCTCATAAGTACTATATTAGTGTTTGCTATCTTTACTTAACAGATATTCAATGCACACTTACTTTGTGTCAACTATTCACACAGTAAACAAGGCCAGAAAAAAAAAATAGATGGGATGAGAGTAGATTGTCTATGGCTCTACGAATTTTACCATTGAAGTTTACCATGAATTTTTCATTATAGAACTAAGGCCAGAAACTAAAGAAGAACAAGTTCTAATACATACATTTTTTTTCCACCAGAGAATTAGTAGATTTGGGGGGGTTATTCAAAGAGAGAGAAGCAAAAAGGTGCCCGTGCATATTGTGTCTCTTCCAAATTGCTCTGGCTGCTTGCACATGGGAAGACTCTACAGAGGCATGGACAGAGAGTGGCTTTGTGATCATTTGTTTACTTTTTCTATGGTTCATCTTTCTTGAACTAATACCTAGTGAAGAGTCACTCCATAGTGATTTAATCTACAATTACGCATTTTCCCCCATACTCTTTCCTAAAAATCATGTTGTATGACTATCATTTAGAAAGTATATTAAGAATGTTAAGATTTGGGGCACCTGGGTGGCTCAGTCAGTTAAGCATCTGCCTTGGGCTCAGGTCATAATCCTAGCATCCTAGGATCAAACCCCTCATTGAGCCCTGCATGAATCCCTGCATCAGGCTGAGCAGGGAGCCTGCTTCTCCCTCTCCTCCCCTCTTGTACTCTCTCTTGCTATCTCTCTCTTTTTCAAATAAATAAAATCTTTGAAATAAAAAGAATGTTAAGATTTGTATATTACATATTTCTAAATTTAGTGACAATTCCCGGTTTCCAGCAGCAGTGTCTGAGTGATTTAAACAGGAAAGGTAATTTGTGAAAGAGACACTGGGCAACAGAGGTGGGGTGGAATTCATGGAATCTCCAGGATTCCAGAAAATAAAACTCAGAGGTTTTGTGGCCACTGACAGAGCTGAATAATGCTGCAGAACCATCTGGTGAATGCACCCATGCTGCTGACATTGAACACCAGACACATTCATTGCTGAAGCTATCAATACTATATAATGGATGTTGCTTCTAGAATAGTTATTTCTTGAAATTAGATGGTGCTAATCTCCTGACATCAACCATAATTAAGATTAATTCCACAAAGGCCTTGCTTCTCATGTCATTTCATTATTTCTTTATGCAAAATCTGAGTTGGGGGGTGTCTGATTGGTATGATCTAGTTCATAGTTCTGGGTCTTAGATATCAAGGAGTCTTAGGAGAATAAGTATATGGTATTTGCAGCTTCTCTTAGTGGAAGCTGGTTCTCCCTCACTAGGCACAGGAGTTCCGAAGTATAGAAGCAGTTTCAAATGTCATAAAGAATAAAAAGTGCCCATTTACCTCTGCTAAAAAAGTATTATTCATGAACATGAGGTCTTCTTAACCAAATGGAAACCAGCTAAAAACATAAGTGAAGGTGTTTATTTTTGACAACAGATAACATAGTAGAAACCAATGTTCATGTCTTATAATGTAATTGATTCAGGCCTATTTCTTGGCAATATATATTCCACATGACATTGCAAGTACATGTAGAATGACTCTGAGACAGTACAATTTGCCTGCTAAGAGGTCAGAAAGAGTTCTTGCTATATAAGCCTCCCTCCTTCTTTCACTGTCCCTCTGAACCTCTATGGCCATGGGTCTTGTTCACTGGGAGGAATGACATTTTAAATCTTTATGTAAAACCCAAACAGAAGGAATAAGCACAGTAAAATAGATTTGGCTCTGATGCAAGCATTTTAGGGTTATTGGGGCAAACAAGGCAGTATAATTATCAATTATGGCTACAAATGAATTATCCTGATTACTCGGGTTTTCTTCAAAATAAGGAAAAATGGGGAAAAATAAAAGGGTAACTAGTTGCAGTTTCACTGGTGAATGTATCTACTAGCAACACAGGGAATGAAAAGAGATTGAAGTGGCAGACAGGAAGATTAGATTATGGCTGGAGTTTGTCATCAATTCAAGTGAGAAATCAGGTAAATAAGTCACAACTAAGTTCAGTCTCACTTAGAATCCTCATTTGTAATCTGCTGGAACAGAGAGTGGGGAAGCACTGAAGGAGACAGATATGAAGGGCTACCACAGACTGAGTATTTTACACATCAGGAAGTGTACCAGGCTGTTCACACTTGCATAATGTCTAATTTCTTTAAAACTCTACTATTCTTAAATTCTATATGTTGATTACATATAAAAGGGATGGAAGGAAGAATAATATGCAAGATTTTAAAAACATCAAACATATACCATGAATATAATATTTTAATAAGAATTCCATCACCCAGCTATTTTGAACTAATGTTTTTAACACCTAAAAGCAGTAAGTGATGTATTTAATGTGCACTTATTATGTGCTTAGAGTGTATTTAAAGTAGGGACAAGAGAAAAGGAGGGCCATTATCCTCAGTCAGTTAAATATGCTGAAGAATAGCACAATTCTGAAATGCCTTTAAAGAATCCAAAAATTAATCATGTGCAATAATTTGTATTGTGCATTATCCCTTAAAAAAACACTGGGTCTGTTGCTACAATATCCTTTTCACTACTATAGTAGGTAACTATACATTTTTCTTTCTTTTAGGGCTGGTGATTCAGTGAAACATCTTTTCTCTCAAGATAATATTGGTCATCAAGTGCAAAGTTTTGACAAATACAAAATACCAATGCCAGAAGTTCAAGGGGTCTCGAAATCGAAAAGAGGTTGTTCCTAAAAAGGACCAAGGACTATGTGCTTTAAGTACATGCTTAAATAGTTTCATTTTACATAAAAAATATCAACAGTTAATAAAAAAACAAGCCATTTAACTCCTACAGATTTATAGAAAAGAAATCTGATGAAATAAAATTAAAGGACATACTCTCTAATCTATAATGGATTCCCTCCCCATTGAGCTTATCAATACCAGTGTACTGTAAAAGACAGAAACCTACCCGCTTACTGGAGGCTCATATCTGAAGATCAGGTTTGTTCTTTAAGGATGGATCAGAGCAGATGAGTTTCAAACAGGCATTGATAAAAAGGAATGATAGGTCTTTAAAACTTACTACAAGTTTAGTGGTCTATGAAATACTGAAAGATAAATATTTGATCACATATCTCAAGATTATATGAAGAGGGATTATACTGAACGCAAGGGCCAGACACAGAGCCCATGATTATTAAATGATTTAAACCTGCATTTTGTGTGAAAAGATATTGTCTGTCTCACCACTATTTTTATAGGAACAAGTTAACATATTTGCATTTAATTCTGATATAGAAAAAGTAGTTCTGTATGTATGCATAATTCTCTCATGCATAGTTTTTTTCACACTCTCTCCTCCCTGCAAATGATTCCTTCTTTTCTTTGTCTATCTTCTGTACCCTGACTTGATGGTATACTTTGTCATTATCATCATTTCCTCTTGTAATGAAAAAGGTCTAGAAAAATAAGGAGATGAAGGAAAAGGCGTTGAGGGAAAAAAAAGGAAAATACATTTTTTGATCCTCCAAACGAAAAAAAAAAGACAATATAATTTGGGGTGAACTTTTGATATTTTTAGAATTATGGCACAAAATATTTCTGATAAAAGACTCACAAACTGAACCCCAGCCTAAAGTACTGACTTCATCAAAGTTCCCCCAATGTCCCCAAAATGTTTCTGAACACCATATGATATGATGAGTTCTAGTATTCAATCTTTTTAATCTGTACTCTGAAGATAAAGAATGAATTTCAAATGCTATAGCAGGATGAGGTCTTTAGTACTCTTGGTATTTCCCCCAGGGTAAGGAAGATAGATTGAGCGCTTGGCTCCCCCTGTTGGTATCAATCTGGTGGCTGGGATACAATGTGCCCCACAAATGATGGGGTAGGATATGAAGTAGCCTCATCTGGTTCCTAAAGAGATGAATAATAACTTCCTTCTTACCATGGTAGATGACTCTGGGCAGAGACGGAGAAAGAATAAGCACAAGAAAAGGCTGTTAGAAGAAGATGTAACCTTATTCCATGTGCTATGGTCTTGAGATCTGCATAGAAGCTAGAAAAAATAAATTTCCCAAGCAATATCCCAGACAGGATCCCTTCAACAGCATGGCACTGAGGACAGAATGTTTTTTTTTTTTTTTTTTTTTTTTAAATACTTGGGAATTTTTTTTTTAATTTTTTTTTTTTTATTTATTTATGATAGTCACAGAGAGAGAGAGAGAGAGGCAGAGACACAGGCAGAGGGAGAAGCAGGCTCCATGCACCGAGAGCCCGACGTGGGATTCGATCCCGGGTCTCCAGGATCGCGCCCTGGGCCAAAGGCAGGCGCCAAACCGCTGCGCCACCCAGGGATCCCAGGACAGAATGTTTTAATGTCTCTTCCTTTTCTCAGGCCTTGTATTTTCCCAGTTTTTCGGGGTGGAGGGTTATGATAATTTATTTGTAATTTTACAAAGTAATAAATTAAATGAACATGTAAAAGAATAAACAAATATGTCTCAATCTAATCATTTTCAACGACCCAAGAGGATGGGTTTATTTTGAGAAATAGCAGGCCCAGAAGAAGTAGAAAGAGATAATAATATCTTACGTCAAATGCTAAGAGAAAATACCCATTTTCATAAAACTAACTGTGGAAAAAACATTTTATAGCTTCTACTAAGTTCTACAAGCGTAATGATCCTGTAATGTTAAGGTTTCTTTTGTTATAATTTTCCTTGCTCCTCAAAAACTAGCAAAGTCTATGAACCTAAAATTCCTTAGCTTGCCATTCTAACAATTCAAAACTAAAGCAAATGTAGTATAACATATTGTTTCTATATTTAAGAATTCTATTGAGGGATCCCTGGGTGGCTCAGCAGTTTGGCGCCTGCCTTTGGCCCAGGGCGCGATCCTGGAGACCCGGGATCGAATCCCACATCGGCTCCCGGTGCATGGAGCCTGCTTCTCCCTCTGCCTGTGTCTCTGCCTTTCTCTCTCTGTGACTATCATAAATAAAAAAAAAAAAACAAAAAACAACAACTTAAAAAGCTTTTAAAAAATTCTATTGAGTATAATTATACAAAGAGCATATTTCTATTTTTAAACTAATATGAGACTTCAAATTGAAGGAGGGGCTACACAAATGCATTCTTTCTTCCAGCTTTCCCTCCTTGTCTACTACCTCCCATATAAGATGACATAAAATTCCATCATGTTAAAAATATCTGTGTTTTACATTTTCATCAACCTCAGATGCTTTTGGGGATCACTGGTAACATGAAACTATGGGCCGTACTTTTGTGTATTGTAGGAAAGGGTCTAGGTGACACTCTCTCAACAACTCTGGGCCCTGAGATAAGAACAAACAATACCACTCCTTTTCCCCTAAAGCAATCCCAATTCATTTTACTTGAAAGTAGTGAAGGGTGTATCTGTAAGTGCACTTGTCTTCTGCAAATGAAATTGAAAATGGGTTCTATAAGAACAAATAGGTTTACAGAAACAGAACACCCACAATATCATTAAGAAGAAAAGCCGTGGTAGTGGTACTCCAATAATTGGGGTAAACATTGCTTCTACAAATTCTATTTTGGAGAATGAGTAAGATGAATCATAGAAAGAAAAGCAACTGATTCAGGATTTTTTGAAATCACTTGAATCTGTGCTTGCAACTCAGTCTTACTTACGGGTTTTTGTACTAACTACTGAGGTTCCAACAGCCTGAGAAATAGTGCCAGGGCACCCTTTCTATGATAACATTTCTAATCCCCGCCCCCCCCCCCCCAAGTCACCAGGCAGATTAGCTCATTTAGTTATTAAGAACAGAGTAAAGGAACCCAGGCTTAATGCACACACTGGATGGACTGCACACCTCACCAAGAAGACAGTTTCCACAAAGGACCAAGGCAAACATCTTGCCAACGTCTTCAGAGTGTGAGGTTAGAATGAGTTTCCCTTGATAATGATGCACTGCAGATTCTCACAGTGCTGCAGCAGGGGAGGGAGGAGTGAATCCCTCATGTGCTCATATACCAAGAGTATCTGTGGAAAGAAGGTGAAATTGGAAGTTGCAAAGGGACCATGACTAAGACTTTATGGTCACACCTCAGCAGGCAGTTAGCAATTACCATCAACTTCATTTGGGAAGAGCTGACGTTGAGAGTCATAGTGTGTGGCTCCCAAATAATGCCATTGATGTCAGTAGATCACAGACCTTAGTGCTAATTTTACTTTGTGGGCAGACCTTATGTCTTAGGGAAAGAACACACGTTGGTTTCATTATGTAAAGAGCCAAATGGTTGGAGCAGGTTTGCTACATTATTTAATAAAGTTGATCACTGACTGACATTTATTATATTCACCATGATGTCCTAAGCTCTTGCTTTGTCTGGTTTACACAGTCCCTGTTTTATTCTTTGGTTGCAAATGTAGTCATATCAAGAGAAATGCCAATAAAAACAGAAAGGCTTTGCTATCAGACTGCAGAAGAATGAAGTGGGTGGAGGAGAAGCCTCGGTGAGAAACTAAGAGGCAGATTAACTTAGTTAATCTGGAATGTTCATTGCTACACATCAGAATCACCCAGAGAGTTGAACCATTCCCTGATCCCTGCCCACACGCCAGAACAATTTAATCAGGACCCTCCTAGGCTGTCCAGGGAGGTCCAGGGTACTAACTTACATTTGAAGGTTCAACCTGAGGACCTAGTGACTCAGGTGACCCGAGTTCCCTCAGAGAATCCATGTCTCAGCCTAACAGGGAGACTGGGTTGATTCTAAATCCTTATCTCGTCAGAGAAGAGGTAGGAGGGGATGGATGAGTCAAGGGCACTGAAAAGATGTCCTCTTCAGGTTCCAGATGATGTAGAAACCAGTAGACAGAGGACTCACTGAAGACCCATGACCATTATATTTCTGTACCCCCAAACATGGATGCCTTGAATGGAAGCATGTAGTAGGGGTTTCATGAGGAGTGTGGGGTGCACGTCTAGATGAATCAGGCCAACGTGGGCCTTAAAGAAAGCAGGGTTTGTTGGGGCCTGAAGGAAAAGCCTTTCTTTCTTTTCCTTTCTTTTCTTTCTTTTTTTCTTTTCTTTCTTTTCTTTTCTTTCTTTTCTTTTCTTCTTTTCTCTTTCTTTTCTTTTCTTCTTTTCTCTTTCTTTTCTTTTATTTTCTTTTCTTTTATTTTTTCTTTTCTTCCTGAGAAATACAAGTTCTTATGGAGTTCAATTTGTGTTTTTGCTTTTGTTTTCATTATAGTTGGTGCAAGTATTATTAACTGCAGTTAATTTACCTTGCAACTTGAGCAAGGACTTTTTAAGATTTTTAAATTTTTTTTTCAAAATAGAATTCTTTTCGATTTGATTTCTCTAGAAAAAAAAGTACGGGCTTCCCTAAGACCTACAGAGCTATAGAAAGGTGGACATGGATAGGAAGAGAAGAGACACAGATGGAGATTCAGTTGATGGGCAGCTCACCTGTGGCAAGGCAGCTGGTGGCCAGGGCACAGGTGTGGAAAGCAGTAATGAAACGGCCAAGTATGAACATACAGAGATAGTTTTGAATGCAAAAGCAGAAGTGAAAATGTCTGTTTATCAAGTGTGCATCTACAAACCCACAACTGGACCAAAGTTTGCATTTCTACTTCTCGCTGAATTGAAAAGGACACTGAGTTATTAGTGCAGAGCAAAGCTGGTTTGCTGTATGGCATCAGGAACTGGGATGTTTTGGCTAATAAATAATAACTCCAGGGAAGTGAACTCTGCTTAAACCAGCTTGTACAGGTCTGGCTGTTAGTGTGATACACACCTCAGTTGGTTGAGGCCATTGTTTTATTGTTTGCTTTATTTAGCTAACTCTTGGTCTTCTGATTCTGAGTCAGCATTCAAAAATTAATCTTATTGTGTTTTTCTCATTGCCAAAGTTCACTCAGCAATAGGCACTGAGACAGAGTTGTAGAAGGTAGTTTAAATGGTTTGGTCAGTGGGAAACGTATGCCCATTCACTGGCCTATCTGGAATATGGTCAGGATGATTCCCTGGCTGGTGTCAGGAAAAGAAATGGTTCTCTGGCAAAGAGGGGCCCTTATTTCTTAGTATTTGTGCATATTAGCATTGTATGTTGACAAAACACTTGATATATATTATTCAGACAATTGGAAGAATGTATTTTAACTTCATTGCGTTGAAGCACAAACCAGAAAATGTCACAAGGAAGGTTCTACACCTTACACATGTTTTTCTCTCCTTTCCACACATCAGCTAAAATAAGCCGAGAAGCCACAGCACTTGTAGAGATGGAAAAAATCAACACGGCCTCAACTCTTTCTCTTTTCCTCATTTATTCAAGCAGCGTAGGCCTTTTTTCTCTCTTGCCGGATTCAATTCATATATTAATTATATTTTCCTCTCAGTACATCGTGTCACAATACTGTGAATAAAGCAGTCTTCAAAAGCAAATGCTATGTTACTCATTTGCTCCCACTTGAAAAACAGGCTTTTATTCATAACGGCATCCCAGGGCTGCAGCGTACCTGCGCAAAGGACCTTCTATACATATTCCTCTCTTTGGCTTTCCCAGAGGTCCCCCTCGTCTTGTCATTTTCTAGAGTCGTAGTTAAGCATTTTTTCTTCAAAAGGAGACCTGCTATTATAATGTTTTAAATATGCGCCAAAGTTACTGACTGCTCCAGAACAACAGATGCTAATTTAAACTAATCTTTAATTACTTAATGAGCTCCTAGGAAATGATTCTGTCTCCAAGGGCCAAAGAATTGGGGAAAAAAAATAAAGTTGAGGTGTGTGAGGTGTGAGGCATAGAACAGTGTTATCCTTCTTTGTCTTTTTACATATACATAAAATGTTTATGAATCATATTCTCCTTTGAGAATAATTACCACTTGATTATGCTCTCTTAGCTTTAGTGGCAATACTGCTGATGATAATAGCTGGTGTTTACTGAACACTTCTGTATATGCCAGGCATTTTAGTAAGAATTTTACATAGACCCTCTTATTTTATTCTTAAAACAGATCTGTTACTTCATCCTCATTTTACAGAGATGAGGTGGTTAACTCAAGAGTATTATAATTGGGGGGGGGGGGCCTGCCTTCGGAGCCAGCAGGCCTAACCATCACTTCCTGTTTGAGTGAGGTTACTTTAAGGTGTAAGAGTCATTTAAAAGTAGTATTCAGATTAAAAGACAAAATGAGACACACTTTTGATCACAGCCTTATGCGTTAATAGAGATCTAGGTTCAGTTGGGGCTGCCAAAGAAATCTATGCCCTTGAAAAATTATATACACGGCAGAAAGCTAAAGGTAGGTTTAAAGCACTTACATGAGAAATGCTTTGCACTTGTGGACATTTCACTGATAAAAAAAATAGGTTTAGTCTGCTAGAAAATAATTATGGGTCACCTTTAAAGAGTCTGAAACACACAGATGTCAGATTATATCTGTCACAAGCTGTCAAAAATGTTTTCTATCAACCAAAAATTGTCTAGGGATTGTTTCAGATCCACATAATTTTACCCAGTGCTAATGTTTACATTAGGATTTTTGAAACAGCAGATATATGCAGAAGGATACATACTGTCTTGCAGCTTCCCCTTGGTCCACGTGAGAGGTGGCTGCAGGGAGCGAAGGTCAGGAATGCATCAGGCTCTTGACATGGATTCAGCGCAGCCATTTTCACATAAAAGCAATTACCTAAGCACTGTATTGCACTGATTACTTCCAAACTTTTTGGAGCTCCATCTACTCTTTTCCTACTTAAGCCACTTAGAAAACAAAAACAAAAACAACAAAAAGAAAAAACCCAAACCAAACCAAGCAACCCCAGAAAAGTATAGGCTTCCAGGACTTCAAAATTAATAAGTAAAGAGCTTCTCAGTACTGCATAAGCATGGGGGAAAGAAAGCAAAGATATTCATATGAGAAGATGAAAGTCAAGCCCTGAGTGTGAAAATATGGCACAGAAAGAAATGTCTTAGACTGCTAATGGGTCCAAGCCTTATTTTGGGAGTGAAGGGGAATGCTGTAAAATTAGATTGCAGTGACACTGCACGACTTTGTAAATCTACTACACAGCCATGGAATTGTCCACTTAAGATGGGCGATATTTATGGTATGCAAATTATATCTCAATAAAGGTGTTACAAGAAGAAAGAAGAAAAAGAAAGTCTTGAAAAAACAGAAACCGTAGAATAGGCAAGTGAAAATGAACTCAGAAAAGAGATGATGGCAGTTTCCCATCAATAACACATTTATTTTAATACCTTCTGCATGTACTTCAAGGCACCCTTTTAAGAATGCGGGAATAGATTAAATAAAGTTTCCCCAACACATTCTTTTAAGAAGCTGAACCCTTGCCCTGTGCCTCCCTCACACAAGGGCTCTGATGGTCCAGAGTGGCTCCTTTTTCTAATTTACATAAGGATGCTCCACAGGCTAGCAGTGATGCTAACAGGCAGAACCAGGAAGCATGACAAGTCTAGAATATATAAATAAGACATTATCTCAGAATTTAAGTGTCTGGCATAAATGAGAGTTCCTATATATTATATCTCCTTTTTTTTCTATTTTAGAACCTTTTTGAATAAAAGATAGTCTGATAAAATAGTCGGATCAATCAGCAGACAGAAGGGATCTTTAACCTGAGAGATAGCTTAATTTTCAAAACTTGTCTAGCCCTGTAGCTGATCTTCCAGACAAATGATTACCAGATAGCTAATTATCCTGAAACATCTGACTTCAGTATATTAGAAAAGAAACAGGCAGATTGAACTTAATTATTACACCTTACAAGATTATTACTAATTGTGACATTAAATATTGTCAGAAATCCAAAACAAATGTTCTTTCTTTTAACTCTAATTAAACTTGATTTTCAAATTAATATTAATTTTTATATGTTAACAAAATAAGGTTTTTTCTGGCCAGGGGCAGACTTAGCAGAGAAATAAGTCTCAAGTACTTTGAACAAGCAAAGACTGAAAACACCATCTGGGTGGACAACAGCTTAGGTAAGACAAAATTAACTTTCTGCCTCTACCTGTAAATGTCCTCAATCCCTGCTGATAGGAAAAGCAATTTTTAGAATGCATTTAATAGCTTGAAGATTTTGGGATCCCTGGGTGGCGCAGCGGTTTGGCGCCTGCCTTTGGCCCAGGGCGCGATCCTGGAGACCCGGGATCAAATCCCACGTCGGGCTCCCGGTGCATGGAGCCTGCTTCTCCTTCTGCCTATGTCTCTGCCTCTCTCTCTCTCTCTCTCTCTCTGTGTGACTATCATAAATAAATAAAAATTAAAAAAAATAGCTTGAAGATTTTAAGTGAGTATCTAAGATGTGATTTTTTCTGTTTTCCCCTTTATAACCAGATTTGACATGTATCTCAAATTTCTAATAAGGATTATAAATTAGTTATTTCATTTTCTAAGGTATGGATGACTTTTTTTCTTTCATCTTCCCCGAGACTTCAGCATGCAGTTTAGTAAAAGATATTTACTAGTTTATTCTAACATGTTTCCTTTATATATTATTTATAATACATGACATTATGACCTAGGTTTGGTCATTCCTCATGGAATTATTGGATATTATTAGCATGTCTAAAGGTAGATAATGAAACTGAAGTTCAGAGAGGTCACTAAAGGCCTGGAGTCCTGCAGATATTCAGACTTCTAGTGCATGGTTTTATTTATTACACTCACATGCATTAATATTTCATGTTCCAGAGTAGGGACTACAGCTTATAATAATAGATTATATTTGGAAGGAGCTTATAGCAAGTGCGTGTGTGTGTGTGTGTATAACATTCATATGTTGCTGCTGTTTGGTTTTACTTTTACCCAGTATTCATTTATTCTCCGTTGAAAACTGAATGCTGAGAACTTCCACTTAGGTCAACAGGTACAGAGGCTTCACCCAATCAGTGTCTCCCAGCTGAGAAATTAGTTCTAGGAAGAACATCAGTGTTCCATTTACAGCCAATTAGATGCAGTAAGGTTTGTTCCCGAAACTTCTGGGAAAAGGATCTCACTTTTTCTCTGCATCTTTTTTACTATGAGCTGGGGGAAACCTGGGTGAGAATGGGACCAGCCCAGAGGAAGTGAGGTAAAAAAAAAGAAAGAAATATGTTCAAGGTAATACTTGTTGTATTTTTTTTATTTTTTTATTATTATTATTTTTTAAACACCACACTGTGTAGTGCTTACAATGCGCCAAGCACAGTCTCAAGCACTTTACAAATATAATTCATTTAATCCTCTTAACCTTATGAGGTGGGTACTATTATAATATTGACTTTATAATTGAGGAAACTGGGGCACAAATAGGTTAAGGAACTTGCCTAATGTCACACAACTAATAGATGAAGGAGTGGGGATTTGGACATAAGTGATCTGGCTCCAGTTTCTGTGCTCTTAGCTATTATGCTATGGCCATAAGTTGAGTCCTTACATTAACAGTAAGGAAATACATACTTAACAATGGATTCTCAAAGAAAAAAAAAAGAGAAAAAAAGAAGGAAAGGAAGGAAGAAAGAGAGAAAGAAAGAATCTGCCAATTTCTCTAGTATAAATATTCTCGATATGGTCGACTTTAAGCTATTAACATGACATTATCTGGTTTACAATATTCCTAAAAATTTAATAATCAGAGAGTTGGTACAAGCCAGATGCTCTAGTACACCACTGGAGCTGACACCAAATTTCCCTTCCACAAGACTGCATTTTTTGTGAATCTATAATGTTCCTTTTGGCTTAAGCCACTTTTGGTTGGGCTTTCCATCTCATGCAATATTAAGGAGTCCTAAACTGACTTCAAGTTTCATGGATAATGAACTGCCTTCATGGAAACTGCTCTTTGTCATATTAGACCCCTCATTATTAACCTCATGAGATGGGCAAATCCCTCATCAGTTGCCCCATCTTAATCAGAAATGGAGGGTTGAGGGGTATTGAATTCGGTCTGTGTGGCACTGACTACATAATTTGCCAGACCTAGTGCAAAATGAGAATGCTAGACCCAGGCCTCTTGTTGCAAAATTATTAAAAATTTCAAGATGAGGGATGCCCGGATGGCTCAGCGGTTGAACATCTGTCTTTGGCTCAGGGTATGATCCTGGGGTCCCGGGATCAAGTCCCACATCGGGCTTCCTGCATGGGGCCTGCTTCTCCCTCTGCCTGTCTTTGCCTCTCTCTCTCTGTCTTTCATGAATGAATAAATAAAATATATATATTTTTAAATTTCAAGATGATGACAGCAAAGCACAAGCCAAGTACCGTGCCCTTTCAGAATGGGGCCCTGAGTGACTACCCAGGGCCATGTGCCCTGAAGGTGACCCCGTGTCTGTGTCACTCAACTGGTAAGCGGCAGAGGCGCCCTCTATCTTAGATCTACAAGTCCCAAAGCCCCATAGCCCTTACACTCTATTACAATGTTTTTCTGAAACATAAGCCATGTGTTCATACACACCTGTCTGTGTGGAATTTGCTACTTATTAATGATAACTAACTACATTTTGTATTGTTGACTAATTTCAAGTAAACACACAATTGACTCATTTAAAGACTCTTATGTTGCAACAGCTATATATTAAACCACAAGTATATCCAATCTTAATTACTTATTTACATTTTGTTTCCTTCAGGCAAAGTTAGAACAGATCTTACCATAAATTCATTGAGCTATTTATATTGCACAATTTTTACTTTTCAGACAAAGCCAGAAATGGAAAACAAATACTATTTCACATATCAGATTTTTAATCATTCTGATATACTTTCCCCATTTGTCCCCTATCCATATTATGCACACACAATTGCCTTAATTTTTTAAAATTAGGTAACTCCAAATATCCTAGGGATTCTTTTTAAAAACTGACCAAACAAAAAACCACCTTTTATCTTCCACAACCAAATTGTAAAAGTACCCCACTTACTCTCTTCCTCATGGAAATTCTTTTTCCTCATGGAAAACATGGACCTAAATACAGCTGTGTACAGTGCAATTACTATTTTTCAGAGTGCCGAGCTCAGTCTAATGGGTTTTATTACTGAGATTCTCACATTCAAAAATCATTATAACCCATGACAATATTTGGTGATATATGATAATGGAGGAATGAAATGGGGGGGAAATCTTTTATATAAGATAAAACACAGAAGTTGCATTATGCAATTTTATGCAACATCTGGGTTCTACTACTCAATTTTTGATGATTTTAAAGAAAACAGAAAACTCACCACAATGATCAGGTAAATAATGCTTCACAGTTAATCTATACAAACAACCAGCACAGAGGTTATCATGAATTATAACCTAGAAGCAGAGGCTCAATATAAATGTGGCTCTCAACATTTCTATTTACCTGTTGTCTAACCGAGGCTATTTAATTTTCATTTATGCTTGAAACATTAGAAGCTGAGAAGAAAGATATTCCAGCATGGTTCCCTAGAAATATGACAAAATGCTCCAAGTAATAAGTTAATCAATACATTGGTATGCTTTAAAGATGATTTTCTAAAGCATCTTAAAATAACAATATTTGTTAATGAGTAATGAAAATAAATGTACCACCAAATAGGGGGCTTTCTGAATTGGCACTGAAATGAGAACACTTACACCACACGTGATTTATCCATTACCTGCAGTAGCATTACCTGTTCAGATCTTTTCTCGTGCTGGTATTGGTACTGAGACAAGGTATTACAAGAAGAAGCAATTTTGTCCTTTTCAAATTGTTTCTTCACTCTGGCCAAACCACCAGGCACTGTGCACATTCTGGATTCCTCCATTATCTAAGACAATTTAAGGAAAAGGAAAATTCAGCTTTATATCTGCTCAAGATGGGATTTACAAGCTATTATGCTTTACAGTTGACAATTATTGATGGGTGGTATATTAAAAATATGAACATATGCAATTATTTCAGTAGGCCCTTACAGAAAACCTTAATAAAAAATAATCTCTCCATGTTGTTTTCTCATTTATCAGTCTTTGATATAAAGTCAGGAGGAGCTTCAAAATATTGAGTTAATTCTTCTTATCTCAGATAGGTTTTGATATTTAGAGATTAGACCTGTAGAATCTATTTCACTAATAATACACACAGACTAGTAGAAATTAGAATAATGGACTCAATTTTAACCCACAGTAAGGTTGTCATTAAAATTCCAAATGTCTACATAAGCAACACATTATTAAGAAAGAATATTAAAAACATTTAACTCATTTCAAAATGTACTTGAATCACTAAAGATGAATAAAATAAGCCCCTCTTATATGAAAATGTCAGTATCAGTAATAGTAACAACTACTTAATACTAGAGCTGAGTGATTTCTATGTGTTTACATATATCTTGTCATTTGACGTTTCTCCATATTCTGTGAGATATGGACATTTATTCTCATTTTAAAATGAGGAAATTGAGGTTTGGGCAAGTAAGGCAAGTTATTAAGTTCTCATTGCTGGGGTGTGAGTAGGAGCTGGAATTTGAACCAGGATCTGTCTTCCTGATTGCTTCTGCCTTAATCACTAGTATGAAAGGACAAGCAAAGCAACAACTACTCCAGGGTTGGCAAACCCCAGGACTTAGATTAGAAGGTTTAAGGTTAGAAGCATTCTAGGCTATTGTTGGCATTTTGGAGAACAGAAAGCCTGATTCAATAGGCTTCATTTGGAGCAACTTGAAAAGCCCGAGGAGCCTGGTCAGATCTTATGCCCCTGTGGGAAGTGCAGTAACATAAGGACTTTGGTTTTGATGATTCAACACTCTCCCCAGCCCAGCAGGCACTCAAGCCCAGATGGGATGACAACTCTCAAGCAAACAGGCCTCATGCCAACCAGCCCTCCTCCAGGAAGCTTCTAGGACCGCTTAAAACTGGGAAGAGATTCAGCAACCCTTCAAATCGCAGGAGGTCTCCTGAGGTCTGGCCCAGTCCTGACATAACCCTGAAGCCTTGAGACCTGAAGGTAACTGGATGACCGTGAGCCGAAGTTCCCCTATCATGGATAGGAAACTCCTGGGATCATGAAATCATTACCCAGCATATAGTTTCTCAAACAGATCCTAAAAATACAACTATGATCTTGGGGTTTCCCATATTCTAAAATACTGGAGAATGAATTAATACTCCAGATTATCTGAAGTACTAGCAAACTCAAGTGGCTGCTTTTCCAAATTCATAACCTTTCCACAATTCCATGCACTGTCCGATATTTAAAAGTATGAATATTTGCTTCATGAGAAGAAGGGATGAGAATGTACACTTATATGGTTTAGATATATATACTATCAAATCTTGCAACAAATTTCAAAAGGAAATCCTGGTCAGTTACTGCCATTTGATACGTGTTAAAGTCATGAGAAAGTGTGGCATCTATTTTGAAATTTAGGATAAAGAAGGGAAAGGGTGAATTAAGGCCACAAGATTTCTTGTACCCTCCCCTAACATTTAATGTACATAAATGGTGTTCCTCGATTGATCATATGTAGATAATATGTGAGTACTAAATTATGGAAATTAAGGCAATTATTAAGAAGCCTACTCTTTGTAACAACTATAAACAATGTCCAAATCACGTGCAAATTAATCTAGCAAGCCTCAGTAATTATGCCAATGACTAAATACTTTCCTAGTAAGTGCATTTTCACAAAAATATCAGTTCCTAGACCAAATATGTTGCCTCTCATCTACCAAGTGAACTAAAAAACCAAATATACCCAGTCCTTCCCTTTAGCATTGTGCTTTGGAATCAGACCATATGGCACATACAAAAATGCATATAGTTAATTATTTTTACCAGTACTGCTGCTATTACACCCTTATGGCTTTATGGCTGCACACCCACCGAAGTGAGGAAGTCCTCTGAGCTGTAGTTTCATGGTGGTGATAGAGTGTCTTTATTCAGCGCAGCTTGTAAATGGAGATTTACATATGTGGGATGGCAGGACTTGCTCAAGGAGCAGCCTGTGGTCATGAGCTGGAGTGATGTTTCCTTGCTCAGATGGAGGGCTCGTCTGTGACTTTGCCTTGTTTTGCCCCATGTGCTATACATTTCAACTAACCCATGTTATTGTAAATGACCATATAATGGGTTGCTTTGTGTTAAGCGTTTTTATATTTATCTTTATTTAATGTTTCTTATTCTTGGACTCAGAAATAAGATTTGGAATCTAATGGTATGCCCATAATAATTAAGTCATTTCATTTTTATTTTTATATTTTTTAAAGATTTTATTTATTTATTCATGAGAGACACATAGAGAGAGGGAGAGGCAGAGACACAGGCAGAGGGAGAAGCAGGCTCCATGCAGGGAGCGTGAAGTGGGACTCGATCCAGGGTCTCCAGGATCACGCCCTGGGCCGAAGGCGGTGCTAAACCGCTCAGCCACCCGGACTGCCCAAGTCATTTTATTAACAAGTTAATTTAAATACTTAACACAGGACCAACTTAATATTAAATTATTTTGATAATAAGATAATTATATTACACAGTTATCTACTTTCATTATAAAGAACTGTCCTTGGGTCCTTGGGCATAGGAGAAATAACATAATTTGAGGAGTTGACCAAACAGTGATTCTTTTTTTTTTTTTTTTTTTCCAAACAGTGATTCTAATCCCCAGTTCTAACACTTAAAACCTTGAACTAGAGTTCAAGTTTCATTTCTTATTAAACTGAGAATAACACTATATTTTCCGCATATTCCTTGTGTTAAAAAAGATAAAGGAAATAAAATTGCCAGCACAATCTGGCATCTTAATTTACTGCTTAACAAATGTTACCTCCTCCTTTTCTAGGACGCTCCTGCAGACCACTGCCTTTCCATGGGCATGACTTTTATTTAGGTTCAACCAAATGCCATCCGGCTGAGGCTAGGACCAGGAAAAACTGATCTCAATGTGACTGAAATATAATGGATTCAATTTGGGGCCAAATCAGAGACCTCCAGATTTTACATGTAAAATACTGGGGTTATTTGTGTAAATAGAAATGTCGTCAAAGGCAGTTTCCATGATTTCATAATTGAATAGACATTTGATGCATCTGACCAGATAAGGCAGCAAGGCAGTTATTTTGCTTTTCTTTAGACATTAACCAGGATTTCTTGGAGATAATATATGTGCTCTTCTTCCCCTCCCACACAATATTAACTTAGGGCTAAACCAAATAATAAGGCATTTGTTGGGCCACAGATGCTTTCTTGTATGAGAGAGGAGGCAGCTGAATTCAGTAAAAAAGAGGACAGGAGTCCAGAGACCAGGAATTTAGCCTGGCTTTGTCAGTAATGCATGATCTTCTGTAAGTCACTTCCCCTCAGTTTGTTTTGCCTGCAAATGGGCAGGAGAAGAGAAAGATTACTAAATTCTTTATATGTAGGTTATCTTCATAATAGTGTTAACATTTTGTTTTTGTATTAAATAGTGGGGATAATTTAGTTTTCTTAGGGCCCAATTTAAATATTTTCTTTTTAGCACATTATAAATAAAATTTTGTCATATGGGGATACCTGGGTGGCTCAGCGGTTAAGTGTCTGCCTTTGGCTCAGGTCATGATCTTGGGGTCCAGGGATCGAGTCCCACATTGGGCTCCTTACAAGGAGCCTGCTTCTCTCTCTGCCTGTGTCTCTGCCTCTCTTTCTGTATGTCTTTCATGAACAAATCAATGAAATCTTAAAAAAAAAAAAATTGTCTTATGGTGTATTCTCCTACTGCCTGAAAAAGTCAAAGTGTTCCTAGATTTAAAAAACTGTTTACTAAATAACCCATCTCTTGCTCTGTACTTTCAAAATCTGTTTGTTTCCCCAAGAATCTTTTCTCCAATTTAAAACACTACTTTGTAGTAAAGTTCCTTAATGATCCAGCAGGGGGTGCTATCTAAGAAGACTGGCAGGAGGCGCTGAAGTGATACTATTTGTTTTGGAAGAGAGCTAGCTACTTCTGTGATTTCTGTACATTCATTCAAAATCCACGCTGCATCTAAAATGGATTTTAATGACTATGTAAAAACTTAAATGTCATTTGGAATTACAATATTGTTAATGAGTTTGGCACAGTCAGCCTTGTCTCTAAATAATTTGTAAAGAAGAATGTTAAGAGTAGCTATTTTAGAACACCACCCTTCTTGACTATTCTTTCCCTCTCTTTCTCTTTTGGTTAAATGAACAACTTTGCTAATTTGGAGATTATAATTATAAAAGAGTATCCTTATATTCCATTAAGCTATAAAGCTGCTACTAATAAAATGACTCATCAAACCCTGTGGATTGAAGGCCACAGATGATGGAACCCAACAAATTCTTTTGAATATGACTTTATTATGCTTTGGCTCTAAAAATTGGTGGTCCTACTGAATCCTGCTGTTTCCTATAATCATAATTGGTTTAGCAGAGTGCCTACATTGCTAATCTCCCTCATTTCTATGTTGATTAAGCTACTCCTAATGGATTTAGTGCATACAGAGAAATGAGAAAAGCAAAAAAAAAAAAAAAAAAAAAAAAAAAATTATACTGCCAGTGAATTTAAATGAACTATACATGAGACCAAAGAGGGCGGCATGCAGACCCACGTTATTAAAATCTGAAATTAATTCCCAACCTTCCTGAAGAGAATAGCTATAGGTTAAATGATAATGATGGCAATAATAACACATTTATACCCTGCCTTATGGCTTCCACGTAAATTGTCTCTTTGACTTCCCCCTAAGACCCTCTGTGGTAGATGGCTATTCCCATTTTTCAGTTAAGCAAACTGAAGCTCAGAGAGGGGTTCAGATAGTAGCCCAAGATCACACAGAGAATAAGTTGCAGTGCTGAAGCTTCAACTCACATCCTCTTTGATTCATGCTATGTCTGTGCTTTCTGTACTTTATCCCCCTGCCCAGTGTATTGCAATGGAAGGAGGGTGTGTGAAGGGCAGACCGAAAGCCCAGAACCACCAGGAGCAGCTTACATTGGCGGAGAAGCTGCGGCAGTCACCCCTGGAAACAGCTGCCTGGTACCTCGCCATCCGCTCCTTCAAGGACACCGCTTCCTGGAGGTCTGGCACGGCCTCGCTCTGTGCTGCACTGTCCTCTGCAAATCCGCTCGCAGGCTTATTAGGGCCAACAGTCACTGAAAACAAACGTAGCATGCTCAGATATGTGTTTCAGGCTTTGAAAAGAAAATAGCATCAGCTTATGAACAGTAAAGGCATTTTAAATATCTGCTCTCATAAAACAGACTGCAACATTTCACAGTACTGGGTTTTCAATGTCCCACAGTCACTCTCTTTTCTTCAAGCTTTCAAGCAAAGCTACAAAATGCCTATATAGGAGCATATGCTCATGTGAATGCCAGGCAAAAATACCGTCTCCACTCCTACTCCTATGATTTTTTTGATGAAAAATAGTTATTAAGAGCTCCATGATGTTAATAATGAACTTTCCTGAGGCACCGGGTGTTGACTTTAGGTTAAATGCTGTGAGAGCACTAACTCATTTACTTTTCTAACAACCTCATGAGGTAGGTGCTATTCTTTTCTGAAATTTATAGATAAGACCTTAGAGAGTCACAGTGGTTAGAAAACTTTCCCATGATCACACAATTAATTAGAGACAGATTTGATAGGTGGACTAAATCGTAAGCAAGTCTAAAAATTGCTCTTTGGTTCTCTCTCCACCTCTTAACACTCAAGGAGATAGGTGTAGCTAAAATAAATGATTGCCATGAGAATTATAGACTGTGGCTTTATTTCTTTATTCACAGAGACATGTGTTACATGAGAAAGAAATAATAGTAGCGTTAGAAAAAGCTTTGTCAGTCACCCATTTCAGATGGCCTGATATTTTCCCATTTAAGCCATCTACCTGACAAAAATACAGGGTAATAGGAATTACATGCTTGGAAACAGAGTGAAAGACTGACTGAATGATCACAGGATAACAGTTGTTAGAAACAGAAAGGTCTTAAAGATCATATAGTCTACCCTAATCTAGCCAGCTCCTTTTAGGCATATGGAAACATGCCTAAATGTTCCCTTATGTGAAAGGAAAACAAGGGTTCTCCATGGTTTAGTTCTCTTTAGACCAGAGCTGGTCTCAAAACCAGATTTCTTATTTGATCTAATATTCTTTGCTACTATCACTTTGCCTGATGGTTTACTATTCACTCTTAAAGAACTCTAATTCCGAAATCATTGCAAGGGCTCTTTCTGGGACCAATCAGTGTATGGTACATATCTACATAGAGATACATACATGCATACATGTATATTCATAGCTCATTCATACACCCTCTGCCTTTCACTTTAGGACTCGTAGTTTCTGGGACTCATAGAATAGGGCTCTTCCATGTATTTGTTATTTGGATTGGCTTGATTTAACCACTGTAAAACAAGGCCCTAACAATCTCAAGTGACAGATAACCAAGCTGTTTCCTTCCCTTTCCTCTTTTTCCTACCTCCTCCCCCAGCTCCCACATTGAACCATCATTTTCTATTTTTAGTTTTCTTATTAAATATTTTACTTATTTATTTATGAGAGACACACACAGAGAGGGGGAGACATAGGCAGAAGGAGAAGCAGGCTCCCTATGGGACCCCAGGATCATGACCTGAGCCAAAGGCAGATGCTCAACCAGTGAGCCACCCAGGTACCCTGATTTTTAGTTTCTTTTAAGCTTTATATATAAAATAGCAGATAAGAACAACTTTTGTGACCCAGAAAAAAATTAAAAATCATTTTTTGGCTCCCTGTGTATGTGGTTTTCCATAGGAACTTCTTATTCAAATAAACATTTTCACATATTTTGATTAAAATTGTATTTATTTTTCTTACTTAACATGCTCTCAAAAAACCCCACAAAATATACAGGAATACAAAGTTGTGATATATACATGCTATGATTGTACAACATTGACTTGTTCATAACAAGTGTCAGTTACTTTTGAAATTCACCTGTCATTCAAAACCTCATATCCATACAAAAGTACATTCCTCCAGTTGATTTTGATAAAAGACATTCTCACATACCACTGCAAGTCTTTCACATGATAAAGAAAATATATCTCTGCTTTACCCTGTGGGCTATCTATCTATACAGATGGATTCAGTTTCTATTCAATTGTACTATTACTTTTTTGTGAGTGATCACTACATAGATTTTATTGGACATGATTCTCTAAAGTTTCTCCACATTAAAATATAAATTTCATTTTGTATATTATTCATGAAAAGACGTCATTTTCTTATTTATCTTAACAGAAAGTCAGCAGTTTATTTTTGCTAAAATTGCAGTGGTATTTATTTTTAAAATATTTAATTTTTATCATTTTTCATCCTACTGGGAATTGCCCAAGACTAATGGTCAGGAAATCAATGTTTGGATTATTAAGAGATTTGGATTCTATCACCTTGTGGGCTTTCATTTTGGACAAAGAAAAGACATTATATTTTAATTTCTCTCTCCTTCCCATTAATAACTTTGCCTACACAGGTAGTCATAAAGTAGAAAACTTACCTTGAGTTAACAAGATGCGTCCATATTGGTTTCCTAGCCTTCTAAACCAATGTCAATCCATTGCTTCACCTGATAAACAAGGTGATGTTTCTTGCCCAGTGTACTATAAGGTGATGTATCTATCTGCTCCTACCTTGATGCTGATGACACCTGATATAACTTTTTAAGGTTGATAAGACAGCCTCCCCCTTCCTTAAGATTTATTTATTTAAGAGAGAGAATGGGGAGAGGCAGAGGAAGAGAGAGAATCTCGAGCAGACTCCATGCTGAGTGTGGAGTTTTACTTCGGACCTGATTTCATGACCCTGAGATCATGACCTGAGTCAAAACCAAGAGTCAGATGCTCAACCAACTGTGCCACCCAGGAAGGAAGGAAGTTCTAGAAAGCCCCTTTCTTAGGGATAGGTGGAGAAGGAGACAGGGACATTGGTCCCCTGACCTGGTTCTGTGCTATTTCAGAAGGCTTGACTGATACTGAGGTTGGAGAATAGTGGGAAATGAGTTTAGGTGACATAGAAGAACAAGTAAAGATGCTCTTGTCACAAAATACCTATGGAAAAATAGGGAAAATTTTGCATACCTGTAAGTATGGAAATCAGACTGTGAAAGAACATGCCATAAGTCTAAAGTGGTCTGTGAAAAAAGGAAAAATGAACTTTTCCAATTATCATTTCTGTTAGAAAACATTATAAATACTATTGCAAGATTTTGTACTAGAACTGATTTGTCTCTGGGGTTTAGGGACAAGTCATTGTGTAAGTAAGTAAATTAAAATCCAAAGAAGTTCAGTGAATACTCCCAAATCTCTAAAGTTAATGGCATAGCTGGACATAGACTCCATTGTACCCTAAATATAAAATGTTTTCTTTTGTTTTCTGATGAGAAAATAATTACTAATCCACCCAAAATATTCATTCTTTGCTTAACAGAAGAAATCCTATAAACCAGAAAGAACATGTAAGGAAGCATTTTGAAAGAAAATAAAACACTAAAAAATATAGTCTGTTATTATGAAAATGATTACATATTAAGGGTAAGAATATCTTTTAAAAGAAGAATTCTGGGGATCCCTGGGTGGCGTAGCGGTTTGGCGCCTGCCTTTGGCCCAGGGTGCGATCCTGGAGACCCGGGATCGAATCCCACGTCGGGTTCCCAGTGCATGGAGCCTGCTTCTCCCTCTGCCTATGTCTCTGCCTCTCTCTCTCTCTATGTGACTATCATAAATAAATAAAAATTAAAAAAAAAGATTTAAAAAAATAAAAGAAGAATTCTGAAGTTCTTAGGGAAAAGATTTATATTATTATTTTTTGTAATATACCACAGATAGCTCTAAATTATGTCTACTTCTATATACTTATGTTTGCATGTATATATATATGATGTATATATTTCTATTTTCTTAAATCATGAGAGATTGTGTGACTACAGATCTACCCTCTTGAGTTCAAAATATCTTTTTTTCTGTAGTTTTTGAAAAGTAACTAAATCAATCAATAAAATTTGCCCAGTTATAAAACTCATTATGCCTTCCTGAATTTTACTTTTTATGGAGAGTCCATGTTTAAGGAATTTTTAAAAAGCAAAGTAGTACAATATATGATAGAATGCTCTTCTTTTCCTGACCAATTATTCACATGCCTGTAGTCAGTCACAGAAGGATTGCATGAATAGTCACCCTTCTGTGTTTCTGTGGAGTAAAATAATAGCTCTAAGAAGTCAGATATAGAAAACAATGAGGAATAGTCAATGTAATTAATGCACTCTGGGATTTTCTAATTTCACAACTTCTATTATCAAGGAAAGAATTCTTAGAAATATGCACAGATTAATATTAACAGACATTTCAAAAGAATTCATTATGAGCCATTCTTCTAACTAGCTGTTCAAGAAATTTTAAATTTGGAATTCAGTGGTTTATAAAAGGATATGTTCTTACAACATTGACAAATAACAAATCTATCTTCATTTCCTATTAAACAAATAATTGTCTAGAAATCTGAAGTAATAAATTATATATATGATCCTAAGGTCTTCATAGAGTAAGAATTTGGAAGTAAAGGTCACTGGTTTGATACCATAGTGCTGGGATCAGTGGGTTGCTCAAAAATACAGTTAGAGTTAGAAAAATGTCTATTCAGAAAAATACCCAGTGTGGCACAGTTCACAAAGTCAAATGCTCTGTAATGATCTTATTTATAAAGCAAGATTCCATCTCAACACATTTTCTAAATGTAAATATTTCTTACTTTCAAAATCTAGGAACTGTAGCAGAAGATAAAGTTTTATAGACAGGATGACCATCTAATAATATTATAATGGATGTAACTGGATGAAAGGTAGATATTAAACACCAGTGCTTCAAAACTGTCTTACATAAATACTACTTAAATTTTTGTGAATTTTTTTCTCTTTTGCCTATCCAATATGGATTACGTGGAAGTAATTAAAGTAAAAGGTATTTTGACCTCTGCATTTCATTGACAGACCACTTGCTAGTGTTGCAAACCTGATATCAGCTGTGTCTGATTTTACAACAGGCACCTGGCCGAGGTAAAAATCAGAGGAAAAGAAAGCTGTCAGAGATGAGAAAAGAACTAGGGGTATTAATGTTTATAGAAGAGTTAAAATACACACTGAAGGCAGTAAAGAGAATAATATATGCTGTGGAAGAGAACATCACTAACATCAACAGTAACGTGAAAGGAGATTTCAGAGAACAGAGCACAAAATCCAAACTGTAAGTTGATAGCATTGCAGTGAGAGGCTGGGTGGGGATGGGGAGAGGCAGAACAAATAAGATATATTAGAAGAAAAATTGCTGAAAATAAAATTTAGGCATAGATTTAAAATATTTACCATAATCTAGAAGTAAAATTAAAATTGAAACACCGATGTAGCAGTAAATCCTTGTAAAACTTGAATACAAGGAGAGAGAAAAATTCTGTAATTATCTAGATATATGAAGAGTTTCTGCAATGAGGAAACAAAATTCAGACATCCTTAGATGTCTTCTTTATAACACTGAATACTAAAAGGAATCAGAAAATTGGTTACTGGTTACTGGAGTTTTAGTTCTGTGAGCTACAGTCTGTATGAATCCAAGTTGGTACTTGTGTGAGAAGACGGTCCATGTAACAAAAGTCAGCTGAAAAGAAAACAAAGGGCCTTAACATATAATACCTAAGCAAGAAGGTAGAAATAAGATCAGATGTAGCAGTCATAAAAATAAACAGAGGTCAAACTCCACACTGAAAGACAAACAAATAAATCCAACCATATGCAACCCCCAAGAAATAAACCTAAAGCAAGACACAAAATTTAAAAAGAAAGCGTTGGGTAAAAATGTAATAGGCAAATATAAAATGAAGAAAAGTCATCATGGCTATATTCTTTTCCTGCAAAATATCATTAAAGACAAAGTGTACTAAGTGAGATAGAGGGCCATCAGCAGTTGGAAGATACTAATCGACCAAGAAGCTGTAACACTGTAAGCCTCTACATGAGGATTAGCACAGTACAGAAACATAGAAACACCATCAACAACCAGAAAAAGGAGAACTTTATGGGAATCTAATTGCTGTGGGTGACATTCACATATCTCCCTCCATCTTTACCACATAAAATTTCAAAAGGAAATAATTCACATTATATAATAAAGACGGCTTCTTTAATATATTTCTTCATTATCATTAAACAACTCTTGGTTTATCTACAGCAAGAACATGACACGTTCACTCTGCTCCTGAGTTTTCAGTCTGGTTGGAAGGACAGGCACTTATAACCCAAGAGTTAATGGGTTTGCACCAGCTGGGTTGGGAGTCTACAGGGAGGATATAATCCACTCTGGTGTGTCACCAAGCAGGTGTCAGGAAAAGCATCCTGAGAAGTAGAACATCTGTACTGGAACATGAAGGAGGTGGCCACACGAGTTTGTGGAAGACCAATGGCATGAGACAGCAGCATTACCGATGAGTCATATTGGGAAGTTGGGTAATGATTTTGTGGAAAACATGCAACGGTTCCTCACCTCTTGGCATGTTACAGAGTATTAGATGGAGTAGAGAGCTCAATGTTTTTTAAAATGATGAAAAATCTTCAGAGAAGTAGAAAATTATTTCAGTTGGACTTTCTAAGCATAAAAAAGCATAAAGTAAAATATCTTCACAAGTAAAAATATAATAGCAAATATATATGAAGTGTTTTCTATGTGTCAGACATTAATCCATTTACTGCTCTCAACTACCCTATGAGGTAGAGACTATTTTTATTTTTTATCTCCATTTTACAGATAAGGAAATGGAGACACAGAAAGGTCACAAAACTTGCTCAAGGACAGGTGCCTGGTGAGGTTCTGAGCTGGAAGGGAAAGCCACACAGGCTGGCTCAGGTTCTGTGACTTTCAAAGTCTGTGCTGCTTCTCAAGGAATGCACATGTCCAAAACCCAAATAATCACTTCCCAGTAAATAGACAAAGGAAACTTCAAACAACAAAGAGATGCCTTTTTCTGTTGTGATCTGACTCATGTTGTATATACAATAAAAACATAAAAAATAGTCCTAGATAGCTAACTCAGCTATCTTATGACTCAAAAGAAATTCTAAGGTTTAATAGTAACTTGAAGTCTTGAGCAAATAAATGAGAATTTAATGATTTTTTTCTTTCAAATTTTCTAAAGTCAATCCAAGAAATCTTTATTTAGTCCCAACTAAGAGCCAGGCAGAAAGCTGGCATGCCATGCGGAAGCCCACAAAGCTGACGCAAACACAGATATCAGCTTCAAGCAGGCGAATGCACTTTCAGTGACACATCCATGGCCTTGCTATTGCATTTCGGATGCATTATAAAGAAGTAAACTGCTTAGTACTCAGGGAAATTGATTTAGAACTCAATTGGGCGAGTGATGGACTAAATTCCATCAAATCTAAATATATGATCTATAACCCAGTTCAGATCTGTGAACAGGATATCATACCGATGGACATAGCATTGGCTCACAGCCATTAGCATGAATAAGTTTTCTATAATTCTTAATATCTGCATATCCCTCAGCTAATAATAAAATTCATCTCTCTTAAACATTCAGAATGCTGCTGCCAAGTCAAATTTATAATCACATTTTAAAAAGGATTTTTATTTGTTTATTTTAGAGAGAGAGAGAGAGGGAGAGAGAGAGAAAGAGAGCAGGGGGAAGGACAGAGGGAGAAAGAGAGAGAGAATTTCAAGCAGGCTCCGTGCCGAGTGCAGAGCCAGATGAGGGGCTCAACCTCAGGACCCTGAGATCATGACCTGAGCCAAAATCAAGACTCAGACATTTAACCAACTGAGTCACTCAGGCACCTCAATTTGTAATCAATTTGAGTTTTATATATTTTGATTCATTTGAATATTATAAAACCAAGAAATAGATGGAAAATAAAATGAAAGAGTAAGTATATAGCACAATCTTACATTAATTTACAGTTCTTAAAAACAACAACAACAACAAAAAAACAGAGAGAGGAAGGGCAAAGAGTAAACTGAATGAAAGTGTATGCCATGACAGCACAAAAACTCTACTGTGGCATCCATCCAGCATATGGGCAGAATGAACCAGATTCAATCTTTTAACTTAACCTCCTTACAGTCTTATTCCCTCCAAATGCTCTATGTTGTTGTATGTACACTTGTCACTTTCCTCAAAATCCATTTGTTCATCTGATTACCATGCTTTATACCTTAACACAAATAGATCATCTTTCAGGCTAATAAAAAGAATTAGTTCTTGCCTCCTTACCAACTCTTCCCTAACCGGTACTCTCCCAGTTCATCAGATACTGGAAGAGATCTTGTATTTCTAGTTGCCTGTTAGAGGAAGAAGACAAAATTCAGCAATTTTGTAAGCAAAATATTGGTCCTCCAAAGATGTTTACATCCTTAGCCTCAGAATCCATGAATGCATTATTCTTGTTGGCAAAAGAGACTTTGTAGGTCTGATTAAGTTACTGGTTTTGAGGTAGGGAGATAATTCTGGATTATCCAGGTGGGTTCCACGTAGTAGTCTCAAGGATGTTCATAAATGAAAAAGAGAGGCAGGAGAGCCACAGTTGAAAGGAGAGATGAAGACAGAAGCAGAGATAGGGGTGACGGTGAGGGAGTGGGAGGGCAGTGCAGATCTATATTATTGGCTTTGAAAGTGGAGGAAAGGTCCCGCGAATTAATGAATGCAGGCAGCTTCTAGAGGCTGGAAAATGCAAGAAAGCAAGATTTACCCCTGGAACTTCTGGAAAGAGCTTGGCCCAGCCAGCACCTTGATTTTGGTCCAGTGAAACCCATTTTGGATTTTGGATCTACAGAACAGCAATATAACAAATTTGTGCCATTGTAAACTACTACTTTTATGGTAATTTGCTACAGCAGCAATAGGAAACAAATGCAAACATCTCATGTACACCTACATGCACTGCCCAAATCAGATATCACCACAGGGTGGATTCTTTCTAAATAATATTAGTTCCAGTTCTCCCAAATCACAGCAATTGATATATACAAAGCACCTTGTGATAGAAACATCCTTAAAGTTATTCCTTATGCTCCCCCCCCCCAGAAATATCCATCTTCTTATAGATAAGACTAGGTTTAAATGTCCATTTAGATTTTAATCTCTCTGGGTAAGAGACCTGCCATCTCTAATTGTAATGACATATTGTCATATAGACTCGTCCTGTTTTCTGCAGCTCCTATCACTTCACAAAAGTACTTCTTGTACTAAAGCAGTTATGAATGAATAGAATTTAGTCAGAAATTAGATAATTATCAGTATAGTAATATTTCCAGCTTGGGCATATTTGGAAATTTAATCATATTGCTATTAAATATTTTTAAATTAATTGTTCAGTTTAGTTAAAGAATTGCTCAGTTACAAAAATCAATAACTGAATAGAATGACTTAAATTTCTTTGAAATGGTCAAATAAATTAGAACCATTAAATGCCTATCGATGGTGCATATTTTTACAACATAAGTCTCTTGTTAGACATTCCCCTAGCATAATCAAATTTATATTGCATTATAACAAGGATAACTGTCTATTAATGAATATTGATTATGTGTTAAGCATTTTACGTATACTCTGATTCATCTACATTTACATCTAATTTTTACAGCAACCATATCTGATAGGTGGTATTTCCACTTAACTGATGAAGAAAGTGACACTCAAAAGATAAAATCATATAATAAGTGGCTGAGTCCAGAATTGAGTTCAGGTATTTCTGAGCTACTTATTCAACTCTATCTACACAGTCTCTTATGTGAATATTTTTAATTGAGATATAACATTCTATTAGAAAGAGCATTTTTAATTGAGGTTTATGAATCCTCCTTTCTGCTTCCTAAACATCTATAGACAAATCCTTTCTAAACATTTATTTTAGTGCATGTAGGCATATGTCAAAGGGAAACCAATAAAGTTGAATATCTGTGACTCTAATTGGCTCTTTTTACATCCTCATAAGCTTGAGTTTAGAATTAGAAATGAAAGCAAATTCTTCAATTATATTCCCTTGGTCACTTCAGAGATCAAACTGGAGACAGGTTTAGGTATCCATTCAAGCAAGTAGAGATAGGGACTTACTCTAAGGGAAGAGAAATGCAAAGCAAGGATCACTGCCCAAATTTTCTATTGATCTATTCCGCTCCAACATGGGAATTGGTATCGGGCTCTCATCACAGTATCCTCTTTGTTTAAATGTGCATCTGAGATATACAGTAAAGGTATTTGGTAAACTCTCTTCTTAAGGCTTTAGTCATGCATTCAATAAACATCCACTGTCCATCTACTGTGGGCCAAGCACAGTGCTCAAGGCTGGGCATGAATTATATTCAGCCCTACTCTACTTGAAGAGAGAAGAAAAAAAAACCACCAGAGAGATCCTCAAGAAATACAGTATTCTAAGAAGTGGCCTTATCTCTAAAAACAGAAATACAACAGGTTGTATCATTTCAGCATGCTGACTTCTGAATAAAACAAGCTCCCAGATGGCTGGTCCTGCTAAGGAAGTTGGCTTGTCTGAAGATACACCAAATGCGGCCCTCCTAAGGAGGAGACTCTTGAGGAACTTGGTGGCATACACTCCATATCCCCACCCCCTACAAACCACATTTATTTATATCAAGATGGAATAAATTAAGATGGATCAAGCCAAATCCTATTTAGTGGGGTTACCTACCTAACCTACATTGCAGGTAACCTACCATGAGGCTCCATTTCCCTTCAGATTTCTCCCACTTAACCCAGGCAGTGAGTGAGTTGCTCTCTGGCAATGCTTTTATTTGTATGACGTTACTTTTTAGTGTATCCTTGAGTTTCTTGCCCCCCAGCCCTGCCCCAACTTCTGTCACTTTCCACCAAAAAGCAAGTCCCTCCAGCCCAGGGTAGAGCTAAGTTAATTTTGTAAACCTTTCTACTCTGGTCTCTGTCTTGGGCTCTTATCCATCAGGAGGCAGACCCACATGCAGATTAACCGCCCACTCTGGACCCAGAAAACCCACTATTTAACCTATTTCTGGCACTCATTTTTTACTTTAAGCAAATTGTTTAACCTTTCTAAGCCTCTTTCTTCTTCCCTGTATCATGAGCATGATAACAGAACCTGTGATTGCCTGAAGGGAATCTTATAAAAGTAGAGTTTACATAATATCTTGCACATAGTAACAATAAATACTCACTAGCTTCCACTCTATGTGTTATTATATCTCCTAAGTGTGATCATGCAGATAACCTGAACCAATACAAGTCAGAGGATAAGAAAGGTTATGAAATTTCTCAAGGCTTAAAGTTGTAAGTGAAAAGGATAGGGCTTGATTCTGATCCACCTAAACCTAAAGCCTTCTGTAAGGATATTTCATTCCTCCTTATAAATCAGATATCTACCACGTTTCCTGAAACAAGGAGAACACAATAAGTCATGAAGGAATGGATAACTACACGTTGAGAGTGAGGCAAAGAAGTTGGCATATCCTACTCATATGACTACAGAGATGAGGAAAAAATTACTAACTCAATGTATGTGATATTCAAAGTGCCAAGACTGAATATTGATGTATATTTGAATACTGATGAATCACCATCTTTTCACCAGTGAGCAATGAAGTTGTACTCTGAAAATGTAAAGTTCATAGAAATCACCCTGGTATATCACATGATAGGGACAGATTGATTCTATTTTCCCCCAAAAAACATTCCTCAGGGATCCCTGGGTGGCGCAGCGATTTGGTGCCTGCCTTTGGCACAGGGCGCGATCCTGGAGACCCAGGATCGAATCCCACATCGGGCTCCCGGTGCATGGAGCCTGCTTCTCCCTCTGCCTGTGTCTCTGCCTCTCTCTCTGTGACTATCATAAATAAATAAAAATTAAAAAAAAAAACATTCCTCATATTTCTCTCTCTTCTATGCAATGTAGGTAAAATCATGAAACTATCACTCAGTTATTTAACATTTTTCATTTCCTTATGCAGCCTCTGAGCAGTGGTCATGGTGCAGCAAACCTTGGTCTGGACCAGTCAGGTGGCAATGATGGGGTCACTCCCTACATCTCTGCTGCCCCGTGGCTGCCTACCACAGGGGCAAGGAGAGGGGTCCTAGATTTCCTCATTGGGATCCATTCCAGAGTTGCTCTGCTAGGTACCTATGCGTTGCTAAGTACTTCTCCTAAATACCTCCACCAAGTACCATTCTTTAAGTGTTAAATAACCCCTAAGAAGAACTGTCGCTATATTGATTTAGTTTGAATATAGATTTTCTTCCTCTTTGAGTATTCCTTCTATTTAAATTGAATCCCGTCCTTTCCTTCTCAGTCTCTATTCCAGAAAATCCCCAAATTTCACATCATTCTGCATTATTCCATGTCTCTGTGAGTTGCTACGTTTTTGATAAAACTTCTTTTCCTCACTCCTTATTTCCTCAAGTACTCCTTCTTTATTCCTACTGCTTTATTACTGCTTTTTCTTTGCCCAAACTCCCTATGACTGTCCCATTTCCAAATGTCCTTCATGCCTGGCTCAGCTACTACTGGGCAGTGCCTTTGTGACAAGAATGCCATCTTCTTTCTGTTGTCGGTGTTTTGTTTCGTTTTGTTGGCTGGAACTTGAGAAATGGCAAGCAAATATAATCACTTCTCAACCACAGAGAGAGAGAGAGTCCTCAAACTCGGTCTGTGATTAGCAGCAAACGTTACCTTGGAAAGGCCGTGCAGGAACAGACTAGTTAAAACGTCCACCAGCACCTCTAAAACCATCAGGACTTCCAGACTACACAAAAGTGACTTTATCCTGGGGTCAAAGCAATTTGTTGATAGATGGAGATGACTCATGCACACTAGCTTAGAGTCTGTCTTTCCTGAAAATGGTCTGCTTCTTTTTTTCTCTCAGAGGCTTTGTAAAAATCCATACAAAGCTAGTTCACGTGCCCTGAACTGTCCTGTTTAGTTCTGAGTATGCTGTTGGGCACTCAACAGGTCAAACATGAGCAACAGTAATATCATGGGAGATGATGACGTTTTCATAATCTGCAAATCTGCAGCTTCGAGAAACATCTCCCTGGTATACCCACCTTTAAGTTGTTTGCATGTAGGCAGAGGCAGGCAGTTTAATTACTTCCCAACTATTATTTTAAATCATTTCTGTGTCAGCTGCATTCTGGATCAGCCAGAGGTTTCTGGATCTGTTTTAAGGAATTCCCTATACTTTACCCTCTTTCCAACTTTCACCCCTCTCCTTAGGTTAGCATGTGACAAAGGATATTAAAAGAAAGTCCAAATCATAAAATTCTGACTCCAACTTAGGCAATTGATGCTGTGGCAGCTTTTCTCCTACTGATCACCCTTTTTCTTTGAGTAGTAAAATATATTTCAGCCTTTTGTCTTCCAGAAATTTGGTCTCTGAATCTATACAAACTCTTTTCAGTGACCTTAAGTCTTTGTCTAAAGTGCTTTTTCTGCCCAAGTCTACAAACAACAGATCCTTTGATATGTTTTTTTTTCTTTTGAACTTAATGGGTGATAGGCTTGATCAAAGAAGGGAACCCACACTAATTCTACACTTTCTTTACTGAACATTATTTGGAAAACCTAAGCAATGGAGGGAAAAGAGAGAATGCTGAAATAACGTAACATATTGCTCACGACTCTTCTGGAAGTGAATTGACTCTTTCAGAGAATCACGTACTTAGAAAAATTCCACCTAAGAAAATGAACACTGTAAAAAAGATATGGTCTTTAATCATTGGATCTTGAGGAGGAAGACAAAAGGGCTAATGTTCAGTAGAGTGTTAAGAACCCATGTAGGATACCGTCTTTCTTACCAAAGCTATAGGTTCTTCTATTGTGCTCTAAAATGAAAGGTAATCGGCATCTTGTTCAAACATTTGTACTATCCCAGATGCTTTCTGGCTCCTGTCCCCATAATTGTAGGGACACTAGAAAATGCTCTATAGATTTTAAGAGTCTTTTAAATAGGGAAGAGGGGTGTTTATAAGTTAAAGTGTAATAATTTTAAAGTATCAAAACTCGGAATCAGTCAGGTTCTGGGTCATTCTCCCTCTCACCATTAAGGTGCCCTCCATGCCCTTTGCATATAAATGCAGACTGTAACTTCAAAAGAACAAGATGATGTCAGTTTCCTAATGATATGCCTGTACTAGGAACGGCCCAAAGAGTGGACGTAATTTAATAGTCTGCCCTGCTTAAGATACACATGAAGAACATAGTTAGTCAGTCTCATCATCCCTTAATTTATTTATACTTATTTATCTTTACAAATTTGGCACTGGCATTTGTTTCCTTTCTCTCAGATTCAAAACCTAGTCCTGTAAGTGTGCCATCAGTTTATGCTGCTTATTTCACTCCTGTTTTTTAAAGGGTGAAGTGTAAAAATCACCCTTTAAATGTTATTCAGATGAAAAACTTGCTCTTTCCACGCACATTAAGGCAGTGACATCTGTGAACAACAAAGAATTTAATTAAAACTTGCAAACAAAAGTTTTCCTAGACCAATGGTATTTAAACTCAAGTGTAAGATAAGGTGAGAGGAGGAAGGCTGAGGGGAGTGAAATGTAAAAAAGCAATTTAAAATTTAGAAATTGGGCTTCATTGTAAAATTCCACATGAAGCTTTAAAATAGAGTCACTTCCCCACACTATTCCTTTTAGGCACCAAAAGCCTTGGGCAGATGGACAAGTCATTTCAACTTAGTTTGGCCTGTTGCTGTATTAGGACAACTCACCTGGAAGGGGGAACTCAGACTGTAAAGTAAGCATCTCTTTGGTTGTCTTTAAATATTAGTTTTTAAATTTTAGACACAGAATGACAACTGCAGGTTATCACCCACTAGCGAGGAGCTCAGCATCTGTTTCCATCTTTTAATTCTTACGGTGGCCTACATGGGCGTACCTATCATGATTTCAGTCAGAGAATCTGTTAGCTTCATCGACTTACATACATTGTGAACATGGAAGGATGGGTACCACATGGTGGCCAGAAATGTTCCTTATGTGCCCTTCCTTTGGGGTAGGAGGAATATAAAGCATTTCTAAGGACGATGTTTGTGCTTTCTCTAACAAGGAGCAGTGGGATCTATCCTAACATTTTTGTAGAAGTGGCTATTAAATTTTTATTATTATCTGAAGCCAAAATTCTTAGATTTTAAAGAAGCAGATGGACAGTTGAGATGAAGACAACCAACTTCACAGGTATGTAGCATCTGACATCATGACTGATACACGGGAGACCATCAGCAAGCATTTACCAAATGAATTTGTCTTGAAATCATAGTGCACGATTCAATGCCCATCTTTCGATGGTTCCTATTGAGAGATTTTGTTGCTTTCTCTCTCCTACTTCTTTTTAAAGAGTAGAAAACAAGTTCCAAATTCTGCAACAGAAGTTATTTAAGCAGCCCGGAGATGTGAAAGTTGGGATTAAAGCTTCCAGGAGGGAGCAAAAATAAACTTCTTGCCTGTGAACCTGTGAGTCTCCCACAATGAAATCCAGCTCATCACCAAAAATGCTCCGCAGGACACCGCATGAGCAAGTGAAAATGAGAACGGCACAAAAATGTTTGCTTGGGAAGTGAAACCAGTCAACTTCAGGCTTTCAGCCAAATTAAATTTCTGCCAGAAATTCTCCTGTTATTACATATCTGCAGAAAGCAATTAGTAAAGTATTGTAGCTAAAAAAATTCCAGATACATTCATGTCTCCATCACAGTTCAGTCCAGAAGAAAATAATAGCCTCCCCGCGCAGTGGGCCAAGCACAAGAGTATAGGCAGGACATGCAAACAAAAATGATATACACGCATTTTTCCTTGGAGGACCATCTAATGACAAGTAGTATCCCGTTTGTATTTTGAGAGCTAGGAGGAGGGCCTCAGTAGGTTTTCTGGGGGTCCCAGTGCACTTCTGAACTGGCAGCTTGCCAAGGAAAGCAGATGTGACAGCAAGCCCTAGGTCCCACTCAGCAGCAGCGCAGGGCCTGAGGAAAATGTCATAAACCTCACCAAGCCTGACACTTGCCATTACAGAAAGTATCTCAGAAGAAGGAGGAATTAAAAATGTTGATGCTTCGCAGCACTCTGCGTTGTTCTTTATAAAATCTCAAACCTGAGTACGGAGTTGGTGAGTAGCTTAGACCAGATCGAAGTAACACTCATCTATCATGACCAGTCTCCTGAAAAATTCCTGATGCCCAACCATGTGTCGTCTCCCAGGCTCCATCCCTAGTCTTCTGATTTTGTCTAACCATACACGCTCCATCAGCTCTCGGCTTCATCTCTATTATACCCAGTGCATACCTCTGGTGACTATTTTAGCCCAAATTTTACATTGCCAAGCCTTTTAAAATCCAACATAGCCTTTCTTAAAAAGTATTACCGACACACTTGTTCCCATTCTCATATTTTCCAGTTGTATCTTAGTGTAGAGAACATCTGGATTGTTAGGAATAATGGTGAATGTGATGAGAAGTTAGTATATATGTATTATATATTATTTATAGAGACAGGCAGCCTCGGATAGAAACAAAAATTGTAAGCAACAGGAAAATGTTGAATTGGTTTTTGGTGAGGTGAATTTAGCTCAAGAACGTGTGGACAAATGAAACGGGGGAGGGGGAGTCAAAGAAAGCTGTATTGTTGAAGCTGACAATGGGATTGTGGCTGAATGAACATTAGGCCTAGCACGGTTCCTTTAAGCTATTCCTGAAGCCTGGAGTCAGGAGCCCTCAACTCCAGGCCTCCAACACTCCTGAATTGTTCTTGGCTTAGTTTGAAATGCACGCCCAAGTCCAGCACGGGCTCCAATCCTATCTTGTTTCTAGTCCTCCTTACTTTTGACCTTGCCATTTATTTTCCTGTTTATAGCTTAGCGTCATCCCTCAAATATGATGCATTGCACCATTCATTGGCTCATGATCTTTCACTCTTTTAGTTTTTAAAGATTTATTTATTTATTAAAGATAAAGAGAGAGAGAGAGAGAGCATGCATGAGTGGGAGGATCAGAGGGAGAGAGAATCTCAATCAGACTCCTCCCTGAGCAGGGAGCCCAACACGGTCTCCATTTCACGACCCTGCGATCATGACCTAAGCTGAAATTGAGAGTTGGATGCTTAACCCACTGTTCCACCCAGGCACCCCAGTCTTTTGTTTTCTTTTCAGGTGTTGGATTCTTCTTTGCCTTTGCTGCTCAGATTCCCTTGATAAAGAGTCTGTTCTCTAAAGCCCCATCTTTTAGTGCCTCTCTCCTGCGTGAGTGTTCTCCTTCCATCTTCACTCAGACACTGCAAGTGGATCCAAGATCCAGAGCCATGAGGCAAACAAAAGCAGAGAGGTGGGTGGGCAGGATGTATTGAGGATGGGAAGATTATGCTGAGGGTCAAGATCAGTTTTAGCAGAAAATAAAGAAAACCATGGTCTATATTTCAAGAGTCTAAGAATTAAGTCAAGGTAATAACAAAGTCCAATAAGTGGCTGGGAGCAGCTCTATCAGAAAGGAGACGGTGTCATTAGGGCTGAAGGTAGTTGAAAAGTTTGATTTCTTGAAGTAATGTGATGTTGACATCGAGAATAACGGGAAGGTTATTAGTTTCAAGAGTAGGAATTATTATAACAGAAAGAAGGCACTTAATAGCTTTCTACAACTCCAGAGAGGACAGAAATTTAATTTGAGCTGAAAAGTGCATCTCTGCAAGGTAAGGATGCCTTTAACAACAGACCAATAACTCAGGTAGCTGATTTTCTCTCTTAAACAGTTTTTGGGGTGGTGGGTTTTTTTTGAATGTTCAGCATCTAGGAAAACTTGGTACTTTATTTTCTTATCTTGCTTTCTAGGAAAGAGATAATGGTTCTTATGTTGTACTAGCCTCATGTATTACATAATAATAAAAATGACAGTAATAGCAAGAGCTAATGTGACATTACTTACCAGGTACTATTGTTTTAGTCATTTTATAAATATGAATTTATTTAATCCTCAGAACAAATCTATGAGAAAGATATTAATAGTACCTCCATTTTCAGATGAGGAAACAGACACAGAGATATTAAATAATTTACCTGAAGTCATCCAACTGGTAAGTGTAAGAGCCAAAATTCAAACCCAGGCAGTTTGTTCCAAAGTCTTTGTTCAACTTACTAGGGTTCACCTGAAAGTATTTTCTAATTTCCCAATAAAGTGTTATCTGGGGTTCATTTGGAACCTCTTCTGGCTCTGGGAGATGGTGTTTTGTGATTCTGGTAAACTGAGGGCACTGCATACAACTTAAGGATAATAATAGTTTTAGGGTTAAGGAATTTATTCCAGAGGTCTTTCATAGAAATGAGATTTAAAAAAAAAAAAAGGAGGAGGAAAGACAAGGAGAGAGAAATTCTACATCATTTGAGAAATCTTGCTGATTTCACGAACTATCCAGATTGATTAAAATGTAAAGATGATATAAATAATGAAATTTTATACATCAGCTCCTAGAGCTTTAAAAATAAATCTATCCATGGGAGAGCAATCCTGCAGAAAATGTTTATGTTCATTATTATTATTGCTGTTGTTATAAAAATGTAGTTTGGCACTTTCTCAATACAAATGTTCACAAAATATTGTGTCAGGTTCTTCCCACAATGTTATCCAAAGAATAAAAAGAAAAGTCATTCTGGATGATATTGTGGTTACTGGTTTTTGTCTAAAGATCACTCTTTACTTGAACATCCAAAGGCACTTGGAGAGTGTAAAAGAAATGCAGCCCCAGTGGCCCAGCAGTTTAGCGCCGCCTTCAGCCCAGGGTGTGATCCTGGGGACCTGGGATTGAGTCCCATGTCCAGTTCCCTGCGTGGAGCCTGCTTCTCCCTCTGCCTGTGTCTCTGCCTCTCTCTGTGTGTGTGTCTCTCATGAATAAATAAATAAAATCTTTAAAAAAAAAAGAAATGGAAAACAATACGGAGGCACCAGTGACACCATATTTTACAGAAGATAATATACACATACAAATACATATATGTATGTATATATGTGTGTATGTATACATATACACATATATATGAGCATAATAGAATGTAATGGAAAGAAATGGTAATAACATAATATGATGAATAGTCAAGAAGCTGGGATCAGTGGGTTGAAATGGTGAGGTAAATTAAAGAGGTGAACATTGAAGTCTGAGATGATTTACTGCTTCTATTTGAAGGTGGAGTATTAGAAACTATAAATAGTAGTTTTGAGTTGATAACCACAATAACTGGACTGGATCTTTCCAGGAAAAGAAAAAAAAAGGAATCGTAACTTAAATACAAACACCTGCCTTCCTTTCAAATTTCATTTCCCTAAGATTTTATAGAGTAAAAGTGGGGACCATTGTCCAGCTCTGGATGACAGATGGGTGATGCATCCTAAAATTATTCCCACTCCAGAATCAGTCAGTGACTGAAGTGGACATGCACTAATACAGTTCATTCCTAAAAAATATATGTTTTTGAGTCCTCTGGGACTCAGGGGGCTAGCATAGTCTCTACTGGAGAAGGTAGGGTGGTAATGAGATTCTGTGCCCACTCTGAACATCCTGGGATGGTTCTGAAGACAGGAGGGACTGAGCAAGCTGCTGCTTGCCAGCAGTTCTTCCTTTGGCCTCCCCGGCTTTAACCCCTGCGTTCCAATTGAAAACTTGCTGCTGGGCTTCACCCCTGCAGCAAAACAGCAGACTTCCACCCTATACAGCACTCAGGAAAATGGCTTGGGATACAACAGAAGCAGACACAGCAAATTTTAAATAGAGCTTCTAGCTGGAACTGACAACCTTTAATAACATGAATCAACTCACTTTTTTTGTCTCTTTCCCAGAAATATTCCAACTTAGCAATACAACACTTGTGTGGAGAGTCAAAAATTCTAACTTACAAAACATGCACATTAAAAGGTGATCCCTAGCTTTACAAAAAGATTTTTCATTGTTTCCCTGGACAGGGAATTATTTACTGTGTTACCTATGAACCTCAAATTATTTGACAAAAAGTCTTACTAGCTAGATAAGGTAAAGCTAAATTCTTGCTATGACAGTATTGACTAAAAACAAAGTTACCATCAACAACAGAGTAGTGATAAAGGCACCCATAAAGTTATAATGTAATTTAATGGGGAAATGTGACTCTACTTATCAAAATTTAATATAGTTAAGAAACCCTGTCACTTTATATTGTAAATTCTACCTACATTTTATTTCAATGCAATTAAGTTCCTATGAGTTAAATAATTAAGTTAAATGATATTTAAACATTAGTTTATATACAGTCCACATTTACTGGACTTTAAATGAAGAACACTGAGAACATGTTTGGAAACCATTTATAATGCTGGACTTTGCTTGTAAAATTAATGGTGATAGTTTTTTTTTTTTGTTTTGTTTTCAATGTTAGTAACTACCAAGTTAATGCATTTAGAAATACACATGCTGATATATTCAGATTCTTTAGGAAGATGCTATTGGATCTTTTACAAACAGAGAAATTTCCCAGAATAAATTCTTTTAGTATCATATTTATTTTAAATCATGTGTATGCCTGGAGCAATTTGGCAATTACTTACTTTTGAACAGTCAGATATATCTAAAGGGTTCAGTTCCCCAAGCAGCAGGATATATCCTGCATACAATTAGAAAAATGTAGAAGACAAATCTACTCAAAGGTCTGCCAAAAAGAGCAATGAAAAACCATGTGCCAATGAGAAGACCATGGGGGATGGGGAAAGAGCTCATCTAACACAGAAGATGAGCAAACTGGAATGCTTAGTAAAATTTAAAAAATAAAGCAATCATCATATTTTGAATTTTAACTGAATTGTATGTGGATATCTCCTTTTCCACATTTTTTTTTCACAATTTTAAGAGAATGGGAAATACAAAAGAAAAAGCAACAAAAACCTACTGCTGGAAAAAAAGGACTTTATCAAGGTGTACCTCAAAAATGTATGGCAAGTCATGGGAGTGGAATGGGATCGGGTTGAAGCTTTGTGGAATGACATATAGCATTGAAACACAAGTCAAGAGAGTTAGCTTCTAGTTCTCTGTGTTTAATAAGAGTTACTACTTAATGTTCCTTTGCCTCAGTGTTCTTATCTAGAACTTAAAACTGCCAAACTAAATAGTCACTGAGGTTCTTTGTGTTATCTGTGGAATAAATTCCTCTTATCCTTGGCAATATTTTAAGAAGTACAGTTACTCTACCAGGAATTTGGATTACCTACTGTATTGCTCACTGGCAGATAATTTTTATGCCATCATTTAGGCTCACAAAATGTCATTAAATATAGCCACAGCATCATCTGTTGTATCTAAACTAATGTGAATAATTTGTTGAATTTGCTGATTTTCAACATTTTTAAGAAAATAAAATCTTTGCTCTTTTTGTTGCCTAATTGTTATTGTCCTCTGGATTTTACTAATTTTACTGTACAAGTCAAATACACACAGGTTAGTTAAATTTGTAAGAGATGGAGTCCAATGATGAGGAAAGTAAATCGTATGAAAGTTTTACTCTGGAGTTCACAGGTAGCATTTCAAAGGAGAAGAGATTTTGTGAATATATATGATATAATAAAAAATAAATATTTGGTCTTTGTCCCTGGCTCCTGGCACACAGCTCCTATAACTCTCAGAATCTCTTGATTGGTAGTGTCTTTAGTATACTGATAAGATGATTGCTGGTCTCTTGTGCGGGTTGAGGGGGAATGGAAATGGCTTGAGGATGGGTGTTGACTGCCAGAAAAAAACAACTTAATGATTAAAGAGTTAGGACATTCAACCCACTTCCCACCTTTGAGAGGGGTGAAGGGCTAGAGGTTGAATCCAATAACCAATAGATAGTGATTTAGTCAATCATCCTCTGTAATGAAATCTTGATGAAAGCCCAAAACAAAAGGTTTGGTGAACTTCTAGGACAGTGAACACATTGATGGGCATGGAGCCGAGACAGAGTGTGGAGCTCTGTGCCACTCTCCATTCTCCCTTGTCCTATGCATCTCTTCTATTCAGCTGTACCTAAGTTAGTGGCTGAAATGGGGGCAATCTGTGGGGTCTGTTCTGACTCTGGGAATCAGAATAAAAATTGAATTAAATTGTATACGCAGTTGGTGTTGGAGAATTGGAGAATTGGTTGGTGCCAGAAAACACCACACATTTGTTGTCAGGAAACAACAACAACAATACAACATATCACACCATCATATAAAGATCATGAGTCTATATGGCATAAATCAGTGTTCTAAAAAAGTTTTCCGAATCAGAAAGAGCTGAAGTTACCCACCATTCTGTGAGGAACGAGCCTGTAATTTGAATGAGGAAGTGTCTGCTTCAGAAGCAAAACAAACAAACAAAAAACAAATTAGAATTTAATTAAATTTCAAACTGTAACTTGAATGCTCTCAAAATAGGAGATAGGAAGCAAATAAAAAGGACAATGTAATGTCAATTAAGTACTGTCCCCCAAAGATTGTTCAATCAAAAATGTTGGAATTACACTACCAGGCACTTATTAATTGTCTGCTCTGCTCTATAAATTACTGAATCTAGACATGACTCTTGCTATGAAACAGGTCTTATAAAACAGTCACTCAGTGGGGTACCTGGGTGGCTCAGTGGTTGAGCGTCTGCCTTGGGCTCAGGGTGTGATCCTGGGGTCCTGGGATCGAGTCCCACATCAGGCATGATCCTGGCATGGATCGAGTCCCTCATTGGGCTCCCCACAGGGAGCCTGCTTCTCCGTCTGCCTATGTCTCTGCCTCTCTCTGTGTGTCTCATGAATAAATAAATAAAATCTTAAAAAAAAAAAGGTCTCTCAGTGACCAGGGTTGTGTGTCTGTGTGTAGGAAAGACAGAGCAGAGAGGAAATAGTTCCCAGGATCAAGCTTAGTAGGAGAGTCCAACCCCAAATCCCCTCATCATAAGCAATATTTTACCAAAGGAATAAAAAGAATACTGACGTGTATTAGGTGTTCAATTGTGGTAAATGTGAGAGACAGAACAGGGATGCTGGCTGACTACTGACAGCCATCAATGGTAGACAACTACAAATGACCTCTGAACTCTGTGGGCTTTTTACCCAAAAATAAATCAGAGGAAAGGCAACCAACCCTCTCTTCCTCTATAATCACAGAAGACTTGAGGCCTGGGCTAACATTTTTACATGAACATCTTTTGAATTAAAGCCCTCTGCGATCATTAAAGAATGTCTACTTTTATTTTTCAAGTGGTTGAAGGAAGCTGTGTCTTAAAGATGCCCAACACCGGATGAAAGCAGAAACATTCACTCCAAACTCTGGACTACATTTTCCCCAAACAGCTGGCACTTTGCCATATTTGCAGACATCCGAAATGCTGACTCTAAAAAAATGGGACTAGTTGTTCATTTACATATTAATAGTAAGAAGGTAAAATATTCAAAGACTAGGCAGAGAGGTAGAGAAATATTTAAGCATAGAATTCAAGACTCCTTCATTCCTGATCCAATATTTTGCCACTGAATGGTAGTATCTTTAAAGCTCAAAACAGGTGCTCTTTCATATTAAAATTCATGGCTCTGAATGTAGCTGAGGTAAATATTTTACTCGTCCTTTGGCACTTGCACATGAAATTTTAAAATAATTTAAACAACCTACAGCTCGTCAGTGACCAAATGGAGCTCTGGTAAAAATAAATATCTTTCAGTTCAGCACCAGCTGGCTATATTTAAACCCTGTATTATGTAATCTTAAAGTGTCCTTGCTTTTAGTTGGTGTCTTAAGATATTCTGTTATAATGCCTGTCCCAAATTGCTTCAGTCTCTAACATCTAAACACTTAAGGCACAACAGGACCAAATTAAAGTGTTCACAGGCAATCGAAGACAGAAAAAAATCCATTTGAAACAGTATATAGGCCATGATACCTTTAAAGTAAAATCTCAGTCTTCTCTCTTTAAGTTTGTAGTTACTATAATTAGGACTGGCAGATCCAACTGGCAGTGCTTTTCTTAATTCTGCAAAACATCTAAGAACCTGATTCTTTAATCCTTACTCCAGTAATACTCCCAAAGGAGAGGAGACTGTGGCTGGGGCAAGATGTACAAAATCAAACTCAGGCTGGAGAAAGAATAATTCTCAATACATTCCTCTGAGCAAGCTGCAACAGTTGAAGATATTTTAAATTCTTCCCCCCTCCCCGAATTCAAAGTAACACAATTTATATTTTTTAGCAAATTCATTGTATATTTTATTAATTTATGGTCATAGATACACTAATTTTTTTAGTTTTCTTGTTTAGCTCTAGGTTGAAGTATAATTTTCACTCATGACTTTTTAGCTTTAAGTTTGATTCATTATTCTTCAACACTAAATATGAAACACTCTAACCTTTTGGCAGAGATTAATATATGAAGCCTTACACTTAATAAATAAAGTTGTGCTAAATATTGTCATAAAAACAAAATCTGACCAGATATTTTCTTTTATAACAATTGCAATTTGACCAATGGTCTTCATCAATCTCAAGCAATCAGTAAGAACATATCACAACCCAGGAAGTGGGTAGGTATCAATGACTATATCACACATACCTTTTGTAATAGTTAGACCAAACTCCAAGTTTGTGAAAATATCATATATCTTTACAGTCCTTCACAGACGAGCTTCCTCCCTTGTTTTGTGGACAGCAAATTTCCCAGTCCCCTGAAAGCAATCGGGAAGTGGAGGCCGGCTCCACTGAAGGGTCTATCAAGCAAGTAGATGGGACGGCTGAATTTATTTTAGCCCTGCGTCTAAAGGATGCAACTTGGCACCTATTTTTAGGAACTGAGCTCTGTATAGGTGGGGCCTGAGTCAACTACTCTTTTCAGAAGTGTGTCTCTGAGGGCACTCTGCCTCATAGTGCCCTCAGTAATGTATGCATGGCTTTAACACATGTGCAGTCAATCAAACCCCTTTTTGCAGCCACAACCATCAAGCCAATTCTCAACTTCGAAACAAAGCCTAAACAATAGCACCGATAAGGAAAAGGACGTATTAAAGGCTTTAAATCATTCCCATTTTTTAATAACTTCAATCTTTTAAGAATCAAAAATATGAAGATAAATCATGTGGAAGAAATTCTAAATGTATTCCGGTAGAATTTGGATCCTCAGGAAGAGGTAGCATTATTTTTACTTAGAACATGTTCTTAGGTATGGAACATGTTTCTGTGCTTTCTGAGGCTTCACATACAAGGCAAAACGCTATTGTAGTGTTGGTATAAGTAAAGAAAGTGCTCTTTGGTTAAGAAAGTGAGGAAAGAAGGGGTAAGAAGGAGTTCTAGCATAAATCATTTGGCATGGGGAAGAGCAGTCAGGGAAAGGAGTCACCTCACATGCTCCTGAGATAATAATATTAAATGTCCTTTGCTGCCACCCTACTTACTCAGCATGACCTGACCTGGAAGAAAGTAGAACTCACCAAGAATTGCTATTTAGCTCCACAATGCCAAGACCTAACACATCCTAAATAAATATAAAACCACCAGCTTCCCCTATGTTTCCTCTCCCCTCGTATTTTCCTTGTGTAGTGTTACGTATGTGTATACTAATGGCCTCACAGCAAATGCAAATAAAGAGGAAATTACCCTTTGACTGAAGGGAAACACTTGACATATGTATATACTGTTTATTTTGTACAGAATGTTTACAAGTGAGCTATCTCCCGTATCATTTACTAAGAAAGACCAGATATACCTTATAATTTTTCACGTACAATATTGATTTCTATTAAAAGTAGGCCAAGGAGTGATATCCCTGCTGATTAACTCCAAGAAAAGCCTTCTAAAATGGTGTTCGTGTACACTCTCCCCAAGATCTTGGAGGGCCAGGAGCCAGTCTAATCTCCTTATTTTAAAGTTGTGCTCTGCTTGTGTGGTAGCCACTAGCCACACGTGGCCATTTACATTTTAATTGATTCCAATTAAATAAAATTAAAAATCCAGTCCTCATTGTGGCATTTGAAGCCACATTTGAAGTACTCAATCACCATATGTGACTAGGGGTTATGCATCCGTACATATATAGCACTTTTCTATTATTACAGAAAATTCCAGAGACAATGCTGATTTAGACCACAGGATTTCAGCACAGCTTTCCTGGTAACTAAACTCTGTGACCTGGCAAGTTTCCTATGCTGTGAAAGCTTCACTTTACTCATCTGTGATTACACATGACTAAGTCTATCTACTTTAAATGGTTGTTGTGAAGATTAAATAAAATACTATGTATGGGCGCCTGGGAGGCTCAGTCCCTTAAGCATCTGCCTTCAGTTCTGGGTCTGGTAGTGATCTCAGGATTTTAGGATCTAGCCCCGCTCTGCAGGGAGCTGGCTTCTCCCTCTCCCTCTGCTGCTCTCTGTTGTTTGTGCTCATTTTTGCTCTTTCTCTATCTCAAACAAGTAAAATCTTAAAAAAAAAAAATATATATATATATATAATATTCATTTCAGTCTAAATGTAGGACAAAATATTTATTTAAAAATGATTATTGTTGGATTACTTTGCTATATATTTAAAATGGCACTAGGTCAAAAATAAAATAAAACAAGATAAAATAAAAATATAAAATGGCACTAGATCTAAAATCACAATAGTTCGACTGCAGTTGAGGAGACGGCTCTTACAATGTGTATGCAGTCAGCTTCACGCTCACTTTTGCATACAGATGCTAATGATGCTTATGGTGGTTTTATTCTTCCCATATATTATTAATTACTCAAAGACATAACTGATAGCTTCATTTTTTCTTCTTATTCAAAACAGCCTGCTTTCTCATCTCATTGCACTGTGTGTTAGATTTCTTCAACTGGTTCTTTAATTTTACTTAGGTTAACCTTTCTTCAAACCTCCTGTTGTTACCCTTTTAGGAAAGAAATATATTTGATTTAAATACATATAGATAAATAAAATCGTATTTTCATATTTTTCTCATTACACATTTTCCGATGCTTATAATCATCAAAAACTTCAATGATTATACATTGTTAAGAGGAAAAAAAATGGATAGGAAAAGAAAACTTGGTGAAACATCATAATATAGTTGGTAACGGATTAAGAGCAATAAGCGTCAGGATATATGCGCTATAGTAGCTTGCATGAATTAATTAACTTAAAATAAAGCAAAAACTTGTAGTTATAGAATTAATTAGCTATCATACAATTTGGTTTACTCATTTTAGTCCTGAAGACAATGAAAATATCAGCACTTAGATTCTTTCCATTTATTATTTTAGTTGTTTCAGACACTGATTTTCATTCTTCATTTGAAAACAATCTAATAAATTGTTATAAAATTACTATGAAAGTAAGATGGATGGATAGGTGGGTAGGTGGATGGATAAATGGGTAAATGGATTATGAGATAGATATATAGGTAGATATATAGATGATAGATAGACAGGTAGAAAGATTTATAAGGTGATTCCTTGTATCAAAAATCTTAGAAAGTTGAAGTGGAAAATTTTGCTCTCCCCCCAATACACAAATATATGTTAAATTATCTTCACAGTGACTGGTACCTATTAAAACCTGTATTGTACTCAACTGAAACCTATGTAAATAAGACTGTTGCCTCTGGTGAAATGAGTAGCTAGCATCAAACCAATGTTCCCACTGAAAGCAATTTAAAAAGCTGGATCAATTACAAATATATATATATATATATATTTGATATATATCAATTATATATATAATATCATCAGGGATCAATAAAGGCAAAAACTTTCCAAATGTGAGCTGAGGATCTGAGGTGACACTGGAAGTTATTTGTTGATTCTGGGTGTAGCCAGATGCCGAGAATCCATGCTGAGCCCAGGAAGAGCACTGCTGCAGGGGAACAGGAAAACACAACTTTTGACAATTTCACTGGACTAGAATGACAAGATTGGAGAGTAGTGGGACTTCAAATTCAGTTTCCTTTCCAAGATATTTGCTAAGTTCCAACATTTCACAGGATAGCAGGTATAATCATAAGCCCAAACACAGAAAAAAAAACGGAATAACCCACATGTTCATGATACTTAGGAAATAAGATCTACTAGGGAACAAGACAGTTCAAAGTCCTCAAGGGAAAGGAGAAATGACTAAAATAATCTGCAATAACTGCTTTGTCCCTGGAGGTGCTTAATAGTGTGGAATTAGCTAGAGGCAGAATGAGGATCCTGTCACCACCCTGGAAGATGGGAGACAGATGAAACAGCAAAGATTTTGGAACTCGATCAGGCTTGGGGTGATAAAATTGGTGGCTTGAGTAAACTCAAATGCAGCCAGTCTCCCACCTCAAGACATTTATCAAATTCTGAAGCTTCACAGGGTGTGAGGCTAAATATCCAAGCTGAAGACTTCTGAAAGGTAGAACAAAAATAGCATCTGACAGATTCTCAATAAAACCCTAAATTAAGGTAGTCAGCCTCTTCCCCCTTCTACTCTATCTGCCTCACAGAGGAAAGGCTGAACCTCTCTGCTGAAAATAATATCATCTGGGAATTTTTCATCTTTGTTTTTGGAAATACAATGCCTGATTTTCCATTTAAAAAAATGTCACTAGTAACTGAGAGAGAAAAAAAAAAAACAAACAGGGAAAGGAAGCAGATGTTGTATATATTTGAGCTTGCAGATAAGAACTTTAAAATAATAATGACTGATACATTTCAGAAAATAAAGGAAATAACATACAGAGTATATGAAGAGATGGGCAATTTTATAATAAAATTCCAAAGATACTGAAATGGACATTCTGGAATTGAACAATACAATTATTAGACATTAAGAACTCAATGGAAAGTTTTGAAGTCCCACTATTCTCCAATCTTGTCATTCCAGTCCAGTGCAATTGCCAAAAGTTGTCAATGGAGACAGCAAAGGACAAGATTGGTAATCTGGAATATGGGTGGGTAAGGAATAGAAAGATTTGATTTGGATATTTTATATTGAATATCAAAAGTGCTCACCAGATTTTCTGTAGCAATATAAGATTGCTGGATCATACAGCCACAGTCCATAAAAATCTAAGTATTTTTTGCATATGTTACTGAAAACCTACATCAACAGTTTCTTATATTTGTTTAGTTGATGCCTACGTGAAGGGCAGTAGTGCCCGCCCACCCCTCCCCCCTTATTTTGGCTTGCTTCGGCCATCCCTTAGAGTTGCCCATCTTCACATATGCGTCTTATCTAAGTCTGTGATAAAGGATATTGAATAGAATGGAGCCAATAATATACATAAAGTCGGACCGACTACTCCTAAAGACCTCCCCTTGAGGGAAAACTCATACATGAGTTTAGGTCTACTCACAGGTCTGCATTTCTAGGTGTTCTTGATAACCTGAAATAGGACATATCTGGTTAAGGGATTTCAAAATTCTATGTGCTTCTTTACTAGGTCATCAGTCATCTTGAATTTGTTCCCTTTCTGCTTTTGCTGGCACTACCATTTGTGGCTGAAAGCCTATTCTTGACACAAAAGATAAGAAATCATCTAGGAATTCATTTGGTTCACTTTGTTTTCTTGTTCATTAATATTAAGGCTTTCCAAGAAAATGAATGAATCTTTTTACTTTAATTTTCCCTTAACAATAACATCTATACTTTATAAAGGAACTCTGCCAGGGGTTTAAGTAGGTGAGTTACATTTGGTTTCTTTATTATCACAGTAACTGCAACATGGTGTAATCCCCATTTCATATGCGGAAGTTGAGGATGATTACAGTAGATTGGCTCTGGCAAGGCCTTTATTGTGCGTGGTAACAAAGTGAGAGACGAGCGGACACTCTAGAGATGAGAAGAATGGATAAGTGAGGGCTTTAAAGTTGGGACAACTATACTTCAGCCATCTGACATGTGATCCCTGGACCAACGGGGTCAATCTAACATCTTTTGAAGAACAAAAGTTCTAGAATTTTTAGAATGAAAGAAATTGAATATATAAATACTCAAATTCTACATTATTGTCTAAGCCTACCAGTTAGGGTTGAGCAATCTGCTTCGGACACTGCTGGTGGCATGAACCATTCAGCTGTCATGAAAACAGAATTAGAGTATTAGTAACTGAATTGTAGTTGAATTTAATTGTATTTTTCACCTGTTCTAGTGTAATTCTATTAAAACTATGTCATTCTATTAAGGACACATGAATGAGGCCTTCAGGCATATATGACTCATATTTAAATCATATCTCAAAGTCTTTTGTAGGGTGATCATGTGATTTAGCACACAAACTGGGTGCTTTTGAGAGTGAAAGGAGCACTATTAATAATCAGGCTAGTACAACAGCACAATCTGGGACAGTCCAGGGAAAATAGGGATTTGGAATCATCCTACAATAAACCAAATAAACCAAATGTGGACTATCTTGATTCACCATTGATGTCTACATGCAGGGACATTTCTAGTGACCTGGCTTCCAGCATAAAAAAGAAAAAAGTTCTTTCCAAGGTACTTCAGTGTGTGGATAACTCCTATCTTTTAAACATAATTTGGGTTAAACTTGTCCATTATAACAGAGACTGGAGTGAATTAAAGAGTTCCAGGGAATCTATAAAATTTGTTTTTTTTAAAAAAGATAAGTTATAGGGAACTAACTGGTAAAAGAAATTTGACAGAGTACTAGACATTCCTGACAGACTTCTTATTGAATTTTAATTAAAATAAGAGTAAGAAAATAAGTAAATGAGAAAAAGCAGTGCAAAATAGCATGAATTGCTAATAATCGGAGAGAATTTGTGTGTTTTATATTTGTCTAAGAGAGAAAATGAACACAAAGAAGAAAATGAGGAAGAGAGAGGAAAGAAGAGGAGAAAGGGGAGGAAGAGAAAAACATGCTGAAGTTTTTACAGAATTTCCAATGGTGGTTATCACTGTGACGAAACATGAATCTCTTTTGGATGACACACTGTGTAGAGCACCCTCTGAATCAGAAGGGAACACATAGCTTTCCCAGATAACAGAAAAAGACTTTGACTCATGTTGCTATGATCAAAACTATAAGGTCTTCCCTCAGTACCATGTGAGATACCTTCCGGACCAAGCCAAGCTATAGTCCTAACTCATCTCCACTCCTACCCCTCTCAGTATGTACCTAGCCATGCACCACATCTCTCAGAACAGAAGGAAGAGGATGAAGTGGGCCTTTAGGTTCTTAAGGAAGCACTTTAGAGACGTATGGTGGAAAGCTGTACAACTTTTTATTTTTTATTTTATTTTATTTTATTTTAATTTTTATTTATTTATGATAGTCACACACAGAGAGAGAGAGAGAGAGAGAGAGAGAGAGCAGAGACATAGGCAGAGGGAGAAGCAGGCTCCATGCACCGGGAACCCGATGTGGGATTCGATCCTGGGTCTCCAGGATCGTGCCCTGGGCCAAAGGCAGGCACTAAACCGCTGCGCCACCCAGGGATCCCTGTACAACTTTTTAATGCTTTGTACTGTACAAATGATAGCTTACACATTTTACCTGAAAACCTACGTCAATCCTGTAAGGTATGAGGTAGAAGTTTCAAGCTCTACTCAGCAAATTTGGATAGGGCCAAAAATTAAAGACTTCAGATGTAGTTCAGAAGAAAAAAGTAAAAAAAAAAAAAATGGGAGAAATTATAAGAGCCAAGTGTTCAGTGATGGTAAAAAAAAAAAAAGAAAAAAAAAAAGGAAGAAAAAAGAAAAAAGTGCCTGTCCTATCTGAAAGAAATGCCACGCTTACATCAATGACAACACAATGCAAGTTAAGTAAATAAGTCAAGATATCATAAAGAGGCACTGCTGGAGGATGGTAAGGGGCACTGATTTGAGGCAAACTGATAACATAGCCTTTAAAATTATTTCATTTTTGAAGAAGCTGAAAAATCTACATGTAATATTCTTGATGAGTTCAAAAAGATTCAGGAAGAGAAGCTTCTACAAAACTGTTAGAGGTGTTATTCAAGAGAGAATAGGATGAAATAATGGGAAAAAAGAAGGCTAAAACGGGTTGTAAGAAAATGCAAAATATAAGAGAAAGGTTAAAATAGAATTTGAGATAGTAAAGAGCACTTATGAAAAATATTAATTCAGCGTATTGAATTTATTCAATATGGAGAAAAACTTGAGAAATTTTTCCATAATGCAGGAACAAATCAAAACATAAAAGCGATGGCCTGGATAATGATGGATATGAAGGACTGAGATATGATCAAAGAAACAACTGTTTCAAAGGAAGAAAGGGAACGAGAGCAAGGACATATACAATTAAACTTAAAAGAAAAAGTTTTCAAGCTGAAGAAGGATCTGAGAGGATAAAACCAAAGGTGCATCATGACACCTGGATATGCTCTTATAAATTTTTGAATTTTAAAGATAAAAAATAAATAATAAAAAAGACAAGCTGGTCTCAAGGTTCTTCAAAGACATTATATACTGTGATAGAGTAGAATATTGCTTATAAGGCATTTTTGTTTTGTTTGTTTTTATGATGGACATAAATTAGAATGAAGATTTCTCTTTATAGACAAGATTCTGTTATTTATGTATGAAGAATTAAAGGCATATTTTTCAATATATAAAAAAAATTCTCAGATAAAGAAAATGATTATTATAGCCACTCTGGGAAAGAAACTAAGATGTGTATCTACAAGCCTTTTGCATGCGAGTGCAAAAGATGATTCAAAATTAAGAATAGAAGAATAGAAAAATTTTTGGATAAAAATGCTTATTGAGTGCCTGGGTGGCTCAGTAGGTTAAGTGTCTTCTTCAGCTTGGTTATGTTCCCTGGGTCCTGAGATTGAGTCCAGCATCGGGCTCCCCACTCAGCAGCAGGTCTGCTTCTTCCTCTGCCTTTCTGTCCTGCTTGTGAGCTTCTCTCTCTCTCTCTCTCTGTCATGCTCTCAGATAAATAAAACTTTAAAAAAATGCTTATCATTTGAATTAAAAACCAAATATTATAATAAACCAATTATTTATAATCATATAATATAAATATATAATATTTAATGTATAATATATAAAATATTAATATAAATATATAATATAATTATCAGTTACAAAACTGAATGTAAATGCAAAAACACTTTAAAAATGTATTTGGAAAAGAATATATTTTAGATATTCATGACATTTATCTTATCTCAATAATGCAGTAATTCAGGGCTCTAATCACAACCTAAAATAGATTCTGTAAATGTCGAAAGTGAAGAAAAGCAAGGAAAATAAAATGAGTTAATTTTTTTGGAGTTTAATGAACTTAAACATTCATACATTCATTCATTGAGTGAATAAGTCATCAAATATTTATGGAGCACCTGTATGTCAAGTTCTGTGCTAGATATAGTGTTAATAATATAAAAAAAATTCCATGGGACCAAGTAAATATACAAATATATATAAAGTGGGATCAGTTTATGACGGAGAAGAAATCAGTGGTACAGGAAGGGTAAACACTTTAATTTGAGTAGTCAGGGTAAGCACCTGAAGGTGTTGCCCAAATTTAAAATTTCATTAGAAGAATAAATACAAAAAAAAAAAAAGAATGAGGCAGAAAAATTTGATAAACCAATATGGCATACTAGCTTTAACAAAAATTATAATTTACAAAGTTACGTTAATTCAAGTGTGGCGAAATTAGCATTGAAATCACCATTCCTTTTAGCAGAATAAAAATAATCATTCTGAATTAAACTACAGTGCTTAGTAAATGTAAAAAAAAAAAAATGGATGTTATTTCCCAGAGTTTGGAAACTCAATTAAATAATTGTGTAAAAAAAAATATTTCAAAAGCTTACCTTACACTTCAAAACATATTCTAAGCAAATAAAATACTTAAGCGTAAGTGCAATAAATAACAATAAGAAATAGATGTGCTTTTTTTTTCAAAGTTATATATAGTCAACATTTCACACATTTCACAACATTTCGGATAAGAGTATGCATAAAATAAAAACTTTCTCCTAGCCCGGACACACAATGCTTTTTCATATGCAAAGGAGACTGCTGTTAAATTTTTCACGTATCTCGAAATGTTCTCTGTATATAACTGCATACATATGTGTTTATTTGTGCATAAAACACATGTATACATATTTGTCTCTATATAAAACCACACTTTTCATTTTTATACAAATGGGAAAATTATATACCCAATCATCCACATTTGCTTTTTGTTTTTACTGAAGAATGATGCAAATCCATTTCCATCACCAAAGCAAATAAAGTTATTCACCATAATTAAACATTTAAAAATCTTAGTTATTTACCATTTCAATAACTGAAGAAACATACTTGAAAATATTCAATACCCACTCTAAAAACTTGCAATTAAGAATAAAAGGAAACTTTAAACTTCACAAACAGCATGTGCAGAAAATCCTCTAGGTAATAGCACATTTCATGATAAAAGTGAATACTTTATATTTATTAAGAATGAGATGGGGGCACCTGGCTGGCTCAGTCGGTAGGGCATGTGGCTCTTGGTAACGGGGTCATGAGTTCAACCCTTACACTGGGTGTACAGCTTACTTAAAAAAAAAAAGAAAGCCAAAGATGTCTCCTCTTGCCCCTTTATTTAAATGGCATCATACTGGAGAGTCCTGCCAGTATAATAGGACAAGAAAATAAATATGAGACATAATGAGAAAGGAAGAAGTACAACTATCAGTATTCACAGACAACAAGAGTATATATTTGAAAAACTCCAAAAAATTACTATACCTAGTAGAAGCACAAATACCACCACACATCTACTAGAATATAGAATATACCACAACACATTGAGTAGAACACCATTTTTAAAAAACGAATATTTCTATATGCTTACATGTGTGTACAAGCACAGAGAGAAAAAAAAAACTAGGAGGAAATACCCCTGTTTCTAAGTAGGAATATCAATAATTTTTAAATTTTCTTTAAATTTTCTATCTCAATAGAAAATCATACTGGATTTATAACAATAACAAAACAATAAACCCCGTTTAATTTTTTTCAAATAAGAAACATGTTGTCATTTGTCATCAGACAACATGTTTCTATATGTAGATGAACTTTTCACAGCCAGATATCTTTTATGTCTTATTTTTTGTTGTTTATATTCATAAGAAACAACAAGGTTGTTTATAGAATCATTAATAATCTCCTCGCCCCCAAACCTACACATGTTATTCTACTATTTTCTAGCATTTTATAGGTTGGAGAAATACTCTGGACAGCTTAGCTTTTGTTGTTTTGTATATGACTGATTTTCTTTCCAAGATGCTTGTATATTTTTATTCTTTATCCTAGATCTTTAAGATTTTTTTAACGGAAGAAGTAACTCAATATTATACAATAATAACAACAGTAGCCTACAAATGAACATTACGTATATGCCAATTAAATTCCAACACATTTCAAACATCCTCCAATATATTCCTAAGAAATATATTAAAAAAGTCCACCTTTTTGTTTTTTGGTTGTTTTTGTTTATTTTGGAATGAAGAAGCAGAGATACAGGGAGGTTAAATATTTTTCCCAACCCACTTTCCTGAACTCCAACAGTCAGAAATTAGATCCAAGCAATCTGGTGCCAAATTCAATGCTTTCAATTGCCAGGTTGTAAGGTTTACTCTTTATAGCAAAACATTTACTCTCGAAATTCCTCATCTTTTAGAAATAATTACATAAAATATGTTTTTAAATGACTTCACCCATGACATAAAAATAAAATAGGCATCCCTATAGTGCAGTTGTTATCAATAAATGATGTGATACAATTCATCTCAATGTTCTTGATAGACCAGTGTGCCATTTATCATTCTATTCCTCTAAGCTGCAGATCCACCCTCTGTGGCTCTGCTTGGGATCCTGGAACATTTCTCCCTTGCCAGCTGGCAAGATGGTAAGTTTCATCAGTGGAGGACCCTGGAGGGATCCTGAAGGAGAAACTGTGGTTGGTTTCTGCTCATCATCTCTACTGGCAGGCTCCTGTAGAGCTCTGTGGCCAGCAGCACATGGCACCTCTCCATGGGACCTCTCTCTGCACCCTAGAAGCTGATTTCCCAGCCAGTTTCTCAGTGTAGACTCTCAGTGAATTTTTTTGTCTGCTATTCCTTAGTCTTCTTTATCCCTTTGTACCCAATCTCCTGTTACTCCCATTTCCTGTTACAGCTAATGATTCTTTAAACTTTCCCTTTTCGAGTTACTGTATGTTTCTTGTCTCCTCATTGAATTCTTACTGAAAAAAAAACACCCTTAAGTACTACAAAATATAAGTGGCTTTTTTCGGTTGAGTATCATGTATATGTATTCGTGATCATCTCCAAACCTCCAAAATTTCCAAGTTTCAGTAATCTCATTTATACACTAGAAGTAATACAACATATCTTAAAGGATAGAAGTAGATAAACACAAATGTTTATAAAAATACTTGACATATTGTGAAAACGAAATAGAAATGTAGTTATTATGACTTCATAGTAAGCTCTGTTAGGGTGGGTCATTTCTATCCTTCTATTCCTGGGTACCCACTGCCTTTCACAGGGCTTGGTACACTGTGGGTGCTCACTAAATGTTTTGATGAGCATATGTATAAACACATGTTTATACATATGGAGTCTATTTTACTCCATTTCATGTTTGTTAAGTCTATTTGAACTGAATTTCAAAAATGTCACATAAACAAGTCAAGTGCTTTCAACTTTGCAAAAGGTAAATAATATATCACAAAGATATATCTAATATTCTTCAAATATATCCCCGAATCTTCTGGAATCTTGCCTCAAACATATTTGTTGTTATAAACAAGGACAGAAAATCTGCAACAAACCATGTTATCAAAGAGACTAAAACTTTGGTGCACTATTTAATTAGCTATTTTCAGGTACATTTTGTGAGGTTATTTATTCTTTGTCACCTGATAAGATACATATAATTGATTATAATTCTCCTTTTGTGTTCTGTAAGTGCAAAGGTTCTGATGGCAAACTTTATATTATGGCATAATTTGAATACTGCTTAAAGCATTTATTAAGTGGATAAATAACTTCATAATTGATGCCCTTTATTTTCAGGGAGAAGAGAAATGACTTTCATAAATTGTTTTGCACTCTCAATAGTCTCTCCTACAACATTTTCACCAAAAAAGCCTAGACAGATATCAAACTAAAATATGCCATTATGGCCAAGAGGAAGTTGTACAATTTTTCCTTCTTGCATCAGTACATGGGCTTGTATACACATCTACTATTTGTTCCTCCTATTGCAAGATTTTTTTTCTTAATGATCTCCAGCAGCTTTGTCAAGGAAATTTCATTGTTTTTGTTTTTTCCCTAAGAGTGTAGAATTAGTAACACTTTACAAGCTGCTTTGATTGTAGGGGGGAAAGGAAGGCCAGGATTCTGGATTCCAAAAACTTTTTCTAAAAGTAATTAAAAAATGCTTATTTTTAGTGGACTTCCCTGGTGTGTGTGTGTGTGTGTGTGTGTGTGTGTGCGTGTGGTGTTTCTAAAAAGAAAGGGGACAAAGGAAAACCTCTGAGCCATTATATGTGTGTATTTATACAGTGTAATAAATGTATAGACATTTTCCTTTTGCTTCAGATAAATGAAGAACAATATCTGTATAAAGTAGATACTGACTTTGTGACATAACAGCATTGCAGTGAGTGTAGGATCAAATGGTATCCCAAGCAAGAATAGTAGGATCTAATGCTATCCCAAGCAAGAATAATGAATTAAGCCAAAAATATGTCCAAAGCACATATTTGCCTAATGAAATATATAGTAGGATATATAAATGAATGAATGAAGTTGAGTTTTTGAGGCACAGATTTAGCAATACATAACTAGAAACATTGGGCTCTCTCATGAATTGACCACTTTTTTTCAAGAATGTCATAAACTGCTTTGTGTGTCTATTAAGAACGTTTGTTTCCATTCTTCACTGCACTTAGTGTTTTTTGTTATTGTAAATAACAAAGCTTAGTAAACATTTCTAAGTAACATTTGATTTGTTTATATCGAGAATTGACAGAATGTATAAGAATGGCCTATCATGGGCATTTTTCACTGTGAACTGAAAAAAATAAGCAAGAAGAAATAAAACTCTAAACAAAAATCCAGTGGGTCATGGAAGACAGAAATCAGAACAGCTGGTGGCATTTTCTTTGAAGCTTTAACTGAGCACTGTCTGTTTCCTCATCTGTTTTTATTGACTAACTAAATAGCTAGTCATGCTTTGCTTCAACTATCATTTTAGATTGATAGGTCAGTTTCTCTTACTCTTCTAGTCTCATTTAAAAAAACCCAATAATATTCTATTGACACGTCATAAAAATGTGGATATTGGCAGCTCTATCTGACACAAAGTTTTTTCAGAGCTCATCATTTAAGTTGATGTATTAGAAGCACAATCCATAGCTGATCACCTCACCCCAAAATGGGAAATCACATAATCACACAAACAACATTCTTTGCCTGTCTGCTAGGCGCTGAGTATGCAAGTACAACTTGTCTTGCGCTTGATGAACTTACAGTTGTTTATTGATTCAAAGAACTTGGAAACAAAAATCTTACAGAGAGACTTTAAAATAGTTCACTCTGATTATAAATATATCTTTTATAGGTTTTATAGAGTGCACTTTCCCTAGCTGGCAAACAAAACCTGTGTTTTAAATTTCTACTAAAACTAGTGCCACTTTGAGTGCTATGCAGCATACTTCTCATGTAATATTCCAAGTAATACCCACAACATGTCCAAGAGATACCATTATTAACTTTATTATCTTAAAGTAATATCTTAAAACTAAAGCCAAGAGTAGTTAAGTAACTTACCTAAGACTGCACAATTTTTATGTGCCAAATACAGGATTTTTAAGCTGGACTTGCCTATCACCAAAGTATATATTTCATCAATTTTATCACATGAGTCTGTATATGAAAGAGCACACTCTCACAAATTACAGCTATATTCAATGATTCTCAGCATTTCAAAACTATTAAGTAATGTATTTTGGATCTGTATTCCACAAAGGGCACATATTTTTTTAATTGGAGTTCAATTTGCCAACATATAGCATAACACCCAGTGCTCATCCCATCAGGTGCCCCTCTCAGTGCCCGTCACCCAGTCACCCCCAGCCCCCGCCCACCTCCCTTTCCACCACCACTTTTTCTTTTCCCAGCGTTAGGAGTCTCTCATGTTCTGTCTCCCTTTCTGATATTTCCCACTCATTTTCTTTCCTTTCCCTTTTATTCCCTTTCACTATTTTTTATATTCCCCAAATGAATGAGACCATATGTTTGTCTTTCTCCGACTGACTTATTTCACTCAGCATAATACCCTCCAGTTCCATCCACGTTGAAGCAAATGGTGGGTATTTGTAGTTTCTAATGGCTGAGTAATATTACAAAGGGCACATATTGATACGTAATTGTGAATAATACAGACAAAGAAATCATAACAACGTGTAGAACACGTAACACCATCACAGGGACATATGTAGAGACTGACTCTGCATTCGAAGGAGGGGCTGCATTTGAGGGAGCATCAAAAGGAGACATCTGGGATCATTTTATCTGTCACTCTAATGCCAGTGGCTCAGAACACCAACTTCCCTTTAAGCCATCTAGCAGTTTCTGTTTCGTAGAATCCTGTACTTCTCAAAGTGATTACATAGGGGCACATCAAAGAGGTGAACAATTTTCCACAGACTCATGTCTCTTATTGAAATAGCTATTCACATATCTAGAGGTAAGGTTTCTCTTAGACTGTCTTTGCAGGCCTGATTAATGATAGTTTGACTCGTCTTCTTGCACTTCAAGTCCAAGATATTTTGGGTATAGAAGACATATCAAACCTATTGTTGTGAGGAAGTAAACAATTATAAATACAAAAATGAAGAGTGTAAAAGACATACGCAATAATACCAGCTGGCCTGCCACAGAAAGAAGTGTCAGGCACAGGAGCTCACTTCAGGAATTGCTGTAAATTGATTTACAAATACGGCAACAGGAAAAGAGAATTGATACCACTTCTACAATCACCTGACAGCCTACTAACACATAAACAATTCAGAAAATATCTTGCCAGATTCAAGAGCTAATTCTATTGAAATCCAGTTAGAAATTGAATTTTAAATTACGTTTAAATGATTCCTTTGTCCTTAATACTCTTATAGCCGCTCAGGGCATCCAGTTTTCTTCCTTTCTTCCCACAGTTCATAATTGTCTATTTTGCTATGGGATTATATATTTACTATCTACGTTCTCCACCGGAATGAAAGTCCCATTTGGGAAGGAAACATATTTTTATTCACCAGGGTATAGCTGGTGCCTGGTTTCCAGGGTTACCCTATGAATTTGTTGCTTGAATAAATGAATATTAATTTTATAGATATATTAGCATTTATCTCAATTTTTTGTGCACATGTCCCTCATCTCCTAAAGAGGAGCTCCTTGAGAGCAAGACTATAATCTTAACTTGTATTTGTGTCTTCTAGGTCTAGCCTAAAGAGATACTCAACCAGTTAGCGCTAAGTGAATTAATCCTACCCAGATGTTGCAATATCGCTTCACTGACATAAACAATCCAACATAAAACTTCCTCAAATGACTATACTGGAGAGAGGAAAGATCTCAGGATTTACTTCAGAATAGTGTTCCCTATTGCTGTCCAAAGAAAGTTTTCATTGATTTGAATTTTTACAGTACTTTTCTGTATTTATGTGTCATATATTAGTTATTTCCATGCTGACTGGCCTGTACCCAAAACTTGAAACTTTGATCCCACTCCAGTCCAACTCCAGCCTCTCTCCAGACACAGGCTAGATATTGGTACAGATGAGAATTCAGTGGTATTTCCCTTAGCAAACAAATATCCAAGACAATACACTTTAGCATATTAGACCAGAGTGCAAGAAATCACTCAGGAAGTTTCTTAAAATGCACTGCTATTCAGAGAGTCTAAATCAATGAGAGTAAGCTACATTTGCTCTAAACTGTTAAGTTGCACAAAGAAATCTGAATGTTAATAAACATGCTAGGAGGGTGATTTGAGAACCTCTGGGCCAGATCATAAGACTTGAGAGTTTAAAGAGGATGTTTTATGCATCCTTGCATTGCCAGGGCCTATGCCTGACACATAATTGGTGTTTATATCCTTCCTTAAAATGTAGATGTCTATGCCCCCTAGAGAATATGTTTTTTTTTTCATGATATATTTTCTTTTGTTAAACTTCTGCCCTGGAATTCAGTTCCTATTATTTCTTCTCCTATGCTTTGGCTTGACCTCAATAGAAATTCAACCTCTTGGCTTATATTTAATGAGAACCTTCTTTATGGCATTAGCAACCCAATATCACTTAAGATATCTGAATTGTTTAATAGCCAGTTGAAACACAAAAAACTTAGACAAAGTCCTATAGCCACTGGGACCCATCCAAATTTCCTAGTGATAAATAAATAAATATTGAATTAACTCCTTTACAAACTAGTAAAAGAATCTAGGTTTTGTTCTTCAGATAATGCAATGTTCATAAATTAAGCTGTATTCAAAAATATTTTTTCAAGTTATATGATTTTATATTACCTCTCCTAAAATACTTTGTTCACTACTATTTTTAAAATTGCAAATCTGTAAAAATCTTCCATAACATTGAACAGAAATTGAAATAATGGTCTCTAAAAATATGTGCAAACAACAAAAGGCCAGTTTCACCATCCAAATGACCATGATGTTTTTTGTTGATGTTGCTATTATAAAATTTAAACTTAACTTTTTTACAGCTTTTTACAGTTCTTAAGCACATAGGTATGGAGCCTATAAACATTTTACTATAGTACTACAGAAATTTTAGTATCTTTTAAAAAAGATTTTATTTATTTATTCATGAAAGACACAGAGAGAGAGAGATAGAGACACAGGCAGAGGGAAAGCAGGCTCCATGTGGGGAGACCGATGGGAGACTCGATCCTGGGACTCCAGGATCACACCCTGAGCCAAAGGCAGATGCTCAACTGCTGAGCCACCGAGGCATCCGAAAATTTTAGTATCTTAACTTCACTTAATCAGAAAGTTGCAACACGCTTAGAGATTTTTCTATTTTAAAATTTGTCAGTAATACATGAACAATGCTTTCTTGCTATAAAATCTAATAGCATAACAACCTAATGATACATCTTAGAAAGCTTTCTATGTCAGTATCAAGTGAACTATCCCATTTATCTCAATCCTATGTAATATTCTGTGGTACAGATGAACCATAATTTATTTAATAATTCCCCTATTGATAGGCATATAAGTTGTATCCAATAATTTTTTATAAAATCAATACTATAATAAATATCCTCCACCATTGATGGTTGTACTCATGCGTAGGGTTTATTTTACATCAATAGATAAAAGTTAACATGGAATTTTTTGGTTTATATTTTGAATTTTATTTAACACTGAAGTTGTCTCTCTAAGAGATCATACCATTTCTGTACTGCAACATATGAGAGGGTCTATTTCTTTATATATCCTACAAATGCAAATTGTTACACAACTTTTGTTTCATTTTGATGAAAAATATTCTTATATTAATTTTATTTTCTCATTTATTTGTAATGCTCTTTACATTTTCATATGCTTATTACCCATTTATAGTTTTGCTTTGGTTCACACACTTTTCTCCAATTTTAAATTTGATTATCACTTCTTTGTATATGCTTCCTACATATTCTGGACATTGACATTTTGTTGGTTATATTTGCTACAGTATTTTCTTTCTTTTTTTAATAAGTTAATATATTCTTCATAGAACAGAAGTTTAGTATTTTTGTGATATCAATCTCATATTTTCTCTTTCTGGTTTCTGTTTTTAGTGTTTCTTATGAATTCCTTTCCCTCTCTGAAAGCTTAATGAAGACAACTTCTACATTTTTCTAATATTTATTAGAGTTTTGAGTTTTATGTCTGGCACTTTAAAACATCTGGAAGAGATTGTGTGTATAATAAAACACAGGATTTATTTATTTATTTATTTATTCATTTTTACAGACAATTATCCAAGTACTAGTTTACTGCTAGTCTATCCATTTTCAACTAACTTGAATGCTAAGTGTTTGGCAAAATAAATTCCACAGGATACAGAGTTCCCTTCTGGAATCTCTAATTCATATCTGATGTCTATATAGGTACAGTCCTGCCTTATTATACTTATTGGCTCCTGCGTAGCCTTATTTCCTATCTATATTGTGATTTTTGATTGTGAACTCATGTTCATTGGAACTTTATGTTCGGGATTTTATCGAGGCCCCAATTGAAGGTACATTCCTCCAGAGAGGATTCAGATTTTGCTTCTAAGCCATTTACCAAATTAGATCCATTACAAATTAATATTAAAATTCCTAGTTTCCTGTCTGTAACATAAATAAAAGTAATGGGCTACATGTTCTGATACCATTTCCCATAGTGCAGTATGTCAGCCTTAGGAAAAGAGAATGAAGATATTCAAGCAATGAGTCAAAAGCACTGTGAATTAATGGTATAAAATAGGTTTGGAAGTAGTGTATCAAATTCTTCCCTGATGTTTATGAAAAGTAATGGTCCTACCCAGTCACTGGAGAATGATTACATATCCCCTAATAAATCTGGAACTATCTAGAATGTTAAATGCTAAAATATTAGTCCAAATAAACTATTAAACAGAGTTTGGCAAGAAAGGATTTTTAAAAAAACAGATGGAACAACTAGTTCTTTGTCTTATGCAATACAAAGCCTGCAATATTCTTTAAGACCTTCTGAGACCCTCTGGCTGGGACTTTGTGTTCTCTTCTAATTGAGGCCTCATATATTATTTCATCAGTTTGATGTTGCAAATAAAGAATCCTAACTGTGACATGCAGAATTTATTCATAGAACATGATTTTAGCCCCATCCCCATATTTATAGATGTGGAAAAAGAGTCAAATATAGAAACATGTAGCTCTTCCCAAAGAGAAAGTTTCATGTGCTATTATTATTTGTGTTTCACGTTTATTATTAATAAGTTATTTTTAAAATTCATATATATATATATATATGACACTATATATTTTAAAGGGCATGTGAAGCCACATTAACAGGAATAAGAAGTTATGATTATATGTTAAATATTTATAATTAATTTTGATTTCAAGTAAATAAGGTATTTCTAATAAAAATAGACCTGCCCTACGACCCAGCAATTGCACTGTTGGCGATTTACCCCAAAGATACAGATGCAATGAAATGCCGGGACACCTGCACCCCGATGTTTATAGCAGCAATGGCCACAATAGCCAAACTGTGAAAGGAGCCTCGGTGTCCATCGAAAGATGAATGGATAAAGAAGATGTGGCTTATTATACAATGGAATATTACTCAGCTATTAGAAATGACAAATACCATTTGCTTTAACGTGGATGGAACTGGAGGGTATTATGCTGAGTGAAATAAGTCAGTCGGAGAAGGACAAACATTATATGTTCTCATGCATTTGGGGAATATAAATAATAGTGAAAGGGAATATAAGGGAAGGGAGAAGAAATGTGTGGGAAATATCAGAAAGGGAGACAGAACGTAAAGACTGTTAACTCTGGGAAACGAACTAGGGGTGGTGGAAGGGGAGGAGGGCGGGGGGTGGGAGTGAATGGGTGACGGGCACTGGGGGTTATTCTGTATGTTGGTAAATTGAACACCAATAAAAAATAAATTAAAAAAATAAATAAATAAAATAGCAAAAAAAAAAACTAATAAATGTCCATAAAATTTGAGCAGAGAAAATGCAGATTTTTAATGAAAGTATTTTGCTCAAAATCTGAAAATATAATTACATTATAAAATTCATATACTTTGAAAAATGGATTTAAAAAAAATAATTGTTAATCAGTGAATATGCTTGGTCGCTCCCCCCCCCTTCCCATTTCTGGGGATATCTAGAATTTAGGATTGCCCTAGAATGTTAGTTTTCTATCATGGTGAAAAACAGTCAAAAACTCCACTCCTTCAATTTTGTAAATATTTAAAAAAACATGTCAATGAACATTTTAATCACCTCTGAAAGCACAAAAGTCAAGTGTTCCCTTTTCATTTAAACCTGACATCCTTTTTAATCTAGAAGCTGAGTGTAATTAACCTGAATTGTTTTACTCCCAACTTAGAATCTAGAGCTTTCTCTTGCCCAACCTCATGGGGATAAAAAGACATTTATTGAATTGGTAAAGTTCAAACATATAAAAACATCCTTATTTCCTCCTAGATTCCTTACTTTCAATGCTCCTTCATGATTTTGCTAGATCTACCTGGAACTTTCACCCTTCCTGTCAGTAAACATTTGCTGAATTTATGGATATTGCTACTACTTTCTCTCTGTTTTTATTTCTGATACCAAAAAATAGTTCTTTAATAACTGGATTTTAGCTACTTCTCAAAAGCTTCATAGAACTACTTTATTGTTTTTTCTACTCTCTTCTCACTTTTTTCCCTCCATTCCTATTTCTGTCTCCCTTTGTCTCTTTCTCTTCTTCCCCGTATCTCCTCTCTCCCCCTCACTGTTGCTTCTTTTCTTCTTTCCTTCTTCCCTTTCATTAAAAATAATTGCCTCAAAGTAATGCATTCTCTTAGTCATGTGCTAATACTTAGTGAGTTTTTTGTCTTTAAACCCAACTAGGATTTCCTCACCAACACCTGTCACCAAACTTGTCCAGTATGGACCTACTGCATTCATAAACCTCTAACGTTTCCTTTATTTTGGAACACTGATGGTCATATGAGCGGTGCCAACCTGGATAAACACATTGAATCATAAACTCAGTTTAAGATGTGGAGTTCTTGTGTTTCACCTTTGTGCTAACATTCTAATTTCAAACCTATTAGGTAATTCTCAAGTCCCTTTCCCTCGAGTAACCAATTCCTTGTTTGGCTTCCATGTATGGACTCTAAGACTTCAGCCAGCCCCATGAGTCTGCCTGGACTCCTTGCCTCCTATCTGGATCTGTCCTTTGGAGGCCACAAATACACCAAATGTGCATTTGCATTTGCATTTCGCTTTGCACTGGCAACAGCAGTAAGGTATAAGTGTTTTATTGATGTGTATCTTTCCTCTGCTTTAAGTAACTGCACAGACTAGCCATATAGTTTCTCCAATCATGGGAAAGATCACTCAGGGAGGATTCTGCTCCAAATCTTCCTGAATATATTTATCTTGAGCACATCAAAAACATAATTTTGTATGCTTTTAAGAAGGAAGGAAAAGAGAAAATAGTTTATTCAAGTCTTAGCTTAAATGTCACCTTTTTGTTGTGGCTGATCATAACCATTTTTTTTTTCAGAAACAAACTTTAATATTTAGTTTAACATTGCTTTTAGTACGATGCTGACACCGGCTGTGTGGAAAGGGTTCTGGAGAGTTGTTCATAGCAGCACACACCTGCGGCTCTTCTTTGGTTCTGGAGGCTCCAGGGTGGTCAATATTGCTTTGTCAAAGCCATTCTTTAGGCCTTTCCATGTGAATGCAGAACACTCCACATACTTGACCACCTTCAGGTCACTGGTCAGCTTTTCAGCAGTCTCTGGAGTGATAGACTTCTGTTTGTTCTTGGTGAGTTCCTCAATAGTAGAGGGGTCATCTCGGAGATCAATTTGGGTCCCAAGCAAGAAAGGAGCTTTGGACAGTGGTGAGTTTTCTTAGGCACCCACTTTTCCTTCACATTTTCAAATGAGAATGGAGAGACGCTGAAAAACAGACTAGAAACACATCTGTTTGTGGACAATTCAGTGGTTGTAATCTGTCATAATCCTCTTGCCCTGCAGTATCAAAAAGTCCAAGGGTGTATGGTTCTCCACCAATCATAGTCATGGCTGCATACTTGTCACAGTCAGTACATACTCAGATGGAAATTTGTTTGTTGAGTAGGATATCAGGAGACATGTTTTACCAATGGCACCATCGCCCACAACGAACTTGATTGTCTGCATTGCTGAAACAGTTTTGTATCCACTTTAAATATTTCAAATTCGATGATGACCTCAGCTTCTCCACCGGGGTGCTGGAAGCACTCTGATCATAACCATTTTAATAAAAAAATGAAAACCTCTATCATGTTCCATCCCCTCTATCATAGTCTAAAATGAAAACCTCTATCATGTTCCATCCCCTCTATCATAGTTCCATATCATATCATAGTCTATCATAATAAGTCATAGAACTTATTACCTTCTGGTGTGTAATTTACTTCTACAGCATTTTTATTGTATATGCTTATGTTATAATACAGGCTGCACAAGAGCCGGGTCTTTCTTTTGTTTCTTTTCTCTTTTTTGTCTGTTTTATTCATTGCTGTCCCCAAGCACTTAGACTAGTGCCTGGCAGATTTAGGCCCTCAATAAATATTTACTGATTGAATGAATAAGTGGATAAGTGAAAATACCACATCAAAAATGTTCTCTAGGAATAGATACACATTCTGACTCTATAATCAGAATATTTAAAGATAGCAGTTCTTTCCAGTTGTAAGGAGATAAAATGAATGAATGAGTTTCAAGAGGGATATTTATATTTGTTGTTCTCTTTCTTTGATGCCATCATGTTTTAAAATTAAGTATGACCATACACAAGCTCAAAATGAGTTCCTGGGATTTTGATTATTAATCACTGGAAATTTTCCAGCATTCCAAGGTGCTGATTTATTGCCTCCATGTGAGAGACCTCATGAATAGACCTTTCATTACAATTTCCTCAGAATAGCAAACTCCCAGCTGCCCCTTCCAGTAGAGACCATGATTTAACTCTGGAATTTGTTTTGACTCACTGACTATAAAAGCACTGAAAGGAACATGTGGGAATCATTGAAAAACTGCAGGTAAAACCCACTTTAAGAAAAAGAGGGGGAAATGGCCCATCTGAGTAAACAGATGGAACATACCAAATACTTATATGACAAAAAGGATTCTTCATTTTGTACAGGGTGTTATCTTAGGATTATTTTAAGTTCTGCTTCCCTGACATTTTTACTAATGATGACATTTTTACTAATGAAAAGTCTCTTATGTGAATTAAAATAACATGTCTGTTTTATAGGAGATTGTCTGGGGCATGAAATAAGGTATGGATGGGTAAGGAAACAAGTCTGGAGGCAGAAGCCTGTGTTAGGAGTCTTGAGTCCATCATGGTGTTTGTCCAGAGACTAGGTTTAAAGCTTTGTCTGAGTCTCATTAGACAGAACAAGCCAGTCAGAGCAGAACAAATGGTGCTGATGGCCTTCACTGGAGTTGCTCTGTGACTAAATGTCTGATTTATTTATGTTTCCAAACGGAAGCCCTTTTTTATTAAAGGAATAGTTGTTAATTTTAAGGTATCCTGTATTGCACTTCACTTAACTTAGTTGACTTTAGGTATTTAGAAAATGGTTTGCTTCCTGACCTGAGAGGATTCATTTTCCCAAGAAAATAAAGCCCTAGAAAAGATGTTATGGAAAAATGCATAGCCTCACAGGAGATATTTCTGTTCTAATGATAAAAACATTGTTTTTCAGTATACTGAAAAAGGAACATAGGTAAAATTTCTATTTTCTTTATTTTAGCATTAGGAAATACTACAGAGAGGAGACCGTCACTAGCTCTTGAAGGCAATCTTTTTAATATATGGATTGCTATTGATTTATTTTACAAACATGGATTATTTTTACATTTATCCACATACATTTTAATTAAGGTAAATTTGCAGAGAAAGGATAACATAAAATGAACAAGTAGCATCTGAGTCCCTTCCTATGAGAAGGGTAGGTAAATTCTTTGGAGAAATGGCATCTTTTAAGACTAGACTGTCCAAAACAATGACTATTTATACTTAAATTAATTAGGATTCAACAACATCAACATGTTGCTTGGTCACACTAGCCATTTTCTTTTCTTTTTTTTTTTTTTAAGATTTTATTTATTCATGAGAGAGAGAGAAAGAGAGAGACGCAAAGACACAGGCAGAGGTAGAAGCAGGCTCCATGCAAGGAGTCTGACATGGGACTTGATCCCGGGTCTCCAGAATCAGGCCCTGGGCTGAAGGCAGGCACTAAACCGGTGAGCCACCCAGGCTGCCCATACTAGCCATTTTCTAAGTGCCTAATAACCACCAGTGTGTTAGTGGTTAGTGGTTAGCACAATGGACAGCAGACTTATGGAGCACTTCTATCATACAGAAAACTTTTCTCTGAAATGTCTCTAAAATGATTTTAAATGAACAAATAAGATACATAAACAACAATAACTCACACGCAAATACATATATTGCACATACATCAATATTCCAGAAACACTGATGACTGAAAGTATCCCACCACTTAAAGAGTAGTAGAAGATTAAAAAAAGAAAAATCAGAACCCTCAGTTTGATTTGTAAAATCTGTCAGAGAAGATGAATGGCCATTATAACAATAAAGAATGAATCTGCTTTAATGGAGCAGAATAAAAAGAGAAATACAGCAGGTAATTTCTAAGGTTTATTACAAAAGCCTTGAAAGAGCGACGTTGGATGTATATTTTATCTGTTAGCATTTTACATGTTGATGACTTAGAAGATTAATATTAAAATTATGGTTTAGGGACTACAAGTGAAAAGCAGGTAATTGTCATATTTAAACATTTAAACTTGATGAACATTACCCAGTCACCTGTGCTACTTGAAGCATCCTTTGATCCAGAATTTTTCTGCAGAAAAAATAAATTTTTTACTCTACATACAGGTAGATCAAACTGAAGTAGATCAAACCATGTAAATCAGTATCTAAGACTCCCGATGTTCACTCTCCAACTTACTGGTTTTAAAATATCTAAAGGAAATTTCACATATAAGATTTTATATCACTGTGGTACAGTTAATCAAGTCACTTATATGAGTTTGTTTTTTTTCTCTTGTATCTATTGCATCACCCAGACTTGTCAAATTATGGATTTGTCATGCTTGACATTTAATTTCAAATGAGCCAAGTCTTCCTAGAATCATTGGAACAGCTAACAATTAGACTACATCCCAAAGAAAATGTGAAAGGAATGCACCAACATGCAGATGAAGGACTATGATTTATTCAGCACAAATACATCAGTAAAGAAAGCAGAGCAAACCTAATAAAGGGTGGTGAAAGCAATTAAACACACCCTGAGAGTAGATGGATCATCAAGCATAGAGAGAAGTCTGGGGGGACCCCAGTGCTTTTCTGTGCAGCACTTGAGAATAAGGCGCAGGCACTAATCCAACAGCCATTGCTATTCTTGAGTCCTGAGATGTATCCTCTGATCGATCTGCATTGATTTTACTAAATTCTAAGAATACAGGTCATTAGGTAGCTACATTGTAATGATCTATTGAAGTTTCTCTCTAAGATTCTACTGTTTATGAAAGAGCTATAAATTAATACTGCCTTCAAGTATGAAACTCTCAAGGCTACTTAAGATGTTTAGTCTGGGAGCCACCACAGTTACTCACATAATCCTACACCCTGACATCTTTGTTACCACATTTTATTCAGACACACAGGTTTATCTTCTTGGAATAAATTCTCTTTGCAGCAGAGTAGTAACATCAATGTACTCTTTAGTTGTGTAGGTTTTGTGAAGCTCATACAAAGCCTGTCAAAACTAACTATAACTATTAAAAGGGCTCATCCTTTTCCTACCTACGATAGAAATTTGGGGCACCATAGAAGAGTTGAAAGGATCCCATAATGAAGGAAGTTCCTTTCTTTTACAAGCAGTGACATAGAAATTACAGTTCTTGTGCATTGTACAGATAAAAGTTAGCTTCCATGTTCACCCCCCAGCGCAGTTTACCCACTCTGTGTTTTCCAGTTTAATTCTTGATATCTTCAGTATATCTGGAAATTTAAAACTGAGGTCACTCTTAAATTTAAGTCATATCCTGATATTCAAATAAAGAGGCTTTTGAAAATGTTTGTGTGGAAAAAAAAAAGAAAAAAAAAAGAAAAAAAAAAAAAAAGAAAATGTTTGTGTGGGAACCTAAAAAAGCACAAGAGAGAAGTGAGGAAGGACAAGCGAAGGTGTTTATCTCATGTAACATTGGTCAGTTTGCCAACCTCATCTTTGCCTCCCTATGCAAAGATCTCTGCAGGCCAGCATCATCTGAACATAAATCATTCCTAAAGCTTTCCCTTTTGGCCTCGCTAATCTTATTCTATTGCATTCAGCCAAGTGCTCATAAAGTTGAATCATAAGCCCGAAATATGTGGGGGTAAATTCCTCAAGGCTGATAAGTAATCATATGAGGATATCAATTGGTTATACACAAATGAACTGAAAATGAAAACTAGAAATTGAGATCCCAAATTACCTGTCTTTAGAAATCCATGTCCATCCAGTTCATTAGCAAACTCCCCTTTATTCTTTCCACACCTACCTCTCACTCCAAATTATAATACTTAGTCAACTGGAATCAGAATGGGCTGGATTATATATAAATAATTCAGAAGTGTGTAAAGTTTCTCAAACTATAATGAGCACATGAATTATCTGAGGATCTTGTTAAAATGCAGATTCTGGTTTGATAGGACTGGTTGGGCCTAAAGTTCTGCATTTCTAATATGCCTCCAGGTGATGTTGATACTCTGAGTCACAGATGACACTTTGGTGGTTTTTTAAAAAATATTTTGTTCATTTATTTATTTGAGAGAGAAAGAGAGAGAATGAGCTGGGGGGAAAGGCAGAGACAGAAGGAGAAGCAGGCTCCCCAAGCTGGGCTTAACCCCATCCTGGGATCATGACCTGAGCCAAAGGTAGTCATTCAACCAACTGAGCCACCCAGGTACTCCCACACATGGCACATTGAGTAGCAAAGTTTTAAAGTAGAGCATTATTGGCTTTCCCAAATTATGAACTGCCGGCTATATTCCACACTGTTCATCTTGACTGGCAACTTGACAGTTTGGTATATACTCAAATGACATCCTAAAAATTGTACTAATTATGGCCTTTAACAAATATCACAAATACTATAATATGCATTATTGGGCTAAAATGAAAAAAACAAAATGTGACTAATCAGAAATGATAAATGATATCTGTATTTTCCAATAAATTATTTATATTTTGCACTTCTGTCATAGTTGAAAATTATATTAATAGTGCAATTTCTAACATATGAGCTATTAACTTTTTGATGACATTTGTAAAACATTAATCAAATTTATGAGGTTTTCTCCTAAATTATGACACTCTCATGTCACTTTTTATTCCAAATTCATTAAGCACATTTAGTTTAATTGTCTGAAAAAAGAGATGCTGAAGGCATTTTTAATTTTTAAAAAAATTTTTCCATTGACAGTTACTTATATTTTATCCTTTTATTTTCCCACAAGGAAACAAATATATTTCCTTTTTTTTCACAAAAGGAAAAGTCAGATGATGGTCAAATGCATTGTTCAAAGAGCCTAATACTGAAAGTGCTTATTGTACTAGTTTAGAATCAATTAAAATATATTTTGTTTAGTTTTAAAACTTAAAGTAAATATAATAGAGATAGAAGTATTTAAATATACCTCTATTTTTCCTAAATTGTGCTTCTTGAGCCATATTTTCTCATTTTTTTCTTCTTAATGTTTAAAACAAAACTTAAATATTTTCTTATTAACCACTAATGTACAATATATGATCCTAGGAAATCACATCAAAATATTGTGCCAACCTTCAGAGATGTGGCTGTGACCAGTTTCAGGTGACATCTTGTCAAAAGATGTTTCCTCGCCTTTCTTGTCTGAATCATGCACAGAATCATCGAACTGGCTCCCAGGGTGACTCTTAAATGTTGGTGAACATAAACTTCTCCCAATTTCTACTTCCTGTTAAAAGACATTAAAGGGATGCATGTTACAAGCTATCAGTGGGAAACAGATGTGGTTTTCAGGGGGTTTAGAAGGCAGGAATGAAAGAGAAGGGGGGATTCCTATGAGTGATGTTTTCCAATATGCTTCGGGTAAAATTTTGATAACTTAGCCAAGAATTGCAAACACATATCTGACACTTAGTTTACTTTTCTGCCACTAGTTCCACTTCTGGATTAGCTTTTCTTTCATGTGGGTTTTTTTGCTCTCATAAAAGAAAGAAAGTGGAAATAAGGGTCACAATACAATGTAATATATGTTAATAGATGCAACTTCCTAAGACATGAGAAATGTCCATGAGGGACTTCAAAAAAGTAGCAATATATTGACATTATATGCTTAAGACAGAAGGAAATGAGGTTTTTTTTTTTTTAATGCCATGCTCATCTTGTAATGATAATCTTAGTAAATACAGAGCTCCCAAATTACACACCCATTCGCACTATATAGTAAGTATAGTTTGGCAATTCATAAAGATTGTGAAATTACTCCTTTGAAATAATGATTTAAATAATGATAAAAGTTTCCCAAAGGAAAAAAAAGGATAAAGGGAATTTCAAATAAAGGGAGTCTAGTGCTCCTTATTTTATAGATTAAGTAATAGAATCTAATATAACAAATCATGTCAATCAGACTAATCATTTTAAATAAAAATTATAAAATGCTGGTAAATGAGTTAAGATAGCTTAAAAAGCAAAAGTATATATTTTTTTAAAAATCAAGTAGTATATTGAAAATTAATAGCTACTCATAAATTTTAGATTTTTGTATATTAAGTTATATTTTCTAAGCAACAGTAATTCAAACAATGATGTAATTAATTGCTCTTCACTTTCATTACATTATAATCATGTAATGAATTGCTCTTCATGTCATTGCTCTGGAATGAACGAGTTCAGTTTGAGAGACAGCTAAAAACTCAAACATTTCTTAGAATAGATACACTTTCTATGTCAATGATAGGATGAAAGGCAAAGCTTTTGGAAAAATAACCTTTTAGCATGCTTATGTTTTCTAATTTTCACATCCATTTAAATATATATTTTCATATATATATATATAAATACACAATTAGAAAATAGTGGTATGCATTTAATCATCTCATCTTCAAATACCCTACAAATACATTATGTATACTATCTTCATTACTGTGAACCTGAACTGGAACTAAAAACATTTACAGGAGAAAAACAGAGGAAAAGGAGTTCCCATTTTTTCAGGGCACTGACCTTAACATTTGTGCTTGGAACTATTATAAAGAACCCAAATGTTCATAACAATAGTGATGTTGATGTTGTTGAGACACAGTTTAAGACATGCCTGGCATGTGGGTATGAGTTTCTTAGCTGGTGAACATGCAGAGTCCTCACCTCAGTTCATTCTGGTATCCTCTCCCACTGTCAAGTAAAGTGATTTCTATGAAATGGATGCAGTATTCATTTGCTCTTGTTTCAGCAATTTAACCCAACTCCTAGCATCAGCAAAAATAAAATGAGATAAATAAAGAGAAAATGAAGATGCCTGAAAAGTCGTGATTCCTGCTCAGAAATTTTTCGTTTTGACAAAGGGCGGAATGCTAAATATGGTCCATGGACTCGACTGATGACATGGAAAGATCACCTCTCTGTTTCATATAGAAACATGGTAATGTGATTTAGTAAAATCGTTCAAGCAAATATCTCAGCCAGTGATGACACTAACTTATGCTATATTGGTGTTCTCAACTTCAAACTCACAAATACCAAGAGTACATCATATACTGAGGTGGTAAAAGACTTCACAGTCAACATATGAATGCAGTAGATCTGCTTCCAAGCCTTGACCTCCTTCAGATCCAAGTCATTCTGTGGCAAGTTCCTTAGAATAAATACTTTAAGTCAGTGGGAGGGAGGGGTTTTTTTATAGGGACATAAAAGATCTTAGATAAGGTTGAACTGAGCTGTCTCTAATCACAGCAGCGATCTGCTTTAATCTCTTTTAATCTGTTTTATGCACTGTTTCCATAAAAGATTTACTTTAAGTAAGAATCTACAGGCTTAAACAAATGCACAAAATACCAGTGTGGAGGGAAAATATGCAGCACTTGAAGATGAGAAACTTGGATTCAAGCCCTCCTTTCACTATTTATGAAGATGTGTGGCCTTATTTTGGTTCCTTGATGTATCTAAGACTAAGTTTTCTCTGATGCTATATAAAGAGATTTAGTCACTAAATATCTAACATTTAACAACCGACCATTTGTGGTACAATTTTATTTGAAATAAAATTTAAAAAAATAAAAAGTTGTATTCATCTTTTGTAGTTTCCATTCTAGTAAGTGAGGCAGTAATACAGAACATAAATCAATGTAAATATGCAACTATGTACAGATCAGAAAAGAGACATATAAATGCTGAGTGTCTAAAATGGGGGTACTAATCTACTGAGAAAGGTCATGCGAAACTCCCCTGGGGAAAAGATCTGCAGGCGATATTTGAAGGAGAAATGGGGCTTAACTAAGTGAAGAGCTTTTCAGGTGGAGTGAACACGTGCAAATGTCCTGGGCTGTGAGGAAGCTCAGTGGATAGAACTGAGATTGAAGCAAGGAGCCTGAGAGAGAATAAGATGCTGGATGGTTTGCAAGGGTAGGTAGAGGCTAGAATATGATCAGGAGGGCCATATTAACTATTGTGGTCCTAATCAAATGGGAAATTATTGAAGAATTTTAAGCAAGTGTGTGTTTGTGTGTGCACAATCACACGCACACAGGACATAATCAAGTCTGCAGTGTGAAAAGCTCAGTGTACCTCCAGAATAGGTTTTTTTCAACATTGGCATCGTTGATATGTTGAACTAAATAACTCTTTTTTATGGGGGACTATTCTATGCATTGTAGAATATTTAATAGTATTTCTTGTTTCTACTCACTAGATGCCAGTAGCACTAACCCCTGCAGTCATGACTATCAAAAGTGTGTTCAGATATTGTCAAATCTTATGCAGGAAGCAAAATCACCCCTGTTTGAGGGCCACAGTTCTAGGGTAGGATAGACCGGAGGAAAGTCAAAATATACATGGGAAGATTAGTGCTCCAGGCAAGCAATGTCCATCTTGGACAGAGTGGTGATGGAGATAGAGAAAAGTGAATTATGTTGAAAGTTATGATGCAAAACTGACAAGATTAGCTAACAGACTGAGTCTGAGGAGAGAGAATTTCATTTTTCTTTCTGGCAAATACAACGAAAGGGATTGTAGTAAACAATGTCAAAGCACCAGAGGAAGGCTGGTTTGGGACACAAGGCAGATCAAGAGTTGGGCATCAAGATGTCCAAACAGCATCTGGATGTGTAGCCCTGAAGCTTAGAGGAGAGGTCCTAACAGAACAAGCAATTTGACTCTCTGTCTCTTCGTGGTAATGAAAACAAAGGATGTGATGAATTTGCTTTGAGAGTGATAAAAAACAAGTCCAGAACCAATCCCTGAAAAATACTGACTTTAATTTTATGGTAGAAAAGCAAAAGGAGACAAGAAGAAAGAAGAAAATCAGAAGGAAAGGATATCCTTTCCTGAGAGGGGCAAGGAGAGAAACCCAAAGCATAGATGGACATATAACCCAAAGATAGAGAACATAAGGCATTTCCATTGTCACTGAGGGGAAGGAAAGTGCCATTAATGTGGATATAGATAATCTGTATGTTTGGTAGCCTCAAGATAAGTACACCCAATCTGACATTATCTGTTTTCTCTGATAGGATGTGAGATCTAATGAAAGTGGGAAGAATATTTGAAAGGAGTAAAGGAGTGCCTGGGTGGCTCAGTAGGTTAAATGTGTCTACCTTCAGTTCAGGTCATGATTCTGGGGTCCTGATATTGAGCCCTGAGTTGGGCTCCCTGCTCAGGGTGGAATCTGCTTCTCCCTCTGCCACCCTTCCTGCTCTTGCTCTCTCTTGCTCTCTCTCAAATAAATAAATAAATAAAATCTTTTCTTAAAAAAAGAGAAGAATAAGAAAGTTTAATTTCATTGCTGTGGAGAATGGGGAAGTGAGATGAGCAGACAAAGATGACCACGGCTAATGCAGCACTGGGAACCCATTTAGGGTTGGTGATATTAAATTTACAGGGCTACACATAGATCCTGTTGAGTGACTTTGAAAAATCTCCACAGTTCTACTTCAGGTGATGAAAAAGTAGAAAACTGACTTCAGCCAGGTAGAGGTTTTATGAGGAAAAAAGAAAAAGAAAATATGTGTTGTAGGGCAGGCTAAGGTCATGTGGAAGGGCAGGCACAAGAGAATGTAGGTTACTGTTAAGACAATTAAGAGAGTGACGGGAATGATACACCATGGAATGTATGATGGATTAAAAGGGAAGTGAGTAAAGAAAGGGTGGATTGGAATACAGAAAAAAAGATCAACAGACTGGAATCTTAGTGAATTTAAAGACTGTTTGTACTGTGAATACTTGGCAGAGCAAATTGGAAAGAGAGGAGACCACGATGTCTGCTTTAGTGATTTGAAAAGTAGAACAGCTACATCGACAAGGATCTGGTGTGACCACTAAAATGAAAGCAGAAGGGGTAGAGGAGAAAGTCACCAAATAGGAGAAAAGCTAAAAACTCAGAGGCTATGCTGGTGTCTCAGGATAATGGAAGGTCCTGGAAGGCAGAGAAAGACCGTTAAGTGTCAACACTTTTGGTAAACAAGAGAAACTTAGCCAAAATGTAATAAATAATGTGAGGAAGGGAGCATGGGAGTACACATGACTGGCATGAGCCTCATATGAGTCAGGTTTTTAACAGGAGAGTGGGAGAGAAATGCCTAGAAAGAACAGAGGTTTCAAATTACAAGATGATTCAGGGATGGTGGTGTTTTCAGGGATAGCCATGTTTTTTTTAGGGCATGAAGGTAAAGGAAACATTTAGGAGAATTTGAGGGTACTGAGGAGATTGTTGATTATAAAGAAGTAATACCAGAAGCACTGGTGGAAGCTCTGGCATAAATAATATCTAAATAAATAAAATCTCTCTTTAACGCCTATAACCTTTTCTAGCTTTAAGACACCTTGAAACCAGGAAAATATGGAAAACTTAAGCTTAAAAGAGAAGAGATAATTTTCCTTTGTTATTTATGTACATTTATATCTTTAATATAATGTGTAGTCATACTCTTAGAAGATAAATTATATATTTTTCTATAATATGAGAATGGAAAAACCTTTAATCGTGAACTAACATTTACTTCACAGGAGATCATGGAGCTGTGAAGGATCATCTAAAATGCTCAGAACATTTTACCAGGCATCTCAAAATAAAATGGTTTGCCTTATTACCTTCTATTTTTTTCATCTTGGTATGGATCCATAGGTTGAAGAGGTCACTGAGGAGGGAGGGGATGAAAGATGAGCATAGACTAATAAAATGAAACTGTTTGGACTTGTCTGTACTTAAAATGCTGAGCTAGCTCATGTATATTCCCAGATTCGGTGGGTTCTTGCCTTTAGAGATATAAAAATGTTGAAATAGGCAAATGTAGGTAGTTTTATGACTACATAAAGAGAAAGGGAAAATACCAAAATACAAGATACAAGAAAAGAGATCTCTTCATAATGAATTCTGTTGCATTTAGGGAAAAGGAGGACCTCAGTCATGGCTTGAACAATGCATGAATGAACAAGAAGATTGTTTCATATTCCCTTCTTCCCAGCCCCTTTCCTAGAAGACTTTACTTCTTCCCTCTTTGTACTAAAAGTATCCCTTTCTTCATAATCCAGTGCAGTGTAGCCTCTTCTGTGAAGCTCTTTCAATCATTTCATTCTATACTCATCTTTTGTTTATTCAAAAATTTTTTTTAACATTTAATATGTCTCGAGCACTGTCCTAGGCACTGTGAATACAAAGATAAGGTGCAGGTTGGGTCCTCAAGAAGCTCATAGTCTAGTGGAAGAGAAAGATACACCAATTGAGCCTTATAGTACAAAAATGAATGTGTAGAAAAAGGAAACATAGGCATCCTGAACATACAGAAGGAGGATTTCTGGGTCAGAGAAAGCTTCCTGAGAAGGTTATACCAGAGCTGAATCATGGACTAGAGTTGAACTCCATTCTCTAGTAACAGGAAACTTTGAACGTGAGTTAAATAGGGGTGACAAGATTAGATTTGTACTTTAGATAAGTATATTTGTCAGCTACATGAAAAATATATACTAATAGGATAAGATGGCAACATTATACAGAATAAGTATAGTAAGGAATTTATTAAAATTTCCAACTAAGAGACAGAATAAGCCCACAACTGAATACTAAGAAGGGGAGGAGAGAGAGAGAGCACATTAAAAACCATGTGAGGATAAATAATTCTGTAGGATAAAATAAATAATTTGTAGGATAGAGTACTGTGTAAGAGTAGAAGAAGTCTAGCATAACTAACTCTTTGATGGTTCTATGAAATTAATAAAACAAGATGAATCTGTTCCTCAAAACAATTAGTGCCCCAGAGACATGAAGGCCAATTTCAGGCTCCCTTCTGGACCCATCACAGGTGATCTAGGAGGGATCCTGGGACATCAAGCATATGCCACACTCTCAGTTTTGAGGCAGTACTACTCTGGATGGAAGCCACAGAGGGAGTCTCACAAACATATCCTCTGTTCCTCCCAACACATATATCACACATGAAAGTGGAACTTTCTCATGGAAACATTGATAAGGAACAACAGAGTTATCTTGGTTTAAAAATGATGCCTGGGTTTCATTGTTGAGGGTCTGGCAGTGAATGAAGCTTTTGACATGTTGCATATGAGTTTTCTATGAGACATCGAGATGAAGATACCCAGGAGGCAGTTAGATTTCTCAAAAGAGAAGTCTGTGCTAGAGTGAAAGATTTAGGACTCATTAGCAATAAGGTGATAGTTACAATAGTAAAAGTCTATTAAATTACCCAATTAGAGCATGTAAAATAAGTGCAGAGAGCTGAAAAAGGAGCTCAGTGGCATTCGGGGGACAGGCAAAGGAAAAGTATCTGGGGAGGCAAGAAAGGAAGAATAATCAGAAGTAAGGCCACTTTCCCACACAGTGCCTCTGCGTGAATTAGTAGAAAGATGCCTCTTCCTCGAGACACTTTACTCCATCTGTCAGAAAGTTGTCACAATACACTGATCTTGTTAGATCAGAACATGTTACTGCCACCTGCTGACAGACTGTTCTAGTAGATATGCCACTGTGCCTTATTTTTGAGGTGTACCTGTTTCTTGGATGTGTGACCTTGAGTAGCTTACAGTCTGCTCATCTATATATGTACACTCTTCAAGGAAGAGTAAAAGCCATGAACACCAAGCAAGTAGGGCATTTTAATTAAATGCAGCAGGAAGTTTAGAGAAAAATAATCAATGGACAATATCCTCTGGTTTGGGCAGTTATGAGGTGACCTAGGTAAAAACCATAGAAGGAAGACTTGTAGTAGTTGGTTTAGAAAGACTGATAATGAACAGAGGCAATGGTATAAATTCCTATCCTAATCCTTTTGAATTTTAATAATAACAGCAAAACAATAATAGCTAATGTATTGAATACCCATTTCATATTAGACACTGTTTTAAAAAGCACTTGGCATGTGTTACACTCATGTGATGGTCATTTCAACTCTATGAGAAGGTCCTATTATCCCCATTCTAAAGCTGATGAATGAAACTCAGGCTTATAGAAGGGGATGGACAAGGGCACAGAGGTGAGGGTGATACAGAGATGTGTAGGCAGTGGGGAGAAGATCAGTGCTTTGATCCTCAATGGTCTTTCTCGTCTCTTAAGAAATCTCTTAATGAGTTAGGTGAGAAAAGGCACTAAAATTCCATCAGAAAAATGAACACAACTACTGTTTACCCTAGTTCACAGAACTGTTATAGGAATTGCTGTAAATCAACAACAGTAGTCCTCATGCACATGTTCATGTGCAATGTAACTCTCTTCTCCCCTGTCAAAAGTTAGCCTATTTCTTTACGTCTTTGAGTCAGGGTAGTCCTTGTGGAAACTTTCCCCAATAAAAGCAGCAGGTGTGCTGACAACTGACTACCATGGAGTAAAAGCCCTAGAGAATGAGATGAGATGAGATGAGATGAGATGAGATGAGATGAGATGAGAAGAGAGAGAGCAAGCAGCACATGCTGATATGTAAATGAAGAATCTTTGCAACTTCGAGCCAAGTCTCTTGGACTGCTCCTTTTCAGAAACAATCACTGTGCTTTGAAAAGCTCAAGCTACTTGGAGAGATCATTTGTGGGTGCTCCATTCAATAGCCCCAGTTGATTCCCAGGTGAAAGGAGCATTAAGTACCTGCAGTGTGTGTGAGCCACCTTGGCTGTTTAGTCCTGTAGAGCCTTCTGATAACTATGACCCCAGCCCATGTTAGATAGAAACTGCATGAAAGGTTCCCGGTAAGAACTGCCCAATTGAGTCAAGTCAACCCACACAAACAGGAGAAATACAAATAAATTGTATTAGGTCACCAAATTTTGAGAGTGGTTTGTTATACAGTAATAAATAGTAAGAAAATACTATCCTTACATGCTATATATCCTATTGTTCAGCTTCTGTGGCCCTCATTTTTCTACTCAGACATAAGAAAATGGAGAAAAAATACTCTTTGAAGAAATCATAAAGGCTGACCTTTATTTTTTTTTAAGATTTATTTCTTTATTTAAGACAGAGAGAGAGAGAGAGAGCGCGAAAGAGAGCATAGGGGGAGGAGGAGAGGGAGCAGACTCTCTGCTGTGTGCAGAGCCAACCTCAGGGGCTCAATCCCAGGACTCTGAGATCATGACCTGAGCTGAAATCAAAAGTTCGCCACTTAACCGACTGAGCCACCCCAGGTGCCCCAAGGCAGGCATTTCTTGAATGTTATTGTGGCAAGTGCTCTGCTCTACATACATCCTTTTTATTTAATATATCTAAAAATACCATGAGGCAGTTACCTCTATTTTGCAGTGAAGAACCTAAGGTTAGAGAGCTTAAGTAACTTGCCCAAGGCCACACAGTAGAAAATGATAACCCTAGTTCTCAGATGCTGGCCTGACTCGTAAGTCGATATTTTTCATTACCATATCAGCCAGTCTTGCTAGTATAATTTATTTATTTATCTAGTGTAATTTGTCCTGGAAACTGAAGTGATGACAGGCCAAATATCAGTTCCTTAACAGCTATAAGCGTGTCCTCCTCCTCATACCTCTCAGCATTATGCCTTATACACAATGGGCATTTAAGAAATGTTGAGCTGAATCTTCAAAATCTCATATTTTACATTTGAATGGCATCCAGGAACAGAAGCAAAGGAAATAGGCAAATACAATAATTGGACAGGGAGATCATGATTGTCACAACATGATCACTCTCTAAGCACATGCCCCCCAAGAACAGTCAAAAGAAACCATGTGGCTTGCTCCCTCATTTTAACCACACTTGATAAAGAATTTTGATGTTGGAGTTATCAGCTGGGTTTACTGGCCTGCCTGATTTCCCATTAACTTCTCAATAACTTGGCATTTAGAACCTTTTATCCTGGCTCCCACTGGTGTGAGGGACCATACTCTGGCTGTTCTCAAAGAGCGCCTGGTGTTTCCTGAATCATCTTTGCACTTTCGCCTCCTCCTGTGCTCCTATGTGCCTGTCTAAAGAGCACTCTCCATTGACCCCACTTGCCATATTTTTCTACAGAAATGACCACCGTCTTTTCATATGAAGTTCAAGTGCCACTTGCTTTAGGAAGCCTTCCCCTAATGCCGCAGCTAAAAGTAAACAATCCCTCCCATGTCAAAACTCCTCAAGCATTTGCAGTCTCCTCAGTGCCTTTTACCCATTCTGGTTTGTATGCTAGTCATTTTTGACACACCTTGTTTTTCCCATTACACTGTCAGCTCATTAAGGACATGCTTTATTCATCTTTATAGCCCACATGGAATTTAACACATTGCTTTCCTTGAACACGGCAGATACTTACTAAACGTTCGTTGAATGGACTCAGATAACTTGGATTTTATATTCACATAAAGCGCTCAGAAGAAAATACAATCTAAAAATGTCCAAAGATGGAGAAGATATGTTTCATAGAGTGAAAGGGGCAGACATAAAGAAAATAGGCTAACTCCCTTGGGTAGAGAGGGAAAACAAAATTTATGCATGACAAACCAAATCTTTACTGCCAATACTTTTAAATATCCCTTCAGATAGAACTAAGCACCTGAAATGCAAAATAACTTTACCATAATTTTTAAAGCTTTAAACAAAAATTCATGATATATAATAGAAGCTAAAATTGTTGTCTATAAATGAGAAAATATGCATTTTTCTAAAGCATTATAAAACAATTTCTCTTCTTTAAAAAAATGGTTCATCAGTTCTCATGATATTTCTATTACTCCTACTGATTCGGCTGCACCCTTACTGGATGAACTTAACAAAACAATAATCAAAGTAGTTGCACATGCATATGAATGCATATTTATCCCACCATGTCTATTCTGCATTGGTTTTAAGGCTCATATGTGATATAAGGTATTCAGGCCCTAGATTCTGAGACAAAGCCACAGGCAAAGGTACCCTAGCTATTTTATAACCTTCTGATCAAAGTGAGATACGGTCTTACAGTGTTGAATTTTTCAAATATATTCCCACTGTGACTGGGCCTGCATTCTAGTCAACTTTATTAAATTTTGACAGATTTTTAGGTCCTCGGGTGAAATGTACAAGATCTATCTGGCCCTTGACAAGACAGCACAATTTAAGGCACAAAGCCCCATAGAATTTCCTGGCATAACGACCTAAAGCAAAAAACTATAAATGCGTAAATAGCATTGACCGTCAAGGTCATTCTATGTTCTATTTTGTGTTACACTTAATTTCTTGTCATTTAATTCTAGATTCACCACTTAAGGCCATTCTTAAACTTGATTTTGTTTCCAGAATAATGTAAAGACATCCTGAGTTTTATCATTCTGGCATATTATCCCTAAACCTGAGATGTGCACTAAAATTCCATTCCCAACACCCCCGCCCCTTCATTCTGCAGAACTCCTAAAATGGATGCCACAGGCCTCAGGAACAAGGCTATGTCTCCTCTTCTTTTACCTTTCCCTCTTAGGGAAGGGGATTAGGGATGGAGAAGGCATGCATTATGAAATGTTCTAAAAATAAAAGACAGTTTCTTGAATTTCTGTAGATTATCTAGTGTGATGCACCAATCAATCCTTACCATATTGTCAAAGAATTTGATAGATATATTATCTTAAAAAGAGCCTTTAGCTCACAAATGCAGCTAGTGGGCAGCTGCAGACTCAGGAGAACTCAGCCACAGGGACCTCTGATCTCCACTGAGGCAGAATCAGGTGTTTTCAGATGATGCTCTCTGTTTTGCCTGTGCCAGAGGGGCCAGTGAGCCTGGACGTCCAGGCCAACACTGTCACACAAACATCACTTCTGGGGCTGGAACAATGTCACTAGTAACTGTGGGTAATCCCTCAACCTTTCGGATTCCTGTTATGGTATTTCTCTGCAGAATGAGCCTGTTCGTCCTCGCTTCTAGAATGTGCAGATGGGTTAAAACAATAAAGCACATGTCACCTGTGAAACCTTGTATTGTGCCTTATATGGTTAGATGTCATTTTCTCTATTTTCCATGTGGAGGATATTAAATGCAGAGGTGTTATAATTATAGTCCTGGCTCATATCCCAATTTTGGTTAGGTCTAAAATGATAACTTATATGTCCTAACTTTTTAAAGAAAATATTCTGCATATGTGCATGCATCATTATTTAATATTCTCAGAAGAAGAACTCTTCAGGGGATGGAAAAGCTGATTCAAGTCATGTGTGTATGTTCCCTAATTTCTTTAGATTAATTGATCTCAGTTAGAAGCTGGGCATGTACTGATCATTTTTCTATTTGCTCCTGATCTAACAGAAAGAATGCTGCAGAACTGAAAGAGGTATGTTTCCAAGTTCAATAAAGTTTCCCATGTACAAAAATAAAACAAGTTGCTATTTGAACTTTGAGTGGCCAAGCATATCATTATGTTCTTTTGTTTTTCACTTTTTCAGAGACCATGTTCATCTGACTTGCCAGAGAAAGCCTGTGCCATTTTATGCTCTGGGAGAACTGAACACAAATTCCCCATGAGATGCAGATTTTTACTGCTATGTGCCCTTATTTTCATGCTGGCATCGCATTTAGGCAGTTAATTTTCCATATAAAGCAGAAATAATGCCTTCTTTCCCTTCTCAGTCAAGAATAAAATTCTGCAACTTGCCCTACTCACTCCCATTTTCTTAAATAGGGCCCTAAAGTATTTTATTATTATCTTTATTAGTTGGAGACTATATCCAGGCTTGAAATAATTCTAATGAAAAGAAAACTTCTATTAAAATATTCTAACTAGTTTCAATTGACCATATTACTGGCAATGGAAAAAATCCCTAATGGCTAAACCTTTTAAAGCTAATCTGCTTTAACACATTTTAAAACTGATGTGCCATTTGAGATATAGGTGTTAGCATGCAAAGTGTTTTCTTTTCCTATCTTACATTCGTTATTTCATTTTCCCTTAACTTTTTGAAAATGAGATAACCTAATGATATTCCCTAGAGTTGCATGAATGAGTTAAAAACAAATTTCTGTATTCAAACTATCATACTAAAGATATGCAAAAGAATAAAGCGAAAAAGGTATATTTGTTTGGATGGTGATCTAACAATTCTCACATTGAATCAACTATGTTTACCTGAGGAGAGCAAAATTCTTGACAGGTGGAAGATTCACATAATAGTGCCGAATTCCTGAGTTGGGTGACATTTTGGAAAATGTCTGGAAGTTAATCAGACCTGGGTTTACATCCCAAGTTCACCACTTTCCAACTTGAGAAAATTACTTCATTTCTCTAAGCTTCCATTTCTTTATCTGTAAAACTCTGACAATATTACTCACTTTGGAGTGATACTAAATATGGCATTTGGTAGAGTAGGCATTCAACACCTGGTGGCCACTCCATAGATTTTTCAATACAAAATTGTAACAATCATCCATGAAATGCTAAGAAAGAAATTAAGTCTTCCAAATTCAAAGAGATACCAAAGAGAATTCTTGAGGAGTATATTTGATTTCTGGCTGTGAACTCTCTTCTAGACACTAAATTGAATATCCAAGAAAAATGTGATATTTGTAAGGTATAAATATTTAGACTCATGAACTAATCCTGCCTTGTTGAGATTTTGTTAAGAAAAGAGCCTGAGACACATGCTTTTAGGAAACTTTTGGCTTTCCCTGTTTTATAGAAGACAGAGTCTTCTAATTATCAAAAAAAAAAAATAGATGGGTTCTTGTCTTCTTTCATCTCTCATTATGAGCAATGGGAACTTAAACATATCATATACTCCCTTTAACTCTTTTTCTTTACTAAAATGAGGGCAATGATAATCATTACCTGCTGCAGTAATAATGAGAATAATTACTTAAAAACAATGCTTATAAAACGCCTTACTTGCCTTGGAGGCAGTGTACTCTCATACAAAGTTAGAATTGTATCGAATCAAGGCATAGAGATTTTGAGACTCATGAAGGTATTGTGCACTCTAACATAGTTATTCGCTGTTCTTAGGAAACATAACACTCAACACCATAGAGGAACAGATGGCAGAGAAAGCTTTCTGAAGTCCTTCCCTCCTTGGGGACTGCGCTCTCTGCTAGAAATAACAATGTGGAGCTCAAGAAAGCCAGATATGGCCCCTGAGAGAAAGGGTTCATGGAGTGGCACTGAAGAAGTGCAGAAAGGACCTCATCTTCTCTAAAGCTTTTCCTGAGAGAATTCCTGTTTCTGCATTACTGGACTACAGATGGTCACAAAATGTCAAGGGAAATCAGCCCCACAGCGACTGAGGTAAATCCTTTTAAAGGCTCAGTAGAAAGTGAAAAGCACACTAGCACTCAGTGATTTCTCATTTCCTAGAAACTCATTTTATAAATCCCCATGAACAACACAACAAGCTATTTTAAATATAGTAACACAGAAGGGGAGGCTGTAAGTGGATTATCCATATCACATCTTTATGATGCTGAAAGGGAACACAGTGCTCTTATAGGCCAATTAGATCAGCACTTTGCATGCGTGACAGACTGATGTTTAACATTTACAGCAATGTGGGAGAGAAGCAGAAACAAAATCGTCCTATAAATAAACTACTGAACTTTAGCATGTGCCATATTAAGAAATTTTCAATCTTCTTAACTCTGAACCTGTGTGCTTTGAATTATAATGATTTCTGTAGACTTTGCAACAGTTGTGGGCATCATAACCATAATATATTTTGTTCATTCAGCAAATGTTATTGAGCACCTAACAAACGCCAGAACTTTGTCAAATATTCAGATTTTACAGAGATAAATAGTTAAGGGCTTGTCCTTCAAGAGCTCCCACTCTGGCAGAAGCACCTATAGGCTGGCACAATGGTTCTCAGACACAGTGAGTCATAAGTGTTGAACTCTGCAAGTGGGCCACATATACTCCCTCTTCATTTTGTTTCATGGTGATCCCCTTAGTATTTTATTCTTGTTTTTTGGCATTTCAAAGCATCATCTTAATTAAGAACGAGTGCAAGTCCAAAGACTGCAGTAGAAAACCATGAGTTTTACTTAGGAAAAAGCATCATTGTTATGACTACCATCTATCATGTGCATTTAGAAATTAGGCCATGGAGACTACTTAGTCTCACATCAAGAGTTGAAACAGTCATTTATCAGTGGGTTGTTGCTTTCAAAACTGGCTCTTATTTAAGAAATTACATTTGCTGGGTGCCTGGCTGGCTAAGTCAATAGAGAATGTGACTCTTAATCTCAGGGTCATGAGTTCAAGCCCCACATTGGGCATGTAGCCTACTATAAAGAAATTGGGGTGCCTGGGTGGCTCAGTGGTTGAGTGTCTGCTTTGGTTCAGGTTGTGATCCTGGTGTTCTAGGATCAAGTCCCATGTCAGGCTCTTGCAGGAAGCCTGCGTTTCCCTTTGCCTATGTCTCTGCCTCTCTCTGTGTCTCTCATGAATAAATAAAATCTTTTAAAAAATTAAAATTTAATTTCTGGGAGCCTTGGGTGGCTCAGCAGTTGAGCATCTGCCTTTGGCTCCGGGCCTGATCCTGGGGACCCGGGATCGGGTCCCACATCGGGCTCCCTGCGTGGAACTTGCTTCTCCTCCCCTGCCTGTGTCTCTGCCTCTCTCTCTCTGTGTCTCTAATGAATAAATAAATAAAATCTTTTAAAAAATTTATTAAAAAATTAATTTCTTAACAAAAAAGAAAAAAAAAGAAGTCACATTTGTAAATGGAGAACGCCTAAAAAGCTAAGTTAAACAGCTAAATTTAACAACTAATATTCTATGAAGCCCTTTAAATTTATCCTAATGTTTTCTTTCTGTCCATGCACATAGGAAATAACAAAGAAAACTGACTATATTTAACCCAATTAAAATTTTGCTCCATTTCAAAGAAATTATAATTGCTTCTGAGTTGAAGTAAAACAGTCATGATTTTTTTCTTCCCTATCTATGAACTTGCATCAAGTCCACCCTTGCTCCTTCTCTATAGAACAAGACCTGTCATCCTTTTCTCTAAGGCTGATTCTCTCATTTATACCCCTATTTGCGCACCTTCTGCCACTGTTCATATTTGGCTTTTGTTGGGACCCTACGCTATACGAATTAAATCAGAATCCCTCGGTATGGGACCAGGGTTTAAATACTTTTTAAAACTTTTCCAGGAGATTGTAGTGTGCAGCCAAAGTGAGAACACTGTCCTCTTATTATTTTGGGCATCTTGCTCTATAGTTGTCCAGCATTTCTATTGTATCTTGTCAGAAATATTATCTAGAAGGCAAAATCAGTGTGGAATGTATTTAATCCACTTCATATATTTACTACTCATCAAAAGTCTAAAGACAAAGATTTAGAAAAGACACATCTCAATGTGTATATTTTTGTTGGATAGAGATGCAAATAATTTCTGGCTAGTAGAACTGATAACCCCAGTGATTTATGGTTTGTTAGACATAAACAAGTTTTACATCTCACCTAGTAATCTTATCTTAACTATTTTTGTTGTATTGCTTATAAATATCTTAGTGTTTGGAGGTGCAGGAACAGGTCATAATATCTCATTGCTGCCTTCATTAATTAATGAGTTATATAAAAATCTTTGACTTTATGTTTTCATTTATCTGTTATGATTTTATCTTTATGAAAATTATATTTCAAATACTTATAACTTCTCTCCATTTTTTAGATCCTTCCCAAAGAACATTCCACAATGCCAATATTGATCTAATGTTAAAAATTAAGTAATAAAACGAACTCTTAAAAAGGAAGAACTCCCTATCTTACTTCTCCTCTGCAAAAGCCCTTGAAAGGATTGTCTACTGTCACTACCTCCCCTTCATTACTTCTCACTTGCACCTCAATTCACCCCAATTCAGCCTCTGCTTCTACTGATTTATTGTATTGATCTTGCTGTGGTGTCAATCTCATCAGTATCCTCCTTGCTGTTTAAATCAATGGACACATCTCAGTCTTTAACTCACTTAACACTCTGGGATCTTTCCTCCTGTTGAAATTATCTTCCTCCCTAGGATTTTCTGACATTTTACTCTTGATTTTTCTCCTACCTCTCTGGCCATTCTGATTTCTTTCTCATTCTGTCATAGTTCTCTTCTCTCTAAGTATATAGATAATCTCATCTTCATGATTTCCATCTATACAATCTACCCAACCTACCCAAAATATATAATTTTCTTAACTCTGTAATTACTAAGAAAATTGAATATGTAGCCTAAAAATCCTCCTAAAGAAACATCTAGGGGATCCCTGGGTGGCTCAGCAGTTTAGCGTGGCCTTCAGCCCAGGGTGTGACCCTGGAGACCCAGGATCGAGTCTTGACAGGCTCCCTGCATGGAGCCTGCTTCTCCCTCCGCCTGTGTCTCTGCCACTTTCTCTCTGTGTCTCTCATGAATGAATAAATAAAATCTTAAAACAAAGAGGGAGCACTTCCTTAACTTGACAAAAAGCATCTATGAAAAACACTAACATGACGCTTAATGGTGAACAAAGCAGTGATGTCTATTCTTACCGGTCTGATTCAAGATAATATGGTACCAGATAATATAGTACTAGAGGTTATAGCCAATACCAATGACAAATAAAGGAAATATAAGCATACACCCTGGAAAGGAAAAAAATAACACTGTTCCTATTTGCAGATGACATTGTTGTCTACTTTAGAAAATACCAATTTACACACCAAAACAACTCCCTAGAATTAAAAAGTGAGTTCAGCAAAGTCACAGGATATAAAACACACACACACACACACACACACACACACACACACAAACACTGTATTTCTTTCTTTCCTTCTTTTTTAAGATTTTAGTTATTTATTCATGAGAGATACAGTGAGAGAGAGAGAGAGAAAGAGAGAGAGGCCCGATGTGGGGTTCTATCCCGGGACTCCAGGATCACGCCCTGAGCCAAAGGCAGATGCTTAACTGCTGAGCCACCCAGGAGTCCCACTGAATTTCTTTATACTAGCAATGAACACTTGGACAGTGAAATTAAAAAAAAGAATATAATTTATAATTGTTCAAAATGAAATATTTAGGTTCAAGATGTTCAAAAATGAAATATTTAGGTGTAAATATAACAAACCATGTACAAGACTTAGATACTAAAAAGTACAAAACACTGATGAAAGAACTAAAAGAAGATCTAAATAAATGGAGAGACATATTGTGTTCAGGATTTAGAAGACAGCCAAGATGCCAATTCTGCTTAAATTAATAGACAGGTTTAACAAATTCCTATAAAAACAAGAGCTATGTTTTGGTAGATACAGTCAAGTTTATTCCAAAATAGAGAAATCAAAGAAACTGGAATGGCTAAAACAATTTTGTAAAAAAAAATAAATAAAGGAGAGGAATCGACCTTATTTTAAGAATTATTATATAGCTATAGTAATCAAGACAGGTAGGCACATAGATTTATGAAACAGAGTATACAACTTAAAAAAAAGCCCATAAAAATAAGCCCACCAATTTTTGACAAAGGTACAAAAGCAATTCAATGGAGGAAGCATAGCTTTTAGCTTTTTCAACAATTACTGGATCTGAACATCAATAGGCAAAACAACAACAACAACAACAACAACAAATGAACAAGTGATGAAAAACCTCAAGGTGTCTAAACCCTACAGCTTACACAGAAATTAAATAAAAATGAATCATGCACTTAAGTGCAAAATGTACGAACTACAAAACACTTAGAATATAAACATAGAGGAAATTCCTTAGGATCTAGAATTAGGTGAAGAGTTCTTAGAGTTGACACAAAATAATGAACCACAAAATAAAATTGATAAGTTAGACTGCATTAACATTAAAAATTTTGCTCAGCTAGAGACCTTGTGGAGAGGGTAAAAAGATAACAGACTGGGAGAAAGTATTTGCAAATCACATATCAAGTGGCTGGTATAAAGACCTCTTAAATTCAACAGAAAAAAAAAAAAAAACCACCCAAAATTCAGTGAGAAAATGGGTAAAAGTCACAAAGAGATATTTCACCTCAGAAAATATACAGATGGTAATAAGCACATGAAAAAATGTTCATTATTAGCCATCAGGGAAATATAAACTAAAACTCAGTAATTATCAAACACTCTATCAGAATGGCTAAAAAAAATGGTATTAATTCCAAAAGGGCAGGCAAGGCTGTAGAGAAACTGGATCATTTATACATTGTTAGTGGGAATGTATAATGGTGCAGCCATTTTCATAAGCATTTGGCAGTTTTTTAAAAAAACCTATGCGTGAAACTACCATACAATCCAACATGTGTACTTTTGAGTATTTATCCTAAAAAAATTAAAATTTCTGTTTATGTAAGAATCTGTACATGCATGTTCATAGCGCCTGTCATTTGTAATAGCCCATAACTATAATTAACACACATCCTTAACTTGTGAATGGTTAAACAAACAGGTGGATCCATACCATGTAATACTTTTCAGCCATAAAAAGAGACATATATTCAACAACTTGGATGGATCACCAGAAAGTTATGCTGAATGAAAAAAAGCCAATTGTAGAAGGTTAAAAACTGCATGACTCCTCTATAAACATTCCTGAAATGAGAAGATTATAGAAATGGAGAACAGATACGTGTTAATCAAGGATTGAGGAGGTAAAAGTAGGTGTAACTGTGAAAGAAAAAAGGACAGATCTATGCGGTGAAGGTGACATTCTGTATCTTGTATCAATATGAATACCCTGGTGTGATATCGTACTAGAGTTTTTGCAAGATGTCATTGTTGGGGGAAACACAGTAAAGGGTGCACAGGATCTCTATTACTTCTTACAACTGTGTGTAAACCTACAATTTTCTCAAAATGAAGCTTAATGAAAAATGAATTTACTAACTCATTTGGTAATTAGTTATTAATTAAATGTATATTTTTACGAAGAGTCTGGTTTGCTTCCTCTCTTTTCCCTTTGCTCATTTTATTTCTTAAATTCCACATATGGGTGAAATCATATGGTATTTGTCTTTCTCTGACTTATTTCATGTAGCATAATACTTTCTAGTTTCATTCATGTTGTTGATACATATATATCTATATATCACCTCTTCTTTTTCCCTTCATCAGTTAGTGTACACTTGAGTTGTTTCTGTAATTTGGCTATTGGAGATAATGCTGCTATAAACATCAGGGTGCATGCATCTCTTCGAATTAGTGGTTATGTGTTCTTGGTGTAAATACCTAGTAATGCAATTGCTGGATCATAGAGTAGTTCTATTTTTAACTGTTTGAGGAATCTATACGCTGTTTTCCAGAGTGACTGCACCAGTTTGCATTCCCACCAACAGTGAAATGGGGGTTCCTTTTCTCTACTTCCTCGCCAAAACCTGTTGTGTCTTCTGTTGTTGATTTTAGCCATTCTGACGGGTGTGAGATGATATCTCATTGTCATTTTGATTTGTGTTTCCCTGATGATGAGCAATGTTGAGTGTCTTTTCATGTCTGTTAGCCATCTGGATGTCTTTTTCGGAAAAATTGTCTGTTCATGTCTCCTGCTCCTTTTTAATTGGATTAATCATTTTGGGGGGCGTGGAGTTTCATAAGTTTCTTATATAGTTTGAATACTAGCTTCTTACCAGATATGTCAGGTGTAATTATCTTTGCCCTTTCTGTAGGTTGCCTTTTAGTTTTCTTGATAATTTCATTCACAGCACAGAAAGTTTTAATTTTGATGTAGCCCCAATAGTTTATTTTTGGGCTTTTCTTTTTCTTGTCTCAGGAGACATACCTAGAAAGAAGTTGCTATGGCCCAGGTCAAAGATGTTACTGCCTGTGTTCCCTCTAGGATTTTAATGGTTTTCTGCCTCACATTTAGTTCTTTAACCCACTTTGAATTTATTTTTATGGTTGGTATGAGAAAGTGGTCCAGTTTCATTTTTTTGAATGCTGCTGTCCAGTTTTCCCAGCACCATTTGTTGAAGAGACTGTCTTTTCCGCATTTTCTCCTGCTTTGTTAAATGACCATATAGTTATGGATTCCTTTCTGCATTTTCTGTTCTGTCCTATTGATCTATGCACCTGTACCATACTGTCTTGATCACTACAGCTTTGTAATATAACTTGTAATCCAGAAGTGTGATGCCTCCAACTTTGCTTTTTCTTTTTCGGGGCTGTTTTGCCTATTCTGGTATTCTTTTATTAATGTGGTGTATCACATTGATTGATTTGCAAATTGAACCACTCTTGCATCCCAGGAGCAAATCTCACTTGATCACGGTAAATGATTCTTTTCATGTATTCCTGGATTCAGTTTGCTGGTATTTTTTCAGAAGGTTTGCATCCATGATCATCAGAGATATCGGCCTGTCATTCAAGTCTTTATCAGGTTTTGGTATCAGGGTAATGCTGGTTTTCCTTCCATTTATGTTTTTTTGGAATAGTTTGGGAAGCATCGGTATCAGCTCTTCTTCAAATGTTTGGTAGAATTCGCCTGCAAAGCCATCTGGCCCTGGCCTTTTGTGTGTGTTGGGAGTTTTTTGATTACTGACTGCTGATTTCCAGTCTATTCAAGTTTTCTATTTGTTCCTGTTTCAATTTTTGTAGCTTATATGTTTGTAGGAATTGATCCATTTCTTTTAGGTTGTCCAATTTCTTGATGTGTAGTTTTTCATAATATTCTTTTATGATTGTATTTCTGTGGTGTTGGTTGTTATGCCTCTTCTCTCATTTGTGATTTTATTTACTTTGGGTCTTTTCTCTTTTCTTTTTGATAAGTCTGGCTAGAAGTTTATCAATTTTATTATTTTTTTCAAAGAATCAGCTCCTGGTTTTATTGATCTGTTCTATTGATTTTTTTTTTAGCTCTTGTATCACTTATTTCTGCCCTAATCTTTATTAATTCCTTCCTTCTGATGGCTTTACGCTTCTTTGTTTCTTGTTTTTTTTCTACCTCCCTAAGGTGTAAGGTTAGGTTGTGTTTTTGAGATTTTTCTTGCTTCTTGAGGTATGCCTGTATTACTATCTACTTCCCTCTTAGGACTGCTTTTGCTGCATCCCAAAGGTTTGGGACCAGTTATGTTCTTATTTTCATTTCTTTCCATGTATTTTTTAATTTCTTCTTTGATTTCCTGGTTGACCCACTCACTGTTTAGTGGCATGTTGTTTAATCTCCATGCATTTGTGGTCTTTCTGCATTAACTATAGAGAACAAACTGATTGTTACCAGAAGGGAGGTAGATGGTGAGGGGAAGGGAGACCAGTAAAATAGGTGACAGGGATTAAAGAATGCAATTGCTGGGATGAGTATGGGGTGTTTTGTGAAAGTGCTGATTCACTATATTGTACACCTGAAACTAATATTACACTGTATGTTAATTAACTGGAATTTAGATAAAAACTTAAAAAACAAAGAAGAAAACATAACAATATGAAAAATTTGAAATAACACAAGTATGGATCATGTATTACTCATCAAATATATTTTGCTAATTAAAATAGTTTAATTTTTAAAGATGTAGGTTTAGCTATTCAAATCTATTAATTCAATACTTCATAGATCAATATAGCAAAAAATATTTGTTGAGGAACTTGGTTTTACATTTAGTAAACATTTATATTGGTGATTTCATCATTTGGAGTAGCGGTTTGTGAGCTAAGGGTAGGAGCAGAATACGGATAATTGAATATTATAAAGAGGTAATGTGAGTGACCAAGAAAGCCATTTGAAAGTAGCTGTGATGATATAAATCCATCATAACTATGGTTGAGTCAACTGACTTAAGTCATACATATACCTAACACTACTAGTGATAGTAAAAACTCAAAGTAGGAAGAAATAAAATAAGCAACACTAAAATAAAACTACAAAAACACAATATTTAACCAGCAGTTACTTATTTGGAAACTGCAATTATTAAGAACTCAGAAAGGCACATAAAAACAAATATTTCTAGGAAGCCAAGAAATGTCACTAAGTTCAAACAATAAAGTACAAGCATTTGATTCAGTTCATTACTTTATTCATTTAATTTTACTTCAGAAAAAAATTTCAAATAGCTTGGTTATTTGATGTGTTAGAAGTGGAAAATTAGAATCTGTGAAAGTATATAAATGTAAATTGAGAACACTCTGCAAGCTTAGTGGCTCTATGGGGGGAAGGTATCAAATTGTTATGTAGAGTTGGTAAAAGTGTGAAGGCGAACTTGTAATTTTTATTCTATATGCGCTGGTACTTTTTTTAACTTTTTGCCAGTGTGGTTTTTTCCCACTAATTTTAAAATGAATAAAGTGGAAAATAAAAATGAAACCTAAAAAATACTTATAAGTTCTATTGCAAAAAGTAAGATGATTATTCCAATCAGGTAAAAATACTAAAACCTTTCATGAGAAAATCCATGAGAATAAAAGACAAAAACTTCTTGTTAAGAATTAATCATAGGAGAGGGTCAGTTCATGTGAGCTGGTGTGCTGGTAGCTTAGATTTTGTTCTCAAGCAAAATCCAAATGAATACTTTGTAAGAGAAATTCTAAAGGAGCCCTAACAATAACTATAACATTCAAGGTTTCACTAGGAGTGTCAGCTGAATCCCTTTTCCAACAAGAGGAATACAGATTAGGGCAGAAAAACAACAATTTGTGCTGGTAATAATGCAGTTGCTTTATCAAGTCTAGTGATAAGAGTAGCTATATTTAAAATTAGCTATATCTTGGCCTTGGCATTTATTTATTTTTCTATAAAGCTTCTCATAAGCATGAGTTTTTATATGGCTGGGCAAGGACACAGCTCATGTTTGACACCATTTAGTTAAAAGTGTTTTCTGACAAATGAATTTCTGTATTTCCTTAGGTATAACTACTTTATGAAAGGTTTCTGTAGAACCAAAATATAAAGAGTAATCTGTTTTTCTACTCTGTAATAACATCTGGTCAAATAACAGCTTTCTTGTAGCCCAGAGCATTCTGTAATATTGGCTAAGTCTGTTTTCTGGCTTTGGGCAACATAAATTCCTGGAAGCAACAGTGACTTTCTAAATCTCAAGATTTGTTGGAAAAGCCTGTTTGGGTAAGAAATATAGAAAGATTTTATTGTGCAAATCCAGAAGAGGCCAATACCACAGAGCAACAGCAAAGAAAAAAGAAAAGCTAAAGCAAGTTTTGTCTGTGATAGACCATTATCCTCTTCAGAGAGCATAGCTAATGATTTTCAATTTGGAAAAGAAAAAAAAGCCAATTCTCCCAAGTACTGTGCCAGAATAAGATACAATTCTTTCTTTGAAAGTAATAATAATAAAAAGTTAATCTGGTAGACTGCAGTAGGCAAAATCCAATGGGCTTTATTCTTTTTATTTATAGGAATTAATCTTTTGTCTGACAGGCCAGTTATTATATATATATATATATATATATATATATATATATATATATATACACAAGAGGTAAAGAATAAGACCTGAATCTCAAAGGGAAAAATTATTCACTTGGAAACCAAATAGTGGTAGAAACAAAATCTACTTAAACAAAGTCTACTATATCCTGTAGAGAGACAAGAATTCAAGGTGGGAGGAATGTGACACTGTACATGAAGTTCAAATGCAGAGGGGGTATGTAATAAAAACTGAGTTGATGGTCTCTTAGGGTTTCTGATCTTGCCAAAGATGGATTTTTTAAAATGGGGATTAAAGGAGAGTATATATTACAAATTTTTCTATCTAAAGAATTGATATTGTCACCATTTTAAATGCTAGATTTATTTTTTGAGATATTTTATTTATTTACTCATGAAAGTCACAGAGAGAGGCAGAGACATAGGTGGAGAGAGAGCCTGATGAGGAACTTGATCCTAGGACCCCAGGATTATACCCTAAACTAAAGCCAGACACTCAACCACTGAGCCACCTAGGCATCCCTTAAATGCTAGATTTATAATGAAACTCTTATAGTAATATATCTAGGTTAATGATAGAGTAAGTGTAGTTTTCACACATAGCACGTTTTCAAGCTTTAACTATAATTCTTAGTTGTCTTGAAGCTAATTGCTTCTTTATAATGTTTATTTGCATGTTAAGTTGTTTATATGCATACCAGTGTGCATACTTTTGCAGTTATTTCTGACAGAAAGTGGTTCCCACATAGTCATGTTAAGGTTGTAAAGATGGCCAATGAAAAAGAATGAGCTCAAGCTCAAAGGATTCTTTTCTTTAGGGTTCTGATTATTTCATTCCATCATCCACATTTTGTAGTGCCCCTCCATGTCTCACTGCTCTGTTTCCACATTCTCCAGCTTGCTCCCTGTGAATTGGTGTCCTCAATAATCCAATCAAGTAGTTATTAACCAAGGTTCAACAAGCTCTCCATTACTTCCCTACTTGAGCAATTAAACCCTTCAGCTGAGATCACTAATGAGTACTAGGGCAACCTGGACACAGACTGTGAAATTCATCTTGACCAGATAAGCACTCATTTTTTACTTCCAGAAATGCTGATGCCATCTCCTCTATTCATGTCCTAGAAACACATCAACTCCTCTACTTCCCAGTCTTCTCCCCAACAATAACCCAAGTTTAAAAAGATGCACATTATGGAGGTTTAATAAACAGTTTTTGGATGGATGGATGGATGGATGGATGTATGGATGGATGAATGAATGTGTTATATTTTATATAATCATATTTTGAGAACTCTTCAGTTGTGTCATTAATTTTTTTTGGTTGAAATTACCTTGAGTACTTCAATAACAAATTTTGAAAAAGTGTATGAGTAAAAGGTAAGTCTTTCTTCTACCACAGAGCTCAGAAACTACTCTCAAATACTTTTCTACTCATAGACAATGCATATAAAAGTATGTATATATGTACTCAAATAATTTTGCTATATTTTGCAAATAAGATTACACTCTTCACACAGTCCTGTATTTTAATTTTTATTTAACAATACATCTTGTAAATTATTTTTTTATTTATTCATGAGAGACAGAGAAAGAGAGAGAGACAGAGAGAGAGAGAGAGAGGCAGAGACACAGACAGAGGAGAAGCAGGCCCCATGCAGGGAGCCCAACGTGGGACTCAAGCCTGGGACTCCAGGATTATGCCCTGGGCCGAAGGCAGGTGCCAAACCACTGAGCCACCCAGGATCCCCTCTTGTAAATTATTTATATCATCACATATAGACCCTCTTCATTTTTTCACAACTAGATAGTATTGCAATGTATGAAATACATAATAGTTTTAAATTGTATATGTACCATAACTTATTTTTCTTGCAAGGAATGAGGAGATGTATTAAAACATGATGCTATCCAGGACATGGGAGGAGGGAATTACTAATGATGGAAGGAGTAAGGGGAGGGTAGAAGTCTGAAGATTAAAGTAACACACACAGACCTGACAAGAGGGAGCTCTTTGATTTCACACAACCAGTATTTCCTGAGTGATTATTGCAGGCAAGATGCTGACTTGCTTTTAATCTAGAAAGACAAATGACAGTTCGGCACAACATATGCTCAGTCCCAGGTGAGTGATTATAGACTGTAATTGCTAAAGGAGTCTGCTGAAAATATTAACACTACATGTAGCTTTCTTCTGAAGCCAAGGGAAAGTACCATAGTTTTTAGTGGTCTGTGTCCATGGGGGACAGTTTGGGCTACTAAGTGGGAGAGGATCTTCTCAGGATAATAATCTAGACAGGCTAGCATGTCACATATGGTTCAATAATTTCCATGCAACTATTACATTTTTTATCATTCATATAAATTCTGAACTTTAGAGATTTTATGTACCTTGATAAAATAGGAAATTTGAAAAAATTCTAAAGAAGTGAATGTTCCCAAAGAACTTTATACCAGTTAACCATCCTAGCCATAGCCAGATGTCTTTGTACAATATTTCATAATTTATATGTTTGTAAACACATATCTGATTTTGCAATTTTTTTCTATTTGACATGTGGTATAGTGGGAAAATCATAGTTTGAGGGATCAGATAAGCCTGGGTTCATATCTCAATTCAACTATTCGCTGGTTGAATCATATCTGTGAAGATTCTCCTGATCTCAGTTCTCAATATTGTTGTGAGGAGTAAATGAGGTCATCTGTACAAGAATCTTGTTGAGTTAAAAACATAAAACACGGGTGTTATGCTAAATGTTGGCAAATTGAACTCCAATAAAAAATTTAAAAAAAATAAAAAAAACATAAAACACACATATGCATTGATAGATATATATCAATGCATGTAAATTTATATATGCAATTATAAAATATATTTTACATAAATTATTTATATTTCATTAGTTTTGTTTAATATATTATTTTATAATATGGCATCACAAACTAATATAACTAATTTTATATATATTACATCATTATTTCCAAGAGTTTAAGTCAAAAAACTGTGATACAAGTTAAAGCTAGTATACTATAGAATAAGGAATTAATTTTCACTTTTAGAACTACTTGCACAAATATCTTCTGCTCTAACATCCATTGTACAATCATGTTATTATGAGATTAATAAAACATTTAATTCTGGTTACTTTTCCAGGCAATATGTATATCAGATTTTGAAAAAAACTTGCTGTTATAGTCTTTTTATACTTCAATTAAAATTCACTATTCTTCAGTAAAATTCACTATTCTTCACTTTCCAGATAAGTATCTGGCTTGTAATTTGCTTAAGTCACTCTCTACAATTCACAAGTAATCATCAACATAATAATCATTTTATAACTATGTTTTTTCTTACAGCCAATCCCTGGATAAACCACAATGGGACCAAGGCATTGGCATATTTAATTGTGTAATCTGTACATGATGTAGTCAAGAAGCCCAAAAAGTTATTAAAGATAATTGGCAAGAATTATTATAGTGTCCAAGAAATGCTGCTCTATTGGGAATGATTTTTAGATTCAACATAGAAACTAAATTCAGAATGCAATCCAGGGACAGATCACAGTCAACTGCAATGCCACATAGGGAAAAATACCTTTCCTCAAAAAGTATATTATTTGGAGGGGGAGGAGCAAGACGGCGGAAGAGCAGGGTCCCCAAATCACCTGTCTCCACCAAACTACCTAGAAAACCTTCAAATTATCCTGAAAATCTATGAATTCGGCCTGAGATTTAAAGAGAGACCAGCTGGAATGCTACAGTGAGAAGAGTTCGCGCATCTATCAAGGTAGGAAGACGGGAAAAGAGAAATAAAGGAACAAAGGCCTCCAAGGGGGAGGGGCCCCGCGAGGAGCCGGGCTGAGGCCGGGGCGAGTGTCCCCAGGACAGGAGAGCCCCGTCCCGGAGGAGCAGGAGCTGCACCGACCTTCCCGGGGGAAAGGGGCTCGCGGGGAGGTGGAGCAGGACCCAGGAGGGCGGGGATGCCCTCGGGCTCCCGGGGACAGTAACAGAGCAACTGCGCGCCCAGGAGAGGGCGCCGAGCTCCCTAAGGGCTGCAGCGCGCACGGCGGGACCCGGCGGGACCCGGAGCAGCTCGGAGGGGCTCGGGGGCGGCTCCGCGGAGGGGGCTGCGCGGCCCCGGGAGCAGCTCGGAGGGGCTCGGGCAGAGGAAGAGGCTCCGTGCGGAGGGGGCTGCGCGGTTCCAGGAGCAGCTCGGAGGGGCTCGGGGGCGGCTCCGCGGAGGGGGCTGCGGGGCGGGAGCAGCTCGGGGGGCTCGGGCAGAGGAAGAGGCTCCGTGCAGAGGGGGCTGCGCGGCCCCGGGAGCAGCTCGGAGGGGCTCGGGCGGCGGCTCCGCGGAGGGGGCTGCGGGGCGGGAGCGCGAATCCAACAGCGCAGGCTCCGGAGCACAGGGCGCCGGGACACAGCCCAGGATCCGGCCTCCCCCGGGACAGGCAGAGGCCGGGAGGGCCCAGGACAGCAAGGACGCTCCTGCCCCAGCTGAGCATATCAGCGGCCCCGCCCCGGAGCCTCCAGGCCCTGCAGACGGAGTTCCTGCCGGAGCTGAATCCAGGGCTCCAGAGCTGCCCCGCCACTGGGGCTGTTCCTCCTGCGGCCTCACGGGGTAAACAACCCCCACCGAGCCCTGCACCAGGCAGGGGCACAGCAGCTCCCCCAACTGCTAACACCTGAAAATCAGCACAACAGGCCCCTCCCCCAGAACACCAGCTAGACGGACAACTTCCAGGAGAAGCCAAGGGACTTAAAGTACACAGAATCAGAAGATACTCCCCGGTGGTTCTTTTTTTTTTTTTTTTTTGGTTTTTTTTTTTGTTTTGTTTTGTTTTTGTTTTTTTGTTTTTTTGTTTTGTTTTGTTTTGCTTTTTGATTTGTTTCCTTCCCCCACCCCCCCTTTTTTTTCTCCTTTCTTTTTCTTCTTTTTTTTTCTTTCGTTTTTTTTCTCTTCCCTTTTCTTTCTCTTTCTCTTTTCTTTCCTTCTTTCTCTCCTCTCTTTTTCTCTTTTTCCCAATACAACTTGCTTTTGGCCACTCTGCACTGAGCAAAATGACTAGAAGGAAAACCTCACCTCAAAAGAAAGAATCAGAAACAGTCCTCTCTCCCACAGAGTTACAAAATCTGGATTACAATTCAATGTCAGAAAGCCAATTCAGAAGCACTATTATACAGCTACTGGTGGCTCTAGAAAAAAGTATAAAGGACTCAAGAGACTTCATGACTGCAGAATTTAGAGCTAATCAGGCAGAAATTAAAAATCAATTGAATGAGATGCAATCCAAACTAGAAGTCCTAACGACGAGGGTTAACGAGGTGGAAGAACGAGTGAGTGATATAGAAGACAAGTTGATAGCAAAGAGGTAAACTGAGGAAAAAAGAGACAAACAATTAAAAGACCATGAGGCTAGATTAAGGGAAATAAACGACAGCCTGAGGAAGAAAAACCTACGTTTAATTGGGGTTCCCGAGGGCGCCGAAAGGGACAGAGGGCCAGAATATGTATTTGAACAAATTCTAGCTGAAAACTTTCCTAATCTGGGAAGGGAAACAGGCATTCAGATCCAGGAAATAGAGAGATCCCCCCCTAAAATCAATAAAAACCGTTCAACACCTAGACATTTAATTGTGAAGCTTGCAAATTCCAAAGATAAGGAGAAGATCCTTAAAGCAGCAAGAGACAAGAAATCCCTGACTTTTATGGGGAGGAGTATTAGGGTAACAGCAGACCTCTCCACAGAGACCTGGCAGGCCAGAAAGGGCTGGCAGGATATATTCAGGGTCCTAAATGAGAAGAACATGCAACCAAGAATACTTTATCCAGCAAGGCTCTCATTCAAAATGGAAGGAGAGATAAAGAGCTTCCAAGACAGGCAGCAACTAAAAGAATATATGACCTCCAAACCAGCTCTGCAAGAAATTTTAAGGGGGACTCTTAAAATTCCCCTTTAAGAAGAAGTTCAGTGGAACAGGCCACAAAAACAAAGACTGAATAGATATCATGATGACACTAAACTCATATCTCTCAATAGTAACTCTGAATGTGAACGGGCTTAATGACCCCATCAAAAGGCGCAGGGTTTCAGACTGGATAAAAAAGCAGGACCCATCTATTTGCTGTCTACAAGAGACTCATTTTAGACAGAAGGACACCTACAGTCTGAAAATAAAAGGTTGGAGAACCATTTACCATTCGAATGGTCCTCAAAAGAAAGCAGGGGTAGCCATCCTTATATCAGATAAACTAAAATTTACCCCAAAGACTGTAGTGAGAGATGAAGAGGGACACTATATCATACTTAAAGGATCTATTCAACAAGAGGATTTAACAATCCTCAATATATATGCTCCGAATGTGGGAGCTGCCAAATATATAAATCAATTATTAACCAAAGTGAAGAAATACTTAGATAATAATACACTTATACTTGGTGACTTCAATCTAGCTCTTTCTATACTCGATAGGTCTTCTAAGCACAACATCTCCAAAGAAACGAGAGCTTTAAATGATACACTGGACCAGATGGATTTCACAGATATCTACAGAACTTTACATCCAAACTCAACTGAATACACATTCTTCTCAAGCGCACATGGAACTTTCTCCAGAATAGACCACATATTGGGACACAAATCGGGTCTGAACCGATACCAAAAGATTGGGATTGTCCCCTGCATATTCTCGGACCATAATACCTTGAAATTAGAACTAAACCACAACAAGAAGTTTGGAAGGACCTCAAACACGTGGAGGTTAAGGACCATCCTGCTAAAAGATAAAAGGGTCAACCAGGAAATTAAGGAAGAATTAAAAAGATTCATGGAAACTAATGAGAATGAAGATACAACCGTTCAAAATCTTTGGGATGCAGCAAAAGCAGTCCTAAGGGGGAAATACATCGCAATACAAGCATCCATTCAAAAACTGGAAAGAACTCAAATACAAAAGCTAACCTTACACATAAAGGAGCTAGAGAAAAAACAGCAAATAGATCCTACACCCAAGAGAAGAAGGGAGTTAATAAAGATTCGAGCAGAACTCAACGAAATCGAGACCAGAAGAACTGTGGAACAGATCAACAGAACCAGGAGTTGGTTCTTTGAAAGAATTAATAAGATAGATAAACCATTAGCCAGCCTTATTAAAAAGAAGAGAGAGAAGACTCAAATTAATAAAATCATGAATGAGAAAGGAGAGATCACTACCAACACCAAGGAATTACAAACGATTTTAAAAACATATTATGAACAGCTATACGCCAATAAATTAGGCAATCTAGAAGAAATGGACGCATTCCTGGAAAGCCACAAACTACCAAAACTGGAACAGGAAGAAATAGAAAACCTGAACAGGCCAATAACCAGGGAGGAAATTGAAGCAGTCATCAAAAACCTCCCAAGACACAAGAGTCCAGGGCCAGATGGCTTCCCAGGGGAATTTTATCAAACGTTTAAAGAAGAAATCATACCTATTCTCCTAAAGCTGTTTGGAAAGATAGAAAGAGATGGAGTACTTCCAAATTCGTTCTATGAAGCCAGCATCACCTTAATTCCAAAGCCAGACAAAGACCCCACCAAAAAGGAGAATTACAGACCAATATCCCTGATGAACATGGATGCAAAAATTCTCAACAAGATACTGGCCAATAGGATCCAAGAGTACATTAAGAAAATTATTCACCATGACCAAGTAGGATTTATCCCTGGGACACAAGGCTGGTTCAACACCCGTAAAACAATCAATGTGATTCATCATATCAGCAAGAGAAAAACCAAGAACCATATGATCCTCTCATTGGATGCAGAGAAAGCATTTGACAAAATACAGCATCCATTCCTGATCAAAACTCTTCAGAGTGTAGGGATAGAGGGAACATTCCTCGACATCTTAAAAGCCATCTATGAAAAGCCCACAGCAAATATCATTCTCAATGGGGAAGCACTAGGAGCCTTTCCCCTAAGATCAGGAACAAGACAGGGATGTCCACTCTCACCACTGCTGTTCAACATAGTACTGGAAGTCCTAGCCTCAGCAATCAGACAACAAAAAGACATTAAAGGCATTCAAATTGGCAAAGAAGAAGTCAAACTCTCCCTCTTCACCGATGACATGATACTCTACATAGAAAACCCAAAAGTCTCCACCCCAAGATTGCTAGAACTCATACAGCAATTCGGTAGCGTGGCAGGATACAAAATCAATGCCCAGAAGTCAGTGGCATTTCTATACACTAACAATGAGACTGAAGAAAGAGAAATTAAGGAGTCAATCCCATTTACAATTGCACCCAAAAGCATAAGATACCTAGGAATAAACCTCACCAAAGATGTAAAGGATCTATACCCTCAAAACTATAGAACACTTCTGAAAGAAATTGAGGAAGACACAAAGAGATGGAAAAATATTCCATGCTCATGGATTGGCAGAATTAATATTGTGAAAATGTCAATGTTACCCAGGGCAATATACACGTTTAATGCAATCCCTATCAAAATACCATGGACTTTCTTCAGAGAGTTAGAACAAATTATTTTAAGATTTGTGTGGAATCAGAAAAGACCCCGAATAGCCAGGGGAATTTTAAAAAAGAAAACCATATCTGGGGGCATCACAATGCCAGATTTCAGGTTGTACTACAAAGCTGTGGTCATCAAGACAGTGTGGTACTGGCACAAAAACAGACACATAGATCAGTGGAACAGAATAGAGAATCCAGAAGTGGACCCTGAACTTTATGGGCAACTAATATTCGATAAAGGAGGAAAGACTATCCATTGGAAGAAAGACAGTCTCTTCAATAAATGGTGCTGGGAAAATTGGACATCCACATGCAGAAGAATGAAACTAGACCACTCTCTTTCACCATACACAAAGATAAACTCAAAATGGATGAAAGATCTAAATGTGAGACAAGATTCCATCAAAATCCTAGAGAAGAACACAGGCAACACCCTTTTTGAACTCGGCCATAGTAACTTCTTGCAAGATACATCCACGAAGGCAAAAGAAACAAAAGCAAAAATGAACTATTGGGACTTCATCAAGATAAGAAGCTTTTGCACAGCAAAGGATACAGTCAACAAAACTCAAAGACAACCTACAGAATGGGAGAAGATATTTGCAAATGACATATCAGATAAAGGGCTAGTTTCCAAGATCTATAAAGAACTTATTAAACTCAACACAAAAGAAACAAACAATCCAATCATGAAATGGGCAAAAGACATGAACAGAAATCTCACAGAGGAAGACATAGACATGGCCAACATGCATATGAGAAAATGTTCTGCATCACTTGCCATCAGGGAAATACAAATCAAAACTACAATGAGATACCACCTCACACCAGTGAGAATGGGGAAAATTAACAAGGCAGGAAACAACAAATGTTGGAGAGGATGCGGAGAAAAGGGAACCCTCTTACACTGTTGGTGGGAATGTGAACTGGTGCAGCCACTCTGGAAAACTGTGTGGAGGTTCCTCAAACAGTTAAAAATATACCTGCCCTACGACCCAGCAATTGCACTGTTGGGGATTTACCCCAAAGATACAAATGCAATGAAACGCCGGGACACCTGCACCCCGATGTTTATAGCAGCAATGGCCACGATAGCCAAACTGTGGAAGGAGCCTCGGTGTCCAACGAAAGATGAATGGATAAAGAAGATGTGGTTTATGTATACAATGGAATATTACTCAGCTATTAGAAATGACAAATACCCACCATTTGCTTCAACGTGGATGGAACTGGAGGGTATTATGCTGAGTGAAGTAAGTCAGTCGGAGAAGGACAAACATTATATGTTCTCATTCATTTGGGGAATATAAATAATAGTGAAAGGGAATATAAGGGAATGGAGAAGAAATGTGTGGGAAATATCAGAAAGGGAGACAGAACGTAAAGACTGCTAACTCTGGGAAACGAACTAGGGGTGGTAGAAGGGGTGGAGGGCGGGGGGTGGGAGTGAATGGGTGACGGGCACTGGGTGTTATTCTGTATGTTAGTAAATTGAACACCAATAAAAAATAAATTAAAAAAAAGTATATTATTTGGCAGAATGTCTTTTATAAACTGTTTTGGTTTTAGTGTTACTATTGTGCAGTTCTTTGTGATTAAGATTAGAATGTGCTTGAGACATAAGAGTGCAATAATAAGGTCTTTCTTCAAGCATAAAAATACTACTTGCAGATGGAGAGATTAAGAAAATTCTGCTATTGTTATTGAAACCCATGATACTAAAAAGTAAGCATATAATATTATAGGATATGAACCATGTGGTACTCAAGAAAAAAGAATGTACAAACAAAATGTGGTAATGAAGAGCATAACATGCAGAAGAGGCCATCACTGAGATGTTCTAATCCAGAATTTACTTTCAATGATGGTAGACTAGCTGAAAAGCTGGGCAAATATTTAAAAGTTTTTGAAGGCATTGGAAAGCTTTAAAAGTAGTGTAGATATATAGAGCTAAGATCCAAGAAAAGGGAACCCAGAAAGATGAGCCATATATTTGAGGCTTCTTGTCTCCTAGAGTTAGCTGCTGCTGATACTATGAAAGGTGGTAGAGAGACAAAGAAGTTGAGCAGGGCTTCAGGCAAACTGTGGAGGCCACAATAACAAGTAATGTGGGTTTGGATTTCCTCAAGGAGGGATGATTTAGTAAATGTTCCAGGCTTTGAGATTGAATCTTGAAGTACTAGAAGCTAAAAGGAAGGATAAACTGACAATTGACTAACACTAAAAAGGAAAAATAATCTGTTTCAAATTATCTCAATCTCTAATTGGGTCGTGATGATCTGGGATGTCTAATATCCATAGTAGCCTTCTGGATATAATTATTAATTGTTTCTGGAAAAAAACCTTCAGTAATCATAGTCTACAAGTTTTCATATACCATGTCTACACTGTCATAAATAACCAGGAACATGAGAATATAAAGTCAGAACACCAAAAGAGCAACAGACAATAGAAACAGCAGAAAACTTAAAGTTATCAGATACAGTTACCATGGTTTAACATGTTCAAGGAACAAAAAGACAATTTGAAGAATTTCAAGAGAAAATAAATATTTTTAAAAAGAGCCTAATGGAAATTCTAGAAGAAGAAAAAATACAATACCTAACTTAAAAATTTTAATATAATAGTTTAAGTGATATGAGTTATTAGAGTTGAAGAGGGAATTAGTGGATAATAAATCAGAAAAAATATGCATTGAAATAGAAATAGAAGCAAGGAAACAAAATATAGATAAGAACATATGAGATATAGAGGATACTTTGAAAAGGTCTATTATAAGTAGGTGGAGTCTCAGAAAGGGATGGAAGAAGGAAGCAAAGCTTAAAGACATACTTGACTAAAAATTTCCCCAACTGAAAAGATATCAAATTACAGGTATAAATATTTCCATGAAGCCAAGAATTATAAGGAAAATGAGTCTAAGGAAACATCATAAAAAGATGACTAAAAGTCAAAGACAAAGAAGAAGCATTCTGGATCACATTCAAAGAGCAGCAATAAGATTGTTAACTTTTCATGAGGAACCATAGCAGCCATCCAGCAATGAAATGCTATCTAGTGTCACAGTCATTTTATCTCAGCGTACTGAAGATATCACGTCTTATCCAGCAAAATATCACTTTAATATGATGGTGAAATAAAGACATTTTCAAACAAATAGAAATTGAGAGTATATATCCTCACCAGCCACTGATCAAACAAAATACCATAACATGTTTCTTAGACAGATGGTAAGTGATCCCTGATAGAAGTTTGAAGATACAGAAAGCAATATTTGAAAAAAAATATTGGAGTGATATTAATTGCTTAAAATAAAATATAGTGTGTTATAGAGTTAGATACATCTAGAATCCATATCATAACAGCATATTAATTGCAAATGGAGCAAATGAAGTTAATGTATTCTAAAACGTTTGCATTGTTTGAGAAGGAGGGTAACTACTAATTCATATTACATTTAGACAAGAATATTCATTATATAGTCAGGAGAGCTAATCTCAAAGTGTTACCCACAGGTTGAAGGAGCACCCAAGACCTTTCAGTGGGTCTATAAAGACAATATTATTTTTATAAAAAATATTTTTATAACAAGATGTTATTTGCGATTTTTACTCAGCTGGCATTCGATTTGATTGTGTAGAAACCATGATGAGTAAAATTGATGGCTTCCTAGCCCATATCAAGGCAGTAATGTCAAACTGTACTAGTCTTTATTGTACTTTTCTATCCTAGGGGTCAGCTTTTTTTTTTTTCCTGCAAAGGTCAAGATAGGAAATGTTTTAGACTTTCTGGGCCATGCAGTCTCTGTCTTGATTGCTAAACACTGCAGTTAAAGAGCAAAATCCTCAGTAGATGATTTGCAAATAAATGGGCATGGCTGTATTCCCATAAGAAATTATTTTTTTTTAAAAGTATCTGGGTTAGGTTTGACCTATGGACTATAGTTTACTGACCTCTGTTCTATGACACATTTGTGGTAAAAGCAACACACACACATATTTATTTAAGAATGTCCCTTCTTGAAGCAGTAGAAATTACTGATTTTGTTAAAGCTTGACATTTGAGTATGCATATTTTTAGTATTCTTTGTGGCATAATGGGAAGTAAGCATAAAACATTTTGCCTACAGCTAAAGTAGGATGATTGTCTGGAGGAAAAGTACTTAGGTGATTATATCGTTTGCGAGATGAACTAATTGCTTCTTCTGGAATACCATTGCTACTTGAAAAAACAATTAATGGATGAGCTACAGCTATTTAGATTTAGAAATTTGATAGACTAGCCAATGAGACATAAAGGGATGTCTTATAATGGGTTTTTGGGAAAAATTCTTTGCTATCAAAAAAGACCCCCTAATGGTTGCTCTTCCTCCACTGGACATTATCCTGTCTGCATGTGATGCCCAGAACTGTGATAACCATTTTGTAAGGTAAAAAGTGGCTTACCTGAAGACAAAGCCAATCGCATCCTAAGTGACATACTGCTAATATACTGAGTTGATAGGATCGCAGTACAAGGGTTACTACTTGACTTCTATCAGGTCATTAATTTATCCATTTATTTACCAAGCATATATTGAATGCTAATTATATACTAGGCACAGAGGAAAATGGCAAGTCCCTCAACTCCTAGAAATTCTAATACAAAGGACAGAGAACAAACTTGTAAGTAGATATATGAGGAGAATTCAGAGTGCTATGGAAGTGTGACCTAGTTTGGGATGAAGGGAATGCATTTCTGAGGGAATGTATACTGTAAACTAAACCTGAATGAGGAGCAAGAGTTGATTAGGATAAAGGATAGGAAAAGGTTTCCTTTCTGGAAACCAACACACTTAAATTATGAAAGAGCAGGGAACACATGCTAGGAAGTTAAGGAAAGCTTATATGCCTTTAGCAAAAAGAACAGGAGGCAGCCATGGAGGCTGAAGAAGTGATTGGTCACCCTACAATCCTGGAATATTATGGACTGAATTAGAGATTTTTATCTTTATCCCAAAAGATAGACAGATTTATTGATGGTTTAAAGCTGGATCTTGACATGGTTCAATTAGAATTTTAAAAAGATCTTTCTGGAGAAGAGCTGAGATGGTAGTCTAGTAGAAGGGACTCTTTGAGTGGAAAGGAAAGACCAAAGGTGACAAAGACAAGAAAGAAAGGGAGAAAATGCCTGGAGAAAATGCCCAGAGACAATACCAAAACAAGTAATATAATGGCACTAAATACATACCTATCAATAATTACTCTGAATGTAAATGGACTAAATGCTTCATTTAAAAGACATAGGGTGTCAGAATAGATTAAGAAAACAAGACCCATCTATGCGCTATCTACAAAAGACTCACTTTAGACCTAAAGACACCTGCAGGTTAGAAGTGAGGGGATGGAGAAATATTTATCATGCTAATGGACATCAAAAGAAACCTGGAATAGCATGCTTATATTGGACAAACTAGACTTGAAACCAAAGACTGTAACAAGAAGTGAAGAAGGACATTATATCATAATAAATGGGACAATCCAACAAGAAGAGCTAACAATTGTAAATATTTATGTATCCAACACAGGAGTACTCATATGTACATATAAAACAATTAATAATAAACATAAAGGAACTCATTGATAATAATACAAGAATAGTAGAAGACTATCCTTATTCTATTTAAACACTCCACTTGCCTCTATGAAAAGATCTTTTTTTTTTATCTTCTTCGATTTCATTTATTTATTCATGAGAGACACAAAGGGAGAGAGAGGCAGAGACACAGGCAGAGGGAGAAGCAGGCTCCATGCAGGGAGCCTGATGTGGGACTCGATCCCAGGACCCCAGGATCAGCTCTGGGCCAAAGGCAGGTGCTAAACCACTGAGCCACCCAGGGATCCCTATGGACAGATCTTGTAAACAGAAAATCAACAAGGAAACAATCACTTTGTTCTTTTTTTTAAATTTATTTTTTATTGGTGTTCAATTTACCAATATACAGAATAACCCCCAGTGCCCGTCACCCATTCACTCCCACCCCCCGCCCTCCTCCCCTTCTACCACCCCTAGTTCGTTTCCCAGAGTTAGCAGTCTTCATGTTATGTCTCCCTTTCTGATATTTCCCACACATTTCTTCTCCCTTCCCTTATATTCCCTTTCACTAGAATTCTCGCCTGCCACTTTGAATGACAAAGTGGATCAGATGGACTTGATAGATATATTCAGAAAAGTCCATCTAAAGCAGTAGAAAATACATTCTTTTCAAGTACACAAGGGACACCAGAATATATCACATACTAGGTAAAAAATCAGACCTCAACATGTACAAAAAGATGGAGATCAATCCATGCATATCTTCTCCCCACAACACTGTGAAGCTTAAAGTCAACCACAAGAAAAATTAAGAAAGACCACATATACATGGAGGTTAAACAACATGCTACTAAACAATTAATGGGTCAACCAGGAAATCAAAGAAGAAATTAAAAAATACATGGAAAGATGAAAATGAGAACACAACTGGTCTCAAACCTTTGGGATGCAGCAAAAGCAGTCCTCAGAGGGAAGCAATACAGGCTTACCTCAAGAAGCAAGAAAAATCTCAAATATACAACCTAAACTTACACCTTAAGGAGCTAGAAAAAGAACAAGAAACAAAGAAGCCTAAAGCCATCAGAAGGAAGGAATTAATAAAGATTAGGGCAGAAATAAGTGATACAAGAGCTAAAAAAAAATCAATAGAACAGATCAATAAAACCAGGAGCTGATTCTTTGAAAAAAATAATAAAATTGATAAACTTCTAGCCAGACTTATCAAAAAGAAAAGACCCAAAGTAAATAAAATCACAAATGAGAGAGGAGGCATAACAACCAACACCACAGAAATACAAACAATCATAAAAGAATATTATGAAAAACTACACATCAAGAAATTGGACAACCTTGAAGAACTAGACAATTCCTACAATCATATAAACTACAAAAACTTGGGACACCAGGGTGGCTCAGCAGTTGAACATCTGCCTTCGGCTCAGGGTGTAATCCCGGGATTGAGTCCCACATCAGGCTCCTCACAGGGAGCCTGCTTCTCCCTCTGTGTCTCTGCCTCTCTCTCTGCGTCTTTCATGAATGAATGAATAAATAAATAAAGTCTTTAAAAAAATAAACTACAAAAACTGAAACAGGAACAAATAGAAAACTTGAATAGACTGGAAATCAGCAGTCAGTAATCAAAAAACTCCCAACACACACAAAAGGCCAGGGCCAGATGGCTTTGCAGGCGAATTCTACCAAACATTTGAAGAAGAGCTGATACCGATGCTTCCCAAACTATTCCAAAAAACATAAATGGAAAGAAAACCAGCATTACCCTGATACCAAAACCTGATAAAGACTTGAATGACAGGCCGATATCTCTGATGATCATGGATGCAAACCTTCTGAAAAAATACCAGCAAACTGAATCCAGGAATACATGAAAAGAATCATTTACCGTGATCAAGTGAGATTTGCTCCTGGGATGCAAGAGTGGCTCAATTTGCAAATCAATCAATGTGATACAACACATTAATAAAAGAATACCAGAATAGGCAAAACAGCCCCGAAAAAGAAAAAGCAAAGTTGGAGGCATCACACTTCTAGATTTCAAGTTATATTACAAAGCTGTAGTGATCAAGACAGTATGGTACAGGTGCATAGATCAATAGGACAGAACAGAAAATGCAGAAAGGAATCCATAATTATATGGTTAATTAACCTTTGACAAAGCAGGAAAGAATTTGGAAAAGACAGTCTCTTCAACAAATGGTGCTGGGAAAACTGGACAGCAACATCCAACCCTAACCCTAAACCTAACCATAACACAGACCCTAATTTCATCCCTCTAGAGAAATCTCTGAACGAGAGTACAATAAGCACATATCCTCATCCTAGCCCTAACACTAACCCTACCCTTACTCTGGCCCTAAGCCAAACCCTAACACTACATGTGAGGGGAAAAAAAATGACTTGGTATAGCTGAGTGAAGTAAGTCGGAGAAGGACAAACATTATATGTTCTCATTCATGTGGGGAATATAAATAATAGTGAAAGGGAATAAAAGGGAAGGGAGAAGAAATGTGTGGGAAATATCAGAAAGGGAGACAGAACGTAAAGACTGCTAACGCTGGGAAACGAACTAGGGGTGGTAGAAGGGGAGGAGGGCGGGGGGTGGGAGTGAATGGGTGACGGGCACTGGGGGTTATTCTGTATGTTAGTAAATTGAACACCAATACAAAATAAAAAAAAAATGACTTGGTATAAATATGCAATGGAATATCACCCAGCCATAAAAATGAATGAAATCCTACCATTTGCAAAGACTTCAGGGAGCTAGAGAGTATATTCTAAGTGAAATAAGTTAGTCAGAGAAAGACAAATACTATGATTTTATTCATATGTGGAATTTAAGAAACAAAACAAATGAGCAAATGGAAAATAAGAGAGAGGCAAACCAGGAAAAGTCTTGACTATAGAGAACACAATGACAGTTACCAGAGCAGAGGTAGGTGGGGGGATGGATTAAATAGGTGATAAGGATTAAGGAGTGCACCTGTGATGATGAGTGTTGGATGTTGTAAGGAAGTATTATATCACTGTATCACACACAAGAATCTAATATTACACTATATGTTAACTAAGTGGAATTAAAATAAAAACTTTAAAATGAAGATATTTCAGGCCATAGTGTGGAAAATGGATCTGAGCCTGAATCCAGGACCTCAGTAAAAAGGCAGGAGAGAGATAAAATGCTTCACTAGCGCAATGGTAGTGGTGTTGAAACATGGAAATGTAACCTAGGTTACATTTCAGTGAATGGGTGAATGTGAGGTTTAAGCAAACACCCAAAGGATGCCTAAGAGATGGGTGCATTAAAGAATAGAAGGAATTTTGACAGACTTTCTTTTTTTCAGGGTTGAGGCAGGGAGAGAGCATATGTAAAATGTTGTAGCACAGGTCCCAGATCAAAATTTCTATAATTTTTGCCTAATTTCCCACTTTGTCTGATAGTTCTATATATCCCAGATTTTGCCCATCTAAACTTCCTATTATTTCCAAGGGAAAATTTTAAGATCTCTATTGCCAGAATGTAATAGTGCCCAATGAAATATTTTCACATGATTTACATAATTTTATAAACTCTTATGTGATTATATTTAATTGGTTAAGATACATGGTTCAATTGGTATAACTGCATGATTCCACTACTCCAATTTTTTTTTTAGACTTTTATTTACTCATTCATGAGAGATACAGAGAGAGACACAGAGACACAGGCAGAAGGAGAAGCAGACTCCCTGCAGGGAACTTGATGTAGGAGTTGATTCCGGGACCCCATGATCACTCCCTGAGCTGAAGGCAGACACTCAACCACTGAACCATCCAGGTGTCTCTACTCCTAAATATTCTTTCTCACAGAAGACACCAAACTTGAAATCCTCTGAGTATTTTTTAAAAATTTAAAAGGAAAGCATATGCCAAAGACAATTATACATTTTTGTGTGCTTGTTCTACCAAGTCTTGAATCGCTTTATTCCAGTCATAATAGACTGGAATATTTAAATAATTTTTGACTTTTAACTCGGTAGTTAGAGGTTTATCACTAAATTTATCCCTGAAACTAATATTATGTTATATTAACTAACTGGAATTTAAGTAAAATTTTGAAGAAAAAAAAAAGAGGCAAAACCATTTTAGATAAATAATGAAAGATAACACACAGATTTTCAGAAATTGAAAACACTTTATGTAAGAATAGTCTTCAGTTCATCTATTTTCATAATAAAAGATAATTTCTTATGGAAAGTAACCATGTAATATATATTTTGATTCCTTCTAGTGGGAAGGAATGAAGATTCTTTGGCTCCTTTGGAAGCTATAACAGTATGAAATGATCTATGTAGTTATTTCATTTAGAAATACATCTGTCAATTTAAAAAGTAGGCTTAAGAGAATTCCTCCATGATTTCTTGGTCAAATCACTTCATTTTATTATTTTTTAAAAGATTTTATTTACTTCAGAGAGAGAGAGAGACAGAGTGGGGAGGAGGCAGAGGGAGAAGGAGATTCCCTGCTGAGCAGAGAGCCTGACAGGGCTGGACCCCAGGACTCTGAGAGCTGAAGGCAGACACTTAACCGACTGAGCCACCCAGGCACCTTTTTTTTATTTTTTAGAAGAGGAATTAGATTGAATCAGAAAGTTATTACATATTGTTTTTCCAAAACCTTCAAAGTTTTCATATCTAATATTTTGGAAAATATAAGATATTTCCTTAGTGCAATCTTAAACATCACATTTATTAAACTTCTGTATAAATTTGGCTAACAAAACAAACAAAACAAAACTGTGATCATGGAAATGCTATATTTCTCTCCAGAAATGGTTCTTTTCATGTAAGAAAAGGTTTCTTTGGAATCCAAATTTACAGACAGAAATGCTCTTATTCCAGAACTCGGAAGCACAAACTAATATTCACACAGTAAAATAATTCGTGAGTTATTCAGTCAAAAATATATACTTGTTTTCAAACTCCTCAAATGAGATTGGGATATTTCCATTTCTCTTCCTTCTATCTCTTTGCTCTATTTCATCCTCTAGAGAGTGAGTGGGACTGACTTTACTTCTGGGCATTCCTTATCATAATAAGGCTTTCACCCTTCATCATCATGCATTACCGCACATGTTATCTCATTGGTTTCTTGCCCTTTGGACTCTCGGCATCAATTTCTGCTACCTCTCCTTCAAGGTCCATAACCACAGTAGCTACCATAGCAGTATCAGCAAATGTCCCAGGTCTCTGAATCTTAAGTGTCCTGTTTTATCTCTGGAATTTTGCTTTGTTTGAGGATTTATTCTGAAATTTCTTGCTATCTGATCAGTTCTTTGAAGGGCTCATAGAAAAATTCTTACTTTCGTCTTCCTGCATCTTTATTTCCGAGTTAGTCTAAATAACCAGGGTAATCATCACAGCAAACAATACCACAGTTCAAAGTCAAATCATTTTTTTGATTTTTTTTTTAATGCTACTCCTTGGGTCCAAGTCACTATTTTATCTTGTCTGAATTATTGGAATACCTCCTAACTGGTCACTGTTTTTATTGTTCTTAGACACCAATAGTCTACCTTCAATAGCTCAACCAAAATAATCTTGCAAAAACCTGAAACAGAGTGTTAGGTTTCTGCTCAAAATCTTCCACAGCTTCCCATTTCACTCTGGGTAGCAGCCAGACCCTTAAAAGCAGCCTATAGGTCTTTCTCTGACATTCTTAACAGGCCCTGGCGTTGGGGTCTTACTCCCTTGCTATTCTGGGTGGCTGAACCCCTGTTTCCCTGGGTTTCCATATAGCTTACTTCTCTATGTATTTCAGATACATATTCAGATGTATTTCAGTGGCTTGGCTGCTCTATCTAAAATCACAGTCTACCCCTCACCTCTGCAGTTGTGTCCTTACTATTCATTATTCTTTTTCTCTAGCACTTAGGGCATAATCTCTATGTATTTATTTATGTTCTCTCACCTGAAAATCAGCTGTGAAATGGAGAAAATTTTGCTTTTTTTCTTTTAACTTTTCCATCTTCAGTTTCTAAACTAGCACCTGATACATAATTGCACCCAATAATTATTTTTGGAATAAATGATCCATTATAGACACCAATAAATCATGACAATTAGTGTAATATGAGAGAAGTATACTTTTCCATTAAAATGATTGTAATACCAGTTTTTAAGTGTAATCTGATAGAGCTCACCTAACTGTTCACTGTCACAAGGCTCTCTCTCCTTCATTAAATAAATATATAATTTTTTTCTTTCTTTTCTCTCCCCCCAATAATGCAGAAAAACAACACAAAAACAAATAAATAATCATAGTAGTTGTTACCTTAACATGGAAAAATACTTTCTTGGTATCTCTTCCCTGCAAAATGAATACACCTGTATATCTAATGCCTATGAACACAGTGAATCCTCCATTTCAAAAATGATTTTCGCAATTTGAACATGTAATCAATTCCCCTAGACTGAAGCCTAACACATTTACTGTGAAAAGGCAAAGAGAGAATATTTCTAAGGCTTACAAACTATAATTAAGGAAGAAGATACTGTCCTTGTTTTTCTTTAATAAAATTCCCTCCCTCTCCAGTCTGCACTCATTTTCCTGTGTATCAACTGTCTGTCTTTTATTTCTTGATTCATTTTTTTCAAGTTCATTTTTCCTCTTCTATGGGCTTCCTCTTACATATAATAGACAATGTTTTCTGAACATTCATCATGTATTTTATAACAGTTTACTCACTTCCCTCTGTTGTTTTATTTTAACTTCAACAGTAACTGAAAGGCTTTCAGCTTGAAGTGTCAGCATTAAAATAAAAGATTGAGTATCCTCTAAGACAGAAATTGTCTGGATGTCATATAAATCGCTTCTAAATTTCTCTGGCAATGTTACCTTAACTTTCACCTATCATTTGAATACCTAATAATTTAAGATCATTTACATTTCAGAAAAATAGAAGCTAGAGAAGTGAGCCACCATTTTCTATCATAATTAGTACACATCTATCGCTCACTCTCATGATACCATCCTCCGTGCATGATGAAGGTTATACTCCAAGAACCCACTTTCCCTTCAAAGGGAACTCCAATAAAGAAGTGCCTGTTCTGCAGGATTGGAGAAGGAAGCACTCATTAGACCTTGGTGAAAGACAAGTCTTACTAAAAGAGAAAAGAGGATTCTTAAATCTCTTCTAAAATATTGGCTCTGGATGTAAATGATGTACACAAAAATGGACAGAGAAAATAAAACCCAGAGACACCAAAAAGCAAACTTTTAACAATCTAATAAAATTGTCTCTTGTTAAGAAATGGTAATACCTCAATGGAGCAGCTGTGAAACTGTTAAAAATGATGTGCCTCCATGAGAGTTAAGTGTCATTCCAGATGTGGGGGAAAGGGCTAGATTGTAAAAAGAAAATAACTCTCCAAACCTTTTCTTGATATTGTTTGCCCAGGTTTAGAAGTCTACTAAATAGGCAATAGTTGTTTTTTCATGCCACATTTAAAACCACTCTTTCCTTCCTCCCTCCACCGTCTGCCCTTCCGTCCTTTCTTTCTTCTCACCTCTGTTCTGCTTCTGCTCCTTCCTTCTCTTACCAAAAAAAAAAAAAAAAAAAAAAAAAAAAAAAAAGATACAGTACCATTAGGGACCAGACAGGGTTCTAAGTACTACAGAGACAAAAATGATTAACAGGATTTATACTGAGAAAACAAAGAAACCAGCACACATACAAGTACACATTGTAGATGTGAAACTGGGAACAAACGTGAAGATAAGTCATCCAATCCTCATTTTACAGATGATGATTTTGACCTTCTTAGAAGTAGATGTCGGGGATCATTTTTCTAATTAAATGGTGAAAACATGGTGCTAGAAAGTTGGATTTCTGATGCCTGGTCCAGTTCATTTTCTCTTAAAGAATGTTGACTTTTAGGGAGAACAAATAGCCAAGTGAAAGTTTAAAGTAAAGAAAAAAATTAAATGCTAAGCTGAACTATACTATTAAAAATTTAAACTTGCTGGGGTGTCTGGGTGGCTCAGTTGGTTAACTGTCTGACTTCAGCACAGGTCATGATCTAAGGGTCCTGGAATGGAGTCCCACATTGGGCTCCCTGCTCAACAGAGAGTCTGCTTCTCCCTCTCCCTCTGCCCCTCCCTCCCACTCATGTGTTCTCTCTCTGCCTCTGAAATAAATAAAATCTTAAAAACAAAGAAACCTTAAACTTGCTTTGACATTCAAAGATGAAGTTATAAATCAAAGATGTTTACCATTTAAGTCTGTATATATTTTTCATGCTTAACATCAAGGGCACTATTTAGTTTCAGAAATAATAAATGGAAAACTGGCCCTAGTAATTAGGGTCACATATACAGGACAGTATTCCATAGTTATGAGAACAGAGAGCTTTTGACTGATACATTCAAGGAAACTCTTTAAATTTAATTTATCAATTTGTTCTTTACTCAAGCCTCTAATTTTACCAGTAGGTTTAGACAGGTAGACATTTGCTACAAAAGAAGAATTGAATCTTAATGAATACATTAAATAAATAATGAATGTGATGACACTTACATCTGGTTGCCAGGCAGGCCTTGAAGGCTCAATGCGAAGACTGAAATGAAGTTAAGTGGCAGATCTTGTAAAGTTGGTTGAAAGGACACAGTAGATTATTGGACATACCACTAACCTACTGCAGGATTCTCTTACAAAGCAAGAACATGGATCCTATACAGATAAAAATTTACTTGTTTAATAATGTTTTCACTATATAATAAAGGACAAATTAAATAGTTTTTTATATTACAAAGGAATTTATTCACATTTTAAAAAATGCATATCTTTCGGGCATTTAAGTACTGCTTTACTATTTGTTAGAGCAAATATTGGACATAAAAAACCTTAAAGATCAAAGGTCAACTTTCACAGATAACTGAAGATGATTCATAGAAAAAGATAAGCCAATTTCAGATGAAAATTTAAAGTTGAGACATTCAACTAATGACCATTTGATGTGTGTTTAAATGAATTGTTTGTAATGATCTTCAATTCCTCTTTAAAATCATTATTTTCGCTTACTGAATGAGTCATAATTTTTGAAATTTTAAGAATCTTTTTACTTTTTGTTAACCAATAGAATAAGACTAAACTGGAAAATGCACAATGCTTTAAAAATCCATATTTAAAATTATGCATAAAAATACAATTATGCTGTGAAATGTTGTAAATACACTCTATGCATAGTATGTAGCCCTCTGTGTGTTGTGACTTAGGAGGCTAGGGAAGATTCTTTAAAGCTCTCAAAAAATTTCTTATCTACTTTGTAGGATAGAAAAATTTAACTTGAACATAATATTTTTATATAAAAAATGATGTTTACAATGTAAATATTGATTATAAAGGTGACTCAATAATAAATCAGATTAGTGTTTAAGTCTGATAAATACTCATTTGAGGGAAGCTTTCAATTTGGGAGAACATATAGTTCAAATGAAGTATATTTATTGAGTGTCTGGCACTTTACTTGGGTTGAGGATATATATAGAATAATACATAATGTCTATATTTACTGAATAGTAGGACATAGAAATTGTCAAATTAAAGAAGTATAATCAGTGCTATGACAAAGAGAATCAGAGTACAAGAGTATCCTACAGCAGAGTGATCTGACCTAGACTGAAAAACAAAGCCCACCTTATGTAAAGAAAAAGTAGAATCCAGCTGGCAGAGAGTGGGGGAAAGAGCAGTCCAGTCAAGGATTACATGTTTATTAATTTAACGTGTTCAATTTTTTTCCTCATATTATGTAAAACATATGAAATCACTTTTTTCTATGTACATTTTCCCATAAAATAACACATATATGAACAATCACTTGAGAGATAAAGTATAAGTTTCTATAAATAGGAACAATTATGTATGTATGTATATTATGTATTTATACATACACAGAAACACTCCTACCATACAAATATGCACACAGATCTGTACATATGTCTATATATGTATATATATCTCCACATATATCCATATTACAGATTTAAAAATATTTACCCTATTGTGCTGCTATATTAAATAACCATTATTTTAAATACTGTACTCTATGTGTGGGATCTAATAGTTCACTGCTAAGTTCATGTTAATTACTTCTGAGTATAATACCTCACATATTTATAAGCACAGTCTCTTATCGAATGTGATATTGGTAGTGACTGCATTTATTCCTTGTCTGGGCTCTTGATTCTCCACCTGTGTACCTATACCCTGAGATGGCTGATGCTCTGTTTTCTCATGGAAGATATGCCACACTTATCAGATACTGATACCAGTAATGTGCCACATTCTCAGGAGATCCCCTATATGAAGGCCTGCTGGCTTTCAGCAGACATAAAGTTAATAACACTCTCTCTTCTTATTTCTCTCTTTTTTTCCCTTCTTATTTCTCATGTTGTGCTGCCTTAAATAGTTTAATAGCTTTTTTTTCTTGCAGATAAGAACAGGTGAGAAAATGAGCCAGAAGATAAATTTGTGACAGACCCCACCCTATATTTAGAATTCCCTTTATTCTAAATAAACACACACACACACACACCTTAGGCTTCTCTTGAAATTCTTGTATCTGTGACATATTATTTCTCATGATGGACACCTTTTGGTGGAGATAGTTTTTCAGGAAAATGTTTCTATTTTATTATTTTATTAATTCATAAAATTTTTTAGACAAAATGTTGCCCTTCACATTGGTTTAACAGCCAAAATTCATTTATATTCTGTTAATCCAATCCTGGTTAATACTTGGAATCATATTTGTTCATACTACATTATTTTAATTTGACTCCTTCCCTAATAAGTCACTATTGGTGACTTTCTATATCATGACAGAGAACTAATAACCCATATGTTAAGTGAATGGGTTTTGGACAAATTCAGACAAAATTTGGTAAAAACCCTCATCCTGGCACTTGTTAGATGTTTGATATTGGACAAACTAGTTGCTTTTTTCAAGCCTCAGTTACAAAATGAGTGTGATAGAGGTACTCATCTCATGATTTTGCTGTGAATTTTAAATGAGATATAATCTGAACAAATGCTCAATGCAATGATGTCAACATAGCAAATTTCCAAGAAGCAACAGTTATGCTATTGCATATTGTTGTTTCTTTAAGATATTTTCCTCCTTCTGAATCAATTTAACAAAAGGGCATCAAGATGAACTTGTTCTTTAAAGAAAAATGCCCAATCATGGTATGGATAAAGTAACTTTCTGTGAACCTAGTTTGCTCCAATTTAAGTCTTTAAATGTCTTAATGGCAGACTTTCCACCAGCAGATATGTTGTCTGCCCCTATAATAAAAACTCATAAAAGAAAAGAGCAGATAAAATGATGATAAGGAAAGCTATTTTTATTGAATGATAAGACCTGGGGTCCTATGGACATTTTAAAGAACAATGTATCTGAATTTAAACTACAACTATATTCAGTCATTAAATTCAGAATATGTCAAAGATAAAGATTTCAATTTCACTAGCCTGTTCAGTTACTAAAATTCATTTAGATATCAGATTTTCTGTTTATGTGGTTCTATGTGGCTAACCTGAAGGTCAGTGAGCTAAAAATGTGATGCCTTTACCAGGAAAAAAAAAAACCCAACTAATAAAAGAATTATCTGAAAGTGAACTTTCCTAGATTAGGAGGTCATCAAAAGAAAGGCCAAAGGGTGTCAAAGCACTAAATAAAGGCTACTCGACTAAGATCATCAAATATTTATTGAGTTCCTGCTATGTGTAAAGCTCTGAGCTGTAAGACACCAGGATAATCCAAATACAAGCAAGACTCCGTCTGTAACTTCAAGGAGCATATAACTATGGAGAGGAGTTAAGTAGATATGACTTTTATAGGCAAAGATTCAGAGAAGTTAGACTAATGAATTCCAGTCAACAATATTGAGAGATTATATGGAGTATTCAGCAAGTTAGGACTGAATCATTACATAGATTACATACATACTGCATACACATAGTAGATATATAGAGATATAATACAGGTTGAGGTCAGATTGCAGAAGGCTAAGCTAATATCAGTAAGGTACCACATTCTCAGGAATTTTTTTCTTAAATATTTCTTTTTAAAAAATATTTCTTAAATATTAAATCTTAAATTTCTTTGTTCCCAAAGAGATAGTGTAGCTCATGGCAGGGCAGCACTCCTTCCTAGAAAAGCTAGGAAAGCCAAATAAAATACAGACATCATCTATTTGAAGTGGAGAATCACAGAAGCAGTGAAAAATAGAGGGCTAAGATGACAAAGAGGGAACCAACTAGAGAACCCCATCCTAGGTATGCCAATTCTGGGAATGAGCAGGAAACTGAAAATCCAGATTGAAGTTTGGTGGGAATTCTTGGGGAAGGCCACTGTGGGGTGGAGGGTTGGGAGTGGACACCAGAGGCTTGGGAGGCTTCAAGCATAGCGCCATTTTTGACCTCAGGATATTTTCCAAATATTGAGATGCATAGGGTAGGAGATTAAAAATTTGAACAAGAAGCCTCAGGAAAGCTGAATGAAAATGTTAGAATTCTGACAAGATGGCGATTAGAGGTAGGACACAGTAAAGGGAGGGATTTGCAGATTATACCATGTTCTTAATCAAAAATGCTGAAGGGCCATGGTTACAGCTGTGGTAGAGAGAACATTATCAGGCTTTTGACCACCTTCAATGCAGGACTGTCCCTGCTTATATTATGGTGATCAATCACCATTCTAAGTGCCAGCCAGAAGGAAGGCTGTATTATGGAAGATAAGACTCTCTAGAGCAAGGCAATAAAATAATATTTTATAACAGTATTTAATGCCAAAATGTTTTACAAACAATTGCTAAATATTAATTACAACTTCTACATAAGAAGGATAAGGAATTCTTTTCATATATATATATTCAAGATTAAAATTTTAAAATATCTATGTAAGGTATTATGGATATTGGTAGAAGACCATGGTTGAAAAGTTACATTATTCAATCTATTGAAGGTAACAGTTATGTATTACATGAATGTGCAGTTATGGACTTCTGAACATTATTATTTACTTACTAGTCTATAATGATTTTGGATAGTCCTCTATACAAGTATATTATAACAACATGCATACTATTATTTGGCTGACTTTGTACCAAAGCATGATAAAAGAGACACTGTTTTCTCAGTACTGTTCTGAAGTCACATGAGGTATTAACAAGCAAGTTTCCAACACATTACTTACTATTGTGCAGTTAAAAATTTGTTTACAAAATATGATTTGCTGCCTCAATATATATTACACAGAAGTTTTTTCAGATATATTTTTCTAAGAAAGAATAACAAAAAACCCTCTTATTTTGTTCAACCCTACTTTTTAAAAGACTTTATTTATTTATTAATGAGAGACATACACAGATAGGCAGAGGGAGAAGGAAGCTCCTTGCAGGGAGTCTGATGCAGGACTTGATCCCAAGATCACACCCTGCGCTGAAGGCAGAAGCTCAACCACTCAGCCACCGGGTGTCCCTGCTCAACCTTACTTTTACCTTTGACCTTGATCTAGACTGTCTTCCTAAAAAAAAAAAAAAATCTAATCCTGATAGTAATCTATTACTTAACTGCCACCTCATTTCTTCCCTCTCCTTTAACTCTATTCTCAGAAGGATGTTTATACCTGTACCACTGGCATCCTATTTCCTAGTTTGTAGTTTTCATCTCCTAAAGTCCAGCCTTTTAAGACTTTACAGCATTGAGCTAGTGCCAATCACCATGGGGTTGGCACACTGTGGCCACTGAGACAAATCTGCTATGGGCAGTTTTTATACATCCCACAAGCTAAAGTGATTTTCATTTGTAAAAGGTTGTTACCAAAAATAAAGGAAAGAAAAAGAAAAAAATATGAGACAGAGGCTGTATATGGCCTTCATAACCTAAAATAATTGCTACCCCTTTCTCTGGAGCTTCTACAATTATTTATACATACTGTTTGTCACTCAATTAAATAAAATTATTCTTGTAAAATAAAGGACCACATGACTGAAAGCCAATAGAGAAAATATGCATTTGGAATAGATATAAAGATGATTCAGATACTGATTTTAGCTGACAGAGATTTTAAAATTACTATGATTAATATGGTGAAGTCAGAGAAAAAGGTGGAAACATAGAAAGTGAGCTGGAGATTTTCATCAGAGAGAAAGTATAATGGAAATTCTGCAGATGAAAATCTCCATCAAGAAAATTGTTGGGGGGGATCCCTGGGTGGCGCAACAGTTTGGCGCCTGCCTTTGGCCCAGGGCGCGATCCTGGAGACCCGGGATCGAATCCCACATCGGGCTCCCGGTGCATGGAGCCTGCTTCTCCCTCTGCTTGTGTCTCTGCCTCTCTCTCTCTCACTGTGTGCCTATCATAAATAAAAAAAAAATTAAAAAAAAAAAGAAAATTGTTGGTAAGTGACATATTAAAGAAGGATTAGTAAAGTGTAATACAGGATATTAGAAAATATGCTTATGGAGTCATAAAGAGAAAAAAGGAAAAATGTAGAAAAGTGTCTAAGACACATAGAGTAGAATTATTATAATTAAAATAACTTGAATTGGAGTCTCCTACTGAGTAAAGAGAATTAGCAGAAGCAAACTTCAAGAAAGAATAGCTGAGAATTTTTCAAAACTTAGGAAAGGAGTGGAGCGCTAGAGAACACAAAAAAGAGAGTTCCAGCAATGTGCAGAAAGAGTCTCTCAAGGCTTTGGCTGAGTTATGATATGTATATGAATAGAGAAAACTAAAAACCACATAAGGCTTGAGAAAAAGCCCTTGTAAAAGAATAGGACAATGTCCAGACATTAAAATAGCATTTGTAAATATCTTCATAGTGTCAAAATAATTATTATACATATATCTGTATTTTTAAGAAGGTACAGAAAAAAATGAGCATAAGAAAGAGAAAAAGGAAGAAAAACTGGAAATATTGAGTATAAAAATACAACATATAAAATTAAAAATACACTGATTGGGATTAACAGAAAACTAATCATTGTGGAATAAAAGATCAGTGAACTTGAAGTCATAGTAATAGAAAATGCTGAAAACAAAGCATGGAGGAAAAAAAAAGACAAAAATTACACAAACAGGCCATCAAAGAACCAAGAGATACTATCAAGTGATCAAAGATACATGTTAACTGAAGTTTCAGGAAACAACATAGAGAAGGGAGGCAAAACATATGAAGAAATAATAACTGAGAAATGTCCAAACTTGTGAAACTAATTAATTAGTTAATTAATTTTTTATTTTAGAGAGAGAGAAAGGAGAAGGAGCAGAAGGAGAGAGAGAATCTTAAGCAGACTCCATACCCCATGCACAGTTCCCAAGTGGGGCTTTATCTCATCACCTTGAAATCATGACCTGAATCAAAATTAAGTCAGAGACTTAAACAACTGAACCACCAAGCTCCCCTAAATTTGTGAAATTGATTATTCCATAGATTCAGTTCAAGAAATTCAGTGACTCCTAGCAAAATAAAGATAATAAAACTACCTTAAAGTATATCTTAATCAAATTGCTTAAAACTTAAGTTAATTAAGAAAAAAAAAGCAGAGGTAAAAAGACACATTATATAGAGACCAAAAACAAGAATTATCACAGATTTTTCATTAGAAATTATGCATGTGAAAGGCAAATGGAAGGACATCGTTAATATACTGAAAGAAAACATAATACACACACACACAACTGTTAACCTTGAATTCCTTAGTCAGTGAAAAATTTTTTCAGAAATAAAGAAAAATAAAGATTTAGGATCCAAACAAAAGCCAAGAAAATGTATCCCTGTAGACATGCATGACAAAATTATTAGAGAAAGTTCTTTGGATGGGAAAAAAATAACACATAGAAATTTGAATATACACAAAGAAATAAACTGAGTCAGAAATGGTAAACATGTAGGTAAACATTAAAAAAATTTTTTCCTTTGAATTATTATTTTAAAGATTTTATTTATTTTGTCAAGAGACACAGAGAGAGAAAGAGAAAGAGAGAGAGAGAGAGAGAGAGAGAGAGAGAGAGGCAGAGGCAGGTAGAGGGAGAAGTGGGCTCCCTGCAGGGAGACGGATGGGGGACTCGATCCCTGGACTCTGGGATCATGCTCTGAGCCGAAGGCAGGTGCTCATCCACTGAGTCATTCAGGTATCCCTCCTTTATTTTATTTTTTAAAAGTTAATTTATATGACACTGGATATGGCACTGATTTCTGGGATATGACACCAAAAGCACAGGCAACAAAAGAAGCACAGATAAACTGAGCTACATCAGAATAAAAACTCCTATGCATCAAAGGACACAATCAACAGAGTGAAAAGATAATTCAGAGAATGAGAGAAAACATTTTGAAGCCACATATCTGACAAGGGATTAATATCCAGTATGTTCAGAGAACTGCTAAAACTCAACAACAAAAAGATAAACAACCTAATTAAAACATGAGCAAAATACTTCTTTCAATATAAAAATGGCTAATGTGGAAAAATGTTCAACATCACTAATCATTAGGGGAATCTAAATCAAAATCACAATGAGATATCAATTTACACCCATTAGATTGGCTAATATAAAACAACAACAATAAAATTATAAATTTTGGCAAGGATGTGAAGAAACTGGAACACTTGTGCACTGTTGGTAGAAAGGTAAAATGGTGTGGCTGCTATGGAAAACAGTATATTGATTCCTTAACACTTAAAAAAATATAATTACCATTAAATCTAGCAAATCCTCACTTGGTTATATACTTCCCAGAAGTTAAAGGTGTCTAATAGATATTTGTACACTTAGGTTCATAACAGTGTCACTGAGTATAGTCAAAAGGTGGAAGCAACCCAAATGACTATTAACAGGCAAATGGGTAAACAATATGTGGTATATGCATTACTCAGCCTCAAATGGACAGGAGATTCTGACAAATGCTATAACATAGATAACTCTTGAGAACCTCATGCTAAGCAAAATACGCCAGTCAAAGAAAGACAAATACTGTGTGATTGCACTTATATGAGATACCTAGAGTAGTCAAATTCATGGAGATAGAAAGTAGAATGGTGATTGCTGGGACTGGGGGAAGAATTAGGGGATTTGTTGTTTAATGGGTACAGAGTTTTAGTTTTGCAAGATGAAAATGTTCTGGAGATTGGTTGCATAATAACATAAATACACTTAATACTATTAAGCTGTATACTTAAAAATGCCTAAGAAGATAAAATTTACATTATGTGCATTATAGCACAATTAAAAATAAAATTAATGAAGGTGGTAAGAGTGATGGTATTTAAGGGTACAAATTAATATTGAGTAGCAAATAAGCCACACAGATCTAATGCACAGTATAATATAGACAATAATATTGTGCAATAATTATATAATGTGATATGTATCACTATATCAGAAATCCTATTAGAATATATAAATCAAAGTAACAAGCTGCACACATTAAACTTACACAATGTTATACATCAAATTTATTCAATAAAAATTTGTAAAAATTAAAAGATCATTTACTGTTCAAAACAATAATAGTAATGTTTTTGGAGTTTCGATTATGCACAGAAGTAATATGCATAACAATCACACAGAGGACAGGAGGAACAGAATAGATGTATATTGCTATAAGATTCTTATGCAACATATAATGTGGTATAACTATTTGAATGAAAAGTGTGATAAGTTGGAGAGATATATTGTAACTTCTAGAGCAACCACCATAAAACAAAGTTAGCAAACATGGAACTAAAAAAAAATCTTTTAAAAAAGCAAGGGGAAAGGAAAAAAAAAAGAGCAAATAGGAAAAATGGAAATAAATAGGCTGATCATATATTTAAATATTTAAATTTAATCAAATCAATAATTATACCAAATATAATTGTCTAGATATTGTATTTAAAAGATAAAATGTCAGGAGTGCCTCAGTGGTACAGTTGGTTGGGCGATGGATTCGTTTAGTTGGTGATCTCAGGGTCCTGAGATCGATCCCCATGTTGGGGCTCTGTGCTCAGCAAAGAGACTGCTTGAGATTCTCTCTTCCTCTCTCTTCCCTTCCCCTTTACTCTTTCTTTCTGTTTCAAACAAATGAATGAGCAAACAAATCTTTAAAAGGTAAAAAGTCAATTGAATTCAAAAAGCAAGACTAGAGATACACTATCTACAATAAGCCCACTTAAAATAGATACATAGATTAAAAGTAGAATAATGGTTAAATATAAACTTAGAAAATACAAATTTTAAAATAGCTGAAGTGGTACATGACTGATATATTAATATAAGTCAAAGTCAGTTTTAAAATAAGGAGTATTATTAGGAATAAAGTGAAACATTTCATAATTAAAAGGGTGTCAATTTGTCAAGACAATGATCTTAAATGTGTATATGCCTTTTAATGGAGTTGCTAGATATATGAAATAAAAACAGACCTGAAAGAAGAAACAGATAAATAATATCACATTCACACACACACACACACACACACCCCACAGGTATATTGTGAGGTTCAACATATGTTTTCCTATAACTGATTGAACAAGTACAAAGAAAATCAGTAAGAATACAAATACTTGGATAACAATCCATTTCACCAAATTGACATTTATAGTCAGAGGAGTACATATTCTTTTCAATTGTATATACAACTTCTCCAAAGATATACTATATCATAGATCATTAACCAGGTTTCAATATACATATGGATTGAAATTATATAAAACATACCCTCTGAACAAAAATGAAACTGGAGATCAATAACAAAACTATTTTTTGAAAATACTCAAGTATTTAGGAATTAATAAGCTTTTAAATAAAAAAATTCACAAGAAGAATTCGAAAATACTTTGAAGATGGTAATAAAAATCTTTAAAGGATATTGCCAAAGAAGTGCTTGGAGGGAAACTTAGAGTAAATAACAGTTATATCATAAAAAAAGAAAGGTCTCAAATCAATATTTGAAGCTTCTACCTAGAAACTAGAAACTTATATAAAATACCTATAAATTTTCATTTTAAGCGAAATGACAAAATAATGAAGAACAAAAATTAATAAAATGAAAACCAGAAAATCAATAAAAATCAATAAATCCTAAAGCTGGCTCTTTAAAAAGATCAATAAAGTTGATAGGTTGATAGTCCAGATTGATGAAGAAAAAAAGAGGAAAGACACCAATTATAAATATCAGAATGAAAGGGGGATATCACTCTTTTAGGCCCTAAAAGCATTACACAGGAATTTTATGAGCAGCCTTAGCCCCACAAACTCAACAAGTTAGATAAAATGTGCAGTTCAATGATGAAATGTCAGCTACTACCAGACTCACCCAAGAGGAAAGATAACCTGAATAACCTTATACCTATTAAAGATATAGACACCATAGTAAAAACTTTTCCACAGAGAAAACCTGAGGCCCAGGTATCTTCACTAGCAAGTTCCATCAAACATTTGAGGCAGAAATATCAATTTTACACAATTTTCTCCAGAAATAGAAGAGAAGGCAATAATCTCTAACTCATTTTATGATAGCTATATTACCTGTTATCAAAACCAGACAATAACAAAGCAAGAATACTATAATACAATGGCCTTCATGAACAGGAAAACAAATACATAAAACTCTTTTTTAAAAATTTTAATTTTTTTTTACAAATAAATAACACTCCTTAACAAAATAGAAAAATAATAATACAAGGTGACTAGCAGGTTTATTACAGTGATGCTAAGTTGATTTAACAGCGTGGTGTGCTGTTGTATGCATAACAACGGGCTCTAGAGGGAGGGAAAAAGAAAAACCAGTTTGCACCATTTGTCAATTTCCTTGGTGTAACTTACTGTGGTCAATTTTCTTCTAACTATTGCTGTTTATCTTACTGAATGCAGAATTCGAAGAGAGGTGCACAATCAGCATACCACTGTTTTAACATTTAAAAATCAATTCAAATAATTTATTAACAGACTATAAAATCTTAAAAACATACAGAGATTTCTTTAAAAACTGAGTATATTAGTTTCTTAGGGCTGTCAGAACAAATTACCACAAACTTGGATGGTTTAAAACAACAAAGATGTGTTGTTTCACAGTTCTGTAAGCTAGAAATCCAAAATCAAGTTGTTGGTAGGGCATACTTTCTCTGGAGCCTCTAAGGGAAACTTTTCTTTGTCCTTTGCTACCTTTTGGACATTGCTAACAATCCATGGTTTGTCTCTGCTTCCACCTTTAATGGCATTCCTTGCATCTGTCTCTGTCTTTTCTTATAAGGACAATAATCATATTGGATTAGGGCCCATGTATACGCAGTATAAACTCATCTTAACTTGATTATATCTGCAAAGACCCTATTTGCAAATGATGTCACATCCACACATTTTGGGGGTTACAATTTCAACAGATCTTTTGGGGGACACAACTCAATCCATAATACTGAGCCAACATGGGCAGGTGGTATCTACACAAAACCTCCCACTAACATCACTTACACAAATGCTTTCACTCTAAGATTTTAAAAATAGGTAGTTTTCTGGCCACTTTTATTCAATATTATACTGGAGGTTCAAACTTGTGCAATAAGGCAAAATAAAGCGATGAAGGAAATACAGATTAGAAAAAAATAATAAAATTTTGTTTATTTACAGATAACCTGATTGTCCATGTAGAAAATTTTAAGTTGTTATAAATTAGCTACTAAAGCTAATTTATAAATTTAATATTGTCACAAGTATGATCAGTATACAAAAGTCAATTTTATTTCTATATACTGGCAACAAAGGATTGGAACTTGACATGAAAGAATTTAATTTTCAATTATATAAAACATTAAATAATTGGGGATAAATTTAATAGTATATGTTCATTATTGTATGTTTTAAACTGCAACCGGGATCCCTGGGTGGCGCAGCGGTTTGGCGCCTGCCTTTGGCCCAGGGCGCGATCCTGGAGACCCGGGATCGAATCCCACGTCGGGCTCCTGGTGCATGGAGCCTGCTTCTCCCTCTGCCTATGTCTCTGCCTCTCTCTCTCTCTCTCTCTATGTGACTATCATAAATAAATAAAATTAAAAAAAATTAAAAAAAAGATTAAAAAAAAAATAAACTGCAACCAATTGCTGATAAAGAACACCATAATAAGTGGAGAGAAGGCATGAACATAGATGAGAAGGCTTAGCATAGTTCAGATGTAAATTCTTCACAAAGTGATCTAAAAATTTAATGTAATTCCAACCAAGATTCTTTCATGTTTTTTTCTAAAATATATGAAATTGGAGAGAATCTGAATATCAAGACAAATTTGAAAAAGAAGAAAAATAAATTTTGAAGGACTTATACTGATTTTAAGAATTACTAGAACTCTAAAGCAATTAAGATAATGTTAAATTATTTCCCTGATGATGAAATCAAAACCACGACAAGATACCACCTCACACCTTTCAGAATGGCTAAAATCAACAACACAAGAAATAACAGGTGTTAATGAGGATGTGGAGAAAGGGGAACCTTCTTGTGCTCTTGGTGGGAATGAAAACTGGTGTAGCCACTCTGGAAAAGAATGTGGAGGTTCCTCAAAAAAGTCAAAAATAGAATTATCCTATGATCCAGCAATTGTACCTGTAGGTATTTACCCAAAGGATACAAAAATACAGATTCAAAGAGGTATATGTTCCGTGATGTTGATAGCAGCATTATCAACAGTAGCTGAACTATAGAAAGAGCCCAAATGTCCACTGACTGAAATGAATGGATGAAGAAGATGTGGTATATATACACACACTGGAATATTATTCATTTATCAAAAAGAATGAAATATTGCCATTTTCAATGATGTGGATAGAGCTAGAGTGTATTATGCTAAGCAAAACAAGTCAGTCAGAGAAAGACAAATACCATATGGTTTCACTCAGATGCAGAATTTAAGAAACAAAACAGATGAACATATGGGAGGTGGGAGAAAAGAGAGAGGGAAACAAACCATAAAAGACTCTTAATGATAGAGAACAAACTGAGGGGTGATGGAGGGAGGTGGATGGGAGATGGGCTAGATGGGTGATGGTATTGAGGAGGTATTGTTATGATGAGCACTGGTTGTTGTATGTAAGCAATGAATCACTGAATTCTGCTCCTGAAACCAATATTGTACTGTATGGTAACTAATTAGAGTTTAAATTAAAAATTTTTAAAGAGTTTTAAATTAGCGTGATGATATATAGATCAATGAAAAGAGAATAGATTCCATAATAGACCCACACATATCAATGATTTTTTAAAAGTTCCAAGGAATTAGTTGGGGAATTTCAACAAATGGTCCTTGGTCAATTGGATATTTATATGCAAAGAATGAAAGTCAATCCTTCCTTTACGCTCTATATACCAAAAATATTTCAAATGAATCATAAACACAAAAGCTAAAAGAGTAAAACTTATAGGAGGAAAGTTATGGGGGGAAATACTTTCCCTATTTGTAGGTTAGTTGTCAGTGGGAAGGAAATATTTACAGAAAGAATTTGCTTTAGATGTAGGATACAGAGGCATGAACATAGTACTCCCACTAAATTGCCATACTAAGGACACGTAATGGGGATTTTAGTCTTATTTTCTGATGGATGGATGTTGCCTTTTCTTCTTTTTTCCTTTATACCTTATACCCCACCTCATAAATGTTCCATGTATATGAAATTACATAGCATTTCTAGTTTCCTCCCCCCAGTCATATTTTTGTTTTCACATATCTATTACTGCATAACAAGTCATCCAAAAACTTAGTTGTTTATAAAACAAGCACCTATTTACTCAAATTTTTGCATTTTTGAAAGAATTTTGTATATCTGATTGTCTCAGCTTCATGTGACATTGGCTGGGACTGCTAATGTGGGCCTATTCAGCTGGCACTCAGCTGAGATAGAAATATTCGAGATGCCCACCCATTCTTCAGGGCTTCTATCTGTGTATTCTCTTATGATTTGACACCCACAGCAGTATGCTAATAAATGCTTCCCACGTGGCAATCAGGTTAGCTGTTGTAAACTTCTGTGTGTATCATGCTTGCTGATGGCGTATTGACAAAAGCAAGTCACATAGGCAAGGCCAGATTCAGTGTTGGAGAAGAATATACTAGATGTGTATTTAGGAGATGCATTTCATTGGGGGTCTCAAATATAACAATCTGTCATACAAGTAGGAGCTGAGAATAGACAGCTCTCTTTTATCAGACTTCCACTGCTAGTACTGGTTATTTTATTTGGGTTTTGAGAATGTGGAGAGAAATTTCCCTGAAAATCTCTCCAAAAGTTGATTCTGCTAATCTTATTGTTCTTTCTTGTATTATAATTTTTCTAACGTGATTGTTTCCTTTGCAGAGATATTTTCTAAGCCTCTTGTGAGCAGTTTTCACTACAAGTCAACCTAAACTTAATTATAGCTAAATCTTCTAATGAGATCTACCAACTTTTAAGCTTACAATTATTTTTCTTTTTTTGTGAATAATTTATTGTTACTTTCCCCCACCCCAAAAAAATCTTTTCTACCCAAAGAACTGGGATTTTGGTTGTAAGTAGCCACACAGTCTCTGTCCACTATGGATGGTGAAGAGATGATTCTTATTGGTTCCATCTTTGAATCTTTTCTATTAAACTGTCAACTTCTCCCATTCTCAATATACTCACGAGTTTTACCTTCCAATATTCTTACCTTTCTGTATCTCACATTCACTCCAGAGGCTTGTTTACATGACTTGCTTTGGTCAAGGAGGTATTAACAACCATGATTCAAGCAGAAGTATATTTATTTTCACACATTGGGAGTTATCCTCTTGGAATGTTCCCTCATGGAACTCACCAGCCATGCTACAAAGGCTATTCTGCTGGAGAAAGGTCACATTGAGTGGCCCTGGTGGACGTGATCTCATGTCAAGGAGACTTCATGTCAAGGAGAACCAAGACACGCCAGCAGGATATCCTGCTGAATGCAGCCATGTGTTTGTTTCCTGCCTGGGCCATTTGGATCAGAAGATCTGACCAGTCAACCCCAGAATCACAAGAAATAACAAATCACTGTTTTAAGCCACTAAATTTTGGGATGTTTTGTTATGTGGCAATAAATAACTGAAACATGCACAAAGGAAACCCTATCCTTAGGCAGTTTGGACTACTCATGTTTCCCATAAGTTTTCATTCCACTCTTGTTTTTACTTCTTTCTAGAATGTGCCTATTGAAACCCTATACATCCATCAAGATGTTGAGATATTAAGTATTGAACAAAGTGATAAAGGTATCCTGTGTTTCTAATACATTTTAGCTTATCTTTCTTTACTTCTCACCAAGCAGAAAATCCCCCAGGATTTATGGTTGTCTCTATTTTCATTAACCATCTGGAGCTATAATACTGTATCATTATTTTAAACCCAAGCAACTGAAAACTGTCAACATACTAAGAAAACTGCTATTGTGGTTGACTAAAGCTGTTTAGGAGTTCATTTTCTTCTTCAGCTATCTGGCTCCTATAATAAGTGGAAAATGGACCTAATGATAATGTTACAGCAATCATTTTTTGAATGCTTGCTGCACTATGTTAAGACCTATGTAATCCAAGTGCCTCAAATCTCAGCATTCTGTGCTTCCTGAAGGTGGTCATCATCTAAAAGCTACCATACTATTCTCCTGTTCTGGCTCCACTTATTTATGTCTCTGCTCACAAATCTACCTGGTGAAATCTCATAGTGTTATTTCTCATCATAAAAATTGCAATCCATACTAAGATTACAGTCTCTTTATATCTCCAAAGGTTGGGACTCCTTGGATTGAGATGCAAGAGGGTGGTTGAGAAAAATAGCATCCTAAACAATTTTTTCCCATGCTTATTATTTGGGTCCTGAAACAAGTCAGCTTGTACAGGGGGTCTCATAGATGATAAAGGTAATTATGACAATAATAATTAGATATTTTTAGATCACTGGCTGATCACTTTACTTTTTAAAAATCTAGGGATCCCTGGGTGGCGCAGCGGTTTAGCGCCTGCCTTTGGCCCAGGGCGCGATCCTGGAGACCCAGGATCAGATCCCACGTCGGGCTCCCAGTGCATGGAGCCTGCTTCTCTCTCTGCCTGTGTCTCTGCCTCTCTTTGTCTCTCTCTATCTCTCTGTGTGACTATCATAAATAAATAAAATTAAAAAAAAATCTACAGTGTCCTTTAATGCACCCAGCATCCCTATGAACTATCATCACCAGTTCACAGACAGGAATGAAGACTTATAAAGGCTAAACTGCCAAAAATTAAACAAGTTTCCAAGAAATTACATCAGTTTTTGTCTGTTGCTCCTCTAATCATAGAAGCACAAATTCAGTTCAAGGAGCTTGACGGATGTCCTATTCCATTCCATTTGCACATCCAGGTCTGACTGCCATCAGGCACTTTCAACCCATCCCCAATTCCATCTCCTCAATTTTGTAACCAAAGATCCCTTATAAAAGAATAAAAACAAATATGGAGGAAAGCAGGATGTGGAGGAGTTACCTAACCTGTGTATTCAACTTAGCCCAAAATGGACACCTGCACTGTCTTGCTACTTTAAACTAACAAATAGAGCATATATGATTGTTAGCCTTGTTCCTATTTGATAGTTGAAGAAACTAACACTCAGTAATGTTAAGCAATGTGCCCACGCTCATGAAAGTATCATGTGGTTATGAGTAGAGTAATTAGAAGTGGAGACTGAGCTCATGTTTGTCATAATGTCTCTTGGAGAAGGCCTTAGGGAAAGGGAAATATAAAGAAAACAGTTTACATAAACTGAGGATTTCCAATATTTATTCTAGGTAAAATTTCACATTTCTTGCTATTTAAACAGAAGGACTTTCAATAACTAGAGTTATGTGTTGAGACTTTCAACATAGAGAGAGATACCACGCAGAAATGACAAGAAAGCACTTAAATCAATCAGCAGAAATGTATCCATAAAAGAAAAAGTAATTTCACATTTATGTTCCAATATTGATTTTATAATTTCAAACCTCTAGCAGGAAATGAGAGGAATACCTTCTTATTTTCCCTCAGTGACTGAGAAGCTCAACCCAGCAACAAATGCTGTATGTGCTCAGTTTCCTCAGTAAGTGCCACCCTAGCTGCTGTTTACTTTTCATATGAAAATACTTCTATTCCATGTGAGGTTTATGCTTTAGGGACAACTGGCTTGCTTTTTATTATATACTTATTAAGGAACATCTTAACTTTTTAAAATGAAAATTAATGAGGAAGGAAATAAATTAAGATGAAGTAGCCCCAGAGGGGGCTGGCACTTAAAAGGTATTTACTGAACCTGGTATATTTATAAACAAAGGCCTGTGGTATACTACCTAATTATGAAATTAGGTTTTATTTAAGTTTGCAAATGTTTATACATTAATGCATTTCATATAAAATTGAATCCTAGAACACACAGTTCAAGGTAGCAGATAAAATTTTATTCTATTCCTTTAAAAATACATAAATGAAGAAGAAGATGGTACCAACCTATTCTGAGATCAGGTTGTAATTTTCAGATTATATCACTTAACCCCTTTTTAAAATTTTTATTAAAAGCATTCTTTACTTCCCCAATATATTCTTTCATATATAAGGCTAATATTGTTCTGTTCATTTACTTGGGTTTCTTACAATTGAGTGAAGGAAGCATATTCAGAGATAAGGCTACATTATCATTTCATTGTTTTGGCCAGGAGGGATACAATGGTCTGAATGGTTGTGTCCCTCCCAAATTTCATCAGTTGGAATCCTAACTCCCATTGTGATGGTACTTTGAGAAGTGGTCAGATCATGAAAATTGAGCCACACTGAAATGGATTAATGCTCCTATAAATAGGACCCAGAGCATTTTCTTGGCCTCTTTCTACCTTGTGAGAATATGATGAGAAGTTGGCAATTTGAAACCAGAAGTTTCTCAATAGAACTTGAGATTGCTGGCACCCTGTTTTCGGACTTCTACCCCCAGAAATGTGTGAAGTAAATTTCTCTTGCTCATAAGCTACCTAGATTATGGTCCATTGTTATTGCACCCCAAACTAAGACAAAGCATATGTTTTAGAATCATTGATGAGAAAGGCTTTTATTTCTGATAATCTCCAGCAAATAACACTTAAATTCTCTCATATTTATTCCTCTAGCATAGAATTTGTAGATTATAATTGTATTAGATGAAGTGATCCACACCATATCCTTGATGAAAAATACCTACTTGTAAGGAATTGCCTCCTTCATTAACCTAAACACACAAAACTTCAATGTTTTACTTTGAGAAGGATAATCGCTCGCTGGTGAGGAGCAGTTAGATTGAATTACTCCGTATCTGTTCTTGAATCTTATTTTCTCTACCCTTACTTAGACCACTTAGTCTTCAGATGTAAACTGCCATATATATATATATGTTATATATATAACAATTATTATTCAAGCATGGATACAGAATCTTTCTGTTGTTCTTAGCATGGTATAAAAAGGAAAGAATTTTTGATATTTTTACAAAATAATAAGGTACAATATAAAAAGAACATGAAAATAGAAAGTATCTAAAAAAAAAAAAAAAAAAGAAAGTATCTGAAACTTATATGGGTTTCTGATTCTACCGTAACTAGTATGCCTTCAGTTTACAGCAGATGCACGAGTCAGTCTAGTTAAGCTCAGACGTTAAAAGAACTCTGTGGCTAACTCAGATCGAAATTCTGATCCATAGACTTGTGACCTAAATAAATAGTTGTTTTAAGAACCAACAATTGCAATTTTTTTATGTAACAAAAACTAATGTATCATGTTTCAAAATAATCTATTTCAATTCAGAAGGTAAATTCAAGTGTCAATATCATCTTTTAGGTTCTGTGAGCACATGGATGAGAGACAGAGGCAGACAGACACACACACACACACACAGAGGAGCAAAGGCAGAGACGGAGACAAAATTGAAGAGAATTTTCATTTTCAGTTGAGCCTGGAAAATCACATACATTATCTTGCCAGTAAAGGTTAATTCAAGTATGGTAAATCAACAGTAAGATAAAACACGATCCTCATCACTACTGACTTGAGAACACATGTTATCACTAGAGAGTTGGTTTTATTATCTTAAAACTATTTTCGGTAAAGCATTAAGCAAAGATATTAAATGCCTTCTATCAAAGAAAAGATCATTAATGATCAAAAACTGCAAAGCATCTATTGTAGTTGGTGTGAAAAATCAACTGTTGAAAATAGAGGTGTAATAAGGATATTTCTGTTCATTTTGCATTTTTTAGTTGAAATTGTGATAAAAACTACACTAGTAAATTTTTAAGGCAATCAATACAAAATATTATGTTGGCCATCTGGTCAGATATCTAGAGGTCATCATACCTTTACCATTACATGTTTAATGACCCTATTATTATACAGAATTAGAGTAAAATATGATAAATTATCAAAATTTGTATGAAATACTACTACCTAATAAAACAAGAAAATATTTTTTTTTCTTTCTCACTTTGCATAGAACAGTGGGATTTATATCTGAATTTAACACTTGGTTTTCTGATTTATAGAAGGCATCATCCTACTTTTTATACTCATGTCATCATTGGCTCTGTGCATGATGCTTACATAGAAAGATTAATAAAACAATCTACATTGGGCCCTGTTCTCTCAAAGATTGGATTCTTAAAAAAATATCAACAAGGAAAAACCCAAATGTTAAATGATACAATTGAAACATAATTGGACATTCTATTTTGTCAAATGAAGAAAAAATAAGCTTATACCAAACATACAATATGTATATACATATGTGAATACACACACACATAAAAACAAATAATACACATGTAAATACAGGCATGCAAGTGCCACCAGTGTTTTTAATCTTTTAATGTGCTCCATATCCTATTGGAGACATGGATTTCCTTGCTTATATCTATAGGGTAAAAGGCATGTTTTGGAAAAAAATTAGAAAATAAAACACAGAATTCATGAATTTGCATGAAAAAATAGTGATAATATAAACACAACAATGACTGATGGAGACAAGAGATAGATGAATGTGTGACAGAGCATGCCCCTAGAGTAGAAATATCATGAGCAGCATCTTTCTGAGCCACTGAAAAATTACCCTCCCTGGCCAGGGTGTTCCACACAAGATCTCAATGTTTAAATATAAGGACCAATGCATTAACAGAAGAAAGGTTGGTCTGATTTTTAGACACTAGAAAAACATGGAATTTAATAAATGAGCATTAAAAGGAGAAACTTTTTAAACATAAAATCAATTAATTAACATGTAGTATATTATTACATCCAGACATAAAGTTTAGTGAGTCATCAGTTGTATATAACACTCAGTGCTCATTACATCAAGAGCCCTCCTTAATGCCCATTACCCAGTTACCCCATCCTTTCCCACCTCCCCTCCAGCAACCTTCAGTTTGTTTCCTATAGTTAAGAGTCTCTTATGGTTTGTCTCCCTCTCTGATTTCATCTTATTTTTCCTTCCCTATGTTTATCTGATTTGTTTCTTAAATTCCACATATGAGTGAAATCGTTTCTTTCTCTGACTTATTTCACTTAGCATAATACCCTCTTTCCATCTATGTTGGTGCAAATGGCAAGGTTTTATCTTTTTTTGATCCTTTTTGATGGCTGATAATGGTTTTATCCTTTTGTACAGCTGATAGTGGAATATATAAATATATATCATCACATCTTCTTTATCCATTCATTTGTCAATGGACATCTGGGCACTTTCAATGTTTTGGCTATTGTAGACACTGCTGCTATAAACATTGGGGTACATGTGCCTCTTTGAATCACTATGTTTGTATCTTTTGGCTTATTACTTAGTAGTGCAATTATTGGGTCACAGGGTAGTTCTATTTTTAAATTTTTGAGTAACCTCCATACTGTTTTCCAGAGTGGCTGCACTAGTTTGCATTCCCACCAATAATGTAAGAGGGTTCCCCTTTCTTTGGCTCCTCATCAACATCCATTTTTTTCCTGAGTTGTTAATTTTAGCCATTCTGACTGGCATTGGTGTCCTCATTGTGATTTTGATTTGTATTTCCCTGATGCCTACTGATGTTCAGCATTTTTTTATGTTTCTGCTGGCCATTTGTATGTCCACTTTGGAGAAATGTCTGTTTGTGTCCTCAGTCCATTTCTTGACTGGATTATTTGTTCCTTGGATGTTGAGTTTGATAAGTTCTTCATAAATTTTGGATACTAGTCCTTTATCTGAATAGAAATTTGCAAATATCTTCTCCTGTTCTATAGGGAGACTTTTAGTTTTGTCCCAATTTTTGGTACTGGTTGAGACCTGATTTGTGACCTACTATGTGATCTATTCTGGAGAATGTTCCATGTGCAGTTGAGAAGAATGTGTGTACTGTTGGTTTAGGATGAAATTCTCTGAATATATCTGTGAAATCCACCTGGTTCAGTGTGTCATTCAGAGCTCTTGCTTTCTTGTTGGTCTTCTACTTAGATGATCTGTCCATTACTGTGAGTGCAGTGTTAATGTCCTCTAATATTATTGTACTATCATCAATAGGTTTCTTTACTTTTGTTATTAATTGATTTATATAATTGGCTGCTCCCAAGTTAGAGGCATATTTACAATTGTTAGATCTTCTTATTGAGAGACTCTTTTATTGTGATATAGTGTAGTTCTTCATCTCTTATTACAGTATTTGGTTTAAAACCTAGTTTGTATGATATGCGGATTGTTACTCCAGCTTTCTTTTGATGTCCATTAGTACGATAAATGGTTCTCTATCCTCTCATTTTCAATCTGGAGGTTTCTTTGAGTCTAATATGAGTCTCTCATAGACAGCATTTTGATGGGTCTCAATTTTTTATCCAATCTGATACCTTGTGTCTTTTGATTGGAGCATTTATTCCATTTACATTCAGAGTCATTATTAAAATATATGAATTTAGTGCCATTGTCTTACTTGTAAAGTTTCTGTAGATTGTTTCTATTCCTTTTTGGCCTGTTTCTTTTGAGCTCTCTCTTTGCTCAAAGGATCCCCTTTAATATTTCTTGCAGGGCCAGTTTAGTGTTCATGAATTCTTACAGTTCTTGTTTGTCTTGGTAATTCTTTATCTCTGAATGACAGCCTATCTTTGAATGTCATTCGATTCTGAATGACAGCCCTGCTGGATAAAGAGTTCTTGGCTGCATATTTTTCCTATTTAGCACATTGAATATATTATGCCAGTCCTTTCTGGCCTGCCAGGTTTCTGTGGACAGGTCTATTGCCAGCCTTATGTTTATACCTTTTAGGATAAGGACCTCTTGTCCCAAGCTGCTTTCAGGATTTTCTCTTTAATCTGTGAAATTTGCAAGCTTCACTATTATAAGTTGAGGTGTTGGGCCTATTTTTATTGATTTTGGGGGGGTTCTCTGGGCCTTCCTAGACTTGAATTCATGTTTCCTTCCCTATATTAAAAAGTTTTCAGCTATAATTTGTTCGAATGATCCCTCTCCATCTCTCTCTCTTTCCTCTCCTTTTCTGGGGCATCTATTATTTGACAATTATTTCACTTTATAGTATTGCTGATTTCTTGAATTCTCCCTTCATGATCCAGTAGTTGTTTTTCTCTCTCTTTGCTCAACCTCCTTATTCTCCATCATTTTGTCTTTTATATCACTGACTCTTTTGCTTCATTTATTCTGGCAGTTGGAGCCTCCATTTTTTACTGCATCTCAGTAATAGTATTTTAAATTTCAGCCTGGATTTTAGTTCTTTTATTTCTATAGTAAAGGATTCTCTACTATCTTCTATAATTTTTTTCAAGTCCACCTAGTATCTTTATAATTGTTTTGAATCCTAGTTCCAACATCTTACTTATATCCATATTGATTAAATCCCTGCCAGGAAGTAGTACTGCCTCTTTTCTTCTTTCTCTTACCAGTATCCTGAAAAGAGTAAATGAAAGAAAGAGAAAAGACAAAAAATAGCAATAACAACACGAGAAAAATACAAACAAAACAAATCAGAAGAAAACAGGAAAAAAATAAGAAAAAGCTAAACAAGAAATAAAACAGAACAAAACAATAAAGGAGACCCTGGATGTATTTCGGTTTGTTTGTTAAAAGAAACTAGATCCCAAAATAGGAAAGAAATATTTGATACAAAGGAAATATATACACTAAAGTAAAATAAAATGCACTGAAAAGAAACCAAAAATTAAAAATATATATAACATATATAAAAATTAAAAAATTATTTAAAAAGAATTGATAAAATAAGAAAATGGCTGAAAAACAAACAATTGAAAGACTAATGAATAATTTAAAAACCCATCAGTGCTATGTACTATTTCCCTCAAGAGCTGAAATTTTGCAGATCTCTAAGATGGGTAAACTTGGTGTTAGCCAGTTGTTCCTGTTGGCCTTCTGAGGGAGGGGCCTGTTGCACTGAGTGTCAGGTGTCTCTGTGGGGACAGAATTGCACCCCCCCTTCCCAGGGGGCGGGGCTCAGTGTAATCAGCTCCAGATTGCTGTGTGCTTTCAGCACCAATGAGGGGGATGAAAATGGAGACACTCCTATCTCTAGCCCTGGAGCTGAAAGCTCATGCACCCCACTCTTCAGTGTGCCCTCAAAGAAAAGCAGTCACTCTTGTTTCCCTGGTTTCTGTCCTAACTCTGTGACCGTGTGTTTTTTATCTCAGGCATGCAAATCTATTTCCAGTCTCCAAACTTTAGGGACTCCTGTGGCGCAGACTGCTGCCATTCCTGGGGGTGGGGTGTCTCTCCACAGTTCTGCTTGCTGGGCCCTTGTTCCAAGTGTGGTTGCCCAACTGTGCGGTAGTTCGGGTTAATGGCAACACCGAGCAGAATGCTGGCCCTAGACTCACTGCTTTCAGCTGGCTTCCCCTCTCCTGTGCTGGAAATCATGCCACACTCAGGCATCCCTGTTCCGTCGGGGACCCTGGGGATCCTGAGAGGACACTGTCCCACCTCGGAGTCCACTGCGCTTTGCCATCTGAGCGCCTTTAAGCCAGGGGCATCCCCAACTGTAGCAGACGTCTAAAGGTTCAACTCTGTCCTCTGCTGCTTAGGATTTCCAGTAGCCTGTGTAAAAGCTCCCTCTCCTCTGCAGTTCATCTTCCAATATATGCTTCCAGATTCATGTCTGGGCATCTCCTACCTTGCAAAAAGTGGTCGCTTTTCTATTTGTAGAACTGCAGCAATTCTTTTCTCAGATCTCCCATTGATTTCACAGGTGTTGCAAATGATTTGATACTATTTAGCTGAATTCCAGGACCAGATAAAATTATGGTCTTCTACTCCTCTGCCATCTTAATTCCTCATCAAGGAGAAATTGTATATTAGGTGTTTTAAGAAGACAAGCTCCACCCAATATTTCATCTCAGGTAATCAGGTTACTTGGGTGTCAGAGGAGAAATAATGATTTTGTCTTTTGGGCCTCACAAAACAATGAATCTAATGTTTCCACTATCTTAAAATGGCATTTGATTAGAGTATTTGGTTCTATAGTGATATATGTGTCTTCTTTGAATTTGTCCCAATTTATTCTAACTTCCTTTCAGCCCTACTATCTGTAAATAAATGAGTATCATTTTACAAATTAAAAAGGACTACTAGATAGATTTATGGAAGAAAATCATTAGGTATTTTATACCAAATTTGATCTTGTAGACTAAGTGGTTCAAATTAGCACTTCTGTATTATGAATAGAATCAGATGTTGAGTGAACCACTTTTATTATGCTGTGAATTAATGGTATAAAAGCTATCTTCATTCCTACCCTATCATGGGCATCACTCTATTAAGACAAAGCAATGTATTAAATAAAATGAAACTTCATAAACTGATAGATTTTAATTGTATTAGAGTTTAGATATCATCTCTCCTTTGCTTAAAAATTGTCCATATAAATTTCTACATAATAACAGCTTAATATAAAAGAAACTAAATATTGGTAATTTTGTTGTAAAATATAAACAGCAGTTACTTTGGGCTTCAATTTTCTTATTCATATAAAAGAAAAAAAAAAGCATTTACTCTCCAAGGTTATTTTGAGGTTGAAATCTGTTAGTACATTGTGCTATAATTTCTTTTTCTACTAGAATGTAATATCCTTGAGGGTAGGATTTATGTCTTATCTTTTTTCTGAAATGTATTTATATTGTTAGCTTATGGCAGTCATTCTAGTTTTCATTTCTCAGCAATAAAATAACAAACCCAAAGTTTTTGTCTTAAAGAGATAATAAAATAGATGAAATCACATTCATAATAAGTACTATGAAGTCAAATTCACAGTAAGAAGATGCAATGGCAGCTTTTCAAGAAATGGATGCTCACTTGATCAAATGTAATGTCACCATTTGCTTACTAATGGCAAGTTCAGTTACAGAACGACTATATAATTTATTTAATGATTCATACAGTCGTCACTGAGAATTTCTTCAAAGGTTCTTGACAAAGCTTCTTATGTAGGCCATCATTATGTGCATTAAACTATTTTATTCTGAAGTGCTTTGGCCAAATAGGTAGAAATAGACCATAATATAACATGCCCATAATAATACAACACCATGATTTATCCACATATTAACATTTTGCTGAATCTTCTTAAGGTTTTAAAAATAGGTATGTTGTCTTAAAATGGAAACATTAAAAAATGTTAAGTAAAAGAAGAAAATTATTAAAGGATATGTAAACTAAAAACTTAAAAAAAAACAATAAAATAGTTGATGATGTTTAATTGATCTAACCATGCATTTGTTTATGTGTTGAAAATCATTGTTTTTTTTTTCCAGTGGCCACTATGTTCAAGTTACTTTTATAAGTACTGTAAACAATGAAAAACATATAATCCACAGTGTCTGTTACTAAAAATTTTATAATAAATGAAGGTAGGTGACACATACACTATTAATGGCAAGGCAATTTAGAAAAACAAATATGTGCTTAAAGACCCAAGTGTCTTACAGTGTCAGGATCTGATGGATTGTTTCTAGCTTAGTAGTGTGAGATCAGAAGGCTTCATGAAATTCTCACACTACCTGGAAGAAGAGATGATATTTTGGTTGGTATTTAAATATCTGGAAAGTGCACATATGAGGATGAAGGGCAATGACTCTAAGAGAAGAAGGCCGTAGGTGTTTTCCATGAACAGAGAGGAGTGGGGTTTAGTTGGTACTGGGAGTGCCTGAAGAGGAACTATGGGAATTTAGGAAAACCTAAGAACTTTGTGTATGTATTACGAAAGTTTAAATTCTTGGATGGAATGTTTAAATTCACTACAGTAGACACTAGAGCATCATTTCAGTGGTGCTGTGCATCTCTTTTAGGCCTCCTCCCCGCTGTCCGACAAGGCAGCCAGAGCAATTATACAAGAAATGTGCTGGCAGATGCTCAATATTTACAGTGTCAGTCTTGAACTTTTACACTTTGCCCACTTACATCTGCTTGTTGTGATTTTCTTCTTTTTCTATTTCACCTTCTCCTTAACCCTTATGGTTCCACTAATATCTGATTTTACCAGATTCTAACCTTTGGTTCAATTCTCTTAGTTTTCCAAAAGTTTTCTCTTTGGTGATAAGATCTCTCTGGTGATAAGATCTTTGAGAAACAGGACTTCTTTTCCCTTAGATTGTTCTCTCTAGCACTCCCTACTTGGTAATAGCAGGTCCGGTGTATATCTTTCATTCTAATAACCCTATGCCAAAGTGGCATTTCATTTACCTCATTTTGTCTTATGGTGACTTTCCCGGTATACAATCCCTTGTCATACTCTAGATTCACTTGGATAATGAATTTGGTTTCATTTGGATAATGAGATAGATAAACAATGAAACTATATTTATACTACTTACATCTCCCAAATGTGTGTTAATTAGAGCTCCTGTTTTCACAGATTTCAAATGACCATCATATAAATCTGCAACAACCAAGTAGTCTGGAGAGATTTGCAGATTTAGACTGAATCACTGCTGAAGTCCTACCTATATCACTGGAGTATTCTTGCCCATATGCAACAGCTGAAAGGTAACTCGTACTTCAAAACAACAGCTCGGGTTTGTGGCAATTACTCCATCATTAGTCATGTTAGGAGCAATAAAAAAACAAAAAAAGCCAAAAATCTAGCAAATTGGCAACCAGCTTTGAAAGTGAAAGAAAACTATTCTGCATACATAAGACAGATGCTGTTTAAATTTCAAGTAGTGAAGTGGAAAAAAAAAGGTTCCATATAACCATAATGTGTGGCACCTCAGCTAGTATCCAAAACTCATTCCTGAAATAGTTTCTTCCAAATCAAAGCCCGAGGGAATGTGAATCTTAAATCCTTCATCTTGTAAATAGCAGCCATAGCTGAGAGAAAACAAAGACTACTGTGTTCATCATGGACTCCTGGCCAGAAACTTTCTACCACATAATTTCCATCACCACTTTTACTTTATCTCGTACTATCATTTTTTTCATTTATCTTCTAATTCTGGTTTTTCTCTTTCTTTAAAAAGAATTGATACTTGAAAAGAATTAGTGTTTTCCAAAATGTGTCCAGCAAAAATACCAGATATAAAAGCAAAAGCTAATTCAAACATTCTATTTTTTTATTGTGGGTGTGAAAAGATAACTCCTGTGCTAAATATTTTCAATAGATGGACACAGAAGATACACATTTAGGATTCGGAAAGGGTTTTAACAGATTGAGAACTGAGGAAAGAGTGAGTTGAACCGTGCATTTCTTAATTATGTGATTTTTCTGTGTAAAGTCTCCATTATTTGTAAAATATATCCGTGAAATACATAGGAATGATGGTTTTCATTTGTTAGTAAACAAAATACAGGCAAAAAATTTAAAACAAAAACAAGTTGAAAAATCAAGAGACACTTCAATTTCTGGCCAAAATGGCAAAGTTTGCACCAGGCCAATAATGACATTGAGAACAACTAACCAACACCAGTAAAAAATAAGTCGGTTTGAAGACATCTTAGAGTCACAGATCAAAAGAGCCAGAAATAGAGAAAATAAAATGAGAGAGAGAGAGAGAGAGAGACAAAGTGTGTATGTGTGTGTGTGTGTGTGTGTGTGTTTAGAAAGTAACTCACTAACATAAGCCCAAAGCTTTGCATACTAATTTTCCCTTCCACACATTTGCCTACTTTTTGTTTAGGACAGAAAGCTAAGAAGCTGGACAGAGGGAAGCAGCTAAGCAGAGGCTGAGAGACCTGCAGGGTTTCAGCAATCTCACAATACTGGGGAGGATAAAAACCAGAATTCAGACATACGAAAACAGCCAGAATTTCATGCAAGGTCATGGAGAAAAAGAATAGGCACACAGAAATAAGAATCTTCCAGTTTGCTCCTCAATATAGAAACGTGGGATATAATCTGGAGTACAGAAAATACAAATAAATTTCAGAAAAAAGTCAGACATATCAGTTACAGTAAATATGTATGTGACTCTTATAATTAGGCCATCTAGAGAGGTGAGAAGGTATGGATTAGAAAAAAGATTTGAGGAGAAATTGGTAAGAATTTCACCAAGATTAAACACACACACACACACACACACACACACACACACACACACACATAAAACCAAAAAGAAGAAATCTAGACCCTCAAAACTGGTATTAATCAAAGAAAACCATACCTACGAGTATCAGAGTAAAAATACTTAAAAACAAAGGCAAAGGTCCAAAATAAACTAGAAAAAAGAAAAGACAAGTTAATTATAAAGGATCATCATTAGGTTTATTAGTGATCTCTCAACAGAACGATGGAAACTAGATGGCAATGAAATAGTATCTTTACTCAGTGATTAGAGAAAGTAATTGCCACTCTAAATTTAATATACGGAGAAAATATTATTCAATACTAAAAGCAACTGAAAAATATCTCCAGACACACTCCCTTTCTCCTACCCAAACCCTAAGAATTTGTCACCACCAGTTAACACCAAAAGTGATACTAAGAATCCTTCAGGAAGAAGAAAGACTATTGTAGACAGAAATATGAGAATGTAGGCAAATAGAAAGAGAATTAAAAAAAGTGTCTGAGGGGAAAAAAAGAATGTTAAATGATTACATCAATAAAAAAGTGACTTGTGAGGTTTGAAATTTCAGAAAGGGAGACAGAACATGAAAGACTCCTAACTCTGGGAAACGAACTAGGGATGGTGGAAGGGGAGGTGGGCAGGGGGTGGGGGTGACTGGGTGACGGGCACTAAGGTGGGTACTTGACGGGATGAGCACTGGGTGTTATTCTATATGTTGGCAAATTGAACATCAATAAAAAATAAATTTATAAAAAATACTAAAAATAAAATAAAATAGAATCAGAGGGGAGAGGGGGGACTTTCCAAAATATTTTATTACTACTAAATATATACTTTTTATATTTGAACAGCATTTTAAAAAGCAATTTCAGATGACATATTCACTCTATAAAGATTAAATCTTGCCTTGAAAAAAAATACATGTTAAAAACATATTAAAAATAATAAATAAAAATGAATAAAATAAAATAAAAATATTCATTTATAAAAATAAATGAATAAAAGTTTATTCCAGAAATTAAATGGTGACTTAGCATTCAAATAATAATCAATGAGATTGATTAAATTCATAATTTAAAAAGGAAAATTTTATGATAAAATGCTAACCTCTGGAGCATCCTAGTGGTTCAGTTGGTTAGGCAGCCAATTCTTGATTTCAGTTCAGGTCAAGATCTCAGGATCATGAGATCAAGCCCCACTTGGGGCTCTGCACTGGGGATGGAGCCTGCTTAAGATTCTCTTTTTCTCTCTCCCTCTGCCCCTCCCCGTCCTAAAAAAAATTCACTTTCCATTTAATAATAAAAAGTCTTAACAAGATTGAATGACCAAGTACTTACTTATGATTAGTAAGTGATAAGGACTTATGATTACTTAGTAAAAACCTATAGCAAACATCACACTTAATGGTGAAATATTTAAAGCCTTCTTCTTGAGATCAAGAATGAGACAAGAATGCCAGTTATTACTGCCCTACAATGCTGTACTAGAGGTTTTGGTCAGTGCTTTAGGCAAGAAAAAATGTGTGAGGATGGAATAGAAAAACTAATTTTTCACAGACAACATAATTGTATGTACAAAAAAATTTTTAATCTGTAGATTAATTAGAATTTAGCAAGTGTCTTGGATATGCAAAATATACCCCTCAAATCATAGTACATAATAGCAATTTCCAAAAAAAATTACAAAAAGAAATTTAAATAAATATCATTTACAATAACATTAAAATGTTAAATACCGGGCAGCCCGGGTGGAGACCAGGGATCAAGTCCCACATTGGGCTCCCTGCATGGAGCCTGCTTCTCCCTCTGCCTGTGCCTGTGCCTCTCTCTCTCTGATCTCTCATGAATAAATAAATAAAAATCTTTAAAAAAATGTTAAATACCTAGCAATAATTCTAGTAAAAGATGTGGAAGATGGAGAAAACTGTTAGATTTTATTACAAAAAATTAAAGACCCAAATGAAAGAGGATATATACCACGTTCATAATATGGAAGATTCAATATTATAAAGATGTATATTCTCACCAAATTGATTTAGATTGAATGCAATAACCAAAAACACTCTCAGGAGCACGCGTGTGTGTATAAGATGGAGAGAGATAGAGAAGATATTTGTCTTTTATTATAATCACTATGTATTTAGGTATTTTGTTACACCACAATAGATAACTAACATGGCAATCTAATTCAAATTTTACCACCTAATATTTGTGTGAATCTGGGTAAATCATGTAAATTCTCTGATCCTTCATTATCTATAAAATGAGTTATCTCAAGTTTTCTTCAGATCTAAAATCATTGTGAGTTTTAGATAAATGTTTCAAATTTATGAGGAATTATTCAGCTGAATTTATGGTCCCTATGTATTATTGAGACATTTTTCTCTCTAAGCTTTTGCTTTTTAAACATCTTAAAATGAATGCCTTTGTAGGCAGGTAGGTCATATAAGAAATTACTCTGTTTCAGTACTTATTTGTGTGCTTTTTATTGTCTTAATTCTGTCTTCAGAATTAAGGTCATTAGTGTTTCAAATTTTCTATATTCAAAGTAATATAGACTAAAGCAAGGTCATCAGTGTTTCAAATGTTCTATATTCAAAGTAAATATACTGCACAGCATAGTGTCCTCACTGAAATAATTCAAGGATTTATTTTCTAAGATGATGTATTTACTATAATGATCAAGGTTTTCATTTGTTTATTCTATGCCCCAGACACTTTGGGTTACAAAAAAAATTCCATTTCTGGAACTTGTATTTAATCAGAGCTCAAGACCTGCTAATTTTATAATTTAAAAAGGGTAAATTAGTGTCTTCCATAAAATTTTAACATTCACAGTCATAACATTAAGCAATATTATAAATCTATCATTATGATAAAATAAAATTTTATTTTTTATTTTTTAGAGAGAGTTTGAGTGGGGAAGGGCAGAGGAAGAGGGAGAGAGAATTTGAAGCAGGCTCCACCACCCAACGCTGGGCTCCCTGTCACCACCCTGAGATCATGACCTGAGCCAAAATCAAAGAGTCTGTTGCTTAACTGACTGTGCTATCCAGGTGCCAGTAAAATATTAAGGTAGGTTTCATTTGGTACATAGGGATAGAAAAGTTAAACTAACCTTAAACAACTATTAAACAAAAGAATTCTTTGAGTCAGGATGAATTTTTAAGTTTGTATTTATGAATTCCTATAAATTCACTCTGCCTCATTGCCTTCATTACTGCAACTTGTAGGAGTAATCATATTCACAATAGTTCAAATGTGCTTTTGCATCCCCATAGACTTATCAAAATAAATGTCTGGCAAATCAGAGCTAACATTACTCATAAGCAAGTGGTGATTTGCCACCGTCAGCTCTGTTTTGTAGTTAATGTTTAAAATTTTGTTGAATTATTTTCCAGTTGTACTAGTTTATTTAATTCTATTGATATTTTAGGTAGATGTAGATATCATCAGAAAAGAGTTTTTCATTTCCTTTCTAATTTTTAGCCTTCAGATTTACTCTACTTTGTAATAATATTGATTTAAATCTGTAATATTATGTTAAATAGCAGTTGAAGTAGATGTCCTTATTTTCTCCTGTTACAGGGATTTTATTTAATATTTTTTCATTAAGTACTGAGTTTCTTCATTAATTATAAAATTTCTTCGTGTTCAGTTTGCTGACTTAAAAATACTAAATAGGTGTTGAACATTATACAATGCCTTTAAAAATGCATTGAGATGATCATATGATTATCTCCTTTCAGTGTATATCATTGTTATATATAGCAATCCATTTATAGAACAAACACACTTTATCATATCATTCACTTACTAATAATTATTTGATTGTTACTATTGTTACTATTACAGAAGGTGCTGTAGTTAGCAATGATGTATATATCTTTTTTTTTTTTTTTTTTTGGCTTATGTGTGAGAGTTTTTGGTGCATATATACCTGACGTGAAATTGTTCAGTTATAAGTTATGAGCTTCTTCAAACTGCATATACAGTATCAAATTATTCTCCAATATGTTGCTAAAACTTAAAATAGCCAAACATATAAATAAGAATATAATGCAAATGTTTATACTTTTTTTGTAGCTCCCATTACCTGCAAGGAAAGGCACAAATAATCAGTGTGATGTTGCCCAAGATAGTTTTCCCTCATGTACGAACCTTGGCTTTCACCATCTCTACTCCTCCCCTTTGTCACATTCTCCCCATACCACATTTTTTGTCTCTTCTTTCATATTACTTTGTTAGAATCCCCTTACTGCAACCATCTAGCCATAGGAATGAAAAGTTATCTTTAGCTCCCTCTAGACAGATTTGTTCTTTTCTCTACAATTTACTCTTGATCTTGCTTCACAATTATTTGCTTCCTTGACCTTGTTTCCTCTTATACCTGAATTCTGAGGTTCCATATCTTTTTAATGTGTTTTCCTAGCAATGACTTGCGATGTTGGCATAGAGCAAATACTGTTGAATAAATGAGCAGATAACTGAATAAATGAATGGAGAGGGAGAGAAAAATTAGAGGGCTTTCTAAACAAGGACAGTAAAACCACTGAGACAAATGTATTTTTATCACAAAGGCGGGACTTGCCAAAGTTAAATTTGTTTTTGCTCTTTAGAATTGTCTTTATTTTGTGACAAGCCCTTCTTCTGTTGAATGTAGGTGCACTTGGGTGTGCATGTATCTTCCATATTGAGTTTTTGTCAAGATCAAATTGAATAATATAGCGAGTGTTTCTTGGATAAGTATCACATAAAAGTTATTCAAGGAATTAATATTTTTGTACTGAAAATAAATTTTGTTAGGAAAATTTGGTGTGTTCAACTATTTTGATCCCATTATGAATATAAATTTGATTGAATATGCCAGTACTTTTCTTTTTTGGTTTTGTTTTGTTTTTTAGTGATTTGACTAAAATGAGTAGCTCCACATAGATTTATTCTGTGCCTATACATAACCACACACACAATTCTTAAATCCTTATCAATGCTTTAATATTCTGGGTTTTACAACCAGACTGGTCAAAGCTTCCAAGGTCATGAGGATCGTGCCACTAATAATTATCTCTAAATCAATGAGATTACATTTCAGGTTATTAGTATGAATATAATGAAGACACTTATTTTAAAACATTATATAATACACATTAGCATTTATTACTCTAGGCTTACTATTTGTACAATGGAAAATGAAAGAAAAGCAAGAAAGGGATTTTTCCCATTAACTTTATAATCTATTCCAATAACAGTTAAAAAATAAAAACTAAGATTGCTCTGAATAGAATTTCTTGGTCAAGAGCTTAATCTTAAGATATAGGATACTGTTACATCCATTATTCATGGACTTTAATGGTCATTTAATGAACTATAATCTGTATGGATACTAATTGGAACAAGATGAAAATAAAGTATGTTATAAAAAGTTTGTACTTACATGTAAGATTTATATTAAAATCTTGACTATGAGATTTTAGAGCTGCTTTGAAAAGTTCTTCAAGCACTGAAAACTACTGTGGGGTCATGAATATATTAGATGTGAATACATTATTAACATTTCATTTTTATCCTATATTTTGGACCTTCTGTAAGTTTCAAAATTGAAAAGGAAATAAAACGATTAAACAAAATAAGTCCAGGCAGCCTGGTGGGTCAGCGGTTTGGCGTCTGCCTTCAGCTCAGGGCCTGATCTTGGAGACACAGGATCAAGTCCCACATTGGGGTCCCTGCATGGAGCCCGCTTCTCCCTCTGCCTGTGTTTCTGCCTCTCTTTCTCTGTGTCTCTCATGAATGAATAAATAAAATCTTAAAAAAAACCCCAAAAAGACAAAAAAAAGCCCAAAATAAGTAAAAATGTAATTAAGAAAGTTGATACCAGGGGATACCTGGGTGGCTCAGCGGTTTAGTAACTGCCTTCAGCCCAGGGTGTGATCCTGGAGTCCCAGGATTGCGTCCCACATCAGGTTCCCTACATGGAGCCTGTTTCTCCCTCTGCCAATGTCTCTAATGAATAAACAAATAAAATCTTTAAAAGTAAAAAAAAAGGTTGATACCAATTTTACAGATTTTTTAAATATAACTAATGAATCATTCTTATAATGACAATTTTTAAAAGAAAATTGTCCAGCAAATTTTAGGAATCACCAATAAAAAAAGGGATAGGGAGCTTGAAAGTAATATTCCAAAAGTGAGAGCTTTAATGAAGTTCAATATTATTACTAACAAATTTTCAACTACCATAATATAATAAAAATAATATACTTGGGAGCAGAGATATCAGAATATAATTAGTAAATAGTTATATAACCATAGAACTTTCCTGCAAAAATCATTGAAGTCATTGACTAAAGAACTACATTGCAAATAGAATGATATAGCTTAACATTCAAACGTTTTTGCAGTAAGATGATTTATTCAAACAAGATCTTGTAAATAATCACACTATAAAACATACATAAAACACATGGCTTCTCTGGAATGATAAGTGTCAAAATAATTTTATGTGAGAATCATCTAGGAAGTTTTGAAAGCATGTAAAGCACAGTTGCTCACAGACAATTAAAAATAATGGGGGGTGGGGATCCCTGGGTGGCGCAGCGGTTTGGCGCCTGCCTTTGGCCCAGGGCGCGATCCTGGAGACCCGGGATCGAATCCCACGTCGGGCCCCCGGTGCATGGAGCCTGCTTCTCCCTCTGCCTGTGTCTCTGCCTCTCTCTCTCTCTCTCTCTCTGTGACTATCATAAATAAATTAAAAAAAAATAATGGGGGGTACTTTGGGGGCGCTGGCTCAGCACAGTCTGCTTGAGATTCTCTCTCATCCTCTTTTTCTGCCCCTCCCCCGGTTCGCTCTCACTTTCTCTCTTTCTTCTTTCAAATAAATAAATAAAATCTTTAAAAAAAAATAATAATCCTTCTAAGTGATTCTAACATGTAGCTGGGGTGAGAACCAGAGTTCTGGAAGAATTAGGGGGTGATTTGGAGACACATTCACTTAGACCACCCCTGTCAATATAAGAATCCAAGAAATAGACTTTGAAGACCACTGGAATAGTAGATTGGTTATACTTAACAATAAAAAATAAATTAAAAAATAAATTTATTATTAAAAAATAAAATAATAAAATAAAATAAAAATAAATTATATTTATTATATTTTATAAAATATTTTATAACTTTATAAATATAAATATTTATAATAAAAATATTATACCATTTTATAAATATCTTATAAATAAATACATGTTACTTAGTCCTTTGAGCAGAAGAGGGTGTGATGAATATTGAATATATCAGGCAGAGATAAAACAGTAATTATGAAATAGTAAAGAATCTACCAGATATTGAGAAAAATTCCTTCATTTGAAGAAGTTAAGAAGAGATAAAGCCATCAATGAATTTACAATTTGTATTGTCTAGCGTGAGACACCTTGGAATTACACATTGCCGAGTTGCCTTGAGTCCTACTCTCAAAAATCATAATTATAAAGAACTTTCCAGTTAGAATACATAAACACAATTTATATAAGATGCAGTATTATATATATTATATAACATATTGAATGTATAGTAATATATATAATACACTTAATACACCTATATATACACATATGTAAGTTCATTTTAAAAAGAGTAAATAACAATCTATCGCTTTTGATAAGGGCAATGTGCTAATAGGTTATTATGCATCTTTCATTTATTATTTAAATATTATGTTTAAATATTATTGAATATAATATGTTAAATATTATATAAACATATTTTTAGCTATTATTTAAGTAACTAAAAGCTTTGTTAATGAACTTTTTGCCTGATAGATGAAATAGAAATGAAGATTTAGTACTAATTTTTAGGATCACATTCTTTCATCTTAATGAGATGAAAGAGACATCTTTTCACTTTTAATTTTGGCTGAATACAATCTATGTGAAAATTGAAACAAATCCTCTAATATAGATGGCAATAATTTCATCAGTGGACACACATTGATTATGCTTCAAAGAATGAGTGATATTAGTATCTATTCCCTAAAAGCTAATAATGAATTTTTAGTGAACCACCCATGTGTTTTTAATACTAGAAAATAAAAATACCAGCGTAAAAAAAAAAATCATCTCACTACAAATAGAAACACTTAGCTTGGCCATACAAATGACTGCTATAAAATGTATCTAATTTTTATGTATTAATAAAAATGTGATATTTTTCTCAGATGGGGAAGTGTAATAACTTTAGGAATTCATAACCCCTGAAGTATATAACTCATTTCCTGATATTTTTGCCAAATGTCTTATTAATAAAAATTTAAGGTTATGGAAATCTTTTTAAAATTAAATTTGCTTTAATCAATAGAAAAAATCTTCTGACTACATTGCCACTTCTCAGTAAAAAAAAAAAAAAAAAGAAAGAAAGAAAAGAAAGAAAAAGAATGCAAACACTGCAAATCTGAGTTTAATTCAAGACTGAAGGTCTTAACCCTGGCTGGCTAATTGGGCATGTTTGACATTTGCTTTATTGCCTTGTTCTTTTTCACTTTGAATTTCTTCTTTAATGAAGACAAAATTCTTGACAACCACACTGCCCTAGAGATTAGATTTGTAGCAAAGAGGTCAAGTTCCTCTATATTTATATTTCTCCTAAATTCTCATTCTTTTTAATAACATTATCCATTCCTTACCCTCTCCGTGGTAACTTATGTCACCTGCTAACCTTTGTCATTCCTGGTATTATTATTGGCGTCACTCTTTCTTGTAATCAGAGTGTATATTTTGTTATTAGTTTAAAATATAACCTCTTTTTAATAGGTTGCCTCTCAGATGTTGATAACAGCAGGGACTGAATGGTGCCTTGAGGAGTTATCTACTTCTTAAATAACTTCAAAGTTTTAAGTCTAAACCATCTCAGGGAGTTGAAAATATTTCATTGTTTACAGAGAGATTTTAGGGTTTCCTTGGTACTTTGTCTTCATCACTGTGGTATTCAGGTTTTTCAACATCTAACCTAAGTAGACCTCCTTTGGTCTCTTGTGCATGCATTTATTCATTCAGCAAATACTTGTTTAGCATTTACCACATCCTAAGAACTGTGCTTGACTGTAAGAATGCAAAGATTAAAAAAGAAAAAAAAATCCCTACCTGCCAGGTGCTCATATTAAAGATCAAAGCAAGCAGACTTTGGTGTACACTGGGGTCCCAGGGGATGTATGAAAGTTTTGCATGTTATAAAGAAACAGAGAAAGGGAAGGGAAGTGAGAAGCAAAATTTCCCCAGTGGAAATAAACACTAAGCCAAATTTTGAATTATTGGTAAATGTCAGCAAGTGGTGGGGAATGTGCTTCATATCTCTGATGGGCAGGAAAATACACTGTTCACGTCTCCTACTGCAGGGATCATAGCTGACTGACAGCCCCAGCTGGACTCATGACTCTATTTACATAGAAGCCATACTTTTCTTGGCCTCCTCAAAGCTCAAAACTGAGAGTCGTGGGGAACTTGTTCAGTCCTATTCGGGGGGCATGTGTGATTCTTCTAATGAATGACTTTGGCTCCACATCTTTTGGCCCAATGAAGCCTTCTTAGAATTGTGCCAAAGACAGAATATTCATTACAAGTCTTTCTTTCTTCTCTCTCTCTCTCTCTCATTCTCTCTCTCCAAGGCAGACTTCTTACCATGTACTGAATGGTTTCTCTCTCATTTCTTCCTTCCCTTTAATCTTTCATATTTGTTACCCTCAAATGATTTCTTTCATAACTAATCCTGTTCTGGAGACTGCCTAGAAAATCTGAACAAACATAGGTGGTCCTGAGAGTGGTCCAAGGAAAGTGGGGTTTGAGGACTGGCTCACCTGTTGCTTGGTAAATGAAGAGAACACCATCCTGAGTGATATTTGGATATGGTTAACCCTTGGTAAATGTGGTGGTCTAACTGAGATGATTTCACCTAAAGGTAACCTGGGAAAATGTCCTGGTACAGGGGAAGCCCCATGAAGGTGGAAAGATTCAAACATTTAAAAAATACGGAAGCAACAATTCCTCCTTCCTGAGAGTTGGCTGGTTGTTGCTACACTGCATTGACTTCTTGCAAAGGGATAATGAGAAACTGAGGAATGTTAGCAAGCAGTAACAAATTACATTAAGGGCTAGAGGTTCTCTTTGGTAGGTTACAAAGAGTGTTTTGTCTTCTGAAGTAGAACAGTGGACCCAGCTGGGGCAATAACTCATGACTTGATATTTAGATTCATAGAGTTCCATAGATGTCCAAATGTTCAAACAAGGCAGGTCCTTTATGCTGAATTCACAGCTCTGGTTAGGATGGGCTGGGGGCAGCTGGATTAATGAATGCCCCTGAGGATGCTGGCAGTGAAGAATCCCTGAACTATCCCAGTTTGCAAGGGAGGCTCACCTCTTCCTTGTAAGGGGTAGGGCTTCTGCTGTGCTAGAAGATGCTATAAAGACTTACCCCTTTCAAGACAGCAAGTACATCCTTCAGGAGCTGTACCCATTTCCTCCCTGGGCTACCACGTGGATGACTAGAGCTAAATCCTAATATCATCTAGGTGAAGGAATACTTATGGGAGGAAAGATAGAACACACTGAAGGAAATATGAGCATTAGCTAGCACTGGGATTGAATTTTGAACACATCTCATCAATGGGGTGAGATGTAAGGTTAAGTAATCAAGAACTTATTCACTTGGGGGCAGTTTCTAGGGGGCAGGGGATTTAACACCTTGATGTTACTCTAGGGGATGATGCAAATTTTCTGCTTGGGTGGCTGTTACAGGCCAGAAGAAGTAATTCCCCATGCCGAGCAAAGTAGCAATTCCTGAGTTGCGCTGGCAAATGGTAGAGGAATGAGCAGAAGTAAGGGACTTGAGCATATACTCAAATAAATATATTGTATAAGGCCAGAAGACCCACCAGGGGATTAGGTTCTATAGGAAGGCCCAGAGAACACAGCATGTACCAGGACCATGAGAGTGCACTGGAGAGAGAGAATGCACCAGAATCATTAGGGAGCTTAGTGGTGACTTTTCTCTGTAGGCCAGGGATGATGCTAGGAAAGGCAGTCACAGCCTGTTGACCATGTGGTTTGCCAGCCTGTTGGAACCACCACCACCTAATAGGCTGGCAACCCAAAGTCATGCTTCCTCTGTCTTACTCCCAGCCAGTGACTGATTATGATACGGGTGCCAGTGCACTTTCCTTTGGGAGGGTCATGGACTCCTTTAGTGGTAAGTTTGGTTCAAGGACTCCCCATTAGCTTGGCTGAAACCTGCTTTAACTATGTTGCAGGCTGGGAATCTTGCTCATTTGTCCTTCCCTACTGCTCTCCTTTAACAGATGCCAGACCGGAATGCCCACCTTGCCTACTATATCTGCTTCCTCCCCTTCATTCATCACAGGCATTTCCTCCAATAAACATCCTCTCATATAATTCTACCTGGAGAGCTGCTTCTTAGAGGAATAAAGAAGCAAAAGCACAACTTGTTTGAATCAATCAATGTTTTCTCTGACTGTAACACTGGGTAAAAATGGAAATGTAGGAGAGTATGAATTTTAAAGAGATGTGGCAAAATGGTGGAAAGTGGCTGAATTATGATATATTTTTTTTGTCTTGCTACACTGCAGTGTTCTGTCTTTGTTTAGGGGACTAGGGAGCCATCAAAGGGGAATGCTGGATAAGATTTGTATTTTATTAGATTCACTCAGCTTTGTCAAGAAAGGAACATAAGGTGTACTTGATTTAGCAAAGAGGATAGAGTACATCTAGTAAAACTGACTGTTGGAATGGAGAGTAATGGATGACGTTAAAAGAGATTATGTGATAATCAACAAAGGCTGGTTTGATTGATTACAGACTGAGTATGATAAAGAGGAAATTGACAAGGATAAATTATAGATTCACTTGAACAAAGGGTAGGGAAGATAGTGAACACAGAGTCTTGGAATAGAACAGAAAAGGCACCAGATATCATGAGTTTGGGTGCAAAGGGAAAACATAAGTAGTGTTACCTGTTGGATATATGGGTTGAAGGTCAGGAGAGAGAAATCAGTAGGACAAAGATATAGTAAATGTTAACATATATAATAAACTTTCTCAAAATGGTTAAGATTGCTAGGGTGGCTATCCAGAATAAAAAAAGAAGATTGCTGAGAAATGGAACAAGTTATATAATCATTTCCACTTATACACACACACACACACGCAATACGACTGACACTAGAATATTGAAGACAGCTCAAACTAGGGGGAAATGGCATCCTCCACTAATTTATATGGGCTGACTAGCAATAATATGTACTTAAAAATTGCTACAAAGATTTTCACACTATGTCTAGTAAACTACACAATTGTGGATATCAATCGAAAGGAAAAGAGAAGATTATTCAGATTTGAATCTACATTGAATTTAGTTTATGAGGTGGTGTCTGGTTCCTTATGACCAACTTAAGTATGGACTCAGGGGATTTCTGTGAAAGAATTCCTTTCCACAGGAAAAGAGGCCAGCTGTGTTGTGCCTAAACCTGTATGAATGTTTTAATCTTCAAAGGAGACTCATGGATGCACAATTATGGTTGAATTGGACAATCTACACAAGTAGGTGAGATTAGGTGGCAATAAATATGCTCTATTGCTGCCGTGTTAAAGAGCAGGAGGTTTAGAGTGATGTCTAAGTCCAGCTCCACTACTTATTAGCCATGTAACACTGAGCAAATGATTTAACCTCTATAAGTCTCTGTTTTTCTAACTACAAGAGAGGACTAACCATTTGGCACAGAAAATGGCACACCATAAATAGCTAAAGAATGTTAGTTATTATTGTTACTATTACATCATTCAGTCTGATCAACATTTCATGGGTCCGTTTCTTCTGAAGATATTTCCTCTCTTTGGCTCTGGGAAATTAATTTGTATAATGTCCTTCTCTTTGTTTCACTATGTGCTTTTTGACCTTCTGTTGGTCTGATGTTCTATTGGATTGCTCTGTGTCTCATATTTCCTTTTATATTTTCTATCTTGTTGATTTTTTGCTCTTTGCTCTGAAAGATTCTATCACATTTTATCCTCCAATCCTTTCACAGATTTTTAAAATATGTAATCATATTTCAATGTCTAAGAGCTTTATTTTTCTGTAATCTTTGCTTTTTATAGAATCATATTCCTGTTATATGGAAGCAATAATTTCTTGATTTTTCTCTGGTGTTCTGTCTAGATTTTTTTGTATCTAGCTAGCTAGCTTGCTAGCTATTGACACAGTCCTTGAAACATCTGTTTCTTCTCAGTTTGGATGGTCTTTCATTTATTTTGGCCTTATTTAAATCTACTGGTTTTCGTCAGATATCTGGTGATCCTTGACTATCCCTTTTGTTTTTGCTAGCATGCATAGGTCTTCCTTTTCCCTAAAAGGAGAAGCCTGAATGAACTAGGAGTGGATAAGAAATAGTAAATCAATTTAAAAAGAGAGGATGAAAAGAGTTATTGTTTCTATATAAATCTCAACAACAGATAGTTACTAAAAATCATTACTGCTGAATTAATTGTAAGCAAGGTAATGATAAAACTGCTTAAATGCTGAACTTCTAGACTGATTTGCATTGTTTATTTCACAAGTGTCTTAAGTTCTCCTACTCCCTTAAGAAAACTGATACTAGCTATTTCATCAATATCTCACAGTATGGTAGGGTAAGATTAGTAAGTGTAACTCACCTTGTACCTAAGTGAAAAGATTGTGTCAAAATGTACATTTATAAGTTTAAAGCTAAAGTGAAATATGTAAGATATCCAGGTATCATTTCTGGAGTTTCTGATTATAAGTGACTTTTTGTTCTACTGACTAAATACAAATAGTATCACATTAGGAGAGTGTACTAAGTGGCAGACAGATTGTCTTTTAACAAATATAAAGAGGAATAATGTTGTAGTTACTATATTTATGTATATTTTCACAAATGTACTCTTTATATTATTTTAGGGTTTCCTGTATAATCAATTTATTTAGTATAATTTTTTTAATATGAGGAAGATACATTTTTTAAATATTTATCTGCTATACAAAGAGAAATCCACTAACCAGAACTATTATCATCACCTGGAAGCTTGTTAGAAATGTAGACTTTAAGCCCCTCCCAGACCTACTGAATAAGAATCTGCATTTTAACAAGGTCCCCCAGGTGATTCTTACACTCATTAAAGTCTTCACCAGCAGATAGGAAAGAGGATCAAGTTGTGAGTCATTATTCCTCATTCCAGAACTGGTTATTCCTTTTGATATGTATTATGTTGAAAACCATACTTCAAAATCTTGGAAGCTTTGGTATGACATATTCATAAAAAAAAGTTAAGGGAAGAACAATGGGCAGCATTTCATTTCATATATTTGCATGAAAACTCATGTACTTGGGGACAGACATGCACTGGAAAACTAGTGAAAATAAAGGCAAAGAGAAAATAACTAGCTTGGTCATATTAGAAATGACAATATTGAATCAGCGAGAAGATATACTAATGGTGGATATTTTAACTAGGCAGACAGTTTCTGGATGATTCAGTATAAAAGCAGGAGGGCTGATAAATCTTTCACTTTAATTGATGGGAATGTCGATTTTACCACTGAGAAGGAAGAACAAGTGACAAGAAATTTTACTACTGTTGATCTAATTTTCACCATAATGGAAAAGCCAACTGATGAATTGGAAATAATAGGATGTTGGAGAAGCAGTTAGCTCTTTTGGTCTGTGATAACAAGGGAAATCAAGGCATAGCCAGACTGACAGGCTAGATTAGGGGAAGTAAATTTCAAAAAAAAAAAATTGACAGAATGTTGGATATGATCCCTTAGCCTGAGTCTCTAAAAGAAATGTGGTCAGAAGAGAAGCATTCCATAAAGAATTCACTTACAATTCCAATGAAGAAAAAAGAGAAATGTAGCTGAAAGAACCACTGGAGCTGAATGGTAAGCTTCACAAGGATATAGACAGACTTGAGAAAATATGAGGAATAAACACATGGATTATTTATTTCAGAATAATGACAGGCAAGTTCAAATCTAGAAAGACTTAGGCCAATAGGTGTAGACTATATTGTGGAGATTTTGGTATAATCTTCTTAGCCACGAGGAGGAAACCAGATTACTCAAATCTTATTTTCTCTTTGCATTTGTATTATAATGATTTGCTCACATTTGTCTCCCTCACTAAACTGAGGACTGAAACCTAGTCTGATTCATTTTATATTACCAAAATACAGTAGGAAGTAAAAGCTCATTAAAGTAGAAACTTATTCAACTCTGTTAATAGATGAAAAGAAGAATAAACATTGGTAACGGGGAATTACAACAACTGCTATTATAAAAGAGAAGTTATCTTAAAATATTATTATATGTATTTAAAAAGCTGTGATGATGATGACCAAATAATCTTTTCATAATTTTGTAAAATTCTAAATTAGGCAAAAAGGAGTTTCCCCTGAACTCAGAGAGGAGGAACAGTAAGCACAGTACCCTGGTCGTCTTATATTTGAATGGTGTTACTTGGACACAGTTAAAATATCAGAATATGCCAAGGTACATTACTAAACATGTACTTCTTTAATTTCATGTTGGTTATGCTTAGTTTTCAGTTTTCACAATCATATATGTAAACAACTTATTGTTTACTTTCGCTTATTTGTGTGATGTAAATAAAATTCACATTATGCATAAATTCCAACCCTGTTCCCTTCCATAGCTACCCACTTCTCAGAGTTTCTTCTGTAACCATTCATAGGTTCTCAAAATATTGCTACACAAATATGAATCTACATTTTTATTCATTTCCTCTTTTTTTTTTATACAAATAGGAACATAGTATATACAATTAGTAAACATAATCACTTCCAACTTCTGTTTGGGTAATCTGTCCACATACCTACATAAAGAGATTTCTGTTTCTACTTTTTTTTTCTTTTACAGAGAGAGAGAGAACATGAACATGGGGAAAGGGTGTAGTGGAGAGGAAGAGAGAGAGAGGGAGGGAGAGAATCTTAAGCAGGCTCTACAATTCAGCACAGAGCCCTATGCAGGGCTCAATCTCACAACCTTGAGATCATGATCTGAGCTGAAATCAAGAGTCTGACATTTAACTGTCTAAGCCACACAAGGGGGCCCTGCACTTTTTATTATGGAAACTTTCAAAACAAACATAGGTATGAAGAGTAATATAAATGAATATCAGCACTAATCATCAATATTCTGCTACTCTTGCTTCATCTATTCCTCATTTCTATTTTTTTCTTGGAGTATTTTATTTTATTTTAAAGATTTTATTTATTTATTTATTCATGAGAGAGAGAGAGAGAGAGAGAGAGAGAGAGAGGCAGACACACAGGCAGAGGGAGAAGCAGGCTCCATGCAGGGAGCCTGATGTGTGGGACTTGATCCGGGGACTCCAGGATCACGCTCTGGGCTGAAGGCAGGTGCTAAACCACTGAGCCACCCAGGAACCACTTGGGTGTATTTTTAAATGGATCTCACTTACTTCATTTCATCAATTAATATTTTGGTATATATCTCTAACAGATAAAGGTATTTATTTGCATAACCACAATGCCACTATCATACTCAGCTAAATCAATAATAGCTTATTTATATAACCAAAAACTCAGATTGTGTTCAAGTCATTCCCCATCTTTGCTCAAAATCTATTTTGACAATTAGTTTATTTGAATCACTATTCAAATAAGTCTGTAGATTGCATTTGGTTGATATGTCTCAAAGTCTCTCTTAATCTATAACATTTCTTTCTCCTTTTTCCTCTCTGACCTCCCTACCCCCCTGTTTTTTTTTTTTAATTGAAGGATCATTGTCTTATAGAATTTTCCATATTCAGATGTGATTGCCTGTAACCTCCTGGTATTTAACATGGTCCTTTTCCCACTCTATTTCCTGTAAAGGAATAGTTAGAACTGGAGGCTTTATTTACTAAGTGCTTTATTAGATTCAAGTGTAATTATTTACAAGCATCCTTCATAAGTGATTCTATCTTCTTCTTGATGCATCTCAGCAGGATGCATGTATCATGGGATAGTTACACTTGGAGTAATTAATCAGCATGTTTAGGTGGTATTAGCCTGGTTCATTCAGTATAAAATTCCCCTTCAAGTCTTCCTTAATGCTGTGAGCAGTCATTGATGATTGTTGCTTAGATCTATTATCTCATACTGAATTGCTAAATGATAATTTAATAATTCTATCATCCTTCTTTTGTTAGTTTGCTCTAATTTTTGATAAAGAACTTTTACACCAACTTTTGGGGGACTGTGAAATATCTACAGGAAAGACAGGATATTGATCATATTTTTGGAATAATAAATTGGTTTTCCAGCATCCTGTAATAGTGACTGATGGGATATTTTTTTTATCATTTTGAACTCATAAATTTTAATATATTTAATATATTTTAATTTGTGTAATCATAATTCCTTTGAAACTTTAATTGCCCTGTATTTCATCATTCAATTGCATTGCTTTTTTTAAACTGATGCATACTACTCTGTTACATGGATACACCATAATTTATTTAACTAATCCTCTATTGCTGGGCATCTAGGTTATTTCTGATCTTTTGCTATAACATAATACTGTAATAAATAACCATATATAAGTTGTTTCACACATGTATGAATATATATTAAGGATAAATTTCCCAAAGTGGAATTATACACATTTAAAATTTTGTACCAGAAGCCCTAGCCATAGCAGTCAGACAACAAAAAGAAATAAAGGACATCCAAATTGGTAAGGAAGAAGTAAAAGTTCTGTTGTTTGCAGATGACATGATACTGTATAGAGAAAATCTGGAAAACTCCACTAAAAGAACTATTAAAATTGATAAACAAATTTAGTGAAGTCACAGAATACAAAATCAATTTGAAAAAAAATCTTGTAATGAAGCAGCAGGAAAAATTAAGAAAATAATCCTATTTATAATTGCAGTAAAAATAATAAGATACCTAGGAATAAATCTAAACAAGGAGGTGAAAACTATAAAACACTGATGAAAGCTGAAGATGACACAAGACATGGAAAGACATTCCATTCTCATGGATTGGAAGAACAAATATTATTAAAATGTCTATACTAGCCAAAGCAATCTACAAACTCAATGCAATGCCTATCAAAATACCATCAACCTTTTCCACAGAGTTAGAACAAAAAATTGGAACAGAAAAGAACCCTAATAGTCAGAGGAATGTTGTAAAGAAAACCAAAGCTGGTGGCATCACAATTCTGGACTCCAAGCTCTATTGTAAAGCTGTGATCACGACAGCATGGTACCAGCACAAAATAGTCACATAGATCAGTGGAACAGAATACAGAACCCAGATATGGATCCTCAACTCTATGGTCAACTAATTTTCAAAAAAGCATGAAAGAATATCCAATGGATAAAAAGTCAGTCTCTTCAACAAATCATGCTGGGAAAATTGGACAGCTACATGCAGAAGAATGAAACTGGACCATTTTCTTACACCATACACAAAGATAAATTCAAAATGGATATAAGATCTAAATGTGAGACAGGAACCCATCAAAATCCTAGGGAAGAACACAGGCAGCAATCCCTTCATCCTTGGCCACGCAACTTCTTGATACACATCTCCAAAGGCAAGAGAAACAAAAGCAAAAATGAACAATTGGGACTTCATCAAGTTAAAAAGCTCTACACAGCAAAGGAAAGAAATAACCAACAAAATAAAAAGCAAGCTATGGAATGGGAGATGATATTTACAAATGACATATCAGATAAAGGTCTAGTATCCAAGATCTATAAAGAACTCATCAAACTCAACACCCAAAAATACAAATAATCCAATCAAGAAGTGGGCAGAAGACATGAACAGACATCCCTCCAGAGAAGTCATACAAATGGCCAATAGACACATGAAAAAGTGCTCCACATCACTTGGCATCATGGAAATACAAATAAAAACCACAATGAGATACCACCTCACACCAGTCAGAATGGCTAAAATGAACAAGTCAGGAAACAACAAATGTTGGTGCAGATGCAGAGAAAGGGGAATCCTCTTATACTGGTGGTGGGAATGTACAGCCATTCTGGAAAATTACTCAACCATAATAAAGAATGAAATCTTGCCATTTGCAATGACATGGATGGAGAAAGTATATAATGCTAAGTGAAACAAGTCAGAGAAAGACAAATACCATATGATTTCACTTATATGTGGAATTTAAGAAACAAAACAAACCAGCAAAGGGAAAAAAAAGAGAGAGAAAGAGAGACAAACCAAGAAGTAGACTTGTAACTATAGAGAACAAACTGATGGCTACCAGAGGGGACATGGACAGGGAGATGGATAAAATAGTTGATATGGATTAAGGAGTGCATCTGTTGTGATGAGCACTGAGTGATGTAGGGAACTGTTGAATCCCTTTATTGTACACCTGAAAAAATATAATCCTGTATGTTTTTATTGGAATAAAAAAATAAAAATAAAATTTTGTTAAACATTGTCCAGTATAGGGGTTGTACAGACTTGAAGTTCTGTGAACAATTCATGAGAATGCATGTTTTTTTGTAGCTGAGCCAAGAGACTACATTATCAAACTTTAGGTGTTCCTCTCTACCTCTAATTCAATAGGTAAAACTAGTTATCAAAATATAATATACAAATTCAATCTTCCTATGAGTCAGTTTGAGCATTTTTTCTGTAGGTTTGACTTAATTAAAAATACTTGTATTTCCTTTTCTGTGAATGAGGTATTTATATACTTTGTTCATTTTTTAATATTATTTTATTTTATAAATCTCTAGGTACCTCTCAAAAATAAAAAAGATAATCTCTTGATATCTGTTGACATTTTAAAAATTATATTTGATTTTTCTTAGGTGTTTTACGAAATGTAAATTTTTTGTTTTCATCTAGTTGATTTTATGGCTTCTGAATTTTTAATTATGAAGATTTTTCTATTTCACGTTTATAAAGGAATTCTTCGTATTTTCTCCTAGAATTTTTATGATTTTTTAAACATTTAAGTTGTCTATTTGCTTGGAATTCATCCTGTGTATTGTATGAGGTAAGGGTTTGATTTACATTTTTGAAGATAGCTATGTAGATGTCCAAATAGTATTTCCTAAATAGTTCATTTTCTCCTCATAAATTTATTTTCACAGTAGGTTCCTGGATATTTTGGCACTTATTTCTATGCTTTTAGTCAGTTCTATTTTCTTGTTTGTCTAATCATTCACAACCACTATACTGAAGAGTTTTTGTGGCCACCATAATATTTTAATATGTGTAGAACAAACCTTTTAACTCGCCTTTTTTTTACTTTCATGGGTTTTTTTGTTTTATTTTTTATTTTTTATTTTTTTTAATTTTTTAAAAATTTTTATTTATTTATGATAGTCACAGAGAGAGAGAGAAAGAGGCAAAGACATAGGCAGAGGGAGAAGCAGGCTCCATGCACCGGGAACCCGATGTGGGACTCGATCCCGGGTCTCCAGGATCGCGCCCTGGGCCAAAGGCAGGCGCCAAACCGCTGCGCCACCCAGGGATCCCTCTTTATTTTTTAAATAACTTTAGAATCAGCTTATTTAGCTACAAAAGAGTTAGTGTTTTACAGTAACTGGGTTAATCTTTAAATTACCTTAATAAACTGATATTTTTTTTACCACGTGCAGTCTTCCTTTCCAAAGTGCAATGTAGGTCATTCCTTTTCAAATGTTCTTTTGAAATGTTTAAAATTCTTCATATAATACATGTATAGTGTTAGGTATTCCTAGACATCCTACCTTGTTTCTATTGTAAAAGATATTTTTTTCTATTATATTTTTTACTTGGATGTGGCATGTCTATCACAATATTTATATTAATTTTGGACCATGTTACCTTATCAAGTTATTATATTTTTTTGCTCTTTCTTTACATTTACATCTTTACATGAGTTAGGTTTTCTTATGTACGTTAGGGTAGCAGAGACAGTCTAGTCTTCCTGCTTTGTTTCTTTTTACAACCCAGTGGATCTTCTCCTCTGCTGCCACCTAGAGAACTTCCTGAATATACTACTTTTCTGGGTGATTATTTAGGTATTGCCACCTCCTCAAAACCAAACTTGGTTCACAGAGGCTTCTGTTGCCTTACTAACTCATTACCACATTTGTGTACCAGTGTTCAAAACATAAAATGCATAAAGTATATTTTTCGTGCTTCACCTTCCTTTTTTTTTTTTTTTTTAGGAAAAGTACTTTTGCTGAGATGGACTGCTCCTAGGCTATCTCATCATTTTCCATGGCTCTCCATTTTTTCCCCATGGGACTTCTGCTTACTGTTCACTGATGTTGGCAGTTTTTACATGTATTTTGGAGGCTTTAATTACATGCGTCTTCCACTTTTATCCAACATGAAAATTAGGGCTTTATTTTTTAAAAAATTTTTCTTAAAAAAATAAAAAAATTTTTTCTTGTTGCATTTCGATATTTCTAAGAAAAAGAGAAAGTATTAACTAATGCCACAATTTTATAGCAGAATTCTACCAAATGCCACTATCAACCTCTCTCAGAAATTGTGAAATGAGGATAAAGAGAAAAAAAGATGAGATAGTCTGTCACAAATTTTAAAGGGTCTGAGATTTGACCTACGCACAAACTGGTAAGTTAGCCTGCCATAGGGTCATGCATGGTGCCAGAAGACATGAATTTCCTGGGGTCAGAGACCAAAAAAAAAAAAAAAAAAAAAAAAGCTTATTACAGCAAAAGATTTATACAGATGCATGTTTACATCAATTTCTTGAGCCTCATTTCCAACAAGGGTGATGCACAAAGGCCTACATGGATACCTGTGCACACAGTAAGTTATGTTACACAAGAGGAACTCTAAGAAATTCACTACCTTATTACACCAGTAAGTACGCATGCTCTTTGTCCCAGAAGACATTACACCTCATCCTTAAAAGTTGTTTGCTGAAAACACAATCCTAAGATATTACCCAAAGCATTAGGACCCTACATTCTTACACTCCCAGCTTTAGCAAGATGTGTAGGAGAGATCCAGGGAGGAGGGTATCTCAACATCGTCATTTTGATATTCAAAACACAGAGGAAGCAAATTTTGTTAAAAGCCAAAAAAATGTAAACAATGCCATCCTAGGTAGAGTTATATATTGTAATATTAAAATATATTTTGTGAGCACTCAAAAAAAAAAAAAACCAAACAGACTACTGAAGAAATAAGTTCACGAAGATAAACTATATTGAGTTTCCTCTCAGAAAAAGTTTTATTTTTTGCAGAGCAAAGAAATTTGGCAGGCATAATACATTTGAATTTTAGAAGATTTCCTTATGGAAAATTGAACAGTATATAATGGCAGATTTTACCTAATTTTTTTATATTTTTTTTATTTATGATAGTCACACACAGAGAGAGAGAGAGGCAGAGACACAGGCAGAGGGAGAAGCAGGCTCCATGCACCGGGAGCCCGATGTGGGATTTGATCCCGGGTCTCCAGGATCGCGCCCTGGGCCAAAGGCAGGCGCTAAACCACTGTGCCACCCAGGGATCCCAGATTTTACCTAATTTAATGAGAGTAAGATTATTATAACAAGTGATATTTAATTCAACAATTTAACCCTGGAGGGAGGTTGATTGTGAGCATACCTGTGACCAACAAAAATTGATTCTTCTTTTAGTTACATTATAAGTAGTATCTAAAATGGAATAGTTGAAATACTGTTGTATTATGACACTATTTTATGACTTTATTATAAATTCATACTATCATGTCTCACTTATTATAGTTTTTGAGAGTCACATGAAGCATAGAACCATAGAGATTGGTTTAGTATTTTCATATGAAAAGCTCTTGAAGGAACTAAGCTTAGTTTCCATCAAAAATAAAACAGACAATAAAGAGAATTTTAGGTCTATTTTGGAAGAAAAAATTAAGGTTGTTCTATTTGGTCACTAAGGGTTGAGACTGGGTCTACAGGTAAAAGATAATGAGCTGACAAGTTTGAATTCAACATAAAGAAAAAAAATCTAGAACAAGTCCAATGATGGAATGGCATTTCAGATAAAGTAAATTCAATCCAAGGATGGCTCCTGGCTCTGTGGGTTCTTAAGTTTTTGCAATTTGGGGGCCATCTTAAAAAAAAAAACAAGCAGGAACACACAACTGGAACATAACATAGCTACAGAAGTAATCATTTATTCAGAATGAGAAAATATCGGACAAAGTACACATTTCCAAAAGATGTCAAGTATCACAAACATCATAAAATTCAAAAAGTTACCTAATATTTTAATTAGTTAAGTGTCTGATATACCTCTATAAAATTCCCTACACTCTATATTTTTGACTATGTATTCTCCCCATCTTTTTTTGGATAATACTGTTTAGAAAGATAACAGTTCTTCCTCTGGCAAGGTTGGCTAATTTATCTGAAAACTATAATTTAGAAATGTTTCTTTCAGCTTCATATCTCAGTCATTGTAATGCTATATTATTTTCCAACTCAGATTTCTGAGTCTGTGACTATAGCACTTCTAATTCCATATGAGCTCCTAGTCTTTAGCACAGTTTCCAGGTGGATCTTTAACTTAGGTTTAAAAAAAAAAAAATCAACCTTTTTAGATGTAATTAGATGCTTCTAGTAACACATAAATTATTGCCAACATCTTTGAAGACTCAAAATATCCACAAATTAAAGAAAGTGTTATTTTTAATAAAACATTGCTGTTCATTTTAAGTAACATTGTTTTAGGTCATTTTCCTTTGGTGTATTATATCTAATTACTTTAATTCTGTAATCCATAGAAGTCTTATTTATTGTTTCTATAGATTATCATGCTAGTTTTCTAGATTAGTGAAAGATGAACAGCTTTAAAGAAAACATGTCACAGAAGAATAAAAAAGATTAGAATATGAGAAGGATGAGAAAGGTAAAGCATATAAGACAAATCCTTATGGTGGCCAGAATATTATTCAAAGAAGGAAAAGTATTACAAACAGAAAGAAATTTACTGATGAGTTAGAATTTTAACAGTGCTTTCAATTCACCCAAAGAATTTTTAATCCAGCAACTGACAGAAAAACTATGTATTTTTTTCTGGGATGCTTGGTCTCCTCTGCACCCAAAGGAATGTACATATTCAGCTCAGCTCTGGCTGTGAATAACACAGTTATCATTTTCCACCTTAGAAGGGGCTGTCTTGTGCACCAGCTAGCTCAACACCCCATGGTAATAGCATGTAGTATTGCTTAAAAGCAGAAATGATATACATGCTTTCCACAAAATAATTCTCCTCATTTGTAAGTGACAAGGGTCTTTTAAAAAAATAGTGCAGTTCATATACAAGATTTTAGTTTACTTTTCCCACTTGGGCAATTCCAGAATTTCTTCCCTCCTTTTTCTCAAATCATTTGGATCTTCTATACCTCCTGTTCTTTTTTTCATGGAATTGTGTGTTCCTTTACCATCTACACCATCCTTGATGACTCCCAGGGGAAAAAATATTGACAGCTTCTAATATCACATACAGTTTATGGAAACCAAATGTAGCAAGCTTCTCAGCATTTTTATTTCCAGATATCTTACAACTCTCCAGAATGTTTTTCTGTGACTTTTTAACACAACATCATCCCGATGGATTGACTCATTCATTCATTCATTCATACAAAAGTAACATCGAACATCTAAAACATACCAAGCACAGCATTATGGTTCTGGAATACAGTGAGAAATAAAATTAACACAGTACCTAGCCTCGTGAATTTTACATTCTTAAGGAAACAGATGGGATGGGCAGAATTGTGCCTCCTATACCCAAATTCATACATTGAAACCCTAATTTCCAGGACTTCAGAACATTACTATATTTGGAGATAGGGGCCATTAAAGGGGTGATGAAGTTAAAATGAACCCATGAGGGTGCACTAATACAATCTGACTGGGTGTCCTTAAAAGAAGAGAAAATTTGGCTGCATAGAGAGACACTAAGATTGTGTACACACAAAGGAAAGACCATGTGAAATTACAGTGAGAAGGTGACCATCTGCAAGCCAAGGAGAGGGCCCCAGAATAAACCAAACTTGCCAGTATCTTGATCTTGGACTTCCAGCTGCCAGAAGTATGAGAAAATAAGTTTGTTTTTTAACCCCCGCTTCCAGTGCTATTTTGTTATGATAGCCATAGAAAACCGATGAATCCAACCTTAAATCATCACAAAAATACTTTAAAGTTACAATTGAGACAAGAGTTATGGTTCTGATGTGGCATGCACAAGACTAAATAGATTTGGAACAATACTACCACTCTCGTACATACACTAAACTCAAAGCTAGAGGGGTGTCAAGAATTTTAAAGCTGATTCTAGTCTTGGCTCAGCAAATAGTAGTGTAATTGGTCAGTTCTTTCAAGAAGGTCATTTTTCCTGGCATTATATAATACCCGGCCAGTACTTTCCAGATACCCCTCTTTGTCTTTTTCTCCTCTATCGAAGAATTTAATTCATTGCACCCTATGCTAAGTTCTGGATAAACTGATGGCAGCTACATAATTTCTCCTACTGAGTAATTCCTGTAACTAGAGATTACTTATGGGGTCAGTCATTCTACAACCTTCTCTTTGAATAATGCTCAAATCTTTATAATTGTTCTAGAAATGCATAATTATTCTAAATGATTCTCAGTTGTTCTAAATAATTCTCAACATTTTCATCACCCAGTAATTCACCAGGTGACCTTAATTTCTTTGCATCTCAGTTTCCTCATCTGTGCATAATAGACTTGAGAACTACAGTACTATCTCAAATGTTCACTCCAGCTGGATCATTGCAGGACTTCCCCTGGTAGTGACTGCAGTGACCAAGGAGATAGAAGATAGGACCTTGCCCCAGGCTAATTTACTATGAAGAGAAATGCTAACAACAACAACAACAAAAAATCACTCTTGTTTCTTCTAAAAAGTAGGAAGAGTAGAAAAACGGAAAGAGCTCCAAAATTGGTTCAAAGCTGTTATCTTGAAATGTATCATACCAAAAGAGTTATAATAAAAATATTTATTCCCATGGTACTTTATTTTTATTTTAAAGTATTTTGGTTGCTTTCTTTTTGAATTTATCATTTCTTGCCAATAGATACTTAGACTGTCTGCTATATAGGAATCCTATAGATGTCCGGCAAGATAACAAGAGTCACTTCAATTCACTTGAGAAACACACTGGTACATTGTATCGGATGTTACTTATAAATGGAGATTACACATGGAGAGCTAATGTCAGCATCTTCAATTCTCCTATATTGGTGAGAATCTATACATTTTATTCTGGATAATGAACATTTTTCTTTTATAATTTGCACTGTATTTCTATCAAGCCTGAGGCCTAATATCTTGCCATTACAAATTTTTTAGCTACATTTACATGCAGAAAATCAAATTCACTAATAGAATGTCTTGAAAATAGCAGTTATTTAAAATTTATTGACTTTTTTTGAAATCAAATGGCTCTGCCACTATTACTGTGATGAACTCAGGAAAGGTACTAAACTTCTCTTGCCCTCAGATTCCACATCTCTACATCTCATAGGGCTAAATGAAAATCAATGGCCACATGTACATAAATGCAGCCCCAAAAGATGGCTGCGATATAATAAGCAATTAATAAATGATGGGAGCCTCTGCCTTTTTACATGGCTCATAATATCCTTATGGAGAAAAGATTTGGTTTTCCTTATAATGCTTCACAAATCAAAACGTCCCATGGACTTTTAACTTTTTTTACATAACCTTTGAAATGGAAAGATTTAACAGCTTTATTAGAATAAAGAACATAGAGATTATTTCATGCCCTGACAAGAAAATCATAACTAAACACCTTCCAACAACAAAAAGGGACATCTTAATTTAGGCACTTCTACAACAGTAATCAAATGTTTTGCAATTTATTTGATTTCAGTTTTCAATTTAAATGAAGGTGTTATAACAGAAACACAATTTATTAAGACAAAGTCCAAAAAAGTGCTAAAATATATTTTTGTATTTTTTACTTTCAATCATAGTATCAACTGGAGTTATTTGTTTAAATATAAGTTCATTATTTTATTTACCACCTAAAAACCTCCAACAGGTTTCCATTGCCTTGAGGATATAACATTTAGAAATTCTCTTAAAGTCCTTTGTCTGATGTCATTCTACGCCATTTTCTTTGGGAGTAAACTCTTCAAGTACTCCAAAATATTCATTTAATAGATACCCAACCATACCCAACAACATCCTAGTCCCAAGTTTTTTGTATTTCTTCATCCTTCATTAAATTGAGCTTCTGCTGTCTATATCTGAAATACCTCTCACTGCCTCTCTCCACACAGATAAAGGATAAAGTGTATTGTGCACTTTATAAATCAGTTCAAATGCCACCTCTCCTTTGAAGTTTCCTGACTGCCCCACCCCACCCCTTGAAAACCACTTTTTAGTTGCCTCTGTACTTCCCAGTGTTATTCCTTTAGCACTTTTCAGTTATCTCTTTACAGACCTTAATTCATCATTCTGTACTTAGGTTTTTAATATTTCTATATTCTATCTTAATGAAGGGAATTCTTAAAGGGAAATGATGTTTTTTCATCATTTCTATCTATCCTAGTCCTCCCCAAGGGTTTGTTGGCTGAATAGATGAGATTCATTTGTGTTTAAAGTTCACCTGCAACCAATGAATATTACATCTTTTTTTTTTCATTTTTAAATTATATCTCTATTTTCTTCTCTTTCTAATGTAGACGTGTTTTTTGTCTCTTGGTATTTCTACTTTAAAACTATTTGTTTATTTTATGAATTATTCAATAGGAGAAAGATAATAAATAGTGGTTTTGAGAAATATGCAAATATGACTAGTGACTTTTCTTTTTTAAGTTTCATAAACTACCAGTTAATATGCCATAAGCATTTGACAATCCAAGCATCAAATGGGAAGCACATGTCTTGAAATACATTAACACCACATTTATTACATTTGAATATTTAAAGGGCTGTTCACCAGATAAAGATACCAGTATCATATTGTTTTGCTCACATAATCCATTAATTAATTTTTGATTCATTCAACAAATATTTAGTGAAATTACTATATGCAAGACATTAGATCTGATGTTCAGGGAAATATTTTTTACTCTCAAAGAATTTAAATTCTAGGAAGATATGGCATGCATATAAATAAGCCATTGATAAATGACATGAAGAATAATGAAATACACTAAAAGTTCAAAGTGAGGAAAGATAATTTCCTTTTAGAAATAGAGAAGAAAATTTTTGTATATATGCTGCGAAGCAAGCACAAGAAGAAAAGTTTTGAATTGTACCTTAAGACATTAATAGTGTCTGGACATGTGATCATAGATAATTATCTATCTTTCAACCTTCCGACATTTGTCTGTTTTAAATTCTAGGTGGAGAAAAGTGCATAGATGTTTAAAAACTACCATAACCACTTTAGATGTACTTAAATCACAGTAAGAATAACATTATGACTGACATGAGGATGGTAATAACTATATGTATACCAAATATTGAGTCAAAGCCTAACTATGTCTAAAGATTATTATGACTAGATTTTTAACAGATTTATCTAGGCTTATGACTGACTCTCTAGCTGAGGCTATTCAGTTATTTTTTTCTGGATATTTTACATAACTGGAATCTGAAAAAATCTCAGGAAAATAATGGCATATAGCCATCTAATTATATTTGGGCCACATTCAACCTGAAAATAGTCATGTAAATCTTTTAGGAATTATTTGTATTTGCTCTCTAAAAAATCATGTCATTTTGCAAATAATTAGTCTTACTTTAGTGAGGAAGTAATAATTTTTCAAATAATATTGTATTTCAAGTAAAAAAAAGTATTTAAAATATTTTGAATTAAATAATATTTTTTACTATGTCTGGTTGACATAGAAGATGAAGAAAAGAAGAATGTCAATTAAAATGTTGCATAACATTTTAGGAATACCAAAGGGAATGGACATATTCTCCATTGATCTCTCATTTAGGGTTCTTTTAGCTAGTATTATATTCAGGAAATTATAAACTTTCAAGAAGATGATGATTCCCACAAACATAATAAACCAAAGCAGAACAAACATATAGATTTCTGAAAATAAAAAAAATATGTTTCTATACTAGGGACACTTAGAAATCCCAGGTTTTGCAGGACACATTTCATTTCCGTTTTAAATAGTTGACTAATAGCAGGCTATTTGAAATAGAAAAAAATTTTATTGGTAAAATTTTCATTGATAATAATAACTAGGTTACCACCAGATTGTGGCATTATTCCCAATACCATAAATTTTTGTAGTTTTATAGTTGATATTATACAAATAATGTTAATTCTAAATTCAGAGCATAAGATTTACTGTATGTAGAAATGGTGAAAAAAAGATATATTGAGAATATTGTTTATTATAAAGATAACTGTATTGAAACAAGGTAATTGCTTATCAAATATGATCCCTAACCCTTAGCCCAGTTGCTAGAATTTTTCTGAATCAGTAAAGTTTCTTTTCATTGTGTCCTTCTAGATATTACTCAGAAAAGTGAGATATGGGTGTGCATTCATGGGGGACACAGGTTATAACATTTATGGAGGAAATGTGGAGTTGACATTGTTATTGATGATATTCTTTTGGCATTTTGTAGTGCTTTGTGTAGGAGTTATTTACCCAATAGGAACAGAAAGCAAAGTGTAGGGTACCTGTAAAACTAATTCATCTACCCCACTAAAATATTTTTTTAATTCACACGTAATTTTAAGAAAATATTGAATTAATCACTACAGAAAACAATTAGAACTTGTCTAGATTTTCTTATACCCATTTCATTCTTTACTACTACTGCTTTTTGAATAAAATATAGGACTGAGATCATAATTTTTTGAGTGCTAGACTATCAAAGACAATTGGAATTATGTCAAAGGACACAATAATCAATATGAAGATGTCCCCAATGTCCAACTTTGAGACAATTGTAACTTAATTCAAGAAAGTAACTACAAATAATTGAAGCATATATGTGTTTAAATTCACAAGTCTTTAATGTACTAAAATCCAAAAAAATAGAAACTAACAAAAAAGCAGCTGGTGAACTTATTAGTTAGTTGTTGCCACAAAAATACTGCATAAAAACCACACACAAACTTAATGGAATAAAATAATAATTATTTATTCTTTTTTGCATATATGAGGCTGGAGAGGTTAATTGATCTAGGTTAGGTTTAGCTGGGCTTAATTCCAAGTTGCAGGTTTGATTAGAGTTTTTACATCTTTCTCAGCCTCCATGGGTGGGTAGGTTTCTTTAGAGCATGTTCTTCTCATGGTTAATACATGCAAAAAAGAAAGTGCAACCACACAAATGTATTTCATGCCTTTGCTTGTTTCATATTTGCTAATATCCCATTGGCCAAAAGAAACCACATAGTTGGATTCAAAGTCAAGGGGTCATAAAATATTTTTTGCTTTGATTGGGAGAATCTGCAAAGTCACAAGCAAAAAGCATGAGGAAAAAAACCAAAGGCCAATAAAAAATTAGGGCCAGTAATTATATCTATTATACTGAAAATTTCAGGATGCTAAGAAAATAACTTTTTTTGGAAAAAATAGTAAATAAAGAGAATGAACCAAATCTATTCAGCTTTCTTATAGAAACTATACCTCTGGGTAAACAGATAGCTGAGGGGATGGGTCTCGTTATACTCAATTTTCAGCCCCTTAAGAATTCATAAATCTAAATATCTGTGGTCATTAACATAAGAAAAAAGAGATATATGTTACTCTTCTCAGAAGAAAAAATAGCACTTATGAAATGGCCATAAAACAAATAAGCAAATAAACAAAAAAATCAAACTCGATTAACCAAACTTTAGACCCAATTACTAATTCGAAGGACATTGAGGAATCAGAAGAACTTAGGGATACAACTGCAAAAGATGCAGCTAGGGAAACTGAAGGAAAACTGTCTACGTTTCTTCAACAGATAATTTTTAAAAGAGAGTAAAAGTGTCTTATGAAACCCACTAATAATCAAAACATGGGGACTTTTTCTCATCTTTAATTAATAGGAAACTGAAATTGATATTTCTCTAACACGTTCCCTAATATTTCCCAGCAAATATTATTTTTAGCTTTCCATAACTGAAATACTTTCATATTTATGACAGGAAACCCAGTGGGCAACTTAAGTTTTACACTATTATCAGGGTTGGGTTTTTTGTAAGCACACATTTCAGATGGGAATTAATTACCCCCAGACATTTGTCTACTTTATACCAAACATTCTACTTTTGGTTAATGTAAAATCATTTACAGCTCTACTTGAAATCTCTATACAACAAGTATTTTTTCTTAAAATTAATTTCCTTCCAGCTACCAGGAAGAAAATAATAATTTTAAGAACAGTACTAAATTCTAAGAAAATTGTCACCTTTCCATATAGAATCACACCAGAATGACTTGAAATGTCTTGAATTTTCAGTTGCCTATGGTTGGAAAATAAAAATACCGTTACAACAAAATGATCTCTTACACAAGTTTATAAAATGGGGTGGAGGGATGGGGTAACTGGGTGATAGACATTAAGGAGGGCATGTGATGTAATGAGCACTAGGTATTATATAAGACTGATGAATCACTGAACTCTACCTCTGAAACTAATAATACATTAATTAATTGAATTTAAATTAAAAAATAAAAATGAATACTGCATCTGAAACAAATGATATAGTATATGTTGACTGATTGAATTTATTTATTTATTTTTTAAATATTTATTTATTTATTCATGAGAGAGAGAGGCAGAGACATAGGCAGGGAGAGAAGCAGGCTCCTTGCAGGGAGCCTGATGTGGGACTCAATCCCTGGACCCAGGATTACGCCCTGAGCCAAAGGCAGACACTCTACCGCTGAGCCACCCAGGCATCCTGGCTGATTGAATTTATTTTTTTTTTTTTTTTTTTTTTTTTTTTTTTTTTTGGCTGATTGAATTTAAATTAAATTTTAAAAATGCTTTGTGTTTCCATATAAGACTGCAGATTTTAATTGACTGGGGTAACAGTCTAAAATACTAGATTAGATAGAAATAGAAGTAGCCCTTGAATGAACTGTAAAGGTATATAAAAATGTATAATCAGAAGGTCTTCCAACATTAAATTTACAAGTAGAATTATATATAAGAACTTGCATATACATTGTCTATACATTGGCAATGGTGTCTGCTTTTGGCCACATTAAAAGAAACCAGTAGCTAAACACAGCCAATAACAGGCTTTCATTCTTCATTTTCCTTTTTTCAAATATCTTCTTCATTTCTTAAATTACAAAATCTTAGAGTATATAATTTTACTTTTGTGACTTATTTTATTTATTCTGGTCAGTTCTTTTTTTTTTAATAATTAGCTTTTGCTCTGCTTATTATATTTTTGTTTCTATTTTCTAGATTTTTTTGGGAAAAAAGTTTGTTTTTATTCCAGCCATTATTTAAACTTCATTTTTTTCTGCAAATATTTATATATAAATATATACGTTATATGTAATTATTTCTCTTTCTTCCTCAGAAATAGCTACATTCCATCTCTTTTTATCTGAAAATAAATTAGTATCCATCTTCCCCCTTGCTTCCCAAATTTTTCTTTTTATATATGATGTGTTTAAAATTATTTTATCATTTTGCATTATTTGTGTTGACCACACCTTGAGTATGTTTGAAGCTACATTTATGATAATTAGTAAGGTAACTCTGTAATTCCACTTAATATAAGTGTCAATATGGACATCACTGCTTTACGTTATCAATCTCCTGCTAGGCTAGAAAAGTTCCTAAGTAGTTTCTCCACTAAGGGTGCAAAGTTGTAGTTTCTAGATATGCTTGTACTTCAAAATATATTTCTGCTGTCTTGACAACTTGGCTGGGTATAAAAATCTTGGGTCTTAAATTATTCACCCCAAAGCATTTTACATTTTCTCTTCTAGTATATGTTTCAGAGAATTCTGAGACCACTTGATTTTTCTTAAGTTAGCCTATTTTTATATCTGCCTGAATGATGGAGAGGCCTTGGTGATTTGGGCACTAACTTCTCACATGCTTCCTTTTCAGACAGAATTCCACCTTTTATGAGTCTTAGTAGAAGAAAAGCATCATTCTCTCCTTGTGGAAGCTGTACATCCAGATCTTTCCTCTCTTCTTAAAAAGTGAAATTCCTGCCTTTTTACCAAGTCTGGTTCTGCAGCATTTTTTCAAGTTCTACAAACTGCATGATAGAATTTAAAAACGCTTTTCTCTCAGTTAGCTGGAGAGAATTTCTTTTGTATACAACTAAGAGACTAACACATTGAGAACTTTTTCCTTTCCATATATTTGTTGTTGTTGAATATAAATATAACATGTATATATGTGTATGTGTAAATTTATACATATATGAAAACATTTATTTAATTTTTGTTTTCAGATACCTCATCCTAAATTGAGGAGATTGTTAAAGGTTATAGCCATATTACAGAAATAGGGCACTGCCTCCCTCTACTCGGGTTCAAACTGGTTTAGAGATGTCTTAGCATTCAACACTCAAAGATACTTGCTAGTTCTGAGATCTAGCTTTCTTTTTTTTTAAATTTTTATTTATTTATGGTAGTCACACACACAGAGAGAGAGAGAGAGGCAGAGATATAGGCAGAGGGAGAAGCAGGCTCCATGCACCGGGAGCCCGACGTGGGATTCGATCCCGGGTCTCCAGGATCGCGCCCTGGGCCAAAGGCAGGCGCCAAACCGCTGCGCCACCCAGGGATCCCACAAATACTGTATTCAGTATTAATTTCTGTGATTATCATTGGTATCTGGCCAACTGGAATTTTTTTTTTTTGGAATTTTTTAATCAAGGAGTCAATTGAATTATAAAAAACGTAATATAACAACAACAACAAAATTTTTCCTGTTTCAGGGAAAAATCCATTCTAAAGCATTATAATGGCCACTAGTTTCCCTGCTTATTAGTATTTTCTGGTTTCTGATTCTGCTGTCCTGTGACTAAAAAAATTTACAGTAACAAAAATTATTTAAATTGGGCTTTCTCAGCAAGCCTCATGAATCACTCTTCACCCTAACTCTAGATATTGCAGGGGAGCAAATTTTGCCACTGCAAGATATGTCTCTTTAGCACACTGATTATTGTAAGCTGGATTTTTTTAAAAAAAACTGCAGACATAAGAAAAGCTCTGAAAACCAATAGAAGAGACATTTTGTAGGAGACATTTACATGTATAAGGGAAATAGCCATTTGTTAGACTGTCTCCCTTAGTGCCAGGAGGAGAGGAATGACTCTAAATCTCCAGAAGCGGTTATTAGTGGAGGGGCATGGACTTAAATCTACATAACAACCTTACCCTTGTTTCCTGCACTTTCCTGGTAACCTCTCATAACTGACTCCCTGTGCCAACATCTTTTGTTTTTAGCTGGAAATGGTAACATTATAGCTTACTTTATTTCAGTGAATTACTCTGTTTTCCTGGGTCTCTCCCATGTATACGACAGGTATACATGTTATCAAACTTTGACTTTTTTTCTATTAATCCATCTCATATCAATTTAATTCTGAGACCAAGAAGAAGAGTTTTGAAGGGTAGTGAAACATTTTTCCTCCCCAATACTATTAATATTTTAAGTTCAGTGCTCTATAGAGGGTTGATGATTTCACTGATATACTTTTATTATAACAGTGGTCTAATAGGTGATTTTTTTTTAATAGGTGATTTTTAAATTGACCATATACTTCTATAATCTAATGTAATCTACCATATAGTAAAAAGAAATGCCTGAAATTTGGGAATATTTATATGACTGTCTTCCGTAGTATCGAGGGGAACTTGAATTTCCCCCTATATGTATGGTGAGGGAACAGAGGACTAGCTAAGGACAAAGCACATTGACAAGTCCTTGAAACAGGGAGAGTGACGTTCCTCCACAGACTCAACTGCCTCAAAGTTCATACTTTGCTAAGGGCAGAGGGCAATCTTAGCTTGACCCCCAGGAGCCTGTAAGTCTACTTTAACATATAAAAATTCCTTTAGAAATTTCTTTTATCTCTAAACTCCCAAGATACATGTTGGGAATCATCCTCCAAGCACATGGCCCACTGGTACACATCTGAAGGGTCTCATGACTCAGGTTTTATTAGACGATAATAAGTGACCTTTTTCCCAACTAACGCTAGCCCCCTCAAGGTCCTGGAAACCTTGCTTCAAAAATTCCTTAGAGAGTACTCTATCTTCAAACCCCTCCCAACTTCCAGGTATATAATCAGCCACCCCTCACAGGCCCAGGGCAGCAGCTCTTCCTGCCCATGGGTCTTGTCCCTGTGCTTTAATTAAACCACCATTTTGCACCAAAGATGTCTCAAGAATTCTTTCTTGGTTGTCGGCTCCAGACCTCACCTATATTCCAAAACTTCATCTGTACATGTTCTGGATTAGTTATGTTGTAATTGTGAAGGTAGGGGTGGGGAGAGTTGCATTTTGAAAGTAGTATATATTCACAAACCACACTAAGATTTTTTCAATGTTTAAAACTTACAATTAAATATTTTCAAAACACTTTTCTGTGTCCAACTCCTTCCAATTCCATAAAGCATATGACTTTGCCTGAGGAAGCATATATAGCACTTGAGTGGGACTCATATATATTTAGAGTTGCTACTGCAAACTTGTTATGTCCAGAGTTTAGCAAAAGAATTCATAGGTTTTTACTTTGAGTCTGTAATGAAAAGTAGTCATGTTTTGTGTGTGTATGTGTATATGTGCATGTATAGGTTTTGTTAAGTACTTTTCATACTACGACAAGTTAAATATATAATTTAAAATCTAGAACAGATGCCTATTTTTTCAAAAATTCACTGAAATGTAAGAATCTTTAAATCAATTTTGAATAAAAAATTTAGAGATTTTAAAGTTTGTCTTCTAAAAATTAACTATCTTCATATTTTAACTTTTAAGTTAATTTTATAGGACAGAGTTTAGAGTCACATGCACTTGATGTGTAAGATGAAGGAATTACAAGTAATGCATTAAGGCATTTATGACATTCACAATGACACACATTTTCCCTCTCCCTATTTCTCAAGTTGAAACTCTTTTATGTGACCCAACAGAAATAAAACTCTAACTCAAAAAGTCTTCCAGTAACTTCTGGTAACTGAACTTCATACAGAAATTCATGTTGTGCAAGTCATGCATTTTTGGAAAGTTACCTCAAAATGTCATTTCTGAGTAATTTACATTTATGAAGGGACAAGGACTGAAAAAGAAATTCATTAAATGAAACCTACTCCCTATCTGAATGAGATATTGAACCAGATTGTCTTAGCAACTAACCTACTTCCTGATTTAGACTTTTGTGTGTAGTTTTTTAGACTCCATGAGTTATTAATTTGCTCTCAAGGAATAAGTTCACACCAGAACATATTACATATTTATAAGCTGAGGATCTTTAAGTTAATAAAAAATTTTTTAATGCCTATAAGGTGCAAGACACAGTTCAAAGACTGATGCAAGAAATAAGATAAAGAATGTAGTAAAAAAAATAGGCATTTCAGAAAACTAGAAATTATTCAAAATCCTGTGAAAATAATTCTCATATTCTTAAGACCTATCAGTGCTGAATATATTACAATCATCACCAAAGATGTAGAGATGATCCTATATTTTGGGTAAGCAGACATCCTCCTTCTTAGTGGAAACAAAGCAAAGCAAACTTTCCTTTATTCATTTTTCTGTCATATCTAGGAGTTTTCAGTTTAGATATGTTTTTATTTAAATTTAGTTAAATTTTTATTTAAGGCCTTTCTGTTAAGGTATAAATGTTATTTAGAACAAACAGATATTATTTTTTCTTGAAGTAATTTAATTAGTCTTTTGGGAATGAGAAAAGGCAAAGGTAATTCTCAAATGCAGATGGAGACCAGAATTGCAGACTGAATGAGTTCCTAAATTTGAGAGGTGAGTCTGTGTGTGTGCATGTGTGTGCACGTGCCTTTCTGTGAATTGATGGTAAGAAGGGGTACCAAAATAAGAATACCAATGTATCTTTTGGCTTAAGCTGACTATAATCTTATTGCATTACACTAGATACCTGGAATTGTGAAATATGCTAAAAATCTATTTCCTAAGATAAATTTTAGAATATTGCTTAGATTGACAAATTTTATAAGTTTGTAACCTTGGCTTGGTTTACTCTCTCTAGAATTTGAATCATTTTCTGTCTTTTCTTTCTTCTTTAAAGTTATGGCTTTTATAAAGCAGAATAGATTTTAACTTTTTCAGTTGTATTGAGGTATAATTGACAAGAAAGTATATTTCAAATATACAATGTGATTATTTGATATATGTATACATTGTGAAGTGATTACCACAGTTAATCTTACTAACATATCCATCTTCTTTTCTCCTAGGTCATTTACACATTCACTTATTTCTTTTCAAGTAATTTCTGCATTTCTACTATGTACCAGGCACTTTCCTAGGAATGGAGATATGGAAATAATAAGATTTAGCTCTTGAATAAGACTCAAGGAGCTTACAACTTAGTGGGGGAGCCTGAGACATAAAGTAATTATATATCATTGTGACTGATCCCTTAACCATACTGTTCAAGGGATAATAAAAGATGTAGTGGTGGGAAGGGGTGGAGAAAAGGGGACATAACAAGGAGATTAGTTATTAGAAGGTGATGAGTAAAAGTAAAGGTTGAATCGAGTTAAGCTGGTGAAGACAGGGGAAAGTAAACCTCAGGAAGTTAGAAGCATTACATTCTTTTTTTTTTTAAGATTTTATTTATTTATTCATGAGAGACACAGAGAGAGAGAGAGAGAGAGAGAGATGCAGAGACACAGGCAGAGGAAGAAGCAGGCTCCATCCAGGAAGCCCAATGTGGGACTCATTCCCAGGACTCCAGGATCATGCCCTGGGCTGAAGGCAGGCACTAAACCACTGAGCCACCCAGGGATCCCCAAAGCACTAAGTTATGAGATAGGAAATAGCATTTGATGGCTTGGCATGAGGACTAAAGCAATTTCCTTCAAGGAACAGCCAAGGGCAAAGAATTTTCCTAAATTCTCAATCACCTACAAATTTCATATCAGCCTAAAAGGTCAGTTATGTGGTATACTTGCTAAGAAACTTATATTTGAAAATCACGTTCATAACAAAACTGTTCTATGGTAACTGTTTTTATCACCTTTAAAAAAAAATCTCCAAATTATAAGGGATGGAGAAACTAATCTTGTGCTAATTTTACAATCAACTCAGAAGAGACTTTCTCATTCTTTTAAAGGTTAACAGCAATAGAAGAAATATTATCAAGAATCTGGTAGATGTGACAAATTTCACAGAAAAAGATTTTTATTGATCATGCATCTTTAAAGCTACATCATAATTGATTATCAATTCTAATTGATTCTGGCCAACATTTCTTGAAAATATATCCAGCAATTTTGAGAGGCAGCACTTATGATAAAGCATCACTTAGAGCACTGATGTTTTTGTCTTAAAAATTAAATAAAACTCAACCAACAAGCCATATATCAAATGGTCATTTCTAACATTGTGCATAGAGTAGCCATTTCCTAGAATCAATCAATCGAGTTTTGTTTTTAAAAAATCAAAGCACGCATCTTGTCATTTGTAAATTTTTATTTCGTAATATTTATAGACTTAGAAAAAAGTTGCAAATATAGTACAAAATTCCTGTAAACCAGTTTCAACCAGTTTACTCTGATGACAGTATCGTTTATATGACTGAAACCAGGAAATTAACAGTGATGCACCAGTAACCAATCTACAGATCTTACTCAGATTTTAACAGTTTTCTCATTAAGGCTCTTTTTCTTGTCCAGGATCCAATCTAGCATCCCACATTGTACTTAGTAGTTACGTCGCTGTGTTTCCTCCAATCTGTGACAGTTCCTCAATCTTTCCGTGTCTTTTGGGACTTAGTACTTTTGAAGAATATTGGCAGTTATCTTGTAGTATGTCCCTCAGGTTGGTTTGTGTGATATGTTCTCATTATTAGATTGAATTATATGTATTATTGGCAGGAATACAGCAGAGGCTTTGTGGTGTCCTTTTCAGTGTACCATAGCAGGAAGCATATGATGTCCATGTCTCATTCTACTGATAAGTTATTCTCTTTCATTTTGCAGTTAAAGAGTGTCTTATGAGAAGATGCTTTGAGACTAAGCAAAACACAGTATTTTTCATCATACTTTTGTTTACCAGCCCTAGAATCCATCGATTTTTTTTGCCTGCCACAATTGTGAAGTTTATCTAATGGTTGTTTTATATTTCTACCATGCTTTCTATATAAATCAATTGGAATTATACTGTATGGAAGCATGTATTCCTTCCCATTTTTATATTCAGTTACTTATATTAATATGAACTCATACACGGATATTTGGTTTGTTATATTGGCTATAACTTGTTAATATTGGTACTTATTTTGTTGTTCATGTTGCCTTCTATTTGGTCATTGGGAACTCCTTCAGATAAAACCCTATATCCTTTATAGATTCCTCCATCCTTTTTTGAGTACTTCCTTACTTTCTGGCACATCAAAATGTTCCAAGAACATGTATTTTTCCCTTCCCAATCCTTGAAACGAGCCATTTCTACAAGATGCCCTGATTCCTTTAATTGGATAATGAGTTTTAGAAATCAAGATCTGGGTGCTAGTAAAAATGTATACTTTTGAAAAGTTTTATAAAGATTCATTATATTTAAAGTTTATTATATTATTCACTGATAATGTTGCCATTATTCCGGAATGCTATGGATAACCTAACCTTAATGAGCACATAATTAATACCATTTTCTTAATATCTATCCCAGGTTATCTCATTGTGTAAATAGATGTTGGCAATCCTAGACTTCTATGCAGAGATATCCTGTGGGTGGTTGTCAGTGGTTGCCAAGCTGCTTGCTATTTTCTTGGTTTTCCTATTAAAGTTTAGACAATCTTTATCTTGTTGTCATCTACCTTCCCTGAGGCTTTCAAATCAAGATTGGTCTATCTTTGGGTCTTTTTTCTTAACTTTCTCCATACCAAGTCCAACCTCTTAAGCAGACATTGTATTTCTGCTGTCTCCTGACTACTCAGAACTAACACAGAGGTGTGTCAGGTTAGCTTATCTTGCCTTGCAGGGGTCTCTATTAAAATATCTTTTTTCTTCTCTCTGCCCCAGTTAAAACTCCTGAACCCTCAGAATTGCTGATAGAGGCTAGATGTTGAGTGGAAAGTAATGGATTTAAACATGGAAAGTAATGAATAGTAAACGTGGTTGTCCTAGGATGAATATCACTGACATTTACCCTCCATTCAGATTTTCAAGTTTTATTTGATGTCTAAATGATACTGTTAACTCAGTGAATTCCAAGGTTAGTAATACAGCAAAGTAAAACATTTGGGAATTATGGAATATATTTGGACAATATAATTCCTATAAAATCCTCAAAATGCATAAAACTATCTCTAGATAATCTTACTTATTTTTCAACATGTGAAAAGAAAGGTCAAAATCAATAGAACATATTTATGGTGTACAGCCTCTGGCATAACCTCATTTATCTAAATGTGTGCATTATGATACCATTTCACTGTACAAAAAAGTTAAAGTAATGAAATACAAAGAATTACACTTTGACATGTACCTGCCAATCCTGGATAAGTGACTGACAACAAAATGAATATCATGTAATATGTGAATATTTCATATTGAATGTTTCAGTTGAAATGAACACTGATATTTTATGCACACTTGAAAGAACTACAAATATCTTATGAAAGTCCTCTATCAGGTAGCAACATCAGTGACATAGGCATTTTGAGATACTGGCTATGTTGATCAAGGTCTGACAACACTAGGAGAAGATTTTCAAAACCATAGAGACTATTAGAATGCCTCATTTGGGAGGAATCTCAAAGCATTCCTTTGGCCATTCCAAAGTGAATGATTAAAAAAAAAACAAACCACCTAGTAAATGTAAACATATGAAATGTGAAATTGTGTCCCTTAGTCTCAAATACAGATACAGACATTGCCAATAAAGCTGGATGGCATGTAGGTCATGCATGAGTTCTTGCCCTGGTGCAGCCTGGTGCTTTGCCCCTCTCCTCCTGCCCTTATAGGAGTGATGGGTATGGTTTCCCAGCTCCACCAAAGCTCTACTCTGCCAATCTTGGTCATATTTTTTCTCCTTCCACAGGACTAGATCATTTGATCTTAGAAATATGATGCTTCTCTTGGGTGGGGACTGAACCCTGAAGAGTATTATCACTGTTGTTTTCAGAGCTGAGTGATCAGAAATTCCTAACATCACTTTGCATTTAGACTAATACTAACATTAATTGTTTGAAAGATTCTGAAGTAAAGGTATTAAAGTAATTATGCAATTTAAAAAAGTACTCATAAATAAAATATTTTGGCAGTGCTAGCTAGTAAGTGAAAAACAACTAAATGAGCAGATACACATGGTACAGGTTCTTGTAACTATATAGATTTATTATTTCTTATCTCTCTCTCTCTTTTTGACCTGCCTGTTAGCTGGGGTCACTTAGCTGTGTTTGTAATTGGTTTAATTGCTATTCTAATTGATTTCCATTTTAAATGAAGACAAAAGGGGAAAATAATTATAGCATGTGTTTAGTATTAATCCAACCAGTATGAAGGACCAAATTTTGTGCAAAATGTGAAAATAAAGAATTATATAATATATTGAACAATAGGAGTTCTGAAGGGTACATGGCACATATGCAAATAATTACAACTTGATAAGCAGTAAAGAATAAGTGAAATTATGAGAGCACTAGGATTGTGAGGTTACATAGGGCAAGTAAGTAGAACTGATTTCAAAGAGAAAGTGAAGTTTGAGTTGAGTCTGAATAGCTCGCTAGTACATGAGTGATTGGCCTCAGCTTAATTCTCTCACCTCAATGTCATAATTCTTGTTTGAGTTGCAGAAACTCAACTCTGATATATTTCATGAAACAATTTTATTCAATACTTTACATGGATCTTTGACATGTGTCTTCATAATCATAGAACATTTTACTTTGTTTAAAACAGAATTCCCTCATACATCAACCTCAGTATCCTCTGCATTGTTTCAAATACAGTGAATTTAAAAAATATGTTACTGATGCTCAAATACAAAAAAAAAATCTTTAGGATAACATCTGTGAAATGGAAATTTTTTTCTGTCAATTTGTATTTGTGATCCCTATATTTTAACTTATAGTATTGGACCATACTTTAATAAGATGGCTGTAGAGGAAAGTGCAGAAATGGGGCTATGTTTGTTAACTTCTTTTTGGAAGAGAGATGATAATATTTATTGAAATAACAACTCGTAGAGAAGAGGATAGGGACTTCTTCATCTGATCATAATTAATACTAGCATAGCCATCTGCCATATGCAATTATAAATGTGTACAAAATATATAATCAATACAATAAATTATTGGCTTTCTACAGTATGTGGTATCATGCTGCACTATCTGTAAAAAGAAAATTTATGAGTTGAGCTCCCTATGTCCATCCTGGCTCTTTGTCTTGGGACAATATACAAGATTCTCCACAAAGAAGAGAGAATTTGGAGTGAATCTCATCAAATTTAGGGAGACTGGTACACACTTTGGTATTCCCACAGAAAAAGCATTAAAGTCAAAAGTACAGAAATTCAAAGGGACCAGCTACCAACTGACTACCAGCTAGAATAAAAATTGACAGTCTTCAGAAAAAGACAACAGAATTAAGTCTTACAGTACACTAAATGTCTAATTATATAAATTATTAGATATACAATAAATGGATAAATAAGAAATACATACATACATATCTAATGATGGCCTGAATGTTGGATTTAACTGACAAAAAATTTAAAGCGACTACTGAAAGTATGATCAAGTTCTTAAAGTGAAGTAAAGTCTTAATGAATGACAAGAAGAGGAATTTCAGAATAGAAATGGAATCTATAAAAACAACTAACGGTAAATTTTTGAACAGAAAATTACAACAAATGATATAAAATTTTTTCCAGATAGTTTTAAAACTCACGGTGGAAATAGAAGAAAAGGTTAGTAAACTTAGATCAGTAGAATTATCTAATCTGAAAAAATGAGAGAAAAAAATTGAAATAAAAAATAAATAACTATGGGCAAATAGCTCTGATTGAATCAAACTCCCCAAAGATAACAAATATAGGCTCCGGATAAATACAAATACAAAACAAAACAAATTAACAATAACACCACCAACAAACCCAACTGACGGCTCTAGAGAGTGACTCAAAACAGACAGAAACTTGAGGTAAGTTGGCACTTAGCAGAAGGAATAGAAACCTGGGTTAGTTTCACATTTTAATGGCTGCTAGTGAGACTGAAAATACTAATCTGTGCTGTGCAGGAAGAATAAAACTCTGATGGAAAATTTACAGTTTTGTTGTCTTGCAAACTATAGGTTAGCCACTGGAAAGGGAAAAGAAAGATGAGATATAGCTGTTGGAATTACCAGAATTTTTATTTTTGTTTTTTTGAGAGAGAAAGCATACTAAGGGTGGGGAAGGAGAGGACAGAAAGAAAGGGAAAGGGAGAGAGAATCTTAGGCAGACTGCATGCTCTGTGCAGAGCCCCACGTGGGCCTTGATCTCAAGACATTGAGATCATGACCTGAGCTGAAGTCAAGAGTGGAATTCTTAACTGAGTGAGCCATCCAAGTACCCAGGAATTAGCAAAGATTTTAAAGCAGCTATTTTAATTGTGTCCAAAAACTAAAAGGAAATAATTTTGTAAATACTGAAATGATAGTATACACAAACTAAAATCTTGAGGGAGGAATGAAGAGTCCCAGAAATGGTACACATGTGGGGAGATAAGTATATATACATATATATATATACATATATATATACTTCTCTTTATATATATATACTTCTCTTAATTTCCTTACAAAGAAAATTACTGTTTAAAAAATTTTAAAAAGAGTAACACTGTAAGATGGGGACTATGACATGTAGAAACGAAGAGTGAAACAACAATAGCACAAAGAAGGGGAGGTCATATGTGCAGTTTACGCTATTATAAACTTCTTATATTTATGAAGTGTGACGTGCTGTGGGAAGTGGAAGGTAGTGTGATATTAATTTTAGCTTGATGATTTTAAGTTTTCATCAGTTAGGGCTACTATAACAGAGTGCCACAAACAGGATGGTTTACAAAACAGAAATTTATTTATTACATTTCTGGAAGCTGGAAATCTGAGATCAGGGTGAGAGCATGGTTGGGTTCTGGTAAGAACTGTTTTCTGGGTTGCAGACTGGAAATTTCTTGTATCCTCATCTGGCAGAAAGAGCTAGCTATAGCTCTCCAGCCTCTTTCTTCTAAGGGCACTAATCCTATTCATGAAGTCTCATGCTTATGACATAATTACCTCCCAAAGACCCCCCCACCTCTAAATACCTTCACACCGGGATTAGAATTTCAATATATGAGTTTGAGGTGGGGGAGCAAACATTCAGTCCATTGTAAACATTCAGTCCATTGTAAAGTCCATTTTATACTCCAGCAAACACTAAAAACATATTTTAAAGAACTATAGCTAAAAGTTTGTTGAGAAAAAAACTAATAATAGAAAATGTTTATTATTACCCTCCACCAAAGAGGCATCAAAGGAGCAAACAATTAAGTAGGATACAGAATACATAAATTTAGGCCAATAACACAGAATGTGAGAGTGGATGAAATGCCAAACAGCTGGAGAAGTTGGCCGTGGATAAAACAGGCTTGTCTTTGTATCCTTTGAAACAATAACTGTAACAAGGAGATAAGAACAATGATAGCACTGGGACACCGATTTGTCTTATGTGATGGAAACCATATCATTATTGCAAATAGGAACCCAGTGGGATTGGAAGGTACTTATATACTTAGATGAAGTGAGATCATTTTTAACCCAAACAGTTGTAAATGGGAGATCAAAACAAAAGTGGTATTTACATAACGATCTAGGAAAATCTCTTTCATACTTAGCGATGTCCTCATCATTGTAAAGTGGAGCTTTCAAAACAACAACTGGGTTATATCAGAAGATCAAAAAAATATTGCTTCTCTCAGGACAGGTTAAGGAATGCAAGATGCCTGCTAAAGAGAAAACAATAGATCCCTTAACTGCCTATACTATTTGAGGAGCTATATAACGAAACGATTAACCCCTTTTCCTTCATTTCTAAGAGAACTGAATATAAATTACTAGGCTTATATTGTGGCAAGAGACTTCATTTAGCCATTAGAATGTTTTTCTTCGAGTTTCCATTCCAAATTATTGAAGATGACTACCAAAGAATATCTGTGTTGGAGTATTTAAGGCTCTGTCTACAATAATCATGGAAGGATACTTCTGCATATACATTGAAATGCATAGATATTAAGTGTATAATTCACAGGTTCTAATAAAAACACAGCCCAATGCAACCACCAGTTATGACTTAGGACATCTCTTACATTTCTATCACTCTAGAAAACTCATTATCTTTTTAAAATTATTTATTTACTTATGAGAGAGAGAGAGAGAGAGAGAGAGAGAGAGAGAGAGAGAGAGGCAGAGACAGGAGGAGGGAGAAGCAGGCTCCATGCCAGGAGACTGACGCTGGACTCGATCCCGGGACTCCAGGATCACGCCCTGGGCCGAAGGCAGGTGCTAAACCGCTGAGCACCCATGGATCCCCTAGAAAACTCATTCTTAAAATCTATTCTTATCCCACAAGGCAACAACAACAGTTCTGATTTCTATCACCATAGCTTTATTTTGCCTATCCTTAAATTTCATATGAAAGAGTGTGCATTCTTTGTTATCTTCTGTGGTTTAGGGTAAGAATTATATGGTTTATTCATGTTGCTGTATGCATTAATACTTTCTTTTTATTGCTGGTAGCATTCAATTATATGGATGTACCACCAATTGCTTATCCATTCTCTTTTTGATGCATATTTGGGTTATTCCCAGTCTGGGACTCTTCAATGAAGCTTCCATTAACCTCCCAACGGTCATAGATTTTTATTTATCTTGTGTAAATACCTGGGAGTGAAATTCCTGTTTCATAGTGAAAAAAAAAAAAGGTTAACTTTGTGTATGTCAGCGATTAAGTAGCTGTATCTCCAGCAACATTTAGTATTATCGATCATATTAATTTTAGTTATTCTAGTAAGTACATAGTGGCATCTCAATATTCTGGTATCTCATAGTTTTAATTTGGACTTCCCTGATTAATAATGGTGAACGTATTTTTGTAAGTATGTGTTCAGATCTTAGACAAATTCTTAATGAGTTGTTTTTGCTTAAATTATTGATTTATACAAGTCCTTTTTATATTCTCTAGTCCTAGGTCAGCTTCATGAATTTGTGTCTGTTGTTTGACTTCTATCTCACCTACACCAATGCAGAGGAAAAAAAGAAAAACCTGGACTTAATCAAAATTAAGAACTGCTTTTCTGGGGCACCTGGGTGGCTCAGTGGTTGAGCATCTGCCTTCAGCTCACATCACATCATGATCCCGGGGTCCTGGGATCAAGACCACATCGGGCTCCCCTCAGGAAGTCTGTTTCTCCCTCTATGTCTCTGCCTCGCTCTCTGTGTCTCTCATGAATAAATAAATAAATAAATAAATAAATAAATAAATAAATAAATAAAATCTTTAAAAAAAGAAAAACCTGCTGCTTTTCAAAAGGCAAAGGAAAAAAAAAAGCAAGTCACTGAGGAAAAACTCGGCAAGTCACTTATTTAAGAAAAAGTTTGTATCAAGAATATGCGAAGAACTCTCAAAGTTCAATAAGAAAACAACTTAATTTTAAAATGGGCAAATGACTTGAACAAATATTTTGCCAAAGAAAATATACAAATGGCAAAGGAGCACATGAAAAGATGCTCAACATCTTTAATCATCTGGGAAATTTGACACAATGTAATACTACTACCACCTATTAGAATGTCAAAGATTAAAAAGACTGACCATACCAAGTGTTGGCAAGGCTGTGGAGGAAGTGGGATGCTCATAAACCGCTGGTGCGAATGTAAATTAGACATATTTAAAGTTTTATTTATGGAAGGGTTAACACAAATAGAATCCTATGTATATAATAGATATGAAGGATTCATATTTTCTTGTACTTTTGAATCAGTTCGGGTAAGTTAGGTATTAAAGAATTTGTCATTTTATCAAAATTATCAAATTTATTGATAAAATATTTCTTACGAAATACTGTTACTGTCCTTTCAGCCTTTCAATATCATCAGATCTGTAATAATGTGTTCTGTCATTCTTGATATTGTGTATTCTCTCCTTTTTTTCCCCTCGATCAATTGTGTTGTTTCATCAAATTTATTAATATTTTCAAAAAAGTACTTTTTTGCTTAACTTTGTTTGCATGTTTTCTCTTTCATTGGTATTTGTCTTAGTTGTAGAATTTCCTACCTGCTACTCACTTTTGTTTTAAATTGTTCGTTATTCTAGGTTTTTGGTGGTACATTAATTTACTTTCAATGTTTCTTCTCTTTTAACATAAAAGTTTAAAGCCTATTGTTCCCTCAAAAGCTATATTATTTACATCTCACAACTTTTCATATGTATGTTTCTGTTTTCATTCAGGTTGAAAAAATATTTGATTTTCTCTTGTGAAAATAGAAATTTTCTATTTGGCATTTTAAATTGCATTGTTTACTAACTTAAATCACAGAACATGTTCTAGTGGATTTCAGTTTTAAACATTATTTATATTTACGTTTTGCCTCCCTATATGGTCTATCGTAGAGAACATACCACACACACTCCTTAAGAATATTTATCCTCTGCGTGGTGCCTTGTTCCACAAACATCAATTAGGGTAAGTTGTTCAGCAGTGTTTAATCTTCTTAGGCCCTAATTTTTTTTCTCTAGTTTTTCATCAGTTTCAGAGAAAAATGTGTTAAAATCTGTGAGCATTGTGAATCTATTTCTTCTTTTAAGTCTGTCAGTCTCTCCTTGACATTTTAGGTACATAGATATTTATGATTATTATGACTTACTCAGGTATTGACCGTTCATCATTATGAAACCATACTTTTGATTTCGGAAACACTTCTTGTCTTGAAGCTCTGTCTGATAGTAATATAATTATACCAACTGTCTTGTGTCTAGTGTTTGCATGGTGAACCTTTTTAGTACTTTTACTTTCAACCTATGTTTTCTATTTTAAGATATGATTCAGTTGGACAGTATGTTGTTGGTGCTTGCTTTTTTATTTATCTAATTTGACTTCCTGCTTTTTTTGGAATGCTTAACCCATTTACACTTGATGTTATTATTGATATATTTGGATGTGGGTGTACCATATTTGCAATATTTTTGTATTTGTCTAATCTGTTCTTCCTTTGTTAGTCCTATACTGCTTTATTTTGATCTAATCAAATTTTAAACAGTATGTTTTAATTCTTTTTAGCTTTACCTCTTTAACTATTTTACGTTCTATTTAGCAACAGTGCTGCTGTTTACAGTATTTATCCTTATCTCAGTCTATCCAGGGTTAGGTTACCATTGTACCACTTTGTATAAAATATAGGAAGCTTGCTCCACATAATTCCATATATATATATATATATGAATAAACATATATATATATATGTTTTTTAAACCCTGCACTATAAGATTTTATTTTTGCTTTTATTATTTTTTTAAGAAAAAGAAAAATTAAGCGTCCTGCATTTAATCCACATATCATTTCTAATGTTTCTCTTTCCTCTCTCTAGAGCAGAGTTTCTTCTTGGCATCATTTTTCTTCATCCTGAAGGATTTCCTTTATTATTTCTTCAGTAGGAGTCTTCCACAAATACTGTCCTCGAAACCTCAAACCAGTAGGATGGCAGAGTTTTTCTTGCAGCTGGCCAACCTGTGCTGAGCAGACCGGGGAGTGATCTCAGGGTAAAAGCCATATAAATGCAGAGTGCATCCAGCACATATTCTTTTTCTCAGTGGAAAAATATCTTCCAGTTTCTGCCTACATTTGTTGCTCTGAGTGTCCTTTACATAGTTGTCTTTCATAATTTATCCTAAGTTCATAAGTCTTATCTGGGATAGATTTGTCTGCTCTGAAGCCCTCCACCATCACTGACGCTAGTACTCCCTCATTTGCTCAATTTTAAAATTCAGTTTTATAATATGACGAGCATCTGTGTTACAAATAACCATTACCTATAAATATATCCAAAACGTAGTGGATAATTAATGGAATCAACTCTCTGCACACAAAAATGCATTTTTGAGAATATTTATTACAAGATGAACATGCAGCTACAATTCATCTTTGGTTAAATGCTCATGGATTATAGGACAACTCATTTTATCTCTCTCAGCCTTTGTTTCTTTTCTATAAGGGGTTTCGACAAAATGATTTCATGTCTGACAAGCTAGGTATAAAGGTTAGACATGCTGTCGTATTTTCATCCTGTCCATGGAAAATAACTGGGAGAATGAAGGTTTGTCTTCAATGGCATGAATGACCTAGGGCACCACTTCCTATGCTTTAATGGAAAGTTCTTAGAATGCAGATTTTGTTCAGTTTTCTCAGGTGGGGACTGAGACTCTGCAGTGCTCTGAGGGGTCCATATGATATTGAAACTACTGCGTGTGGAACACACCTCAGTGAGAATCTGCAGTAGAGAGTAGCACTGCATAGATTTTGGATCTTTTATCCAGAGATTCCTGGGTGTGCATCCTGCCTTGTGACTGCCGCATTGCTATGTGACTTTGGACAAATAAATGTACTATCTCAGCTTTATATACTCAAAATATCAAATAATTACACCTACTTGGCAAAACTGTTGCCGCACTTATATCTTCAATGTTTGTAAAGTACTTGGAATAAAGCCTAAAGTTAAATACACACACACACACACACACACACACACACACAACACTAACAGAAGCTCTTGCTAGTTGAACAGAAGATCTTGTTATGCTTAGAGAAAATATATTTCCCAAGATTTTCTAATAAGGAAACAGCACACTTCCATATAAGCAGTTCCTTCTTACTTAATACTTCTTTCTTAAAATACTCTATTCCTATTCCCTGTCAAATTCAAAAATCATGTCTCTCTTTTCTAAAAAAAAATTTTCATTTGCCAAACTATGAAAAACTTACTGAAAAGGAAAATGGCCTACAAAATGCAAGTGATATGAAACAATTAAGCCAGATTCAGTCAGTCCTTTAAAGTATTCACTAGAAAAAGGTAAGTTAAAGTAAAACAAGAAGTTGCGAAAAGCCCTTTTGGAACATGAAACGTGCTTTCAAAATTCACATCATGTCAGACAAGTCGATGTTAAATTTAGGAAGCATTATTAAGGTATCTGGAACATGAAATATTTGATTTACAAAAATTGCCACTCTTCTTCTGACAAGCCAGCTTTTATCCCTCCCCCTTATCACTAGCTACACTTTAAGTCTGGATGACAATAAAGTAGAATAAAGATTAAAACAGTCCCCTGGAGACAGCTGTTCTTATGCTTCCCACTCACAATAAGGGTGCCAGATCTGGATACGCAAAAAGCTCTTTTGACTGTATAAATTCTTTATATTCTCTGTCAGGAATACCTGTTTGCTTTAATAGTTAAAGTTCAAGATGCCTTCACTTTACTACAATCTCTATTTTTTATTCAAAGGGATATTTTATGGGTGGGACCTGCAGAATGTGAACTACGGTTTAATGCACACTATCCAGTTTCCCACGAAAATGCATTGTTTTCCTCTTTATTCCTAAATAGTATATTTTCCTCAGCAAAATGTGATCCAGTAACAGGTATAGATCCTTATTAGTTTAAGCCAGTCAGTAACTGGTTGCTGCTTCTCCATTGACATCAGTGAGCTGCTCATTATTCAGATGCTTATGGAAATCATTTACCAGACATGTACTTGAGAAAAGAAGTGTTGTATAAGTCGGTTTGAGTGGCTATAACAAATTATGAGAGACTGGGAGGCTTCAACAGCCAACATTTATTTCTCACAGTTGGGGAGGTTGGGAGGTCCAAGGTTCTGGCAGATTCAGTGTCTGTTTAGTGCCTTCTTCCTCATTTGGAGACAATCTTCTTGCTATAATCTCACATGGCAGAGACAGAAACTCTTCCTCTTCTTTTGAGATCACTACCCATCAATGGGGCTCTAGCCCTCCTGACTTGATCTAAAACCAATCCCCTGTTAAGAGTCCCACCTGCTTCCAAATACCATCATTGCACAGGGGCCTAGGGTGTTAACATGTGAATGTAGGTAAATACCTTCAGTCCATAGCAAGTGTCCACTTTACATCCATTTTTATTATGTATTTTTCTGTTACTTGTATTTAGAAGTGGTGAAATACTAAGCTAATTATGGACACTCCTTTGTACAGAAGCAATGCCCTTCACCCAAGTTGTTAACTATTTTTGCAATACTATGTATATATACCATTTTGTTTAAATACTGCTTCTCTTAGAGTCTGATAATTAAAAATGATTTTCCTAAGGATAGCTGAGATAGCTACGAAAGATTTTTCATTAAGTTTTCTAACACAGTCCTATATTCACTCTTGCAGGTCAACATCTGATTTTGCAGAATGACTTAGAAAAGCCATTGCAAAATGGCCGTTTTGAAAAAATAAAAAAGTCATACTATTAACATAGTCTTATACATTTTAAAGGGACTAATTATGTCCAGCAAGTAAAAGTTAAATCACAAGCTTGTGTAAGAAAGTGGGTGACTAGGAAGTCTAAGATATCAGAAATAATGAATGTCTTAATGAAACAAAATATTTGCATTTTAAAAATCTCCCCAAATTAATATCAGAGCCCAATAAATTGCTTAAATTTACACCTTTAAATTAAATTATCTTTATCTCCTAGAAGCAACTGGATTTTTCATATCAGTTTCATTTATTCAACAAACACTTAGTGAGTGCCTACAATGAATCAGGCAGTATATTATGTTCTAAAAAACAATTAGCAATATCACCCACAGTTCCTGCCCTGGTATAGCATATATTCCAGGACGAAACAGAGACTGATTGAAACTATAAAACAAAGTAATATTACAATTGTATTAAATGCTAAGAGGTAGAGATTTACTATTAAGAGAACATGTGATAATGGAAAAATAATCTCAACAGAATGTACTCCCCTTATGTTCCCTTTTAGTTCCTTGCTCACTCAGGCTATTGAATTTAGATGGCCATGGCATTGCCCCAACACTTATATTAAATGATCTATCTTCTCCCTAGAAACTGAGATGACACTTTACCATATACTTGTATATGTATTTGGTTCCATTTCCAGACTTTGTACTCAGTTTCATTTCTCCATTCATGAACTATTTTAATTAGTAAGGCCTTATGTTTTAGTATTATATTTATTTTAAAAATAAACTTCAGAATCAGTTTTGTAATCTATCAAAGGAAAGCACTATTGATATTTTTATTGAGATCGCTTTTACATGTTAGCTTAAAAGAACTGACATCTTCCCCAAATTAAATATTCCTGTCTAAGATCGTGATATGTCTTTTCATTTATTCATGTCTTCTATCAGGTTCCTCAGGTGAGCTTTCATTTACTGAGACTATAATCATCGTATTATAAGCCAATAAAGTCTAGAAGTGAGAATAGTTCACCACGTTATTTCAGAAAAAAAGTGACTAGAGGATGAAATACTACCCCCACCTGTCATATTATTACTCTGTCAATTACCAACATTTAACTGAGTTCAACTAGAAAAGAAACAACAACAACAACAAAAACCCCAAAATGCAACAAGAAGTTTTCTTGCCATGAAATGACATTTTAGACATATGTAACGATCAGGCAAAATTACAGTGATTTCCTTACACAAGGAAGAAGTAAAGGAAAATAAATGCATCTTATCACAATATCTTAAAACATAAACCTAGTCATTTTAGATTATTCATGTCTCCCCCATAAGGACCTTTTCAGACCCTAAAGACATTTATCAAAAAGTAACAGTGAACAACCTATAAGTATGTATATATACAGTATGCAAAGAATTTTATGTAAAATATAGACGTTTTTCATAACATAAGTTTCTAAAATCTGCCATTTACAGTACTCCTGTAATATTCAGGTTCATGTTATCCATGAACATTTCACATTATCTCAGTAGACAGTGTCCCTTTCTATTGCCTAGAACCAGAAATGAAAAGTTAAAATGATCCAAATGCTAATAGTTCATGAAACTGACCTACAGGGTTTTTTTAGGTCTCTTACTTTTAATTCTCTGTCCTGAATGTGTACAAATGTTTCTTGGAAGAGGTTTTAAGAGTACAGGGAGAGTTGCTGCTTATTTAAACAATTTTAATGAAGGACTAACCTTTTACATTTAACATTTGTTCCCTTCATTTGCTTTCTGGCAGCAGTTCATACTTTCTCTTTTTTCTCCCAAAGGACATAGCATAATGAACATACACGAGATTATTTAAATGAATGGTTTTAATGAGTTCTTTGAATAGATTCTTTAAAAAGCAAGCATAAAATTGCTTTCCCAGTTGGGATACTTTAAAATATTTTTAGAAAATTCATATATAAAGCCTTAAAATTCTAACCATTTTTAAAGAAATAATAATTGAAAGGGTTTTTTTTCCTAACGTGATTTATTTTCACTCATACTGCAGAAGACATTACAAAACCCAGTAGGATTTTGAATTATTTTAATGGATTATCACATTTCATATTAATAAATAGTAACTTGTTAAATTTAAAGGCTGCAGCTTTTTTATACTACTTTCATGCATGGAAATATGTGAACTCTGCAGTTGGTCAATATTGGCTAGATATAAGTAAGTTTACTTTATATAGTGAACATTGTGCTGTGCTGCGCCTTTAACCCCTTTGAATTTTTGCTCAAGTTGTCAGAGTCTTAAGTTTGGATGAAATTGATCCCATCCCCTAGCCACTGTGATTGTTTCAGATTGGCATATACCTCATTTGTTCTCATCAAAGTGATGTTCAAACTTCTGCTCAATGATTTTATTCAATCCAGGAATTAAATGGGAATGAGAAAAAGAATAGGTCCAGGAACTTCTGGAAACTTAAGCCACCATGAGCATTAAGGATAAAGCAGACACATGGAGCAGGGTGTAGTTGAGAGATTACAGAATCAAAGTTTGATAAAGCTCTTCCTGACACTGGCTGTGGCCTCAAACTTTTCTGTTGTGTGAGGAAATAAATTCTCTTTACTATTTAAGATCCCCTGCAATTAAGAATATGGAAACCAAGAGTGACATAAACTGCCTTTGGCAAGTATCATTGCCTTAATTTTGAAACCATTTATCCATTTGAAAGCATAAATTATTTGATTGCCTCTGCTTGGATTCAAACTATTCAGATAGCTTAGACCCTTAAAGCTGACATCTAAAAAATTAAACTACCTTGTTAATAACTATTCATTTGGGGAATATAAATAATAGTGAAAGGGAATATAAGGGAAGGGAGAAGAAATGTGTGGGAAATATCAGAAAGGGAGATAGAACATAAAGACTCCTAACTCTGGGAAACGAACTAGGGGTGGTGGAAGGGGAGGAGGGCAGGGGGTGGAGGTGAATGGGTGGCGGGCACTGAGGGGGGGCACCTGACGGGATGAGCACTGGGTGTTATTCTGTATGTTGGTAAATTGAACACCAATAAAAAATAAATTTATTAAAAAAAAGAAAAAAATAACTAAAAGTCATATGTTGATCAGTCTTACGTTATTATTGTAACACCTTGTGTGTTCTGTTTCTGTCAAAAATATTCATACATGCTATTGTACTAGCTTCTGTAAAAAAAATTAGAAAATAATAAAATCAAATTTCTCATCACTAGTGTTATATACACATACTTGGAAAGTAGAGAATATCTAATATAAAATAATATGGTGACAAAATAGTTTCCAGATTATTTCTTCTTCTGTAAAAAGACTTTATGACATGACTGGTTAAGTTTCCTTCCTGCTTTAATGTCCTGATTCTATGGCAAATGAAGTATGAGGGGCTTGAAGGGAAGTGGTTGAGGCATGCACCACAAAGAGATCATCAGGAAAGCTGGAATCCTCTTGTCCTTTATAAACTGGTCATCGTTTTTCTAATTTATATTCTTAAAGAACAGATGCAGTGCCTGATTTTTATTTCTATATATTTTTCACAAAATATTCTATGATGATAATATTTAATATTTTGTGATTAGATATTCTTTATTAAGTGTCTTTACATATTCAATTATATGCATAAAAACACTGATTTGATGTTAAAGACTTTAAAAACTTAGAATCTCAAAGGTTCAGAACTGGAAAGATTTTCTCCTATCGGGAGAAGTCTTCCAGCATGTTTTCCATGTTGTGCCTCTTTGGGAATTTCTTTGTTAGTGAAAGATTCGTTAGTCCCTAAGAAGCTCATTCTACTTCCATATAGTTCTTATAGTTAGTACCTCCATTTACATATTTAGTTAATATGTATTTCTTGGAATTCTAGAAACTCATTTAACATACAGTAGCTAAATATATTCTTTTTAAAAGATTTTTATTTATTTATATGAGAGCAAGAGAGAGAGTGCATGTGCAGGGGGAGGGACAGAAGGAAAGGATGAAGCAGACACCCCACAGAGCAGGGAGCCAGACTTGGGACTTCATCGCAGGAGTCTGGAATCATTACCCGAGCTGAAGGCAGATGGCTAACCAACTCAGCCACCTAGGCACCCAACAAATATATTCTTCTGGAAAAATATGCTATACTTATTATCAGATTGTCCTTATTTCTGTCAGACTTTCTTAAAACACAGAATCATTTATATAAAGTGCAATGGCTTATGACCAAATAAGAATTTCAACAGTTAGAAATAGTGACTTAAAAATCACCACTGTCATTTTTTTAAAATCATGTAAATAAAATTCTTTTCTACTTCCTATTATAGTTATATGGGGCATGATTAAATGGTAAAACTATTATTTTAGTCACAATCCTAGTAAGAATATTTAATATGGTCATTAGTAGAAAATTGCATGCTTAAACATGTTATGTGTGAGAATAAGACTTCTGCTCTCCTTGCATAGGATAAAGGGGTCTCTCTTTGCCATCTATTTCTTCATATCAGCTTTCTGATCATGTAGTACCCAATGTGCTAAAGGAAGCAATAAAAGTATTCCTTCAGTATTCTTTCAGAGAAGCCTCAACTACTTAGTGCTGAAAAACAGGATCAATATCTAAATCAATATGATTTATATGTCATTTGTGCTTTATGGGCTTTACATGTAACAACCGGTTCATCAAAGCTGCTTTGAATTAATTTCATATAATTCAAGAAACATTAGTTCCCCAACTAAAGGAGACTTCAAATTTGTGAAAGTGTTGTGTTCTTCCTTAACTCGGGGAAAGTTTGACTCTTAAGTGTGGGTCTGTCTTGTATGAAAAACTTGCTACAGGGTTTCTGCAAATGCTTTATTATTTTTTTAATGGTTTCTTAACTAGTGTGATGAAATGAGTTTTTTCTTTTTTTTCCCACTACCCTATTTATCAAGCTCCTGTAACTTAATAAGACAAAGCAATGGAAAGTGACATTTTGTTTAACTCAAAGCTGGAAAGTAGAGAGACATATAGTACATATAGTACATATATAGACATATAGTACATATAGTAATATATTGACTATAAATAAGGTTTCTCAAACTTTGGATTATATACAAATCGCATGAGGACTTTAGTACATTTGAGATGGCCCTAAGATTCTAACAGGATTGTAGGTATTGCTTACACTGCCAGTACAAACACCATCCATTACAATATATGCTAATTAGAATATACACAAACTATAGCTTGACTTTGTTTGCAATTGCTCTTATTGTCTATAGTTTACTCTGATATCAGAACATTATGAGAGCCTTTACTCTCTTCTATCACCTACCTTCATGATCTCAAGCTATAGATCTGTCTCTATAGTAGCAGAATTAGATGGAGCAAATAAAGACCATTAACCCATTTAAAATGTTGGCTAAAAGTGGAGTGGAACTATGAAATGGAGGAAAAACGAAGGATTAAAAGTACCAAAAAGTCAGATGTGGGGAGGGGGAAGAAAGAAAGTAAAAAGGGTATACGTATTGGCAGAGGTCCCTATGGAACAACATGACCTTATCGTCTGATCTCTGAGTGTATGACCAAATCTAAGGTCAAGGATACACCCCTGAACCTCTGCTATGCTCTACAAAGTATAATATAGGGCTTGTAAGTAAAGGACTGGATGAATAAATCTCACTGTTAGAAGGATATTTCTCTTATAAAATGTGCCTTATCTCCCTTAAGTACCATACTCCTGTGGTTATGCCAGTTTTAAAATGTACTTCAGCAAAAATACTCAAATCTGCAAATACCAAATATTAATAAATCAGAGATCTCAAATCCATTCATCTGTGATGCTATTAAGCTGTTTGTATAGAATTCAAAATAATGTAATTTCTGGGGACACAGTAGCATTTTATACAAATCTATCATTGTTGAGTATCTATGAAGCCTTGTATATCCCTTTATCTTTACTGTTGATATTTTATAGAAATTTTAACCTATTCATTTATGCCTGTGTGAAATTATATGGGTAAATAAACTACTGGAATATAAGTGAGAGATATTTAATGATAAGCAAGAATCAGACATATTCTGCTATAATCACTGTGCAATGATAAGCTAGATTATAATGGAATACTGTAAGTATATAATATAGAATACTATTCTTGCTAGATTGGTAGATAGATGGATAGATAGATCTATATATATACCATCAATATTTGGTGAATGACTGACCCACTTCCTGACCTGCAACACCAACATCAACATAGTAAATATATAGACACAGATATTTAGAAAGATCTAGATCTATCTATATTTATCTACCCATATCCATATTAATACCTATCTACTATCTATCTGTCTATCTATCTGCCTATCTATCTATCTATCAAAAGTGATGCTGGTGATACAGGTGAGGAGATATTTTACTAAATATTACTGACTCTGTCTTCTAAGCACATGTTAGAATTGCCTCTTATATATGACTGGTTGAGTCATATGACTGAGCTGTAAGTAGAAGTGATATTCATCAACTTTGAGTTATAGTACTTAGTGACTTATGTAGGATTCTCTCTCCTGTTCCTTCCCTCTGATGGTGAACTGACAATGATCAGGCTGGTTTCTGCTCTGAAAGACCATGTCTCTTAAGGGCTACAATGAGCAGAACCTCCCAAGTGACCAAGGGTAGATACATAGCATGAGTGTGAGCATGAACAAAACCCAAACGTTCTGCTTACAAGTCCTGTTTGTTGCTGTGACATAATTAAGTCTAACTTGCATGATTCTTTTTTTTTTTTTAAAGATTTTTTTTTTTTACTTATTCATTTATGACAGACATAGAGAGAGAGAGAGAGAGAGTCAGGCAGAGAGAGAAACAGGCTCCATGCCAGGAGCCCAACGTGGGACTCGATCCCAGGACTCCAGGATAGCACCCTGGGCCAAAGGCAGGTGCCAAACCGCTGAGCCACCCAGGGATCCCCTAACCTGCATGATTTAGGTGGGCAAGATATGGATCAGTAAAGGCTATTCAATGTCATTGAGGTCATAATGACTACCTGAGGCAAACTTAACTCAAAATATTGTTCAACATTCCTGAAATGTATATAAAAGTTAAATATATACATACAAACACAGCTAAATCAGAGGCGACCAAAGTATTCACTTTGTCCAATCGGTTCATGAAGATGGACATGTGAGAAACAGACTGATATTTCTAAAGCCACAAGTATGTAGCCACTTAGGTACAAATGGTAAAAGGAGATCAAGACCAAATTTCTTGTCAATTGACTTGTCAATGTGTTTTAACAGGTGTTACTTTTTTATTAAAAGTCATTTAAAATTTTCAGGGCACCTAGGTAGTTGAGTCAGTCAGTCAAGTCTGACTCTTGATTTTGGCTCAGATCATGATCTCAGGGTCCTGAGATAGAGCCCTGTGATCAGGCTTCACACTCAGCGGGGAGTCTGTGTCTCTCCCTCTCCTCCTGCCCCTCCCCTTCCATGCTTTCTCTCTTTCTCTCTATAAAATAAATAAATCAATATTAAAAAAAAAACAGTCATTTAAAAATCTTTTATTTGTGGTAATCAAATTAAAAATATTTTAAGGTGATAGCATTGATATCACATATTCATATTTGAATTTATAGAACTGACATGTATTTAAAGAAAAGTATAGTTTAGATGGCCTTATCATTATATCAAACACAATTTCGACTTTTTAACTTTCACTGATTGTAATATCTTTCTATATTACTTTATGAGAAACACAATTCGCTTATACATTAACAGAATGACAATATGGTCAATGCGATTAAATATTTGGAATAGTTCAAAATAAATAAATAAATAAATAAACAAACAAATAAAATTTGGAATAGTTAACATTATCATTTTAAATGATATTGATCTAAAGCAGCTGTGTAGTAACAAATTCAAGCTCCAATTAATTTTTATACATATGTGTAGAGACAGCATATCTGTAGAATCAAATTATAATGCCTAACACAATGACCACTCTTACTCTAACCTATTTATGTCCTCTAACAAGAATATATCAGTTAACTTTGCTTCCTTTCCTTCAGTTTCCATATCCCCTTCATCTGCAAGTCCTGTCATATCTACTTTAAAAACATATTCTGACTCCAACCACTTCTTGTCATCTCTTCACCTGGACGATTATAACTGCCTCCTAACATTGTTGCTTCCATTTTCCTTAGATTAGCCATAATCATCATAAACTTCCTCTGCCTAAAAGTTCTCTGGGACTTTCCACTTTTTAAAAAATAAAGTAAAAAATCCTTACCATTGATTATAAAATCCTACATGATGTAGATCTTGCTTACCTCTCTGACTTCTTTTTTGTTCCTTAAGTATTCTCCTTTGCTATGCTTTAGCTTGGCTGGCCTTCCTTCCAGCAGGTTCATAAAACCATCCCACATCTGCCTTAGTTCTTTGTGATAACTTTTTTCTCTACTTGAAATTCTCTTAACCAAAATCTGCATTGATGACTCATTTATCTTTGAGACATCTGTTCGAATATTTCATCCTTAGACATGCCATGTCTGATCATCCCTTGAAAAACTTTCTTTCCTCTCCCATACCTTTATTCTTCCTTAATGCAAATACATTTTTTATTCCTGTCATTAATGTTTGTTGCTACCTATTTAAAATTATCTTATTTACCCATTTTAGTCTACCATTCCTTGAATATATAACTCTATGGAAATGAAAGCCTTGTCATTTGTCAATCTCCTGCAGCTTGAATGAATGAATGAATGAATAAGAGGACGAATGGAAAAAATGTTGAAATGAACTAAAAATAGCCAAAGAGGTATTCAGTGCCAGTTTGGCACTCTGTTGCTTATAAATTATTCAACAATTTTATTTATCCTTTTTCTTTACATTTTTATTTTTGAACATTTGGCTTTATATTAGAATATTAAGATGTGAGAAAGAAAATTGGCCTGACTGGCTCTGAGACAGGAATTTGGAGATTGTTTTAATTTACAACTCCTTCTAAAAAATAACAAATATTCTTGATAAAATGAGCAAAATTTAGTGGAATTTATTCATATTAACAATCCTATTTAGGAGCCAAGAATATACAATATTAAAGAGTCTCTTCCATAAATGATGCTAGAAAAACTGGAGAGCTGGATTGAAAAGAGTGAAACTGGAACACTTTCTTATATCACACACAAAAATAATTTCAAAATGGATTGAAGACCTACATGTGAGGCTGAAACCATAATATTCCTAAAAGAAAACATAGGGAGTAATCTCTTGAACACTGGTCTTAGCAACATAATTATGGATATGTCAAGGGAAACGAAAGCAAAAGCAAACCTTTAGGACTATATCAAATTAAAAACCTTTTGCCCAGCAAAGAAATCATCCACAAAACAAAAAGTTAACCTATCGAATGAGAGAAGATATTTGCAAATGATATATCTGATAAAGGGTTAATATCCAAGTATATAAAGAACTTAATATCAAAAAACCGCAAAAAATCTGATTAAGATGGGCAGAGGACCTGAATAGACATTCTTCTAAAGGAGACATCCAGGTGGCCAACAGACACAAGAAAAGATGCTCGACATCACTCATAATCAGGGAAATGCAAATCAAAACCACAATGAGATATCACCTCACACCTATCAGATTGGCTAATATTAAAAAGACAAGAAATAACATGTTGGCAAGGATGTAGAGAAAAAGGAACCCTCATGCATTGTTAGTGGGAATGTAAAATGGTGCAGCCACTGTGGAAAGCAGTATAGAGGATCCTCAAAAAATTAAAGATAGAAATACCATATGATACAACAATTCTACTTTGGATATTTACCTGAAGAAAATGAAAACACTAATTCAAAAAGATCTATAGATCTTTATAGATCTATAGATCATCTCTATATTTATTGAAGCATTTATTTATATTAATTAAAATATGGAAGCAACTGCAAGTATCCATCAATAGATGAATAGTTAAGAAGACATGCAATATATATGATATATGCAAAAGCTGTACCATATACAGGATATGCAAAATCTATATATAATGGACTATTACTTAGCCATAAAAAAGAATGAGATTTTGCCATTTGTGACATGGGTAACCTAGTGCTAAGTGAAATAAGTCTGACAGAGAAAGACAAATATATACAATTTTACTTATATGTGAAATCTAAAAAACAAAGCAAAGCAAACCAACTAAACAAACAGAAACAGATTCATTAATACAGAGAATAACCTGGTGGTTCCAGAGGGGAGGGGGACAGAGGAATGACAAAATAGGTGAAGGGGATTAACAGGTACAAACTTCCAGTTATAAAATAAGTCACAGAAATAAAAAGTACAGAATAGGGAATACAGTCAATAAAATTTTAAAAATGCTGTATGGTAACAGATGGTGACTACACCTACTATGATGAGCACTGAGTAATGTATAGAATTGTTGAATCACTAAGTTGTACACCTGAAACTAACATAACACTGCATGTCAACTATATTCCAATAAAAATAATAAATAGGAGGCTCTTAAAAATTCCATTTAGTAAGTTAGAGTAACTCCCCTTTCCATAAATTACTGACCTTGGATCATCCCTGTGACAAATTAATTAACTTTAACAAAGTGTGCCTTTATTGTATCACCATTTCTCTTTATATAGCCCAAGAAAAATCTTTGCATTGCTTCTTCCAAGATTGTTTTTGCTTTTGAAGCAAGTCTGGAGTAAATTTTGAACATGATTATAATCGTTTGCTTTAAGAACTTCCTGTTACAGATTTATGAGGTATTGTTGCTGACTCTCCAAATAATTTAGATTTAATACTAAAAATAAACAGTCCTAATGAGGTAAATTTTCCCTGAGCATATCCTAAAGCAATACAATGTTACTCTTCTGTAAGCTTTTGTATGGACTACACACTGCTCTATAGATAACAGTATCTGTGGTTTTGCTCATGCAGTTCCCTAGCCCTAGATGGATTTGCCATCCCACTTTTGCATGCTTAGAACATCTTTAATGTCAAAGGCACAGTCCAAGATCTATGTATTCAAGAAATCTCCTTTGGATCTTCTAGAAATCTTTGATTTTCAACAATGGCAATTCATGCTGTTTGGATGACTTATGGAAATATGTGAATATTTGAACTTTTTAAGTCTTTGAAAGATTAGTGGGTGACAGGAGCTAGGGATACTAAACATACTATTCTTCCCAAGATTCTGATAGCATTCCCATAAAGAAACTGAAAAAAAAAATTCATCCTTTTTAAAACTCCTCTTACCCTTCACTGGTAAGACCCGCTTTTAGCCTCCAGTTACCCTTTAGGTACATATTCCAATCCTATACTAAAGATTCCTTGACTGACTTCTGGATTTTTCCCTGATTCATCCTTATTTTCCCCACCAGGCAAGTGCTCAATGAATGTCTTCTTTTGAAAAAGTAGATGATCGTATGTATTTTAATGTGTTCCATTAGCCACAGTACATTCACATTAATTAACGAATCCAAAAACAGTAAAATTAATGGTAGAAATTTCAGGAATGCTGATCTGGAGTTCTGCTCCACGGAAGAAAAGCAGAGAAGATATTTTGAGGGAGATGGGGAAGAAGATGCCCATCTGGTGCACTATAAATAGAAACTTTTCTAGGTAGGTTCAATATCTCTTTCCAATAACTTACTTCTGAAGCTTGTACAGTAAAATTATCATAATTATTGCTGACAAAATAGGGGGGAGAAAAGAAACATATTTGATCGAGATTATTGCTACATTTTCTTAGTGCATACATTTCATTTCATTTCTTTGTTTTCTAAAAAGAATACAAAATAAATAAACAGATATATTAGCTGTTTGAAGGCTAATTCAGCTCTCATGTTATTCCTGATTTTTTTCTCTTTTTTAAGTATATGATTATGCAAACTTGGATTTATTAAGACAATTTAAAGCAACCCCATGGCCCTGAAATGTACTGGACATCAATTCAGAAGTCTTCAAGTAATATTCTGAGGATTTAATTTGATGCCATCCTAGTGAATTTAGATGAAGCATGTTTCAGTGCTCTCTGCAATATCTCCTTTTGATGCTGGGCAGGTCACTTTCTGTCCAAGGGAAGAAACATTCTAAATGATAATTAATACACAATAACACCAGCATTGTTTATAATGGCTCTGATCCTGTCCCACAGAAGCGAGGGTTAACTTTGCTCTCTGCAAAATATTCTACTCTTATCTGCAAGTTTGCTGGCAAATCCATGTGATACCATACAGAGCCCCAGAGAGGGAGACTGAGCGGGGCACTTTATATTAACAGCACTCTTCATATTCATGTTATGCTAATTAAGCCAGCAGAGCAATCTGATGCAATGATGGTACTTAAGCTGAGCTTTCTAATAGCAATACTATGCCTCAAAGGGCACAAGTCAGTGTCCTGCCAATGAGTTTAATCCATGCTTGGAAAAGTAAAAGGTCAGGCTACAATGTGCCAGTTAGTGCTTCGAAGTAGGAAGCTTGAATGAAACCCAATTCTAGTCTCTCTAATAAAGTCCTTATAAAAGCCCCTGACTTTACTTTCATTATCAAGTCTTTTGCAAATATTAAATATGCTCATGTCTGCTTCCATTGGGATAAATATTGATCCCAATTTCTCCAATTTATAAGTGTGTACAAACTGCCTCAGTCTCAAAGTAAGCTATAGTCCCATACTAAGTGTATCCCCAATAAAACATGCTGTTTTTAACCTGAGATTCATGAAGATGTCTCAAGCAAATCCTTATAAACTTGCCCTCTTCAGAAATTCTAAACATCTCTTTGCAAAATCCCTTGCATTTGTGAAAACAGCCAGTAACATGGTCATCAAAGCAGAGGGTTGCAAAAGTGGGTCCAAGCTGATCTTGGTGGGAGACCCAGGATCCTTAATTTTAAAACATTTATGTGCACTTGTCATAAATCCAGCTTTTCTCACTAAATGATACATTGCTAGCTACTTGCTCTGTGGGCACTAGATGAGCCAACAAATTTTGTTGTTGGCCTTTTCTATTCGTTTTTTGTTGTTGTTGTTGTTGTTGTTTCTTTTCTCTTGTCATTCAACTAACATATCTGCTTTCCACCAACAGCTGAATTTTCCAATGTTGCCGTTTCCTTAAAAACAGCCCCATTTTTAGTGCAATGTACTCACCACATATAGATATTCTGCAGAACAAAATGGATTTTTTTTGTGTGTTAATAACCTCATTTTTTAAATAGTAAGTCTAGCAACACCGAAACATTCTCAAATTACAGACCGTGAGACATGAAACTGGCAGGGTAAAAATAAATGAAGCGCGATTATAATTGTGATTTAAAATTATTTTTAATTTACTCAATTATGCTTTCCTATTTTCCTAAGCCTCAGCTACAATTCATCTCCATTTCCTTAAAGCGACTGTGTTTATCAGTTCCACTAGGTCAGTCTCATGTTTAATAGACCTTGCTTGGAATCACAGAGATGCTCCTGGAACTGCATCCTGTGAAATAGAAGATGTTTAACCCTGGAGCCTCATTGTCTTCAATGCAATAATTTGTGGGCAAACTATCAAAAGCACCATAAGGGTGTCAAAGTCCAACCTCAAGAAATGAACAGCAGGGAAATGAGCCCTCCTGCACTGAAACTTCAGGGCAGTCAGGAAGATTTCTGTATCCAAAAGCATAACTAATCATCATAAATGGTCTTTAAAAAACTGCCAGCGTTTCTCTCTAACTTGTTGCCTATGCACTGTTTTCCTTGCTTTTCGATTTTCCATCCAGAATGAAGGAAATATTTCATCACGTTTCCTTTCCCCTGCATTTCTAAAACCAGACACATACTGTAAGTATACAGCTTCTGAGAAGCAATTAGAGTTAATGGGATTAAAAATCTAATCACACTACTGCTCTTGGCTTGTATCTGCAGAGTAAAGCTTAGCATTGCAAATGCACAAAAATGAATTATTACACTAGTCCATAGAAGGTCTCCATAGCCCTTGCTTTATCAGGCTCTCTCCAGGGGCAACTTTCATGGTGTGATTTATTTCTTACAACAGGGACATTTGCACTTTCTTGCTTTTAAATTGCTTTTGATATACGTTAAAGACAATGGTGAGAAAAGACACCAGGGTGGTACAAACAGCACTAAAATACATTAAAAAATTAGCAGGAGTCCAGAGTGAAGACAATCACCACGGAGACTCCCCTCTTTCTTTCAGGAAGGTTTCTACTTTAAGAAGTTGAAAGAATCAGAGATGTTCCTGATAAAGCATTATGGAAAGTGGAACAGTCACTGTATAAAGGCAGAGGGGCCTGTGCTGGAGTCCTCCTGACCTTCTGTGACAAAGAGGGGATTGGAATAGGTGTCCTCTAAAATCCTTTTTGCCATTGAAATTTCATGAGCATTTGATGTGAATGAAATGCTGGTAATAGATTTATCGTGAAGATAATTTAATTTTTAAGATACCAGAACAAGAAGAGAAAGACATGACAGGAAGCAATTACACCATGGAAAGATGGGGAAAGATGGATGGCTTATTCTTGATACTCTTCTGTCCAATAAAATACAATACTAATGATAATGATAATAGTAATAATAACTCTAACATATATTGAACACTTCCAACTCCATGGCCCTATCCTGAGCATTTTCTATATATTCTCATTTAATTTCACAACTCTATGAGGCAGCTCCTATTATTATTATTATTATTATTATTATTATTATTATTATTTATTTATTTTCTGGCACAGAGAGAAATTAAGGCATAAGACTGTTTAGTAATTCAACAAGGTGACACAATGCAGTGCTTGGGCCAAGACTGGAATATAGGCAATATGGCCCCGGATTCCAGCTGTTAACTGCCATGTATAAGTTAGAATATTTGCTTGAAAATCACCAGTCTGATTTTGTTCTTATGCAGAGAATTCTCAAACGCCTTTCAAAAAGTTAAAATTCTATTCGCAAAGAAAAATAAAACCTGTCCTCACTTTCTCTTTCTATTAAATCTGAGTGCTTTCCTTGTGCCATTGAGTCTGCTTATATATATATATATATAAATGTATATATACATATATACATTTATATATAATATATACAATTCCTCAAGGATTTTTAATTACCGCCCCCCGCAACTGTCTGGCATGCATCTAGCCAACTTACTCATAGTCAGTGGGTCTTGTCTGTCAGTATATTCCTGGGGAACACCCAGAGAGCAAACTGAAATTTTTTATTATTTTAATCCAAGAAGAACACAATTTGCAAAGTCTCCCATATTTTAAGGGCAAATATAAACCACTCTTAGATTCCAAGACTGCCAATCATATTGGATTCTTAAGATTTTCCCTCTTCATTAGTTTGCAATTATCCTCAACTATCATCAACACTCAGCAAGTAGCTAGCAATCACATCCAGAGAAGGATGTATCACAGGAAGTTCCTAACACAGTTTCAAAAGGAAATCAGCTGTATGTAATACAGAATATTTATTGTAGTCATATCTTATGTGAAGTTAGATTATAAAGCCAATGATTAATGTGAAGATCAGCTAAACAAAAAATTGTTCCAAAAGAGAACCTAAATCACTCATACGGGTTTGTCTACGTGGTTTGTTTAAACAGAGCTGTCTTTTGATAGGGCCTGTATATTTAGTGTTTCCTCCATGCAGGACTAGACCACAATTCTTGTGCTGAGCAGAAGATTCAATACTTCACTTATACATACAGTGAAAAAAAAAAAAAAAGTCATACCCAACCTCACATCCTTGCAAAACCGTGTATAGATTTGCAAGCACAAAATATACATTTTATGCAGCAATCATGAAATTCATAGAAACAAAGATAATTGTTAGTGTTAAGCCCTAGGTTAGTCCATCTATTGAATCATAAATGTAAATTCATGTGTATTTGTCCAGGGACATAGTATAAAATGAAACTTTTCAGGTTCTAGCAAATAAAACAACAATATAAAATGAAATAAAATGATATTTTTTATCTTGGATGTTGATGTTTGAAGAAAATTATCTTAACCAAAGGACAAAGAAAAGGTAGACATAAATTTTGGGAGGAACATTTTTCTACATTTTTCCCTTGTTCAATTTTAATAAAGAATAACTTTTCCAAAATGATAATTTTATTAAGAACATAAAATGTTAATATCCTTTGAATACCATTAAGGAAAATCTCCAAATAAAGGGAAAAATCAACAATAAATATGGTACTCAACAAAACGAAAATATGTGTGATTGATGATACCTATCTTGGATCAAATATTATACAATACTCCAGCACAAAGCTTTTAAAGACAGGTATTATTGTATAAAAGTCTTATAATAAAGTGAAATTACAAAATGATTAATGCGTAAATATCATTAGTTACCTATTCAGTTCTATTCTAACCTTTGTTCAATTAAAAGAACTCTAATTTCTAAAGAGTAATAATACAACTAGATTCAAAATAAACATTTGCTAGACTGCTGTGCAACCAGAGCTAGTTATGTGATACATTTCTGGCCATTGTGATGAAAGAGGAAGTCAACAGGAGGATCTTATAGGAGTAAAGATCCTATACTTTTAAAATGTATACTTTTAAAAAGGGATGGAATCTATCTGTATTTTTTCTGTGCTTGGTCTTTCCATTTCTTCCTGCAGCGTCATTCTACACATAGAGCAGCCATCCTGAAACCATGAAACAATGTCTAAGAACAAAATCTACCTGGTAAGAATAGCTAACTAAAGAGAAGGAGCCTGGGTTCCTGATAGCTATTTACCTGGACTTCTATTTTTATGTGAAAACAAAACAAAGAAAAACAAAACAAAACAAAAAAAAAAACTAGTATGTTTAAATCACTCTTTCTCAGGTTTTCTAGGGATTTGTTACTTGGATCTGAATGCAATCTACAACTTTTATATATATCAGTATAATTAAAATCATGTTTTGCCTTTTAAGAAAATGAAGGCAGAATGAGGGAAAGACCAATTGACGTCACCATGCAAGAATTAGGACTGAAGAAGGAAGGAAAAAAAGAAGGAAAAGAGGAAGGAGAAAGACGGTAGGGAGGGAGGAAGGTGAACATTAGAGAGACTATAAGAATGCCTTATGAATGTGCTGTAGTAGAAAGAAGCCATGTGTGATTCGGAATAAGGGTCTTTTGAGAAGGTAATGGACCAGAAGCAGTGACCCTGAGTCTTCATCTCAGAATCTATTGGCTTAAGAACTGATGGAACATTCTACTTCCTTTCCTAAGGCAAGGCTAGACTTACAAAGTCCAAAAGTGACAATTGCAATTTCTTGTTGCTACTTTAATTTGATCAAATCCAAAAATTCAGACATGTTTATATGCCTGATCATCATAGGAACATCCAATAAGATGACACCTCCAAGAAATCTTCTAGATTCCTGTTAATATGGTATTGAATCTTCTCTTGAGGTAGCAATAGCATTAATCCAGGCTCTGCAAGTGGCAATCTGATATACACTGTACATTTGCCATTGAAAGTATCCAATAAAAAAATGTTAGCTCCTATAAAATCATGCATGTGTTACTTGACATAGCTCTATCAATATCTGTAATCATAATAATGTCTATGAAAATACTTAAATAATTTTAAAATTGATTTGACATTATCCATATCTATACAATATAACTGAGGTAGTCATAATGAAATCAGAGCCTTTCTTAATCATTTATTACCACAATCTACACTGACTGTGAAGATAGTGGAGAGTATAAAATTACAGCCCTTTATAACAATTGCTGAAACACTGCTATTGTCCAAAATTCAAGTTTTATTTGAAATGAGACTTTAGAATCAAATTCATGGATAGTCTGAATAAAAAACACAGAGTAAAGTTGAATATAAATGGTTCTTTCTTATTTTAAAATATGACAAACTGACCAAATGCTACAGCAGAAAACTAAACCTTTAGAAGACTAATGATTTATTAGTTAAGAATTCATGTGGGAATATTAATATTAATCACCAAAGAGAATTGGTGTTCATGGTGATAGAAAGCTATTTTCTGGATGTGGAGAGGTGTGAAATCTGTATAATTCTAGACATATTTGTCCTAATTGCAAAAATCCCAGAAGAATGGACTTTCTTATGTCTCCGTGAGGTATTCCTTAAATCTATTGCTTAATGAAGTTAAGTACTGGCGTGTAAAAACCTCAGCACTTCAGATAGTACCTAAATTAAAATGTGTTATAATGTGAATTTTATAAATTTTAACATGAGTGACCATTAACAGTATAAAGAGGTTCAGTATGAAAGAAAGATAAGAGTTTTAAAAATATAAGGGATTGGCAGGAAATGGAGACTTTATAAATTGGTTTAGTGGTGTCTTCTTGTATAACAATGAATTACAAACTGCAAATAATATTTAACTATTTTTAAAAATTACGTTTCCATAAAACTAGATCTGGAGGCCCATATCCTAGACACTCAGAAACAGCTTAGGTTCAAAACTTCATTTTTCCAAGTTAGGGAATAAAATAAACTAGAAAGTTTAACTTCTCAAATTAGCCCATCGATACCCAAAACATGTCTCAATTCAAGTTCTAGAGAACATAATGAACATTTCTGTGTTATGGGAGACATCATTTCATAAAACCACTTTTTTTTTTAAATGAGACTCAAGTTTCTCTCCTACACCTCTCCTCCCAACCCCCCCCCCCCCCCCCCTTCTCTCTCTCTCTCTCTGAAGAAGCAGAAAGATAAAGGACAGCCTGGGGCTTGAAACACTCTGAGGGCTCAGGTAGGAAAGGAGGAGAGGTGACCTCTCCTTACTGCAATCCCCCAGGCCTGGGAATCATGTGCTGGGATGATTCAGCTACAGCCTCTCAGCTGCTGCAGCTTCCAAAAATACAGTTGGGGTGAGAATCTTTTACAAGTAACAATCCTTAGTAATGATCTCAATGACAATGGCAGTGCCTTACATCTTTCTATTTTTTCATTTAATCCTTCCAACAATCTGAGAGGGTGGAAAGCATTAACTCCATCTTAAAAATAATAGCTAAACTTGATGTGTGTGCTATTTTATCCACATATATAGTTGCCCACATTTTCTCCCATTCTTATATGAGCATGACATTCCTCTTATCAAGAGGCCAAGTCTATTATGCTTTCCCCCAGTGACTTGCATTTACCAGCTGAATGCAACAGAAGTGAAGCTATGCCAATTTAGCCTCAGTCCTGCTCTTAGTCTCTCGGAACGCAGTTGTCATGTTGTTTGGAAGTCCAGGATACCTTGCAAGAGAGAGGTCATGTGGAAAAGTAGGATAAGATATCCATGAGGGAGGGGCAGTAGGGGAAAGAATCAGACGAGCCATCTGACCGACAGTACCAATTACCACAGACGTATGAGAGGACGTCTGGGACCTTCCAGCACAGCTCATCAGCAGCTGAATACAGCTGCATGAGTGATCCCAGGTGACATATGTGGAGTATAAGAACAGCCCAGCCAACTTCAGAATCAGGAAAAATGCTAAATTGTTGTTTTGTGCCATTAAATTTTGGGGGCAGTTTTGTTATGCAGCAATAGAAAACTGATAAGTGTGCTTACACTTTTGAAGGTTCCTTAATCACCTCATTTAATCCACACAATCCAATTTGGTAGACAATGTTAATGTCCTCATGTGATGGATGAGGAAACTGAAGTCCCTAAAGATAAAGTGGCTTTCCTAATGTCTTGCTGCCAAGTGGTGGAACCTGAGTACAAAGCATGATTTTATGATCAATCCCTGCCTCTTATGTGAGAATAGTGAGGCTCAGGGAAGTGAAGCAGCTCACAGTGGGATCAGGTGTCAAGTCTGCCTAGGGCAAAGAATGTGGTCTTTTGGGGTGTGACAAGCAGTTCAGTGTTGCTGCAGCTTAGAATTCATGGGCAAAATTTGCAGATGAGAATAGAAAAGTAGGTTGGAGCTACACTGAAAGGCCCATTCATCATACTTTAACGTCTGCTCCAATGACTCGTAAACCCTAGTCAATAATAGAATTTTGCCTAATCCATGACAAATGACAAAAAAACACAAAAGCGTAACATATTCATATGTGACATGTTATTTTAACCCCTTCAAAAGGACTCTCCATTTATAACAATGTCCTTTCTAGTTAAAAAAATACACTTTCTTTTGTGAAATAATGGAGAAAACAGAGCTGTACTTGTTTTCTTAATGTTACTACTTGGCAAAAATGTGTGTGTGTGTGTGTGTGTGTGTGTGGTTGGTTTTTTGTTGTTTTGTTTTGTTTTGTTTTTTTTTTTGTTTTGTTTTGTTTTGTTTTTTTCTGCCCTGTGAAATCTAAAAATCTAGAAGCCACAACTACAGAACTACAGACAGGGAGCTTTGGAAGATAACACGATAATTTTGTTAAAGAATCAAACGTAATTAATTAGGACATTGTAAATGCTTAAATATGTAGATGTTTTGCTTAAAACTGTGTAGTAATAATCATTCACAGTTGGTAGTTATCTTCCATTCTGGACTCTTTCCTTTGTTGTTATATTCCTGTTTATTCATGCCTCTTTGGAATGTGTTTGGAACCAAAGAAAGGAGAGACAAAAAAAAAAAAATCTAAGCACCGTTTTTAGCTCTTCCTAGCATCCCTGGTTATACCAAGAGTACTGCTGAGTGTATACAATTAATTGCTCATTTATTGATGAAATGACTTTTTAAAGAGGGAGTTTTGTATTATCTATACATTTTGATAATTATTAATATCTCTGGCCTTGAACATGATTGGACAGCTTCCACTGTATACAACAGAAAGATAAAATATTACGGCTCTAAAGTGCTTTAGGAAATCATTCCAAACTGAACTAAACAAAAAGAATGGTGGCAACAAGCTTTTATTTTAGCACTCAGTTTTAATTTATGAAATTCAATGATGGGCAGTAATTTAGAGAAATTGCTTGTAGTGTAAAGCATGCTTTTTCTATCTTCAAATCAGTTGAAAAAATATTTTAATACAATTTAGATTTCATTCTACAAAAGCTCCCTGTAATTATGCTTCCACTAATTAAGGCTTTTATAGTTTGGGTTTAATTCAGCCTTCAACCTATTTTTCCATCTTTTTTTTTTTTTTTTTATCTGTGAGCTGTCAAAAGTAACAACTGTACTCTCATTTTTCCTTGTATAAAAGTCAGAAACTACTCCCAAGACCTCACCACAATTAAATACACAAATGGAAAGGCAGATATTATAATGGGAAGCAAATTAGTTTTTGCCTCCGTGACAACAAGTACTTGAGATTCTATGAAGATTCTTCAAATAGCAAAACAACCAGGGAGGGCACTTTAGTTGCTGAATAAACAAATACTACATGCAGATATTCTAATCAAGAACATTGCCAAATACTACCTTTAGCATTTGGCTTGCAGTTCTAATTTAAATTCTTCAATGTGGAGGGACTTCAATGTTAAGGGACTGCTAGCCACCAGCTTTGTAAACTATTTGTAGGTAATTGACCATTGTTTGTGCTGATGACATATCCTTTTTTATCCAAATGTGAAGTCTCTTGTTCAGTTTCTACTTCTTAAATGACATAAAGTTGGAAAAGATGAGTAAAATGGAAATGTAAAGAAAAGCATGAATTTGATACTGAGCCATCCAGATTCTTAAAGTACACATCTCAGAAGAAGTAATTTTATAGTTCTAAGGTCAGTGAAGAAACTATAGAAATGTCATTGGTATAAACACAATGTATAACACATTTTATATGAAATTTAAGAAGATACACATATGCCAGACTTATACCATCCTTGATTGATGACCTGGTCCTAGAATCATGAATATGCATCTTCTTTTTGTAGCAATATTAGTCGTACTTGCTGATCGATTGTCTAACATGAACACAATTACAAATAAATTTAACCAACTGGAAACAGGGTTCATAAAATTTAACAGCATAAAGTGCAACACGGTATTGACATAGAGATATAAAACCAACGTAATGAAAGAATGTCTTGAACGAAGTGAGGGAAAACAACAACAGCAGCAACAACAACAACAACAAAATAAAGCAAAATTCCCCAAAGTTATAAAATGCTGAAGTCCATTTCGTAGCAGCAATGCAAAAGAACAAAATGAAGCCACCCTTGAATAGTCAATCATGACCAGTTCATTATATGCCCCATGTAAGTTTCCTTTAATGCCTTTAACACTATAAGGTACATTTCATAATTATTTTCCTCATTTTAAGGATTAGGGGAAAAAAGGCATAGAGAATTTAAGTTGCTTAAGTACACAGAGCAAGTAGGAGGAGATAGATTTTGAACCAAAGCACTTTGCTCCAAAGCCTGTAATCTCAAAACACTATAATCTGTAAAATAATAATGCATTTCAAAATTGGAAGTAAGGCAAACTGATAAGTATTTGATTTGTTAATATCATGCTAGAGAACTTGTTAATAAACCTGTTTAATGCTCATTAACTCTCTTGGAGGATGTAATTATATTTTACTAACAAGGGTCCAGGTGTTTCACCTGCCTTTGCCGTTAGAAGTTAATCCAAAAACAAAACAAAACAAAAACCGATTAGGTATGATTTTAGAGTTGGAGGATTAGTAGGAGAGATAACTCCAAAAATTTTCATTTTATCCCTTAGCAGGATAACAACCGGTTTTGTATTTAACAATCTTACATTGGTATTTCTTTCCTTACCGACTAACCAAAACTATGCTTTTCAAACACTCTTGGAACCAACTCTCTTGCCTTGTTGTTGGTGTCCTAATTAATTAGATGAATCTCTCACATGTGGTCATATCTACTTTTCTTTTTAAATATTTTTTTCCAACTTTCTCTTGGCAGATTAGAGTATGGAAAGTTTGAAATAAAGAGGCATCATGGTGTAGTAGTAGAAGTGTACAGATATTGGAATTAGAAAAACTTTGGAACAAGTGCTGATAAGGCAAACATGTAACCCCTCTAGGCCTCAATATCATTATCTATGAAATGAGGGTAATAATTCTTAGCACATAAGAATTGTTGAAAGGATTATAAAGAATAACATACCTGAGGTAACAAAACTGCAGTTAGCCCATTCTCTCTAAAATTTTTAGCTCTTTTCCCCTCATGTTTTACAGCTGAGATAGATGAAACTTATAACTGTCCTGCCATCACAGGACAGTCTTTTTTTTTATATAAATATTTTATTTACTTATTCATGAGAGGCACAGAGAGAGAGGGAGGGACACAGGCAGGAAGAGAAGCAGGCTTCCTCCAAGGAGCCTGATGCGGAACTCCACCCCAGATCCCAGGATCACGCACACCCTGAGCCAGAGGCAGACACTCAACAGCTGAGCCACTCAGGCATCCCCACATGATAGTCTTTCAAACAACACATTTAAATAAGCATGTGTTGGGGGAGTGGGGACAGATTTGAAAAATGTAAAAATATAGAAAAGTAACCAAAATGAACATAAATGTCAAAGTTAAAAAATATGATAAAAATTAAAACATTTTTTTCTTTTTGAAAATAAGATTCTGTTTTTCAGTATATGAAGAAGTTTCATACCAAAGAACTATATTATATATTTTACATTTGAAGAAGTACTTAAATAAGGAAGTTCATATTCCAAAATTGTCTTCCAAAGGATTGGTTTTAAAGTATTGTGTGCCAAACACTGTTTTAGACTTTGACAAAAGCAAATGATTTTTTCCCCTAGAAAATTCATAAATGCTGCCCACAAATCCCAGGCTAAGAGCCCTTGTTTTGAAGGAACTATAAAAAATGAGGTGATAATCATTGCCAAAAGTCAGAAATGCTCTAGATGTCACCTATTTTATAATTAAAATTAAGATGATATTGGCATTTGACATTTTCCTTTGAAATATATCCATTGCTTTATCTGTATCTATTTAATGATAGATTCTTGTTTTAATAAAGAATATAGAAATGGGCCAATGGAAGCAAGGCATCTAGCACACCTTTCAGTGTTGTTACTAGGTTCTATGGGGATGCTGTGCTTTCATTGTTTTTGAGCTATGTTACAACTTTATAAGTTTGAGATAAGTGATAGCACTAAAAATGAATTTTCCCATAGATACAAATTGTATTTAGTGGAAACTGGTAATTATTCTTTGACTATTGACCTATTTTGCAGTTTTGCATGTGTTTGTAAATTAAGTACTTTCTATCTAACAACATGTGGTACAGGGAAGGGAGAAGAAATGTGTGGGAAATATCATAAAGGGAGACAGAACATAAAGACTCCTAACTCTGGGAAACGAACTAGGGGTGGTGGAAGGGGTGGAGGGCGGAGGTGGGGGTGAATGGGTGACGGGCACTGAGGGGGGCACTTGACGTGGTGAGCACTGGGTGTTATTCTGTATGTTGGCAAATTGAACACCAATACAAAATAAATTTATTATAAAAAAAGGAAACATCAAAAAAATTAAATAAATAAATTCTTCTTTGCACTAGCTGTAACATTTTACTGATTCGTTCTTCAATTAATGAATTAAAGAAAATCTTTGGCACATATTTCTTTTATATTTGTATGAAAAATCATGATTTTCACCCTTTCTGGAAAGTCATTCCTCAGGTATCAATCTATATCCATAAATATTTATGAGTTTGTATATTTATAAAAACTTCTCAGATCTTTGGGTAAAGTGATGTTTTATGAAGAGGAGCCAAATATACCCTGTCACTTCACATATCACTGCTCTCTATCTGGTTGTATTCATAACTCTGTTGAGGTGTAGAAGCCTAAGTCAAAATAGCAGCCATCCAGGCTACCCATAAAAACTTCTCCAATCAGAGCAATAAAGCATTGCAGTGAAAGGAAAAGGAGATTCCCACTGTCTAGGGGAACTATGGAAAAAGATAATCAAATAGATGATTTGTCTGGTTAGTAGCTTAAGGACAAAATGCTCTTAGAACTAAGTCCAAGTCCTTGTTTCCAGTATCAGTCTTTCCTGGAACAGTGCAGACCATTCTAAGTTTAACCACAATAATCAAGAAACTTGTTCAAGGTCTTCCATTAAAAAAAAAAACACACAAATATATTTAATAGTTCTAGGAATCAAATCATCATTTTTATATTACCCTGTGAGCAAACACTGGATGAGGAGTTTCTCAATTGCAGAAGATTTGACAGAAATCTTAGCAAAGATAACCAAAGTTTAAAGAGCTACATGTATTTTAAGGTGACATGGACCAAGGTGGCTAATGAAATTCACTGGGTGGTGACAACATTCACTTTCTTTCTGACCCTTTGGGTGCTCTGGCTCTCCAAGAGTTATATTTAGCGGAGTGGTGCCATGCTAAGTCAGAGGCTCTAGACCTTCTAACTTTTGGAGAACTTAGTCCTTTTTATACCAAACCTACTAAAATCCCCCTGAATATAAGTTGAGTTACAGCTATCTTTCCAATATGTTACTTTTATAAACATTTAATTAGATATTTACATATTTTGACTTTATTTTTTCCCAGCCTTTTTTTCCCTAACCTCTTAGGACTTTTCACCAACCTTAAAAAGCTCATAGATCCTAAATCATGTTAACTAAAATAACTAATTCTTAAAAGGTTCTTTAATGGATTTGGAAACCCATGTAAGACACAGAGTCCTATTATTATGCTTTCTTAGGGATGACAACATTCACTGAATAAAAACAGAGCAAAACCACTTACCTTTTGCAAGTGGAAGCTAGAGGGGGATTGTGGCGCTGTTTTGCTTTTGTCTGTACAATTCTCCTGCCTTGGGTACTTTGCTTTACTCCAAATTATGGAAGTGAGTGGATGACCCAGGTCCAAACAATTTTTTACCACCAGGGGTCAGTAATCTAAGCCTGCTGGAGATTAGGGTCTTTGCCAATATAAGTGGGAGAGGATATAATCAATATAATGACAGAAGCAGAAACAGGCACAGTTGACTACAAGAACCATGGGAGTCCTGCTGTTAAGTCTTTCTTTGGTGGCAGCTCCCACAATATTTCCCAGGGTCTACCTCAGGACCCAGCAGCATTTGAGTCATCCTAGTCTGATGACTCAGTACATGTTTTTTGCAACCCAGTGGTATGGGATCAAATCCCAGCTCTGCTGCTTATTAGCTGCTGTGCCCTTCTCCCATTCACTAATGTCTCTATGGCTTGATTTCTTCAACACTAAAATGATAGTGATGATGATGATGATGACGATGATAGCAATAGCTAGGTCACAGAGGTTTTTGTGAAACTCAAATGAGTTAAAGCACTTAGAATCATGTTTAGCATATACTGAATAAGTGTTAATTGTGTTTTTTAATTGGATTGCTTTTTTGGTATTGAGCTGTATAACCTCTTTATATACTTTGGATATTAACCTCTTATTAAATATATCATTTGCAAACATCTTCCCCCATTTAGTAGATTGTCTCTTTGTTTTGTTGATGGTTTCCTTGCTTTCTATCTGATGTAGCCCCAATAGTTTATTTTTGCTTTTGTTTCCCTCACTTTAGGAGACATATTTAGTGCTAATACTGTTCTTGATCCCAGTTATATAAACAAATAAACTGTTTTTTTCTTAAGCTACTTTGAGTCAGGTTGCTGTAACTTGCAATTGATATAGCCATGATTATTAAAGGCACCTCTTGGTCCCTCGTCTTCTATTACACGGATATTAACTCCCACAGCCTCTCTTTAAAAAGCATCTGTTTCTGAGGAGAAATGCAACATAGTGAGTAGCCCAGATTTCAGAATGGCTAAGGTGCTGTCATCTCTTGTCACTGGCCCAGCCATGAAGTATTTTTTTAAGATTCCTAATGACCACCTCAAATTAACTTCTCCAAGGTAACTTTTAGATAGGAGATAACAACTATTTACTTTGGAGATTTGACCAAATACACACAAAAAATCATAATTGTTTTCTATATATTGAAGGAAGTATATATGAACTAATGATAGTTTTAAAAAATACATATACCTTAAATAAAATAATCATTAACAATACACAAGAGAGAAAATTAAAACATACCGAAATCAATAAACTGAAAGATTCAAGCAAAGAAAATTTAAGGATTAAAATGTGGTTTAAAAAAATTAGTAAATTTCATGCCAACCTTAATTGTACCAATTATTCATTTTTTTGGTTGGAAAAAAATTCAGAGGCTCAAAGAGAAAAGGATGCCATTATCCATATTTCACTTCTCATTATTTGCCATTTTACCCAATTATATGCATCAAGGCATTTGGTGTCTAAGGATTCCTGCTCAGGAATATTTCTAAACTGGATATAATTGAACTGGACATGAAATCAAGTCCCGTATGGAAAATGAATCTGTACTCTAGAGACAAATCACCTTGATTAAAAAAAACCCAGGCTAAAGATCACATCAGGGACCCAGCTCATCTCTTGGAGTATCAGAGGAAAGAGTAAAAAGAGAGACTAAAAGGGAAGACTTTCAAAAATTCTAATTTGAATTTCTTTCATATAGGACATTCAGCATTTTGATAGGCCTGGAGAGGGCAAGTCATATGCCTACCACCAGCCAGTCACTGTGACAACCAAGCTCTTTTTTTTTGGCTAGACTGAGTCACCTGCCCCACTCCAGAAGTAGGGTGGTACTCTATACACCTTTACATGAACTGAAATAGAAGGATGTTGTTTGCTATAAGAAGTCAAATATACATAGGACAGATGGTCACATGATGAAGAAAACCTCTGAAGGCCCACTATTGCAAAGAATCAATATTTTTGCCTGATCCTAAGAAGGCAGTAATATTTCCAAGTAGGCTCTAAAGTGAGACCAAAAGAGTCCTCTGATCAGAGCAGGGACAGAATAAAGATAGAGCAGAACCATTTCATGACAGTCCCCAAAAGTGTTTCACCTTTGGGTGCTCTTTTAAATTTTTACATATTGAGTTACTACATTTAAAATTAAAAATAAATTATCTATCATTTATATTATATTTCCCTTTTTTTTAAAGATTTTATTATTTATTCACGAGAGACACACAGAGAGAGAGAGAGAGAGAGAGAGAGGCAGAGACACAGGCAGAGGGAGAAGCAGGCTCCATGCAGGAAGCCTGATGTGGGACTCGATCCCAGGACCCTAGGATAAGGCCTGGAGCCAAAGGCAGATGTTCAACTGCTGAGCCACCTAGGCATCCCCTTTCTTTTACTTTTTAAAATAAATTAGGAAAAAAATGATATAAATACATATGAATTACCTTATTAGTCCTATGGTAAAGATCTGTAGTTGGTATGTGTTTGTGATTTTTCTACTGTGAATTCTGAAGAAAAAAATGTTTTCTTTCTGAATAGCTAACAATGTTTCTTGTAGAATTATTTCAATTAAAATATTTCATTGTTCTGATACCCATTTATGTGTATTTTATTATGTTGAATTCACATTTAATAAAAGCATGATTTAATTCACCTTTCCTTAGATATTATTCTGAATGATTCACATATATTTTGATGTTTTTCCTTACTAACACAAGAGTCACTATTTGAAAATTTCAATTTACTTGGTAATATTTTGATGTTGTTAATTATTTTTAACACTATGTCAGCAATATGATTGATGCTGTAGAGCTTTAACATTCAAAACAGCCCCTCTTGAAGGCATTTATTTTGCATTTTAAAAATACCTGACACTGATATACATATATATCAGTGAGAATATATATATATTCTCTTCTAAAGAGAAAAATTCTGAAAAGTAGGTTTTCAATGAAAAGACTTATCTTGAAAATAATAATTTTAACACTTCCTGTCTCCTCTTAGGAATTGTTTACCAATACCAGTTTATGAAATATGCATAATCACAATGGTCCTTAAATAATACATGGAATATGATGCTTGTGGCTATATTGCACAATATTTTTATGGAAAGAGCATGATGAACAATCTTGGACGTGGCAGCTTATTTGAGTTCTGACTCTACCACTTACTAGGTGCAGGTCCTTGGACTGACTATAATTGCAAAGGGCCTCATTTTGCTTATATATAAAATGGAAAGAATAATACTAGGCAAGACATTTTAATACCTAACTGAAGATTTTCATAAAAATAAAGTGAGACAATATCTGTGAAAGCATGCTGTATATCTTTAAGGTCTATACAAATTGAAGGCTGTATTGTTGCAGGCATCTTTGCAGGACTCCTAAAGTTATGTTTGCTGTAGAATTCCAAAATGCAACAGGGTCAATGGCTTTTTAAAGCCTGAACTGGGTCATGATGGCTTCATGTAAAATGGAAGTGGCAGCAAGAGGAATCTGGCTTTGCCACATTCATGGGGCTTTCTGGCAACTTCGGAAACTTTGCTAGGGCATGGGTTCTTCTAAGAGTTTTGTAGCAACATTGGTTGCCTCATTTACTGGTACAGTTACAGCGAGTTAAGGAAGGTAGTGGGCCCTGACTTTTGAAGAGAATAATTATTTTCTTTCTGGAAAATTTCAGAATTGACTGGAAGGAACTTGAAGGGTTAGAAATTCACAGAGAAAATTGAGAGTACAACCAGAGAAATATATTTTATTGCTGTTCCTTTATTATATCATTATCATAAGACTAGTGTCCTATAATTAGTGGTATCCTAGAAAGACTTGTATCAACAGGGGATCATATTTGGCAACATTCTCTACTCAAATAAAATATATAATTATTCTGACATAACCTAAGTGTGTTTTTATGATTTTCTCTTTTATAGAATATTTGTTCTGTTGATAATTTCTTTTTCAGATATTTTTTAGTTTGGGATGCAAGATCTACATGTAGAAAAGTTTTGAAAAGATAGGCATAAAGAATAATATAAAAATCTCTGAAAAAGTGCTGTTGTTAGTATTTTTTAAAGATTTATTTATTTATGAGAGACAGAGAAAGGCAGAGATACAGGCAGAGGGAGAAGCAGGCTCTCCACAGGGAGCCTGATGCAGGATTCAACCCAAGGACCCTGAGATCACAACCTGAGCCAAAGGCAGATGCTCAACCACTGAGCCACCCAGGTGCTCCGATTGTTAGCATTATTATACTATTATTTTTAATCCATCTATGTAGTAATCTATTTCTGTTATTTATCTATTAATCCATTGGTTTATTAACCAATTTTGCATAGCTAAAAATATATTTTAGATATAATTTTTGATGCTGCACTTCCTTCTTATAATATTATATAATCACATTTCCCCACATCATAGACTCATTTCCTGAAAAAAAAAAAATAGCTGCTGCTACCACCAAATAGATATTTCTTAACATTTCACTTACATCAATAGATAGATCAGCCAGACAGATCAAGAAGGAAATATCAGCCTTAAATGACACATCAGACCAGATGGACTTAGCATGTATTTATAGTATATTCCATCTAAAACCAAGACAACACACATTCTTCTTAAGTACACCTGGAATATTTTCTGATATAGATCATATGTTAGGTCACAAAACAAGTCTTAATAAATGTGAGAGGAATAAAGTCATATGAAGCATCTATATTACCACAAAGGTATGAAGCTATAAATTAATTATATGAATAAAACTGAGATTAAACAACAGGTCACTAAACAAGTAATGAGTAAAAGAATAAATTAAAAGAGAAATAAAAAGGACACTGGGGTGGATCAGTGGTTGAGTGGCTGCCTTTGGCTTGGGTTGTGATCTCAGGGTCCTAGGATTGAGTCCTGCATCAGGCTCCCTACAGGGAGCCTGCTCTTCCCTCCGCTTATGTCTCTGCCTCTCTCTCTGTGTCTCATGAAAAAATAAATAAATATTTAAAAAGAGAGAGAAAAAGAAAAAAATATCTTGAGATAAATGACAATGGGAAAGCAACATAACAAAATTTATAGCAGGTAGCAAAAGTAGTTCTAAGAGGGAAGTTCATAGCTAAAAATGCCTACCTCAAGAAACAAGAGAAGTCTCAAACTAACTTAAAACCTCAAAGTATAGAAAAATAAGAACAAATGAAGCCTGAAGATAGTAGAAAGAAATATTAGAGCAGGAATAAATGAAATAGGGGCCAAAACGACAACAGAATTCACCAGTGAAGCAGTCTGGTCCTGGATTTTTGTTTGTTGGGAGAAAAAACAGACTTTTATGGAATGTAACATAGTCACGGGAATGAAATCTTTCATTTTTGCTATACTCTACTGATTAGAAGCAAAGCACAAGTCCTGCCCTTACTCAAGGGCTTGACTATTAGAAGGCAGAGACTACTGAGAATCATTTAAGATGGTTTCCCACCCTTCTGTGATTTTCATAATTTCTACAGCAAACATGTATTATGTTTATAATAAGAAAAAAATAAAAATTTCCATTTTTAACAAAGGGACCATATTTTTAAAATGACATTGAAACAACTGAATATGATAATGAAATTCTAAAAAATACCATTCACAAATATCTCCAGAAATACAAAGAAAAGGACCATTCAAAGATGAAAAATTCAATAACTAAAATTAAAAATACACTTAAAAAAATACACTTAAAGTAATCGATGGTAGAATGAGAAGCAGAAGAATGAACCAGTGACCTGAAGGGCAGAGTAATGGAAAGTAATAAAGCTGAACAGGAGAGAGGAAAAAGAATAATGAAAAATAAACATAGATTAAGGGACCCAAAAATACCATCAAGCATATTAACATTAACATTATAGGGAGGTACATAGAGTCCCCAAGAAAATCAACCCAAGGAGTTCCATGACAAGATGCATCTAAATTAAAATGGCAAAAAGTAGTGGTAGAGACTTTTAAAGGCAGTAAAAGAAAACATGATACAAGGGAAATCCCTTAGGACTATCATCTGATTTTTCAACATAAATTTGCAGGCCATAAGGAAGTAGTATAATATATTAAAAGCACTGAAAGAAAAAAACAGAAAAACCAAAACCACGGGCAACCAAGAATACTCTAACCAGCAAGGCTATTATTCAGAATGGGAGAGATCAAGTTTCACAGACAAACAAAAGGTAAAGGAATTCATCACCACTAAACCAGCCCTACAAGAAATGTTAAAGGGGATTCTTTGAGTGGAAAGATAAGATCATAAGCAGGAGTAAGAAAAGTTGGAAGCACAAAAGTAGTAAAATTAATTACATCTATAAAAATCATTTAAGGGATTCACAAAATAAAAGGTTGTAAAGTATAACACCATATGCCTAAAATATGGTGGGTGTGGGAGGAGAAGAGTAAAAATTTAATGCTTTTAGAATGGGTTCAAACTTAAGCAACCATCAACTTAATATAGACTGCTATACGCATAAGATGTTAGGTATAAACATAATGGTAACTACAAATAAAAACAGGCATAGGCAAAAAATAAATGAAGAGGAATCCAAGTATATCACTAAAGAAAGCCAGCAAAGCAGGAGAGAGGAGAGCAAGGGATGAAAGAACAGAGTAGAACTATAGAAACAACTACAAAACAAGTAACAAATGGCAATAAGTACGTATCTATTTAAAAATTTGTAAACTTTACTGTACATAGCTTAAAAATCCACATATAATTATTCTGAATGTAAATGGACTAAACACTCCAATCAAAAGACATCATGTGACAACATGGATAAAAAAGCAAGACCTATCTACATGTTGCCTGTAAGAGACTCATTCCACATGAAGATTGAAAGGGAAGGAAGGGAAAGCATTTATCATGAAAATGGACATGAATAGAAAGGTGGGGTATTGATGCTTGTATCAAACATAATAAAATTTAAACCAAAGACTGTAACAAGAGACAAAGGACACTAAAGAATCATAAAGGGGAAAATCCAACAAGAAGATAAAACAATTTTAAGTATTTATGCATCCAACATGGGAGCATCCAAATACATAAAGCAGTTAATAACAAACATAAAGGAATTAATAGACAGCAATACAATAATAGTAGGGTACTTTAATATCCCATTTATATCAGTAGATAGATCATCCAAACAAAAAAGCAATAAGGAAATATTGTCATGTGAATGACACACTGAATTAAATGTATCTGATATATTCAGAACACTCCATCCTAAAATGATGGAATACACATTCTTTTCAAGTGCACATGGAAATTTCTCCAGAATAAATCACATTTTAGGCCACAAAAGAAGTCTCAAGCAGTTGGTTAAGCACCTGCCTTTGGCTCAGGTTATGATGTCAGGGTCCTGGGATCCAGCCCTGCATCGGGGTCGCTGCTCAGTGGGGAGTCTGCTTCTCCTTCTCTCTCTATTCTTCCCCACTGCTCATGGTCTCTCTTTCTCAAATAAATAAATAAATAAAATCTTTAAAAAAAAAGAAGTTTCAACAACTTCAAAAAGACTGTAGTCATACAATACATCTTTTCTGACCACAATGCAATGAAACTAGAAATCAACCACAAGTAAAAATCTGGAAAGAGCACAAAAACATGGAGGTTAAATAACATGATACTAAACAGTGAATGAGGGATGCCTGGGTGACTCAGTCAGTTAAGCGTCTGCCTTTGGCTCAGGTCACCATCTCAGGGTTCTGGGATTGAGCCCCACACAAGGCACCCTGCTCAGCAGAGTGTCAATTTCTCTTTTTCTCTCCCTCTGCCCCTCCCCACCACTCATTCACTCTGTCTCTCAAATTAAAAAATAAATAATGAATGAGTCAACTAAGAAATTTGAAGAAGAAATAAAAAACATGGAGAAACGAAAAAGAAAATACAATAATCCAAAATAGCAACAAAAGCAGTTCTAAGAGCAAAGTTCATAGCAATCCAAGCCTACCTCAAGAAGCAAGAAAAATCTCAAAAAAAGCAATTTAATCTTACACTTAAACAAGTTAGAAAAAGGATAATCAAAACCTAAAACCAGTAGAAGGAAGGAAATAATAAACATTACAGCAGAAATAAACAAAATGGAAACAAATAAACAGCAAATAGATCAGTAAAACAAGGAGCTGGTTCTTTGAAAAGATCAACAAAATTGATAAACCTTTAGGCAGACTCATAAAAAAAAAGAAAAAGAGAGAGAGAAACAGAGAGAGGATGTAAATAAATAAAATCCGAAATGAAAGCAGAGACGGGCACCTGGATGGCTCAGTTGGTTGAGCATCTGACTCTTGGTTTTGGCTCAAGTCATGATCTCAAGGTCATGAGGTCAAGCCCCCCACCTCAGGCTTCTCAGGAATTCTGCTTGAGATTCTCTCTCCCTCTGCCCATCCCTCCAAATGTGCTTGTACTCCTGTGCACCCTCTCTCTTGCTCTTTCTCTCAAATAAATAAATAGATCTTAAAAAAAGAAAAAAAAATGAAAGTGGAGAAATAACTAACATGATAGAAGATGTTAAGAGAATATTATGAAAAGTTAAATGCCAACAAACTGGACAACCTAAAATAAATGGATAAATTCCCAGAAACATTAACCTTCCAAAACTGAATCAAAAAGAAATGGAAAACTTGAACAGACTGATTACCAGAAATGATATTAAATTAGTTATCAAAAAACTCCCAATAAACAAAGGTCCAAGCCCAGAAAGCTTCACAGGTGAATTTTCTCAAATATTTAAAGAAGAGATAATACCTACTATTCTGAAACTATTATAAACATAAGAGGAAGGAAAGCTTCCAAATTCATTCTGATTCCAGCATTAAGAGATGAACAGACATTTCTCTAAAGAAGATGCACAAATGGGCAATAAACACATGAAAAGATGTTCAACGTCACTAATGGGCAGGGAAATGCAAATCAAAACCACAATGAAATATTACTTCACACCTGCTAGCATAGCTAAAATAAAAAACACAAGAACTACAAGTATTGGTGAGGATGTGGAGAAAAAGGAACCCTCTGGCACTGTTGGTGATAATGCAAATTGATGCAGCCATTCTGGGAAGCTAATATAAAGGTTTCTCAAAAAATAAAAATTGTATTACTATATGATCCAGTAATTCCACTTCCAAGTATTTATCCAAAGAATACAAAAACACTAATTTGAAAAGAATTATGGACCCATCCTTATTGCAGTATTATTTACAATAGCCAAATTATTGAAGCAACCAAAGTGTCCATCAATGGATAAAGAAGATATGGTATATTTATACTATAGAATAATAGTCAGCCATTAAAACAGAATGGAATCTTGCCATTTGCAAAAACATGGATGAATCCACAGGGTATAGTAAAATAAGTCAGAGAAAAACAAATACCATTGATTTCACTCATATATGGAATTTAAGAAATTAAACAAACAAAGAAAAAAGAGACAAACCAAAAAACAGACTCTTAACAATAGTTACTAGAGAGGAGATGGGGGGTGGAGAATGTATGAAATAGGTGAAGGGGATTAAGAATACACTTATTGTGATGAGCACTGAGGAGTGTATAGAATTGTTGAATCATTATATTGTATACTTGAAACTAATACAACACTGTACATTAATTATACTGGAATTAAAATGTAAAAATAAAATAAGGGAACCTGTAGCTCAGTCAACTGAGTGTCTGATTCCTGGTTTTGGCTCAGGTTATAATCTCATGAGTCATAGGATCAAACCCCATGTCAGGCTCTGCACTGGGTGGGCAGTCTGCTTGAAGATTCTCTCTCTCTACCCCTACCTCCCCACTCTGTCTAATGGATAAATCTTTGAAAAAAATAAAATAAATAGTAAATGAATAACTAAAGATGTTTTATGTTAGACAATTGAAAGATTCAATATTTTAGATACCAATTGCCCCTAAATTTATAGTTTTAATGTATATTAATTAAGACCCCAGAAAGGGTGTATGTATAAGATCTCAGAAAAGGTGTATCTGTAAGTTAATAAAATGTAAGTTATAAACTTAAATGCACACACAAAAATAATAGTATAGCCAAGATAATTTTGAAGAAGATGAATTTGGTTGAGGAAGTTTATCAATTTCTAATATTTATTATAAATCTACAATAATGATGTTAGTGTGATGTTGGTGTATAGATAAACAAATATACAATAAGAATTGGAATAGTGATTCCAAAAATTGATCCACATATAGAGGATAACTTTATTTTTAACCACTGTGCTACAATACTTTAGTGTGTGTTAGGGTCAGAATGGCTCTTTCAAGCAATGACTCTATAACAAATAGATATCCATATGGAAAAAAAAAGTCTTGACCTCTAACTCAAACCATAAACAAAAAATTAATTCAAATTGAACCATGGATCTAAAAGTGAAAATAAGGGGATCTCTGGGTAGCTCAGTGGTTTGGTGCTTGACTTTGGCCCAGGGCGTGGTCCTGGAGCCCCGGGATCAAGTCCCACATTGGGCTCCCTGCGTGGAGCCTGCTTCTCCCTCTGCCTGTCTCTCTCTCTCTCTCTTTCTCTCTCTCTCTCTGTCTCTCATGAATAAATAAAATCTTTAAAAAAAAAGTGAAAATAATAAAGCTTCTAGAAGAAAATATATCATCATAATATTAGAGTAGTCAAATATTTCTGAAACAGAAAAGTAAGCATTTACAGATTAACCTTCATTAAAATAAAGCCCTTCTGATGAGCAAAAGTCATCATTAAGAATGCAAATATGCAAGACACAGAGAAATGGTAATCTGACAAATGACTTGTCTAGCATACATTAAAAAAATCCTACACAGCAAGAAAAATACAAAAATACAATTTAAAATGATAGCAAGAAGACATTAAGCCACCAATATATAAAATATCTATATGGCGGATAAACATTGAAAAGTTGGTCAACATCAATAGTCACCAGGGAACTGCAAATAAAACCATAATTAGAGCACTGTATATCCACAGGAAGGATTAACACTAAAATAACTGACAGACATAAATAATGGCAAGGATATTAAATAACTAAACTCTCATGTGTTGATAGTGGAAATGTAAATTAGTCCAATTACTTAGGAGAACTATTTGGTTAAATCTATTAAAGATAAATATAAGCCAGCAATTGTGCCAGCAGTTCCATTCCTCTCCAAGAGAAACAAAGCGTATATCTACTCAAATTCATGTGTAAAAATATTCATAGCAGTTTTATTCAAAACTTAATAGTCAAAAAGTAAAAACAACTCATATGTACACCAGCAGAAGACTGAATAAACAAACTGCACAATACTTCTACAACTCAGCAATAAAAACATACAAACTACTATTATACACAGCAGCATGGGCAAAGCTCAGAAAAATTTTGTTGAGGGAAAAATGTCAGACACAAACGAATACATATTGTGTGATCCCATTTATATGAAGTTTAATAACATGGAAATCTAATCTATTTAGATAGAAATCAGAATAGTTATTAACCCTGAGGAGAGTGTTATTGGCTGCTAAGGAGCATAAGGGAAACTCCTGAGGTGAAATCTTGGTCTGAGAGATGCTTAAACGGGTGAATGGAAACATACATGTGTAAAAATCAACCAAGAGGTATACCTGAAATTTGTAAACTTTACTGTACATAGCTTAACTGTGTAAAGATAAGAGGCACACACACCAATGGTAAAACCTTGTCCATTTATGTCTGTCTCCAAATCTCACAGCATTACAATAAGTACCAGGATCTTCGCTTAGTCTTCATATTAGTATTTAATCTCATTTGACCTGAGTTACCCCTATTTCTTTTTTCAAAGTCATCTTTTTCAACATTCTACTAGTTTCTGAACTTCTAGTTAGTGGATATTTAATCAAACCCAGACCAGTAAACTCACTGAGTTTATGACATGGTACTATGATTTGCCTTTCCCTTCTTCGCAAAGAAACATTGCACCATATTTTGACCCTGGCTGCGTCCTATCACCCAAATCCATTCTGGCTTCTAGGACTAGGAATCATCTTGTCCATTCCTTCTACTTAACCCCCAAAATTGAGGTCTTAGAACACAGGCAACCAGTACAAAGTAACACAGCTATCTACTCTTAAATCCACAACTCATTCCAACTTGCCTCTTTTTGAAAGGAAGGTTCCGAGATAATTCAACTTTATTTATAATGTCTGGAGTGGAGGGAAAGAGAGCCACAGTAGTATAAGAAAAGCAGAAGAACTTCTACAGAAATTTTGGAGGATCATCATTTTAGAGTTATGGAAACCGACATCTGGAAGTTAAAATGAATTGCTAATATCATCAGTAAGTTTTATTAGTGTTCGTCAAAAAGTATTCAGATACTATTTTTCCATGTTTCTAATTCAAATGGATTTATACAAATAACAAAAACAATAGGTTAAAAAAGGTTATCTTCATGGAATCAAGTATCTTTATTTCAAAATGATTTCAATATTGGCATGTATCAACCATTAAACTACCCCTGCAACAATTTATTGCACACCCATTATGTACCTTCCATGAACTTACTGAAATACATGCTATAAATAGAGATCCAAGACATCTACAATTTACTTTCATTCTCAGGAGTAATATAATATTCACAAGGTCAATAAAAGGAAAAGCTCTTTTGTGATCAATACCTTGTTTCAGGAGGGTTGCTTATTATGTGTAAGGAAGGAAGGGAATCTGGCCAGCTAAACACCAGATTCAGGACTAGTGGGTAAATGGCATGTTTGATGTTGTGGTCAGAAGATTTCTCATACTTCTGAAATATGCCCTATGAGAAATTGATGGATGCCATTATGCATCAAGTTAAAAATAGGTGGAAGCACCTTATATTAATCATAATCTTGATCTTACCCATATTGCTGATATCATCCAGATCTAGAAAATATCCATTAGCAACATACACAAAATAGAATCTATGATGCCAGCTTGGAAACAATGTTCTGAAGAATAAGGAACGTGGATCTGAAGAAAAATACATATTGGTGATTCTCAATCTTATCTATACATTGTCATCATTTGGGTATTGTTAAATTATAATATTCTCAATAATAATATCCCAACAACTAATTATTCTAATTTAATTGAGCTTGAAGACTAGATATTCCTATATATTTAAAATTTTTCAGAGAGCCTACCTAGGTGGTACAGTTGTTTAAGGTCCAACTCTTGGTTTTAGCCTAAGTTGTGATCTCAGGGTTGAACCCCACTTTGCTCAGCACGAAGTCTGCTTAAGACTTTCTCTCCCTCTCTCTCTGCCCCTTCCTTCTGCTCGCTCTTAAATAAATAAATAAATAAATAAATAAATCTTTAAAATTTTCCTATACTACCACTGAGAATCATTTATTCATGTGAAAATAATGAATACAGATTTTTAAATAACTAAGGAAATCATCTGAAGTAAGAGACCAAATATAAGAGAAGAAACAATGAGGCAGCCCAAGTGGCTCAGTGGTTTAGTGCCACGCCCGCGGCGTGATCTTGGAGACCCAGAATCGAGTCCATGTTGGGCTCCCTGCATGGAGCCTGCTTCTTCCTCTGCCTGTGTCTCTGCCCCCTGCCCCCCGTATCTCTGTCTCTCGTGAATAAATAAATAAAAATCTTTAAAAAAAAGAAGAAACAGCGAAGTATGTCTTCCAACATGCTCAAGTACACCATTTCTTTCTAGAAATCAGTATGAATGCAAGACATTACATAACAAAGATATGATGATAAATTCTGATTTAAAAAATGACAACTATAGAATAAAACAGTGAAGAACACCCAAAAGAGCACTGGTTTTAAGGAAGAAGTAGCCAGAAATATTATTCAATAGTATTTCAACAATACTGTTATTACCATAAGCTAATAATACTATTATAGTAAAATGCTAGAGAGACACGGTCACTATCATACTCCAATAATAACACAATCTCCAATAATGGACACCTGCCAATCAAAAAGAGAAGCAAATAGGGGCTAATTGAAGTTTTTGACTATTTCTTTTTTTTTTTTTTGACTAGTTCTTCAAATGTACCTTAGAAAGTCAAATTTAAATTTCTAAGATAATCTTTGCATGCCAGAATTCTTATCAATGTAACTGGAAGCAGTGTATTTGAGGATAGCAAATAATCAGGAAAAGATCTGCAAAATGCTATATTACTAAGGACAATAGCTCTCACTTCTCAAGCAGGTATATTTCAGTGGAAAATACGTCTTATCTGATCCACTTATAGACATAAAGAGCAGTAGTTCTCAAATGTTAGCAGACATCAGAATCAGCTGGAGGGTTTATTAAAACAGATTGCTGGGATGCCTGGGTGGCTCAGCGGTTGAGCATCTGCCTTTGGCCCAGGGCTTGATTCCGGGGTCCCTGGATCAAGTCCCACATCGGGCTCCCTGCATGGAGCCTGCTTTTCCCTCTGCCTGTGTCTCTGCCTCTCTCGCTCTCTCTGTGTCTCTCATGAATAAATAAATAAAATATAAAAAAAAAAAAGAAAAACAGATTGCTTCCCCAGTGTTCCTGATCCAGGAGATTACGGATAGGGTCCCCCCACTTTGCATTTCTAATAAGTACCTACATGATGCTGAAATTGCTGATTGGGGTATTACTCTTTGAGAATCACTGATACAGAGTATTTACAATGGCCTGATGAATATTTCTAGTATTTGAGAACTGGAACAACTTTCTTCACTGTCTGTTACACTGAATAACTTCCACTATACTAGCTCCACAATTCTAAGGAACTTGTGGTAAGATAATAAAATAGCCCATGGTTGATGCCCCTTTGGACATTCACTTCATGCTGACCATCCAGTGAAGCCCTCCTTCATGAATAGACCTACTGAGCATAACCATATTTGGCTGGAAGATGAGAGGTGAGTAATGTTTACTAGCATTCTATTTTATCAGCTGTTTCCATTTCTCATGCAAGTAGGATAAATGAGTTAAACACTTTTGAGAAGCAGAGTCTTCAAAAGGTCTTTTGATTCTATGAAGGAACTGGGACCAAGGGCATCCAAACTTTTAAATGATGGAAGGGATCTTAAGTTAACTTCTCTCAGTGGTTTTCCCTTCTCTGGGATTGGCTCCACATTAGAGGAATGGATTCCTGATAGTCCTGCTAGTATTGGACTCTCCCCCTCACCATATTTTAAATACAGTGGATATATTTAACCAAAGCCAGACCAAGGATGTTCCCTAGATTTTTAAGTGAAACTATGAATCAGTATTTCTTGGCGGAAGATGTTGTAAAATATAAAACTCAGCTGCTGAGTAAAGGAGGCTGTGTTTCCCAGCATGATGATCATGATGAATGGGATAGATGTCATATTCACCAGCATGTGGTGGAAGAAGGTTCACACTGATAAAGAATTGAACTGACATTACCAGAGAAGAAAAAAATATGGATAGAAAAAGGAGAGAAAATGAGAGAGAAGGAGACCTGGCAAAGTTCAGTGAGCTCTTTAGAGTAGTTTATAATGTTCAACTGTATATTTTGCCATTGTATTAGTGTAACATTTCTCCATGTACCAAATTTGCTTGCTTGTTTTTTTTTTTTTGGCTAGTTGTTATTAACTGCATTTAATTTGAGAGACTCTTGTTATGAGCTTATAAGTCAAGAGGATGCTGCTTGAAAAAAGAAAGCCATTGTAGTTAAAACTCTTAAGGACAGTGAGAAGAAGAAAGGTAACAGAAAGAGGATAAATGGAGTAGCAGATGTGTATTCCTATTTCCTCCAACTAGGATTACTGCTGTGGGTGAGGGTAAGATATGTGAGAGAAGACCCAAGGGCAGAAGGCCCTTTCTCGATCCATATTTAAAGGCATCTAAGAATAATTTTGTATAGTGTATTGTGTACCAACTTGTTGCCTATCAAACAAGTTAAGGAGCATAACAGTATGGGCAGTGACAGGAGGGTTTTAGCTAGAACTCCTAAACTTCCCTTAGTTCCAATGGGATACAGATATTTAGTTGAAAGCCCGTGAAATTACCCATTGTACCTACTGAAATGAGAAACACATGACCGTTTCCTAGATATTGGGGTTCTGGCTCTAGAGTCTCAACAAAAGAGACTCAGGTATCTGTAATCAATACAATCTGAGGGATAAAGTGGACTCAAGAAGAGAGATATGGCTATTGCTTCCCTTGAGCATTATTTCGGCCAACAGTATGTAGTGCAAAGTGACGAAACACAGTATATGGCATCAGAGGCCAGTAGGCCACACTTCAATTAGAGAAAATGGGGCTGTTTTCCTGGAGAACAGAGAAGCAGGCACAATAAATTGTTCCTCTCCCTCTAGAGTAGACACGATCTTGAAAAAAAGTTGAGAAAGGAACTGAAGAATTAAGAAATGAGAACACAGAGAATTTTATTCTCCAGAGAGACACTGCTTATATTATTAAAGCAGGTGAGGTTTTAACAAATAGATCTAAAATTAACTTGTCTCATCCTCAGCCTACCACCCTCCCCAATAACCAGTAGATAGGGATTTGGGATAAAGATTACATCAGTTCTAGAGACTTAAAGGAGATACATTTTTCTCTGCACATGTGAATGTAAAGTGACCAGAAATCTAACCATTGTTGTTTTGTCCCTAACTAATTTGATGGTTTATGATAGGTTTCAAATGCTCTTTATTATTGTTTAATTTAAATCATAGATTGTTACAATAATCCAATTAATCCTTTTGTGTAAGGCTCGGTCTCTTCTGGATAAGATGCTCGATTTCATTAGCTCCTTCTCTTTTTCACTTTGATAATATTAAGTGTACAGGGAAGGATGCATCTCACAAACTCTCCTGTCAGAGCAGAATCCTTAGGCACAATATTCCTTGGCTACTCTGGTCACTGGGCCAGATCCCCTGACCATCTGAGATTGGTGTAATCCAAATCTATGTCCTTCTTAAGAGTTCAGTGGTCCTTATAGTTGATGACACTTGAGTTTGGCTCCCTATACCTCCCTCCATGACTTCATGCCACCTTCTCTCCATATTTTTGTAACCTATCTTTGAATATCAGAAGGCAGATTTTTAAAAAGCTGTTTTTTAAAGCTCTTGAAAATTTCTACTTTCCTCAATAGCGAAATGAAAGCTAGGGTTCAACTAGTGAAAAGATAATATATTAGAAAAGATAAAAATAAAAAGGACATGTGTGGTTTAAAATGTAATTTTTATTTTATTATTATGGTAGGTGGAATAATGGACCCCAAATCCATGTGCTAATCCTTAGAACCCGTGAATATGTTAGAGTACATGGCAGAGGGAAATCAAGGTTGCAGGTGGAATTAAGGTTGCTAATCAGATGAAGATAGACTATCCTGGGTAACCTGGGCTGTCTCAATGTAATCAAGAGTTCTTAAAAGTGGAAAGGTGGACAGAAGAGGAGGTCCGAATGATGTTATATGAAAGAGGCTCAACCTACTATTGCTAGCTTTAAAGATGAAGGAAAGGGCCATAAGTTCAGGAATATGGGCTGCCTCTAGAGGCTGAAAATGGCAAAGAAACTTCCTTAGAGGAGCCAATAAGAAATGTAGCCCTGCGAACACTTTGGTTTTTGTCCCAATAGGAATCATGTAGGACTTCTGACCTCTAGAACTGTGATATAGTAATTTCTTATTGTTTAAGCCACCAATTTTTAAGGTAATTTGTTAGAGTAGCAATAGGAAACTAATACCACTATTGAAATTGGGAATTGGCTTGATAAACCTAAAGTGATGCTCATCTTCAACATCAGTTGCCGCTGCTTTCCCCAACTATTACTACTCTGATCATTTCCATAATTATTAATTGTAAGCCTTAGATTTAAGTTCTTTAGCAGTGAAGAGAAACACAAAAACTAAAATATTAGTTTTCCGATTTGAAAATAACTATAGAAAAATAATACAGTTGGAGCACATTTCAAACTAATGGTAAATATGAATCTTTTAAAGTTATATTCTCAACTCAGTGACCCATGTTCTCTTTGCCTCCCATTACCAGGAACAACTGAGAGCTAACTATTTAAAATAAACAATATTTCCAAGGTTTTGAGCTATTGCTGACTGTATTATGTCTGGTGCACTCTGCCTGCTGGGTCAGTGGACAGCTGCTGTTTTATTTATTTGTAGACTCCTGGGCTACATTTTAAGCATGAAAAACACTGTATAAGGCTGATGTTTCTACTGTTCTGTAGTCTGTCCACTGAGTAAATTCTTAGACAATGAGATTGTATTTCTTTGTCAGGAAGTAAACATTCACGATAATTCATGTCAGGAGAAAATTCTGCACAAAGCTTGAATAGTAAAATGATGCCATCTGAAAATGTGACTCTGTTCTGTCAAATGCAACACTAGTGTTAATGTAGATTTAGAAGACAAAGAGTTGCCACTAAGTAAGAGGATTTTGTCATGTAAGGCAGATAGATCTGGATATATGTTATAAAAGCAAAGATTATTACAATTGGCCTCTTGCTCCTTCTGAATGCCACAATAAAATAGACACTAGTGCTCAAAGACTCTTTTTAATAACAATTATGAAAATGATAGCTGGCAGCAGATTAGAATGGTAGTTCTTTTAAATCAAGACAGATAGCCTTCGACATTTTAGGTAGGAATGGATGCATAGATTATTGTTCTGGCCAGATTTCAAAAAATGATAGATTATTTACAGTTGTCACAATAATGGAGAAAGGTAGGTAGGATAGGACAGGAAAAATATTTTATGAAGAAACTTGAGAATTGTTTGTCAATATGAAATGAGTGAATACATCACCCCTCCAAATAAATGGGATAATAGAAGAGTGCTTCAGAAAACCAAATAAGCTCAGGCAATTATCCTTCAAATCTAATATATATAATTGTCAAAGGCACAGGATTGCTTCAAAATGGATTGGTTTATTCAACAAACATCAACTGCATGCTTGCCCTGTGCCTTTCACCCTGCTAGACACTAGAGACACCAAGATAAATGTTGACATGGTCTTTAACCATGAGAAAGCTGGGGGAGGTATTAGACATATGCATAAATATTTTTGGTATGAACATGAGGATATGTATTTATTTAAAGATAGTTGTAGGGGATCCCTGGGTGGCTCAGCAGTTTAGCGCCTGCCTTTGGCCCAGGGTGTGATCCTGGAGACCCCGGATCGAGTCCCGCATCGGGCTCCCGGCATGGAGCCTGCTTCTCCCTCTGCCTGTGTCTCTGCCTCTCTCTCTCTCTCTCTCTCTCTCTCTCTCTCTGTCTATCATGAATAAATAAATAAAATCTTTAAAAAAAATAAAAATAGTTGTAGAAAGTGAGTTGAGCTGGTTATTGTGCTCAGAGGATCTATTAAATCCTAATTGATGAGAAATTAAAATTATCCCATAAACTAAAAAGTAACATAAATTTAGTGTCTTTTCTTAAAAATATTTTATTTATTCATGAGAGACAGAAAGATAGAGAGGCAGAGACATAGGCAGAGGGAGAAGCAGGCTTCCTGCAGGAGCCCAATGTAGGACTCAATCCCAGGACCCCAGGATCACACCCTGAGTGAAGGCAGATGCTCATGCACTGAGCCATCCAGTTGTCCCTGGTATCCTTTTTGATCACAGTTCCCAGAATATACCAAGCAATGGAAAAGATATTCCTGAATGCATGTCTGGTCATCTGGTAATTACAGAAGCTTAAAGAATGTGTAATCTAAAGGAGTCAAATTCTAACTTGGAAAGAGAATTAAAAAAAAAAAAGAATTAAATGGCTCAGTGAAAACTGTATAAACCTTTTATACTAAAGTATTAAATGCCTAATATCAAGTCATCCCTCAGATGTTTCACAGAACAATACTGAATGTAGGCTGACAGCTGTCTAACTGCAGCGTTAACAAGATTTTTGATAAATATAGCTACTACCTATTATATGTGAAAGTATAACCTATAATCCTTTTAATATAGTGAAAAATACACATAGTAGAGCAGGTCTAACAGGTATTGACAAGTAGAAAAGAGGAGAGAAAAGCCTACATGCTATTATAGTTGTAACAATACTTAATATTAAAAAGCAGACTGTAAGCTTCATTTTCTGATCAAGAGACAAAATCTAAACTCTGTTTTTGCCTTTGCTTTAGGGATGCAATAAATCAACATTTAAATGTTAGCTCTATGGAATTCTCAATAATTTCTGAATTTAAATGGTTCATTTAAATCTTGCCGTGAACGTATTACCCCACCACTCTTGAACTTGGCACCATAAATCACAATTTAGATCAAAAGTGATCTATAGATTCAGTGAGATCTCTATCAAAATTTCAACATCATTTTTAATAAAAATAAAAAAATAGAATTTGTATGGAACCTCAAAAGGCCTCAAATAACCAAAGCAATTTTGAGAAAGAAGAACAAAACTGGAGGCATCACAGTTCTTGATTTTAAACTATATTACAAAGTCATAGTAATCAAAATAGTATGGTACTGCCATAAAAAAAGAATAGAAAACCTCAAAATAATCCCATGTACACATAGTCAATTAATTTTTGACAAAGAACCAAGAATATACATTGAGGAAAGAAGAGTCTCTTCAATAAGCAGTGTTGGGAAAATTGGATTGTGATGTGCAAAAGAATGAAACTGGACCCTTCTCTTACACAGAAATCAACTCAAAAGGGATTAAAAGCTTGAACTTGAGGCCTGAAACCGTAAAACACCTTGAAGAAAATCTGGGGAGTAAGCTCCTTGACATAGGTTTTGCAGTGATATTTTGGATTTGGCATCAAAAGCAAAGCAAACAAAAGCAAAAGTAAACAAGTGGGACCACATCAAACTAAAAAGTTTCTGCTCAGCAAAGGAAACCGTCAACACAATGAAAAGACAATCCACTGCATGGGAGAAAATATTTGCAAACCACAAATCTGAACAGGGTTAATATCTAAAATATACAAGGAACTCACACAACTCAGTAGCAAAAAAAAAAACAACTCAATTAAAAACATAGGCAAAGGAACTTGAATAGATATCTTTCCGAAGAAGGCATGCAAATGGCCTACAAGCACATGAAAAGTGCTCAACGTCACTAATCATGAGAAATCATCAGAAAAATGCAAATCAAAACCACAATGAAACATAACCTTAAAAAAAAAAAAAGAAATATCACCTTACATCTGACAGGATGGGTATTATCAAAAAGACAAGACAACCAGTGCTGGCAAGGATGTGGAAGAGAGGGAACTGTTTGTTATATGTTGGTGGAAATGTAAACTAGTGCAACTACTATGGACAACAGGATTGAGGTTCCTCTGGAAGTTAAAAATAGAATTACCATATGATCCAGCAATCTCCATTCTCATATATACCCAAAGGAAGTAAAACCATTACTTGGAAAAAGTATCTGTACTACCATGTTCATTAATTGCACCTTTTTCACAATGGCCAAGGTATGGAAACAATCTAAGTGTCCACCAATGGATAATGAAACAAGAAAATATGGCATGTAAAATTATTCACCTTTAAAGGAAGGAAATTCTGTTACCTGTGTTGAGGGCATTTATGCTAAGTGAAATATGCCAGACAAATACAAATATTCCATGATATCACTTAGAAGTAGAATCTTAAAAAAAAAAACCCACACCTTATAGATATAGTATAAAGTGGTTGTGAGGGGCTAGGCTTGGAGAAAATAGGTTGAGAATAGTACAAGTGTATAAGCTTTCAGTTCTAAAATGAATAAGGTCTAAGGATCTAACATTTGACATGGTGACTGTAGTTGAAAACAGGGTATTATATAATTGAAATCTGCTGAGTGTAGAATGTAAATATTGCCTCACATACACAAAGGGTAAATATGTGACGTGATGGATGTGTTAATTAACTTGATGGGAGGAATCCTTTCACAATATACACATATATCAAATGAAGTTGTATACTTCAAGTATTTTAAAGTTTTGTTTATCGGTAAAGCTGGAAAAATTATCTCACAGCTGGCTGCTGAGAAAGAGTTGGGTATGTGTGGGCTGGTTGGGGTGGGTTGGAAGAAAGGTTATGTTCTGTTACTTGGCATCTTACAAAAAGGGTTCAAGCAGCAGAAACACTTAGGAAGTCTCTTATCCTTCAATGCTGGTCCTTAATCTGCATGTAAGGATAGAGAAGACAATTGTCATGGGAAGGAAGAGGCTGTGTGCAAGCATAATCAGTCAAAAACACAAACAAAAACTAGTATACATATGCTTATGAGTGGAGTTTTAATTGAAAAATAATTTTTTTTCACAAAGAGTAGCAGTAAAAAAAGACAGAAATGACACAACTGGTGCCTATCTATGTAAATAAAGCTGCTACTAGGCCTTGGTTTGAAGCCTAGCCAGAAAAAGCAAAGCCTCAAAAGGGATATATTATGTCAGCACCACAGGGTGCTAACAGTTCTGAAAAGTATGAACTACACACAAAAAAGATAATAAAAAATGCTGGATGGAACCCACAGTTGTCAAATCCTCTACCTTTCTAACCCAAGTGTTTACTACAACACTTGGACAAAAAACAGTTAATGATATTTGTCTCTGTCATTGTTGCCGACACTCCCAAGTGGGTCTACTAATGTATTCCTGATATTTCTAACAACAACAAAGCATAAAACCACAAAACAACAATTTTTAAAACATCTGCAAAGAAAGATACTCAAATGTGTTGGCTGACCTATCCAACACAGACTCCTTAATTAATGACCACCCTTTTTTGGAGGGAGGGATGTTTCAGAGCATCTGTCTTTCCTTATTCAGATCATGCCCTTGTCATGCGTAGGTTTAGCCCTGACTCCTCTTAAGTCACTCAGGAATATCTCAACCTCACCTCCTACTGCTAAGTTGTGTCCTGAGCCCTCAAGATTAGACTCAGCCTGTCATTTCCCACAGTAACAAATGGAGAATATTCTATGTTGCTTCAAAGGGCAAAACCTTACTGAAAAATTGCGGATGGACTCAGGAGACACATTCTCCTCAACATGAGGATTAACCTTCTAAGTAAGAGAGCCATTTGACAATAGAAAGAACTGGTTTACAGAAGCATGAACTCTTTGAAACTGGAAGTATTTAAAGGAAAGCTAGGCTGCCATCAGTCTGAGATATAATACAGATTTCAACCTTGGGAGGGAATTTGACTCAATAGCATCCGAGGGCAGTTTTATCCTTTAAGATTCTTATCATTCTACGTCAGTCACTTTAATTACCATATTTTTATGGAAACGGATTGTCTCTGGTTTTTAATGATTAGCTATTTTGGAACCACATTTCCTAGTTAAAAGGCAGTATAATCTTCTCATGCTGGGAGAAGACTTTTTAGTAATGTTCATATTGGAATTGGAATAATTTCTTTGGAAGAATGTATGCTTTTTAATTTCTACATTTGGAAAAGCATCTCTCAGTAGAAAATGATGAATGAGAAAGATCTCATTAGATATATTCTATTGAGGCATTTCTGAGCAATATGCCAAAAAACTCCAGGGAGAACTCTGGCAAAATATGTTGCTATGGAGAAGGTGTTTATAGTAAACTGATTTTAACTTTGCACTTACTTTTACCTTTCAAGCATTTAAAGCCATTTGGTATAGATTTATTTCTGCTTATACAGCATCTGTACTCTAGCTACCACTTCTAAGTTATTATTAGTGGCATTACAAGAAAATAGGATCTGTGCTTTCTGTCTTCATTTCCATCCCATTATTCTCTTAGAAATGATAGGAATGTTACCTACATTTTTTTTTCATTTAGCAGCAAAGAAACTCAGATGCTGAACATCCTTGGAGGCCAAAACTTTGGCTTTATTCACCGATGAAGAATAAGAAAGAAAATAAGATGATTCAACACAACTATATCTATGAATGTTTCACTTTGAGTATTGGAAATCATTTTACTTAGGTATATATATTATTAACCTCGTTTCCTTTCCCAAAAAACACATACACAAAAACAAAACCCAGAAAGAAAGTAGCTGGTTTCCTAGTTGGTTTATTATTATTATTTTTTTTAATTTATTTTTTATTGGTGTTCAATTTACTAACATGGGTGACGGGTCCTAGTTGGTTTATTTATGGTGTATGTGGTAGGAGCAGCATATATTTATTATTTATTCCGAGTCTTGCATCTGTTGAGTTTATCTACTTCTGTTTTATGCAGAAATCCTCAAATATCATTGAAAAGGGAAATTTGGACAATAGCATGAGATAAAGCTTTTTACTAGCCAGAAAAATCTTTCAACTCCATGGTGGCCTATACAAAAGGGATCTGAAACCTGAGAGCCTTTATAAGCTCACCACTGCACTTTTAATGCAGGGCTGCCCCAAGATGCACAATGTAGTTTTAGATTTTCTCTATGGCTGAAATATTTTATAATTTAAAAAGAGTAGGTAGTAACTGATTACTACTTAACATTTTCTAGAGTAGAAAAAACAGGTCAAATGACAATCCCAGTACATTATGAAAGAGCTTCCTGAGCTGGCAGTGGTGGTGCGTTGGGTCTACACCCTACCATGAGTCTATGCAACATAGAGATAAAAGCACCTTCTAGCTGCGTATTCACTAATAATGCACCAAAAAATGGAATAACTATGAATCATCAGGCAGTTTACCCTTTGGGAAGCTGATAGACACAGCTTGATGTCAAAGTAACATCATACTTCAGACCTAGAGAAGCTGGCACGTGGCCAATGACAAAATTGCTTAGGCTGGAATAACCATATGCAAAGGACAGAGGACATTAGGTTATCAAATCCCTGCCATCAAATGAGCAGAAGGAACACAACTACAAGCAGTGTAGGCTAAAAAAATCACTATAAGGTTATCTTGAAGCTGAGTCCTAAGGATGGAATGCTAATGCATATATATGACCTGGATGACAGACAGTGAAAGAGTCAGCTCATTTTAACAGGAATTTTTCATCCACCTATTTCTAAGGTACTTAATGAAAACCCATCCTGTGCTTAGCACTCTGGTAAAAACCATGGAGAGGGAAAGAAAAGAAAGACCAATGAACCTAGCTATAGGCCTAAAGGGGCGCAAGATAGCACCACTGGACAAATGTCTGCATGAAATCAAGAGCCGGAAGGAAGTCAATTTTTTAAAAATTTTTCATTGAGTAAGAAAATCCAACAAACAAACTTGAGAAACTTCTTTTGGGTCATATGCAGGCTTACAACTAGTCCCAAAAGCATGCTCAGTATTCATGGCAAATAAATCACTGTAAGCAGATTCATGTTGCATTACCCTCTCCATCCCTTGGCACTGCAGCCTGGATAAGTTCCAACAATACAGTCTCTGAGCATTTAGGAGCAAAATGAAAAAGAAGGTTACACATCCTCCACCTGAGGCATGACTATGAAGTGGGAAAGCAGAGATTAAGACGGGAACAATAGGAAGAACTCTAGAACAATTAGAATCTACTAGGAGCTTTTCAGACGGAGAGGTTGGAATGCCACAGAGTAGCCCCTAGAGCACACTGCCCAACAGAATTTTCTCCCATGATGGAAATGCTTTGTATCATGCTGTCTAACACAGTAACTGCTAGCCAGATATAGCTATTAAGAACTTTAAATAGGGCTAGTGTGACAAAGAAAATGCATTTTTAATTTAACTGTAATTAATTAAGATGTAATCTAAAGTGACCACATGTAGCTAGTGACTGTAATAGACAATGCAATATTGTCAAATAGAATGTATATACATACATATATAAGTATATGATACGGTACACAAGTCCACAGCTGTGGGAATTAGAAGAGCTGTGACTATGTTGCTGAGATCAAGCCTCTACAAAAGGAGTTTACTCTAGATGGACTAAGACACTACAAAGGAAGGTCTTTGCGTTCCAGGACCTAATTCTAACATGTGTGCATGTGGATTTTTTTTTTTGGACACCAGTTGGGTATCCTGTAATTCAACTCAATTCTCACACTATCTACCTAGAGATAGCATCAGATCCCATAGGTTAAGGGTTCAATCTATAAGAATGTCCCCCCTGCCCCCTGACCCCCCACCCCCATTTCAGATGCCAATCACTGAAGAGCAGAGTTCAAATACATCTCAGTAAAAACACAATTGCTGTTTGCTGTTCCTGTTTCTATAAATCTTTTTAGAGACAATGATATCACAACTTTTCAATTTTACTTTTGAACGTGAAATATTTTTAAAGGCCGCTGTGTGTGTGTGTGTGTGTGCATGAGAGAGAGAGACAGACAGACAGACAGACAGAGAGACAGAGAGACAGAGAATATCTGTAGAACTCCTGGCTTTTGTTTTTGCTTTTATTTTGTACAGCTTGAATTTCCTTTCCTATGAGAATTTCAAAAATATTTCAAGACACAAGGAAAAAATTTGCTCCTAACATTTAAAAATAAAGGTAAGTGAAAAAGAGATTAGATCTTAAATTATGAGATCATCTTGATCAGAAATAGAAATATTTTATATCATCTTTATCATTAATAAAAAACTCTGACATCTAATCAAAGCTGAAATCAGAACATTTTGATTAATTTAAATTGTGCTCCTGACATGTTTTCACAAACAAGGGGAAGGGGAAGAGAACTGCATGTATTATGATGCATTACCATGCTTTAGAGCAATTTGTCTGATAGCATCCAATAAATGACTTACATTGACATAAAACAAGTTAGTACACTATTAAGTACCATAAATCATCATATTTGGTAGTTGGTATAGATGAGAAACATTAATGGAGCTTGAATTTGTTTCAGGTGTTTGAAACTCATTGCATTCACTCTCCACTACACATTAAACAGACAAAGAAATATCTTTCCAAATAAGAAAATGCATTAACTATTTGGTTTCCATGGGTGCTAAGCAGGTGCTAAAATAAGGGTAGATTTCCATCTCTAAAAGTTGGTTTATCTCCAAAAACAGAGTATCATGCTACAAAATCCTGAATTTCAACTCTGACAAAAGTTTCCAGGCTTCTAAGTTCAGATGAAAGGCTTTGTCTGAGAAATAATAAAGGGCAATTATATTAAAGAAGTTATTACTACATCAATCCCGAGGCTTGATTCACAGTGAGAAAGACCAGAAAGGAGAGCCTATGGAGTTAAGGAAGCCAAAAGGTCTAGTCCAAAATAGAAGGAACCCCTCCCCCCCACACAGAAAATTTCCTAAGCAATTGGAAAATCCATCAAAAGACAATATCCTCTGAAAAGGATTTTCATCCTTTTTGGAGGGGCTCATTTTGGAGAGCATTTTGAAGGGGCTCATAATGTATTATAGAGATTGAAGCTTGCTGTCAAATCAGCACCAAAAGAGCAATAGATAACTATAGGTCCTGGAATTTGAGTTCAAGACAAGAGATAATTTGAGTTCCTTGAACTTGAGGCAATGACTTGGAAGGAATGTAAGTCAAGATAAAACCAAGGCACGTGATGTGATGAGCATTGGGTGTTACGCGCAACTGATAAATTATTGAACACTACATCTGAAAAGAATGATGTATTATATGTTGGCTAATTGAACTTAAACAACATTTTTTTAAAAAAAAGATAGAACTAAGGGTCCAAACAACAACTTTGACTACATTAAAAACAAGACAAAGAACTCTACCCCTGAAAATGTAGTGAAACTCAGTGAGTGGAAATATGATATAAATTTAATACAGATCTAACTATAAGGCTGCCCATATACTCAACTTCTGACTACTGATTAGGCTTCTTAAATTTTCCTTGTTAGGAAAACAATTACCTGCAGAAATCCTGAGATTATAGGCAGAGAGAAATGGCTGAAGCATTCAAGGTTTTAGAAGTATAGATCTGTGAAGCCAAGAATTACATTCTATAAGGGGATATAAGAATAATAATCTGTAAGGTTCGGAGAAATCCAAGCAAAAGAGACAGTGGTCCTCCACTCCACAGTGCTAAGGCTTCAACAATGATCAAAACAGTTATTTAACATTTTATTTTGAAATAACTTTAGACCTACTGAAATGTTGCAATACTACAGGGAATCCCATATACCAATCATTCAGCTTTCTCTAATGTTAATATCTTAAACATAGAACAATTTTGAAACCAGGAAATAATCAGACCTTATTAGAATTTTACCTACTTTCCCACTAACCTTCTTTGGTGGTCCAAGTTTCAATGGACGAGCTTATCTTCACTTTTGTGATGTCTGTTAGGTCACCTCCAATCTGTGGTAGTGTCTCAGTATTTTTTCAACAAGGCCTTACACTTTTGAAGAGACATGGCCAGCTGTTTTATAGGATGCTCTCTACATGCATTTATCTGATGTTTTTTCATTATTAAATTGAGATTACATAATTTTGATGAAGACACCACAGGGGTGATGCTTTGCCTTTCACAGTATATCACAACAGGAGGTACATGATATCAAGATGTCATATTACTGGTAACATCTAACTTTGATCTCTTAGTTAAGTTGGTTTCTTCTAGGTTTTTCCACAGTAAGTGGAAATTTTTCTCTTAGGGTATTGCCAAAGGAATTTCTACATTGGATAGCCTTTGGATTGCTGGTAGACTTTCAGTGACTGGGACATCATCTCCATGGCCTTTGGTGGGGTCAAAAGCTCTGAACAAAGTCCCAAATTCTCCCTACTTAATCAACCTTCTCAATGCATTTTATCAACTTCTTTTATTTATTTTCCCATTTAGTGTATCCTTATGGTGAGAGGATTGTCCAAAAGAACCTGGTCAAGTATGAAAATCAGCAATGGGAGAACAGGGAATGGCAAAAAGAGTCATACATGGGACTCCTTGAATTAATTCAGCCAGTAAGTAGAAATGTTGGATAAATATCTGGGGAAGATAGGATGGGCAAAAAAAGTGGGTTCACAATAGAAGCAGCAGGGCTGGCAGCAATATTCCCCTAACACTAGGGTGAAAACTCTCATCCATCATCCAAGTAAAATGTCAAAGAATGCCAATCCATGACCTGACAGTAGGTTTCCCAGATGAAGGTGAGTCAATATTGTTTATCATTCTGTGGTTACTGGCACCCTATTCTTTAACAATGTCATATTGTGACTGCATATATCACTATGAGACATGAATGAACTGAGAGGGCAGTTTCTTCTGGAAGTCTTTAAGGCCATGCAAATGTGTTCAGTTGGGAATTTTACCAGCAGATCACAGAGCTGTTTCATTTTTGTTTTGCTTTTTATCCCAGCTAACATAAAGTACTGGACAACAGGCAGTAAAATAATAAACATACAAATCGATGAAAAGAACCAGCAAAGAGCACTAATATTTAAAACGAAAAGAAATTACACCTCCAAGAAAAAAACTGGATAAAATGAAACACCACCATCCTTGTGGTGGCTTTGAAGTTTGTTCTGTATGTGTGTGTGAATATAAATACAATAAACACTTTTATAACATGTAAGCCTCATCTCTCTTGGATTTGGATTTGGAGTCCCTAAATGCCAGTGACTTTTTTTATTAACTGGAAAGGACAATGAAGGTGGCAATGTATCTCTGTTTAGGGTTTTAAAAAAGCTTTGGAAACTATGATTTAACAGATTATAGTCCTTTGTCTCATCATCTCAAAATGGGGTTATAACTCATGTTGGAAAGTTTCATTAGCATTTGCTCCACTGAATATTCAATGAAGCCCTGCTACGTGAGGTCTGTGTAAAAGACTAAGGTGTTGTCAGATGTGAAATAAAAACTTACTTGCCCCAAGCACCTTTCCATTTTTACAAACCATAGAGTGTAATCCTCTGCCTTGGTAGGTGAGAAAACAGAAGTCACTGAGATTAAATATTTTCCCCAAAGGCATCATACTAAGTTACAGAAGTGATACCAGAGAATACGAAATAAAAGAAATACCCATTTCATACCCATTTGGTGCTACAATGGTACAATTTCTTAAATTTTATTTGGTGCTATCCCTTAAACATCTCTTCTCCTTCAGGTGTTATATAACTTTATCCTCACAAAAATCTTGTGCTGTATTAATTTCCTCATTTTATAGATGTGAAAATTAAGGATTAATGAGGTGAAATAACTCACTCAAGTTTATATGATGAAGTAGCTGAGCCAAGGCTTTCAACTGATGCTTTGTCACCAAATATTATGTTCTTATATCCTATGCAGAAATTAAAATTATGATTCCATATATTCCTCTAATAAAAAAAGTAATGATCTTTCTCATTAAACTATTTACTTCAGTTCTACAAAAAAAACCTACTTGCCCATTTTTCAGGCAAAGAAAAAGTATGTTATTCCTTCAAAGACCTTTAAAATTTTTCCCACAGGGAAAAAATATTTAGCTATTTTTTTAGTTTGGTGGACAGATTTTTCAGTAATAACTTCCAAGACTGTAATAATCTCTGTCCTATTCAATGCTTTTACAAAATACATCATGCTTAACAGAAATTATCTCAGGAACACTGATGAGAGAGGAGGGCAGAAGATGGAGAGTCAGAAGGCTGTGACAGGTAACTGCCTGAAAAGAAACTCCTGCTCTGAGATTAGAGATAAATTAATCCCATAGTCCCCACATGTCTGGGTTTAGGGAGCAAATGAAACTTTAAGCATCCAGTAGAGTGATTTTGTAGTAGAAGCCAACTGCAATCATGATTCATCTGTACTTTTAAAGGTCTGATTTTATGCAGAACTGAAAGTAGGAAACGACAAACTGGTCATTAAATGAAAAACCAGAGGCTTTGATTATTGGAGGGAATGAAAATAACAGATTTTGGAAACTATACCATATTTAATTATTTATATCCTGCTTAATCATTGATGCATATGTAGGCCCATACTCTCTTAGCCATGTGTCTTCATATTCTCATCCAAGCTTTCAATTATATAACAGATTGAACCAATGTATTATGAGACAGCACAACTAAAATACAATGATTGTGTTTCTTTCTTTCTTTCTTTCTTTCCTTTTTTTTTTTTAATTGAGTCCAGCTCATGTATGAATGGTCTTTGTCAACCTGATGGCTTAAGTAAAAGAAATAGTCTCTCTTTGGGCATTAGGTAAATCCAACCTGATGGCACAAGTGAGTGCGGTTTTTGAGAAAGATCACAACTGTGCATTAAAAACACAGGTGGGTCATTTAAATAACTACTGTGAAAATCAGATCCTTTACCATTTGGAGTCTAAAGATATGAATAGAAAGAGGCAAAATTAGTTAATTGAATCAAGAAACACCTGATTCACTGTGAGATCATAGTAAGGGCTGAAGTGATCCTTCAAGGGATCCTTTAAGTGGTCTCACTGTCCCAGTTCTGTGAGCAGCAACTGTGAGCTTGAAAGAAAGAAGGAGGAACTTAGACCATCTTGTTCCACTCCAAGTTAGTCTAAATGCTGCTCCGATTCAGAACTGACTGGGTGGAGTTCAACTGATTTTATTTAAAAATTGCACATACATTCCACATAAACTAGCCGTAGAAGTAATATGAATCAAAACAAGTGTGTCCCACAAACTTTTGAATGTATTTGTTCCTTTATAATATTCTCTCTCTTTCTCTATCTCCTTTTTTTGGTCAAACTCCCTCTCCTTCTGATAAATTCACTCTTTTAGGGTACTTGTGTGTTCCTATCAAATACAGATCATCCCAAACCAAGAATTAGTGATGTTCCTGATTACTTAACATTACAAGCATTCATCTTATCAACTGCAAATAGAAGGAAGTCAAAGATCTGATCTTGAAATATGGGGTTATGTTCATCAGGGAAGAACAGCAGAAAAGTCTAAAATCACATATTACCCAATCATTTTTTTAACAATGTTTGAATAGCCTATAAAATAACTGTAGCAGTTTCCTAATAGTTCTATAACAAATTACCACCAATTTAGTGGCTTAAAATAACACAGATTAATTATCTTATAGTTCTGAAGATCAAAGTCTGAAATCAGTTTCACTGCACTAAAGTTGAGGTGTCTGTAGGGCTACAATCTTAACAGATGCTCTAGAGGAGACCTGGTTTCCTGGCCTTTTCCAGTGTAGAGGCTGCCTACCCTGCTTGAGTTGTGGCCCTGCATCCCTTCCACCTCTCTTCTGATATTATAACTCCTTCTCTGACTTTCACTCTGACTTTCCTGTCTCCCTCTTATAAACACCCCATTTTCATGTGGGATAATTCAGAAAAATCTTTGCATCCCAAGTTCCTCAACTTAATCACGTTTTTCAAAGTCCCTTTTGCCATATCAGGTAAAACATTCACAGGTTCTGGGGATTAAGAGACGTGGACATCTTTAGGAGGCCAGTATTCTGGCTTGAACAATAACTATCATCGATCTAGTGGATAAGCCTAAGAGAGTTTTGTCTACAGATAGTTGTTAACATGGATCATTTTCTGTTAGACTCTCCTCCTGATGTTTGCATTAATGAGTGACATATTAAAACATTCTGATTCTTGAAAGTATTTAAATAAACTTGTCAGTGGTAGATTGTGTGCAAGTGCCTACAATTCTTTCTCTCCTTATATTCATTTACCTTTGCAGTGTGAGGTTGTAGTTGCCCCCATCAAGTCTATTTTAGCACATTATTAATCTGGTTTATTTTGTGACTATTTTGACAAATAGAATATAGAGAAGTGAGGTGTAAGTTCTGAGCATAGGCCTTAGAGGCCTTATGCAATTTTACTTTCTTTTTTGAAACTCCTATGGCATGTACATAAATCTGGACAACCTACTGAAGGAGAGACTATGTGTGGCAGCACTAAGTTGTCCCAGCTCTGTAGACATCCTAGAAGAGTCAGAGTCCAGATGACTTGGCAGCTGACTATAGATGCAGGAGTGAAACCAGATTAAGCTTCCCAGCTCACCAGAGACTTGTAAGCCATAATAAGTGCTTACTATTTAAAGCTGCTAATGTTGGGATAGTTTGTTACGTGTAAATGCTAACTGATACATTGCTTTATATAATAATTTATTTCTTAGTGTTGTAAGTGGGTATGCCATTCTTTTCAAAATTTATGATCTTAAAATTCTTATGGTTCTTTGAAAATCTTTTAAAATCATGTTCTATATCATTTATTTGGGATAATGCCTGTGTGAATTTATGTCTACGTGAATTACAGTCTACCTCATGAGCATAAAAACCTTCAGTTTAAAAAATCATTCTAAGTTACTTTTCCAGAGTGTTTTAGAAATAATTACAAAAGATTATGTCTCTTATTAATTTTCTACTGAAATAATATTGGGATAAATTGTTTTTTTTTTTTTTAAAGCTCTGGAATACACTGAATATTAGGGGGTAGTGGTGTTGATATCATCCTTCTCTAATGAGCTTGAGTACATATAGAAAATAACATTGACTCTTGTGGTTTCTTTCCTCAATTAACATTTTTTTTTCTAAACAAAACTACTATTCTTAAATAAACACATTTTAATAAATACAAGCATACATCAGAGATATTGCTGGTTTGGTTCTAGACCACTGCAACAAAATGAGTATTTCAATAAAGCAAGTCAAATGAATTTTTTTGTTCCCTAGTGCATATAAAAGTTATATTTACACCATACTATATATAGTCTTCTAATTGTGCAACAGCATTATGTCTAAAAAACCTTAAAGTATCTTAAAAATACTTTCTTGCTAAAAAACACTAACCATCATCTCAGCAAGTTATAATCACTGACTGTAGATCACCATAACAAATACAGTAATAATGAAAAACTTTGCACTATTTCAAAAATTACCCAAATGTGATTTAGAGAGCAAATGCTGTTGGAAAAATGGTGCTGATAGACTTGCTTGATGCAGGGTTGCCATCAACCTTCAATTTGCAAAAAAAAAAAAAAAGCAATATCTGAAAAGTGTAGTAAAGTGAAGGACAATAAAACAAGGATATACTGAAAAGATGGATTTTGAATTTTGCTGAAGATGCTTTGAACAAATATATGTGTGTGTGCATCTGCAAATATATATGTATATAAAAATATTCCACACTTTAAAAAATTCTACAATTCTACATTGAACCTCAATAATTTTATAAAAATTTTCTTAAAAAGTACCTATTGCTAAAGAGCATCCTTCTACAGCAACATTGAAACACAGTTTATTATTATTGAGATGATTTACTAAATTGCAAGAATCATATCTGAAATTATTTTGTCCTTGCTTTTAATATCACAAATATTGAGTACCTTCCCCACATCACCAATACTCAGTAGAGCTTCTGTAAATATTTTTACATATTTGTGCAAATAAAAATTACCTCATTATTATTTAATAATAACAAAATATTGATAAGAAAGAAAAAGTTCTGTAGAAACAAATGATTAGGGCAGCCCTTGTGGCCCACCGGCTTAGCGCCTGCCTTCGGCCCAGGGCGTGACCCTGGAGACCCAGGATCGAGTCCCATGTCAGGTTCCCTGCATGGAGCCTGCTTCTCTCTTTGCCTGTGTCTCTGCTTCTCTCTCTCTCTCTCTCTCTCTCTGTGTCTGTCACGAATAAGTAAATAAAATCTTTTTTTTTAAAAAGAAACAAATGGTTAAGTTGTATATAATTATCGTGCTTTGGTGTGAAATATACAATTTCAAACTGACTTGAATTAGGATACTTTTCACATGCCTAATGACATACAAAACACTTCATTAAAAGAAAGCAAGCTAATTCTTCACTGGCTTCTCATTTTTCTTTTCCTTTCTTTTTCTCCTTGTCCTAGAAGTCATATGAAATCTACATAGATTTTTGTAAACATTCATAATACTCATTTATGTAAACTGATCCTAAAAATCATGTGTATCTGCTGTAGACGAGAATTTCTAAATGCTTGATCCATGTTTCATACATTTAAAGAAATAACATTTTATGACATAGTACAATAGAATACCTCCAATTCAGTGTGTTAAATACACTAACCAAATTTCATTTTTACTGCCTAAATGTTGGTTTTATCTGTGTCTTTCCATAATTATTTTTATGGACATTAGATTCAAAATCACACACCATACCAATAGTAACAATCTCCCATGTCAAACAGAAACCCTTATTAATGCTTCATATTTTTACTACACTGAAGCATCTATCCTTACTCCAGATGAGGCTAAGTTATATTACATAATTTATAAGGATTATTTTTTCTACTTTTGGCCATTTCTTTTGTCAGTTATCTTAAGTAAATGTTCAAAATTATTAAACTATATTCAACAGATATTCAACAGAAACACTTTTTATGGCTTTACTTTCCTTAATATATAAAAAAATGACATTGTAGATATCTATGTTAAGTGTATCCCAATCTCTAGATATCCTACTAAAAGATATCATAAAACTACAAACAAAAAGGATTGTGATAGTAGAAGAAAAAGGAAAGAAAGAAAGTTCTCAAATTACGGATTGGGAAGTGGTTATATTTTTAAGAAACCCTCTAGTTTCAACATTACCTCACTCATAAATGTAACTTCATATTCCTTATTCTCATTAAATAAATTTGAGTTATTTGAGGTACAAGCATGGTCTCATTGTAAATACTAAATATGTCTCAATAGGAAAACTGGGAACAAGTATTAGCAAAATAATTTATTCTGAAAAAATCTCTGTTTTTGTTAATCCTCTGAATGCTAACTATTCACTAAGAGTAGAACTGCACCTTCTTGACAAGTGTCACTAGATAAAAAATATTAACAAAGCATGGAATTTGCTTCCCATTGGAAAACCTGAGATCATTTACTAATTCTTTATTAAATTAAACTATAATCTCTTACATGGGGGCCCTAATGGGCTCAATAAATTCAAGCAATTCCAGTTTAAACAGTAGCTGCTTTTAATTGAAAACAGAAGTATAAATGTGGTCCTCATTAATAATGTTATTAATCCTGTATCCTGCATTTGATTAAATGTTCCCTTTAGATAATAGACATGTTTTATATGTGACATGATAGCACACCCAAATCACTGAAGCATGATCATCATCTACTACAAAATATTCCAGACTCTATCCCTAGTAGTTTACATATATTATCAATAATCCTCACAATATCCCTATAAAGCAGCAGATTAAGACATTTGCATTCTCAAGGTTAAGTGTCATGCAGTTATAGAAGTAAATGGCAGGTTTTAGGATTAAAATCTAGTTCACTGTGGTTCCAAAGCCCTCACTTGTTCCATTTCACCATTGTTACTGATAAATCCTCACTGAGGTCTAACTAAATGCAGCACCATTTGTTAGATGTCTGAAGTACAAAAAGTGCTAAGAAATTGTCCCTGCCTCTAGGGAACTTGCAAGCTAGTCATGGAAACAAGGGACATACAAAAGGAAACAGCCTATCAGAGCTGTTTTTGTGGGACTGAAAGGAGGTTGAGTCCCTGCTGGAACAGCCCATAGAGGAAGTCAATGATAGAGGACGCCACATTTCACCCAGTATTACACAGTTGCTTCAGGACATCTGCCTAGATAGAGTACAGGTGAGGGGAAACCACACACACACACACACACACACACACACACACTACAAGCTTAGAAATAAGTGGCAGGTTAGGCAAGCTGCCTAGTTTGTCAACTGTAAATTTCCATTCTCAATTCTTACCTTTTGGCAGTACTCAGCTGGTCTGTTTCCACTCCTAGGAGCCTCAAACACACTTCTGAGCTCATCCAGGGCAATGGAGAAGCGCTCAATCCTGCGCCGCCCAGTCAAGGAATCCTCCTTTAGTACTTCAGGCCCGCCATATTCCCTAGGGTTGTCGCTCTTGCCCTCAGGGCCCTTCCCAGAAGGCTCGGAGTTCAACATCTCTTCTATACTAGGGGGATCTGCAGGTCCAGGTGCTGATACTACCTCTTCTTTGGGTTTAAGTAATTTATTTTCTGGAGGCTGAAAGAGCCTGCAACGACTGCCCCCAGGGCAACACTCACTTTTCTGGTAATCACTGGATTCCCATTTCTGCCTCAGGAGGATCAGAGAGCCCTTCTGTATTGGGAACATGGGTGGCTCCAGGTCGTCCTGCAAAATCAAAAGTATCTTTGATCAAAGAGACAGTCAGTCCTGTGAGTCATTTTCAAAATGAGTGCCAGCTCTTGGGGTTTGTGTTACAGTGTAGCAATCCAGCTGGCTCTATAGTTTCTGGCTCTTGACTTGACCCTACAAAGTATGTCATTTAACTTAGATTATGGAGAGGACTGATTTGTACAGCCATGGACATTTGAAAATAGAGACAAAAACTAGGAAGATATGATTTTATTTCCTTTTCTATGTAATATCACCCAACAATTTACATAATGTTCATTCATTGTTTAGTATGTTCTGAGAAAAGAGCAATTTAACAAGCCTAACATGAAATAAAGAGGTTCATTTCCTGTCTCTAGTTCAGGACTTCTTTTGAAATTACTGGTTTTTGCAAATGTCTTACTTTATAAGTAACAGACTAATAGCTTACAGTCATTAAGTTTTTGTTATAAGGCAACCCTTTGATAACAATTTTATGTGTATATCTCATTTTAATCTTAACATCATCACGATGAGTAGGTTGCTACTCTGATTATTATTTTCCAGGTGAGGAAACTTAAACGTATTTTGCCCAGGGTTCTTAGTGGTAGAGTCTGGATTTGAAATGCATCTGCGTGATTCCAGAACTTGCCCTCCTAACCACTGGAACCTAACGTCTCTTTTGTACTTCTGGCATCCAATTCATATCCATTGTGAACCAGATTAGAATTTCACCTTGTTTTAGAGTTCTGTGATAAATGGAAAAAAAAAATCAAATGACAAAATATACCCTTCCCAGAAATAAACCTACACACACAAACAAATCACAGACAACAAGAATTACACACAAGCATAACTTTTTTTTGTCATAAAATAGCTACTTTCTATTCTAACGTAGAGATTCTACACTACAAATTTGGGGCTTTAAAAAAATAAAAATTTAAAACAAACAAACAAATAAATAAATTTTGCTCTTGAAGGATGATGTATTTTCCTGGAAAAGTATTAGCAGAGTAGGTATGATAAACAATCTCACTTAGATTAAGGCCTGGAAGTATCTCAAAAGGTCACCTAATACAATGGCTCCAGACTTCTTTGACTGCAAACCATATTACAAAACACATTCTATGCATTGGTACTCAGCATACATACAACATAAATAAATAAGAAACAGATTTTTGTTTTCATGAAATACTTTCTAATACTTTCTTTTAGTATGCGAACTGCCTGGTGATGTTTTCTACTCTGATATCCTTCACTAAAAAAAAAAAAAAAAAAAAAACAACAACTTGCTACCCACTAAATTGATTTAATGGTCTACTAATGATTCATGGACTGCTGACTAGCTCTACTTACAGCAGGAGTTCAAGCCCAGGTTGGGTTTTACTAACAGTGAGAGTTTGCAAAAGCTTCATTTCTCAAATGGATTTAGAAACATTATGGCTTTATTTTGAAAAATACATTAGATAATGCATATAAAACTTCCAGCGACTATGAGACACCCCTCCCCCAATAGCTCTTAATCCCACTCTGTGCCCCAGCTCTTGCTAAAACATCATTTGAATCACTCAAATATTTATGCTACACATGAGCGTCCTAGATAGCAGTGCTTGGACGAAGGACGAGGGTATTTTAAGCCTCAAATCCATCGACTGAACAGACTGGAAAATTTGGCTTTAATAATATTGCTAATTAATAACTTTGGATTAGACACTTATTATAGAAAGTCTCAAAAAACAGTAGCACCCAACAAAACCTGAATATGTTTGGAAAGCTGATCAGCATATGCTGAGAATCTAATCAACATATGCTGGAAATGTCTGTGACTCATGTGTAAATGGACTTCAGAAAAGATTTTATTAACAAGGGAATGACTGAGACATTGTCACAGCTGGTAATAGTGACCTCGTGAGGTTATTTAATGAAAGAATTGTTCCTGAGCCAACCTTGCAAAATTAAGAACAGAAAGCTAGGGAAAAAAAAAACAACACTGCCAAGTAGAGGAGGAAAACCATTTATTTTCTCCTCTAGAAAAAAGAAATCCTAATATTTAAAACTGATTTGGAATTTCTGATTCTAGATGAAGATGGAATAGACATACTTTTCTTTATTCTTCCTACTAAATATGGCTAAAACTCATGGAAATTATATATAAAACCGACGGAAGAGGACTTTGAATGATAGAAGGCAGACTGCCTCGGTACTTTAAGATTTGAGGAACAATATGGTGGTGAATTCCCTGGGTTTTCTTTCAGTCTTATATAGCCAGAACTTGTTGCTGGAAGAGACAGTAACCCAAAGACTTCTTATGAGAACAAAGAAATTTCCCCAAGAAAAACCTCTCTAGCCAAAGAAACAGGCAACTCAGCATGATAAAAAAAATTTTCGACCATGATGGCCATACCCCAGGTAAATTCTGAACTATTATCACTCATGAAATATGTTTATGTATGAGGTTTTCTCACCAATTGTCCAACTTTCTGATCTTTAAGTAGGTGTCCTATGACTAACACTTGGCATTAACACAGATTCCAAAGATGAAGGTCTCAATCCTAAGACTGTTCACACTTCAGAGACCAATCAAAAGTCCCAGGTTACCTTCTGTACTTCTGACCAATTGGCTATCAGTTGGAGGTTCCCATGATCCCTCTACTCAGGTTGGATAAATTGTTAAAACGACTCACAGAATTTAGGATGGAACTTCACGTATATTTACCTGTACATTATAAGGGATGCAACTCAGGTATAGTCAAATGGAAGTGATGCAAAGGTAATGAATGAGGTGGGTGGTACAGAGCTCCCATGTCCTCTCCGAGAGCATCACTCTTTCAGCACCCTGCTGTGTTCTGAAGCTCTGTGTTGTTTAGGGGATATTATGGAGGTTTCATTATAGACATGATTGATTAAATCATTGGCCATTGGCAATTAACTCAATCTCTAGCTCCTTTCTCCTCCTCAGAGGTCAGGGGGTATGGTTAAAAGTTCTAACTCTCTAACCATTTTTGTGTCTTTCTGGTGAATAATCCCTATCATGAAGCTATTTAGGACCCCAGCTACCAGTCATTTCATAATCATACAAAAGATACTCATCACTCCAGAGATTCCAAGAGTTTTAGGAGCTATGTGCCAGGAACTAGAGACAAAGCTCATTATATATTTATCATAAACACCCTGAAAAATGCCAATTTTGTTCCTTGTTGTCACCTTCTCCTCCTACACAATAATGGTGTCAGAAAAGAGTGAGGAGCCAGGATTTTCATCCCCATATCATGATAATGAGATCTCACTCTAAGGTATCAGTGAAGGTCCTGTGAAGATCATGTAGTTCTGTACCACCTAGGGATAATGAGATATTTCTCCTTTTCCCCTTCCCTGCTTATATCAGAGAGCACAGAGCTCACAGCTACAACTTTCACCATCATCCACGGTTGGTAAGGTTTCTCTTCCAACAATGGTGTCAGTGGAACCCACAAGGAGAGCAATAATTGCCAGAGTTGGGGGTAGGGAGTTGAAGCCAGGGTGATATCAATGAAATCCCTCTACCGCCTAACAGTAATGGATCACTCTTCTCCTGGCCGTCAAAGGGGACTGCGAAAACTGGACTTCTACTCCTGCTTGAAAATAATAAAGCTGCTTTTCCTTTCATCTTCTGAAACAGATATAAGTAAAATCCAAAGTTTGTAACACAATTGCCCAAATGTCCAGGATATAACTGAACACCACTGGTTGTACCAAGAGCCAGGAAAACCTTATGTGAAGGAGAAAAACAATCAATAGACACCAACACAGAGATGACTCAGATATTTGGAAACTTCTGAAAGAATTTTAAAATAGTCATCATAAAATTGCTTCAATGAGCTATTGCAATCCTGCAATCTTTTTAACAATGGAAAAGTACTAGCAAACAGGAGATATAAAGAATAATGAAATGGAAATGTTACAATTGAGATCTATCCATAACCAATAAAAAAATTCACTGGATGGTCTCAGAAGGATGAAGAGGGGAGAAGGAAAAAGGTCAATGAATATGAAGATAGAATGTTAGAAGTTACCCAATGTAAACAACATAACAAAAATACAATGAAAAAAGAAAAAAGAATGGAACCTTAAGAAACAGAGATCATAACAAAAGTTCTAATATTTATGTCACTGAGGTTCCAGAAGAAAAGAAGACAGATGATGGTGCTGAAAAACTAGTCAAATCATGCCTGGAAATTCCCCCAATTTTTTTTTTTTATTTTTTAAAATTTATTTATGATAGTCACACACACACAGAATGAGAGAGAGAGAGAGAGAGAGAGAGGCAGAGACACAGGTGGAGGGAGAAGCAGGCTCCATGCAGGGAGCCCGACGTGGGACTCGATCCTGGGTCTCCAGGATCGCGCCCTGGGCCAAAGGCAGGTGCTAAACCACCGCGCCACCCAGGGATCCCGAAATTCCCCAAATTTAGTCAAAGACATGATTAAAAAAGCTGAGCTAACCTCCAAGACACATCAAAATCCAATTTCAGAAAACAAAATTAAAAAAAAAAAAGAAAAACAGAAAAAACTTGAAGGCAGTAAGAAAGAAATGACACAGAACCTTAGGGGAAATCAATTTAAATGACAGTGAATGTCTTATCAGAAATCACGGAGGCCAGGAGGAAGAGTCACAATATTTTTCATGTGTTAAAAAATAATAACTACCAACCCCAAATTCTATTTCTACCAAAAATATCCTTCTAGGAATGAAAGAAAAATGATGACATTCAGCTGAAGAAAAACTAAAAGAATTTGTTGCCACCAAATTTACCCTAAAAGAACGTTTAAAGGAGTTCTTGAAATACAAAGGAAATTAGAAAATAATTTTGGAACATCAGGAAGAAAGAACAATAAGAAGATAAAAAGTCACGTATAAATACATTGGTCTGTCTCCTCCTAAGTTTCCTTAGGAAACTGATGGTTGAAGCAAAAAGTACAACATTGTTTGATATGGTGCCCAGTATATATAGAGGAGTTATTTAAACAATTATACCATAAATTAGGGAGGGTAAAGGAACAAAAGAGGTAAGGTTTCTACACTTCACTCCAACTGGCAAAATACTGACACCAACAAACTGTGATAAATTATACAACATGATACCTAAATAAATCATAAAAAAAAATCCATCATGTATGTGATATGTTACAAAAACAAACAGATAAATCAAAATGGATCCTAAGAAATACTCAAGTAACTCACAGAAGTCATAGAAAAGGAGAGAAACAAATAAAACCCAGAAAAAAAACAAAGATAAAACAAACTGAAATGTCAGAGTTGAGCCTGTAATATTACATGACAGCTAAATGATCTAAAAACACCAATGAAAAGCTAGAGATTGCAGAGAACATAAAAACCATTATCCAAGCATATATGAAAGGGTGTCGTGCTGACTGGAAAAAGCCAACCTCAGAAGGTCACATACTGCATGATTGCCTTTACATGACATTCTTGAAATGACAAATCATAGATATGCAGAACAGGTTAGTGATTGCCAGGGGCTGTGAATGTGGAGGGCAGGCTAGATATGACTAGGAAGGGGTAGCACAAGGGAGATCTTTGGGGGAAGAAGGTTGGAAAAGTTCTGATCTCTATCGCTATGACTATAAAGAATTAGGAATGAACAACTACAATAAGAGGAGAACAATCTACAGAGCATAAAATGGCATAAAACTATGTATACACATGTGTCAATGTCAATTTCCTAATTTTGATAATATAGAGTCATGTGAGATATAACGATCGAAGGAAACTAACTAGTGTTCATTAGATCACTCTGCACAGCCTTGGCAGCTTCTGTGAATCTAGAATTATTTAAAAATAAAATGTTAAAAATCAAATAAACAAGTGATGTGACAGTCACTCCTCCAAGTTCTATTCTACTTAGAGGGCAGCGGGAGAAGCCCAGACAGTAGTACCAGCACACCTGTTGTGCAGTGACACAGGATAGTGAGCCATGCTGCTGCAGAGACCACCAGTAAGTGACATCTCTGTGTCAGTCGTCAATTTATTGCCTCTCAGCTCCCCCAGTGTAGTCTTCAAAATATGCTCCTTGATAAAATACTAGTTCTCCTCTAAAGTGCATGCAATATTTAGCATTCTCAGTAGGGGGTGCTGGAGGGTCAGTGCAGGAGGAAGAGGTTTTCTGCAATTTCCTGCAAGGTGGGTGTCAGGGGTTGTATGAGGTGAGAACATCCCCTGGAGCCTGCTCAGTCAAGGGATAGAATGCCACCCTATGATCTTCCAGCCTTGGTCTGGAGCTAAGCTTTTCATAGCTCTCTCAAACAAATCTGGAAGCTGCCAGAAGACAGTGGTTGATTCTGCAAGCCTGCCTGTGGCCCAGGAGATTAAACACAGATCTACTGCGCCCTCTGCCAGCCTCCACACAGCCCCTGTGCTCTGAATGCCTCTTGCCATGATAGGCGCTATGATTCCCGGTGCATGGCCTTGCCACCAGGTGCTGCTCACCTATTCAGCGTGCACCCTGGAGGGTGGCCTCCTGCTTGCCTAGAAATCCCAGAGCCGCTCCAACCTGTCTAAACCAGCAAGCTGTTCTGCTCTCCAGGGGCTGAGGCACACCTTCTCCAAAGTCAGAACCCTTTGTAAATGTGCCCTTCCTTGCTTACTCTTCCTCAGCCCTAGGATGCCATAAAATGTTTTCTTACGCCTTATGGTTATACTTTATTGTAGTGGTTATTCCTTTATATTGAATTTCTCCTGTTTAATCCGTCGTGTGGTTTGGATTTCCTGATCGGACCCACCCTGCTATAACCCTCTTGCTTAATAAGAGAGGTTTACGATCTAATTCCAACAGGTCAGAGGATACCTGTTTTTAGTATTGTCATGATAACACATGCCGCTGTTTCCCTTATTACCAAGTGTCCTGGTGTGTGATGTGTGCTTGGTAGTAACCCTCTTTCCCATACTTCCTCGGGAATGACTGCCAACCTGATGGAGGGCAGCATTTTCCCAGAAGTGTCCCAACGAACTCTACTCCTCCATGATGTCCTTCAGAAAACATCACAGCAAGAATTATCTAGACAAATGAAATTTTAAAACACAATATCCATCCCCTGCTGAAGAGAACTACAATGTGAACTTCCGCATTAGAAGCTGGGGAAAGTCTTTTTTTAAAAGATTTTATTTATTTGTTCATGAGAGACACAGAAAGAGAGAGGCAGAGACACAGGCAGAGGGAGAAGCAGGCTCCATGCGGGGAGCCCCATGTGGGACTCGATCCCGGTACCCCAGGATCACACCCTGAGCCAAAGGCAGATACGCTTAACTGCTGAGACACCCAGGGATCCCTGGGGAAAGTCTTTCAGGGAAAAAAGAAGCCCAAGTAATTCAGTGTTGCTGTAAACTCATCTAATGAGAGAATCTTTTATCACAACTTGCCCTTAACATCCTCCAGTGTCTTCCATCAGAGTCATTTTGAGAAACGTTAACATAAAGCAAAAATCACTATAAAAGGCAAGCCTCAGATTCTATGTGTGTGTATATAGAATTTGACAAGTTTTTATTTTTATTTTTTGACAAGTTTTTAAAAAGTGTTTGTTAATTATATTTGACAACATTTCTATATTTTAATTTTATTAAAAAAAACATCTGGCATCTGTAAAAGGCCACATGATAAGCTGAAACAGTTATATATAAAATGAGAAGACTTTGCTGGCATTCGGGGAATTGTATAGTAAGTCAGAGTCTGAATATATATGAGCCAAGGGAGATAACTGTATATTTTATAAAACAAGAGTCATTTAATTAAAAAAAAAAAAACTAAGTAAATAAAGATGCCAAGGGGCTACACAGGTGATCTCCCTGTGAAGATGCTGCAAAGGTCACCAATTTGGTACAGCATCTTCTTTCACACTCAATGAGACAGACATTGATTCATGGAGGATCTACTGTTCACCCACCCAGAGGCCTGCTGCCACCATGGGCGTCACCCAGGTGAGCAGTGCTCAGCAACAACTTGAATTCAAGAATTCTTGTCTTCGCTTTTCTCTGTCAAGTGAGTGTCTGTTCTAAGTTGGGATATCACTACGTCAAATCATTGAGACTGAGGTAGGATAAAACTGAAAAATGTCCACAGAAACTATGGGATTAATTGATGACTTAGAAAAAAAGCATCAGGGCATAACACAACCACTGTTGGCATTTCCATGGAAACGTATGCTGTTTTGCACAGTCACAAATGGCTCATGAAACATTTTGGTGTGACCAAAGTAAATGAACTCTGCATTTCTCCTCGCTTAGGGGACAGTTTTGGTAACACAAGCGATTTGCATAAAAGATTCTCCTCCATCATTCTCTCTCTCCAGGATTTAATCCCTCTGTTTCTTTCTTTTTATTTTAATCCCTCTGTTTCATGCATTCCTTATTTCCTCTCCTCCCACAGGACCTTTGCAAATCCTCTTCCTTCTGCCTCAGTACTCTTTCCTGTCCTGTTCCACTATCTCCTAATGCTAATGACTCACTCAGAGAAGCATTCCCAACTTATCAAAGATGTTATAGCTTACTATTTACTAAATATCCAGGGCGATTTTGAGGAAGGCGATCTGAAATCAATACTATGAGAAACACTAATAAAGAGCAATTGTTTGCATGGACTGACAGAAACAAAATCTGACCGAGATTTTGTACGTATGCTATGAACGGATACTCACATGAGGATTGCAGGGCCTTTAGAGCCTGTCGCTCCAGGTGATCTGCTAGCTCTTGGGAAAGAGTATCAGGTGTGCAGAGGGAAACATTTTCAGATAGGGGGAAAAAAAAGCCTTCTCTAAAACTAAGTTGTCAATGTATTAAAAACTGGATTCTCTCAAAACTGTTCTTATATGTTGTGATCTCTGTAATTCTAAGAATTACTTCTTGCCTCTATTATTGTAACAGTCAGCTTATTTCTAATCAGAATAATAATATAAGGTCTGTGGCCCATGTCATAAAACAACAAGAACAACAACGATCTTGCCTGTCAAACTCACCAATGTGTTCAAAGAAAAATTAAGTCTTTGAGTAACTCTTGGTGCAAAAGAAAAATTACCAAATGCTTTCGTGTTCTACTGAAATTCCCTCAAGTCAAATTTTAAACAAGCTTTGTAAATAGTCTCATATGGTTGATTTATTAAGACTACTTGTAAATCATAAGTCTTGTTTCTTGTATTTGAAGACATGCTTTGGCATACTTTTCTACTAAGAGTGTTTCAAGTTTAAAGCAGAGTTATTTGTCAACTTAAAACACATTCCCAAATAGACGAAATAGGATTATTACAGATGATAGCAAGTGAAAAGTTTTAAATAGCCTGGTATGTGGCAAGAGTAACAAAAGTGCTGACACCTTTGGACTACATTTCCAAAAAGGGAAATTTATCCTAAAGTAAAACTTTAACAGAAGAACATTCCTTATATGCAAATGTCCCATGCAGCATTTTTATAGTCACTAAACAAAAAGGAAAACCCTAAAATTCAAAGCAAGAATGCTTTATTCCATTACAGTAGAGTCACACAATGAAGTTATGTAGCCATCTGAACTAGTAAATATGAAGAACACATAGAAATGGTAAAATAAACTTACAGTAGAACATTAAGCACAGAAATGCACAGAAGAGAATGTATTTCATTATTTCCAACTGCATGCATGTGTTTAAGAACTGGGAGCATTTTAAAAAATGAAAATAATCGCGTTTATGTCCCAGGACTTGAGGCAACTGGCTTTTCCACACCTTGAAAGAAAAAAAAATACTGTCTTCAGAAGCATTAAACTGTTTATTTACCACCTTTCGTGGAAGAAAAACATGATGCCTTTTACTACAATTATGGGTGTTTTTGCAATATTTTTAAATTTCTCACCCATTACTCTAATATTTATAGCATCAAATTCCAATATTCTCAGTTTTCACTAAGCAGAGAATGACCATTGAAGGTAATTTAAGCCCAAGAGTCAGTTTACTGCAGTCATCTCTGTTTTAAATTACAGCACTACCGAACCCTCCCCAGAATCAGCATGTGATCCCTTTTTCCCTCTGGTGGTTTATATATGAATATATACATATATATCACTTATGATATAATACCTGAGACTGACTGCCAGTGATGTCATTTTTATTGTTTCCTTTGCTCTAAAATCAAGTAACTAGCAAAAGTTATTTCAGAAAAGAACACAAACTCCGCTCTAAAACTTGAAAAGTCTCCTCAACGTACTCCCTATAGGGACCCGGATGGCAAGCCTTTGGCCAGATGAAGGGCAAGTGGAGTTCTTCAGGGGCTTACTTAATGCTATTTCACACTTAGCTGATCATTTACTATTTATTTTGAAGTTCTGAAAGCATAGCAGACTACAGAGGGTCTAGGACGCATGACAGAGCTGTTCTGGACAATCATTTCAATCATAAATCAATTTATTTTTTTGTGTGTGAAAAATCACCAGATGCCTGTCTCCATTTGCATTATTTCTATTGGTTTCTACATGTTCTCTCTTTTCCAAACACCCACCATCCTCTTAAACATTGCATCTCAAAAATGAGAGCGTCTCCTGAAAACCCTTTAAACATTTTTTAATCATCATAGCAATTTTCACCAACTACAGTTAGGAAACTTTTTTGTTAATCAGAATGGACCCTCTGTTGACTTAAGAATAAAAGAAACATCAGACTGGAATAAAAATGTATTGTGGGACAGAAGTGTTTTTAGCGGGCTTCTCATCTCTAGTAACTACAGCTATAAGCCCGGAAGGGAGAAATATTTTGAAATATAATGCTAGCCTCCTTTAAAACAGTAGCTAATGATCCCAACAAGATGACAGAACATAAAAAAGATTGTGGGGCGTATCAGCATCTGAAAGCTGCAGTTTCAAACTACAAAACAAAAGGTTTCAAAGAACCTGCCAAATTTGTGCTGTCACTGAGCCAGATTCCCTGCCAAGGAAATCCTCAGTCTTGCAACCACAGAAAGCAAGTTAAGGTTAGGGAAATCATCAAACTAGCACCTTCACAAAAGAGTAAGTATCCCAAGTGTTAAATTTACGACACTGATACTAGTGTGAGTTAATATATTTTTCTGTTTTGGTTACTTTTTCAATCCCTGAGCATTTAGTATTTTTGTTGTGATTAAAAAATATTCTCAAACAACACTCCTTTTTTCTTCAGAATAAAAAATCCTAAAGGTAATGGCTAAAAATGTTTGTAAAAGAAAAAAAATTAATTGATCTTTGTGGGAAGAGACATTTTAATTAGTTTTGGCAGATAGTTGCTGAACATCTATCTACCTGATAAGAATGATGGAAAAAAATTGAGTCAAGAGTTTCAAAGGGATGGCATTTTCAATATTAAAAAAACAAACAAACAAACAAAACTAACTAAAGCTTTAATATTAAATGTTGCCAATTCCATTAATTTCTCTGGCTATTTTAACCTCATCAAAACAGATTTTCAATTAGTTTTCCTTCTGAAAATGTACCCAAAATTAGTACATTACTTAATTTGCCACTAATAAGATACATGCATAATTCATAAACATGAAGAAAAAGATAGGAATAATGCATTTGTTTATTTTTCTTTCTTTTATCTCCTCATCTACACTTATTAAGCGATCTGACAAAGCACCTTGCTAAGACAAGTTGTTAAAAGAATTTATGAAGCTGTATATTTACAATAAGCTTTTCTTACCGCCATGTCCTTTTCTGTCAAGTTCCTGTCCTGTGACTCAGCTACCACAGTTACATATCCATTAAAGGAAAACACAAATTTAACAGTTCTTTAACTCACTGATCTCATCTAACTAATGAACATCAAGCATGATGGACATACGTTGCTAGATAGCGGTTACAAGACACCAAATCTCTCATAGCTAGCTCTGGGAGCTACATTATTTAGTAAGTCATGCAAGAGAGAAGTGCACTTTCGACCATAACCCCTGCTTGTGCTAGCTACTCAGCTTACAGGGTTTACCAGGTGAAGGCTGACTGAAATGGCTTTTGTTTACAAATTCTATAGAACAAAAACCCACACTCAAAGGACTGATCTTGCAGCACCCCAGGAAACTGCAGGATGTGGATTATTACTATGTAATAAAAGAAGATATTCATTAAATGTTTTATGGATTATCCCAAGCAGGTTGGGTACCAGACAATATTTGTTATTTAGCACAAAGCTTATGTTCTGTTACACAGGTAAGCCTCTACCGCTCTCATGTACAGAACACATCTGCAGGGAAACCATCATCCAAAACCTGTTCTTGTGACATTTAAAATGTGAATCTCAATGCTAATAACAAAAAGAAAAGCAAACTTTTAGAGTTAACCGTGGGAATCTGCCAAAGAATTAGAAAGGCTAAGTCCTACCTTCAAGGATTTACAGTCTGGTCAAAAGCACTGCTTCTTACTTACCTTTATTTCACACCAGCATCACCTGAGATGCTGTTACCACTGTAGATTCCCATGGCCCTGATTGGGGAGTTCAAGATTCAACAGGTCTGGAATGTGGCCTGGGAATTGGACTTCTTACAAGTGCCACAAGCGATTCTGATACCTGAAGCCCAAATTTTAAAAATACTCTGTTGGGACACCTGGGTGGCTCAGTCGGTTGAGCTTCCAACTCTTGATTCCAGCTCAGGTTGTGATCTCAGGGTTGAGAGATCAAGCCCCACATCAGGGTCTGTGCTCAGCCAGAGGTCTGCTTGGGATTCTCTTCCTCACCCTCTGCCCCACCCCCAGCTTACATACCCATGTGTTCTTTCTCTAAAAGAAATAAATTTTTAAAAATACTGCCTCAACAGAAAATATCAATGAACTGAAGAAGATACAACAGCATTCATTAGTTCAATAAATACTTATAATAGCTTACTATAGGAGAGGTACTATGCTCAGTACTTATAATACATTTATAAAAATAACTTATAAAAACAGAAAATAAGTGTTAGTGAGGCTATGAACAAATTGGAACCCTTGTGTATTGCTGGAGGTATATAGAAGGTTTAGTTGTACTGAAAGACAGCATGTTGTTCCCCCCCGCCCCAAAATTAAATATACAACTACCATGTGCTCCAACAATTCCACTTTAGGTATATACCTGAAAGAACTGGAAGCAGGAACTCAAACACATATTTTTCTTCCTCTGTCCACAGCAGCATATTCACAACAGTCAAAAGGTGGAAGCAGACCAAGTATCCATCATTGAATAAATGGATAAACAAAATGTGGTATATACACACAATGGTATTTCATTCAGCCTTAAAAAGGAAGGAAATTTGGCACACGCTATTACATGGCTGCAACTTGAGTATGTTACACTAAAGTGAAATAAGCAGTCATAAAAGGATAAATATTATATAACTTATATGAGATAGCTAGAATATTCCTATTCACAGAGATAGAATACTAAATAGTCATTACCTGGGGCTGAGAGGGGGACGAGTTAGTGTTTAATGGGCCCAGAGTTTCAGTTTGGGATGATGAAACAATTCTGGAGATGGATGGTGGTGATGCCTGCACAATAATGTGAACGTATTTAAAAAAAAAAATGTTAAGTAGGCTCCATGCCCAGTGTGGAGTCCAAACACAGACTTGAAATCAAAACCCTGAGAGCAGGACCTGAGTCGGGATCAAGAGTTGGGTGCTTAACTGACTCAGCCACCTGGGTGCCCCAATGTGAATGTACTTAATGCATACTTAAGTATGCTTTACTTAAATATGCATACTTAAAAATGGATTAAATGATAAATTTTACATGTATATCTTATTATAATAAAAAACGTCATTGAAAATCATGCTAAGAGTAATCATAAAGTATAAAAAGTACAACTGAAAATGTATTGTGATAAAATTAAATAGGCTTCTTGGTGAAAAGAATTTTTGTATGTAGTCCTGAAGGCAGAGGGGACCCAATCCCTAGTGCTTCCACCATCATGACAACCACCCTCCAACACAAACACACACAAATCAAGGGGCAATGGAAACTTGGTAATTCATGATATAATACAAATATTAGTCCATCTCAGACATGGAGAATCAGATATTACTTAAATTCTATAAGTGAGGGCACAAATGAATATAAAAAGCACATAGGCAAGCAACAACAAAATCAAAATCCCTTTCTTATTGAGTAAGCAAAGAGAAAAGGAACAGAGCAATAAGGATGGGTAATGATACAGACATGCTGCGTATGGAGTAGTAGCAAAAAACAGGGACTCAGGGCTCAGAGACTATTGCCCTATATTTTGTATTAGGCCACTAGAGCCTTGAGTTTTAGTTTCCTTGGGGATAAAATGTAACTCGTAATACTTTCCTTGACCTGATAGTTGTCTATATCACTTCAAAGAAAAAATATATAGAACTTCAAAAGTTTTACACCAGATCAGAATAATGTCTTTATGCTGTACCAGACATTCCATAGAGATTTGAGTACAACATTAAAACCAATCAAAATATATTTGGAATTTTCCTTAAAGTTTATCAATTTTTGAATTCATAAAACTAGATTGATTTTGAATTTTTTTGAATTTTTTTGTGAAGATAAATTATCTGTTAAGGATGGATTTGATTTTTAGAAACAGTTCAAGTAAAAGAATTAAAATGGGATTAGTTGAGGGGTGCCTGGGTGGCTCAGTGGTTGAGCATCTGCCTTCGGCTCAGATGGTGATCCTGGCATCCCGGGATCGAGTCCCACATTGGGCTCCCTGCAGGGAGCCTGCTTCTCCCTCTGCCTGTGTCTCTGCCTCCTTTTCTATGTCTCTCATGAATAAATAAATAAAGTCTTAATTTTTTAAAATGGGATTAGGTAGTTTATTATGTTTTCAGGAAACTTCCAGAAATGCTGAGATGAAGACCAGCTATCCAGAGTGGCAAATGCACATCTGAAGATACTATCACTTGGTCTCTCAGTGTCTTGGTTTCTTTATACTTATGTAAATTGGATGGTCCTTTCAGAGTTTGGGGTTCAAAGAATATGCCCAGTCTATCCCTGAATGACATGGTGATGGTAGAAAGTTTATAAATTCTCCACCTTCACATTTTTAGGAAACCCTCAGCCTTAGAGGTGAGTCAAAACACTCAAGGTCCCACTTTGGGGAATGGATTCAGGTGGTGAAGGTCCACAATCAAGTGTTCCTAATAGAAGTCATAAAGCATCCATAGTCAAATATCCCTGATGGCTTCTCAGGATGAGGTTGCAGTCAGTCTTTGCACTTTCAGGAAAGTGTATCTCCTCTATTCCCGTGGGCGAAGCTGTCCACAATGGTTTGATCCAGAGCTCACAATGGTTTGATCCGGAGCTCAATTACAGGTACACAGTCCTCTGCTCTGTCCAATGCATTGGAAGCTCATGCCCATTTGCAGCAATGCTTTGGAGGGATGTCATTCTCAAGAATTATTTTCATTAAAACATGGCCCCCAGAACAACTATGTTTGCATACAGAGCCACTTCCTACAGCAAATCCCAACCTATGGCTGTTGGGTCAGGACTGGTTTCAGCAAGATTATCCCAAAGATTTCCTTTCTCACAGGGAGTCCCTATATTTAGAGGTATACCAATTTTTTTAAAAAAGGCATTTTTTTTCAAATGTAAATGGGACTACTCACCTTGAATTACAGATTCTATTGACATAGCTCTTAGACATTTCCAAGGTTCTTATTTGCTGAGGGAGAGCGCTCTCCAAGAACTCTTAACCTACACTGTAGTGAACGTGGCCACTTCTCTAGCTAATAAGAAAAGCAGGTTGGATCTGCAGCAGGACACACCTCTAGTTAGATTTGCCTTGACCTGCTCAATAAACCAGTATATCAGGCTATATCAGTAACTGACAGACTATGTTCTGTGTGTCCTGTGGAGGGACCTGTGAGATCTGGAGAAGAGGAATATCAATGGTGAAGATAGTGGCCTCTGCACAACAAGACAGCATGGCATGTCAGTAAAGAAGAAAGAGTCCTAGCAAATGAGGGAGCCCTTCATGTTTTGCTGGGAAAACACAAAAAACCCTTTCAAATATATTTTATGAGAACCTCTTTCAGCCCTATTGAAGTTTGCTAACTTAGAACGGTGAGGTAAATGTTTCCCTCTGTGCTGAGTATCCTGAGCTCTGGTCTATTCCAGCTGGGTTTTGCCAGGCTTCCCTCTCCTCCCACAAGATTGTCTTAATCTATAAGAGAAGCTAAAGTTCTGATATGTTTAGAATGTGATGGTCTTCAGTCTAGCTGATGAGCATCCCACTCTGTCTGCCTGCAATTCGAACCATAGTAAACAATAGAGTCTTATTTTGAGTCTCTTATCTTTTTTTTTCTGAAATAGGTCAGGGTGCTTATAATAGTATATATAATTATATTTATATATGTATTCATATGAATATATGAATTAATTTTTAAAATCATATTAAAATATTTCTGTATTTATATATCTGAGTATATATACATATGTCTGTGTATATATATATATATATATATATATATATATGAAATTATTGTACTTCTTAACATTTGGGAATCCATTGACATTTCACGTGATTACAAATTACAGAAATTCCCACCTCAGTGGCTTAAACAGAAAACCATATGATGGTACTTCACACAAAAATGAATTCAGAAGTAGTCCAGGAAAGGTTGTGCCAGCAGCCTTCCCTCATCACCCTGAGCATGTGGCCTCCATCCTTAAGTTCACAGGAAAGCTGCCACGCTCCTAAAAATTGCAACTATATTCTAAGAAAAAAGAAAGTGGAAAAGCCAAAAGCTTTCTCTGAGTGAGGCTATTTTCTGTTCATTTCCTCCTGAGAAACCCCTGACGACCTCACAGTGGGCAGAACTGTGTCCCACAGTCAGATCCATCTACAAGGGAATCTGGGAAGCTAAGCCTTTTTCTTGGGCACACTGTCACCTCAAATAAAATTGTGTTTCTCTTAGAAAGACAAATAAGACTGCGCAGTCTTGAAGCAGTATCTGTCACAATGTTTTAGTATAAATACATCTACAATGCTATAATTCTATGCTTTTATATTTAAAATAGGAGGAAAACAAAATAGTGTCCTGTCAGAAGTATCTAAAGAGAAGTTTGCTTGTGTAGGAAAACTATGGGAGAGAGAATGTTTTCTTAGGAAAATCTTACTTTTATTCTAGATGCTCTAATTTTGTAGATGTTCCCTCTTGGCTGCTTAGGGGCCTATTGGATCACTCCAAGTAATCTTGACTTCCTGGGCACACAGGTAGACAGATTGAATTCTAGAGGAATTTGTCTGCATTGTGATCTATTGGAATCAGATTCTGCTCATTATTTTGAAACTAATAAATTAATCTGCTGCAAATGCATAAATGGGTGCTATTAAGTTAGCTATTATCGTTTGTTTTTTTTTCCTACAGATTTCTGGAGATAAGTTTTTTTTTTTTTTTGGAGATAAGTTTTAACACAAAGACTGTGAATTTGAGACTGGGTATGACACTTGTGAGTTATATGACTGAAACCTACATTTACCATCACTGAACCTTGGGTTCCATGTGTATAAAAATGAACATAATATTTAACTCAAAGTTATTTGTGAGGGTTTGAGACATTGGCATTACTATGGAGTGATCAAATACAGAGTCCACATTCAGACTGACTGGCTTCAAGCTCCTACTCAACCACCAGTATTTATATGACATTAAATGTCTTACAGGATTTCAGGGTTCTTGTCTCATGGAGCCAAAGAATGAATCTCATGGACTCAATACTGTGAAGTGAAGTGAAAGTTTATTAAGTGAAGGTGCGAACAGAAAGGAAAGAGAAAGCTCTCTAGAGTGAGAGGGGTCGCAAATGGGTTGCCACTGAGGGGTTTTAGGGCCAGTCTTTTATTGAAAACTTGACAGGGGGACGCCTGGGGGGCTCAGTGGTTGAGCATCTGCCTTTGGCTCAGGTCGTGATCCTGGGGTCCTGGCATTGAGTCCCACATTGAATTTCCCGAGGGGAGCCTACTTCTCCTTCTGCCTATGTCTCTGCCTCTCTCTGTGTGTCTCTCAGGAATAAACAAATAAAATCTTTTACAAAAGGAACAAAAGAAAGAAAGAAAACTTGACCATGGAGCTTGCGGCCTTGGGATTCTTGTGCTGTCTTGGTTAGAGCAACACTATCGATAACAAATACTCTTAATAACTTACTTTTTTGAGGTTTGGTCATTTTCTGTGATTACACTGAAGCTGCCAAAGAAAAATATCCCTAACATCCAGGGCCAAGTGGTCTGGTCTATCCCCTTATCTCTTTTTCACTCTGGCTCAGTGCTTTTGCCTGCCAGGAAGTTTCAGAGCCTAGTCAGGAGTTCCCTTCATCTCCCTGTCAATACATTATCCCTTTCTGTACTCAGATGTATTATTTAAATATCTAAGCATTAGTTTCCTCATCTAAAAATTGAGATGATAATAATATCTCCCAACAGAACTCTTGTGAGATGAATAAAGTAAGTGTAATCATGTTTATTAAAGAACTTAACATAATACCTGGTATGGAAAAGTGTTCAGTGAATGTTAGCTTTTATCAGTAGTATTTGAGTGTAGTGATTGGCATCCAAAAAGTGCTTAAAAATATCAGTCATCTTCTTCTACAAACTATAGAGGGCCACAGTCTTTGAGATAATTTAATTTTATATATTTTAAGCTAGATATTATTTTGAATTTATTAAAAGTTTTTCTCCTCAGAGGTTGTAATCACAAAATCTAATAAACCATGTGACTTTTATTCCATTTTTCTAATAGATGTTATTCTAGTGTGGAGATTTTCACATATATTGTTACAATGATATATTATTCAGGACAACGTTGCCTGTTTTTTTTTTTCTTTTTTTCTTTTGATTTGGCTTGGTTTTTTGGATAAGTGAATCAAATGGCAGAAATACATTGTATCATAGTATCTTAAATCTTACATGTTTAATCAATGAATTTTATTACATAAAAAGGACTGTAAATTTATATAAACAGATGCAGTTTAGCCAGTCTTCAAACTTATTGCTTGAAGACTGAAGTAAGACTTATTTGAAAGCTTAAAATATAGGATAGTTATGATATATGGAAAAGATACAGGGGGTAGTACAAGGATTTTATTTTTAAGATTAATTTATAAACTGGTTACATTGAACTTTAAGTTCTGGTGACTTAAAACATTTTTTTTTCAAGAATTTGCCAAAGTCAATGGAGAGCAATTAACAGCTCAACATCTTAGTTTAAAAAGGACTTGGGGTTTCAACTATATTGGAAAGACTAAATGCAGTTCTTATCTTAGTGTTTCTTTTTCCCACCCTTGGGAAGACAAAAAAAAAAAAAAAAAACTGACTAAAAATGATCAGACCTGTCATCATCACTACTTCCTTGGAAACATACTGAAACATATCATCAAAAAATCAATTTGCAAGTACCTAGAAAATCAAGAGTACTGGGCAAAATCTGCTTGGCACGGTAAAAAAATAAATCCTGTCAAATCAACTTAATTTCCATCTATGACAGAGTGACAAGAACAGTAGCTGCAGAGAACTTGACAGACAAAATATATCCTGACTTTTGGTCAGAATGTAGAGGCAGTTCCACATAATATATAGAGAAGATACAGTTTGGCCATCACTTCATCTTTTTAAGCTCCTATTAACCACTGTGCTTAATATATCTGGAAAAGATACTCAATTGGAATATTGACAAGTAAAGTAATTAGTTAGATAAAAAGATGTTAGAGTTCCAGACCAAACTATCATAGGGTTGATTCTGGTAGCTTTCTTATTTAAAAATGTTAATGTTAAAATACATCAGCGTACATAGGTAGAATTAAAACCAAGCAGGAATCATCATCACTTCACTGCTTCTTTTTAAAAAGTCATACTTTTTGCAACCACCATGCCTTTCCTCCTAACTTCATTCATGCCTTTAATAAATTATAAAGGTCAAACTAAAGATTCGCAACTGGACTTGGTACACAGAATGATAATGTCTATGCAGTGTTGGAATGGGATCATTCTTTGAGCTTCTGGGGTTTAAAAGAGAGTAGTTTAATGGCATGGAACCAGAAGTGTCACTGAATCACTGCTTCTGCCCAGATCCATTTTTACATGTGATCCCCAGAGTTTCTTTCCACCAAGAAGGGTTTAATGCATCTGTCTCATCTCCAAAGACTCAGGACATTTAACAAAACAAAAACCAGAGAACAAGTCCTACTTTTGTGAAACATTAGTAGTTCCTAAGCAGTAACTCAGAAATCTGAGTATGTATTAAAATGTCAATACAAACCACTTTATAAAAAAGTATTAAGGTGAATTTTGATAAATATTAACTCTAAAGTGAATTTTGAGGCAGCATATTAGCAGATATTATTTAGTAACAGTGTTAAAGGATCTGATTTCAGTACATCATCATCCAAGCCTAGACAATTTAAGTTCCTGAGTGGACACAAATAAACATAGCAAGGCTTGAAAGAGTAGTGCATACTAGGCCAGCAATAGAGTGTTTCCTTAGACATGGACTTGAAAATAATTTTCATCTTATATACCAACTCTAATTTGTAGTGGCTAGACTTACTATAAAGAGTGTTATGATCAGCAAGTGAACCAGAAGTACACCGATTCTTTGATTTGATTGGGTGGGAGACTTTGCCTTCTTCCTATAATGAGTAAGTTTATATCAGAGCCTAACTATAGTATTTATATTTGTACAATAAATCCAGAGGAAGTAATAATTCTTGAATATCAATTTATTCACTCTCAACTAGGCATTTGTGTCTTCAGTTAAAGACTTTCTTCAGGTACTATTGGGCATATCTGATTTGTGTAAACCAACCTGGATGCTAAAGTCCATATTCTAATATGCAAAATGTGCAACCAGGACCTTTTAGAGAACTGTGTTTTAACAAGACTAATTTTGGTTGGGCTGTGATAATTTATTTAATCTAAACAATTATTTATGCCTGAACTTCTATATCTATGAATGAGCCCTCAGAGTGGGCTGGAATGTTATTTAAAAAGATTCACTTTGGGGCACCTGGGTGGCTCAGTGGTTGAGCATCTGCCTTTGCCTGAGGTCATGATCCCAGGTCATGGGATAGAATCCTGCATCAGGCTCCTGTGGGGAGCCTGCTTCTCCCTCTGCCTATGTCTCTGCATCTCTCTCTCTCTCTCTCTCTGTGTCTCTCATGAATAAATATATAAAATCTTTTAAAAAAGATTCACTTTTATTAATTCATTCACTTGACACAAATTGACTGATACTCAGTTATGTGCTAAAAAAAGTTATCAGATATTGGATTAAAACCCATGCTGTCTTAGTCCAGGATCTCATAGTCTAGGGAGAAATTCCAGTGAATTAATCTTTAACTTAATTCATTGACATTAATTCAGAGTGCTCTGTCAGTGGTGCTATAAAAGTACAGAATGGGGAATTTGCATTAGTCTGATTTTAAAAATTATTTCTTGCATCAACCACAAATATCCCTGTAATTCCCCCCCCAATGAGCATGTTCTAAGCCTTAGGGCCATTACAGAACAAGTCTAATCCTTCTTCCACATGAGAAACCTTTAAAAATTTGGAGAAAATTCTATTAGGTCCCCTAAATCATATTCTATCCAAGCAACCATCCCCAAATGTATCTTACTGGAAATGGTCTTAATTCTCCTAAACATCTCAGCTATAACCTGTCCATCACCTATAATCAGAATTAATCATGCATTCTCTTAGCATTAGATAGATAAATCACTTATCTCTCTTCCTTTCTCCTAAGACTTAGAAATCTTTAAAAAAAAGTTAATATTTTGATTCATTTGTGGTCGTCTGCACATTTTGCACAGGGCCAAAATCAATAGATTTTAATTGAACATAAGGGAAAGAATTTCAATGTCTAGCAAGCAAATATAGAATACCAGGGACTTTTTACAAGTATTTTACAAGAATACCAGGGACTTTTTACAATCCTTATAGAGGATTACAGTGGCTAGTAAGATTCTTAGAGATAAATGACATTTTGAAATCTTAGGAATTCCTTCTTTTGCAAAGGTCATGTTTTTTACTAGAGTCCTTTTCTGACTAACTGTAACATAAAGAAGTGATATTCAAAATATTTAACAACTAATATCACATTCCTTAATATTGAAGCAAGATCTTGGAAGCCCTGACTGTATTTTTTTTTTTTTTCTGACTGTATTTTGGAAAGTTGTAGGAGTCTCAGGAAGAACCAGAGGTTATTTAAAAACAATTTCAAAATTATTTCAATGCTTTAAAAATCATTAAGACAATAACAGTGCACAGTGGCTAAATAACAGCCTTTGAAACACAGACTTTTAGCATTAGAAGTTTTAACAGAAACCCTATAATAGCCTTGATGTTTCTTTCAGCTTAACTAAACTTTAGACAGATTTCTTATTGACTCTAGGTCTCTAATCTTCCATTTCTTAAGCGCATTTACTTTGGAAAACTTGCAATTATAAATTATTTGTCCATCCCTCTGATTTATAAATCTTTTCTCAGACTTTTGCCAGTTTTACAACCCAGGAATGTTGATTTCTCAAGGACCTAGAAGCCATCCCTTTAAAATAATCATCAAGAAAGGTAGTACTCCTATTTCTGTGGGAGGGTGGTACCCTAAATTCAATAATCGCCTATTGGTAAACACAGATGGTCTAATCACACTGACCAATGTCTCCACTAATGGCCCCACCTCCACCCTGTACTTTTCAACTAGCTCATGCCTGTGCCTAAAACTCTTCCTATCTTTTGTTTCAGGGAAATTAAGCCCGATCTCTCCCGCTATTGCAATGTTTTTTTTTTTTTTTTAAGAATTTATTTATTCATTCATTCATTCATTCATTCACGACACCGAGAGAGGCAGAGAGAGGGAGAAGCAGAATCCCTGCAAAGGGCCTGCTGGGGGACCAGATACCCAGACCGGGACCATGCCCTGAGCTGAAGGCAGATGCCCAACCTCTGGGCCACCCAGACATCCCTGAAATGGTCTTGAATACAATTTTCCTTATTGTTTAACTTTTCCAGTGCAATTTTCTTTGACAGAACCCGTATCTTCAAAACCTTGACCTTTCTAAGACACCATACTCCTTACAGTTGGTAGTTGGAGTTACCATATAAGCAAAAGGAGAAAGAAAGAAGTCATCACTTTTCTGGTCCACTATAATATAAATAATACTCCATGGAAACTTCTTTTTAGAAACTTGAGGTCAAACTTCAGTATGCCTAAGAATTTCTCAGGCTGCTCTTAGACAACATAGATTATCAAGTTCTGACTCAGTAGATCTGAGGTAGGACCAGAAATATGTATTTTAATATGCATCAAATGAGCCCTGTTCTATAAAGTCTGCTCTAGATTGTAAGTTTGACAAGGAACAGGGTTATTTCTATCTTGGTCACCATTCTATTCCCAGTATAGCATCTAGCATTCCATAAATACTTGCTGAGTATATGACTGTTTTTGCTTGAATCTTTTCCAATATAGATACATATTTTCCTTCATGGAAGTCTAATGCATAGGGCCAGAATTTTACATATAATCTGCTTCATAAATTTGTAAATGCCAAAAGAAATTTTTTTTGGTAGAAAATAATAAATGCCCTAATAATAACAGTATTACCTTGATTTAATTACAGTTTGCAAAGAAGTTTTGCTCATATTTTCTCATTAGATGCTCATAGCCACCCTTTTAAGAAAACATTATCTTCCAATTATGCAGATGAGAACACTGAGTTTCAGAAAGAATTAGTGATTGCCAATTATAATACAAATAACAGATGACAGACAAGAATAGGGCATAATTCTTTTGACTCTTAATATAGGGTCATGGAAAAAGTTTGGCAAAAAACTCTTATTAAATCTTGTATTCTATTACTTTAGATTTATGAATGTTTAAAAATTAAAAAAAACATTTATTTTAGATGGTTTATTAACAGGGTCATATTTTGCACCTTATTCTTTGAATGAAAGCTATAAATTTAAAATTATATTGAAAATAGGCTTCGCTTAAATAAATTTATTTAGCATGTATTTCTAAGCTTTCCAATTTCCTTAGAAGTGTAACTCCTAGTTTTTATTTTATTTTTATTGTTATCTCCTTGTTATCTTTTGAACCAGACATCAAAGGGAAAAATATGAAAAAAAAAATTACTTCCCATTGCCCTAGGTACTGTAAAAAGGTTCTAAGGCTTAAAAAATACACAGTTGAATCTAACTGATATTGTAGGTTGAATAAAGTAAAAACTGAATCTACTTTATCCTAATTAAGAATCTTTTTTTTTTTTCTAATTAAGAATCTAAAAGATTTTTGGAAACACTCAAGTTATTCTTTATTCTCCTTTAGTATTGTATATCCATTAGCAATATTTTCCGAATGGATACACTTAATAACAATTTTATTTTCTAATAACTATCACATTATGTTGTATAAAATTTTTTTCAGATTTTATTTACTTATTTATTTGTGAGAAGAAAGAAAGAGAGTGAGAGAGAAAGAGCAAGAGAAAGGTGGGAAAAGGGCCAGAGGGAGACAGAGAAGCAGACTCCCCAATGAGCAGGGACACTGATGCAGGGTTTGATCCCAGGACCTTGAGATCATGACCTGAACTGAGGGCAGGTGCTTAACCAAATGAGCCACCCAGGTGCCCCTATGTTGTACAAAATTTACATTTAGACAATCTATAAAGTGGTTCCATATTTTAGTGGAGGAACAAATATTAGGAGTGTATATGATACTTTGATTTTTATTAACTCATTTCAGAGAATAGTCAAATATACTTCTGAGATTCCAACATAAACATTCTATGGAGGGATTAAATATCTTCTGTATCTATTCCTGCATGTAGCCACTTTATAAAACTTTTTTGCATAATTTTGAAACTTATGAATATTGCACATAATATTATTGAAATATGTGCAAACATAGGCCTCAAGAGAAACATGAAAGCTATAGATGAAGTGGGGAGAAATCCTTCACAAAACTGGAACCAAAGGCAATCTTCTCAGCACCTTAGTGATATCAAATAGGGAGTAAGATTTTATTTTACTAATAAAATGCCCCCTTTGTATGGCTCATTCAACCAAGTATGCTGAAGTTTGATTCTAAAAATGTCCTCTCATGTTTTTCTTCTCCTGCATTTCTAGCTGAGCTCACTGAAAGGGCAGTGTAGCCCGCTGTCTACAGTTACTTGGGCATTTTCTCATTGGCCCTCCATAATTTGGATTCCAGTCTTGCTACAAGACTGAAATGACATACAAATTCAAACTAACCTCTACATTATAGTACTCTATGGACACTTCATAATCTTTATCTCATTGAAGCTCTTAGTTCTTAAAGTTTCCTACTTCATTGCTTTTCTTAAAACTATGAGAACTGTTTTGTGATAAGACCTAATGCTTTTATTTTGAAAACTGACCTGTAAATTACCAAGCATTTGAATCATTCACACTAATTACTAAGCAGTGGAAAGTATCTATGCTTAAAATAAATGTATTCATAAATAGCCCTGATGTGAAGAACAGGATGGTCTCTACCAATTTCTCTGGAAAGTCTCTGCATTGGCAGGATCAACATGGAGTTGGCATAACTTTGTGATAGATCAGCATTCTTTCAAACTTTTTTGACAACTTTACTTGTTTATTATATTTATACTGTATATACTCACTCTGAAAAACTGCTTTTAGTTGGCTGTGGAGGAGGGTAGGGGTCTTGCTTAAAAATATTTTAAAGAACACACCCCACCCAACCTCCATCTCCCTGCATTGCACCCCTAGAGGCCCAAAAGCTTCTGGGCATCCAGCCTAAGACTAGCAGCTCAGTGCAAAGGCTGATAACACTGCATGTACACCGTGCCCAGCCATCCTGCACACAGATGCCAAAAGCCTCCCATACTACCACCACCACCATTACCACCCACTGATGCTACTAAGCACAGCACCTAGGCAATCACTAGGCTGTGAGGGATCCACTTAGGACTAGTCATTCACGGCAAATTTTGCTAACATCATCACCCTACCTCCAAGCCCTTCTGTGGTCAAACTCTCTCAGAGCTGGCCTGCCTCGGCCTCTCCAACACCACAGAGAACAAGCACATCCCACAACAAGCAGAGTCACTGCGCACTTCAGAACTGATAGGAAACACAACTCAGACACAATAACAGGATGGAAGCAACACACAAAGGAGACTCCTCTGAAGTGTCAGGTTCTGGTGAATAGGGCACACTGCACTGCAGTGCACTACAGGGTCTCTTCTTCATAAAACCACTACTTTCAAGAACAGAAGATGTAGGTGACTTCCCTAACACAGAGAAACAGACACAGAGAGGTAGACAAAATGAAGAGACAGAGAAATATGTCCCAAATGAAAGAACAAGACAAAATCAAAACAGGAGACTTAAGTGAAAGAGAAATAAGTAATACACCTGGTACAGGTTTTAAAGTAATGATCATAAAGATACTCAATTGGATTTCAGAAAAGGACAGAAGATAATAGTGAGATGTATAACAAATAAATAAAAAATAATGTATCAGAGACAAGGAACTAAATAAATGAAATTAAAAAAACAGTAGATGGAATAAATAGTAGGCTACAGGAAGCAGAGGCACCTTATCAGTGACCCCGGGGTGGGGGGGAAGAGTAATAGAAAGCAATCAAGTAGAACAAGAGACAAACACACACCACATAATTAGAGTAAACTTAGAGAATTCAATGACTTCGTCAAGCATAGTAACATTCACATTCTAGGGATCCCCAAAGAAGAGAGAGAAAAGAGGGGCAGAAAATTTTTTTAAAGAAATAGTGTCTGAAAACTCCCTGAATCTGGGAAGGGAAGCAGGTCCAGATTCAAGAGACAGAGAGATCCCAGAAAAAATTCAACTGAAGGAGGTCCACACCAAGACACATAGTAATTAAAATGGAAAAAAGTGATAAAGAATTTTAAAAGTTGCAAGAGAAAAAAAAGACAGTTACATGCAAAGGAAACCCCATAAGGTTATGAACTGCTTTTTCAGTGAAAATTTTGCAGGCCAGATTGGGGATCGGGGGCGGGGTGGTGGTGCATGATGTATTCCAAGTGCTGAAAGGGACAAATATGCAGCAAGAATACTCTATCCAGCAAGGCTGTCATTCAGAATAGAAGATGACATACAGAGTTTCCCACACAAACAAAAGTTAAAAAAATTCATGATCACAGTCTCAAGAAATGTTAAGGAGGACTCTGTGAGTAGAAAACAAAGACCATTAAGTAAGAATAAGAAAAATAGGACCTACAAAAGAAAAAAGTTTAACTATAAAAATAGGTCAAGAAAAGCACAAAATAAAAGGATGTAAGATAGGATATAAAATATCTGATAATATCAGAGTTGACTTTAATTGTAGGACACCCAGCTGGTATCAGAGAATTTCTTGTTGGGGTGGGGGAAATTACTCCTCTCCACATATTCAAATTATGTCCAGTATCCCAAAAGAATTACATATACAACAGAGATTTTTTAAAATTAGAGAATAATATGACAAAGCCACAAAAATTCCTAGAAAACATGTTACCAAATGTGATATGTATAAATATACATATGCATAAGTAATTTATGTTTATATATAATATGCCTACAAATATATATTATATATACAGCCATCTCTGTGTGTGTGTGTACAAAACTGATACCTATATATAAACCCAATATCATATTGGTTCTATTTGTCTGGAGAACTCTCTAATGCTAATATTAATGTTAATACTAATACTAATGCCTTCCAGATAGAAAGGAGACATTTCTGAGTGCTGTTGAAAAATTAGGTAAAATAAAACCACAAAAGTTACCATTTCGACTTTGCCTGACATAAATACCATTGTGGTCTGTGCCAAGAGCAGTGTTGGTAAAGTGTTAGAGGGGGCTGAAGATAAAAAATGAAAGTGAGTAAATGGAGATGGTGCCTTTAGATGACTTCTTCCTTGTGGTATTTATTCAACACCTATTTGTTTACTCAGTAAAGTTTTTGCTTGCGAAGGGTAAGACCACATATTTATATTCTATACAATGACTATGACTTCAATTGAGCAGTAGACGCCAATATTTCTTATACTCTTCTTTCTTAAACTGTTACATGACTTTTGTCCAGAACAATGAACTATATCGACAATTGACAGAAAGGCAATCCAAGGTTTGGATAGGGGTAAAGGAGGGAAACTTGTATAAGACACATACAATTTGCCTTGGAAAGAGCATAGAAACCATTATCTGCTATGGTAGACTGAATAAAGGTCTCTAAAGACACTCCTGTCCTCATTACCAAAATTGGTTAATGTTACCTTATTGGGACTTTGCCAATGTAATCAAGAATCTTGAAATAGAAACATTTTTCTTGGTTACATGGGTGGGTCCTAAATAGGTATCATAAGAAGGAAGCACAAGAAGACTTTACCAGAGAGGAAAAGGCAAAGTGAAGATGGAGAAGAGGGAGGTTTAAAGAGGTGCTGCTGGCCTTGAAGATGAAGGGATGCAAAGAAAGCAGCTCTAGGGCTGGGCAAGTCAAGGAAATAGATTTTTTCCTGAGGACGTGTAAAGGAGAGCAGTCCTGTCTTTTAGTTCTCTAAAATTCATTTTGCACTTTCTCCAGACTATAAGTTATAAATAAATAAATTTCGGTCATTTTAAGACATGACGTTTATGGTAATTTGCTTCAGCAGCAATACTGATACACTCTCCTGCCTGGTAAGAGTTCACATTGTGGAAGACTTAAAACAAGACCTGATTGATGATGTGGCAGGTTGAGGGGAATTTTTTAGCAATATTCATCTAGAGCTTTGATAGTCTGAGGAGTCTGGATATTATTCTGTGAGTCAAAAAGGAGACTAATAGCTTTTACATGGAGAATTAACGCTATAGAACATTCTAGGACATATTTTTCTGATAGTAGAAAGAAAAAAAGAATGATCATGGAAGCTTTGGTGGGTGGCTGGGTGAATCCATGTGTGACATGACAAGGATTTAGATTGTAGTAGACAAAGTTTTAAATGACTCAACAATGTTTAAAACATGAGACTAGAAGGATAGTGCTCTTGGCAGAACTGGTAATTATAGGGGGACCGTTGGGGGGGGGCTGTTATGGTGGGGAAGACCAAATGATCCAAGAGTTTTTTTGCATTCCAATGGAAAGGTTCATTAGAAACAGAAATCTGAAGTCACTATTTTGATGAATAAATTAAGGCTACCGATGGATCTCTCTCAACGGATAAAGCACAGAGAGCAGATGAGCTGTGTAAGAGTAAAGAAACGAAGGTTGCAAAGTTGATGTAGAAGGTGAGAGGTGAGAGAAGGAACTAAAGATAAAGAATAGCTTAGGGAATATCACTTAGAGCAGAAAGGTTTTCAGCTGTATGATTTCTACTCTAGTCTAACAGCCTGAATACATACCAGATTTCATAGGGTAAGGAACAGACAGGTGAGAAGAAAGAAACAGGTTAAATCTGTATATTTCCTCTTTATGATTTTTTCCCATTTAGGTCATAGATAGCTTTAAGACTTCTTAGCTGCAGGAACTCCACACGTGATGGTCTGACGTATTTCCTTCTCCAAGCAGGGCCTCTGGAGGACTAGTATTACTTTTGTTGATGATGAACTTTAGGGCATGGCTCAGTCAATATTGTGAGCTATAATATTGGTGTTTCATGGTCCTAGTCTTATCATCTGTGTCTTGGGACCCCAAAGGATTTATGCATTTTTTCTGGTTTCTTTTATGCAAACCATTAGGCAGAAATTATTATTAAGGCTGCGTTGCTTCTCCTTTATTTTTGCATTTTATTTGGAACAAGGCACTTGTTGAAGTTAATTTCAGGCATTACTATGCAGACTGTGATAAAAGATTTAGTTTCCTTCATTTCGTCTTTCCATTGTCTTTGTTTTCTGTTCTCCTTTTCTTCCTTCTTAATGGTAGAAAGAAATAATACCCCAACTTGCTAAAACAACACTTCATGTTTGGCCATATTAGGCAGTTCTATGAAGGTTAATTTCAGATCTTCTGGAGTCAACAGAAAATGGAATGATGCTTCATTGACCATCATTCCATCTACCAAGATAACAATTTCATTTTAATTGTGAAACTGCCAGTTTTGAGTAAGGTGCAAAATGAATCACCATGTAGTTTAATGCATTTTTGCATTCTTCTGCTTGAGCAAAAATAGAACAACAGATGGCCATAAATTCAGGAAAGCTTAATGAATTGGCAAGTTATGACAAAGTAACTTGGAAGGGAGTAACTTAAGTGTCTATTAACAAAGGAGGAAAAATCTTCAAACATAATTTTGGAAAATATAACAAGTTATGATTTATGACTTCTGTTTTCTTTAAATTATTATTTCCTTGATGTGATTAAGAAAATCAGATGTAGATGAGCATAACTCTCTTAAAAAAAATTAAAGTGTCGTGAATTTTGACCAAAACTGTTGGTATTCAGTTAAACTCCTGAACTCTCCAGTTTCACCTCTCCAGTTCTCCTAGAAAGTTCAAATTCTCTAATAAACCTAAGACCTTCAGGGAGTACCTCTGAGGCAGAAGATGAATTTTCCAGGATGGTACTGATCATATAAATTCCCTATTGAAGTGTGCTCTATATCCTAAATGTTTATGAAGCATAATAATTTTACATGTAAATGCCAAGGACATAGAAAAGAAGATGAAAGAGCATCCTTTGAAGATTGGGGGATTTGTGGGTAGTGGGTATTCTGCTCTTTTACCATATATTTTTGTAAAATTGCACTAAATAGGTATGTATTTACAGACCTCAGTGAATGCATACTGAAACTGGAAAATAATATATATGATAGTTCTTTAAAATTTTCTTAAAATTCAGGGATCCCTGGGTGGCTCAGCAGTGGAGTGCCTGCCTTTGGCCCAGAGTATGATCCTGGAGTCCCGGGATCGAGTCCCACATCGGGCTCCCTGCATGCAGCCTGCTTCTCCCTCTGCCTGTGGCTCTGCCTCTGTGTATCTCTCATGAATAAAAAAAATCTTAAAAAAATTTTTGTTTTCTTAAATTTTTTTTAAAATTTTAATTCCAGTATAGTTAACTTAGTGTTAGTTTCAGGTGTACAATACAGTGAGTAAATAATTCCATACATCACCCAGCGCTCATCACCAGTACACTCCTTAAGTTCCATGACCTATTTTACCCAACCCCAACCACCTCGCCATGGTAACCATCAGTTTGTTCTCTATGGTTAAGAGTCTGTTTCTTCATTTGTGTGTGCGTATGCCTCTCTCTTTTCCTTTACTCATTTTTATTTGTTTCTTAAATTCCACATGAGTGAAACCATATTGTATCTGTCTTTCTCTGACTTATTTCACTTAGCATGATACTCTCTAGCTCCATCCATGTCACTGAAAACGGCAAGATTTAATGGTTTCTTATGGCCGAATAATATTCCTTTGCATATACTTACCACTCCTTCTTTATTCATTCATCTACTGATAGAACTTGGGTTGCTTCCATAATTTGGCAATTGTAGGGCAGCCCAGGTGGCTTAGTGGTTTAGTGCCGCCTTCAGCCCAGGGTGTGATCCTGAAGACCCAGGATCAAGTCGCACGTCAGGCTCCCTGCAGAGAGCCTGCTTCTCCCTCTCCCTGTGTCTCAGCCTCTCTCTCTCTCTCTTTCTCTCTCTCTCTGTGTCTCTCATGAATAAATAAATAAAATCTTTTTAAAAAATTGGCAATTGTACGTAATGCTTCTATATACATAGGGGTGCATATATCCCTTTGAACTAGTGTTTTTGTATTTGGGGGGTAAATACCCAATAATGTGATTGCTGGATCATAGGGTAGTTCTATTTTTAACTTTTTGAGGACCCTCCATATTTTTTTCCAGAGAGGCTGCACCAGTTTGCATTCCCACCAACAGTATAAGAGGGTTCCTTTTTCTCCACATACTCGCCAACACCTGTTGTTTCCTCTGTTTTTTTTTTTTTTTTTTTACTTTGGCTATTCTGATAGGCGTGAGGTGATAGCTCCTTGTAGTTTTGATTTGCATTTCCCTGATGATGAGTGATGTTGAGCATCTTTTCATATATGTCTGTTGCCCATCTGGATGTCTTCCTTAGAGAAATGTCTGTTTATGTCTTCTGTCCACTTTTTAATTGGATTATTTGCTTTCTGGGGTGTTGAGTTTTATAAGTTGCTTATATATTTAAAAACTAACTCTTACTGGATATGTTGTTTGCAAGTATCCTCTACCATTCAGTAGGTTGCTTTATAGTTTTGTTGGTTGTTTCCATCACTGTGCAGAAGCTTTTAATTTTGATGTAGTTCCAATAGTTTATGTTTGCTTTTGTTTCCCTTCCCTCAGGAGACCTTTCTAGAAAAAATGTTGCTGTGGCTGATGTCAGAGACATTACTGCTTGTGATGTCTTCTAAGATTTTTATGGTTTTAAGTCTCACATTTAGGCCTTTAATCCATTTTGAGTTTATTTTGGTATATGGTGTGAGAAAGTTCCATCTTTTGCACGTAGCTGTCCAGTTTTCCCAATGCCATTTGTTGAACAGACTGTCTTTTTCCCATTGGACAGTCCTTCCTGTTTTGTCAAAGATTAATGGACTACATAATTGTGGGTTTACTTCTGGGTTTTGTGTTCTGTTCCATTGATCTATATGTCTGTTTTTGTGCCAGTGTCACACTGTTTTGTTTCCTATAGCTTTGTAATATAACTTGAAGTTTGGAGTTGTGATACCTCCAGCTTTGCTTTGCTCTTCAAAATTTGCTCTGGCTATTTGGGGTCTTTTGTGATTCCACACAAGTTTTAGGAATTTTTGTTCTTGTTCTGTGAAAAATCCTCCTAACATTTTGATAGGGATTGTATTAAATCTATAGACTGCTTTGGTTAGTATAGACATTTTAACAATATTTGTCCTTCCAGTTCATGAGCACAGAATGTCTATTTCTTTGTGTCATCTTCAATTTCTTTCAGCAATGTTTCATAGTTTTCAGAGTACAGTTCTTTCACCTCTTTGACCAGGTTTATTCCTAGGTATGCTATGATTTTTGGTACAGTTGTATCCTGTGACTTTGCTGAATTCGTTTATCTCTAGCAGTTTTCTGGTGGAGTCTTTAGGGTTTTCTCTATATAGTATCATATCATCTGAGAATAGTGAAAGTTTTACTTCTTCCTTACCAATTTGGGTGCTTTTTATTTCTTTTATTGCTGTGGCTAGGACTTGAATAAAAGTGAGAGTGGACAACCTGGTCTTCCTCCTGACATTAGGGGGGAAAGCTCTCAGTCTTCCCTATTGAGTATGATATTCACTGTGGATTTTTCATATAAGGCCTTTATTATGTGGAGGTATGTTCCCTCTACACTTATTTTGCTGTGAGTTTTTATCATGAATGGTTGTTATACTTTGTCAAAAGCTTTTCCTGTATCTATTGATATGATCATATGGGTTGCATCCTAAGAATAAATCCCACTTGATCATGGTGAATGACTATCTCAGTATCTTTAACTTACATCTGCAAAATTCTTTGTGTCATATAAATTAATACATCCATAGGTCTGGGGATCAAAACTTGAACATTTTGGGGGGTGGGGATATTATTCTGGCTACCACACCAAATACAGCTATTTTTTCATTATATTTTTAATTTATGATAGTCACACACACACACAGAGAGAGAGAGGCAGAGACACAGGCAGAGGGAGAAGCAGGCTCCATGCACCGGGAGCCCGACGTGGGATTCGATCCCGGGTCACCAGGGTCGCGCCCTGGGCCAAAGGCAGGCGCCAAACCGCTGCGCCACCCAAGGATCCCTACAGCTGTTTTTTAAAAGATCAATTTGACAATCTTCATTTTTAATTGATATTTTCTCCATTTAGTTAGAGAAACTTGATATTTTGGGTCTTATATCTGTCACCTTATATCATTGATTCTCTTCCTGTTTCTATTTCTTCCTTTTCTCTTATTTTCAATTTTGTTATTATCTTATTCAATTTGTTATCTATTATATTAGGATTTATGAATCTTTATACCAGAAATAAACATTTTCACTATAAGGAAGAAAAGCTAGTACAATTAACTAATCACTTAAAGAAAAATAGAAGTACCATTAGGGTTGGAGCTAAGTGGAAATATGAAGTACATATTTAAAGTAAACCAAGTGTTTATTTTGTTCTTCTATATGCTGATAGGATCTAGGAGCACTGTTAACTCAGCAACATGAACCTACTGTGCAACCTCAGATCTTCAATTATGACTTCTAATACAATTCTCAAATAAAAGGATCCAAAGTGCTTTCAAGGAATAGAATTTTCATATCTGTGTCAGTAAGGATACCAGATAAGTTTAGGATATATTGGTATGCCCCCAAGTAAAGCAAACTTTCACAGATTAATAGCATCATTTCAAGAGGACACAAGAACCCTAATAAACTAGTGATAGTACTGAAATAAGTTCAAGTTTTCTTGTATAGATCTATTATTTCTAGGATGCATTGTAATAAGCATATGTGAGCAATTTACTTTGTTTTAGAGTCATTCATAACTCACCCTGCATGGCTACAGAAGTATTTACTTGGTGTATGATTTGTTGCAATTTATTTCAATTCAAGGTGTATCATTTCAACAGATGACAGTTCTGTATTTTTCAAAAGTGCCATTTTTAGGTGTTGATATTTAGGTTCTGGTAGAGTAGTAGAAATAAGTTCTATTGGTCTACTTTATGAAATGTAGAGAAAAGAAAAATTAGCAATTTAATCTCTGAAGCCCTGTGTAAGTGTTTCATTTAGCCACCATCTGGTTTATCTGCCATGGTTAAATGCATGGTTATGTGCTTAAGATTCATATGTATGACTTCAGGCTGGGCAAAATAATTCTATGCTCTATGTTCAGTTTCAAATAATACTAAAATCTACATGTTTTCACGTATTCAATTAAATTTTAACTTTGCAAAATCCTGTTCTGCTATATTATTTTATTAATCTTCTTCACTTTAATAAGCTTAAAGTCATTTTCTTTTTTATGAAACATAATATTCTCTTATAACCTTAATATATTTTGTTTTGCATTATTTTGTCTAGGCTTAGAAATGTATATATCCAGTTTCTAGTTAGCGTTATCACTTAGTACCACTGAATTTCTTTTTTGTGTGTGTTACATGAGGATTTTGAGGAAGATATCCAGTATCTTAGAATTCTCTATTACTCTTCAATTAATATCCATGCAAAAAGTTCTTTGAAAATTTGTCTGAGATACATCTCAAAATTCTTAATATATAAAATAGGAATTTTTTAAGTATAGAAAGTCTAATGAAGCATTCTATATATGCATTACTAAAATAACAGGAGTTTAAATTTCCTAGTCAACTAAAATATTAGAAAAAACAGAATTCATTAAGAACAAAGTAACTTAAAATTTTTTTAAAAGAACAAAGTAATTAACTCATGAAAATATTATCTAAAAAAATGTGTAAGATTTGTAACTTGAAACTTCCCTAAATATCTAAAAAACAAATTTTTCTATAGAATCATAAAAATTTAGATTATCCAGTTCATTAAAAAGTTAACAGAGGGACCCCTGGGTGGCTCAGCAGTTTAGCACCTGCCTTTGGCCCAGGGCGTGATCCTGGAGACCCAGGATTGAGTCCCACGTCGGGCTCCCTGCATGGAGCCTGCTTCTCCCTCTGCCTCTCTCTCTCTCTCTCTCTCTCTGTGTCTCTCATGAGTAAATAAATAAAATCTTTAAAAAAATTAATAGAAAACACTAGATTTTATAATTGTTACACAGTTTAATAACCACACTTTCTCTATTAATGACTATGTTCTACTTTACGTTTCCATAGAAGTTCAGCTATAGTTCACTGAGATTCACTGTCCAGCTTTTAGAACTGAGTTGTTTTTTTTTTTTTTTTGGTGGAAGTTAAGGAAGTTAAAGTATTTATTGATGTGTTTAAACTGTACATTCTCCACAGATCAGATTAAGGAGTTTGTAGGTGAAGTTTATCTGTGCATAGTGGGAAGACACATGGATAAGGTGAAGGGGAGGAAGAAGAAGAAGAAGAAAAAAAGTGACAGGGAAATAGGAAAAAATACACCACAGGTTACCAGAACCTTCAGACTAAAATAAAATAAAATAAAAATAAAATAAAAGAAAAAGAAAGAAAAAGAATGAAAGGAAAAGAAAAAAGAACAGAAGAAAAAGAAAAAAAAAACAAACCGTGAGCATCCTCAACTACTGAAATTAATTTTCAGTGCACAAATCAAAATTACTCAGAAGGAAAGGATGCCATGCTACCAACTGACAATTCTGTTTGAGGTAACTGCATTCATCAATACAGAATAAAGCTATAGAGTTATTCCTTTTAAAATTTATTTTAAACATCACATTTCTTAGTTTTAGAATACTTTACCTCTTTTTTGAGACTACACTAACATTCCTCTTTAAATAAAATCCTTATTTAAAAAAGAATTAGCAAACATTGAAATTATTAAATAATTTTTTAAGACATTGAGCTTTAGGCAGCTAAGCCTCTTATTTCCTACCTGTGCTTTTTCAAGAATATATGAGTTGATTTATGAGCTTGACACTACCTAAAAAGAAATAATTACTGGTTTACAAATAGGTAATTTTCAGTTACATTGTTCAGAGTCATTCTGCCCTTGTAGCTAGGAATGTACACTGCATCAAATTATCAGACTCAAGTTTTTGTTTTGTTTTTTACTTTTATAATAAAATCAGTGTTTACAATAAAGTATATTTTAAGCTTTTGCTTATTTGTAGGTGTCATCCCATATAACCAGTTTGAGACCCTAAGGTATATGAATAGATTTCAAGGTGCATTAAATTTATATAATGTGGTTTTATGAGTTAGAGTAACCAGAGCTCCTTTTCAACAGAACAGATCTTTTATCATCAAAATAAAGATTATCTAATATGTAAAAACAGAGTTGTTTATATGTACTCATAATTGAAATCTCAGTGTCCACTCAAAGTTTCTTGATAGACTAGGGTTCCCAATTTAAAGTATGTGTCTTCTGCCTTCTTGTGTCTTGTCTAGACTTATAGAATAATATAGAGTTATTACAGTTTGATCAATTTCCAATACTTGAATGTCTTGTTCTTAAGAGCTAAATGGTCTCCTGGGTGTTTTGAGTTATCTATTTTCAGAGACTGCCTGTCACGAAGCTCAAGGCCTTTGGTGATGGTGCCTCAAAGGCTGTCTTATTCTAGGGCAATCTGAGTGGTTCCTGGCACTCCCAGAAGCGGGAATGCCAGGAGCATGTGAAAATGTGAGACATAAGGGACTTACTATCTACAGAAAGCAAGGAAGAGGAAGAACTTGACCATCTAGAAAATTATTATCTCCTGATAGGACGAAAGACCAGCATAGAGCTTCAGAAGTTCACACTCAGATACAGAAGTGATGAATGAATAATCAGGAGGGTTTTTTACACCTACATAAAAATGCCACTCCTCTAATTTTAACATTAACATTTTTATGTAGTTTTGTAATTTCTTCTGGTTATTTGAGTGTTAAAATTCGCTTTCCCACACATGTTATTAAGTTTATTGGCTAGAAAGGGTTTCTTCCACATCTCAGGGATTTCTCAGAATTATCAGGAGGAAACAATAATTTTGAATCATATCAATATTAAACTTTACAGATTGGGAGCCATAATGTTTACTGTTTTCTAAAAAGGAGAAGAATGTTCCTTCTGTTCTTGAAACAAGGAAATACTTATGGTGGATTGCTCTAAATTTGAGATAAAAACAAGCACTTGATACTTTCATAGCATCTTATAGTAAAGATAAAGAAATGCAGAGGTATGACATAGAAGTTAAACAAAGATTTAAGTATGATTCCTAAATTTAAAAAAAAGTCATTTGAACTTAAACAGTTTGGAGTCACGGCCTACAATGCCACTCTCAGAGAGTGGAGGGCAGAGAGGGGAGAGGAGCCAAAAGAAAAGACTAATTTACCCACATGTGGTTCTCATCTTGCTGACTCATTCTACCATTTTTGAGTTCCATGCCAAAATAATATTAAATTGTTACTAAATGCTAAAGACTGCATTGTTGCTGAAAATAAAACCATAGATTAAGAATTTACAACGAGATTGTCATTTGATTTTCAAAATATAATGCAGAAAAAATATAATGCAGAAAGAAACTAATGACATTAATTATCTACTGCTACCTATCAATATTACCATAAACTTAGCAACTTAAATAATACATGTTCATGATCTCAAAGTTTCTGTGGGCATGGTTTAGCAGAGGCGTCTGCTGCAGAGTCCCACAAAACTACAATCAATGTTATCAGCTGAGGTTGCTGGTACCAAGCACTACACTAGTAGAGATATAAATATGAAAAAGCCACATAGATAGAACCCATTCCTCTAAGGATTTTATAACACAATGGTAAGGTTATACACATAGACAGGTGATTTCACTATATTTGTTACTTAGGATATACAAGAGCCGAGATTTGGTGATTGGATGTGAAGGGCAAGTTAAGGGGGCCAGGCAAGAAAGCCACTTGGGTTTTAACTTAAGTAAACTATGTGGCTTCTGTGCCATGCAGTGATGTTTAATACACAAGAGTAACAACTGTCAACAATTCATCTATAAATATACTTTCCTAGAATGAGATAATTATGCTTTATTAATTCCACATGGTCTGCTTTCCATTATACATTTACATATAAATAAATATGTACAGGCATTGTAAATATCTCTACCAAAGAAAGACCTCATTTCCTCTAGCTTATCCTTAATTAGCAATGTCATTCCCCGGACTTGGTTGATTGAGCCAAGAGTAGCTATCCAACCCCAGAGGAACCAATCCATAAAGTAATCTGAATTAATCAGATTCCCTTTTGAGAATTTGAACTAAGATACTCAGAAACATAATAAGTTGCTAGCTGAGGTAATGGTAGATCATTAGAGTAAAGGTCCATGAACTCCTACAGCTGAGCTCCCTAGAGCTTCATGTTTTCCAGACATGCCGAAACCCAGTTGCTTTTTTCTTTAAGTTTTAAAAATATTCATTAAAAAAAAAATCTCTTTATCTTGGGCTAAATTAAGTGGCTTTTGTTGCCTTCAGACATTTTTTTTCCTGGCTAAAACATTTTGAAGGTTGTTGATGTCTACTGAGAAATCAAGAGATATATTTTTAAAATTTAATTTAAAAAATCATAGATTATATATTTAAAATCATATACTAGCTTGAGTACAAAGATCTCTATATATGATATCATTTATTAAATAATTAAGCTCTAATAATTACCTGTTATTTATAGATAAGGAAATTTTTTAACAGACCTCACTGTCTCCAAGATACTTTATGCAAAATAACACTGGGAGTGTCGTCAAAGGCTTCTTCATTTTCTTACCCTCCTTTTCAATTCAGTCATCTGATCTAATGAAATGGAATAGTAGAAAAAATCCACAGATGAAACTAGAGATTGTTTGGAATGCACAGGAGAACTGGGTCTTGATACATTAGGAACCTAAGAATTAGGAATCATAGTGAATCTCTGAGCATTCACTATGAGAAATGGCAAGCAGAGCTCAAGGAATAAATTTTAGATTCCATGTCAGATGAGTTGTTTCTACCTGAATTTAAAAACAGAAAGACCATCTAGATTAAGAATCCATATTTGCTATGTCTGATTTTTTCTTTTATGGGTCTTTTGTATATTCCAGTATTTTCATTAACAATGAATTTGAATGTCTTGGCTTTCTAATCAAAGCTCAGAATTATAAAGGAAGAAACCTGAGGTTCTTTTATGGCTCCAGAGCACCTATAATGGGGGCTTAATTAATACTTGTTGGCTTTTTGATTGTTGTTTGGTACTACTTTCATAGGGAAAAAAAATCCCCTATTAAATGTGGAAGAAACCATATCTTTTCCCAGAACACAAAGCAAGCACAATATTATAATCAGATATCACTGAACAAGGTATGTGACCAGATTATGAACACGGCATTTCAAACCCTGGAGGACACTGAAGAGGCCAAGAACGCTCATTTTTTATCTTACCTTTTCCTCAGGGGTTATACAAAATTAAGGTGATTTTTCTCCATCAAATATGATCTGTCACTTTGAACTATATTGAAATTTTAGGGAATGCCCTAGAAAATGGTATGTACCATATTTGTACATCTTTGTATCTTATTAAGATAACAGGATCTAGAAATTGGTCATTTATAAAATCATATATTGATGCAAAATTCCTTTTTTTCTACAAAATATAATATTGTTTTATTTAGGACCTATTGATGGACACATTCTGGCTTCTAGACACTCTGCTAAGAATAAATCTGCTGTGGAGGACAAGACACAAAACCTGACTTCAAGGAGCCAACAACTTACTTTAAATTGTAATATGCTTAAAATAGGAAAAAATCTATGTGGAAACTGTTTTAAATGACTTGTGCCAAATCAATGACTCCATTTCTTCTGGCATTTTTTCAAAAGTTTTATTTATTTGAGAGAGAGAGTATGAGTGGGAGGGAGAGGAAGAAGAATCTGAAGTAGACCTCATGCTGAGCTCAGAGTCAGATGTAGGGCTCCATCCCACAACAGTGAGATCATGACCTGAGCTGAAACTAAGAGATGCTTAACTGACTGAGCCACCCAGGTGCTTCTCCTCTGGCATTGTTATGATGGACTATTGTATCCCAGAATGCAAATGACCTCCCCCCCCTTTAAAAACATGTTTCCTTGTTTTCTGAGCTTCTATCAACAATTAAGAAGGCACTGGGATTAAGTATTTTAAAATATGAATATACTGTAAATTTTAAATCCAGTGATAACTAATTTCATAATTTAGAATCTGAATTACTTCCTCAGTACTGAAAATATTACTTTCCTTAAGGGAAATGTGCCGGAAGACCTAAGGAAAAGTGCTTTGGAGTAGGTGGGACTAGATAAGATACTTTTCAGTGTGCTCCCTCATCAGGTAATTTTATTCAGTCAGAGAGCAAGAGAGAGAACTTGGATTGGCACATTAAAGAATGATCCACCAGATTAACAAATATGAGTTCCCTTGAAAATCAACTTTGGCATGTAAATATTACCAGAAATCAAAAAACACCAGTAAGCCTAAATTCAAATGGATCACATAGTATCACAATTTCTCTAAATGTCACAGTTTTCTCCCAGTTTTGCATTGCTTAAGGGCACTTTCATCAATTGATTAAAACAGTGTTCAGTTTATACTCAAGTATTAAATAAAGATATTGAGGGTTCCTGGGTGGTTCAGTCGGTTAAGCAGTCTGCTTGCTGCTCAGGTCATGATCCCGGGGTCCTGGGATTGAGTCCTGACATCGAGCTCCCTGCTCAGTGGGGAGTCTGCTTCTCCTTCTGCTTCCCCATCCCTCACCACAAAAATAAATAAATAAAATCTTTAAAAAACAAAATACAGATATTGAGTACATTAGAATTGCTTTTCTCCCCATGATTCATAGTGTCAAGTGCCTTGGGGAAGATCTTACAATCTTTGAGTTTTAGGTCAAATTCCTGGCAGTTTACTTCTGATACAGGTTAATTTGTCTTTTTCCTCCTTTTTCAAAAGTAGACATTGACAATATGATTTACAACTCCAACCCCACCTAAATCCTTCAATCTGAACTGTTCCTTTGTCTGAAACATTCTCTTTATCTGAAATATTTCTTAGCGTAATCATTTAAACTACACCTGCTCTACTGGCTCCTGTCACTTCGCTTACAAAGAAACCTACCTCATTTTTTTTTCAATTTTGCACTAAAGAAACAATAGTTCCCAATTTTAAAAATGTCTGTTCATTCATACATAATAAATCTGCCTCAGAAGGCTTCTTTCTAGTGTCAGCCATGAAAGTTTTTCTTGCCTGTTTTTTCAGTCAATAAAATGATTACTAGAAACACATCGTTCAAAACATCTCCTGGAGTTAAAAACCACACATTTGAAAATTCCAGCCAAATGTCATCTGTCCAACATGTTTTTACATATTTTTAGTTGCTGAAGAATTATACTAGCCAAAAGAATCAATTATTTCTAAAGCAGGAAAGAGAACAGTGAACGTATGTTGGAAAAAAAAAATCAGCTTCCTAGGAGGTTTCTTAGCTCTTAGTGAAATACAGCACTTGAAAACAATACTATATGGAACAACTTTTTTATTAGCTTTTTTTCCTATTAACCAAATACCAGGAATTGGTATAACTTCACACCAGAAGAGTTAACATATATTAAATCATCCTGTGACTATAAACATGCATTGAATTTCCAGGACTATTGCTCTTTTTTTTCAAATTTTGCTCATATGAGCTAGCATATTTAGGTTTGCTATTTCTCCTTCCTAGAAAACAGAAAATTGATATAAATGACGTGTTTTCCCCTGTGTCTCCAAATAATTTGCACTGTTTATAACAAATTATATAAGCATCTTGTGATTCTTTTCCAAATTCTCAATTCATAAAGAAACATACTCCAATTAATTACTGAAGCCACATGCAGTGTATATATAAATATGTACCGTTTGCCAGTTTTGTTTGTAGTGTGGTTCCTTGAAAATGTCTGAGACTTTAGGCTGAAAACCAAGATTGAGAAAAATATACCAGATTTGTCAGGCTTTCTATGCAATGTCTTTATATAGTTGGCACTTCTAAGCCAACTAATGTAGTTACATCATGTAAACCACACCTGCTCTCCTGACCACCCTTATGCATTTATTTGCTGTAAGGTATTCATTTTGCTTCTTAATATACTCTGTACTCTGATCCCTTTACTTTAATCCAACACCAGTCTTCCTTTTTCAGGTCACAGTTACGAATACATGCAATTCCTCTCAAATACAGTGACTACTGGTACAGGTTTTCAGGCGCTATACTAGGAATCATGAATGAATTCGGCTGAATGAATTACTTAAGTTTTCCGTTTGTTATTTTCTAACTTACAAAATGGGGAAAATAGGCAATATTAGGTTGAAAAACTGATGAAGCGGTTGGGCAAATCCCATCCGCAGATACTTGATAGTTTTGTGTGCCATATATTTTTTCCTAATGTGAGTTTTCATTCTTTAAAATAAGGAAATTTTTTCCTCAGGTTATCATAGAATCTAATCTATTCTTTTACAGCAAGTTCAGTTCACACATTAACAGCCTGCCTGGTCCCTGTAGGCATCTAAGTTTGCAATTCTGAGCTAGAAGAGGTCTAAGGTTCCATGAGCCATTGGAAGGTAATAAACTGAAGGATTTTTTTTTACAGTACATTCAATTTCATTACTGATTCGTTATTAAACATTAGACCATGAAACCAAGATATTAGGACATTAAATGTGGACAAACAATATAAGTACCATTAGCCTACAGGGAAAGCAATGAATGATCTCATTTAATTTGTGGGAAGTTGGATAGCAGAAATTCTGCAAATGAAATTAAGTGCTATGCCTCATTGAATGAGCTCAGAGCTCTCCAAGGGGAGATCTGAGTTCCAGTATACAGCAAATAACAGACAGTGTCTTTAATTTAGTTGTAATTTTGAAATGGTTAGTTGGCAAAAGATATTGAAAAGAAGGATGTGAATGATCCAACCCTGCAGGAAGCGGAGAAGTGCCCATGTCAATGAAGCTCTCAAGGTTTTCAACTAAAATGAAAGTATGTTAGATTTTTATTTGTACTGTCCATTGATCAAATAATTTTCAGTTTTCCAACTCATTCTCATACCCCCTTCAAAGAAGCTGGATCTAAATTTTGGTCAGCTTCTTAATTAGACCTTTCCTCTCAGTAAGTTCAATGATCATTTTTATAACTACTTTAATCATTATTTGACATTTTCTGCTCTATCATCACTTAGGCGCATTTCTTGATTTCTGTGAATCATAAATTCTGGGATACACTGAAATATATGCCACTTTTACTTAGCTTATTTTGAAAATCTATCTTAAAAACGTATGCAAATGAAAGGAAGATTTAGATGTAAAGGTTGTATATGGAGCAAAGTGAAGGCAGAGTTTGGCACTGCAGGTAAAAACTGTAGTGTACTGCATGCATTCTTCAGCATAATTACTCTCTGATAAAACCATTATAGATAGCAGATGTTTTATTTTGTACAGACTTTTTATTAAAGACATCTACAAGTTTCTTCAAATATTTAATTAATCTATAATTTAAGGCACGGCAACTAACTTAACCCTATAGCAGCAGAGATTTTCTAATTTCTTTTTGTTTTTAAGAATTTGTCAGGAAATACTCTTATTTTAATCCACCACTCAGCTCTCGTTTATTGGATAAACCACTAAATGCAGAAACAGATGATCTGATTTTGAATCCTGACTCTGATACTCAATAGTTCTACATTTTCTTTAAAAAATCCCTTTCCCTCAATAACCGCCCATTTTCACATCAGGTCAATGGGGATAAAATACCTACCCCATTGAGTTGTTAAAATAACAGGTATGAAAGAATTTTGCAAATGGTTGATCATGATTTTAGGCATTAGGTACTATTAATTTCTATTATAAATTAAATTGAGATTTAGCAAATGTTTAAATGTCACTTGACTATGTTAACTGGACTCATTTCTATTAGCTCAAATAACTTAATTAATTACAATAAGGCAAGAAATAAAGTTATTCTTCTAGATACAAGTAACTAAGAGATAACTTTTCTAGACAAGCTGATGGTGGGACCATTTCAAGCTCTTCTATAAGCTCATTGTGTCCAACATCCAAAGAAATGGCTAATGATCCTAAAGTTCACTTTTAAAACAAATTAACACTATTCTAATAAAATTTTGATATATGTAATTTTTTTTTCAAAAAGCTTGACATGGTAACAAAATAAAATGGCATAAATCATTCAGCTTGCCTAGAAAATCCCTAACAGCATGTTTTTAATTAAAATATTATCCACATACAATGAATTGCATAGAACTGAAGTGTGGAAGTTGATTAGATTTCCAAATGCATATGACCATGTAACCCACATCTTATAAGAACAGAAAATGTTTCCGTTTCCATTACTTCAGAAAGCTCCGCACCTCTTCCTCCAGTCAATATTCCCATATATAACCACACTAATTATTTTCATTATAACAGATGATTTTACTTCTTTGAACTTCATAAAAGCAAAACCATTAATATATACCTTTGGAACCTTAAGGGAAGAATCCACTTCTAAGGTCATTTAGGTTGCGGGCATAATTCAGTCTATTGTATGTGTAAGACTGAGGTTCTATTTCCTTGCTGGCTCTCAGAAGACATGGTTCCAAGTTCTCAGAGAACGCCCACATTCCTTGCTATATGGTCTGATTCGTTTTCAAAATGGAGACTCTCCCTTATGTTAAATTACTCTCATGCTTCAAATATGTCTCACAAACAAGAGCCCTGTCTTACTTAAGGGCTCACCAGATCCACTAAGGATAATCTCTCTTTTAAGAACAACTAATTTGGGATCTTAATTACATTTGTGAAATTCCTTCACTGCAGCACTGAGATTAGGGTTTCATTTAATGACTGGGAGAAAGTACAAATACACTCAATGAATAGAATCTGAGATCTCAGAATCTGGTCTATGTATTAAGTGACCTTGTATTCAGCAATGTCACTATATTCACATTTTGGTTCTAATAATTGCCTCATAGATTTCTCAGAATTCTTTATGTAAACAGTCAAATAGTGATAATTTTACTTCTTACCTATCTTTATATCCTTTCTTTCTTTCTCTTGTTTTATTGAACTGGTCATGACTTAAGTTCATTGTTGATAAAAGTGGAAATGAATATGCTTGCCTTTTCTAACCTGGAGTATTTTATCATGAAGCATATGCAACATATAATCAAATCATTTTTGAATGACAGCTTATAATTATATATTCGATTTCTTTAATAGCTATAGTGTAGCTAGATTTTCTATTTATTTTCTTAGTTCTGGCTGTGATCAGATAAATACTCTTTAATGTTTTTTTTTCTGAAATGTGTTGAGACCTATTCTATAGCTTACTACATGTTCAATATCATGACTAGTCTATGTGTTTTTTAACAGAATATTTATTCTTCTCTACAGGATATCTATTGTTGGTCACAGTGTTCTATAAATATCAAATAGATCAAATAAGTCAAAGTAGTTGACAATGTCACTGAAATTTTTTATAATTTATTCATGTTTTATGGAGTCATTCTATCAATTATTAGCAATACAGGGGCATAAATATCTCTAACTATCATTATAAATTTTTCTATTTCTACCTTTAAATCTGTCAGTTTTTTACCTCATATACTTTGAATATTTTTTAAGCATATAAACATTTATGATTTTATTGTCTTCCTGACTAATTTTTATCACCATCAAATATAGCCTTAATCACTGGGAATATAACATATTTTCAAGTCTACTTTATTTGATATTAACATAACCACACTGTCCTTCTTATGTTGTTTGCATGTTTTATCTATTTTCATATTTTTATTTCAACCTCTCTTAATCTTTATTTTTTAAAGATTTTATTTATTATTTGAGAAAGAAAATGAACGAGAGAGAGAGAGAGAGCACAAGCAGGGGGAGGAGCAGAGGAAGAAGGAAAAGCAGACTTCCTGCTGAGCAGGGAGCCCAACACTGGGCTCCATCCCAGAACTCCAGGATCATGACCTGCGCTGAAGGCAGACACTTAACCCATTGAGCCACCCACTCATCCTTAATCTTTATTTAAGATTTTATTTCTTTGAGACAGACAGAGAGAGAGTGGAAGAGTAGGGAGCAGAGGAGAGAGGCAGAGGAAAAGGGAGAAGGAGAGAATTTCCAGCAGACTCCACACTGAGCACAGAGCATGACATAGGGCTTAATCTCACAACCCTGAGATCAGCTCTCAACCTGAGCTGAAACCAAGAGTTGGATGCTTAACTGACAAAGTCACCTAGGTGCCACTCAATCTCTCTCTTATCTTTAAATTTAAAGTGAAAAAAAAAATAAATTTAAAGTGCATTTCATGTAGACAGCATATATTTAGGTCTTGCTTTTTATAATTTTTCTCTATATATTTCTATAACCATCCTACCTCTCCATTTTTTGTGCTGTTGATTTCATATATTTTATATCTACATATGTTATAAACCCCACAATCCAATGTTATAATTTTTATCATTAAGCAATGGCATCCTGTTTTAGCATTTAAAAAAAATCACTACTTCTGCTCTGCTTATTTTTCTTAACTACTAGGCATAATTTAAAATAAATTTTCTACTTCTCCTTTAAAAGAAAGTATATAGACTTTTTCTTTTTAAAATTTTGCCTTTCTCCTCAGCCACCAGGATATTCTTAACTTCTCATGACTTTTTAATCATAGATTAAAAAAGAATTTTAAAATCTGGTTATATTTAAGTAAAGGGGAAGTTAAAAAATAATATTGAGGATCTATATATCTGACAAAGGAAGTCAAAAAATTTAAGTGTTCAATAAGGCTCTGTTCTCCAAAAAGGGTAGGTAGGCACACCTTAGAATAAATGGAAAATATGTTATAATTAATAACCGTAAATGTCTTCTAAAACTCATAGGGACTAGACACTAGAATATCTACTTTTCTAGTTAATAGTTATTACTCAAATATGATTTCACCTAATCCCATATATTATGTTCAGAGATTTGAATGATGACTCTATCCAACTAGAAAAGTATTTTCCCAATTCCCACAACACTACCAATTTTATCTTATGTAAATACTATTTGTTCTAGTTGATCGCACTGAACCAGTACTAATTTATTATGAAAAAAATTTATTATGAGAAATAATTATAATAAGTCTTTCTAATCTAAAAGATAACCTTGAATATACTTTTAGGCATAAAGGCTAAAGAGTTTTCCCCACTTTTCCAATAAGTTGAGAATACTAGAGAGGTGTGATTATTAAAAAAATAAAACAAAAAACACATCCTCATGAGGTTCTCTCTTACCCACAGAGAGAATTGTTGGAAAAATTTTTAATGGTATTCCCTAAGTATATTGGTTCAACATTTGTATGTGACACCTGACTAACGTCTGGAATATATATATATATATATATATATATATATATATATATATATATCAGGATTAATTAGGTCTTTTTGCTAATTGTTCAACCAACTTCTTCCTTATTGCTATTTAATAAATCATTACTACTGCCTAAGTTGTGTAAGACTCCATTTTATTTTTATTTTTATTTTATTTTATTTTTCAAAAAATTTTTAATTTTATTTATGATAGTCATACAGAGAGAGAGAGAGAGAGAGGCAGAGACATAGGCAGAGGGAGAAGCAGGCTCCATGCACCGGGAGCCTGACGTGGGATTCGATCCTGGGTCTCCAGGATCGCGCCCTGGGCCAAAGGCAGGCGCCAAACCGCTGCGCCACCCAGGGATCCCAAGACTCCATTTTAGCATCCTTTTTTTACACTATGCTAAGCCATCCCCACATGTACATGCATATGCACACATGTACACACAAACGTACCTCAATTCTAGTCATTCTGAGAAGTATAAATTACAACCATCTAATAAATATTTATTTGTAAAGTTTATATAAGTTACAATAAAAACAAAGATCTGATTTCAAGAGTAGACAACAGTTATGTTTTAGGGACATAAGTAGACACTCAATAATTAGTTTTGGCCGGTGATTTACATACTTTTCTAATCATCACATTATCCCTTAACATAGTATTAGTATCTCTGCTTTATAAACAAAGGAATTTAAATCTAGAATATTTATTTCACTGAGCCCAAATCACAAAGTTAGTAAGTGCCAAATTCAAGAAACATTATCTTAAAAATTATTTAATGAGAGCATGGTTTTGAAAGCGCATTTTGTGGAGCACAAGTTTCTTAATGACATAACACTTATAGACTAGGTTGGGATCCCTTTTGCTTACCCTCTTACAATGCTGGAGTGCTTCAATGGCTCATCTTAATTATAATAAATAAATCATTTATTATTGTCTCCCTCCCTTGCTGTATTATAAATTTCATGAGAAAACTGTACATCCTGTTGTGTTTCAGCTTTTAGAATGGTGCTTGGCATTATAAGTCCTTGATGTATTTGTTAGATAAATAATTGAATGATTATGCAGCAAGTCTCTAATAAAGGGAAATATTTCCTAGCATATGTCACAATTTTCACAGTTGAGATAATGCTAGGTTATAATTGTGTAAATTGGACCTCACATAAAAGAATGTGTGTGATCACAATCAAGTGTTAGTTTGATCTCACCATTTAGTTTTCACTAACATTTCATCTGAAGTTTTTGGGAAGTAATGACAGTTGCTATTGACTGCTTAGGGTTTGTGGAATAGAAGTTAATGCCTCTAATCAGCACAGTATCATGGAAAATAGTTTTGTTGGGTCTCTCAAGAATAAGTAGCCACATGTTATATGACATCACGATTATATAAAAGTTATCTTAGCTAAAGATTATGTTCAGACCTCTGGTGCACGTGAAACTGTGCTCAATATATCTCATTTAGTCCTCATGACAAATATAATACTATATTATATGTCCTATTAATTCATCCATTTTGCAGATACAGACACTAAAGCTTAGAGAGGATACTAACAGGATAGTGACAGTAGGCTAGTCTTTAAATCCATGCTGCCTGCCTGAAGAGAGGGATTCTAGCTACTACCTGGTACCATCATTAACCAGCATAAGATTCCATAGTGTACTAAATTCTGTGAATTATTTCTCACTAATAATATTGAAAAATAGATTGCCTCAGAAGAAAAGGGTTAATTTTAAGAAAACAAAGATTGAAACTTTTCCCTTAGCTTAAAGGAAGAGACTGGCCATATGCTGCTATATTTAGGGTATCCCTTTCGAAAAAAGGTAATATGAACTATCGCAATGGTTAAACATTTTGTTGTTTGACCTCTGAAGTATCAGACAGTAGTGTTGGCATCTTAATGATATACAATAAGGAATTACACTGGAAAGTGGTGTTAAAGGGAAAAATTAAAACCTCCTTATTTTATTAAATTCATCTTCTCTTTGAACTTTCCCAAGAGTGATGGATTTCCTCCATAACACTCTAAATTCAGTTGAAGGTTTGAGTAAAGTAACAGAATAAAATCATGTCTTCCTCTTACCTCAAAGAGTAATCCTTGGGTGGAGCAATGTACAACAATTACATTCAAAATGTATTATGAGAAAAGTCTCAGAAAAAAAAGTCTCAGATCTAACTCTCAAGTGCTGAGAAACAATAACATTTTTTTTCTCTGTGCTATGTAACCTGTAATTGAAAAAGTCATTAGAACTAATAAAACTGACAGAAAACATTTTTTTTTTTGCACCATAAATATCTCAGGGCTTGGTGTATGGCCTGAGAAGGGACGGAAATTTAGGGAAGAGCAAGAATAGGGAGAGAAAGTGGAGGAAGGTGTCATCTTCTTGGCATTTTATATCTTTATAACTGACACAAAATTACATTCTTAAAGCAGGCAATTTGATAAATTTTAACACATGGACTTGCCCATGAAATAATCTGAACAATCTAGATAATGAACATAACCATCACCATCAAAAAAATCCCTCATCCCCTCAGGTTCCATCAGGTATCTTTCATTCCATATCATTTTTCTGAGGCTCATCTGATAATTCATTCCTTTTTATTGCTGAGTGGTATTCTGTTGTATGTATTTTCCACAATTTGTTTATCTACTTATTGCTGGTGGACATTTGGATTATTTCCAGTTTGAGCTACTGGAAATGAAATTACTATGAACATTTGTATGCTAAGGCTTTGTATGGACACATAATTTCACTTCCTTTGGGTGACTATCTAGAAGTGGAATGGCTAGGTCACGGAGGTATTTATTTAACTTTTTTTTTCTAATTAATAGGTTTTAGGGGGCAGTTTTAAGTTTACATTAAAAACTTGAGTGAAATGTACAAACTTCCATACACACCTACCAGCCCCTCCAGTTTTCCCTGTTTTCAACAGCTTGTATTACTGTAGCCCATTTGTTACAACTGGTGAGCCAATATCGATGCATTACTGTTAATTAAAGTCCATGGTTTACATTAGGCTTCACTCCTTGTATCGTACATTCTATGGGTTTTCACCAATGTATGATGACATGTATCCACCATTATAGTATCATATAGAATAACAGTTTTGCTGCCCTAAAAATCCCCTGTGCTATACCTACTCATCTCTTTTGAATGCATTTTTAAAAATTGACAAAGAAACATTCCAAATGTTAGAGGATCTATTCCCTTTCTGAAGCAGAAAGAAACAGAGAGCAGGAAGAGGGCAGAGATGAAAGAGATGGAGTTAAAGTAGTTCCAGTGACCATCCCTTGCTGAGAGAACTGCAAATTGCAAAGCAACTAATGTCTCTTTTTTCCTTTTTAAAACAGAATGGAAAATTGAGGGTTAAATTACTGAACATTATTCAGACAACCCTGACTGGGCAGGACTCAAGTACAGAATTTGCTACTCCTCTTAGGAGCTACACCATCAGGAAAACTGGGACACAGGGATCATTTTTAAATGAACAATTAACATTTTAGAATTCCAGCTCACCAGGGGGCACTGCTGGAATATAATAATATTTTACAAAGAAATAAATTAGCTAAAATGGCCTTTAACAGATTGTTCTATAATGGAGAGCACCAGAGCCTGCATTTTACCCTCTGAAATTCTAGCTCAGGCCATTTTCAAAGATCAGAACATGGAACGAGACAGAATCGGATTTGAGTGTAAGAGTTATGTCTTCATGGGATGTTCTGAGACATGCTGGGACAACCTCTGCTTTCCAAAATACCTCCTCCCTTGGCTTGTCACATTGCTTTCATACCATCTGAGAGGGGAAGGGCTGTGAGCTAATTTGCAGATGATTCATGTTAATGTAGCTGCCTCTTTATGTGCCCTTTTAGTATCACTCAGTTTGTACCATCATTTCTTAGCAGAGGACACGGATAGAATAGGGGATTGGAGAAAAGGGAAGAAGGCCCAAAACAACATAATTTTAGACCACTGGGAATTTCTGACATGATCCGTTTGGTGGAAAAAAGTTTATGGCAACCAGAGAGCAGTATGAGGGCGTTAGGTACCCCGGAGTCAGGTAAAGAGGGTCTCCAACAGTGGAAGAAGCAAGCCAAAGGGAAAATAAGAAAGCTGTAAACAACACACTGCATCTGTCAGAGGACTGCTGCGGTCCTATTCTAGGCATAAGACTCCCACTACGTTCAATTTTAATCTGCCAAGAAGAAAGATAAAGGAAGGTAAAAGGGTAAATTTGTCAACAATCTTCCAATGAATCCAATTCACCAGCATTCATCTCTGTTTCTACCCCGACATGTTCTCCTTCTAAATATATCACATATTGCCAGAAAAGTGGGGAAAAGCAGGAGGAGCTGATAGAGTATAATTAAGTTGTTTGTTAGCTGACGCTGACCATGCCTTGCCCACACCTTTCTGATCTTTCAATGTAATGGACACTGTAAGTGTCTTCATCTGCGTCTGTGGGTTTTTTTTTTCTTCCTGAAAAAGCAAATATCAAGTAATTAACATGCTTCTTCCCCCTACTTAGCACTCCTCACAGTCAATGATTACCTGACTCCTTGGATGGGATAGTTTTGAGGCAAGTGTTTTGCATGTTTCCCAGGATTTTCCCATGGGTTCTAAGCTCCTCTAGCCCCCTAAGGGAGCTGGCCCAGTAGAACACCCTTTATCCACTGCCTCCCCTTTCCAGGACCACATCCACATCTCTCTACAAGTTACGTGTGTTTCCCAAATAGGTTATTGTTCACTCAAATCTCTCTAATTCTATTCCTAGAATAGAAATCAGATAGTGAACAAAGAAGAAATTATTGTGTTACTAACATCTGGGAGTAATTAAAGATAATTTTTTTCTTTTCTTGGTAAGATCCATTTATTAGGGTTACCTTTTTCTTTTCCCTTTTTTTCTTTTAGATTTGTACTTATTCATTCATGAGAGACACAGAGAGGCAGAAACATGGGCAGAGGGAGAAGCAGGCTCTTTCCAGGAGAGCCTATGTGGGACTCAGTCCCAGGACTTCAGGATCACAACTTGAGCCAAAGGACACTCAACTACCGAGCCATCCAGGCATCCCTAGGGTTACCATTTTCAGAAAACATGGAACCAAGGCTTCAGTTAGATTAAACAGACATTATAGGAGTAGTTATCATATGGCAGACATTTTACTAGGTTTGTTAGCATGTTGTTTTCTTCCTATAGCCTAATTATAGTCTAATTGCACTGGCAGCTATCATTTTCATCCATTCAATTCATAGCCTTTGTTTCTCTAGGTTTCAACAATCATGAGATAAAAGACAATATTACAGTAATACCCAACATAGAATATTTTCTGGTTATGTTTAGATTATTGGGTAGACTTCCAAAGCCCCCTTCTGAAAATACCTATACCAAAGCAAAAATATAGGAGGGAGGGTTAACCTTGATTGTTTTCACAGAGTATCTTAATCATGTAGCATACGCCATTTACATCTCCCTCTACCCTAGTTTTGCTTCCTGAAACATCTGTCGTCCAGATTATTGATTAAAGTCAAAGTGGCTTATTTCTGCTACCCTGTATCAGTGATGCTTTGAAAGTAACAGAATACTTGGTTCACAGTAGCTCAACACTAATGGCGCTGAATTATCTCCTATAACAAAAAGTTTGGCAGTCAACAATTTCAGAACTGATGCAGTAGCTTGATGCTATCTTCAAGGACCTTTTTTTTTTTTTCCTGGTCTGCCCAACTCAGTGTGTTGAAGTATTATTTCTCATGGTTACAGAATGCCTGCTAAAGCACCTCATATTACAACATTTTAAGTGGTAAAGAAAGGAAAGAAACAGTCAAAAAGGTGCTTTTCCTTGTTTTATTAGAACAATTTTTGCATAAATACAAGAAAAGTTCTCTTTTTGTCACATGCACTAGAACCGGATCGAGTGGCCACATTAACTACTTGCTCATAGAATATACAGATTGACTTAGGCCATTCATTATTTATCTTCCTAGCTTGGACAGAACTCAAATAAAAAAAATAGGTATTCTGCTGACAAATACAACAAAGGGATGGTTGATAGATGTAATGAATGCTGTTGTCTGCCATGCTCTATAGTACCCCTTGATGTCTACTAAAGTGCTTCTCTGCAAAAAGCCAGCACCATGATCTTGGTTAATGAGAATTCCTCTCTCTTTGCTCTTTTAACCACTTTACTGAAGTATGACCGACACACAAAAATGCTATACATATTTAATGTACACAACTTGAGTTTGGAGAGAAGTATACCTCCACGAAACCAGGAATACAATCTACACTATAAACATATTCATTAACTCCCCAAATTCCCTCCTGCCTTCTTTATTATCATTATTATTACAATTATTATTATTATTGTTATAAGAACATGTAACATTAAGATTTACCCTCCTGAAGTAGGCAATACAGTATTAACTCTAGACTCTATGCTGTGCAGATCTTTAAGATTTATTCATCTTGCATAACTGAAATATTGTATCTTCTGATCAGTACCTCCCATCTCACCTTCCCCTCAGGTCCCCAGAATCACAGTTCTATTCTCTGTCCTATGAGCCTGATTGCTTTAGCTTCCTTATATAAGTGGCATCACATAGGATTTGTCATTTACTTTTGGATTGCTCTTTTAAGCATTGTAAAGTTGTGCATCACTTAATTATAATGTCTTACAGATTCTGGGGGGGGGGAGCAAAATTCTTTCTATTTTCAGTCCTCTTAAACAGAGTAGCCCATGGTGATGAGTTGAAGGATCAAGAACGATAATCTCCGTATTATGATCCTTCTTGTGATCAATATGGAGACACTATTACTGACCCGTGCCTGTATATCTGCCTCCTTCTACACCTGGGATTTCTTCCTTTCTCACACCATCCCCCCAAGACTATATGAAACAGACCCCTGGTGATACCATAGTCTCCAAAGAAATATCTGATTCCTAGAGTGAATACAATTTTCACTGTGTATCAGACCCTCATATACACACATCCACCTAGATTCTACTCGTCTGTTTTTCTTATGTGTCTACCTCTTCTCTTTCAGGATTCTTAATTTACTCATATAACTTTATTTCTTATCAGAGTTATGAAGATAAAAGTTGAAAAGAGTGAAATTTTTTAGTCTCTGCTTTCCTGGCCTGAATTACCTTCGATTTTTCCCAAGACTCATATTTATTGTTTAAGTCAGAGGTAGAAAAACAAAAGATGAAAAACAAAGGCTAAGTTTCTGAAGATACCAAATTTAGCCAATAGGCTCAGTGAGGCATCATTTATCCTGTAACAATAATAAGATATTCAAGTGCAAAGGCTTCTTCTAATTTATGTTTATTTCTGTCCTAGATTCATTTTAAGCGCATAAATAAGAATGGAAACTGCATAACTTTTCTTTAATTATCTGCAAGGTGATTAAGTCTATAAAATAAGGTATGATGACATCTTCCAGATTGGCATGGCATTATTAATTCTAGAAATCTTTTGCAATGGCCCATCTTTTGCCTCCCAACAATTGACCTTGTCTGCAGAATTCTTTATTGTACACTGTCTTCCTTGACAATCACATTTAGCACTACTAGGACATCTATATGCTGATGACTGCTAAATCTTTATTTTCAGCCTAGATGTCTCTTTTGAGTCTGAACCAGCTATAAGACATTTTTTTCTTTATTATCCTATAGGTATTTTAATCACAGATCCAAAATTGGATGTATCTTCTTTGCTAAACCTACTCCCATTATTGCTATTTTTATTTGAGGGCATTAAACCATGGAGCCACCCAATCTTTCAAATAAAAAATCTTAAAAGTTATATTTGATTCCCTCCTTCCTTAATCTCCCACTTTGACAAGTCAATAATAGTCCTACAATATTAACTCCTAGCTATGTGCTGGTTTCTGTTTACCTACCTCCAAACTCTTACCCTAGTTAAAATCACCATCTGTTTTCACTTTGAAATTATTATATTATCTTTAAAATATTTTTTACTTTATTTAAATTCACTTAATCAACATATATTATTAGTTTCAGAGGTAGAGTCATGATTCATCAGTTGAATATAACAACCAGTAATCATTACATCATGTACCTTCCTTAATTTCCATCACCTAGTTACCCCATCTCCTCACCCCTCTCCCCTCCAGTGACCCTCATTTTGTTTCATATGATTAAGAGTCTCTTATGGTTTGTCTCCCTCTCTGATTTTGTCTTGTTTTATTTTTCCCTCCCTTCCCCTATGCTCCTCCGTTTTGTTCTTAAATTCCACATATGAGTGAAATCATATGATTATTGTGCATCTTTGACTGACTTAGTTCACTTAGCATAATGGATGAAACTAGAGGGTATTATGCTAAGCAAAATTACTATGTCATCTTAAAAGTGATATTTTACCTACCAATAAGTCTAATCTCCTATGTTCCAATCTATACTCTGTAACACAGCCAGAGATTTTCTAATTATGTTTAAGACATAATTCTGCCTTGCTTCCTTACAACAATCAATTCTTCCCTTTACTCACAAGATGAGCTCCAACTCTCAGTATGCTAACAAGTTTCCTTACTTATTATACCTCATTCTTATCGCACTTCATACCCCACTTTGGTACCACTTTCCAGAAATACCAAAATACTCAGGATGTTATGAATTGTCTATTTTGTTCCTTTTGCAGATGTTGCTACAAAAAAAAATCTGTAATCCTTCTCTTCATTCTCCATACTTCAGCATTCCCATATAATGGCTAGCTTGAGACCTTTAATGACACTTTCTCTCATCCACTTAATTAAGAAAACTTCATCTCCTCATTGCCATCACTGTAGTCATGTAGTCAGTATACCTCTCTATTACAGGCCTTGGTTTTCTGGGTCTTCCTTCCTTTTAGATTGAATATTCCTTGGGGCAACAGAGAGTGTATTATTTACCTAGGGATACTCCAGGCAATATCCTACTAGCACAAGTAGGATCTCAGTAAAATAGTTGTTGAATGGATGGATAAACATGGATTGTACATTTTCCCAACTGCATTTAGTTTCTTGTTCTCTTCCTAAATTATTATGGATAATTTACACTCCTTTCCAGGTCTATATGCTTATATTCTCATGCTTATTCCAAACAGATTTTGGAGAGCATTACCTTGAAAACAAATCTGTAATCTATTTAAAGAAAACAAGGACAGGAAGAGGAAAGAATAAAGTAAAGAAAGGAAATGGACCTCTCATGCCTTGTTGTTTACACGGCTCTAGAGGAACTGAGCTCAGATCTTTACATTGCCTCTACACTTTCATACTGTAACAAGTCTCCACATATCAAAATTGACATTTTTCTGACTCTATAATTTTCACTGATAATGCTTTATGTTAAAACAGATATACTTTTCAGGAAATGAAAATTACAAATTTGGGTTCATAAACTTGATTCCAAAATTTTTATATCCTTTGTTGGAAATAACGCTAGTAAACATTTTAACTCCCTGTACTGTATGTACTACTTGAATGTATGATAAACTGAAAAAAAAGTAGCTCCAAAGATATTTAACATTGATTTCAGTTTGTGAACCTCCAGATTGTTCTAGGCATGATTGTGAGCATTGTGAATTTGCTAGAGATGCTAAGCGCTGAAGCCAAGGGGATGAAGAAAGAGGAGTTTCTGAAGGAAGCTAAGACTTGTCAAATTCCTTCTTCTAGAAGGGATTAGGTCAACAAATTGTATTACTTGGAATTATGGATGGAAAGGGGAATTTTTAAGTTTTAGAGCTTCAAAGTCAGAAGTATATGCAGGGGAGAGGTGAATGACAAGCACCTTTAATTAATTAAAAAGAGGATTCAAACTTGCTGCTTAAATTCAAAATATAAGGTGTCAAAAGCAGTTACAGAGAATCAGGACATAAAGTGGAGAAATTAAAATCAAGAGGGACAAGTACAAGAAGAACTAGTGTCAAATCAGTCTCAATGTAGGATACTTGCCTCTGGTTTGATGTGTGCAGTTACCTCAAGCATGTCAGGTGTGATATTATATGTGGCTAAAATATTTACACTTAAAGGCGAGAGATAAACAGGGATTTGTATTCCCTTACTCTTTCTTCATTACTCTTCCAGCCTGGATCACTGGTTAGGAAATAGTACAAAAATACAGTCAGGCCTGGAAGGAAAAGTCTGTGATTAACAATAATAAAATAGAGATTTCATATTTCCCAGGCTCTTGAGAGTAAATCTTTTAATGTTCTGGGAAACAGAATGCCAAGATCTTACCTGATAGAATAATAGTTCACCAAAGTCATTCTTGTAGTGTCTATTCAAAAATGACCTCAATACAATAATGTCACCCAACCCCTACATTTGTAGAGGAAAGATTTAATAATTTTAAATCCTTTGGAGATATTCCAGAACCTTCCCTAAGGTCTTAGAAACTCTTCTTTCCTGTAACCCCTGCATAGACAAGCTCCACCCATTACCATGTAAGTACTGAAGACTCTTTATAGAAGGCAGTCTGGGGCCAGAAACTTAAGAAAACTGACATCAAATAGGATTTCTTTTCCTATAAAACTATAGCTCAGGGTTTGGCAAATATTAGATAATAAAGGTTTTTGAAGCAACTTAAATCCTTTGAATTTGTGAAGAAATGAATTTTATATAATCTGTGGACTAAGTTTATGTACCATTTTGACAATGAGACAAAGGGGAGTTCTTAGAATAATAAAACCAAGAGACAAGTGTAGGATTAGAATGAGCCAATACCAAATGCTGAAAAGGGAATTAGCACAGAAGAAATGCAATTTCATAGGATTTGTAGAAAAGCTTTACCATCAGCAATCAAAGGTCTACTGTGGGAGGAATTCGATATTTCACATGGTTGTGACAGCTGCTGTAGAAGCAGAGTAAATTTATGGAGTTTTCCTTTAGGAAGAAAAAGATAGAAAGCAGATTTTTAAAAGCCATATGGGCAAACTATAGCCCAGAAGCTTCGATTTGAAAGCGATCAGTTCATCCCAGACAATAACGCGTAATGGGGACATAACCCGGACTAAGTGTTCTGATCTCAGGCCTGCCACTAATGAGCTATACCACCTCAGACAAGTCTCCTGACAGCCTGTGTCTTGGCATTCACATTTGCAGGAGGAGGAGGCCACATTAAATGATTCCTGCGGTTCTTCCTTGTTCTGTGATTCAGTGAAATGCTAAAGAATCTAGTAGAAAATATATTTCACACTGCCTCTAACTTTGTACAAATAAACTAAAAAAGCCATGGTTTAGATAATATAATAGAGACAACATTCTATCTGAATACTTTCTCAGCCTCATCCCCAACCCTGCATATAATCTAAGCTAGAATGTACTTGAAAAGTAACAGCGTGTTCAGTTGCCAGCATGAGTTGCATATTGGTTGACAGAGTCATCTTTCCTGTTTTGAGTGAGAAAATTTGAGAGGGTCATAAAAGAACTCTATTCAAGGAAGGTCAAAAAAAAGGCAGAGCACATTATTACTCTAAATATGGCTTAAAATAGAGCTTCACTGGTACCATTTCTAACAAAATGCTTATGTATCTACAAAAATAGTTCTGAAAGATTCCAGTTTCTTTTGGGGACAGAGGGCAGGAAAAGAAATAGGGTAGTTTTTACTTTTTTCACATATCTTAACCATGTGAAATTAGTAGGCAATATTTCTAGAGTCCCACACAAACATCATAAAGATGCATAGAGAAGAGATCAGTTGTGGCCCTTGCATGTTGCAGTAACTTGTGGGTATTTGTGGTGCATGTCCTCCATCTGACCAAGAGATGCAAACAGAAAAAGAGATGGGGCCCCCTTACTCACCCCCAGTCCACATTCTTGGTTACTTTTCGAAACATTCCCTAAGTAGAGAGCATTAGGTAAAGCTAACCTCTTCTGATATGTTCCCCAATGTCTTCAAGATGAAGAGAAAAAGAGTTTGGTAAAGTGTTGAGTGTCCATAAGGTCATTAACTTTGAAGATAAGGACCATATTGCTTGTACTTTCAGATGTATTCAAGCTTCACAGGCTGATTTACTAACAGAACCTCGTGAAATGTTTCTGTCACAAACTGGCAAACCATACAGGTTCAAGAAGTAATACCCCCATGACCAAACTGTCCTGGCAGCCTATGCCCACCTATGATTTTTTTATACTTTTTTATCCCCAGTAAGCGAGTGTGAAAGGCAATATGACCCAAAAATGGACTCTAATATTATAAAGTAACTAGCTCACATTTACTTGTTTTGGCAGTTTGGCAGGACAAGACCCCTCCTTTAATGAACTATCTGCAACAATAAAATTAAGGATGGGAGACACTCCAGGAAGGAAGAATATGGGGAAGATTCATCTTAGATTATTTACTTTTTAAATATATTGTGCCAAAGACAACACTGTGGGGAAGTTGGCTGCCTAACAGATTGTGTTTAAAAACATGGAGGTGTCCTAACAGAAAATAATGGAAAACAATAGTATAGTGAAATGAAGAATTACACACCTGTACAAGTTCCCAACCTTCATTAGCATCATTTATCAAAATAAAACACGGTAGCTTCAGTGTGCTAAGAAAAATTGAGTGTTGCTTCCCAGCTTTGTTCACCCCCACTGAAAAATATTAGGCTATTTGCAAACCATGTTTCTTTATGTTAATGTGAAACTGTACAAATCTGCATCCCTAGGAAGATAAAATGTTTCACTATGGTGAGTGACAAACATCCCTGGATTTAGCGTGACAACTAACACAAAGTAACAGCCTGCCCTGCAGAAAGCTGCAAAAACAAGCCCACTCTGAGAAGCAGTCAAGGGTGTCTATTTTCTGTTTTTATTCCATTTTCTTACATTGTCCAATGTAAAGAGCCAATTACCCAATGCTTTATGAAGACTATATAAGTGCGCTAATTAGATGGTCTAGTTATCTGAGGGATTCTGAGTTCACCCTTATCTAGGTTCAGATAAAGAAAGGAAAATTGGAGTCATCAGATCATAGAACCAAAAGCGAATAAAACACAATTTTATACAAACACAAATAATAATAACTCCCACCGACTAATTTCTGGTGTCGCTGTTTAGTAGGCTGTTGAATCACTAAACAAAACACAGAATTTGCAAAAATAATATTTAATCAGAAAATAAATAATGTGATGTTATAAGAATACTTCCTCATAGAGCATTCAAGTAGATTTCTCTCTGTAATTCAACACGTTTCAAATGACAGGACTTGCATTGTATTCCTTAGGGCATGAATCCACCAACACAGAGATCTCATTACAGCATCACAAAATGTTTTCTGATATCCAATTCCATCCCTCTTTTTTAAGGCTCCCTGGACTACCTTAAATATACCTGGTCTCCCACTGGAGTTCAGGTTTCCCTGGAGCCAAGGTAATTCTAAGAGTTACCTGATGCTCTCTTCTAGGCCTCCTGCTCCCCTGACCTTACCCCGCCCTCTATGCTGCTCAGCCTGTAACTGACCATGTCAGACAGACCTTTCCTTTCCTGGGTTCCTTTCTTGTTCTACTGTCCTTACTTGCCCTCTCCCCAGGTCTCTTTTTTTTACTTCAACCTTAGGGTATCCTTTACCTCTTCTCCACCATGCTTTTCAAGACATACGTGTTTTTCATGATGTTTCTAACCATATACTTTCTTTACCATCTGTAAGGAATGATGAATTAAATTTCCTCTGTAGTTCTGACCATACCAAACTATAGTTTTAAATTTTAATCTGTTGATTTTCCTGTTAAAGAAGCACACTCTCAGAATTTCAAGTCTGACAATAATTCAGCTATCAGATATTCACGGTTAAGATGGAAAAAAATGAAATGACACTGCATTTTTTCCAAGTCAATGCTTTTTTTTTTTTTTTTTTAACTTTAGGTACAATTACTATGACCAAGAGATAGTTGACTTAAATGACTTGGAGGTGAAATGATTTATTCTCCTTCATTTTGTGAGCTTGTTTTAAAGTCTTTGACCTAGCTCCCAAGTGATTATGCTAGTAACTGCCTGCTCTTAGAAATACAGGTGAGGGTGTTGTAAAGAAATATTTGGCCTGAACATGAAATTTCCAATGGATTCCCTACCCTTCCAGAAATATGCTACTCATATCTTTCCTTATAGGGTATAATTTTTCCCTAGAGAATGCAAAATTAAATGAATTCCTCAATCACCCAATATCCCTTATAGGTAAAGAAACTACTCTTTAAGATTTTATTTATTCATGAGAGACACAGAAAGGGAGGCAAAGACACAGGCAGAGGGAGGAGCAGGGAGCCCAATGTGGGACTCAATCCTGGGACTCTGGGATCACGCCCTGAGCCAAAGGTAGACGTTCAACTGCTGAGCCACCCAGGCATCCTGGAAATTACTCTTCACTATCCTTCTCCATCTTTTGTCTGTCAGGTGCTTATTTAAAAGCTTTCATGTGCTTGGTCTTACTTAATCATCACACATCCTGTAATAGAAATGTCATATCCCCATTTTCTCACATGAGGAAACTAAAGTTGAAAGAAGTAAGTTTATTTGCCCAAAGTCACACCAAGAGTATGTGACAGAGGGTCCTCTTATGTGTTGACTAATAAATACCAACCTGAATCAAAATATTTACTTTTTAAAAACGAAGACTTTGAGTCTTAACAATATGTTGTATATCAAGTGTGAGAAGTGTATTATTCAAAAACCTCATCCAGTTCTGCTCCTTTTTTCTTTCATATAACTAGATAATAGGTATATCTTTTTATTCTTCTCTGTCACCAACCATATAAGTTATCTGGAATAGTCAATAATTTATGAGACTTACATCTTTTGCATATGTTCAGATAGTTTCAGAGAGTCTTCTCTTGCTTAAGAATCAATATTATGAAAGATCCTTTTCATCTACTGATTAAAAAGACAAATTGGATTAAATTAAATTTTTATCCATTGACATTGGTTCAACAGTTTATGACATGTTCTTTCATGTTAAAAGAACTACTTCAGTCTAAGAAACATTTTTTCATTTCTTCACAACTGAAAATTCTGTTTTAATAATTTTACCAAGTTCATCTCACTAATCAAATAAGGAAAAAAAGAGTCTCCTTTTTTCTGGCTTCCTTATTGTCATGTATTTTTCTCTTCATTTATGCACATGTTTTTTTTGCATATGACACCTGTCGTTTGCAAATTACTTTGGCATGTGATCAGGTATGGAAGACATATACATTTTCAAATAATTTGCACATTTTATAAAAGGAAAAATTTACTCTTTAAAAACTATTCTGATATAATGTCAAATAACTGTAAAGCAATTGCTTCAAATATTAAAGATTTTATTTATTTATTCATGAGAGACACAGAAAGAGAGAGGCAGAGACACAGGCAGAGGGAGAAGCAGGCTCCATGCAGGAAGCTTGATGCGGGACTCAATCCCAGGATTCCGGGACCATGCCCTGAGTCGAAGGCAGATGCTCAACTGCTGAGCCACCGAGGCGTCCCACTTCAAATAATTCTAAAAACATGCAGTTTGGCAGAATAAACTATTAAATATCCTTGATAATAATTGCTACATTACTTATTCATTTTGTTTTTCTTTGCTTTATAGGAGATGCCTTGGAAGAAATTTAAACTAGATTTTTAAAGCTATATATGAAAATGCACACACACAAATATTCAATTTTTAAAATTTTAAGTGAAATAATGAGTAGAATTGATAATGAATTTTTCACCTTAAATATAAGGCTTTCTTAGAAATAATGCACCTAATGCCTGTTAAAATCTATGAATGCTTATACGAAAAAGAAATACTTAGGAATCAACTTAACCAAAGCAATAAAAGATCTTACGCCCAAAACTATAAAACATTGATGAAAGAAATTAACTGAAGGAGACACAAACACATGGAGAGATATTCCATGGTCATGGATAGGAAGAATCTTGTTAAAATGTGCTTAAAGGAATCTACAAATTCAATAGAATTCCTACCAAAAGATCAATAGCATTTTTCACAAAGCTAAAACAAATAATACCAAAATTTGCGTGGAACCACAAAAGACCCTGAATGGCCAAAGCAATCCTAAGGAAGAAGCACAAAGCTGCAGGTGTATCACAATCCCAGATTTCGAGATACACTACAAAGCTGTAGTAACCCAAACAGAATGGTACTAGCCCAAAAATAAACATGCAGATCGATGGGGCAGAATAAAAACCCCAGAAATAAACCCATGATTTATATGGACAATCAATATATGACAAAGAGGCCATATACAATGGGGAAAAGACAGTCTTTTCAATAAAAGGTGCTGGGAAATTGACAGCTGCATGAAAAGAATGAAAGTGGACTACTTTTTCATATCACATAGAAAAATAAACTCAAAAGGGATGAAAACCCTAAATGTGAGACCTGAAACCATAGCACAGGCAGATATTTCTTTGACATTGGCTGTAGCAACATTTTTCTAGATATGTCTCCCAAAGCAAGGGAAACAAAAGCAAAAATAAACTATTGGTAATACATTAAAATTAAAAGCTTCTACACAGCAATGGAAATCATAAACAAACAAACAAAAAAACAGCCTACTGAATGGAGAAGACATTTGCAAATGATCTATCCAATAAGGAGTTAATATCCAAATATATAAATAACTTATGCAACTCAACACCAAAAAAAAAAAAAACACTCTAATTTAAAGAAATGTACAGGGGACCTGAAGACATACAGATGGCCAACAGACAGGTGGAAAGATGCTCAACATCACTCATCATCAGGGAAATGCAAATCCAAGCCACAATGAAATATCACCTCATACCTGTCAGATTGGCTAAAATCAAAATGAGAAGAAAGAACAAGTGGTAAGAATGTAGAGAAAGAGAAACCCTCATGCCCTGTTGTTGGGAATGTAAGTTGGTAGAGCCACTCTGGAAATCAGTATGGAGCTTCCTCAAAATTTTAAAAATGGAAATAGCATGTGATATATAGCATATAGCAGGGATGCTATAATTCCACTACTGAATATTTACTCAAAGAAAATGAAAACACTAATTTGAAAGATATATGTATCCTATGTTTATTGCAACATTATTTACAATAGCCAGACACAGAAGCAACCTCATTGTTCATCAATAGAAGAGAGGAAAAAATGGCACATGCACACACACACACACACACACACAGTGGAATATTATACAGTTATTTTTTTAAAAATAAGACTGTGTCATTTGAAAGAACATAGATGAACCTATAGAGGGTGTATTGCTAAGTGGAATCAGTCAGACTGAGAAAGACAAATATGATTCCACTGATAAGAAAAGTAAAACAAAATGAATAAACAAAAAGCAGAATCAGACATGTAAATACAGAGAACAAACTAATGGTTGCCAAGGGCAGGCGAATGGAGAGTTGGGCAAAATGGGTGAAGGAAGAGGGACTTACAGGCTTCCAGTTATGGAGTGAATTAGTGACAGGAATAAAAGGCACAGCATGAGAAATATAGTCAAGGATACTGTAATGGCAAAGTAACAGGGCAGATGGTAGCTACACTGTGGTGAGCATAGCATAATGCATATTGTAAAGTCATTAAGTTGTACACCTGAAACTAATATAGCAATGTGTGTCAACTATACTTAAAAATCCTATTTACAATATTACATTGAAAGTTGAGGGTAATCTTAAAATTTTTTGATTTAAGTAATACTGAGTTCTGAATTGAAATTCATATTTCCATTTCATAGAAATAAATGGTTTTTATTCTTTAGCAGTTTCTGAAGCCAGAACAGTTGGATTAAGAGTGCAATGAAATTTAGCATTGAAATAAAAAACAAAGTGAGAAAAAGTGGAGATTGCCATCATTGCATTATGTTCAATTAAGCAAGGCAATTTAGTTGAACATATATATTCCTATGAATCATCATACTTTTAGAGACTGACCTTGAACATTTTAACAGTTCTGAAATTTGCAGATATTCTGGCATAGATCATTATAACATAGATCCATTTGCTTCAAGTAATTCCAGTCATTTATTCACAAGAAATTAAAGAAATTTTCGTTTAACTTAACTTTATCTTATGCAAATAGTATAATTTTGTCTGCTATGGGAACCGGAAGAGACAGACAACTATTCTTCTGCTTTTATATCATTTTGTCTTTTTCCTTGGAAGAGCTGACCATTTCCTACCATGTATTTTAAATGTCTAAAACACTGATTTGGAAAAGGCTATAAACATGACACCAATTTCAGCAAAAATATTAACTCTTCTGTAGTTTGGGAAAATGTGCATTAGAAAATCTGAATTTGGGCAGCCCGGGTGGCTCAGTGGTTTAGCGCCTGCCTTCGACCCAGGTCCTGATCCTGGAGACCAGGGATCGAGTCCCACGTTGGGCTCCCTGCATGGAACCTGCTTCTCCCTCTGCCTGTGTCTCTGCCTCTCTCTCTCTCTATGTCTCTCATGAATAAATAAATAAAATCTTAAAAAAAAAGAAAATCTGAATTTTTAAAATAGATATAACAATTTAAGAAGCAACCCTCATATTTTCCTTTTTAACACAGATAAGTGGTAGTTACTTGTATTGAATTATAAAATATTAATTTGGTTAAAAATGTAATGAACATTTATGACATTCTTTTAACAAAAGTATAATGTTCTGTGAAAAGTAAAACAAGTAGTGGTTTGATTTTTTTTAGTAGTTGTTTAGTTTTTAAAGCATTTCCTTATATGTTTCCTTAGAAAACTGTTTTTATGACCTTGAAGATATATCAACTCTTCATATCACTCTCCATTACATTATTCATAGAAAGCAATTATTAAGATAGTTAATATGGAGCCTCTGGGTGGCTCAGTCGGTTAAGCACCTGACTCCTGATTTCAGTGCTGCTCATGATCTCAGGGTCATGAGATCAAATTCCACGCTGGGCATGGAGCCTGCTTAAGATTCTCTCCCTCTGCTTCCTCCCTTACACATGTGCATGTGTGCTCTTTCTTTTTTTTTTTGTTAAATATTTTATTTATTCATGAGAGACAGAGAGAGAGAGAGAGAGGCAGAGGCACAGGCAGAAGGAGAAGCAGGCTCCCTGCAGGGAGTCCCATGTGGGACTTGATCTCAGGACCCCAGGATCATGATCTGAGCCAAAGGCAGATGCTCAACTGCTGAGCCACCCAGGCATCCCCGCGCTCTCTCTTAAAACCAAACGAAATGAACCAAAAAATTCACTCTCAAGGAAAAACATAAACATTTAACATGAGTTCCACCAGACATTTTTAGGACATATATAATAGTTCTTTGTATGATGCTGCAATTTTTTTCAAAAGTAAAATCATATTAAATATACTTGCATTTTTAGGTAACGATATATAGTAGACATTTTACATATGTGCACATAAAAATAGATCTTTTTAAAGGTACATTGATATTTTGGGTGTAGGGCTCATATAAGTAAACAATATATTTAAAATTTTTCTTTGCTGTATTTTTAAAAAGCCACATTAATTTTTACCCAATTTTCGTGGTTTCTCTTATTATTTTCATAATACTTGGTTGTTTCTTTGGACTTTTGACTCCTACAATATATGAAAATAGTAACTTTCCCAACTTTGTAATATTTATACTATTTTTTCTCACATTTATGAAATTGCCTAATATTTGTAGAACAAGGTGAAATTGATTTTTATGAGTGGCCTTTGTTTGGTCCTAATTTTTCTTTTTAAGATTTTATTTATTTATTCATGAGAGACACACAGAGAGACAGAGAGAGAGGCAGAGACACGGGCGAGGGAGAAGCAGGCTCCATGCAGGGAGCCCGATGTGGGACTCGATCCTGAGTCTCCAGGATCAGGCCCTGGACTGAAGGCAGCGCTAAACCGCTGAGCCACCCGGGCTGCTCTGGTCCTGATTTTATTTTATTTTATTTATTTGTTTGTTTGTTTGTTTATTTATTTATTTATTTATTTATTTATTTATTTATTTTTGGTCCTGATTTTAATAAGAGTAATTGATACCTTTGCTATTAACAATGTACTGGTATTGGTTTCAGGAAATCTCTTACCCTAACTCTAAATCTCTCCCTAGCCCTGATACTTATCCTTAGCTTAAACCTTAATTATGATCAGAATTTTTCTACCTAGTTCTAGTTTTGCAAGAGTCTATTTGTTTTAAAATCAGAAAAAAAAAAAAAAATCAGGAGTGCAGGGCAGCCCGGGTGGCTCAGCGGTTCAGCGCCACCTTTGGCCCAGGGTGTGATCCTGGAGACCCGGGATCGAGTCCTGCCTCGGGCTCCCTGCATGGAGCCTGCTCCTCCCTCTGCCTGTGTCTCTCATGAGTATATAAATAAAACCTTTAATAAAATAAAATAAAATCAGGAGTACACCTTACGTATCCTAATTTCTTTAATTGAAATTGTTTTTGGAGAATTTTTTGAAGTTCTTTAATTGTAATTCACTTTCCTCTTTGATAAAACAGCTGTATTTGGAACTTCTATGTATCCAACCTCAGAGTGGATTCTCCTTGACACCTTTCTACTCTTCCGGAGCCCTGTTTCTTCCAACATGCACCGATTTTATTCCCTGAAAAAAACAACTTTAAATAGGTGGATAGGTCCCCAGACTGGCTGACAGAAATCTACTTTGCCAGTGATACAAAGATGTAACTAGATTACTAATAGTATGATTTCAGCTCGTTACTGTAGTTAGAACTCATAAATTTAAGCTCTAGACAGATCCCAGCTGTTCTTTTGGCACATGTGGGTGTTAGCAATATGGAGGGTCAATATATTTCCAACATTTCTTAGAACTCAGCAGGATTTTAAATTAATAATGCCTGTCTTCTAACCAGTCACCAAAGCCATAGCTGTCCCGCCTGCCCAGCAGGCCTATGTCATTCTCGGCCCCATGGGTCTAAGAGCTTACCTAATGCTTTCAGCGTCCTGACATACCACAGGATCTGTCCATCTGCCAACCCTTCTCATCAACGCTGCCCTCTTCCTTGCCACTATCAACTCTAGCTTAGACAAATGCTATTGTATTTCTACTCTTGACCTTTTAATTTCCCCTCTATTCATTTCCTTACAGCAGCCAGAAGGATATCAATAAAACATACCTCAGATCACATCACTTTCTCTCGCAAAACTTCAAATGTTTTTTACTTGTATAAAGGATAAAACATCACATTTTACCATGATCTACAAGGTCCTTCAGGACCGACCTACCTCACCATCCTCAGTTGATAAAACTTACAACACTGAAGCCTGTCTGTACTTCCCTTGTTTTTGACAATCTTGCTGGCATTTTCTGACTCTGGAACGGTCCAACCTGTTATTATCTTCATGTGGGAGGCCCTTCTCCTGACTCATTGTCTGGATAATTCCATCTCCAGGTCTCAGTTTCAATGACACTTTCTTAAAGAAATCTTCCCTCATTCCTTAAGCTAAATTCCTACCACCTATTATGTATCTCAGTGCACAAGATTATTTTTCTTTCCCTATTACATATAACAATTGCATATTTCTAATAATTCCCTTATATAAAATCATATGTGTTTTTTCCTCTCTGTATTTTAAGGATCTATGTATAGAAAGGTATGGTGTTCAATAGGTATTGCCAAAATTAGAGAGTAATGAGTAAATTAATGGATGAAATAAATATATTTCACTAGCACTAAAGATTTGTCTCATCTGCATTTGACAACTCTGGTCACCATCCAGAAAGTGTGTGGCATCATTATTCCTCACCTTGTTCTTTGTCTCAAATCCAGTCTCAAGGAACATCCATTTTTAGCTTATGATTTTGGACTCTCAACCGTATTTGAGACAAGGCTGACATACATCCATCAGCCTTTTAAGGTCATGGCTATGGCCTACTAAATTTCTCACATCTGCCTTTGCCTCCATTCAACCAAGATCCAGATGCAGAGATTCCTACTCAACAATGACTTTTGTTACCAGCCTATATTTTGAGTATATATTATCCTAATTAATGATCTGAGGTCTTTCTTTACTCAATAATCCTCCACATCCTTTTGAATATACCTTACTATATATAGAAGTTAAAGAAAGCATTTTAAAATTCTTACATGTGTTTGGAGTTTTAAAAGGTAATTAGTATTTTAATCCAGTCTTTCCACCTCTAAAAAGTATGGCAGCTATGCCAGTCTGAAGAGATGATTATCTCTTCATATTTAAAATGTTCTCTTTTGGTGATCCAATCAGAACATCCTAATGACATACTGGGATCTCTATACAGAAGACTAACAATAATAAAAGGAACAAAATGTAAAACACTACATTTTACCTGATCTTAATAAAGAATCAGCAATAATTAAATTTAGGAAATAAGTAGGGGTTGGAAGGTAGGCTGTGCATTCTTGACATGATTTGAATTGATTTATCCTCCCCTACTGGGCTTTTATCTTTGAAATTGATGATCTAGATGATACCCAGGATAGGCCATATAATCCAGATTTGAGTGAGTCAGCCACAAAGCCAGACAAAAGCATTTATCTTGCTTAAAAATCACTGAGTCCTTTCTTTCTTTTCAATCAACTTCTAGGATGAAAATGTTATATTTTAATTTAAATGAATACTGAGAACTACCTGCTATAGAAGATCAAGGTGACACTTGTCCAGACACTTGGCACATCAAAAAAAAAGTAGGAGAGTAGGTTCAATGACAATAATCCCACCTGCATTAAGTATTTCCTGAACTATTTATGATGTCATATTCTAAAAGCATTTCAGTAAATTATTTCTTTCTTTAGAGGCTTACCCAGGTAAGCATTAAAAACGTTCTTTAGTGTCTATATTTTTTCAGGAAGCTATTCCCTCATACAAAGTTCATTCTTCCTGTTTCCTAACATATTCTCATCGGCTGATATGGCCATTATATATATTAATATACATACATACACATATATGTTATATATATACATAATATTAAAATACAATATACAGAAAAAAAATCCAGGATGATTTCCATTCTTTTAACATTTCCTTTGTAAACTTTTTGTTATGTTTGAAAAACTACATTAGTGTCTTTATCAACATGTATCCTTTTTAGAAAAATTAAAAACCAGAAGAGCTTAAAAAACCAGAATTACAGTAGATTCTTAAAGTAAATAAATTTAAATCTGTGTTTATGACAACTCCTAGTTTTGAAAGTGACATAGATAAACTGTCATTCTCTTGAGAAATACATTTGAATTGTATACACTCTGAGGGCAGGGAGCAGGGAGCAGATCTCTCAGCTGGTAACTGAGACCAGAAGACTTCATCACATATCCATTTCAACAGGACTTTGTTGTTCTCTGTTTCATGATGCATATCTAGTGAACTCTATTGAAGTTATAAGTCTTCGCTAGTGGTGAGAAATAATCCCTAAGAAAAACTGGCTAGTAAGTAGTGCTACTTGTGGAAATGAGAGAGCAAAAAGGCCAAAAATAGTGAATGTTCTTACCAGAAAATATGAATTTGGAAGAAAGCTAAGAATATAATTTTTGTGACTTAAATATAATTCATTGTTCTTGAACATGAATTCCATGCCAAGTACTGTTCAACATAAAAGAGATATAATGATGACCAAAATGGACATGTGGGCTGACCACAAGAAGAGTCTAGCAATGAACTCTGTGCCTTAAACTGTAATGTATTCATGTGTGCATATACGCATTTCTTTTTTTTTTTTTTTTTAAGATTTTATTTATTCGCAAGAGACACACAGAGAGAAAGAGAGAGAGGCGGAGACACAGGCAGAGGAAGATGCAGGCTCCATGCAGGGAGCCTGACATGGGACTCGATCCCGGGTCTCCAGGATCATGCCCTGGGCTGAAGGTGGCGCTAAACCGCTGAGCCACAGGGCTGCCCTATATATGCATTTCTTTACTTATTTCAACAAGGCAACTTTTATATGACTTTTACTATCTGTCATATATTTTTTTAAAACTTGGTACATCTAACTCATTGAATCCTTCAACCTTGCAAGGTAGGTTCTATCTTCATTTTCCTTATCTGGAAAATGAGTGGTGTAGTTGAGCAATTTGCTGAAGATCACACAACAAATACGTGGTGGAGCCAGGCTGTGAACCTCAGCAGTCTGGCTTTAACTATTTCCTCTTCTCTCTAAGAAACCTGAGACAAGGGACACATGGGTGGCTCAGCAGTTGAGCCTCTGCCTTTGGCTCAGGGCATGATCCAGGCGGGATCGATCCCGGGCTCCCTGAGAGGAGCCTGCTTCTCCCTCTGTGTCTCTGCCTTTCTGTGTGTCTCTCATGAATAAATAAATAAAATCTTAAAAAAAATAAAGAAAGAAAACTGAGACAAGGTGAGAAATGGTAATGATTAAAGCCATGGCTCCAGATGGCAGGGTGGGGGGAGGGGTGCGAAAGATTTAGACAAAATGGAAAAGATAATCAACTCTTTTCATAAACATGTGAAAAAGAAAAAAAAATGTGATTCAATTGAGTACTGATTCACAGGAAATTTTTTGATAGGAAACAGACAAAAAGGCAGTAGCTTTATAACTGATTGGCTTAATCAGTTTTCTCTGAAAACAGTAAGAACAAGTTTTCCTCTGTAAGTTAAAGTTACAGATTGGAACACTTCTGCTAACCATGTTATTGCAGAAATGTTCCTCTCAAGCTGAACAAGAATATGGAGGAGGATGTTTATAAGCTAAAGAATGTACAAAGCACAGGCAACATAGGCTTATGAGGAAGAAAATGACTTCATAAACATGTGTTTCGAAGGAAGAGAAAACCTGAAACATTAGAGAGCAGGAGCTAATGATTGACTACACTATCTCATAGGGTAGGCCAATGCTGCAAAATCAGTGATTGAGCCAGGCTACTTCTAGTGATTTTATAAACCCTACAAATGAAGAAGCAGGAATAAGAACCTCTGATGTTACGGTTAGCTATTTAATAAAAAGTTTGGGTCATGGTTCAACTCTTTATAGAGTTGTAGAACCTCCTTGAAAAAAGAAATATCTTTCCCAGAAATCTGAATCATCATGAACAACATCCTGGATCTTACATAAATTCTACTGTTTTTGTATCTGAATATTCATTGTATATACCTTTCTTTGATATGATTGTAGCCCTCATCTTTCCAATGAGAGGATTATAAATTATTTCATGGTATATAAGATGTATTATTACTTCCACCAGAAAAATCAGGATAAAGATCCCAACAGTAATGTGAGCTTATGCTGGAGAGAGTAAAAATTTGACCAGGTAATGACCGCTAACAATAAAATAAGAAAAAAAGTCAGAAATGGCAAACAATTCCATTAAGGGCATTGAAGAAGGAGGAAATTACAAATCTTTTCCAAAGGACTTATTTCCACAGAAAAGAAAGTGAAGCTTGTCATGTTTTATAGAAAATAGGTGGCAAACGTGGCTAAATAGATATAGGAAGGCTGACTGATGAGATTTGCAACAATAGCATAGCTTCCATTTATTGATTTATATTTGTCTATCAGTCAGGGATTAGCCAGAACAATAGAAACTATTCTACATCTTTTAATCAAAAATTGCCACTAAAAATAGTTAACTGAAGTATAATGCCCATCCATAAAATATACATAATTTTACAGCTCAATGAATTTTCTTGGTATAAACATGCCCATGTCCTATGACACAGATTTAAAAATAGGACATCATCAGTACCTCAAAAGCTCACATCATGCTCTATTTTTGTCACTTTTTTACCTAAGGATATCTATGTAAGATTTATAGCGTAATTGGAAGGGTTGAGAAACAAGGGTCATTGAGGCCACTTCTAGCCTTCAGGAAATCTGTAAATATAGAGAACAGAGGGATGTCACCATAAATGATCTCAGCTTTTTACAGCACTAAATTGGGTGTCTTGGAAAGAAATCTGTCTTGCCACATCCCTTTGCCCAAACTTCTGTCCACGGTTACTACCAGAAAATAATGGCTTCTCTTCAGCCTTCCAAATATTTTGCTACTGACTTTAACTGGTTGAACATTTCTTCATGAGAATTTTACAAAGGTAGAGATGGTACTGGGCATCAACTGAAAGTATCTGATCTAGTCTGTTCTACCAGTTTAGCTTCTGAGCTTCCATACACACTATTGTGTATATCTAAATTACCACATCACAACAGGGTGTTATCATTCATCATATAAATGGGGATGAAAAATGGCAAAAAGAAGTTTCATAAATAATGCCATCCATTTTCAGCTGGTACTTATTTATTGATCAGTCACAATCATCCAATGATATTATGTAACTTCAATACCAATATAACAGCTTGGATAAACTATTGAAGGAAGGAAGGAGAGAGAAGGACAGAAAGGGAGAGAGGGGGAGAGAGGCAGAGAGAGATACAGATACATGATGAATAAATTATTGGTGATAGATATGTTTAGCTATTATTGTTCTTGTTTTTATAAATAACCAATGCCACCATAAACACCTTACAAATGCCTTATGTCTGCCACTACCTGTGGTATGTTCCTTTCCTCCAGTAAGAATACAACTATTAATGGTTCTCATTTCTTGGGTGAACAAAATCTTCTTTCATCAGGTCTGAGATGCTTGTGCCCCTGCCTTTATAAGATTACTATAGTTCTCCACTAATAATTACACTGGAAAGAGAAACAATAAGAGATCCCTGAAAAAAATCCCTTGATTCTGGACATCCTCTAGGGGGACATACTCTCCTTGTCGTATAGCAGAAACCACAATTCTCCTTGATGGTTGGGATTCAGCATTCCAGGCAGTATAGTAGTCCCTCTTTGTTATTGGTTCATGGTCAGAAGGTACTTAATATGGCCAGATGGAAGCCTCAATTTCCAATGCAATTTGGTGACAGTTGTGTCTCCCATAAAAGCATGGCTCCCTTGGACAACCAAGTCCAAGGAGGTATATACAAAACCCAAAATTAATACAAGCTCTTTCACTTCCCCACTGTTTCCAGGACACACACCTTCTTTGGGTCATGGGATAAATGTCTTCACTTGTTTATACAGGGCATATGTTAAAATTCATATATCACCACACAAGCGCTAAGGCTTTGTCATTGCCCAGCTTTGTCATAATTGAATATGCAATAGTCATTTCACCATTCTCTCAGGTTTTTTTTTTGTTTCTGCATGATGAGGACATGATGGGATCAATGAATGTGAGCACCTTATCCCACTTATTCTTCTTTCAAATTACTTATAGCAAAGTCTTAATCAAAATCACACCAGATTATTCTGAAGAAATGGACAAGGTGATTCTAAAACACATATGGACATGCAGAGAATCTAGGACAGCCAAGCCATTTTTAAAAGAATTTGTGGGCAGCCCGGGTGGCTCAGCGGTTTAGCACTGCCTTCGGCCCAGGACCTGATCCTGGAGACCTGGGATCGAGTCCCACGTCGGGCTCCCTGCATGGAGCCTGCTTCTCCCTCTGCCTGTGTCTCTGCTTCTCTCTCTGCTCCCTCTCTGTGTCTCTCGTGAATAAATAAATAAAATCTGGGCAGCCCGGGTGGCTCAGTGTTTAGCGCCACCTTCAGCCTCCCCGCAGGAAGCCTGCTTCTCCCTCTGTCTCTGCCTCATTCTGTGTCTCTCATGAATAAATAAATAAAATCTTTAAAAAATAAATAAATAAATAAATAAAATCTAAAAAAAAAAGAATTTGTATTTCAAAACTTACCACAAATTTGTAGTAATCGAGATAGTGTGGCTTTGATAAAAATACATACAAGTCAATGAAAAGGAATAGAAAAATCGAAATATTCCTAGGTCTATATATTGTAAGTTAATTTTTGGCAATGAAGCCAGGGTAATTCAATAAGGGAAAGAAAGTATTTTTTTTATTTTTTTGTATTTTTTTAATTGGAGTTCAATTTGCCAACATATCGCATAACACCCAGTGCTCATCTTGTCCAGTGTCCCCCTTCAGTGCCCATCACCCAGTCACCCCAACCCCAGCCCACCTCTATTGCCACAACCCCTTGTTCGTTTCCCAGAGTTAGGAGTCTCTCATGTTCTGTTATTTCAGAACTGCTATTTCCCACTCATTTCTCTCCTTTCCCCTTTAATCCCTTTCACTATTTTTTTATATTCCCCAAATGAATGAGACCATACAATGTTTGTCCTTCTCCGAATGACTTACTTCACTCAGCATAATACCCTCCAGTTCCATCCACGTCGAAGCAAATGGTGGGTATTTGTCGTTTCTAATGGCTGAGGAATATTCCATTGTATATACAGACCACATCTGGAAAGAAAGTATTTTTGATAAAAGATGCTAGAACAACTGGAGTGAAATTCTACTCCTCGTTTCTCACTGTAAACAATAACATAAATAGGTCTAACATGAAAGCTGTAATTATAAAATATATTTTAAAACTAACTAAATAAAATAAAATAAAATATATTTTATACAAGAAACATGAAATCTTTGCAACTTTAGCATAGGTAAAAATTTCTTTACAAAGTAAAAACCTAAAAAGATAGGATTTACCGCATAAAAATTAAAAACTTCATTCTCTGAAAGATAACATTACTAAAATGAAAATGCAAGCCATAGGTTGAGGGAAAATATTTGCAATATACATATCTGTAAATGGAACTCCATCCAGAATATATGAAGAACTCTTACAATTGCAGGCTAACAACCCAATTTTTAAAATGGGCAAACGAATACACAATTCACAAAAAAATGAAGAATAGCCAATAAGCACATCAAAAGATGCTCAGTATCATCAGTCATTAGGGGATTGTTAAATAACAACATGATAAAATATTATCTCATACCTACTAGAATGGCTAATGTTAAAAATATTGATGAAATCAATTGTTGATGAAAATTTGTAACAACTGGACCTGGCCTTGCTTTATATGTAGAAGTATAAAAATAGTACCACTTTGTGGGAAAAGTTTTGGCAGTTCCTTGTAAATTAAACATGCCCTTATCTTGAACTTAGCAATGCCAAGTATATATACTACACAAGAGAAAAAATATATATGTCTACAAAATGCATAAAAAAATGTTCACTGCAGGGGATCCCTGGGTGGCTCAGCGGTTTGGCGGCTGCCTTTGGCCCAGGGCGCGGTCCTGGAGTCCCGGGATCGAGTCCCGCGTGGGGCTCCCAGCATGGAGCTTGCTTTGCCTTCTGCCTGTGTCTCTGCCTCTCTGTCTCTCTCTCTCTCTCTCTCTCTCAGTCTGTGTCTATCATAAATAAATAAATAAATAAATCTTTAAAAAAAAAATATATATATATATAATGTTCACTGCAGTTTCATTCATAAGAGCCAAAAACACTGAAAATAACCTAGTTACTTTTTATTTGGAGAATGGATAAACAAACTGCAGAGTATCTACACAATGGATTCCTACTCAGCAACATAAACTAATGAATTACTGACACATTTCACAATGTGGATGAATCTCAAAAAATCCATTACGCTTAATGTAAAGAACCAAAGGGCTATATACTGTGATTCCATTTATATACAACTCTAGAAAAGGCAAATGCAATATATAGTCAGAGAAAGCAGAGAAGTGTATGCCTAGGGCCAACGTGGAGGGTGGAGTTTGGGAAGGACAAATGGGGCCCTTTGGGAGTGATGGAAGTGGTCTAGAAATTAATTGTGGTACTGGTTAAAAAGGCATATGCATTTGTATAAACTAATTAAAATATACATTTAAAATGCATTTTATGGTATACAAACTAAAAATATAGTTGATTTTAAAAATTGGTTCTTGATCAGAAGCAATATTTGAGCTGTAGTATTATATAATATATACATGATGAGATTCAACATGATGATGTACAAGGCCTTCAGGAAATCCATGAGTGTGGTACTGGAACAAGCACCTGGGAAAAAAGTCAAGTCCATATCCAAACTGAGTGTCCAGGAGATTGGGAAAAGGATAAGCAGAAAGACTCAAAACTACACATGATCCTGTAGGAACTGAATTTATGATACTGCTTAAGAAAGAGCCTATCATTTACAAATATCATTATATCCCTCATTTTTTTTCAACATTTGAATTTTGGTGAGGTTTTTGCTAAGGGCCATAAAAATATCTGGAGGAACTTTCTCAATTGTTGTAAACTGATTTTATCCTACTAAGCAAAACACGTTCTCATCATTGTCATACATACAGTACATATTATTGCCCAAACAATGCAGCTTCATTTGTCATTATCCCTTTAATTTGACAGGTTCAGTTAAGATCTAAGTTAATGCTATTAAGGAAAAAAATAATTGTCACATGATATTCAATTGTAGTAAAAAATTAATAGTTTTACAAATGTATTTGTTACTATGTAATATAAATTATCAAGGGCAAAAACATCACTTAAAATAGTTATATTTTATTGAATGTTTATGAGAAATTATGTTAAAATTGCATTATTGATTTGGGAATTCACAAATATCTTGGAATGTATTCTGTGTGAATATAGTGGGTGGTATCTTACACTTTGGCATTGAGTCTCACTGGATTAAAGACTGTTAGCCAAATGTTACTTTTTGTACCCACAGCCTGAGGTGAATGCATGCAAACTGATTCTGTGTTCAGCCACTTTTAATTTTCACTGACATCCCTATAAAGTGTATTTTGGGTTTCTTTTATTTATTCATTAAGCAAAACCTTATTTTCTACTAAAGCATCACATCAAGTTTCACTACTTTGTGAACCATATTTTATACTAATGTTTATTTTAATGTTGGAATATTGTAACCTATAAAGAAATATCATAACAAGAGAGTTTGAAAAGGAGTTAAAAACATGTTTATATATGATATGTCCTAATTATGTCACCAGATTCATATCAAAGGTAATTTTTTCAAACTACAAATAATTTCTATCAAGCAATTTAGAATAGAAAACATTAGAGTTGAGGATGATTTCATACATGAGCTATTTTAGTCATTCAGAAAACTGAGGGCTAGATGAATTAAATAACCTATAAAAGCTGTGCTGTTCCCAGGCCTGAAAACTTTGATTTAATCAAATGCCAGCTTTCCTCTCAAAATTTGCATCTAAACACATTGAAAATGGGGAGTAAATATAAATACATAAAATCCTGCCAACACATATCATTCAGGATATAAACATTTTTCTTCCACGCATCTTTTGCAATACCTAAGTGACTTTTTCTGAGCTTTTACTTGTCTATAGGCTCATATATATCTATCTCTTTATGGCAGACTACTCCAAGAAGCCCTTTTAATCAAAAATAGTTTTTTCTTTTTTTTTTTTTTTTTTTTTAAATTTTTTTTTTAATTTTTATTTATTTATGATAGTCACAGAGAGAGAGAGAGGCGCAGAGACACAGGCAGAGGGAGAAGCAGGCTCCATGCACAGGGAGCCCGATGTGGGATTCGATCCCGGGTCTCCAGGATCGCGCCCTGGGCCAAAGGCAGGCGCCAAACCGCTGCGCCACCCAGGGATCCCAGTTTTTTCTTTTTATTTATTTTTTTAAAGACTTATTTATTTGAGGAAGAGAGCACAGTGCATCCATGTGAGTCAGAGGGGGTGGTGGGCAGAGGTAGAAAATTTTCAAACAGACTCCGTGCTAAGCATGGAGTCCAACCTGGGTCTCAATCCCACAACCCAAGAGATCAGATCTGAACATAAACCAAGAGACAGAGGCTTAACCAACTGAGCCACCCAGGGGTCCCTCAAGATAGTTTTTAAAAATACTTTTAGATTTTCAGAAAAAAAGAGACAGAGAGAGAGAGACAGAGAGAAACAGAGAAAATAGCATAGATATACCCTTGTACCCTTACACGTATTATGAACATCTTAATATTAGTATGGTATACTTCTTACAGGTAATGAACAAAGGTTGATACATTTTTATTAACTAAAGTATGTGGTTTATTCAAAATTCCATAATTTTTAACAATATCCTCTTTTCTATTCCAGGATTACACCCAGGATACCACACTTACATGTCATGTCTCCTTGGGTTCCTCTTGGCTGTGATAGTTTCTCAGATTTTCCTTATTTTTGATGACCTTAACAGTTTTGAGGTTTATCGGTCAGATACTATAGGATGTTTTTCTCATAATTAAGCTGGGGTTATGGGTTTTGAGGAGAAAGATCAGAGAGCTAAAATGACATTTTCATTATATCTTATCAAGAATATAAGCAATAAATATGATTTATGACTGTTGATGTTGACCTTGATCACTTGACTGAGGTAGTGATTGTCAGAATTCTCCATTTATAAAGTTACTCTTTTTTCCTCCTTTTTATACCATCCATTTTGGAAAGAAGTTGCTATGCACAATTATATTTAAGAACTAGAGAGTTATTCTTCCCCTCCTTCAGGTCTAAGTATCTGCATAAATTATTTAGAATAAGATATTTGTCTCTTTTCCCCCATTTATTAATTTACTCAATAACTCATTTGTTAGGTATGGACTCATTCATTCCTTACGTTGGGTTATAATCAAACATTATTTAGCTGCTCGATTTGTTCTACATCAAGTTTGAGACCATTTTTGGTTGGCTCTTGTGCCCTTTTGACTACACCCATCAGTGAAGGTTTTGTTTTATTTTGCTTTTAACACAAAGTGCTCCAGGCTCATTTGTAATTTCCTTGCCTTAGTCCTAGAATCAGCCAGTTCTCCAAGGAGTTCTGGTTCTTTTCATTGGAGAAGGGGATAAGAAACCAGTATCTGGGTGCTCATTGAGCCCAGAGGCCTAGGTGTAATCAGGGGTTCAGTGCATTTAGTCCTGCCATGGTGATATTTGTGAAGCAGTGCAAATATATTATGAAAGATGATCTGTAGTAGTTTTTTGATATGTTGCTCTATCTTAATTGAAGATTTTCTCTTACATTTTCTGAGGTGAGACATGATACAATTACATTTTATATGAAAGCTGTGTATTAAGTGTATCAAAAGCAATATTGTGATTCCCCAGTGACTTCCTCCCATTCTTTTGTTTTGTTAATACCTCTTTGCTCACTTGAGTTTATAAAATGCTCCCTTTACTTCCAGGTCCCACGAAGTTGGTAAATAAAATACAATGAAAGGTCAATAGCCTCTTACCTGAGTTCAGGCTCCTGGGCACTCTACTTAATTGAAATGGATTCACCAACATTTTAGTTTTTATATCTTCTAGGTATTCTAGAATATATTCATCTGAAAAATGTATTTTATGATTTTGTGAAATTGCCCCTCACCAGAATGATTTTAAGAAAGAGCGATGAGTTTTCTGGGAGAGGAAAGGGAGTCTGGGAAAATGGCACACTACACACTACACATTTCAAGAAAGGTTTTCATATATGTCAAAAGAAAAACAGTAGAATTTTCTGCTCCAATGTGTGAGCTAAATTCTTTTAAAATACTAGATTATGTGCCTATTTTGTACCGGTACCATACTGTTTTCATCATTACAGCTTTGTAGTATAACTTGAAGTCCGAAATTGTGATATCTCCAGCTTTGCTTTTCTTTTTCAAGGTTGCCTTGGCTATTCAGGTTCTTTTGTGGTTCCATACAAATTTTAGGATTGCTCTGTGAAAAAGAGAAAACTCTGAAAGGAAATGCATTAAATGTGCAGATTGCTTTGGGTAGTATAGAAATGTTAATGATATTTGTTCTTCCATTCCATGAGCATGGAATATTTTTCCATTTGTTTGTGTCCTCTTCAATTTCTTTCATTGGTGTTTTACATTTTTCAGAGTATAAGTCTTTCACCTCTGGTTAGGTTTATTCAAGATATGTTATTATTTTCAGTACAATTGCCAATGGGATCGATTTAATTTCTCTTTCTGCTGCTTCATTATTGATGTACCGAAATGCAACAAATTTCTGTACATTGATTTTTCATCCTGCAACTTTACTGAATGGACATTTACTTTGTCAAATGATTTTTCTGTGTCTACTAAATGATCATAAGGCTCTTATCCTTTCTTTTATTAATGTGGTGTATCACAACGATTGATTTACAGATATTGAACCACACTTGCAATACAGGAATAAATCCACTTGATTGTGGTGAATGATTTCTTTAAAATGTATTTCTGGATTTGGTTTGCTCATATTTTATCGAGAATATCTGCATCCATGTTCATCAGGGATATGGGCTTATAGTTCTCTTTTTTAGTGGAGACTTTATTTGATTTTGGTATCAGGGTAATGCTGTCTTCTTAGAATGACTTTGGAAGTTTTCTTTCTTTTCTATTTTTGGAATAGTTTGAAAAGAATAGGTATTAATTCTTCTTTAAATGTTTGAGAGACACATAAATCAATGGCACTGAATAGAAAACAACTATATGGTCATTTAACCTTCAACAAAGCAAGAAAGAATATCCAATGGGAAAAAGTCTCTTCAACAAAGTGTTGGGAAACTGGACAGCCACATCCAAAAAAGTGAAATTGTACCACTCTTTCACACCATACAAAAAATAAATTCAAGATGGGTTAAAGACCTAAATGTAAGACATGAAACCATAAATATCCTAAAAGAGAGAACAGTCAGTAACCTCTTTGACATCAGTCATAGCAATTTCTTCTTAGATAGGTCTCCTGAGACATGGAAAACAAAAGCAAAAACAAACTTTTGGGACTTCATTAAAATAAAAATCTTCTACACAGTGAAGAAAACAATCAACAAAACTAAGAGGCAACTATAGAATGGGAGAAGGTATTTGCAAATTACATATTTGATAAAGGATTAGGATCCAAAATATATAAAGAATTTATCAATCTCAACACCTCCAAAATAAATAATCCAATAAAAAAGGGGCAGAAGACATGGACATTTTTTCCAAAAAAGACATCCAGATGGCCAATACACACATGAAACAATGCTCAACATTACTGGTCATCAGGGAAATACAAATCAAAATGACAATGAGATATCACTTCACACCTGTCAGAATGGTCAAAATCAAAAGCACAAGAAATGATGAGTGTTGGTGACAATGTGGAGAAAGAGGATCCCTCTTGCACTGTTGGTAGGAATGCAAACTGGGCGGATCCATTCTGGAAAACAATCTGGAGGTTTCTCAAATAGTTAAGAATAAAACTACCCTACAATCCATCAATTGCACTACTAGGTATTTACCAAAAGAATACAAAAATACTAGTTCAAAGGGATAATTGCACCCCAATGTTTATTGCAATATTATGGAAATGGCCAAAAATGAATAGCCAAATTATGGAAACAGCCCTAGTGTCATCAACTGATGAATGGATAGAGAAGATGTGGTATATACATACAAACATACAAATACACACACACACACACACACACACACACACTGGAATATTAAGCAGCCATAAAAATGAAATCTTGCCATTTGTAGTGATGTGTTTGGAGTTACAGTGTATCAAACTAAGTGAAATAGGTCAGTCAGAGAAAGACAAATACCATATGATTGTACTCATATATTGAATTTAAGAAACAAAACAAACCAACAAAGGGGGAAAAAGAGAGAGAGGCAAACAAAGAAACAGACTCTTAACTATAGAGAACAAACTGATGGTTACCAGATGGGAGGTGGATGGAAGGGAGGGGTAAAATATGTGATAGGATTTAAGGAGTGCACTTTTAGTAATGAGCACTGGGTGTTATAGGGATAAAGTGTTGACCCACTATATTGTGCAACTAAAACTAATATTTTACTCTATGTTAGCTAATTGGACTTTGGATAAAAACTTTAAAAAATTAAATAAAGTGTTAGATTATGGATTTTCCCAGGAGATTTCCTACTTGAAGAATGAAAATAATAAAAACAATCTCTAATGAGGGCTTACAATCAACTTTCACAATACTAGAACTACAAATATTTTCATCTTTACTATAAAAAGGTGAATAGTATTCAATGTTAAATTATTTGTTCTTGGGGCACCTGGCTGGCTCATGCCACGCTTGATCTTGGGGTCATAAATTAAAGCTTCATTTTGGACATAGAGATTATTTTTTTAAAGAAGTTAAAACAAAATATTCATTCTTCTTTCATGTTTATGTGAAATTATTCATGTTTGTAATCTACTCAGTGTATTATTCTGGCCTTTCATCCCTCTTTTACATGCGAAACCTGTTCAATGCACTTAAATCACTAGATAGCTACAAAAACATAGTTCCAACAGAGGTATATCAGTGTTGTTCTTTTAAAGTAAAGGCTTATAGGAAAAATACTAAGATGAAATTTTATTTTTAATTTAATTTACTTTAAAATTGATATTCTTTTTCAGATGTATTTTCTAAGAACAAACTTAAATGCTATAGGTATTTTAAATATAGCAGACTACTAATTTCATTTTGAAGGGATTTAATTCCTAAAAAGAAATAATATCCATAGTGTAATTATTTACACTGTATTACTTACATATATATGTATGTGTCTATTAACCTATCCATCAATTCATTTATCATCTATCAATTAACTACTACATATATTATTGGAAAAAGTATATATCCACATGCATTCCAAATGTAATTCTTTTTTTAACCATCCCCTAAAATACAATTAATTAGGATATTTTATGCTTTTTGTAATCCTGATGGTGTCACAGGCTAGAGTTACTTAATAGGATAAACACTTTTTAGATTTTTTTTTTACCAAAATGAATTCTGAGATATAATATAGTCTACTTCTGAATTTGTCAATGTTTACTTGGTTGTCCTTAGACAGTAACTAACTATAATTTTATCTTAGTATCTTCAATCTGATATCGGAGAATTGGTCTAGGTGATGTTTGATTTCTTAGAGTACTAGCATTCTATGATCAGATTTGGTTCTTTGATTCTATTCTTTCCATGCAGAATCAAAGAAAAGGAAATAATTAACAAATAATCATTTCATGTCCTTTCCAACTTATGCAATGTTTCATAACAATTTTCTTCACAAATAGTATAAACATGCATGACCAAGAATAAGAACCAACTGCAAAATTATGCCTTTCAATGAAAAGGTTTAGGTTTTTCCTTCAGTCCATGCAATAACTTAGGAAATAGTTATTTTTGTAAGGAAAAATGAATCTATCTTTTGTCTAATTTATTCCATTCATGTTTCTGGGAATAGCATTCCTTAATATTTTAGAAGCAATCAATAGCCGATGATACCTCTTAGCTACTCTACTCCAGAGAACCAACTTTATCTTCATTTTATGCAGAGTCAATGCTCTATTTAACTCTAAATTATTTATTATGTACCATTCGGGATGTAGAGGAAGCCGTGTTTTAGAAAATGAGGGTCATGTAAAATAAATTAATTCTAAATTATTATTCATGTATGTCTCGCATAGGCTTTGGATTTAGTCTGAGGTACCACTGAGCAGCAAATAAAACCAAGTGCTTCTTTGGAGTAAACTTTCTAAGCAGATTTTTGAACCTGAGACACAAGAGTGTGACTACACTAGCCTCTGCCGGATTGTAGGTGCACCTATAAACAAGGAGACTTTTGTGTTTGATTGAATCGCTTCACAATCCTTGGTTAGACATTGCTTTGTAATGTTAGCACCTTTGATAGATATAAGACATATTAGTATCTACATGGAATTCAAAGCTTCATTTCTATTATTACCATTTTGTTTGGTAGTAGCTGTGTTCTTGACCACATTGGCAAAATGTTTTGAACTTCCTCAAGGCAATGTGCTATGTCGTCATACACTTTAATTATAAAACCATCTCTGTAGCAAAAGAAACTGTTACTAATTTTTTTAGAATTTCTCTGAAACTCTGTAAAAATTCCTCTAAAATTTTCCTTCGCCATTCTAGAAACAAAGTTATAGAAATAATGTATACCAGAGGAAGTCAGGATCAGAATTATGCTTTTTCCAAGGTATCCATGGATTAAATAGCCTGCTGACTACAGAGAGCAAACACAACACCCTGTCTTTCAAAATACAAGAGAATTTGATTCAGTTGCAAAGTAACAGGTCTAAAAATAAATCCTCATTAAGCTTCCCATAAATAGAAAACTAGGAAATTGGCATTATTACAATACTGTTCTCTAAAGTAGAGACTTGTTTGAATTTCAACACTTTTTACCCTACCGTCCTTTTTCACTTCCAGGATTCCAAGACTGAAATTGCATTTTGTCATTATCTTGTCATAGAATCCTCCAATCTGTATGGTTTCTCAGTCTTTCCTGGTTTTTAGAACCTTGACCGTTCTGAAGAACATTGGTTAGATATTTTGTAAAATGACTTTCATTTGAATGTATCTCTTATTTTCTCATGATTATAATGGAGTTATTGGTTTCAGAGAAGAATACCACAGAAGTGAAGGCCTTTCTCATCACATTGGAGTATCAGATGCTAACGTAACTTTTCTGTGGTGATTTTAACCTTGAGAACTAAGGTGATATCTCCAGGTTTACTCACCAGACATTTATCATTTTTCTCCTTCTTCTTTGGGAGATAGTTCCTAGGTCTAGCTCTCATTCATAGAGAAGAAAAATCATTTCCTCCTCTTTGAAGGACTATCTTGTTCTATTTTTTATATTCCTCTGTAAGGAATATGTATCTTCTCCCCATTTATACTCACTTATTCATTCATTTATCTCACTATGTACTAATCAATATTTGTCTTGTTCTTTGGGTAATTTCTTTTTATTATTATTATTTTTATTGAAGTTTAATTTGCCATCATATAGCATGACACCCAATGCTCATCCCATCAAGTGCCCCCCTCAGTGTCCGTTACTCAGTCACCCCATCCCCCTGCCCACCTCCCTTTCTACTACTCCTTGTTATTTCCCAGAGTTAGGAGTCTCTCACGGTTTGTCTCCTTTCTGATATTTCCCACTCATTTTCCTTCCTTTCTCCTATAATTGCTTTCACTATTTCTTATCTTCCCCACATGAGTGAAACCATATAATGATTGTCCTCCTCCAATTGACTTACTTCACTCAGCATAATATCCTCCAGTTCCATCCATGTCAAAGCAAATAGTGGGTATTCGTCCTTTATGATGGCGGAGTAATATTCCATTGTGTATACAGACCACATCTTTATCCACTCATCTGTTGATGGATGTCGAAGCTCTTTTCACAGTTTGGCTACTGTGAACATTGCTGCTATAAACATTGGGGTGCAGGTGTCCCGGCATTTCACTGCATCTATATCTTTGGGGTAAATACCCAGTAATGCAATTGCTGAGTCATAAGGTAGCTCTATGTTTAACTCTTTGAGGAACCTCCACACAGTTTTCCAGAGTGGCTGCACCAGTTCACATTCTCACCAACAGTGCAAGAGGGTTCCCTTTCTCCACATCCTCTCCAACAGTTGTTGTTTCCTGTCTTGTTAATTTTCCCCATTCTCACTGGTGTGAGGTGGTATCTCATCGTGGTTTTGATTTGTATTTCCCTGATGGCAGGTGATGCAGAGCATTTCCTCATGTGCTTGTTGGCAAATCAAAAGTAAAACTTTATATGTACTTACCAAGTTCTGCACAGTTTACCATCTAAATATTTTTAATATATGTACGACTTTCTATTCTTAAACTTGGCCCACACGTTTCCCAATTTTTGCAGTGACAATTGCAAAATACTCCCCTCACCACTGCTACCACCACCAACTGGCCTCCTTCTTCTAGACTTGAAAGCTTTAAATATGCTCTTCATACTGTGGCTAGAGTGATCACTATAAACCAAAGATGTAACTTTCTTATTCCTCTGCCGTAATTAATTTATAACTCTCATCCCTCCACCACCAGCCACTAGTCCATCATTGTCACAACTAGATACAGAAGTTTGGCACCGAAGGTCTTTAATCTCTTAGCCCTGCCTATTTTTTTAGTCCCCCCATGCCCACTGCTTTGCCTTTATATTCTGGCACTATACATTTTTTCCCTAAATGCATTACCTATTTTATGCTTACATAAATTGGTTAATGCAGAAACACTCTTCTCATCTTTTACCCCAGCCTATGTTTATTCAAACTTGAGCTTAATTCCAGCATCATTTTCTCCCAAAAACTTTCTTCAAGTTCCTATATTGGGTAAATATCCTTCCTGCTGGGCTCTCCAACTCTCAGGCCACGCATCTATCATATCAATTACCATGTTGTATTAAAATGATCTGATTATATGTCTGCTTCTCTTACTAAACTATGACTCCCTTAGGGCAGAGGACATGTTTCCATTCTTCATCTTTATGACCTTAGTGCCTGGCACAACTCTTGCCCATTGAAGGCATTCAATAAGCATTTTACACAACCGAGGGAAAGGAAAATCTAATTTCAAATCCACTTTCTGACACTTAAAAAGCTTACTATTCCCATTATGCCATTTTTATCTTCTGTCAGTAAGATTATACCAGATGATTTGTCAAATAGAAAAATATTATTGAAATAATTACAAAAGGTATACAATGCTTCTACTTGATACACTGGCTTTCCATTGGTTTGTAAGGGGCAGTCACCTATTCTCTTCAGTAGGATGACTATAGCTGAAGTTTTTGCAAATATAAAGAGATTGGGATTTAAGTCTTTCATTTTCAACCCATATAACTTTGACCAGTTCACTTATTCATTTTTTAATAGTTGATGGGACTGAAGATAAATATAGTAAATCGACCCTTGAACAACACAAAGGTTAGGGGCACTGACCCCCATGCAGATGAAAATCTATATATGACTTTTGAGCCACTAAACACTCAACTACTAAGATTCTATTGTTGACCAAAAGCCTTACCAATAATATAAATAGTCAATTAACATGTTTTGTATGTTACATATGTTATACACATGCTACATATGTAGCAAATAATAGTGGTTTCAGGGTTTGAATCTGTCTCCAGAGCACTCACATTGTTATTTTTTTTTTTTCTGCTCTGCTGGATGTCAGGATAACAAGTTCAAAAATCTCACAGTGATCTTCACATTTCTTTCTTTAGTGTGTGGGGTGGGGTAGGTCTTTATTCTTGAATGTCAAAGTAACTACATTGGAACTTTCAGGGAAGATGCCAGAACAAGAGGATCCTAAGCTCAGCTCACTCCACAGATAAAACCAGGTAATGGATGCATATCAATGTAAACAACCCAGAAACGACCTGGACACTGGAAGAACAGACTCTCCGTAGCTAAATGTAGAGAAAAGGCCGCACAAAAGAGGGTAGGTAGGGTGGAGAAAGGTGGACAGGAGCCACACAAAACCCTGAGACTGTCCACTGGAGGGAAGGATGTCACAGATGGCAGTGAAAGGAGAGAAAGAGAGGCCCTCACCCCAGGCACCCCAGGCATGGGAAAACTGCACAAGGGTGACAAATCTTTACATTTAGCCTTGAAAACAAGGTCCAACTTCAAGAGTTCATAATCAGTGGGGCTTAAAACTTGGAACTTAAAAATCAGTGGGCTTGGCTCTGGGAATGCTGAGAGGGCAAGAGGAAGCTGAGCTCCTGCCTTTAATGAGACAGCAACAATGAACAGTCCCACTGAGATACAGAATAGAAGCAACAGTTTGAAGAATGCCTGATGTATACTGGAGGGAGGTTTGTTTAGTAATTTCTGAGTGTGTAGTAGAGGGGTGTAATCTTGGGTCTTCTCCAAGAACAAAAAAGCTGGCAATCACCGTTTCCCTCCCCTGCCCCTGGCTAGATACACAGATACCTCTGAGAACCAGTGCAGTGCCAAAACTCACCACCTAGATTGCTAACAGCACACCCCACCTCCATGCACTTCTGTGGATCTGCCCCATAGAACCCTGTGGGCCTCCAAAGTAGTCTTTCTAGGCAGCAGCAGGTCCCCTGTCACAGCACAGATCTTGTAGGCACCACACACCCCCATGTTCTCCTGCAGACCTGAATTGTCTAATACACTCTTGGCCAGAGCCCATCCATAGTGGTGCCACAAACCTAGCAATGGCCAAGCAGTCCCAACAGAAGCCAGCACCACACCAAAGTAACTCCTGCTCAAGGGAGAGGAGAAGATAACCACTCACCCCCCCACCCACTGCAATCCCAGCAATGAGCGGGGGACAGACAACAGGTCTGACTGCAGACCCCACCAACCAATGAAAGCTTCTCAGAGAACAAAACAACAACAAAAAAAGTGCCTAAAGTTCCACGTTACCACATCTCTGGCAAACACTTGTTTTGACTCAACTAAAGCCCAAGGTAGCTTGAGACTGACTTACTAACACCACAGGGACCAAACCCTGCCACCAACAGGCAAAGCCACTACAGATGACTGGATTAAAGGCAAAAGCGGTTCAGCTACAAGAGTAGTGTATACAAAACACACATAGGAGACACCCCTGAAGTGTGAGGTTCTGGTGAACAGGGATATTGCACTGCAGGGCAATATAGAACCCCTTCTTCATAAGGCCACTACTTTCAAGAGCAGGAGACATTTCTGACTTTCCTAACACGTAGAAGCAGATATAGAGATTTAAATAAAATGAGGAGACAGAGGAATATATCCCAAATGAAAGAACAGGAAAAAAATCACAGCAAGAGAGCTTTAAAAAAAAGGATATTAATAGGAGGTGGTATATTTACATATATAATGGAGTATTAATCAGCCATAAAATGAAATCTTGCCAATTGCAACAACATGGATAGAGCTAGAGAATATAATGTTAAGTGAAATATCACTCAGAGAAATACAAATACCATAAGATTTCACTCATATGTGGAATGTAAGAAACAAAAGGAAAAAAAAGAAAGGCAGAACAAGAAACACTCTTAAATATAGAAAACAAACTAATGGCTAGCAGAGGGAAGGTAAGAGGTAAGAGGATGGGTATAATAGGTGATAGGGGTTAAGGAGTGCACTTGTGATGAGCACCGGGTGACATGGAATTGGTGTTATATTGTACATTTGAAACTACTATTACACTGTATGTCAACTTCACTAGAATTAAAATAAAATAATAATAAATTTACTAAATTGCTTCTGTATGGGCACCTTCCTGGCATTTTGTTGACACTGAACTAGAACACATTTATTTTGCATGTGATTATTGTGTTAACATGAAACTACCTGGAACTTCCCTTTGCTTCTTTAGTAAGTGGACATTAATGTCCACTTACACCTCAAACCTAGAAGATCATAAGTATCAAAGTCTCCTAAGTTGTACCAGCTGGAAAATACGTACTTTATGAGGATAACATTATTTAATGGTACTGAATTCTCAGTTAAATGTCTCAAAGGACTATAAATTCAAGCCCTGTACCACACTAGATGTATAATATTGTAAAAGTTGTCTTCTGTAGAAGTTTCTAAACAATGCTCTTGATTTATGGACAACTTTGTGAAAAGAGAATATTCATATTCCCAACAATTTGATGAGTAAAACATTATAACTAAAACATGAAGAAAGTCTATGTTAAGAAATTATAATTACATAATTATCAGTCAACAGAGAGCCTAATTCAATGTTAGACAAAAAATGTAAGATTTCTAGGCTCTGAAAATTCTCTAGTGAACCATTTAAGAAAATGAAGCATGAAGACTGTAGATCCATAGGTGAAACTGACAAGAAGGCGGCATTGGAAAAATAAAATTACAAAAGTGAACTTAAAGAATATTCTTCATAGTTAACCATTGGACAAAATGTATTTTAAGTTGCATTAATTATCACAGCCAATCTAAAGAACATGTAAAATGCCATATTTTATCATTTGTGCGTTCTTTTTTTCCAAATGGTGATTGATCATCTTCTCTTAGAGCAACATGTGATTGTATATATCTGATATCAATATTCTTACAAAGTAAGACAAATGATGGTTTAAAAAACACACACATATAACTCATTAAATTTTGGTGACAATTGGAGGTGGAAGTGTAAGTGTCTATTTTAACTTTTTAAAAAATCACTTTTCAAATTGGTGAAATGAATTTTACTTATGGAAAGGGGAATGGTGTTATGTCTACTTAGCTGAATGTGACCCCTACAGACAATTGCTAATAGTTGACTGTTTCTGGATAATGACTAACTTCCAATATAACACTTTACTGCAGAACCCAGAACAAACCAAACTGGAACTTGGGCCCAGGTTGGCAAGGGGGGAGAGAAGTTTTTCATGGTAGGTCAGGAAGACCAAACAATATAGTTCCATCTAGGTAGCTCAAGCAATCTGACCATTATATACATATTCAATCAAGATAATTCTGCTAATGAGACATTAATTAGAATTTAATCTAGTGATTGGGCTAATCAGCTAACTTGCAGAATAAGACATTGACTACAGGCACTAACTCATTCAACAGATTTGCCTGATACCTCATCTACAGGCCATGAGAGATGCAGGGGACACCTCAAACAGCGAGAGGGGCCCTGACAAGCTCCTTCTGGGGAACCACACTCAGCATCTCAGCAAGCAGCAGCCATAGTTTCAGACTATGTTTGTGAGCATCTGTGGTTTATCTTGATTTATTTTGTGTATCTATCTATTGGCAGGATATTCCTAAAGTGTCAGAAAGGCTTAAGATAGGTTATTTTCTGGGTCTGAGAACATTCAAAAATTTTCTGTATCACTTAATGGTAATTTCTTCTTTGTTTCCGCCATTTCAGCTTACAGAAGTTTTCATAGGAACATGCTGCTTTCAGAGAGCAAGAGAAACCTGTCCCATAAGGGATTGTTTCTGGGAGTTTCTGAGATTTTTCCAGAATTTTGATGACCCTGGCAGTTTTGAGAAGCTTTGGTCAGGTATATAACAGAATGTTCCCATACTGAAATTTGTCTTATCTGTTCTCTTGATATGACTGAAGTTACAGGTTCGGGGGGAAGAACACAGAAGCAAAGAATCATTCTCATTACATAAAGGTACATGCTATCAACAAAATTTGACTGTTGATATTGACTTTAAAATCATTTGGCTGAGGTAATATTTGTCAAGATTCTCTACTGTGAAGTTACTTTTTCCCCCTTTCCGTATTGTACCTTTTGCAAGGCAGTCACTATCTGCAACCTACACTTAAGGAGTACAGAGTTATGCTCCCCCCTCCTTCAACGTGGGTATCTCCAAAAATTAGGAATTTTCTGTATTGGATATTTGTCTTTTCACCCCCCTTTTAGTTATTTAGTCATTCATTAACTTCTATCAGTATGCATTCATGGATATTTATATTTTGGATAAATAATCCAATACTGCTTAATTTACTTTGCTACTTTGTGAAGATTTTGTTTTCTTTGCTTGTTTTTAGCATTGCTTTAATTTCTGGTACCACAAGAAGCTTTAGACTCTTCTTAAAAGTTTCTTGCCTCAGTCCTAAAATCAGTCATTTCACCAAGGAGCCTTTAAATGCTATTTTATCTGGTTATAATAGTTCCAGTTCCTATTTCTTTATGGGGGAGAGGGAAGGGTGTGCCATGGGATTTTATTGGTACCATATTAATTTTCTATATTTTAAGTTTCACCTTCATCTGGGTCATTAGGTTTAGGTGTATCTAGTGAAAATAACAATTAGGTAGATTTCTTTTTTCTAATTGTAGAATGCCTCTTTATCAGGTAAAAATAATTAACTTGTATTATATACATTTATTTATATGTCTTCACTTACCTTTAATCTTGATTTGCTTTTTTAGTTCATATTCCCTTCTATATTTCATTCCTTTTATTGAATTAAACAAATTTTATTTCCTTTTCTCCACTCCTTATTTATATACTATAGTATCATCTAAATTTGGTCACATTTGTACTTTTTATATTATGTTGTCTTATATTTAAATTTTACTTATGTTAGCAACTTGGGTTAGATTGGCAGTAATCTCTTGTTCTTTTGAAAAACTCTGGGCATACTAGTGGTCACTACCTTGACAATAACAACCACATATCCTATTCAAATCATAATTTGAGAAAGCAGTGTAAGTTGGGAAGGGAGGAAAAAATTTAAAGCATTTACATTTGCACATGAAAAAATTTAAAGGACATACACAGGAATATGAAAAAGATAGCTCATTGGAAAGATTCAAGCAGTTGGAATAATCATTCACCGTATTACTAGCAAGTGAAGTAAGAATTTGTTTCCTTAAATGTAGTAATCAAACTGTTATTTTTTTTATTTTTTATTTTATTTATTTATGATAGTCACACAGAGAGAGAGAAAGAGGCAGAGACACAGGCAGAGGGAGAAGCAGGCTCCATGGACTGGGAGCCCGACGTGGGATTCGATCCCGGGTCTCCAGGATCGCGCCCTGGGCCAAAGGCAGGCGCCAAACCGCTGCGCCACCCAGGGATCCCTCAAACTGTTATTTATGCTGCCTTTATCTTAATATTGATCATTCTACTAAAGAAATAGGTGTGATTTTTGTTTTTTTGGAGGAATAGTAAAGTGAAAGGGCCTTCAAGAAGACTATTTCTACAGATACAGAAGACGTTTAGCTGTACAACATGTGGAAAATGTGCATCTTTGACATAGACAAATTTGAAATTCTTCTCTTGTCATAGATACACAGGTGCCTGAGAGTTTATTACCAACTCTTTAGAAACAGAGGAATATGAGAAAAATAAAACTACAGAGGTGAAAAAAAAAAGTATGAGAATTACATAGAGCTTCCAACCAGCTTTAAATTTTTAGCTTAGCAAACAACTTGATTATTGACTAAGGTTAGCAGAAATGAAAAACATATTTGAAGACTCAAGTCAAGAAGATAAATATGTTATACCCATCTGGCAGGCAAGCAGTGTTTTCTTGTGGAATAGGGGAACCATCTCTAGAGAGAAGATTGGGTTTATTCAGAGTTACACAATCCAACTGCAGAGACTTAAGGAGAAGGAAATAGAATTGAGTAAAATCTCCCTGCAATTATTTTACAGGTCACTACTTTGAATCTAATATTGGAAAAGTTTAGTTTTTTTAAAAAATAAATTAGAAAATTAAGAGCAAAGTCAAACACAAATGCTAACAACAGCTTTTGTGGTAAACCGACCACCATGATCCCACCTTTGTGTAATCCCCTTGTGTCTGACCAATGCCTGTGACTTGCTTCTAACCAAATGCAAAAATGTAATGAATGTTGCATTCTTCATGCCACTGTCTCTCTCTCTCTCTCTAGCTTAGAAGCAGCAAGCTACCAATCATACAGCTGTAAGGTTATGAAATCTGTCAATAACTTGAGGGAGCTTAGAAACAGATCGTCCCCATTTGAGTCTCCAGGTAGGAACCCAGTACTGGCCAACACCTTAGTTGCAGACTTGCAGAGGACTCCCACTAAGTCATGCCTGGACTCCTGAGCCATGAAAACCATAAGATAATAATAAGTATATGTTGTTTAAGGCTGCCAAGTTTGTGGTAATTTTGTTATTTAGCAATAGAAAAATAACATACCTACTTATATTAAGTTATTCATTCGTTTATTCAATCTGTACATGCTTAGGCACTGGGCTGAGTCCAGTGCTAAACCAAGGTTTACAGCCTAATGGGTCAGACATTCACTATACTGTGCAAGAATTTGGAAGAAATACAGAATTCTGTTGGAGCTATGGAAGGCTTTCTGGAAAAAAAAAGAATGTTATATAATATAAAATTTGAAATATAAATTTTCTAGGTGAAAAGAATGTGAAAAGAAGAGAATTCATGCAATTCTCAGGATGAAACTGAAAATAGATCAGCCTATCAGTTTAGGTGTGTGTGTGTGTGTGTGTGTGTGTGTGTGTGTGTGTGTGTTTAGTAAAAGTGGGAGGTAGCAAAAGATTGAAAAAAGAAGCACATTTATGCAGGTTTATTCTTGTAAAACATGTTACAGAGTTTGGGACGTACCCTAATAAACTGCTGTTTTCCTTCAGATGTATGTATCTATGGTATTTTGTCTTCACTTTGTTAAAGTTTCTGGATCGTGAAAGACACAGCAGTTTTTTTTTTTTTCTTTTGATCATCATTCTGGCCTCAGTTCACTCCATCTCCAACTTTCTTATATGAAGTAAACACTGTGATAGTTGGTTGGAGTAAATGACTAAGAGAGCATTGCAGAACCTGCCTCTCATATCAAGGCTGTTGTGTACAGCCATGTGAGTTGAAATATTAAGAACTCCAGAGGATTTCAGTCACATAGAGCAATGTTTCTCAAACACCAGTATGCATAAGAATTACCCAGGGATCTTTTTAAAGTGCAGGTTCCAATTTGGTAAGTCTGGGAAGCGCCTCAGAGTCTGAATTTCTAACAGGATCTGAGGTGATGCTGATGCAACTTGCAATTGCACAGAAATAAATCATAATGTAAATCACAATTTACATAGAATATAAATCATAATGAGTCCTTGGGACTTGGTTAGTTACAACTAATAGAGCAGTCGGGGCATCATGAATTTCAGAAATCTCAAGTGTTAGGTTAGGGCTATGTGGTAAGACTCAATTAATTATAGTTAGAGATTTTTTAAATATGAAGGGGTTTTTTGAGCTCTTTTGAATAAAAAATTGTTTTAATGTGCCCAATTCCAGTTCCTTAGGCTATGTACTGTGATTAAAATAGAGTTAAGGGCTTTGTGAGCATTTCATATCTAGTTCAGTATTGAGCCAGTACCGGCTCTGAAATCCCAGACAGAACTCTATGACGGGAAAATTGAGTTGTCTTTGAATTTGTGAATATGTAGACAGGGAAGGTTATCTCTGGTGATGAACAAGAAAAATGTATATCCCCACTATCCCTCCCTGTACAAACCAAGGGCACATGCCCTTCTGTTACTGACCCTCTCAACTCCTGCCCCAGGTGGGCTCTCAGATCAGCCCCACACTCCCAAAATCACTCTCCAGACTCAGTTCTCCATTATTTCATGGACTTGTTCTCTATTAAGCCTATACTGATTAAAAAAAAAAGCCTATACTGATGAATGAAAATATATCTCAAAAAATCATCGTGATACTTTGTCAAAGCTTTGTTTCACCAGAGAGCAGTTCTGAAGTGGAAATTTGCACGCAGCAAGTTTTTATGGAAAGTGCTATTGAAATCAACGGCTGTGGGAATGTGAAGACAAGACTGAGCTGAGGAAAAAGTGAGGTTGTGATGAAGTCACAACAGAACTGCTGCCTTGGGGAACTATGGCACTGGGAGGGTCCCAAAGCATTGCCTCCAATGGAGGCAATAGGGCCACTCACTATATCCCCACATAAAATAGTCATTGTATTTAGACTGCCACTGGACAGTGGTGATGCCACTGGATTTTACATGATGCAGCTCTTTTCTGCCCAGAGCAAACATCAGGAGGGAATACTCAGCTGCCAGCCATCAGCCATCAGCATTCCCAGCAGCTTGGTGGGGAGAGGAGGCAGGGGAGGCCTCTAGTCCTTAGGGAAGGATTATATAAACTTCATAAGGGGGTATCTACCATCACCCCTTCTTAAATAACTTGTGTTTTAAGAGCCTTAAATGCCCTAAAACAAGAATGCAAAAGAGCAAGTAATGCAGCCATTTCATGCTCTATGACAGAAGTCATTTAGGATATGAAAGTTTCTCATACCATCCAGGCAAATGCTTCAAAACCTACCTTAGTGAAGGACCATGGTGTTTTCTCCATGTTATTTTAAATCTGTCATAAATAGATACATGGTCTTATCACACGTGACCAGGACACAGTCTGCATCAGGAGAGTTGGGCAACATCTGAAATATTTAACTCTTCAACGAGATAGGTCACACACTTAAGTGTTTTAGCAATGCCAAGTCACTACAAACATCTGTCAAAATTACTCTCCATTTTTGTACTTATAAAGGACTAGAATAGTTCACTGAGGGGCACTGGTTTTGTGCACTATTCAGATCCACACACTGCAGTTTTTGAAACCCTGTTTCAAGTGGTCACCTGGTGTCTCTCTTTAAAAGAATTAAAACCAATCTAAAGAACAAACAACCACAACAATGAAAACTACAGCAGTAATACCATCAATTACTGTTTTGCTTGGAAAAATAGATAAGTAAGATTTTTTTGTTTCTCACCTTGCTTTCAGGGCTCAAGTGAATTTAAGTTCACCTGCTTTTAAGTCTAAGGTTTTTTCTAGGTTATTTTAACCTCCATCTCTATCAGGAAAGAACATTTGTCAGTCAATGCCCTTGTTTCATGCAGGTAATGTTCCTTTAGCTGCTTTTTAAAATTTTTAGCCCCTTTCATACTTATGGGACATTTTCCGACCCTTACTGTGCTGTTTCTGAATCAAACACTGACAGAAAAGGTCTGTGTTCAAAGCCTATGCCTGCTGAATTTGAGTCAGCCTCCTGTCACAGTGTCATTCTAAAGTTTAAGCTGCTGGAAGTTCAAAAAGATGTGAAAAAAGAGCTAGACAGGACACTTATATGAGTAGTGGAGCTCCTATTAGGTCTTCTGAATACCAGAACTGCTCTGACAATCCACTTGGACTTGAGCCGAGAGGCAATATTTTTCTTATGTGCTGGGAAGCAGCTGCCCACCACAGGCAGAACTTCTTAGAAAGTATAGCTTTTACTTTAACCATTAGATTCCAAAAATAGCATGTCCTTAATAGACACTCTTCTATTCCCTCCTATTCACAAACACACAAAAAAAATACAATTCTGTTTCTGCTTTGGACTCTGATCATCAAAACACCAAAACAGAGACTCTGTAATAACTAACTGATCTCCAGAAACATAAACCCTTCTAGATTAGGGGAAAGATTCCTGGAAATCCCTAACATGTCCAAGCCTAGACCATGGGGAAGAGCTTCTGATAGAAAAGAATATGTCTACCCAATACTAAATAGGGATCCCCTAAATTGGGGGGGAGGGAAACTAGCAGTAGAGCTGCACTATACTTGTAAGATGGTTAACCATATTCTCATATCATGAACTAGTAATTGTTAGTGTGGGCGTCATACACATTGAAATACAACAGAACTTGATCTTGAAAAAACAAAACAAGGGCTGTTACAAATCAACTAAAAAATATATCTCAAGGGATCCTTGGGTGGCACAGTGGCTTGGCGCCTGCCTTTGGCCCAGGGCACGATCCTGGAGACCTGGGATCGAATCCCACGTCGGGCTCCCAGTGCATGGAGCCTGCTTCTCTCTCTGCCTGTGTCTCTGCCTCTCTCTCTCTCTCTCTCTCTCTGTGACTATCATAAATAAATTAAATATATATATATATATATCTCAAGGCATCATCGCCACCATTATAATCATTGTATGAGCTTTTACCATGTGCCAATTACTATCCAAAATGTTTGCACTTTAAATCATCTAAGCTTCTGAATAAACCTATGATATAGGTAGGTTTTAGCATGATTACCATATATATCATAGGCCACACGTATATCTTCAATATTGGAAAAATGTTGGGCTTCTGGGTGGCTCAGTTGGTTAAGTGTCTGACTAGCTTAGGTCCCGATCTCAGAATCCTGGGGTGAAGACCTGTGTCAGCAGAGTTTGCTTCTTCCTCTTCCTCTGCCCTTCCCCCTGGTTTTCTCTTTCTTTCTCAAATAAATGAATAAAATCTTTTAAAAAATGTTATTGAGAACTATATTGGTTTCTCACTAAAAATCAACTAATTAGATGATTAAATTATTCAGCATTAAAATAAGAACTTGCCGGGCAGCCCCAGTGGTGCAGTGGTTTAGCGCCGCCTGCAGCCCAGGGCGTGATCCTGGAGACCCAGGATCCAGTCTTAGGTCGGGCTCCCTGCATGGTGCCTGCTTCTCCCTCTGCCTGTGTCTCTGCCTCTCTCTCTCTCTCTCTCTCTCTGTCTCTCTCTCTCTATGAATAAACAAATAAAAAATCTTTAAAAAAATAAAATAAATTAAGAATTTGCCTTATATTGAGGGAACTTCAAAGAAAGAAGAATGTCTTTTAAGCCGAAGTACTGGTGTAAGATGTACTGATGGCATTTGCTTTAGCTTCAGCATCAGCCAGACAGCAACATATGATGAATTCTGTTCAGATTCTGCACATACATAGTCTTGGCCTTTCTAACGAAAAACATCAGTAAATTGCATGCTGTGAGCTTCTCACTGTAACTTTCAGGTATGCTTGGAAAAATTTAGCAAACCATTGTTACGAATATGTTTTCTGAAGTTGATTAAAGAAATAGTCACTTTCATTTCTAGAATATGTAGCCATCCTATAGGAATTACTGGTACAGATTTCTCATTCTATATATAGACCAAGGTAAAAAAAAAAAAAAAACACAAGTCTTATTATTCAGGTATCTAAGTGCAGAGGATAGAATATAATGACCCTTTTTAGACCTCTCCTTTCATTCTTTTCTCTTTGGTCCCCTTTTTTTCTGTCCTATATCTAAGTAATTCTCAATAAATCCACCCCTAAGAACTCAATTTCAGGTTTTAGAGAGCAATGTACAGTTTCATTCTATAGTGATCAAAAATGAGGAAGGTAGAGTTTCATTTTCAATCCACTTGACCTAATTTTTTTTTTTCAGATTTATAGTGTCAAAGTGTCTCTAGAATCACACTCTAATGCTGAAACTCGGGGGCTTATACAGTTCTTTTTTCTGCTTATGCATGCCCAGTACCATCTGAAGAAGCAGGAATCCTGATGCTTCCCTTGGGACCACCAGAACTACTGCAACTAAGCTATGCAGGAGCTTCAGATTCAAGAATGAATCAAACTGAAGCACCATCCACTGGAAGGTGATTGAGTTATACCAGTGTACTGAATTCTTTATCAGAACAATATGATCACAATACAAGGAATAAAAATCTAATTGCTTCTATATTTACTTCAGATATTGCACCTAAAACTCCTACTCATCTTTAGAAACATGCAGTAGAAACGCAGTAAAAGATAGCAGTAATTTTCAGGCTGAAAACCATCTTTAGGAATGGATTTTTCTGTCTATGTTGTTACATGTGCCAATGGGTTCTACTGGATGAATGGATTCACTGATTTAACTGTAATTTGCTTCCCTGATCATTCATTCAGTAGATGTTTATCAATCTCTGGTCTAGTCAACAATATTCAAGGTACTCTGATAAACATGAAGGCCAATAAAATGGATCTATAATTTTACTATTAGGTGTTAAATTACATGGTATATGTACAAAGCACAAGAGAAGAATGGATAAAGGAATTATGGGTGTAATGATAAATTCATTGAGTAGTATTTGGGTTAGTCCCTAGAAATAGGATTTTATTAAACAAAATAAAGGGAAGCAAGGAGTATGAGAATATTGAACAAGTTACATAATCAAACATTTCTGAACTAGAATCTAAACCTTTCTAATTCTAAAATCAGAAGATGTTAATATTCAAAGTTTTAAAAAAAAATCTGATTCTAAAATTTGGAAGTTATGCTCCCCCTAGTTGAAAAATATGAGAGACTGAGTTAAGTGAAGTCTGGACATATCATGATGTCCACTTGAGACATATTAGAAAACTTTTATTAAACATCCACAATGTGATATGTGTATGTGTGTGTGTGTGTGTGTGTGCATGTAGGGAGGGAAGGAGGGAAAGAGAGAGAGATTCATTTGAACATACCCATACTTAAAGCATAAATAGAAGCAAAATACACGGAAGTCCACATAGCATGGTTGTATAACCTAAAATTATTTATACAAACACTAACACATGTTTTTACATACATCAACATGTTTCAGGAAAAATTAAAAAAAACAAAACAGCAAACCCAAACTCCTGATAATGCTATTATCTTTGGGAAGATAAACTAGTAATTCATAGGAATGGAAAAATAGGTTTCCAACTTTATACTCTGTTGCACTAATTGCTTTGGGTGATATGTGCATATATTGCTTTTATAATTAAATATCTAGTCTGAAATTAGATTCTAACATTTGTACAATAACAAAAATATACAAAAATATGTTGTTTTCAAAGATCACATGGTAATGCACTTTAAAGTATCAGTGGAAATCATTTTAAGTTAATTTCCTGTGCAATTTGAAAATGATCCAGTCATGAGAGTTCCAAAATGATCTAGTTGAGAGTCTTTCTCATCCTGTTCAATTCCCCTTTCTCTGGGAACATTTGCCACATGGCCATGACTTATGGCAATGCAACTTCTAGGCTTCAGCAGGAAAGAATGATTTCCATTTGCTTTCTTTTATGATTATGAGTTCCTGGAGAGTTACAAAGTGCAGAATGAAGGGGAAGTATTCTGTTTGACAGGAGTTAGTAGTAATAAGCTGTCATCCTTTAAAAGGAATTCAGTAAATATTTCTTTAGAGCAGCTTCTCTAATAACTTCCACAGTAGTAGAAAACAACATGATGCCCCAACTTACTGCTATCCGTCAACCAAGTGACAATAGGTCTGACAGTTAAAGATAGGCCTTTCCCACTAACCCAGAGAATTAAAGAAATCGTTCATTGATTTCTTCTATTCTATTCTACAGAAGGCTTGAACTCTCTGACTATATATATATATATATATTCTATAGACATTCAGTGTGCAAAGCTATTTGGATAAATTTTCAGTTTATAAATATTACTGTGCTTTCAAGTATCTTTTTTCATTTTCTCCCTCTGTCATAATACTGGGCAATGAGAATATTTTCTTTGAGACTAAAGCAAGTTATAAATATACAGGACTGATCACTGCCCCGAAGTTGGGATGTATTTCATTAAAGTCAAACTCAAGGAGAGATTAACAAATCATAAATTTGAATAATACACACCATTTATAGTAAATTCAGTTGGATTTACATAAAAGGACAATAAAAACTATTTGAAAGGATGTCTCATTTTCTCAATTTTCATCAAAATAAAATAAAGGCCTGTAGACATTTAACTTCCTTATCTTAATTAGAAGGGGTTGGAGTAAAAAAAATACATTAAATAATATATTCTGTCATTCTGATCTGAGAAAATATAAGGAAATGATTCCCCATGCTTCTAATTATTGTTTTAAATAATTAACACTATACAGAAGACCACAGTAATTTACTTCACTACATACATTTAGCATCATTCACCTTTTCAGATTTCACTTGTTTGGCACGCTTTGTATTTGTCAGCTTTGAGATCAGGGATGAGGGTTAAAAGCATTTCAAATTGTCATAAGATTGAATGAATTCTGTGCCAAAAAAAAAATGACCAACTTAGTGAGCTGCCCAAAGTTGCACTTGAAGGGAAAAATGTACTATTTCTGAAAAAGAAAAGTAATGGAAAAATATAAGCAGTGAAGTTCCTTTACCAGTAATGCTACCTCACTGAGCAGTCAGCTACATATGCTTTGAATAAAAATCATCACTTTTTCTATTATCTGTAGGGTTTTTTTTTTAAATAAAGAACACACCAAAAAAAAAAAAAAAAGAACACACCACAGCTTAAAAACCATGTGAATCAGTTTTTCCTTATTTGAAGGACTATTTTGAAGAACATAATTAAACATTTTTAAAAAATGGTTAATGTGCAACAGCAACAAATAATCCAATTTGAAAATGGACAGAGGAACTGAATAGGGTGTTACCTAAGAAGATATACAGATGGTCACCAGACACATGTAAAGACGCTCAACATCATTAATCATCAGAGAAATGCAAATTAAAACCACAATGAGATATCACCTTAGACCTGTCAGAATGACTAGAATCCAAAATATATGACATAACAAGTGTTAGTGAGGGGATGCAGGGAAAGAGAAATGCTCATGTGTTTTTGGTAGGAATGTAATTGGGGCAGCACCGTAGAAAACATTATGGAGGTTCCTCAAATATTTAAAAATAAAAATACCATATGATCCAGTAATTCCACAAATAAGTATTTACCTAAAGAAAACAAAAATATGAAATCAAAGAGATATACATACCCCTATGTTTACTACAGAATTATTTATAATCACAAAGATATGGAAACAACCCAAGTGTCCATTGATGAATGAATAAGAAAGAGGTGGTTTACACACACACACACACACACACACACACACACACAAACACAAACGAATAGTACTTAGCCATAAAAAGGATGAGATCTTGTCATTTGCAGGAACATAGGAGCACCTAGAGGGTATTATACTAAGTGAAACAAATCACACAAGACAAATACCATACGATTTCACATATACGTGGAATCTAAAAGAACAAATGAATAAAACAAAAAGCAGAAACAGACCCATAAATACAGAGAAATGGGGAGGAAGACAATGAAGAGTTTGGACAGAATAGACAAAGGGGAGTTGGAAATATAGGCTTCCAGATATAGATTAAGTCATGGGGATATAAAGTACAGTATAAGGAATATAGTCAATGATATTATAATACTTTTGTATGGTGAAAAATGGTTAGCTATGGTGACCATAGCATAATGTATAGACTTGTTGAATCACTATGTTGTATACTTGAAACTAATACCAACTACATTTCAATAAAAAATACTTAATTGTTCTAAATAATGCTGACCACTTAAAACTCTCTATCAAGTTAGTGTTTCCAAGTAGAAGGGATTAAGCATACAAAACTGTGTCAAGTTTGTAAGTGTCAAAGGTAACATCAACTCTTGAAAATTTCCAAAGGAAAGTAATGAGCATAAAGTTGAGCCAATTTAGACATACATATATTAGACATACATCTATTTTGTTCTCATTGCAATTATTCATAATATACACAGAAAACCCATATTTCAAGCAACATTATGTCTTTCTGGGGATTTTGGGGACATAAGCTTAAAAATATGTGAGCAATCATCTTTTTTTCCCTTTAGATGAAAAATTAACTTGAGGCATACTCAAATAATTCAAAAGTGATGAAATCAATTTCACTCCAACTTTTAAAAGAAAGAAAATGCCCTTTAAAAAGAGGCATAGAAAAATTTTGATCAAAAGTACATTTTAATGGTATAAACAGTACAGGGTAGAAGCAATAGTGTAAAATAGTTAACAATTTCCTGAAGCTACCTTTTGAATAAATAGGTACTACTTTCCTATTGATTTGAGGGCAGATTTATAGATAGACATATTAATGACATAAACATTGGTCTATGAGCTCAAATGAGTGAACTTGCATCTTGGACAGCTCAGTTTGGAATTTTTAAAAAAAATTTTAATCAATAGCAGTAAACAGATGCCCCTAGAAAATTATTGGAAATTTACTTTGAGACCTACAAATAAAAAATGGGCACATCACTACTATATACCAATGGCAAATACTATAGTGTCTTTGCATTAAAATACAAAGATGCATTGTTGATACGATGCAGTATCTCACTCTATAATGTTAGAACAGGAAGGAGTGGCCTAGATGAACCAATCCATTACGTTCATTGCAGAATGAGGAAGCTCCAGTCCTATAAGGTAAGGTGACCTGTCTATGCCACCCAGACAGTCAGTGCTAAACCTGGCCAGAGAGTACAGATATCCTAATCATTGCAGCAGCACTCTTTCCACTTAAATTAGTTAGTATAATGCTAATAGCTGAATTGCAAAGATCCCAAAAATGTAAAGGTACAAAAACAACAGGAGTACATTTATGGCTCATGCAACAGACCTGGGTAGATGCACCCTGTCAGTGGAAGATCTCTCATTAACAAAATTATCCTGGTACCTAAGCTGCCTACAGCTCTGAGGCCTTCTTCTCTTATCTTTTCCTTTTCTTTTTCCTTCTCCTTTTCTTTTTCCTTTTCTTTCTTTCTTTCTTTCTTTCTTTCTTTCTTTCTTTCTTTCTTTCTTTCTTTCTTTCTTTCTTTCTTTCTCCTTTCCTTTTCCTTTCCTTTTCTTTTCTTTTCTTTTTTCTTTTTTCTTTTCTTTCTGGCTCTTTAATAAATGGCTCCCAAAGTTGTCTGTCATCTCCCTCCTAATTGGCTGGAAGAAGAAGTAGCATATAGGAGAACACTGAAGAGAAGTGTTTTGGGGAACATTGGCCAGAAATAACAATCATTACTTTTGATGGCATTCCACTGGCTAGCACCTAGTACCTTGACAATAAGAGAAGCTCAGGATTGTAGTCTATTTGCCTACAAGAAAAAAAAGGCAAATTTTGGTGAAAATCGAGTAGTCTTTACTTCATGGTAAATGGCATTAATCTGCATGGGTAATTTAGAAAAGGCACCCTGCATCCCAGCCCTGAGTTTTGTAAATCAAAAAGGTAACTAGGTAAATGAAGAAACATCTAGTAATCTCTACCACTATACTTTACTACTTTATGGTATGTGGCCCTAACCTGTAAGAGTGCTTTAGTAAAGGGCACCCTGCATCCTAGCCCTGAAATTTATATCAAAAAGATTCTGGGTGGCTGCTCCATAGTTATCTTCTCATGGTCAAGTCACTGGTGATATCACTAACAGCAGCTTCTCCTGCGTGCCCAGTTTGGATTTAGAAGCTCACTCTTCTTTCTGTGCTGACCTTCACATCTGTCTCTGCTTGTAGTTTAACACACAAATACTAGGGGAAAGAAAATGTTATGTCCACTTTAAAAATGAACTAACTATTTTATTCAGAATGGACATCTATTTATATGACGTGAATACATTTTTAAAAATTTTTTTATTTATTTATGATAGTCACAGAGAGAGAGAGAGAGAGAGAGAGGCAGAGACATAGGCAGAGGGAGAAGCAGGCTCCATGCACCGGGAGCCCGACGTGGGACTCGATCCCAGGTCTCCAGGATTGCGCCCTGGGCAAAGGCAGGCGCCAAACCGCTGCACCACCCAGGGATCCCCCGACGTGCATACATTTTACAAATGAAAACATACATTGGACACCAGTTGACCTAGGATGACAGGAGCATTTAATTTGGAATTCAAATTTCAAGCTTCTTTGTGAATTATTTTTTTAATTCATGACTTATTATTTTTTACTTACATACTTACTTATTTTAAGTAGGCTCAATAAGCAACATGGGGCTTGAACACAGGACCCTGAGATTAAGAGTTGTATGTTCTACTGACTGTTGAGCCAACCAGGCACCCCTATTAATGACTTTTCTTTTTACAAAGGGTCAATTTATGTAGACAAATGGATAAACTGATTAATATTTACATATTAGGACACATACTTTTAAACATATACATTTTTATATGTTAAAAGTAAAAAGATGTGAGAGAAAACAAAGAAATAAAGGCTTAGTTTTGAATTTTTAAATGCTAAAACAGAAAAATTAAAAGAACTCAAACCATAGGCAATAGATTTGGAAGAACCACATAAACTTAAGAAAAGGATATCACATGGAGAGTATAAACTAAATCCTCTGTCTTAAACAAGGGAGGTGGGGAGGAGGAGATAGCATGGATGTCCCTGAATGAGGGACTCTGGACTCTGCTCCCTGGGTCAAGTACAAGTAATGTGAAAAATATAAACAATAGCAAGTGACCTGTCTATGTGTTTCATTTTAGCCTTTCTGTTTTGGGTGTAAATGTATCTCACTGTCATTTTAATTTGCATCTTATTGATGAATAATGATGTTCACGCCAATTTCAAATATTTTGTGGTGATTTACATATTCTATTTTGGGAAACACCTTTTAAAGGCTTTTGCTCATTTTTTAAATTCTTTTTTTTTTCTTATTAATCTGTAGGAGTTTTTTCTTTCAGTTTTACTGAAATATAATTGACAAACATTGTGTAAGTATACAGCTCAATAATTTGATTTACAGATATTGCAAAATGGTTACCATTTTAAGTTTAGTTACCATCTATAATCATGTAGATGCAAAAAAAATATTACCCCCTTGTGATGAGCACTTTTAGTATCCACCTTCTTAGTAACTTAAAAATGCCGTACAGCAGTGTTACTGTTAGAGTTGTCATGTTGTACATTATATCCCTACTATTTATACTGGAAGTTTGTACCTTTTGAACATTTCCATCCAATGTAGGATTTTTTTAATGGCGTCCCTGTTTTTTTCTATTTTCTTTAAGAAATAACTTTATTCAACATAATAAAGGCCGTATATAAAAACCCACAGCTAACATTAGATTTAATGGTGGATGATAGAGAGCTTTTCTCCTTATAAGGAATAAGACAAGAACATCCATTCTCACCACTTTTATTCAATATAATAATGGAAGTCCTAGACAGAGTAATCAGACAAGAAAAGGTACTCAAGTTGGTTAAAAAAAAAAAAAAAAAAAAGGAAGGAAAACTCTATTTGGAGATGATATGATAATATATAAAGAAAACTCAGAAGATTCCACACAAAAAAAATACTGGAACTGATAAATGAACTCAGTAATGTCACAGGATCAAAATCAATACGCAGAAATCTGTTGCATTTCTATACACTAATAATGAAGTACAGAAAGAGAAGTTAAGAAAACATTCCCACATACAGTTGTGACAAAAATAATAAAATACCTAGGAGTAAACTTGGCCAAGGAGGTGGAAGACCTGTACTCTGAAAACTATAATACACTGATGACAGAAACTAAAATGACACACAAACAAATGGAAAGATATTCCATGCTCATGGATTGGGAGAATAAATATTGTTAAAATGTCTATATTATCCAAAGCAAGCTACAGATTTAATGTAATCTCTATCAAAATACCTATAGTAGTTTTCACAGAACTAGAACAAATAATTATAAAATTTGTATGGAACCACAAAAGGCCTAAAGGGGTCAAAGCAATCTTGAAAAAGAATAACAGGGATGCCTGGGTGGCTCAGCAGTTGAGCGCTTGCCTTTGGCTCCGGTTCTGATCCCGGGGTCGCAGGATAGAGTCCCACATAGGACTCCCTGCATGGAGTCTGCTTTTCCATCTGCCTCTGTCTCTGCCTCTGCCTCTCTCCGGCTCTGTTTGTCATGAATAAATAAATAAAATCTTTATAAAAAAAAAAACAATAACAAATCTGGAGGCATAATTCCCAGATTTCAAAATATATATATAAACGTGAAGTAATCAAAACAGTATGGTACTGGCACAAAAACAGGCACATAGATCAATGACATGGAATAAGAGTCTAGAAATAAACTCATAATTATATGATTAATCTACAACAAAGAAGGCAAGCAAATATAATGGGAAAAGGTCTCTCCAACAGTTGGTTGGTGGGAAAACTGGATATCTACATGCAAAAGAATAAAATGGGACCACTTTCCTACAGCATACACAAAAATAAACTAAAAATGGATTAAAGACCTTAATGTGAGATCTGAAAGCATAAAAATCCTGGAAAAGAGCACAGGCAGTAATGTCTCTGACATCAGCTGTAACATTTTTCTAGATATATCTTTTGAGGTAAGGGAAATAAAATGAAAAAAATAAAACAGAAGACCAAAGGAACCATTGTGACTAAATCAAAATAAAAAGCTTTTGCAAAGCAAACAAAATAAGCAAAAACAATCAACAAAACTAAAAGACAATCTGAGTGGAGAAGATATTTGCCAATGGTATATCTGATAAGCAGTCAGTATCCAAAATATATATAGAACTTATAAACTCAACACCAAGAAAACTCCAAATAATCCAATTAAAAATGGACAGAAGACATGAACAGACATTTCTCCAAAGAAGACATATTAACAGCCAACAGGCACATGAAAAGATGCTTAACATCACTCATCATCAAGGAAATGTAGAGCAAAACCACCATGAGTGCTAAAATAAAAAACAAACAAACTAACTAACTAACTAGTGCTGTCAAGGATGTGGAGATAAAGAAACCCTCATGTACTGTTGCCGGGAATGCAAACTGGTGTGGTCACTATGGATAACAGTATGGAGATTCTTCAAAAATAAAAAAAAAATAGAATTACTATATGATTCAATAATTCCACTACTGGGTATTTACCCAAAGAATAAAAACACTAATTTGAAAATATATATGTACCCCTCTGTTTATTTCAGCACCATTTCCAATAGCCAAGATATGGAAGCAACCCGAGTGACCCTCAATAGATGAATGGATAAAGATGTGGTAGAGAAATAGATAGATAATGGAATATTAGCCATAAAAGAGAATGAAATCTTGCCATTTGCAACAAAATGGCTGTATCTAGGCAGCAAATGCTATGTGAAATAAGTCAGTCAGAAGAGAACAAGGATCACATGATTTCGCCCATTTATGCAACATAAGAAACAAATGAACAAAGGCAAAGAAACAAACAACAACAACAAAACAGACTATTAAATATAGAGAACTGATGATTGCCAGACAAGAGGCGGGTAGAGCCATGAGGGAAATAGGAGAAGGGAATTAAGAGTAAACTCATCCTAATCAGCACTGAGTAATGTATAGAATTGTTGAATCACTACAATATACCTGAAATTTAACACTATGTTAAAAAATATATATCTGCTTCTCTCAAGTAAGAAAGACATTGTCTTATTTTTTATAGGATGTTATTATTTCATCTTTCAAATAAGAGTAGCTAATCTACTCAAATTTTCATATAGTGTGAGGAAAGGGTTAATGCTTATTATTTTCTATGTAGTTACTTGACTCCTTAGGGGTCTTACTAATGTTTTTAAAAAGAACATTTCTTCTACGCTGTATTGAGTTGCTGAACCTCTATGTGACTGTGTATGTGGAAGTCTCTTTTTAGACTCTCTTGTTTTATTCTGCTTGCACCAATGTCACACTCTCTAAATCACTGTAATTCTACAGGAAGTCTTGCAATCTAACAGGGCAAGTACTTCAACTATCTCCTCATTTTCCTCCTCTTCTTTTCCTTTAAGATCGTCTTAGCTATTCCATCTATATTTCCATATAAAAATATTCCGTGATATGATAATATTCCACAATGAATTTTCACTTATTTCCTATCTAAAATTTCATATAAATTTTAGACTGAATTGGCCAATTTCAATAAGAACCCTGTGATTTTGACTGTGAATACATCATCCCCTGAAACCTCAAACTCTATCATTTTGTTTTAAGGGGCAAATTGAGTCATATCTGAGGTAGGAAATCCTTCACATGCGACTTTGATTCTTAAACACCAGGAAACAATGGGAGTTAGGGCTCTGCCATTAAGAAGCCCTCAAGCACAGGGCTTCCTAATTGTCAGAACTCAGTAAGTCACAATAAGTAAGCTGGCTCTGAGTTTGGGACTCCAAGTTTCCAACTGTCATGTGAGCTCCACCTAATTCTCAAATCTCACAGGTCTCTCTTTACTTCCAGTAGGGTCTCTTGAAGCACAGATTTTGGTCTGTACCCTGACAAATAGCAACAGGATAGAAAATGGCCAGCAATCATCTGCTCACCTCACAAAGACCTTCTTTCAGAGTAAGAGTTCATCATTGCTTCCTCAACTTTCATATCTTAAAAAATATTATTTTTGTAATATAGCTAGCCTTTTTTAAGCTTTTTTTAAAAGATTTTATTTATTTATTCATGAGAGACAGAGAGAGAAAGGCAGAGACATAAGCAGAGGAAGAGAGAGGCAGGCTCCCTATGGGGAGCCAGATGCAGGACTCCATCCAAGGATCCCGAAATCATGACCTAAGCCAAAGGCAGATGCTCAACCACTGAGCCACCTAGGTGACCCTAGCCTTTTTTACTTTTGCAGCAGGAATACTGGCTTGATGAAATCTACCCCATTCAAGTAAAAAATGGACAAATTGGGGACCAATTTGAGTCAAATTTTAAAACAAAACTCTGAAAATCTTTCAAAACCATATTTCTTCCTTATAAGAGAAATTGTCCTCAGAAAGCTCCTCAGAAATTTAGACTTATAGGAGATATGACATCAGCTATCAGATTTGTATATGTTTATATACTTTATAGGTCAGATTATCATTTTACTATACACTCAAAAAGCTATTAAGTATGCCCCAGGCACAACAAAAATAAATAATAAAGTGAGGAAACAAAAAGTGAATTGGGTTTGAGGTCAATCTCTGGGTGAGAAACAGATGATATTTTGAGCCCATACCCCTGACTTTCAACTGTAGCTTAAATATTTCTCATATAAATTCACCTATACTTCTGATTTATATAGTGCCCAGCGAGGCATATGAGAAATAAAGGCATTTTATAGGACTAACTCATAGAATAATGTTTAATAAATATTTGAGGGTGTACTAGGCATTGTTCCATATAATCTGAAAAATGAGAAAAGTATATAATGTGTAGTCTGATATAGCTGGTTATAGGTTAGGGTGAAGAGACTAGATGAACACACATGAGAAGAAAAATAATTTACCAGTATACTAAAGCAGTGGATGATATTGATAATTGACATATTTTTATTATTGCTTTGCACTATCAGATTATTAATTCTAGATGACTGTCACTGTCCTTTCATCTTGAGGAAATCTTAACAAGGGCTCCTTTTTTTCCTGATAATTCTTTGGCAGATTATCAACAAATATCCACATAAACTCAGAAAATTGTGAGTTTTAGTAGATTTAAGATGTTTCTTTTCTTTTCTTTTTTTTTTTTTTTTAAGATTTTATTTATTTATTCAGAGGGAGAGGGAGATGCAGGCTCCATGCAGGGAGCCCGATGTGGGACTGGATCCTGGGTCTCCAGGATCACACCCCAGGCTGCAGGCGGCGCCAAACCGCTGTGCCACCGGGGCTGCCCAAGATGTTTATTTTCGATTTATGTTCTTAAATCATTTCCAGAGATTTTAAATAGTTTTTTTTTCTTTTTTCTTTTCTTCTATTGCAGGTCAGTTTCATGGGAGAGCAAGTCTATGGAGCCCTTCAGTTTGTCATGCTGGAAGTGAAACTCTACACATTCTCTATTTTTAGCACTTAAGAACTTTGGGCTCTGCTTAATTAATACATAAAAAGTACATTATGGGACACCTGGATGGTTCAGTCAGTTAAGTGTCTGACTCTTGATTTTTGGCTCACATTGCAGTCTCATGAGATTGAGCCCCTAGTCACGTTCCATGCTCAGTGGGGAGTCTGTTTAAGATTATTTCTCTCCCTGTTCTCTGCCCCTCCCCCTACTCTTCTGCTCTCAAAAAAATAAATAAATAAATAAATCTTTTTTAAAAAGTATATTATGGAGGTCATTTCTTCACTTGCTACAAGCAAAGGAATTAAAGATCAATATTTCCAATAAAATGGAGGCATTTTTTGGTCATTTTCCAGGAGTAGCAGTTCTTTCTCTAAATAAATATACTTTATACTTCCCTCCTTGGCTCTAGCTCAGGACACAGCTGATAAAGCAATGGTGATGAAGCTAGTGAGAGCCAACGGTCTATGCTTCCCTTTGACTCATAATTTTTTAAGTAACAAAATAAAATTTCCCTGGAATATTTATATTTCACACATCAGGCACATCAAGACATGTTGTCAGTTCCCATTTTAATTACTTTTCTAATTGGTTTTCATTTTAAATCCTACCATAAACCCCCTTCCTGCCACCTGCTTATTCACAGTAGAATGGGGAGAGAATGGGGAGACACAGACAGTAGGCAGAAATTATGGTTCAAATAAATTCTTTTTAATCTTAAGTATTCAAGAATATGCTACAAATGAGAATTCTGCCTTCACTACTGGAGGGCATGAAATAATATAATCAATAGATAGCATGAACTCTTTGTCATTTAAATCAGTTTGTGTTTTACATATGAAATTCTAGACACGTAGGCATAAAACTTGCCAATTTAAGTGTCTCCAGTATACTCAAATACCATAGGTTCTAGTCTATTTTGTATACTACTAACAATGTGAGATACACTTTTCATAATTCTACATAGTGTGATTTTCTGTCTCCTTGTCACAGAATTCGCAGAAGTATTTGTTTAAAATGCCAATTTTAGTTCCTATTCAAGTCATTATCTTTAGAGATTGAGAACATAATGATGCATTTTTAACGAGCCCTCCAGGTGATTTCAATGCAACTGAAGTTTGAGAGCCAGTCACTCCGTACTTGGTTTTCTGTGAGAGGCTCACTGACATGCTTTTCTGGAGGAGCTAATGCTGTGTGACAGGAAGAATGTTGGGATGGACATCAGGAAGAGGCTGCTCTGCCACTCAGGAGCTGATGATGGCCGAGTGGCTTGTTCCTTCTGGGTGCAGTCTCTTCATTTATAAATGGGAGGAACATTTCAGTTCGCTTCTTAGGCTAATGTGAATATCAGGAAAGATAGATCAATTCAGCAAAACCACTTTGCAAAATGGAATACTCTTTACAAACAAAGGGGATATAAGATAGAGGTTTTCTTGTTTTTTATGTTTTTATTCTTTTGTTTTTGTTTATTAAGTTTTTATTTAAATTCCAGTTAACAGGGGCAGCCAGGGTGGCTCAGCGGTTTAGCACCTGCCTTCAGCCCAGGGCCTGATCCTGGAGACCCAGGATCGAGTCCCACATCGGGCTCCCTGCATGGAGCCTGCTTCTCTCTCTGCCTCTCTCTCTCTCTCTCTCTCTCTGTTCTCATGATTAAATAAATCTTAAAAAAAAAAAACTGTAAAAAAATAAAAATAAAAAAATAAATTCCAGTTAACATGTAGTATAATATAGCTTCAGGTATACAATATAGTGATTCAACACTTCCATACAACACATGATGTTTATGTCAACAAGTGCACTCCTTAATCCCCATCACCTATTTCACCTCTCACTTGCTCCTGTAACCATCAGTTTTTTTCTCTATAGTTAGCAGTGTTTCTTGGTCTGCCTCTATTTTTTTCCTTTCATTTTGTTTCTTAAGCTTCACATGAATGTAATCATATGCTATTTGTTCTTCTCTGACTGACTTCACTTAGCATAGCACTCTCTAGCTCCACTCATGTCATTGCAGATGGCAAGATTTCATTCTTTTTTATGGCTGACTAATATTCTATTGTGTCTATACACCATATCTTCTTTATCCATTCATCAGTCGGTGCCTACTTGGGCTGGTTCTATAATTTGGCTATTGTAGATAATGCTGCTATAAACATAAGGGTACATGTATTAGTACATTTATATTTTGGGGGTAAATACCTAGTAGTACAATTGCTGGGTCATAGGGTTACCTCTAAGATCTATTTTACAACTTTACTAGCATAGAAAGCAAAAAAATATATATTTTAGAAAAATATCGTTAGAGGAAAAAAGAAGGAAGTATGAGAAAGCCTCCTTTGAGTTATTTTCACCAGGTGATTCAGGAGCTAGAAAATGTTGTACATACAACACATTATGTCCAAACCTTACATTTTGATGGGCACCTTAAATTTGGTGAATCAGAATAAGTTATGGGTGACATGCAATGATTAATAATGAGGATATTAATTATATTTGTTGAATTATGGCACCTATATTTAGTTCCCAAAGAATAGAATGATGGTCACAACTTGTGATATTTATCAAAGTGACACCAAAGTCTCAATATATGGATTTACTCTTCACCTACTGAAATTTATAGACTTTGATTAAGTCATGTGATAATACATGCAGGACATCCTGGATCTACTGTATATCAAAAGGACAACACTGCTGACAGCTTCCCCTTGAAACATCTGCAAGTGACCAAATTCCAGAGAGCATATGTCTGAGAATGGTACCAATGACATACTGTTAATGGATGAATCACTTATCTGCCAAAAGTCCTCCACCTCTCTACTAACATTCTGTTCCCATTAGAAGTCACTACTTATTTTTATTCAAGGATAGAAGGACATTTACATTAGCTAGAGTTTTTCTCGTACAACATCTGAAGCCCATGTTAAGAACAATCAATCTAGAAATTTACAGGGGAAACTATCATCATGACTATCATTGGGTGGGGAGGGAAGGGACTGATGTATATCCTTAGTAATACAGCTAGAACAAGTGTGTCAAGTTTCAGGTTTTCCATAATCTTGTTTCTTTTGTGTATGTTTCTCGATATGGCTAATTTAATCACATTGATACATATACAACATTTAAAACAGAATTACTGTTTAGAAAGGGACCACTGAAATAATATACCTAAAGGACTCAAACTCAAATATCTTTAGAATAATCAGCTAAGGTAAGTGGAGAGAGACTTATGGTTTCTGCATGAAGGGACAATAAGAAAAACAGATGACTGCTCTGTCAACTCTGATTCACCTGCCTCTCATTTCTGAGAAAAGAAACATACCCATAAAAATCATGCAGCTTTTTAGTAGAAGGGCCCAGATTACAACCCAATTCTACTAGTGTATTCAATTTTGGTTTGATTCATAATCAAAGCTAAGGCTATTTTAACATACCTGTTATAATTTATACATTTCCTAACCCAAATTTGCCAGACAGAAGATTTATACATTTTACTTTAAAGCATCCAATTTATGACTTCCATTCCTTTAGATATCTTAGTAGCATAATTCTGACTATCCTAAAGTTTTTTGAGTGCTTGATTTATATCACTAATTTGTATAATACTTTTTTCTTATTTTCTTAACTGTGCTTATCATGACATTCTATATTTTATGTCTACAACTATACTCCCTTTCAATAAGAAGTATACCTCTACATACTTGTATAGACACTTAAATTGTTTTCTTATACCTCTAGAGCCTAGGTGGCCAATAGATACATTTTATATTCAGGTTACAGACAGTGAAATTTTTTTTTGCAGTGTCATGATACTTAATGGATTATTAACCAACAAAATTGTGGGATTTTATTGTAATGGATTCTTGAACAGAAACTAGGAATCCAGATGGCTGGTATATTTAATAGGCAATATGGGAAAAGAAAGTAGGTGAGGAGAGCTGCCTCAAAAAATATTAAACAACTTTTAAAGCTTTTTGACATCCTGGAAATACTGCTTACACATTGCAAAATGCTTTTATATGTTAAATACCACTAACAAATGGGTAAAGCTCATAAGCATATGTTCTCACTTTAAACAGGGGACATAACACACATAAATGCAAGGTCCTAAATAAATTATGAATTTATAACCAGATGCTATAAGGGTAGATAAAAATATGCTCTCAAAAAGCTAATAGCCAGCTCATTAAGGACAGAGTCACCTTCTGCTCTTCTAATAGTTTTACTGTAAATGAACACCACAGAAAACAGATATTGTGAACAAAGCAGACACAATTTAAAAGAGTGAAATTAAAAACAGAAAGGAAAGACAATTTGAGAAACTTACTCCTAATGACTTCTGTATGTACTTAGATGCCAAAAAAGTAAAACTCCATTTATTAAACCATGACTAAAGCCAATATTTTATAAACTAAAAAAATTGAAATATTTTATTTTCAGGAACACTTATTGCAGGTAATACTTAGTTCATAATAATAAGTAAAGATTTATATTTATTTAGAGTACCCATGCCTTTTAAAGGTTGATATTTCTAGAGAAAAATAGATCTTTGTGAGTAATGGAAGGGAAGAAGGAGGAAGGAGATGTTGAATTCACCAAGTGTCAAGTGCCAATGGAAATGATGAAATTCAAAAATAAACAATCTGGAGGGAAGCTTGGCTGGAGGATGCATTTTAAAATACCTACTGAAAATGATATCTAAAACAAGGAGGGTAAATAGGTAACTAAGGAAGAAAATGTAAAGAAAGAAGAACTAAAGCTCTGACTTTGTCTCAGTTTTGGACTCAGAATAGAAGACCCTGAAGAAGAGAAAGGAACATGGCTTTAAGAGAAAAAAAATTAAAGGATAATATTGTTTTATTAAAGCCACAAAATGGTTTGATTTTAAGAAGAGCTAGAGATGCAAACAGAATGGACTACCCATACTTCTGAGTCACAGCTTCCTCCCCTGAGAGACAGGACTTAGAAATGCCCAAAGGTTGCCTCCAGTTCAAGCAAAATTTGGTCAATGGGCAATTAGATGGTTGCCTGCTTTACTGTAATTTCAGGGGACTAGGGGAAATGAAATTCAGATTTCAAGGGCTTATTTATTTACTTTTTATTATTTTTTTGTAAATAGCTAAAAAATGCTTTTATTTTTATCTACTTTTTTAATGTTTCAAAAGTTTACTTAAATTTTGGTTAGTTAACATTTAGTGTAATGTTAGTTTCAGGAGAATTTAATAATTCATCACTTACATATAACACTCAATGTTCATCACAACTGCACTCCTTAAAACCCATTATCCATTTAGCCCATCCCCTACCCACCTCCCTCCATCAACCCTCCGTTTGTTCTCTATTGTTAAGAGTCTCTTTCACAGGCTTATTTAAAAAGTGAGTGGATGGGCAATGAAAATTTCTGATGGAATCAACTTTATCAGGGATTTTCAAAATATTCTCAGCATATAAAATGTTACAAATATTTGCACACATTTATTTAATCTGCAGGATTGGCTATTCCAGATATAATTATAGCTATCTTTTTATTTTTCATGAAGTTCTTATCGTTATATTAAACTTAAAGGATAAACTGTTACTATTAATCACTAAAACATTCCTGAAACTGCTTTGATCTTAACATTAACTGGGAAAGACTAGTGAGTAAAGAATGAGCAAGAAACTGTAGCAATGAAATCACCCATGATAACTAGAAAAATCAGAGTAACATCTTTCCAAGCAAGAGAGCTCTGCCTCTGCTCTCTGTATATGATTACCCTTATAGTTTAAATGAGAAATATTTAAATAACAACTAAAAGAAAGTATTTGTAGGAATATTAATAAGAGTACAGTATTACTTGTGCCAACCTATTTAGAGAAATAAAGAGGGAATGAACCCACCAATACGATATAACATTTATGAACCTACATACAATAATATATTTCCTAGAAAGAGATAAACCATATACTGATAAAATAACAAAAAGAAAAAATCTATACTGATAGCGTATGAATGTAATATACTTTTATCAGAAACATATAAACACAAACTTAATATGAATAGAAATGTAAAAAACATAATGAATTGATTATATGTGAATATACTATATCTGTATTTATAAGAACCCTATATCCTAAAGAGAAAATACATATTTTAAAACATACAGAATACAACATATGGAACATGTACACAATTTTTATCAGGTACTAGGTCTCAAAAGAACTTTTTTTTCATTGTCATGTTGGACCCCATTCTGTAACTAAATGAAATATAACTTCTTTACAGTTATGTGTGTTTATGTGACTGAGTTCTTGGAAATACAATGGAGTGCAAGTGACAAGTACAACTTCTATATCCCTTACTACAAGGCAGTTATTTGCCTTAGATATGCTTTCTTTCTTCTTTTCTATAAGGGGGACTTCAGATAGGCATCAACTAGCTTTCACTCTGCAGATAAGGAAAGTACCCAGGAGAAAGTAGAACAACAAAGAAAGAAGCCTGGTTACCTGAATGACCTTGTGGAGCAGAGCTGTCCTACTGGCCTGGACAAGGCAGATTGTTAAGTGAGACAGAAACACACTCTATCCTATTTAAGCCACTCGATCTTTATTATAGTAACTTAGAATTGATGTTAAAAATATGTTCCAAAGGATTTAAAACCTCTGGGAATCTGCAGCTCTTTTCCAATTAATGAAGACATGTTTATATAGGATTTCAATCAGTTTGGTATGATAAAACATCCCATGCTCTCATTAACACACGCACCCAATTGCTGCCAAGTTGATGTCAGGACTATCTAAATCCTTTTATCTACACTACATTGTTCTCTATTTTCAGCTTTCCCACAATTTAAGATTGCACTCAAATGTTTAATGAAACTGTTGTTTCAAACAAAGGCTAACATTTTGCATATCATAAAAATTATGTGTATATATAATAAAACTGCCAAAAGGATCAGAGATTCTACAAAGCATTTAGATTAGTAGGCAATTTCATGCATTTCTACCTTAAATAAAAACTCTTAAGTTTAAGAGTTTTTTTCTGAGTAGACATAATAAACTGCAACCTTGGCTTATAAAAAATATAAAACATTATTTGACAAGTAATTGTTGATAAATTATTCCTGAATGCTCTGTTTATATTTATTTAAAAATATTTTTAAAGAGTCAGGGGAAAGGAATATGGTGATGGCAGAGGGAAAAAAAGTGGAAAGGAATAATAAATATTGATAAATAGATTTTAATCTGCTGACTTTCTTTACTAAAAAGTATTTGCCGAATTGCCAAAAATATATTTCTAAATATTTCTAATTACCAAATTTACCATTTGATGAATATTTAATGAATGATAAATTTACAAATACTTTAATTACTGAAAGATTTGTATTTTTGTTTAAATGTCACCATGCTATACATTATATCCCCATGACTATAGAAAATATTTTTTTATACTTGTTTAATGTAACAAGGGATACAGAAGTTGTACTTGTCACTTGCACTCCCTTTTATTCACAAGAACTCAGTCACATAAACACACATGAGGGACTGGCTCATTGCCACCTTATTTATTATGCCTATTTAAGTATTCCTTTAGAAGAGACTATCGTTATGGACATGTGTTGTAAGACCAGTATTTAGGACTCCAAACACATTTCAAAATAATCAAGATGTAATATAAACTTAATGGGACCTATTTTTTGGCCTTTGTCCTTCTTTATTATGTCCTCCTTGGGAAGATTTGAAATTCTTCCCAAATAAATTTTTCTATTGCTATACTGCATACAGTCAAAATCAAGGCAGGAAAATAGAAGCCAAAACAGCTATTTTTAAAAAGAGAATTTTACATAGAGAATTAGTTAAGCTGATATTAGAAAGCCAAGGGAACAAATACTGAGATGAAAAGAGGTAACAATTGCAAGAACTGGCTAGTAGAATTAAGGCTCAAAGACCAAAGGGAAGAAGTAGATAATCAGAAGCTAGCAGTTTGGAGGAACTAGAACCAAAGATCTAGAACCAAAGCCTCTGAGAAGCAGACATGTAGGGCTAATGTTAATATTTCTGGAACCTGAAAGAGGACTCTTGTGCAGCTAGGCCCAGACCCTGAGGGAGGGAGGTCAGCTGGTTGATGCTGTCATTGCTGCCAAGGCTGCCTCTGAGAGTAAAGAAGCTGGGAACTAGAAGCACCTGCTGTTGTCCAAGGTGGAGGGCCAACGCTGGAGCAATGCCAACAAAACGGCACTCCAAGGGGGAATCTCTTTCTCCCTTCCTATCTTCTGCACTTGTTTCAGTGTTCCTATTGGCAGAACCTAAAGGGAACCAGTTGGTAAAGAAAACATGGTTGACGGTGTACCCTCCTAGTGTCAAAATGCTGAGTGTGAAAGGTGATTTCATAGCTGAGAAACAACAGCTTAAGAAAAGTAACAAAGTTATATTTTTAAGATGATGAATAAAATGTAAACATTCCATAATAAATTTACTATTTTACTATGAAATTGAAATCCTTGTCACATAATTTTATTGTACTGCATTTAGCTTTTGTTATTGGTAAACGTGCATTTCAGTGGGGAAGAGAAAGGACAAATTCTTGAAAGGTGAGTGAAAATAATATAATAAGCACAAAAATTTAAGACTATCACTGAAAGAAGAAAATATTTTACTTTCATTTCAATTGTGTTTAGTGCAAGCAAAATTTTAACAGAACAATTAATGTAGATGAGAAGGAATTAGAGACTAAAGGATATCTGTATGTGTGCTAATGAATAACCGCCACACACCAAATGAGAAAGATAGACTAAAAGAAGATTAAGTGGTGAATGAGGACACTAATGAGTGGCAGCTGTGTAACATTTTTCATGATTTCCCTACTTTCCTACATGAAGCAGAAATCCCTGGCTCTAATCAAGGTGTGGTACGGATTAGAATCATTTTAAGGCTCTAGTGAGTGAGATCTGTTTCAAGCTCTGCCTTTTAAGTGTTAGGAAGGGCTCAGATCCTTGCTGGCCATTGGCCAGAAACATAAGTTCTTGGCTAAGTGGGTATCCCCTAGGGCAGCTTGAAATAATAAGAAATATATACATTGGTATTTGCCTACTGGTTCCTGACACAGAGCTCCTAAAATCCTTATAAATAGAACTGCTAGGAGAATCTTTTGTCCTGACATATAGTCTTTGACCCCAGTTCCTGACACAGGATTTCCAAGATCTTTGTAATTACATTAGTGATAGGAACATCTGACACCAAACTCCTAAGCCCTTGAATTTCCTGAGTGATAGAAATGGTTTGGGGGTGCCTGGGTGGCTCATTTGGTTAAGCAGCTGCCTTTGGCTCAGGTCATCACCCTAGAGTCCCTGGATTAAACCCTGAGTCTGGGCTCCCTGCTTAGTGGGAGTCTGCTTCTTCCTCTCCCTCTGCCCCTCTCCCTGCTCCTGCTCTGTCTCTCTCTCTCTCTCTATCTCTTTCTCTTGCTCATCTCTCTCAAATAAGTAAATAAAATCTTGAAAAAAAATGGGTTTTGTTCTGAAGGATGAGTCTTGGTAGGCTCCTACATGGGGACTAGACACCACAAAGACCCATCCATGGTTAAAAGTTTGGGAATTTCAGTCTCACCTCCCAGTCTCTGGAGAGGAGAGAGGGCTGGGGGGTAAGGGTTAGTTTTGTGAAACTGAGTCTTTAACCTGTAGGGTCTGTGCAAAATTCAGTTAGGGTCAGAATCGAACTGAATTATAGGACACTGAGTTGGTATTACAGAAAACTGCTTGGTGTGGGAACCCTATACAACCTGTCCCCCCAAAAACCCACATCTGGTGTCAGCAATGTTGCAAGGGAGGTAGTAGTATAAGACTAAAAGAGAGGGATCCCTGGGTGGCTCAGCGGTTTAGTGCCACCTTCAGCTCAGGGCGTGATCCTGGAGACCCGGGATTGAGTCTCACATTGGGCTCCCTGCATGGAGCCTGCTTCTCCCTCTGCCTGTGTTTCTGCCTCTTTCTCTCTCTCTCTCTCTCTCTGTTTCTCATGAATAAATAAATAAAATCTTAACAAAAAGACTAAAAGAGAAACAGAGAAACACAAAAGGAGTATTTTTCCCATACAGC